>NC_082713.1:25379251-26809251 GCF_030144855.1 Hypanus sabinus | reverse complement strand
TCCGACTGTGACAAAGTCTTCGGGGTCCATATTAGTCCTATCAGACCTACGGAACAGGAGAGGAAAGGCATTGCATCCAAATATTCAATACTGTCCAAGACACTACTGGCACGAAGAAAGATTTAGTCATTCATTGATCAAAGATTGAAGAACTACTTCGCCATGCTTTGCTGATAGATATGTATATTTTAATTGTTGACGTGCGTCCCATTTTGCAATAAGTGGTTGTTTTCTTTCGCCTAACACAACTCTCAGGATGTCTTTAGCTACTGTCAAAATATCATTCTTTGATCAAGTAATTAGTATTCTTTTAATCTGTCTTGATATTCAATTTTGACATTGCATTTTTATAATTCAGATGGATATTTTACATGATTCTGAACTCTTAGGTTATTGATTTCTTGGGTATGCTATGTTATCATGTCTGATCTTGCCTTTTGTCACAGCTTGAAGCTTCAGCAGTAGGAATCTTACTTGAGTTGCTAATAACATACCTTTATTCTATTGTCTCTGCTGTAAAATTGTGTCAAATACTCTATCCTTTCCATTTTATGTGACTGGTAGAAGTGTGATAGTATATAAGAGCACAAGGCTGTAAGACATAGGACCAAAATTAGATTGTTCATCCCATTGAGCCTGCTCTGCCATTCAATCGTAGCTGATTTATTTTTCTTCTCAACCCCTGCCTTCTCCCACAACCTTTGACACCCTTTCTAATCAAGAACCTATCAACCTCTGCCTTAAATATACCCAATGACTTGGCCTTCACAGCCGTCTGTGGCAATGAATTCCATTGATTCGCTACCCTCTGCTGAAGAAATTCTTCCTCATCTCTGTTCTAAAGAGACAGTCTTCTATCTAACTAACTCCTTGTCTTACACCATGAGATTAGTTACTTTTCAAAATTCAAAGTATATTTACGGTCAAAGTACATACATGTCACCACGTATAACACTGAGATTTATTTTTAGTGGGCATTCACAGTAAATACAAAGAAACACAGTGGAATTAATGAAAGTCCACACCCAACAAGATGGGCAAACGACCAAAGTTGAAAAGAGAACAAACTATTCAAATACAAAAATAAAATAGTAATAATTATAATAATAAAAAAGCAATAAATATGGAGAACATGAGAAGATGAAGAGTCCTTAAATGTGAGTCCAGTGGTTGTGGGAACAGTTTAGTAGGAACTGTGTATTCTCTGTTTTGCATTTATTACATTTATTATGGTAACTAGTCTCATTAGTGGGGGGTGTGGTAAAACTGAAGGGAATAAATTACGTATTCCTGTTCATTTAATGGCAGTTTGTGGCTTGGGACTGGCAGAGGTCGTATCTTTGCTGACCATTTAAAATCGGTTCAAGACTATATGATTGCTAATTGCTAATAAAGGATCAAATAAAGGATTTGACTCTTTGGAATATTCATTTCACAAGTGCTGAGGGTACAACATGCAAGTATAACCAGCCCGTGGCTGTCACAGGCTAGCGCAATTGTTTTGTTTTGATTTTGGATTAGTTTTGCCACTACATTATGTCAGCAAAGATTTCAACAGTTATACCAAATGAACATCAGCATTTGGATGTGTCCAAGAAATTAGAAGCACCACAGCTTGGAGCAACTTATGGCAAGCACAACCTTTTGTTGATCCATGCCATGCGTTTTGGATTTGAGACACTGTTTTGAATGGTCATTGTTGCCGTGTACAACTGGGTTGGACTGAAAAGCTCTATAGTGGTGTTTGCCTGAAGTGTCTGCAAGTTGGCTCTGTTGAAAGGCTGAAGAATTAAAATATTACTTCCATTGTTCAAAAGCTGAATTGAACTACCACTTTTTTTGTCTTGTTTGCACGCTTGGAAGACAAAATGAGTTCAGCTGGAAGCAGTGACTTTGACGCTGAGACAAATTAAAATATCATGTTATGTTGAAGGTCAGTTTCTTGGGGGAAATAAAAATGTTTACAAAGACAAAGAATCTCTGACTACATTTAAAATTGAAGACAGCGTGCCTAACAAGCGTGAAGTATGTTCTGCAGCCGCTAGAAAGACGTTTCATGTGTCTGGTACCACATCGGTATACACAAGAATGGAGGCTGATTTAGCTGAGTTACATGTAAGACAATAGATATTGAGGGATAAGCATGCCTTGGAGGAAAAAGGGAACAGCTTCGAAGAGAGCAGGAAGTAGTTAATAGACAGGACAACTCGGAATAAGCCAAGAACAGCTTTGAAGGAAGATGGAGGAGATTAAGTTGTATCGTGCAAGTATTACAACCAAGGTCTACGTGCAAGGTGGTTGCAGGCTAATGGCAATTGTCAAGATGAAGCCACACAGGTTGGAGGAACAACACCTTATATTCTGTCTGGGTAGCCTCCAACCAGATGGCATGAACATTGATTTCTCTAACTTCCGTTAATGCCCCCCTCCCCTTCTTACCCCACTCCTTATCTATCTATCTATCTATCTACCCATTTATTTATCTATCTATCTATCTATCTATCTATCTATCTATCTATCTATCTAGCTAGCTATCCATCTATTTATCTATTTATTTATTTAGTTATTTATTTATTATTTTCCCTTTTTCTCTTTTCTTGCTCTCTTTCTCTCTCTGTCCCTCTCACTATCACTGCTTGCCTGCTCTCCTTCTCCCTTTGGTGCTCCCTCCCCCTTTCTTTCTCCCTAGGCCTCCTGTCCCATGATCCTCCCCTTCTCCATCTTTGAATCCCTTTTGCCAATCAACTTTTCAGCTCTTACCTTCATCCCTCCCCCTCCTGTCTTCTCTTATCATTTTGGATTTCCCCCTCCCCCTTCCACTTTCAAATCCCTTACCATCTCTTCTTTCAGTTAGCCCTGATGAAGGGTCTCGGCCCGAAACGTCAACAGTGCTTCTTCCTATAGATCCACCAGCATTTAGTGTGTGTTGGCAATTGTTTTGTTTTGATTTTGGGTTAGTTTTGCCACTACTTTAGTCTTGGACAAAACAGTACAGCGTTAAGAGGTAAAGTGTCCAAGCAATATCTGTGCATGAGGAGCAATATGCTTTGAGACTCTAACAAACTGATATTCCCTTTCAAGCAGAATCGGGACAGAACTGATTCAGGCAGAGTATCAGTTTCAAGAAGAGTTAGAAAACAAGAACAACCGTCTTAATATCACGATATTATTGCAACACTCAAATAGAAAAACAAGGAAGTTGTTTGCTTTCATGGCTTCACTTGCATATATCCTTTAGCACTGGAAAGGTGAAATTTGCCACTTTGTCAGAAAAGGGCTTTGAGGATAGATGTAACTCAGGCAAGTCCTGTTTGATTCATGTTATTATTTTGAAGACAGTTCCTGGATATATAAAAGGAATATACCGTAAATGAAATTTTTGAGATGTTTGATAATATTATCTCACTGTCTTGGTTGAGTCTGGTTACAAAATTCAGCACAGATTCTTGGAAAAGTCGGCTGTTTCCATATTGGTCTTATCAGCTCCTCGGATTCTACAGAACTGGAGTGCAACAGAAGAAATGCATTATGAAAGAAGCATAGTTATGTGTGTGTGGAAAATTAATTGATCGATGAGAAAACAAAGAGCTGAAGTGAATGGGTTTGGCCAAGAGAAGAAGTGTGCACAATTTTCCCCTGAATGTTGTATTTCCCTTTGCTCTGTAAACGTTGCTTACTTTTTCATTGGAGTGTTCATAGCACAACATCAAAGTTTGCTGATTAAGTACAACAGATGAGTATAGTGAGCAGAACTGAGGTCTGCAATAGATTGAAGATAGGGAACCTATAAGATGATACAAATAATTCAATGTATAAGTGCAAGATGTGTACATTGTAGAAGAATAAGAATTTAAGTGAATTCAAGATAACTGCAATGTAAAGAGAAGCGAAAGTAGACAAAGTTAGAGAAAAAGCCAATTGAAATTTAAGTTTAAACAAAAGACTAAAGAACCTGTAAATTATTTATTGATTTATACAAATGTATATCTTAACTTTTTTTGCTGTCATGATTACGTTCATGAATTGACAAATAATTCTAGAGAAGACATTTAAGATTTCAATAAACAACAAGGTGCACATTACATTTGTGCAGTCTTTATAATGATTTCAAATAGTCAGTATGAACATTAGCATTTGTATGTCCTTGATTTCCATGGTACAATACATTGAAATATGACAACATTCACTTTTTATTAAAACTGGTGCTATTATTATAAACCATTTTAGACAAGAAAGTTGTTCAGTAGTTCAATACTTGACAGAGTTTATCCGCCTTAATATCTCATGGAGTTCAATATGCCTTTCAGAGTTTCCTTTGCACGTCTTTTTATCACAAGCTATTCACTTTTCACTCCGAAAATATTAAGCATTATTAGTTTTTATCATCAGATGCAAATTATTACCTATTGTACTTTATCTCTGGACGTGTGAGTTGGTCAGTTATATATCAAAGAATGTAAAATTGTCAGTCATACACTTTATTTTCATTGCCAACCACAATCTCCACCATAAACTCCTTCCAAGTAAAAGGTGAAGTAACAAAATGTGGAAGCTGGCAGTAGTTCCTAGCCAGCTTATCACTACACTCTATGCTATCACTGTAGACTGCCAAATCACAAAGGTGTTTATCAAGGTCATTGTTTCCCCCAGTGTTTCATATGATGTCATCATTATTAAGTCACCATCTTCAAACTAAATTGAAAGCTTTCCTGTAACCTTTAAAATTACTGTAGATCTCGTGACCAATCACCAGATATTTCTTCTGTTGTGATTTTCAGGCTTAATATTTGCTTTGGGATGCATTTCCAACAAGACAAACTTTCCAGGAAAACACAGTTCTTGAGTACTTTTAGAATGTAGGGTGAAATATTCTTGCAATCATTATGAATGAAGGGAACCTATACAAATGTTAATCTATCCTCTCTTTTGTTACAATAGCCATTGGTGATTTTATTTTCTTCTTTGATATCTTTGCAGCTATACTGTATTTTAATTCATCTGTACCTTAAAAGATTTAAACAACCAGGAGCCTGTCTTTTCCCAGATTTTGGACTTTATTATGAGTATTTTAAAGCATTTAGTTTCCCTGATGGAGGTAATTTCAACCCATCCTTTGCTCCATAGTTAAATTGCACACTTACAAATTCTAACACAGCTGGTTTACATTTTCCTTGGCTGTAAGTGATTCTTGCCTCTTTTTTTCTTTAATTAAGTTTTATTGAGGTTTTAGATTCACAGATAAGTACAACAAAGCAAACTTTTGAGTAGTTAAAGCAAAATTGTTCTCCCAGTAAAAATGCAGCATTGCACATCTGGACATTTTTGCAAAGCCAGATGGACCACAACTTAAGATTGGTTGTCCTCTATGACAACAACCAATTTTGCCATTGAGGATGTTGAAGGTTCACAAGACTAATGAATGAGTGACAGTTATTCCCATACATAGCACACATAGGAGTTTTTTCTATTATATGGATGCATTTTTTTGAAAACATTATTTTTTACAGCTTACATTTGTTTTTTTTTTAAGTATTGACTCTCTAAGGAGTCAAAGGAGATCAATGAATCTCTGCAATATTAAGACATTGTAACACATTAGATTTTTCTTTTTGTTTGGGAATCTTTATTTAACATCCTGGCCACAAGACTTGTAAATCAGAACTGATGGTGGCTATGCCTCAGATGCCAAGAAACTCCATTTCCAGGATTCCTTCTCAAAAACTATCCACCTCTAACTGGCTCAATCTGTTAGTTTGTTAGTTAGAGATTGCCCATTGTGCCTATGGTCTAAGTTGGGTGAGGGGACATTGTTCCGTTGCACGACAGCCCTGTAGATAAATCAGAATCAGAATCAGGCTAAATCAGAATAAAGCTGTTTTTCAGTCTGTATGTCTGGACGGAGATGTTTCTGTATCTCCTGCTGGATGGTAAAAGGTTGAACAGGTGATTACGGGGGTGGGATGAGTCCCTCATGATTTTACACCATGAGTTGTAGATGATTTCCCTATCTGGTAGCTGTGTCCCAATGATATTCAGTGCTTTTTGGTTGATCTTGCTGTAGCTAGTGTACCATACTGTCATGCAGTATGTCCGTGTGCTCTCAATTACACTTTGATAAAGGTTTACCAGCAGCCTTTGGGGCATATTTGCTCTCATTAACTCCAAAAATGGTATAGGCGCTGCTGAGCCTTCCCTACTATCAAGGAGATGTTGGTGGTCCAAGGGAGCTCCTCCGTGATGTTCACTCCCAAAACTTAAAGCTGGAGACCCTTTCCACTGCTTCACCATTTATGAGTAGCGGAGCTGGATCATACCTTCTTGATTTCCTGAAGTCGATAATCATTTTTTTACTCTGGGTCCCTGTGGTGTACCAGTGTTCATGGTCAGGGAGATTGATGTGTATTGGCCTAGTCTGACTGTCTGTGTGTGATTGGTAAGGAAGCCCAGAATCCAGCTGCAAATTGATGTATTGAGTCCCAGATTGTGGAATTGAACGGTTAACTGTTCTTAAGGCCTAATTCTTTTCCATACTCAGATATTAGTCAATTACTCTTATATGACTTTATGTGCCTCAGTCAATTTGTGTTGGTAACACTGCTCTGAAGAGCCTTGAAACTTTGTGCTATGCTAAAGATATGCAATAAATACTAGTTGCCAATAATGCTGGGTTATGGCTTCAGGTTGCAATAGGATTTCAATGACAAGTTTTTACCTTTCCACTTAATATGCTGATAATGAATGTATTTCATATTCACCATTTTTATAATTCTTTTAAGAATATGAGATTCAGTTTGGCAGCAGTGAGGAGAGATGTCAGGAGATGACATGTACAGAGTAGACTTACAGACTAGTTTTAAACATAGAAGAAAGATTATCACATTTGTTGTTTTTTTTTAAGCCGGCCAATGATGCAGCCAGATGTTCTGATGTTGGATGAGATCTTTTGGCTTGTCATCCTATAACTGGAAAAGAAATGCTTTGAATGCAGGTGAGGTATTAAACCAGGTTCAAGTTGCTGATGTTAGAAGAAAGAGAATTTACATTTGTGCAATGTAGTGAATTAGAGCCAATTCTTTTAAGTATTGCATTGCTTTTACAAGAAACATGGAGTCAGCTTTACCGATATTGAGTTGAAGACAAATGGGATGATAGAGTGCTTCGGGTTGTAGATCTGCTATCTCTCAGCTCCAATGACCCTGAGTTCAATCTTGATCTCTTCTGCCATCAATGTAAGGTTTACACCTGCTCCCCATGAGAGCTTGCATGTTCTCCGGGTCCTCCAGTTCCCTCCCATTTCGCAGACTCTGCGGGGTTGGTAGATTGATTAATTACAGTGAATTGCCCCTAATGTGTAGAGGATAGTATAAGCTGGTAGGGAGGAAAGGTTTCACAGGGATGGGGAAAATAAAATGGGTTACGATAGCATTCATATTAAAAAATGGATGCTTGATAGTTGGCACAGGTTTAGTGGGCTGAAGGGTCACTTTCTATGCTATACCTTTGGCTCTAAAATTTTGTTCATTTCTAACAAAGTCAACTTGGTGGAGGTACGAACACAATTGTGTTGACTGTGAAAAAGTAAAGGTTGATTGGACTGTCACCATTGTTAATCTGAACTTTATAAAAGTTGAATGCCATTTCTGAAGTTCTCAGTAATTTTATGTACATTTGAATGCTCAGGTAGGAATGAAAAACTGTATGACACATTTTACTGTGTCTCAGTCAAGTTAGTGGCATGCACAAGCGCTGATGTTAATTAAATTTATAATCTTCAGTCGATACTATTTTTTAAACTTTGAGAAGCAAAATAGTGCAGATGCTCAAAATTTTAAAGTATAAGAGAAGATGCTGGAGACACTCAGCAGGCCAGGCAACATCTCTGGAAAGAGATAGTTTTTCACATCACTGATCTGTCATCACTTTCTAATGTTATGTTGCATGGAGATTTATGAAGCTCTCCTTGGACTGCATGCCTGGAGATGAAGTTTTACTATGCTTACATAATATTTGTTGAAGATGCTAAAGGCTGATTGATTTAATTGTAATTAAGTTTTAATGCAATGCTTGTGTTTGCACTTAAACCTCAGCCCTCTGAAAAGAAGTTGCAATAAATTTGGTTACTACCAACTTTGTGAGTTTCCTTCCACACACTTGAACACTGTGTGTGAAGGGAATGGCTAAATGTACACTCAAGTCAATGTGCAATAACCAGCTGCATTTTATTTTCAGACACATGAAATATTTTAGCAAAGACTAACGAAGTCATGCAATAGAAAGCATTGGAGTATTTAACAATGTTAAAGTATCTTGTAGTCTGTTGTCTCCTGACCAACATTAATCCCTCAACCAAACACAACCAAAATAACCACTAAAACAACACTTTCTAATTGTTTTATGTGTATTGAAGCACCTTGGTCTCAGTGTGACAGCTGTTTTCTCCTGCATAATAACAGTCACTAAACTTCCAAAATACTCCTCAGTGTGAAGTATATTTGAAACATTTCAACTTGATTTAAGAGCTTCATGTAACTTATTAAACTATTGGCTCTAAGTTGCCTTTTGGGGAGAAATAATGGGAAATACTTCTCATCTCATCTTAATAAAAGTAAGTAGGATTTATTCTAACAGATGGCCATGACATCATATGAAAACTTGGGACAGTTTCCTGATTCTTCTCCACCTTACTTTAGTCCATTCAATTAAACTTATGAGAACTCTGCTGAACTCTTTTTTTTACAGCTGATGTGTTTTACCTCACATTGGTTAAATATGTGGGATTCTGAACTTTCATGATTAGGACAAATGGTGACTGGAGACATGGAAATTATGATGGTTAGTAAAGTTAAGTTTAATCTAGAGTAGCCTGGACTGGTCAAAAGAAAATGAAGTGAAGCCCAATACTTAACCATGGTGATCCAATTACTTCAGGTGTGATGTAATGTCAACCAGCTGGCAAGTTCATACTATCCATTTTTTTTTCGTTTCTGGAAGAAAAATTAGGCAACATGTGAAAAGCTGGCTGCCAGATGTTCTTGGGTAATAAAGTGAGGGGTGAAGTAAGTGTTTGACAAGAATACACAGGGAGAAGTTTAATCATGAGTTAAATGTTCCGTGACACAATTATTGTGTCTTTGTTGGTGTGCCGATGTGTTTAAACAGATAAACATGTATTGTTATTGAACTCCCACAAGATTGGTTCTGGCAGCTGTTGTTGATTTGGTTCATTGGTGGGGGGGAGATCTTTAAAAAATGTAGGATTTTCAAAGCTCTTTCTAGACAGTAGTTGAGGGCAGTCTGATTTATTTCCAATCCCTGTATTTTCAGAACTTTGAAATTCTCTCTTAGAGTGATTACATTATGCTTGCAACTTGTTTGTGAACTCTATATTAGCCTATCATTTAAAAGAAAGAGAGAAATCAGCCAAATCGGGCCAATCCTTTTAATATTCTACACAAGGTTGGGGAAAATACTTACTCTTCAATGATCCTGGACCGTTACATTTAAAAGATGGGTTATCTTTAAATAAAGTCACAAATTGGATTCTTAATGACATTCAATTAAAATGCATTTTGCCAAGTGTTTAGTTTGCAATGTTCTTTCTTTCCACCTTCTTTCTCCAGACCTTAAAGAATGAATTGTTCCATTAGACCCTGACATTACTGAGTCATGGGGTGCTGAGTTTGAAACGTAGCTCTCCTCTGGCTCCCCGGTCCCATGTGCCATCTTTAGTGTCTGCAGCTGGTGCCTGCTCATCGACCCCATGGCTCTGACGGAGATTATTTTCTTTGTTCATCGCTTTTCAATACTAATGGATTTTTTCTTCCCCCCCCCCCACCCCCACCCCCTCCCCAATTTTGAGTTGGAATGTAAATTTGTAAGAAAATCTGTGGGACCAGTTGTTTTGTTAATTCCTTGTGAGGATTGCATTTTTAATCTTTGAAACGGATCCTTTCGAGCCTCCTCTGGGTCTCCACTGTAACAATCCCACTCAGTCTGAGGGACTTCCAGATCGGTCCTCTTCTGCTCGGTCTTGTGTCAGAATCCCCAAGATAAACACCAGAAGAAAATATTTTGTCATAATGCTGCCAACATTTTAAGGGGGTTTGAAGCCAACATGAAATAAGAGACTGTTTGAAATTGTGTAAATGATCCCTTTTACACTCAGACACCTAGGAACACAAAGGCTGCAGCTGTTGTAAGTTCTTGACAAGACTTTTCAGGACCATAGGGCTTTATAGAACAAGGGGGTCTGCACTGCCTGATCAACGACTCAAATGAAGCGAAGGTGAGCAAATGTTTAAATATGCAGGAGGCGGCACTGATACTCAGAGAACTTACTCGCTAAATAAACCTGAATCTATTTATGTGGCTTTGTATCTTGCTCGGGGATGTGTCCCATGCTACAGACATTTCCACGTTATACAGGTTTCGATGTTGTTAGGAACAAAGGAAAAGGTAACTAAGGGAGCAGTAAAAATGGCTTAAACACCATGCACCCCCCCCCCCAAAAAAAATGGCAGATCAGTCAAACATCGAGGGAAGTATGTGGTTTCGTGTATTGGGTTAGACACTTCATGTAACCTTCTTTACATTTTTATTTAATTTTTCAAGGACTTATGGTTCTTCAGAAGCCATACTAACTGGGTTAGTAATGCTGGAGGATCTCTGCTGGGATCTGATAGGAGAGTAGAATGGACCTATCTGCTCAAATCAGATTCCTTCTTCATCACCCCTTATCTTTACCACCTATCACCTTCCAGCTTCTCACTTCATCTATACCCCTCCTACCTACATATCTTCCCCCTCACCTGGTTTCACCCATCACCTGCCAGCTTGTACGTATTCCCCCCACCCCCCGCCAACCCCACTTGTCTTCTTCTTCCAGCTCATCCCCCTTCCTTTCCAGTCCTGATGAAGGATCTCGACATGAAACACCAGTTCGTTATTCCTCCCCATAGATGCTGCCTGACCTGCTGAGTTCCTCCAGCACTGTGTGTGTCTGACTCTAGATTTCCAGCACCTGCAGAATCCCTTGTGTTTATAATTTGGTTAGTAACAGCCTACAAGGTTATGCAACAGAGAGTTTAGAACGCTGCATTCATTTAAAAATAATTATGATTAAATTGATTTGGAAATACACAACCCTGTTTCTATCACTGAGTGGTAAAAACCACCCAGTGATAGAAATGGGGTTCCTTCTTGTCACCTCCCCACCATTCACTACACGTGTCAGAGCTGAAGGCATTCTATAAATTCATATAGTTAATGGCTGATCCATTTGTGACAATGTCTCTTCCACATAAACCTTCAATTTGGGTCAAGGAAGGGCACTATAATTAGAATAACAACTGCAAGTCAGTTGGTTATTCTCTCCTCATCTCTACACAGGTCTCCTGCACCGATGAGTGTACATACAGTACATGGGATGATGGCCTTGCACTCTGTAATTCGCCATCCAAGTTCTTGTGGATCTGTACTCTAGAGAAAAAACGTAATCTTTGGGACGAATGAATAAGGTAGTTATGGTTATGAAAGAGACTGATTTTATAAAACTTAGTTGGAGATTGGCAAGTTTCTTTGTAAATCTTCCACCTGGATGAAAAAAACAAAATATAGTTGGTGAAAAAAGCCAGTTTATGTTGAGAAAAATATATTTAGACAACTCTCTGCTCAGCTTCAGTCTTGTTTCTATTTTGTTTTAAACTAAAACTTCATGCAATATAAAAGGAGTCTGTCCATTAAGCCCAGAAAGGTTGTGATGGGAAGGAGGATGGGTCGGGGTGGGAATTAGTTAGGCTAAGAGCAATACTTCTTTAAATTCTAAGTGTTGCTGAATATTACAGGGTAAACAATGGGGTGGTGAAATTTGTGAGCATTAGAATATGGGCACCAGTTTAAGCTGTCCTCAGGGTGGATAATGAAAGAGCAGCCAAAGAGGATATTTGTAGTCAAATTCAATGGTGGATTAGGGTTTCATTGGCAGTTAGGTGGAGAAAGGTGAAGTTATGCAGGTAAAGTTATTCTAGGATGACTCCTGGGTACCTCAGTGTTGGAGAAGATTGTATGATTGGACAGTCAGATTTGAATCAGATAATATCCTGAAATTGCAAACAGTCTGGTTTAGGCTTGGAGTGGCGAAGGAGATTCAGGAAGGGAACAGGACAGGGACCAAAGAAAGTAGCTCCAATCTTCCAATATTTTCTTTGAAAAAGCATCTGTTTACTCACTGTTGCATGTCATCGAGTGCACCAGAGAAAGTGGAATGGCTGTTCAGTATGAAGCTTCGATTAGAACGGGACATTTTTCACTCAGGTGATTTTACTGTGTGAGAAATCAAAGAGGGTTAATGCAAGATCCTTGGGAGACTCAAGTGAGGGAATGGGAGGAGAAGCACTGCAGGTCATTCTTTGGTTACAAGTTCCAAGTAGGAACATAAAACATAACCCCAGATGAAAACAGTTCATCATGGCTAGTTAATGGAAGGCAGGCATTGGAGAAAGATGTGATAAATAGCTATATCGCGATTTTCCAGGATGAAATGAGGAGTGAAAGCACCATCATCGAGCTATTCCAGTATTTTTTCTTGTAACTTTAAAGCATTATTGGTTGCAACCCAGTGTTATGTTGTACATATTCCACTGCCTCCCATGACTGAATAATGTACACACTCCCTGGATGAAAATTATGTAGTTATAATGTTAATTTTTATGCAAATTTTTGTCATGCGGAATGAAGCTAAATTGCAAGTTAGGTTACTGGAGAAGCCTTTCAAGGATCTTAGTTATAGAATACTACAGCACAGAAAGAGGCTATTAAGCCCATCTAGTCCATGCAAAACTACTAATCTGTTTAGTCCCATCGAATGCACCTACACCATAGCCCTCTGATACCCCTCCCATCCATTAACCTGCACAAATTTCTCTTAAATGTAGAAACCTATCCCACATCCACAATTTTACTAGCAACTCATTCCACACACTCACCATCTTTTGAGTGTCTTATGTTCCCCATAAAAATTTCATCCTTCACCTTCAACCAATGACCTCTGAAACTTCTAGACTTCTTAAAACATATTCAGTGACAGTTCATGCTGGAATAGCATAGTGAAGTGACTAAGCTCCCAACAGAAAATGGATCCTGTTATTCCAAAATAATCATGTATAATTAAGCCACAAGGAGAGAAAAGATAAAGTATAAAGAGAAACCAGCCACTAATACAAAAGAGGACACAAAAAATTTTTCCAGACAGATAAGAGCTAGAGTGGATATCGAATTATTGAAAAATGATGCAGGAGAGGTAGTAAAGGGGGACGAAGAGATGTTTTGCATTAGCCTTCATTTTGAAAGATGCCAGCAGGATGCCAGAAATTTGAGAGTGCTGGGGGCAGAAGTCAGTGCAGTTGCTATTATTAAGGAGAAGGTACTTCAGAAACTGAAAGTTCTGAAGGTAGATAAGTCACCTTGACTAGATGGCCTGCACCACAGGGTTCTGAAAGAGGTGGCTGAAGAGATTTTGGAGGCATTAGTAATGATCTTTCAAGGATCACTAGATTCCAGAAAGGTTCCAGAGGGCTGGAAAATTACAAACGTCACTCCACTCTTTAAGAAAAGAGGACAAGAGGCAAAAAAAATAAGAAATTTTAAGTCAGTTAACCTGACCTCAGTGTTTGGGAAGGTGTTGCAGTCCATTACTAAGGATGAGATTTCAGGGTACTTGGAGGAAAATGATAAAATAGGCCAAAGTCAGCATGGCTTCCTTAAGGGGAAACCTTGCCTGACAAAGCTGTAGGAATTCTTTGAAGAAATAACAAGCAAGTTAGACAAAGGAGAGTCAGTGAATGTTGTTTAGTTGGATTTTCAGGCCTTTGACAAGGTGCCGCACTTGAGCCTGCTTAACAAGATAAGAGCCCACGGTATTACAGGAAAGATACTAGTGTGGCGACCCACTTTCTGTGCAGGCGAACTGGCTCACAAATAGCCAGCGTGTGGGGAGAGACTTTGGTAATGCACCTCTGACGTCACTTCTGCCCGGAGAGGGCGGGAGCTAGGGATTAAAAGCCAGCGCCGCGAAGTTTGAATAAACTAGTCTCGAAATGACTTACCGACTGCGTGTCATTGTTTCTAGCTCTCTATGTAGTACATCGTTACACTAGCATGGATAGAAAATTGGGTGACTGTCAGGAGGCAAAGAGTAGGAATAAAGCAGGATTTTTTGGACTGGGTGCCGGTGACTAGTGGTGCTCTGTGCAGGTTGGTATTGGGCACTGTTCTCTCTAAGCTGTGTAGGTGCATGGCCATGGAATTTCCTTTTCCATAATGTTAACATAATTTTGAAATTATGCTAATATAATTTTGAAATCTATGTTAATATAATTATGATTTTGACCAATCCACAATATTGAGTTGCATTAACTGTCCTTAATGATGTTTTAGAAGATCTGGTATCTCCTTATAAATTCCTTCAGAAAATCTATTTGAATACAATTGAAGCACAGCAGTAAACAAAAGCAAAAATTAACAAGTTATGGCCACAGTATCTTGGTGATATCTTATATTGCAGTGACAAAGTGCTTGCATCTACAAGTTCTGATGTTGAAAAGGACTCAGCTACTATTATGAACTATGACAAGAGCATGCCTCAAGAATATTACAGCAATACTGCGATTTTAAATTTGTCATTTCTGAGAAAGTTAAGATGGTTCAATTAAGGCATTCACTGATAATTTGATCTACGTACTTAGAAACGAAGAATTTGAAGAACTGTCAATTCTTGTTGACATCGTTGGAGCATTTCAGGATTCTAGAGCTGACTGCAAGCACGGATTCAGTCTTATGAATTTAATCAAATGCAAATCCAGAAACAGTCTAGAAGAGGAACATCTGGATAATCTAATGAGGATTACGACGCATCTTTCATCTGAACGCAAAATTAACCTGGACAGTCTTGAAGAAGGGTCTTAGCCCAAAATGTCAGCTGTTTATTCATTTCCATAGATGTTGCCCGACCTGCTGAGTTTCTCCAGCATTTTGTGTGTGTTGCTTAGTATTTATAGACAATGGATTTATAATAAAGACAGACAAGATAAAGTTTACGAAACATGAAAGATTTTCTTTGTTGCACTTCAGTTAATAAATAAAATCAAAAGTATGTGATTTTTCAGTGTTTGTTCTAAGTATTCATAGTATGCATATTACAAAAAAATAGATTTTAAAATGCCGTGCGTAAGGCTGTGTATAAGTTTCCTTCTCAGACCATTGATTGGTCCATGCAGCTGTAAAGAATTAGAGAGGACGTTAGTATTGGGACTATTTCTTTTCATGCTATTTGTCAACAATTTGGATGACAGAAATGGGGTTTTGTGGCCAAGTTTGCAGACAATACAAAGAGAGGTGGAAGGGCAAATAGTGTTGTAGAAGCAGGGAATCTGCAGAAGGACTAACAACGTAGACTATTTTCTAAACGGGGAGAAACTTCAGTTATCGGAAGTGCAAAGGGACTTGGGAGTCCTCATTCAGGATTCCCTGAAGTTTAATTTGTGGGTTTATTCATCTTATGTATTTAGAGATATAACACATAATGGCTCTTCCAGCCCTTTGAGCTGCATTGCCCCACAAACACTGTCAACCCTGAGTTAACCCGAACCTAATCACAGACAATTTACAATGACCGATTAACCTACCCAGTATGTCTTTATGTCAATTAACCTACCCAGTATGCCCAGTATGTGGGAGGAAACCAGAGGACCTGGAGAAAGCCCACACATTCCATGGGGAGGATGTACAGAGGACCCAGGGACTGAAATCCAAACTCCGACACACTGAGCTGAAATAATGTCGTGCTAACCACAGCACTACCTTGAGTCAGTGGTAAAGAAGGCAAATGCAATTTGCATTCACTTCATAAAGACTAGTATATAAAAAGAAGGATATAGTGCTGAGGCTTTATAAGGCATTGGTCAGACTACGTTTGGAATATTTTGCATAGTTTTGGGCCCCTTATCTAAAAAAAGATCATAGATTAGAGAGGGTCCATAGGTGGTTCACAAAAACAACTCCAGGAATGGAAGGGTTAATATATGAAAAGCATTTGATGGTTCTGGGCCTGTAGACACTGGAATTCGGAAGAATGAGGGGGAACCCATTGCAACCCATAGAACGTTGAAAGGCCTGGATAGAGCAGAAGTGGAGAGGATGTTTCCCATAGTGAGGGAGTTTAGGACCAAGGGCAAAGCCTCAGAATAGAGGGATGTCCATTTAAAATAGAGATGAGAAGAAATTTCTTTAGCCAGAGGGTGGTAAATTTGTGGAACTCATTGTCTGTGAAAGCCAAATCACTGGGTATATGTTAAGTGGACATTGATAGGGCATCAAAGGTTACAGAGTGAAGGCAGGAGAGTGAGGTTGAGCAAGATAATGAATCAACCATGATGACATGTGTCTGCCAATTTGATGGGCCAAATGGCCTAATTCTGCTCCTATGTCTTATGGTCAAATATTCTTTTTTTTAAATTATGTTTGTAGATAAATCTATGTAGATAATTGTTGTTGAAAATTGACTGTGTTTTGTGTGGAAGTAGCAAACATGCAATCGATTTTGTGTTACATCCCATCAACTTTTAATCACCACCATTCAGTATTTTCCTTTAGTCATTGTAAAGTTTGAAATGGGTGAAACAAAATCCATGAAACATCACTGTTACAGTAAATGTTGGATGGTTATTGAGTACCCATGGGGTGTTACTGCTGCGAATAAAGGGAGGGGGTAATAGAGGTGGGGGGATCCCAGTAAAACAACAAACTTCAGCACAATTTGCCACATGACATCATCGGCAGAACTGCCAACTGCTCGCCTTTGAAATTTTGCAACAAAAGGTTGCTTATTCCCTTCAATTATTTGTAACAGATTCTAATCGTTGGTCAACTCTACAAAGGTAGAGTGCTTCAAGTTGCAAAGATAAGCTATACAGTAGTTATTGTTCAAGTTAAATGCTTGTGACTTTTCCAATGTTCCTTTTTCTCCCCCTTAACTATTTTACATCATCCTCATGTAATGTTCTGAGCAAAAGTAGACAAAATAAATTACTGCCCATTGAAAGCTGCCAGATCACAAGTGAGTGCAATTAAAGGTTAATGCACCGTTGCCTGTTTCATTCAGCTTCAAAGCTATAAAATTCACCATATGGACCTTGAAATTATTTTCTTTTACTAAAAATACAGCAGCTCCTGACAAATATCATAGTGAAGTCATTGTACAAAAATTATAGTGAGAATGATTTCACTGTAGTAATGACTTAAATTAGATATATATCCGATTTGATGAAATACAGAATCCACTGCCACCTCACCTATAAATCAATTATTTAAGAATTGTTTACATTAGGTGAAAATGCATTTTACTACCCTGGTCCAGGTCTATAATAGAGATACCTGGTAACATCGTCTAATGGAGTTACAGTCACTAGATCAGCTCTGCAGGTATTGTCAACAGAGTCACAAGGGATTCTGCAGATGCTGGAAATTCAGAGTAACATATACAAAATGCTGGAGGAACTCAGCGTCTATGGAATGGAATAAACAGTTGACATTTTGGGGCAAAACTTCACTGTCAATAGAGATTTTTTTTAAAGTTTATATTGCACCTTTAACTTGGGAAACATCCCAGGGATCTATCTCATGCAGGCGACGTCCAAGGAAACGTGACTTTGTGTCGAAATGAGTGCGAAGGGCCAAAGCTCGGGGGAAGGTTTTGCTGAACGTACTAGAGTTCAGGGAGAGAAGCTGACGGAGTGGTTAAAATTGCTAATGGGTAAAAGGAAAAAATTGGATGAGTGCAGCCAAATTGGAAAGCTGTAAGATCAGAGGAGATGACAGACATAGGGAAGAAAAAGGCTATGGGGGGATTTGAAACCAAGTTTGAGAATGTTAAAATCATCACTTTGCTTAACCTGGAGCCATTGTAGGTCAGCAAGAACTACACATAAACTCAATATAAATGGTTTTATTTGGTTGCCAACAAAACTTGAGAGGGAGGCCAAACTACCTTTAAACAAACATGAATAGTATGTTTCACTCAGTTAAATGCACAACAGTTGGTTATTTTTGAACATGGTTGACTGTTATTCAGGTCCAGAAACCCTGGTAACCTTTTTGGCAATATTTAAGGAGCAGTAGTTCTTTGAATTTTGGAGTTGGTTTTGAACTCTCAGAAGAATTGCTTCAGCCAACAACAGCACCTACAGTGGTTTAAAAAAATAGAAGGACACTACATATATTACAGTATTCCACAAAAGACATAGCATTGAGTTTTATTTTATTTTTTGATAGGGAGGGGCCAAAATCCAATCATAACTTCTTGCTTCAAGATTCTCGAATCATCCTTAAGGATATCTTGGCAATGATTAATTATATTCTAAATGTTGGAAAATCCTATGGAGAATTTGGCTAATCCAAGTTCATGCTTCAAAATTCTGGTCAGGCCAAGGAAAAAGGCAATAGCCTGTCCTTTGGATGTAGACTGGTTCCAACTCTGGATCCTCACTTGAATTCCAGCTGTGATCAAATATATGAATGTCTCCTCTCTTGTCTTATTCTAAGAAGTCCTGCATGAAGTGAATTCCGTTAATCATGAGTTTGTTCCAAGGAAATACAAACCCAACAAAAGAGAATGCGTTGACATTGAATCTCTGGGATCTTGCCAAAGGTAGTTAAAAAACCCGGTGCTAACTCCTGTGTGTTCGGAATGGTTCTTAGAAAATAAACAGCAAGAATAAAAACTGTCTGTGTGTAAAAGTGAAGGAGATTGTCTGATGTATCTTAAGGGAACATAATGGGCTGGAGGACTATTGAGGCCACTGAACTGACATCTGGTGAACTCCAGATCTATTGGTACTCTTCAAAGGATATTAGAAGATAGCCATCACTTATTACTTAACATTTCTTAATCAGGTTATCCAGGTTATCACACACTGTTTGCAAGAGCTTGCTGTATACAAATTGACTGTAGGATTTCCTACGTCACCAAAGCTACCCCTCAGGAACACCTGATCGATTACAGAAAACTTTGAAATCCCTCAAACGGAGCATATAAAGTCTTTGCTACAAACTTCAGACCTTTTTTTCAACGCAGTAGATGTAAGTATTTTATAAGTGAATTAAATTTAACAGAATGAGTAAAATCTACCTGCTGATTAGTGGTAAAATTTCAACCATATTTCTTTACAGAAAGAAGAAACCTTGTGTTTGATCCACCACTTGACACTTTGGTCTTGTTTATGATGGGGACTGCAATGATCATTAGATGTCTCAGCAAATACAGGTTTTATACAGATTTACCTTTTTTTAAACTTGTGGTGTGATTATGAAATTCCAGCTAAATTCTATCAATTGTACCATTTTTAAGGCAACTAGTATGAACCCTTTGCTTGGAATTCTTGTTGGTGTTTAATTTGTCTTGACATGTGATGTGCCTTTATTAGATTTAAATTTCCAGTCATAACAAAATAATGAGAAACAAATAGATTATTGTTCATAAGGTGCCCTTCTTGCCAGTCATTTCAAAGGTGAAGTATTTGTCCTTAGGAATAGTGCTAAAACATCACTTTGAAAATAACTGACAACGGGATTGATCATGATTAATTTTGCAATTTCTGCCATGGTATTGAATGTGGATGTAGTTTTTATGTCAGAGCACATCAACTAGTGATACACTTTTTCATCACAGGATGAATTTTGGCCGTGCATATCCTGGGTCAAGTTAAAATATAAGGCTTCCAACTTTCCAAATCCCGGAGTTTTATGATGAGCCACGCTCACCAATAATGATTTCAGTTAAATTTACTTAATTATTTGAATTTTAATTCACCTAATTTGACAATACTGTGCAAAAGTCTTAGGCACAATTATATAATTATGGTGACTAAGGCTTATGCACACTACGGTATTTGTCAATGTGGAGCAGAGAACGAGTTTGTAAATCTGGTGGGAGCAAAGGATGTTGAGAATGGCAAGGGTGGAGCACAGTGGGAAGGGTATGGGGCAGGTGCCGAGAAGGAGTGCCAGGGGCAAGTTGTGGTGTGTGTGTGTGTGCAGATACACCCATTGCTGAGACACTAGGCAAGGTCATATGATTCCAAACAATTAGTTTATTGATCAGTACAGAATGTCTCCCTGGTGCTTCCCACTCCCTCTCCTCTCCCTTCCTCCTTTCCCAACCATGATCCCCCTATCCCTGCCCCCTTCCTACTCTCAGTCCACAATAGAGGCCCATATCAGAATCAGGTTTATCATCACTCACATAGGTCATGAAATTTGTTTTTTTTTTGCGGCAGCAGTACAGTGCAATACATAAAATTACTACAGGAATGTGCAAAAGTCTTAGGCACCCTAGCTATATATATGTGTGCCTAAGACTTTTGCACTGCACTGTACCTGCTGCAGTAATAGATTTATCTGCTATTGTGATTCACCTGATTGATGACCTAGTGTTCTGGATGCCACCTCAGTGTCCAGAAAGCTCTTATACCAAAAGACAGAACAGTGACACAGCAATGCTGCTCAGTCCTAACCTCCAGTGCAGTCTGCATGCTCACCCTATGTAGGCATCCCCCAAAATGGCAAAAATGGGAGAGTCAACAGGTTTGCTGAGAATTGCCTCTGGGTGAGTGGTAGGTTCTGAGGAGGAGTGGATGAGAATGCAGGGAGGGTAAAATGGGTTAAGGTAGGATTACTCCAATAGAAATAGGTGTATGATGGTCAGTGAGGATTTGGTGGACCGTGGGGCTGGATTCCATGTTACGTTGCTCTGTGACAAATAAATCATCTGTTCAGAAAACGCTCTTTTTTCATCCAACTGGTAAATAAAATGCTTGTCTATGACATATGCTCAATACTGTACCTATATTTGTCAGGCATAACATGAAAGTATCATTGAGCTTGTAGTTTGTCTGATTAGCAAAAAAATCACATTTGCAAAATCCATTTAGACTGGAAATCAACACCAGATCAACGAGCATCATTAACTTTTTAAAAAAGGGGGAAAGTAAGGGAAAACATTCTTCCTTTCTGAATTTGAAGAGCTATCCCCTTACAAAAAAATATAAGAACAAACAAGAGAAAATCTGCAGATGCTGGAAATCCGAGCAACACACAAAAAATGCTGGAGGAACTCAGCAGGCCAGGCAGCATGTATCGAAAAGAGGACAGTTGGTGTTTCGGGGTGAAGAATTGGGAACAACTACAAATCTGAAATGAAAAGGCTTTGATCAATAGCAAGTTGTCTCTGACTCAAGATGTGGAGAGCATTCTGACAGGCTGCATCACTGACTGGTATGGGGGTGGGTACTAGCCTCCGTAGTACCCAAGACATCTTCAAGGAGCGGTGCTTCAGAAAGGCGATATCCATTATTAAATACCCCCATCATTCAGGACTCACCCTCTTCTCATTGTTACCATCAAGAAGGAGGTACAGAAGCCTGAAGACACACACTCAATGATTCAAAAACAGCTTCTTCTCCTCTGCCATCCCATTCCTAAATGGCCATTAAACCTGTGAACACTACCTCACTTTTTTAGTATATATTATTTGTTTTAGCATGATTTTAATCTATTCAATTTACATATATATACTTATTGATGCATATACACATATGTTTACTTTTTTCTCTTTCTATATTATCATATATTGCATTGCTAAGTTAACAAATTTCATGTCACATGCTGGAGAAAATAAACCTATTCTGATTCTGATATAATAATGGTATTTATACCCGGCATTAAATAAACAACAGCAACAAATAATCTGCTTGAGGAACCCAGTGGGCCAAGCAGCATCTGTGGGGAGGAAAGGACTTGATGATGTTTCAAGTCCTTGAATCTACATGTGAAATGCGGACACCCCTTTTTCCCTCATTAGGGAGAGAGAGAGAGCCTGTGGTATGTTGACTTACTGGGTGAATGAGTAGTCTTTGGGGTACTGCAAGTCTGTGTCTTTATTGATGCTTTGCTACACACTTCAGTGCTCAGTGGGGGCGCCGTTGCTTTTTTGCTGGTGGGGGATGGGGGGGTCATTGCCTTTGCTGCTGCTTATGTGTGGGGGAGGGAATTAGGAGGGGTTTTGGGGTTCTAACATTTAACTGTCATTCGTTCTTTGGGGCACTCCTCTGTTTTCATGGATATTTGCAAAGGAAAAGAACTTCAGGATGTATATTGTACACATTTCTCTGACATTAAAGGTACCTATTGAAACCTATTGAAAATAAACAAGAAAGAGACATCAGGATAAAAATTATGCAAAATAATTTTACTGATCAATCTAGCATTCGCATGCCTCCAATGTTAAAATAGTAACCAAAATAAAATGAAGATTACTCTCTGTTTTCTGCACAGTTCAATTCACAGGACGTGGCTCATAAAACATACCTACATACGGTAAGCAAAGTTGTAATGCATTTCTATAAAGCTAAAAATGCTCTCATGCCAAAACCTGCTATTTCCACCATCGCTCAAAATTCATATAATGAATAAAGGTGCCTGCTTGGTAACAGATATGCCTGTGGTGCACAATGGACCAAACAGAAGTTTGAACAGAAATATTGATACCAGGAAGGGGCTGTGTGTTTGTTATCTCCAGCTGTACTGGAAAGCTTTTATTAATGAATTTACAGATATGTAATTTGAGCTAAGTTTGGCATAGATTTTGAAGGTGTGTCTGTTTAAACATGAAGGTAGGTTGCCCTGTGAAACGGTGATTTTCTCACAGAAATATTTCCACAGATGGATTGTCTAATTGCACATTCACAGCTGCAGGATTATTTGTAATTTGAGTATTAAGTGCTATAGCCCTTATCAAGAACAGCAAGGTTTTGGTTTCACGTCTGCATCAGATTTAGCAATACCGTTTAGCTCTTCTAGGTCACCTTTATTAATCATTGCCTGCTTGAACCCTGTAAAAACAAATATCTAACGAACAGCAGAAGAGTTATGGAAATATATATTCATCCAAGTGTTGGTCTTGTTCGTGGAAAATTCTTAAAGTGCTAACTATCAGAAGATGATCGTCTATTATAGTAACTCCTGTGGAAATAATTAGTCCAATCCGACCATCTCGCCCACCCCCCCCCCCACCTCCCACAATGTGAACTTGAACTTTGGTTGTGTCTCTAACTGCTCTAACCGTTTTACACAAGTTTAATCAGGCAAAGTTTGATATTAAGTATTGCAGAACATGAGCAAGAAATCCCAGAGCTTGGTCCAAATCACAGATTTTAAAAAAACAACTTAAAGGACAAGTGGTTGAAAATTTAAGGCAGGGAGTTCCAGAGTTTGGGATTACTATGAATAAATGAATGGCTGCCAACAAGAGGAAAAGGAAACTAGGTTTCACTAGACTCCAGCTTTGATGAAACAGAATTCCCTGAGATACACCCAGGATCATGGAGAGGAATAAACATCAGGATGATCGTTTTAGAATTAAAGCGTTGCTGGACCTGATGCTAATGCTAGTGTTAGGACAATGAGTAGATTTGGTAATCCTTCTTCCTATACATTACTTTATTTTAGTTACTTAAAGATACACTGCGGAACAGGCCATTCTAGCTCAATGAGCTGCACCACCTATTTAACTTATTTAGCCTAATCACAGGACAATTTACAATGACCGATTCACAGAGAGAACGTACAAACTCCTACAGACGGTGCTGGACTGGAATTGAACTCCGAACTCTAGACTGTCTTGAGCTGTAATAAAGTCATGCTGACTGCTACACTACTGAGGCACCCAATCAACTCGCATCAATATGCAGTTCCAGAGGAATTGGTCACAATCTACTAAATTTGAGGACTGGGGCAGGATAGATTTGCTGGCTGCTACAGGGTTGCAGGTAAGTATCCTTTACCCTAGGGAGAACTTTGACACTAGTTAAGACATTGAAGTTCACTTTATGAATCTGATCTCAAGCCGTGCATCCAGGCCATCAGCAGCAACCTTTTTTCAAACTGTCAATAGCAGTTAAAACCCTGTTTGCAGTAAAATCTCTTAAAACATTATTATTAGCCCAAGATGGGTTAAACCTAAACTTGTTAATATCAGCTTTATTATTAAGAACAAGAAAGTGAGATATAAAATGTTTCTACAGACTACCTCCAGACATCCTAGCGCTGCAGACATCTTCTGCCAAGTGGGAAATTGGTTCGAGGCCATATTTCTGACTTGTGAACTGTATGAGTTAGAACAATTCTCTCTGGGAGGACCTGTGATCCCACTTGAAATCTGTCTCCCCATGGTCAATCAAAATCTATATTGCCTGCATGCCAGCCAGGAGCAGTTTTAGTCTCCCTTCTGCTCTCAGTTTCTCTCCATCTTGTGGGTGTCTCTTCAAGTCAAGTCAACTTTTATTGTCATTTTGACCATAACTGCTGGTACAGTGCATAGTAAAAATGAGACAACGTTTTTCAGGACCATGGTGTTACATAACACAGGACAAAAACTAGACTGAACTATGTAATAAAAAAAAACTTCAACTCAATTTAGTACGATCAGCCTGGATGTGCTGTGAATGATATAGATCTGGATCTGCTGAAAGAAATCTAGATCTGGCATAGGTTTACTGGGTCACTAAAGATCTAGTTTAAGAGTGCTCATTGAGAGATGGAGAAAGGTAGAGGGAAATGACCAATTAAAGGAAAGGTCAATTGCTTTTGATCTTTCACCCTTGCAGCCTCACAACGGCATTTACAAATGCAAATGCTTGCTGTCATTATACAATACTATGTAAAGTCTTAGGTGTATATATATATATATATATATATAGTTAGAGTGCCTAAGGATTTTGCACAGTACTGCACCGTACTGCTGTCACAAAAAAAACAAATTTCATGACATATGTGAGGGATGATAAACCCGATTCTGATATGGGACTGAGAGTGGGATGGGACAGGGGGAGGGGATTCATGTTTGGGAAAAGAGGAAAGGATAAGGGAGGGAGCAGGAAGCACCAGAGAGACTTCTGTAATGA
Source organism: Hypanus sabinus (assembly GCF_030144855.1). NCBI lineage: Eukaryota > Metazoa > Chordata > Chondrichthyes > Myliobatiformes > Dasyatidae > Hypanus > Hypanus sabinus. The sequence goes on along the minus strand of NC_082713.1, from coordinate 26,784,241 downwards.
TCAACATATCAATTTCTTTGGAATCATATGACCTTGCCTGGAGTCTCAGGCCTGTGCACGTTCATTGATTCTGTTATGGCTATTATTCTGTACATTAATTAATTATGCCCACAAGAAAATGAATCTCAGGTTTGTATACGGTGACTTATATGTACTTTGATAATAAATTTACTTCGAACTTTGTGTAATAATCAATGTTCCTTCTTTTGAACAGTCAATTCATCTGACCAAAGTCTGGCTACTAAGTGACTTAGACTTGGTCTTTGATTTGTCCCTCACAATCTAAAGCCTGTGTTAAGTGTGAAAAATGGATGCATGATCCTATTGATTGTAATATGATTAAGCAGACTTTATTTACCAAAATATACATTATTCATTATTAGGAAAAGTCATTATCTACATTAATTTCACCAACCAATTCTATGCATTGATTTCAACACCACCAATGTGACAGGGAATGTAGGGAACAGCTTCATCTGTGACTCTTCCAGTCAAAACCTTGACAATGGGTCCCTCAGGATATACTCCTTCCTGTACTATGGGAATTTACTTTTGGATAAGACCAATGAGCTTGGGTTGGATGAACGTGATTGAGCAGATGTTCGGTGTGCAGAAACATACCTGAACTGTTAGGGTTTGTGTTGCAGTACACTGCAGAATGACAGGCCCCACTCCTTGGCGGCCTGGTGAATTCCACACAACTTAATGATGATATTAGTTCAGCACTTGTCACTGTGTGCGGTAAGTTGTTCAAAACTAAATAGGATTTTGTTCTCATTGAGTAATAATCCGAAATGGAGTCGCTATCCCTTGGAGAATGGAGCTATCCTTAAAAGATTCCTGACCTTTGGCTGATAATTGGCAAGGCCTACATGCCCTATACAAGGCAACAATCATCAACAATAAGGGAATCCAAAGGGATTAATTTCATTATGTTTCACTGTAAAGTCTTGGAGATCACTTGACTAGAAACTTCACTGGGCCAGCCACATAATTAATGTAGCTGCAAAATTTCAGAGGCTGTGTATTAACAGCAGGATACTTACCTCCTGACTCTTCAAAGCCTTTCCATCATTTACGAGGCACAATTCCAGACTGTGATGGAATACTCTCCACTTGCCTGGATGAGTGCAGCTCCAATATGCAAAGCCTAACACCATCCAGGGAAAAATGCAGCCTAATAAAGAGAATAATCCATCACTCCTAAATGTTCATTTTCTCCACCTCTGACACAGTGTAGCTGTTGAGACTACCATCTATAAGCAACTCTACAAAGTCTTCACTAAGGAGGACATAAATAATCTTCCAGAAATAATAAGGGACCAAGGGTCTAGTGAGATGGAGGAACTGAGGGAAATACATGTTAGTAGGGAAGTAGTGTTAGGTAAATTGAAGGGATTAAAGGCAGATAAATTTCAGGGCTAGATGGTCTGCATCCCAGAGTGCTTAAGGAAGTAGCCCAAGAAATAGTGGATGCATTAGTGATAATTTTTCAAATCTCCTTAGATTCTGGATTAGTTCCTGAGGATTGGAGGGTGTCTAATGTAACCCCACTTTTTAAAAAAGGAGGGAGAGAGAAACCGCGGAATTATAGACAGGTTAGTCTGACATCGGTGGTGGGGAAGATGCTAGAGTCGGTTATCAAAGATGTGATAACAGCACATTTGGAAAGAGGTGAAATCATCAGACAAAGTCAGCATGGATTTGTGAAAGGAAAATCATGTCTGTCGAATCTTATAGAATTTTTTAAAGATGTAACTGGTAGAGTGGATAGGGGAGAGCCAGTGGATGTGGTATATTTAGATTTTCAAAAGGCTTTTGACAAGGTCCCACACAGGAGATTAGTGTGCAAACTTAAAGCACATGGTATTGGGGGTATGATATTGATGTGGATAGAGAATTGGTTGGCAGACAGGAAGCAAAGAGTGGGAGTAAACAGGACCTTTTCAGAATGGCAGGCAGTGACTAGTGTGGTACAGCAAGGCTCAGTGCTGGGACCCCAGTTGTTTACAATATATATTAATGATTTAGACGAGGGAATTAATTAAATGTAGCATCTCCAAGTTTGCGGATGACATGAAGCTGGGCGGCGGTGTTAGCTGTGAGGAGGATGCTAAGAGGATGCAGGGTGACTTGGATAGGTTAGGTGAGTGGGCAAATTCATGGCAGATGCAATTTAATGTGGATAAAGGTGAGGTTATCCACTTTGGTTGCAAGAACAGGAAAACAGATTATTATCTGAACAGTGGCCGATTAGGAAAAGGGGAGATGCAATAAGACCTGGGTGTCATTGTACACCAGTCATTGAAGGTGGGCATGCAGGTACAGCGGGCAGTGAAAAAGGAAAATGGTATGTTGGCATTCATAGCAAAAGGATTTGAGTACAGGAGCAGGGAGGTTCTACTGCAGTTGTACAAGGCCTTGGTGAGACCACACTTAGAATATTGTGTGCAGTTTTGGTCCCCTATTCTGAGGAAAGACATTCTTGCCATAGAGGGAGTACAGAGAAGGTTCACCAGATTGATTCCTGGGATGGCAGGACTTTCATATGAAGAAAGACTGGATCGACTAGGCTTATACTGGAATTTAGAAGATTGAGGGGGGATCTTATTGAAACGTATAAAATTCTAAAGGGATTGGACAGGCTAGAAGCAGGAAGATTGTTTCCAATGTTGGGGATGCCCAGAACGAGGGGTCACAGTTTAAGGATAAAGGGGAAGCTTTTTAGGACCGAGATGAGGAAAATCTTCTTCACACAGAGAGTGGTGAATCTGTGGAATTCTCTGCCACAGGAAACAGCTGAGGCCGGTTCATTGGCTATATTTAAGAGGGAGTTAGATATGGCCCTTGTGGCTAAAGGGATCAGGGGGTATGGAGAGAAAGCGGGTACAGGGTTCTGAGTTGGATGATCAGCCATGATCATACTGAATGGTGGTGCAGGCTTGAAGGGCCAAATGGCCTACTCCTGTACCTATTTTCTATGTTTCTATGTTTCCTTCTGTCATAGCTTCCAAAATCTTCTAGAAGGACAAGGTCGGTGAGACATAGGAACACAATGAAATCCAAGTTCCTGTCTGAGTAACAAAACATTCTAACTTGGAAATGTATCAGTTTTTCTTTCTAATTGCTGGACAAAATCCTGGAGTTCTCCAGTGAGTAATGTTGTGAGAATATCTTCACTGGGTCAAGAAGGTGGTGCAGCATAAGCTTCTCAAGAGCAATAACTGCTGGCATTGTTGATTATCCTAACATCCTGTTGTGTTAGAATCCTGTGAGCTATTCACTTTAAACAAATTATATTTGTTTTGAGTGGAACTATGGCATTCTGGTATAAGATAACACAAGGCTTTTTAGAGAATAGTAACAAGCAACTGGCATTATATAATTTTGAAATTTTTATGAATAAAGTAGATTTTGTAAAAAAAAGTTTTGGTGATGTCGCTGAGTGCTGGTGCCTCAATTGAGACCTTTTTTTGTTAAATACGGAAATCCAAATTGTGATGGTATTGGGTTTGCTGACTGAATTTCTGAACTCAAACAAAGACCTTTAGCCCTTTTTGATATAAGTAGCCACGAGTACTCCCACTAAAGAAAGCTTACACTGGAACCACCCAATCTTCAAAGGCTAGTTTACTTCCCTGTTTATTCTCCACGACAAGTTTAGCTGCCAAAACGCACTATTCGAAAGGTGGGTCCCCTCTCCCTACTGAGGAGAACGTACTTCCAGCTAGCAAAGTAGTTGAAATCAGGTTATTTAATTTCAGTGATACACGTTTAAATCCAAACAAAACTCTTAAAGCACATTTAAAACTCACAGAGGATTTCAATCTTGAATGTTTCCAAAACACAAAGCTTAAAGCATTTCTGAGACACCAAGGACAAGGTATTTCCAAAACACAGTTACAGAAACTGAAGCTAGACAAACGGATTCTCATTCACCCCCTGTTTCGTTCATAGCTTTCTGATGTTCTTTACCTTATTCCTAAAACACCTGAACTGTTCTCTACATTTATACCCTTTTTCTCCCACTTGGCTGACTTTAGTTTTACTTTAGTGATACTGTGCAGAATAGGTCCTTCTGGCCCTTTCAGGCGCAGCACCCCAGCAAACCCCTTCAACCCTGATTTTAACCCTAACCTAATCATGGGACAATTTATACAATGACCAATTAACCTACCTGGGCAGTGGGAGGAAACCAGAGAACCTGGGGGGAAACTATGCAGTCCACAGGGAAGTCAAACAGACACCTGACAGGTGACGCTGGGATTAAACTTTGAACTCTAACACCCCAAGCTGTAATAGTGTCACAATAACTGCTACACTACTGTGGTGCCCTTCACATGCATATGATATTTCTTCAGATATCATTTTAACACATACGGTCAACAGCATTGTTTTGGAGATAAAGACAGTTCACAGTCCACAATCAATGCTATGAAGCAAACCTACTTGAACACATAAAACCCTTCCAATTATAATTACATGTTATTGATATGCTAAATAATAATCTGTTCTGCAAGTTTCCTTGAACTAAGCAATTTGAAGTCAGCTTGTCTGTTTAAAACAACCCATTGTCTTATACTGTATCTTAAACAATAATATGGCAGGTGTAGTGAGCTAGCATCTGCTTTTATGGACAGAGCATCTTCAAAGCTATTCTACAGAGAGTGCCTTTTTCAACTTCAAGCTGATTACGGTTTTTCATTTACATTTTAAGAACTGAAGACTGACTTCCAGTTACGACTCGAAACTAGATAAACTGTTAGTTGGAAGTTATTTACATCTGTTTTTGATCTTACAAGTAGCAGATGGTGGGCTTAAAAAGCAAACTTAGCAAACATGAGGCAGTAGAGAATATCTGTAATAAAATGCAGAGTGAGCATCCTTTGTTAAACTAGGAAAGAACACCGCATTAAAGCCCATGGCTGTGCGTAATTTTTCTATGAAACTAAAGGATTAAATGCTAAAGGTATCTGTATAGGGTGGCATAGTAGCACAGAGGTTAGCATATGCTATTAAAGTGTTAGTGAGCAGGGTTCAATCCATTGCTGTCTGTAAGGAGTTTGTATGTTCTCCCCGTAACTGCATGGTTTTCCTCCAAGTGCTCCAGTTGCATCCTATATTCCAAAGAAGTGCAGATTAGCGGGTTAATCGGTTACATACAGTAGGTGTAATTGGGGTTCGGGGTTCCTTTGTTCAGAAGGACCTGTTACCGTGATACATCTCTAAATAAGTAAAATTCCAGAGGAAATGAAATACTGGTACCCTCTCACAGAACCCTCGTTATGGGAACTAGCTGCTAAAGTTATAGGGACATGCATTGGGCATTGTGTAAAGGGAAAATTGTGCAGAAATATTTCAATAACATTTACACAATTCTGTGTTTCTGGAACATTGTTAATTTGCTGGCTGTGTTTTGTGTTTCCCACCTAATAACAATTTTATTACTGTATACTACAGCCATTTCATATTCACACATGCCATGCACCCAGCCCTTTACATTAGGGTAGGATCACATCCTGTAACCCAAAGAACTCTCTGTTCCATATATTATTAATGTTGCAAAAGAAAATAGAAATATTTGTGCTTATAAATGCCTTTCATGTCATTCCAAACTGCTTTAGAGCTTATTAAGAACTTTTGAAGAGTAATTGTATTGTAATATAGGAAATTTAGCAATTGATTTATCTATAGTAAGCCTTCTAGCATAATATTAACTGAACAATGGAGCAGATCATCTGTTTCAGCTTTTAAGAATTTGATGGAATAAAAGCTGAGGACTCCAGGGTCCATTACCGTCAATCCTGGGTCTGGTATCTACAATCTGTGTTGGTGGACTTCTTATGGTATGGGAAGAAATGGATGCTGAGGGAAAGGTAAGTAGCTGTGTACATACATCTACTGATGGCTCTGGACACATCTTCAGTGATGTTCAGTGATGTTTCTTGACTTTGGTTAATTTAAATTAATCTGGAATCTGGAAAGGGTGGTGAAGAAAGCTTTTGGTATGCTGGCCTACAGGAATTGGGATGTAATGTTAAAATTGTACAAGCCATTGGTAAGTCCGAATTTGGAGTATTGTGTGCAGTTCTGGTCACCGAATTATAGGGAAGATGTCAACAAAATAGAGAGAGTACAGAGGAGATTTACTAGAATGTTACTTGGGTTTCAGCACCTAAGTTACAGGGAAAGGTTGAACAAGTTAGATCTTTATTCTTTGGAGCGTAGGAGGTTGACGGGGGACTTGACAGAGGTATTTAAAATTATGAGGGGGATAGATAGAGTTGACGTGGATAGGCTTTTTCCATTGAGAGTAGAAAAGATTCAAACAAGAGGACATGAGTTTAGAGTTAGAGGGCAAAAGTTTAAGGGTAATGTAAGGGGGAATTTCTTTACTTAGAGAGTGGTAGCTGTGTGGAATGAGCCAGTAGAAGTGGTAGAGGCAGGTTCGGTATTGTCATTTAAAGTAAAATTGGATAGATATATGGACAGGAAAGGAATGGAGGGTTATGGGCTGAGTGCAAGTTGGTGAGACTAGGTGAGAGTAAGCATTCAGCACGGACTAGAAGGGCCAAGATGGCCTGTTTCTGTGCTGTAATTGTTATGTGGTTATATAGTTAAACACACTTAAATATGTTTCTAAAGTGTTTATGAATTTATATTTTGAATGTTCACTTAGCTCTTTCATTGTATTTTTATTAATGCTTCTCCAATGTGCATCAATTGTGAATCTCAAACAAAAAAAATCAATCTGAGAGTGCAGTCAGACACTCAAATTCAAGTTGAAGTCTATTGTCATCTGACTGAGAATACACACATACAAAAACAAAGCAATGTTCCACAAACCATATAACACACACTGCACATAAACTAAACCTAATATTATTATAAGTTAATAGAATATAATTCAAAATGCATGTAACACACAGCACATGTAAACAGTTCACAGCTTGATGTCCTAGTGACCATGGTGGTGGCAGGGTATTCATTAGACTCACAGCCTGAGGGAAGAAGCTGTTACCCAGTCTGGCTGTTAAAAGAGATTGTGGGATGGGTGGTAGGGATCCTCAATGCTTCAGGCCCTTCATCTGCCACGCTGCTGGTAAATATCACAAATGGTAGGAGGGAGACCCTGATGATCATCTCAGTAGGTTTTACTGTCCTCTGTAGGACCTTACAGCTTCTGTATCACACAATGATGCAGCCTTATAGAATGCTCACAATGGTGCTCCTGCAGAAAATTGTTAGGATGAGGGCAGGGAGCCTTACGTTCCAATCTCCTCAGAAACTGTAGATATTGCTGTCCCATAGTGGCTAGTGAGGAGGTGCTGTGGGTCCAGCTTAGATTGTCCTTTATGTGCGTGCCAAGGAACTTGATGCATTTCACTCTCTCCTTAACAGAGTCGTTGACGTGCAATGGAGAGTGGTTGACATTCATCTTCCTGAAGTCCACAATCATCTCTTTTGTCTTGTCTACACTAAGATTCAGGTTCTTATGCCATTTGACAAGCCCCTCTACCTCCTCGCTGTATATCGACTCATCATTGTCGCTGAGGAGGCCGACCGCTGTGGTATCATCTGCGAACTTGAAGATGCGGTTTGAGCTGGATCTGGCAGTGCAGTTGTGAGTCAGCAGTGTGAACAGCAGTGGGCTGAGTACACAGCCCTGGGGGGCACTGGTGCTCAGCGTGATGGAGCTTGAGATATTGCTGCCAACTCAGACTAACTGGTGTCTTTCCGTCAGAAAGTCCAAGGTTCAGTTATAGAGAAGGGTGCTGAGCACCAGTGAGGGCTGTTTCCCCACTAGCCTCTGAGGGCCAAAGTGAAATCTACGAGCAGCATCATGGTGTTTGAGGCATAATTTTTTAGGTGAGACAGAATACAGAAGGCCTTAGGCCGTGGCATTGTGAGTGGAGTGGTTTGAGTGTTAGGCGAACTGGAGAAGATCTAATGTAGCAGGAAGGTGGGATTTTATATGATCCATTACCAGCTGCTCAAAGCACTTCAGGGTTGTTGAAGGCAGTGTCACAGGGTGGTAATTGTTCAGGGCAGTTTTCATCACTCGCTTGGGTCCAGGAATGATGGTGGCTGCCTTGAAGCCTACAAGGATAATGGACTATTTCAAAGAGATATTCAAGATGTCTGTTAAGACCTCTGTTAGCGAGACCTCACAGTCCATCAGCACCTGACCAGGTATGTGTTCCAGCCCTGCAGCGTTGTGTGAATTTACCCTGTCTTGGCTGTGGCCAGACAGGGTGCCAGTTCCGCAAAGGGGAGAGGGGGCTTTCCTTGATGTCACATCGTTCAATGCATCAAGTCGTGCAGAGAATGCGTTAAGCCTGTCGGGAAGGAGGCGTCATTGTCGTTGACATGCAGGGTGGACTTGTAACCGGTAATGGTTTGTATAGCTTGCCACATGCATCACGTTTCCTTGTGTCATTAGAGGTGTCTGTGAATTCTCTGTGGGTACTTACGTTTTGCCTTCCTGATGGCACAGGAGAGTATTGCTCTTGCTGGCCTTAGCATCATCCTGTCTCCCAATCTGAAGGCAGCATCCCAGTCCTTAAGCAGTACACAAACCTCTGTAGTCAGCCATGGTTTCTTGTTTACCCTATTGGGGTAGCGTTTAATCACAACAATGTCTTCAATAAATTTCCCTATGTAGCCAGTCACCAAGCCCACATATTCATCACTATTGAAGCGATGATCACCCCCCGAATATGCTCCATTTCATGTTTTCGAAGCTCGGAATCCCAGTGCCAAGTTAGTCAGAGGGCAGTCTTTCAGAGGTAGACCAGCCCATGTAGATGAATCAGAATCAGGTTTATTATCACTGTCTTATATGATGTGAAATTTGGTGTTTTGCAATAGAATACAGTGCAAAGGCATAAAATGACTGTAAAATAAGTCAATAGTGCAGAAAAGTGAATAATGAGATTGTGTCACAGGTTTACAGGCCGTTTAGGAATCTTGAGGAGGATTATGTCCGTGATGGAGCTGGCTCATGCTCTCCGTAGCCTCTTGATATCCTGCACATCGGATCCTCAACGCCAGCCTTATTTTTGTGCTACGTGAGACCGAGAGTAACAGTAATTTCAGTTTCCTTTGCACTTGTGTACAGGAAATGACAGTAAACAATCTTGAATCTTGATGCAACTGGTCAGAGTGCTCCCCACCGTACATCTATAGAAATTTCTAAAGAGTCCTCGGTGACATACCAAATCTCAAACTCCGAATGATGAGGAGCCGCTGGCATACCTTCTTCATAATTACATCAATATGTTGGGGCCCGGCAGCCTGTGGTCAGTGGAAGAGGCAGGCACTGTTTGTAGTTTTGTAGATTAAGGGATAAATAGACTAAGATGCTTGGATAATCAATCTTTAATTCTCCTTCACCAGATAGAGTACAGAGTCTGAATGTCCAGCCTGAGCCCAGTTTTGACAGGTGAGCATTGACTGTGCTGTATTTGGATTAAAACATTTGGTGTGGGTCAGGCACTGTTCTGTCAACTCTATTTAGGTTAGGAAGGTTTACTTAGAATTACTGTTTTTGATCGGTAGTAATGTACATGGCAGATCTTTTTCTGTCGTTGCCTTCGGGTTAGTTTGGATGTAACACAAGGAACAGACATGGGTATTAAATACAGTATTCAATGATATTAATCCCACCCTGCCTTTGAAGATGCTTTATGTTATAAAGTCTACCTGGCATCATTTGATGAAGAAAGTCAGTATGGAACAGAAACACCTGCTTTTGATTTAATAGGATGCTATACAGCAGGAATTATTAGTACAGTATTTAAATGTTTCCATATAGCAGATTTAGATTGAAAACACTATCCATGTGCCAAGTCTCTTCTGTAGAATGAATATAATGGAGTCACTTCTCTCCATGCAGGCTCCCCTGAAAGGAAAAGTGCCCGTTGTTCGAAATGCCTGTATTATTTTGCTGCATATACTGCACGGGTGGTATCTTCCACTGAAGAATTATTTTAATAATTTGCATCAAAATGCTATCTTCCTCATGGAGCCAAGAGGCAAATTACACGTCAAGATACAATGAGCACTTGCTGCAACATGCTTTGTTGGCATGGACCCTTGCAGCTGAATAGTCTACCTGACTGGCAGACCACTGTATGTGCGGTTTCAGAGCTTGTGTCAGACATGGCTGTAAGCGCACTGGGGCCCCACAGGGGACTGTATTGGCTCCCTGTTTACTCTGTTTACCTCTGGCTTTAGATACAACACTGAGTCATGTCATCTGCAGAAATTCTCTGAAGACTCATCAATATTTGGGTGTATGGGAGGGTGAATACAGGGCCCTGGTGGAGGACTTTGTCAAATGGTGCAAGCTGAATCATCTGCAGCTCAACATCAGTAAGACAAAGGAGATAGTGATGGACTTTAGGAAGACTAATCCTACATTGCTGCCTGTTACTGTTTATGATGAGAACATGGAGGACCTACAAGTACCTGGGGGTGCACCTGGATGACAGACTTAGAGGCTGTTACAAGAAGGACCAGAGTCACCTTTACTTCCTGAGGAAATTGAGGTCCTTTGGAGTATGCAGGCCTCTCCTTCATATATTCTACCAGTTTGTTGTCATCAGTACAGTCTTCTATGCGGTGGTGTGCTGGTGCAATGGCATCAACCCAAGTGATGCCAATAGACTCAATAAACTGATTAGAAAGGCTGATTCTGTTATAGGATTCAAACTGGATGCACCAAAAGCTGTGTTAGAACAAAGGACCCTACAGAAAATCCTGGCATTTCTGAACAACGTTTCTCACCCTCTGCATGCCACCTTGGCTGAAGAGAGGAGCACTTTCAATAATAGACTAAGACGACTGCGCTGCTGCAAAGAGCGCTATACGAGGTAATTCTTACCCTCGGCCATTAGGCTCTATAATGAGTCAACCTATAGCCGGGGAAATGATGACCTTAAAAAGCAAACATGAGGAAATCTGCAGATGCTGGAAATTCAAGCAACACACACAAAATGCTGGTGGAACACAGTAGGCCAGGCAGCATCTATAGGGAGAAGCACCATCGACATCTCGGACCGACACGTCAACAGTGCTTCTCCCTATAGATGCTGCCTGGCCTACTGTGTTCCACCAGCATTTTGGAAATGATGACCTTCTCCTGTTAGTCTATATGTGGTAACTTATTTTTTATTCTTTCTACTTCTCTTCTAATATTTATATTTGTGCACTTGTAATGTTACTGTGACACTGTAATTTCCTTTGGGATCACTAAAACATGTATCTATCCATCTAAAGTTCAAGCTGAGGAAGCTTAAACTTTTACATATTAAATAGCCTGAAATTTAGGAATGAAGAATTGGGTAATTATTTATTATAAAAGGCACATTTTAAAGAATTTTTAAAATATCTCTTCAGATATCGAAGTCATACTGGCTCAGTACCCTTGGAATATCCTGCTCATAATGATTTTTTTCTAAATTTTTTTTGTTTTCAATTTGTCATTGTTCAGAATTTTTGTAGCAGGCAAACGCAGAGGATTTACCAGCCGTGGTCAGATGGAAATAATGAACTGCAAGGTCCGAATTCTAAAGTATTATATTATTCCTTGAGCAGTTGAGTTGACTTGTGTTCTGGAGTCACAGAGAGAAACATCACAGAAGGAGATCCTGCAGCTTACCAGATCCATGCTGAACACAGCACGTGTTCAAGTCAGGTCGAGTTTATTGTCTTATGCTCAAATATGGCGAGGTAGAAGTTTGTTGATTGATTGAGATACAGTGCAGAATAGGCCTTCTTTGAGCCATGCTACCTAGCAACCCCCGATTTAACCCTAGCCTAATCACAGTACAATTTACATTGACCAATTAACCTACCAACCAGTATGTCTTTGGACTGTGGGGGAACGTACAAACTCCTCACAGGTAATGGCAGGAATTGAACCCAGGTTGCTGGTACTGTAAAGCTTTGTGCTAACCACTACACTTACTTGCAGTAGCATCAGAGGCACACAGATTCCGAAAACACATTGAACATAAATTATACAAGACAGTAAGAAACAAGACTGAAAAAGGAGATGTTAATGCAAAAGTAAAGCAATCAGAGACAAGTCTAAGCAGTGGTCTGTCGCTTGGGTTGGATTGTGCAGGTTAGTTCAAGACAGTTAAGCATAAGAGATACTGCAGGTGCTTGAAACCCAGGGCCATACATACAAAAAACACTGGAGGAACTCATCAGGTCAGGCTGCATCTATGGAGAGAAATAAACAATTAATGTTTCAGGCCGCGACCCTTCATCAGGACCAAGATGGTTGAACATCAGGTTCAAGATGGTTGCAGGAAAGTGACTGCTCCTGAGCCTGGTAGTAAGAGACGTCAGGCTTCCGTACCTCCTACATGGATGCAGCAGCCAGAAGAGGCCATAAGGTGGTTGGTGGGAATCTTTGATGATAAATGCCCCTTTCTAGAGGCAGCGACATGTCAGCATAACATTGTGGGCCAAAGAGTCTGCACTGAGCTGTACTGTTCTATGTTTATGTTCCATGATTTCAACGGTGGTGAGGGCAGTGCCCTTGATGGCCAAGCTCTGTCCACGACTCTCTGCAGGCTATTGCATTGGGATTACTAAAACAGGCCATGAGGCAACCTATTTTCACCTACTTTCAATCATGCAACTGTACACTATCCACAGTGTACCTGTATGCTCATTGTACTCTCATCCCATTTATTCTATTTCTCCACATTTCCCATCAACCCCTCTCAGTTTTTACCATCTATTTATAGTGGCCAATTAACCTGCCAACTGGCATGTCTTTGGAATGGGGCAGGAAACAAAGCAGGATGAACCCCGCACTGTCAAGGGAGAACGTACAAACTCCAGGCAGGGCAGACGACAACTGCTAGCACCCAAGGTCAGGCCTGAACCAGGCTGCTGGAGTGGTACAGCAAGAGCTATAATGCCCACATCACAGGATTTGACCTCCAGCAGCTACGATACTGTCTCCAGCTTCTTCAAAATTCCTGACTTTTTGACAAATCAATACTAACTGAAGGAATGCCCCTTTTGATCATCATGAAGGTCAGAGTCCTGTCTGTCAGTTTGGCTGGGTGTGAAAAAGCCTATGATGTTAATCAAAGAACAATGACTTGTCCCGGTGCTCTGCCCGACATTTCTGCTTCAAGAAATACCAACAAAACTGGTTCACCAGACATTCATTCCCTTTGTGATGTAAGGATCCTTTTGATGTGCATAAATGAACTGCGCCACTTACCTATTTATGAATGACTGCTGTTTTTGTAATAATTAATTGTTTGCAAGTATCTTGGAATATGATGATTAGTGTGCTCAAGTGCTTCATATAAAGGTGTGCATTTTACACAGTCATCAGGACTTATGCAAAATGCATGGACTTTGCTGCAGATCCCACATGATGTAAACTTCTCCATAGTGCAGGGAGAATAGCGTTCCATGTCAAATGAGGTTTAGACCAATTATGCCCAAATCAAACTGCAAGACTTCCACCCACTTCACACAGTAAGACCATAAGACCATATAACCATATAACAATTACAGCACGGAAATAGGCCATCTCGGCCCTTCTAGTCCGTGCTGAACGCTTACTCTCACCTAGTCCCACAGACCTGCACTCAGCCCATAACCCTCCATTCCTTTCCTGTCCATATACCTATCCAATTTTTTTAAAATGACAATAACAATCCTGCCTCTACCACATGTACTGGAAGATCATTCCACACAGCCAACACTCTCTGAGTAAAGAAGTTCCCCCTCGTGTTACCCCTAAACTTTTGCCCCTTAACTCTCAACTCATGACCTCTTGTTTGAATCTCCCCTACTCTCAAAGGAAAAAGCCTATCCATATCCACTCTATCTGTCCCCTTCATAATTTTAAATACCTCTATCAAGTCCCCCCTCAACCTTCTACGCTCCAATGAATAAAGACCCAACTTGTTCAACCTTTCTCTGTAACATAGGTGCTGAAACCCAGGTAACATTCTAGTAAATCTCCTCTGTACTCTCTCTATTTTGTTGACATCTTTCCTATAATTTGGTGACCAGAACTGTACACAATAAATTACAAGACCTTAAGACATAGGGGAGAATTTTTACCATTCAGCCCATTGAGTCTGCTCTGCCATCCGATCATGGCTGATCTATTTTCCCTCTCGACCCCATTCTCCTGCCTTCTCCCCGTAATCTTTGATGCACTTACTAATCAAGAACCTATCAACCTCTGTTTTAAATACACAAAACGAATTTCCTTTGAGTCCAGCTTTGAAGAAGCAGAATTCCCAGTGGTACAGTCGGGGTATGGAAGGGAACGAACTTAGAACATAGAACATAGAACAGTACTGCATAGCTCAGACCCTTCAGCCCATGATGTCATGCCTACTTTTATAACCTAATCCAAGATCAATCTAGCGCACTCTCACACACGGGCCTCCGTTTTTTCTTTTGTCCATGAGCCTATCTAAGATGCCTTTTAATGTCCCTAATGTATCTGCTTCTACCAGTGTGTTCCATGTATCTGTGTAAAAAAAATTACCTTTGACATCCCCACTATATTTACTAACAATCACCTTAAAATCTTGCCTTTTTGTGTAAGTCATTTCCGCCCTGGGAAAAAGACACTGGCTGTTCCCTCAATCAATGCCTCTTCTGTAAAAGGCATTTTTCAAGTATGTAAAAAAATAAAAGAGAGATAAGAGAGGATATTGGATCACTAGAAAATGAGGCAGAAGAAATAATGACGGAACAAGGAGATGTCAGATGAACTAAATGAGTATTTTGCGTCAGTCTTCACTGTGGAACACTGGCAGTATGCCTGATGTTGTAGTGTGTGAGGGAAGGGAAGTGAGTGCAGTTGCTATCACAAGGGAGAAGGTGCTCAAAAAGCTGAAAGAGCTAAGGGTACATAAGTCACCCAGACCAGATGAATTGCACCCTAGGGTTCTGAAAGAGGTAGCGATAGAGATTGTTGCGGCACTAGAAATGACCTTTCAAAAATCATTGGACTCTGGCATGGTGCCAGAGGACTGGAAAATTGCAAATGTCACTCCACTCTTTAAGGAGGAAGGTAGCAGAAAGGAAATGATAGACCAGTTAGCCTGGCCTCAGTGGTTGGGAAGATATTACAGTCAATTGTTAAGGATGAGTTTATGGAGTACTTGGTGATACAGGACAAGATAGTACAAAGTCAGCATGGTTTCCTTCAGGAAAAATCCTGCCTGACGAACCTGTTGGAATTCTTTGAGGACATTACAAGTAGGATAGATAAAGGGGATGCAGTGGATGTTGTATATTTGGACTTTCATAAGGCCTTTGACAAGGTGCCACACATCAGGTTGCTTACCAAGTTAAGAACCCATGGTATTACAGGAAAGTTACTAACGTGGTTAGAGCATTGACTGATTGGTAGGAGACGGTGAGTGGGAATAAAAGAATCCTTTTCTGGTTGGCTGCCAGTGACTAGTGGTGTTCTACAGGGGTTGGTGTTGGGACCACTTCTTTTTATGTTGTACATCAATGATTTAGATGTTGGAACAGCTTTGTTGTCAAGTTTGCAGATGATAAGATTGCTGGAGGGGCAGGTAGTGTTGTGGAAACAGGTAGGATGCAGAAGGACTTAGACAGATTAGGAGAATAGGCAAGAAAGTGGCAAATGAAATACAATGTTGGAAAATACATGGTCATGCACTTTGGTAGTAGAAAAAAATGTGCAGACTATTTTCTAAGCAGGGAGAAAATCCAAAAATCTGAAATGCAAAGTGACTTGGGAGTTCTAGTGCAGAACGCCCTGAGAGTGAATTTGCAGGTTGAGTTGGTGGTGAGGAAGGCAAATGCAATGTTAGCATTCATTTTAAGAGGTCTAGAATACAAGAGCAGGGATGTGATGCTGAGGTGTTATAAGGCACTGGTGAGACCCCATCTTGAGTATTGTGTACAGTTTTGGCTCCTCATCTTTGAGGAGATGTGCTGGCATTGGAGAGAGTTCAGAGGAGGTTCACAAGGATGATTCCGGGAATGAAAGCATAATCATATGAGGAATGTTTAACAGTTCTGGGTCTGTACTCGCTGGAATTTAGGATGAGGGGGATCTCATTGAAACATTTCGAATGTTGAAAGGTCCAGACAGAGTAGATGTGGGAAGGATGTTTCCTATGGTGGGAGTGTCTAGGACAAAAGGCCACAGCCTCAGGATAGAGGGGTGTCCATTTAAAACAGAGATGTGGAGAAATTTCTTTAGCCAGAGGGTGGTGAATTTTTGGAATTTGTTGCCATGTGCAGCTGTGGAGGTTTGTGTTTACTTTTCTGTTTATTTTTTTAAAATATAATTTGCATGATTTGATTGAGGTTTTTCAGTGCTAATTAACTGTATCTGTGGCCGTAGCCCTCAGCACATCACTGAGGAGTCAGTGGCTCTGCCATTAATATTATTTGCTCACTTTATATTGTTCGCACAGTTTTTCTTGTTTACAAAAGTAAACAAGTCGCTGGGTGTATTTCAGGCAGAGATTGATAGGTTTTTGACTGGACATGGCATCGAAGGTTACGGGGAGAAGGCCGGGAAATGGGGTTGAGGAGGAGAAAAAAAAGATCAGCCATGATTGAATGGCACAGCAGACTTGATGGGCCAAATAGCCTAATTCTGCTCCTATGTCTTATGGTCTTATCATCTTATACCTCCATCAAGTCACCTCTCATCTTTAAAGCTTCCATATCTTTCTGAGAATGAGGCAAGCAGAACTGAAAACAATACTCCAAATGTCCTCTAACTGGAGTTTTATAGAGCTGCAATATCAAGTTCAACTTCAAGTTGCTTTTATTGTCACTTCAACCATAAGCTGCTGGTACAGTACACAGTAAAAATGAAATGATGTTCCTCCAGGACCCTGGTGCTACATGAAACAACACAAAACTACACTGGACTATGTGAGACAACATAAAAACTGCACTAGACTATAGACCTGCACAGGACTACATAAAGTGCACAAAACAGTGCAGGGCAGTACAATAATTAATAAACAAGACAATAGGCACGGTAGAGAACAAATTATAATGTCAGTCTAGACTCTGAGTATTGAGGAGTCTGATGGCTTGGGGGAAGAAACTGTTGCACAGTCTGGTCATGAGAGCCTAAATGCTTCAGTACCTTTGGCTTTTGAACTCAAACCCTGACTAATGAAGGTCAGCACTCCATATCCCTTCTCAACTTACTTCCTTACTTCCCACAATGCCGCTGGCATTTAGGACAACAATGAAGGTTCTCCATCTTTGGTAGTGTTCAGGGATTCCTTCCTCATGTCAATAGCTTCCTTTCGGTTTTCACTAGTCAGGAAGTCCCCGTGGAGACTCAGGAATACCATTGCACTTGGATGTGGAAGGATTCATCATTGCTGCTTCCTGAACACTTCTGTTTTATCAGACAGGGTTGTTAGCACTGAGATGAACCCCCAAGCCTGGAGGACTGGCGTACCACTCTTAGTCTAGCCTCTACTTCTGATCAGTTTAGTATGGGTGACCCGACCTAGAGCCAAGGTATAAAGAAAGCCCTGACTCCAGCCAACATAGCTCTCTGGGTCATTGAGACAAGCAAGCCTTCAAACCACGACAAGGTTGTGGTCCTCTTGGAAGGTACCCTTTCCTTATCCACCTTATCTATTTGCCTGACAACTTTGAAGATCTGTGGACTTGGACACCAAGATCCCTCTGTTAATAATCCTGCCATTAATCTTGTACTCTGTTTTCAAATTCAACCTTCCAAAGCGTCTCACATCCTACATTTCCGGATTAAACTCCAACTCAGCACAGCTCTGCATCCTATCAATGTCCCACTGTAATCTATGTCAATCTTCTACACTATCCACAATTCCATCAATCTTTGTGTCATCTGTACACTTACTAATCCTCCCTTCCACTTCCTCATCCAAGTCATTTATAAGAATCACAAAGAGCAGGATTCCCAGAACAGATCCCTGCAGAGAACCATTAATCACAGACCTCCAGACAGAGTACAATCCATCTCTGCCTTCTGTAGACAAGCCATTTCTGAATCCATGCAGCCTAGTTTTCCTGGATCCCATGCCTTCTGACTTTCTGTATGAACCTACCATATTAAACCTTGTTGAATGCCTTACTAAAATTCACATAGACCGTATCCACTGCTCTACCTTCATCAATTTGTTTTGTCACATTCTCAAAGAATTCAGTCAGGCTCATGAGGCACGACCTACCCCTCACAAACCCATGCTGACTAACCCTAGTCAGACTATAAGTGTTTGTAAATCCTGTCTCGAAGAATCCTCTCCTATAGTTTGCCCACCACCGATATAAGACTCACTGGTCTGTAGTTCCCAAGATTATCCCCATTACTTTTCTTGAACAGAGGAATAACATTTGCCATCCTCCATTCTTCTGGTACTACTCCTGTGGCCCTGTCAAGACACAAAGATTGTTGCCAAAGCGCAGCAATCTCTTCCCTCACTCCTAATAGTAACCTAGCAGTATATCTCTTCCAGCCCCAGGGACTGAACTATTCTCAATGGTTTTCAGAAGTTTCTGCACATTCTGTTTCTGAACTTCGGCATGTTCCAGCATATTAGCCTGTTCTACGCTGTCCTCAAATTCATCAAGGTGCCTCTCACTGGTGAATACTGAAGCAATAGTATCTCCCAAACGTGTGACCTTGACTACTCAGGGAATGGGTGGCAAGCATAAAAGAACACCATTACCTGCAGAATCCTTCCAAGCCACAATGACTTGGAAATATATCGCATTTCCTTCATCATCAATATCCTATCAAAAGCAGTGTGGAAGCACTTTCAATAACTGTTCAGGAGGTAACACAACACCACCTTCTCAGAATCAACACACAATGAGCAGTAAATAATGTCCCTACAGGAAGGCCCATGTTAGAAAAAATATGAATTGCCTAAAACAATGAATGTTAGTAACACAATTGTCCAGGTTTTGATTTTTTTGTTCTTGTAAGCCAAACAAACCCATGTTTCATATGCAGTATAGAACAATGCAGGACTGAAATATATATTTACAGCCAACCAACTTATTACAGTGAATAGGAAATATCATATTGCTTACTACCTTTCACTCCCTATCCATTTCATGCAGAATGTAGCCAACTTTTTAGAATCGTTGATACAATCAGGTGTCATCATTAACTCATTATCTTTAACAAATGTCTCTGTAACAAAGTTAACACTGTTCCCATATTTTAATGTCAGTGTATTTTGTCAGGGTATTTCCGGCATTATGGAATTCACAGAAACTTTGTCTATTCAGCTAGAAACTAGGAGAGTTTTACTGTGATCTATTTCTTTCTTTGCTGTGTTTCAGTAACATACTGTACTTTAGTAATTGCCAGATTAAAAGGTGGTACTAACAGTGAATCTGGGTGGCTGTTTTCAATGAACCCAGTGTCCCCACAGCCATCTTGATTAGACAATTCCAAAGATATATCAACCTTTGACTGAAGACATTTCTCTTCCAGTTCTAAATGACTTCCCCTTAATTGGAGACTCTGCCTCATGATAGGAACCTTTTCAGCCAATGGGAATAAGGTTCTCCATTCCCCCTATCAATCATTAGAAGAATTTTTAAAGTTCCATCAAACATAGAACACGGAAATCTACAGCACATTACAGGCCCTTTGGCCCACAATGTTGTGCCAACCATGTAATCTACTCAAGAAACTGCCTAGAATTTCCTTACTGCATAACCTTCTATGTTTCTAAGTGGCATGTACCTATCTAAGAGTCTCTTAAAGATCCTATTGTATCAGCCTCTACATCCTTTCCCACACACCCACCACTCTCTGTGTGAAAAACTTACCTCTGACATCCCCCCCCCCCCGTACCTACTTCCAAGCACCTTAAAACTATGCCCCCTCATGTTAGCCATTTCAGCCCTGGGAAAAAGCCTCTAGCTATCCATACGATCATTGTTTCTCATCATCTTATACACCTTTTGTATACTGGTGACTGTGTTGCCACCCACAGCTCCAATTTGCTAATTAAATTTGCTGACGATACTACACTGATTGGCCCAGTCTCAACTAATAACAGGGCAGCCTGCAGAGAGGAAGTCATCACCCTGACACAGTGGTGTCAAGAGAACAACCGCTCCCTCTATGGAGCTGGTTGTGGACTATGGGAGGAACAGAGACAGACTCACCCCTATTGACATCAGTGGATCTGTGGTTGGGGTGAACAGCTTTAAGTTCCTCAGCATACGCATCACTGAGCATCTCACATGGTCTGTTCATATTGGCTGTGTGGTGAAAAAAGTACAACAGCATCTCTTTCACCTCAGACGGTTGAGGAAGTTTGGAATGGGTTCCCGAATCCAAATGACTTTCTACAGGGGCACAATTGAGAGCATCCTGACTGGCTGTATCACTGCCTGGTGTGGGAACTGTACTTCCCTCAATCGCAGGACTCTGCAGAGAGTGGTGCAGACAGCCCAGAGCATCAGTAGATGTGAACTTCCCATTATTCAGGACATTTACAGAGACAGGTGCATAAAAAGGGCCCAAAGGATCCTTGGGGACCTGAGTCATCCCAACCACAAACTTCCAGCTACTATCATTTGGGAAATGGTACCGCAGCTTAAAGCCAGGACCAACAGGCTCTGGGACAGCTTCTTCCACCAGGCCATCAGACTGATTCATTCATGCTGATACAATTGTATTTCTATGTTATATTGAATTGGAATCAGGTTTATTATCACCGGCATGTGCTGTGAAATTTGTTAATTTAGCAGCAGCAGTTCAATGCAATAGATAATACGGAAGAAGATAAATAAATAAATAAATTGGTAGATAGATAAATAAATTGTAGTATACGTATAGATTAAAAATCATGCAAGAAACAGACATAATATGTATTTAAAAAGTGAGATAAAGTGAGATAGTGTTCCAGGGTTCAATGTCTATTTAGGAATCGGATGACAGAGGGGAAGAAGCTGCTCCTGAATCGATGAGTGTGTGCCTTCAGGCTTCAGTACCTCCTTCCTGATGGTAACAGTGAGAAAAGGGCATGCCCTGGGTGCTAGAGGTCGTTAATAATGGACGCTGCCTTTCTGAGACACCGTTCCTTGAAGATGTCCTGGGTACTTTGTAGGCTAGTACCCAAGATGGAGCCAACTAAATTTACAACCCTCTGCAGCTTCTTTTGGTCTTGTGCAGTGTGACTGCCCTGTTGAAAATTTATTTATTACAAATTACAATAAATTGCACATTTAGGTGGAGGTTGTTGGCCTTCGTAACAAAAGGAATTGAGTATAGGAGTAAAGAGGTCCTTCTGCAGCTGTACAGGGCCCTGGTGAGACCACACCTTGAGTATTGTGTTCAGTTCTGGTCTCCAAACTTAAAGAAGGACATTCTTGCTATTGAGGGAGTGCAGCATAGGTTCACGAGATTGATTCCCAGGATGGCGGGACTGTCATATGTTGAAAGGTTGGAGTGACTGGGCTTGTATACACTGGAATTTAGAAGGATGAGAGGGGATCTGATTGAGACATATAACGTTATTAAGGGATTGGACATGCTAGAGGCAGGAAACATGTTCCTGATGTTGGGGGAGTCCAGAACCAGAGGCCACAGTTTAAGAATAAGGGGTAGGCCATTTAGAATGGAGTTCAGGAAAAACTTTTTCACCCGGAGAGTTGTGGATCTTTTACCAGATGGAATGCTCTGCCTCAGAAGGCAGTGGAGTCCAATTCTCTGGATGATTTCAAGAAAGAGTTAGATAGAGCTCTTAAAGATAGTGGAGTCAAGGGATATGGAGAGAAGGCAGGAACGGGGTACTGATTGTGGATGATCAGCCATGATCACATTGAATGGCAGTGCTGGCACGAAGGGCTGAATGGCCTACTCCTGCACCTATTGTCTATTGAGATGTAACATAAAGATTTTTACTCCTTGTGCATGTGAAGGACGGAAGAAATAAAGTCAATTCAATTCACCTCCAACAGGTAACCTCTCATCCTCCGTCACTCCAAGGAGAAAAGTTTACTCAACCTATTCTCATAAGGCACATCCTCCAATCCAGGCAACATCCTTGTAGATCTCCTCTGCAATCTCTCTATAGTATCCATATCCTCCCTGTAGTGAAATGGCCAGAACGGAACACAGTACTCCAAGAGGAGTCTAACTAAAATCTTATATAGCCATAACATTAACTCGTGGCTCTTGAGCTCTATCCCATGTTTGATGAATGCCAACATCTTCTTAACAACACTGTCAAGCTGCACAGCAGCTTTGAGTGTCCCATGGACACAGACCCCAAGATCTTCCAGATTCTTCACACTGCTAAGAGTCTTCCCGTTAATATTATATTCTTCAAATTCGACCTACCAAAATGAACCACTTCTCACTTACCTAGGCTAAATTCCATCTGCCACTTCTCAGCCCAGTTTTGCATCCTATCAATGCCCGCTGTAACCTCTGACAACCCTCCAGACTATCAACAGCACCCCCAATTTTTGGGTCATCAGTAAACTTACTAACGCAACCTTCTACTTCCTCATCCAGGTCATTTATAAAAATCACGAAGAGGAGGGGACCCAGAACACCACTGGCCACCGTCCTCCATGCAGAATATGAACCACCCACAACCACCCTTTGCCTCTGTGGTCAAGACACAAAGCAAACTCACCTTGGATCCCATGCCTCATTACTTTCTAAATGAGCCTCGCATGGGGAACCTTATCAAATACTTTACTGAAATCCATATACACTACTTCCGCTGCTCTACCTTCATCAATGTGTTTTGCTACACTCTCAAAGAATTCAATCAGCTTCATAAGGCATGACCTGCTCTTGACAAAGTCATGGTGACTATCCCTAATCAGATTATGTCTCTCCAAATGCTCATAAATCCAACTTTCTCCAACAACTTGCCCACCACTGGACTATAATTTCTTGGGTTATCTGTACTCCCTTTCTTTAACAAAGGAACAACATTTGAAACCCTCCAATCCTCTGGTACTTCACCCGTCCCTATTGATAATGCAAAGAACATCGCTAGAGGCTCAGCAAAGCAATCTCCTCCCTCACTTCCCACAGTAGCCTGGGGTATATCTTGTCTGGACCCAGCAATTTATCTAATTTAATGCTTTTCAAAAGCCCCAGTACATCCTTTCTTAATGTCTATATGTTCAAGCCTTTCAGTCTGCTGTAAGTCATCCCCACAATTGCCAAGGTCATTTTCCCTGGTGAATACTGAAGCAAAATATTCATTAAGTACCTCCACTACCTCCTTGAACTCCACGCACACGTTTCCAGTGTCACACTTGATTGGTCCTATTCTCACACGGCTTATCCTCTTGCTCATCACATACTTGTAGAATGTCTTGGGCTTTCCTTAATTCTGATTACCATGGCCTTCTCATGGCCCCTTCTAGCTCTCCATATTTCATTCTTAAACTCCTTCCCAGCAAACTTTGTAATTTTCAAGAGCTCTAACAGTACCTAGTTTCTTCAACCTTTCATAAGCTTTTCTGTTCTTCCTAACTAGATTTTTACATCCTTTCTACACCATGGTTCTTTTACCCTACCATCCTTTCCCTGCTTCAATGGAACATAACTATGCAGAACGCCATGGAAGTGTCCCCTGAATTTTTGCCACATTTCTGCCATGCACTTCCCTGAGAACATCTGCTCCCAATTAATGTTCCCAAGCTCCTGCCTAATAGCATTATTTTTTCCCCTACCCCAATTAAATGTTTTCCCAAATTGTCTGCTCCTATCCCTCTCCAGCACTATGGTAAAGGAGATAGAGTTGTGATCACTGTCTCTAAAATGCTCTTCCACCGAGAGATCTGACACCTAACTAGGTTCATTTCCCAGTACCTGATCAAGTACAGCCTCTCCTCTAGTTGGTTTATCTACATATTGCATCAGGAAACTTTCCTGAACACACCTAACAAACTCCACCCCATCTAAACACGTTGCTCTAAAGAGATGCCAGTCAATATTTGCAAAGTTAAAATCTCCCATCACAACAACCCCATTATTATTACACCGTTCCACAATCTGCCTCCCTATCTGCTCCTCGATGTCCCTGTTACTATAGGGTGATCTATAAAAAACCATCCAGTAGAGTTATTGCCCCCTTCCTGCTCCTGACTTCCACCCACGCTGACTCAGTAGACGATCCCTCCATGACTTTCTTCTTTTCTGCAGCCGTGACACTATCTCTGATCAGCACTGCCACAGCTCCACCTCTTTTGCCTCCCTCCCTGTCCTTTCTGGAACATCTAAAGGCCGGCACGTTCAGCAACCATTCCTGCCCCTGAAACATGTAAGTCTCTGTAATGGCCACAACATCATTGGTTCACGTATTGATCCATGCTCTAAGTTCATCCAGCTTGCTTATGATAGTCCTTGCATTAAAATTGACACATCTCAAACCTGCTCTGTCATGTGCCTATCCTTTCTCATAAGCTCCGTACAAGCTTTCTCTATTTCTGCGCCAATCACCCCATGCTCTGTCTCTTCACTTCAGGTCCCACCCAGCTGCAAATTTAGTTTAAACCCTCCCCAATAACGTAAGCAAATCTCCCTCCGATGATATTGATCCCTCTCTAGTTCAGGTGCAACCCGTCCCACTTGAACAGATTACCCCTTCCCCAGAAAAGGTTCCAATGATCCAAGAACTTGAAAACCTGCCCCCTGCACCAACTCCTCAGCCACTCACTCATCTGCACTCTCCTCCTTTTCTGACCTTCACTAGTTCGTGGCACTGGGAGTAATCTGGAGATTACTACCTTGGTGGTCTTGCTCTTCAGCTTCCTTCCTAACTCCCTAACCTTATTGCTCAAGACCTCTACCCCTCTCCTGCCTATGTCATTGGTACCAATATGTACCTCAACCTCCGGCTGCTCACCCTCCCCTTCAAGAATATTCTGCACCCACTCAAGACATACTGGACCCTGGCACCTGGGAGGCAACACACTTTTACCTCCACGGAGTCTTCTATCTGTCCCCCTGAATACCAAGTCCCAGTGTTCACCCATCTACTCCCTGAACTCTGCACTTTGGGTGTAACCACCTGCTCAAAAGTCTTATCTATCAATTGCTCTGCCTCCCGGATGATCATCCAAGGCTTTACTTCCTCACCTCTCGAGGAAGGGGCAACCAGAAGCATGGAGTACCATCACTTCTGCCTCCATTACTAGAACCATGCCCTGGCAAGTGCGTGTCCATCTTTGAGGAGATCAGAAGAATCATCTCCTCTCCACCACCCCTTTGCCAATCTATTGCACATTGAATATCCAGTACCTCACACAATACAGCAGGTTATGCTTAGTGTGGCCTTGTCTCACGTGCAGCTCACATCCCACCACTAAGCACATCTTGCTGCTCCTGTGGCCATGACAACATTTCGTAGCCAAGCGGCTATTATTGGTCTTGCTGTGTCTGCTGTTGGTGACTGAGCCACGTGGCAGACCTAGAGGCTGTGACCCAGACTGGCCAGATGTCCCTTTCACAGTGTTGTCACCTCAGATAATAAATGATAGGTAAAAACAGTTGTATATGAATAGTATTTAAAAAAAGAAACTGAAAGATGAAAATAATTACACTGTTATCTCATGTAAATTATTTACAATAAAGAGAAATAAGTTACCACTTGCCTTATCTTTTGCACTCAGGTTGGTGATGGATTCAAGATGGAGTCAAAGGTCAGCTGCTTCATCATGATGTGACTTCCAGTACATTCCTTACTTCCAAGCTGTAATACATAGACAAAGAAGTCTTGAAAATCCTGACATATGATTAGCAACTCTCTTCCTTCTTGTTGTAAAACATGCATCCATTTTATGTCAGCCTGCCAATACCTTCAGATGATCTACACCATTTTAAACATTAGTGTATAATCAAGCAGAGAACACAAATACCGTTGGATATGAGCAGAGGACTGTACTAATAGCTGGATATTATAAACTATTTAAATTAGTTTAAATGGTCATTCAAGTTCTGTATAAGTGAATATTGTGCAAAATATGTTGATATTCTCCACTTATAATAGTCCTGAAGCTTATTGTTGTCTCATTACAGCACAAGAGCATACACTTCCTTTCCTAATGGTACAATGCAATAGAATACAGTATATGCATTTGCAAGATACAAGCAATCTATTCAGCACACATTCCAATTGGGAAAAGTCTTGAAAACCTGCATGCCCTCTTCAACATAGTTTTAAGCTCATGAACACACCACACCTGCCCCCTCCTCCATCCCAGCATTGGTACTCCCACAATCCCTGATTTTCCCAGATCTCAGCTTCAGTTTCAGTAAGGTGCAGTGTTTTTTATCCCTTGTGCTTATAAATTCTATGTCCTCACTTATCCGTCAATTATCTCTGACAAATAATAGATAATTGTAACCCATGGTTTAAGACTGTAGTTTCTAAGATGTGCGTGAATGTGAACAATAACGATATGGTTCCATTTAATATCAGAAAATAGATACAGTATACAACCTGAAGTTCTTA
Source organism: Hypanus sabinus (assembly GCF_030144855.1). Taxonomy (NCBI): domain Eukaryota; kingdom Metazoa; phylum Chordata; class Chondrichthyes; order Myliobatiformes; family Dasyatidae; genus Hypanus; species Hypanus sabinus. The sequence goes on along the minus strand of NC_082713.1, from coordinate 26,757,725 downwards.
CTCTTCACAGATGTCCACAAAAAACAGAAGAGAATCCCAAAGAATGGTGACAGTAAAATATCAGAACCCCAAAACCCCTTCCCCCTTCACATACACAAGCAGCAGAAAAACATCAACCGTCCCTCCCCCACTTATTTCAGCACCCACCACCCACCGCCCACCCCCCACCACCCACCAAGCAAGCAATAGCAAAGCCTCCAAAGGTGACCATGATCTGCAATCCAAAAATACTAATTGTTCACCTGACAATTTGACATGTCACAGGGTTTGTCAGTCAGGTCTTATTGGTCAGACCACTCTTGGAATATGGTGAGCAGTTTTGGGCCGATTCTCTGAGAAATGATGTGCTGGCATTGGAGAGGGTCATGAGAATGATCCCTGGAACGAAAGGGTTTACATACGAGGAGCCATCGATGGCTCCAGGCCTGTACTTGCTGGAGATTGGAGCAATGAGGGGAGAGCTCATTGAATCCGAGTGGATATTGAAAAACCTAGACAGAGTGGATGTGAAGAGGTAGTTATTTTTAACATGGAGAGTGGTGGGAGAATGGAATGTGCTGCCAGGTGTGATGATGGAGGCAGATATATTATGGGCATGTTGAATTTGAACTCAGTATCTTGAACCCATTCCTCCACCGTTGGACCACGGCAATAAAAGTTAGCTAAATGTTGAAATAATATGAGCCCTTTTCCTTGAATATGTTAAGATGTGCCATAATATAGAAACTAATTCCATGAGAAGTTATTTGTACATAATTTTTAATTCTGAGCCAAATCAAATTGTATCTAAGATACAAAGACTCTAGCAGTTAACAGTAGAATTCTTTGATCTTGTGTCTGGAGAAGGGTAGTTGTTTTACATGTTAAAATATCCAGGTGTCATGTTTGTTCAATGGCAGTGTAGTGGGGACATTTTTACTGTTCTCTCTTCACAGCCCTAGAGGCAAACGTGTTAAAGGATTAACAAGTGTTAAAACTGGCTAGTTGTTAATGTAGGAATTTTTCAGCGCTAAGATGTCAGTATTGCCTTTGTTTGGGTAGCATCTGTGCAAATGCAGCCTGGCATAAAATGCATGAATTTCAATGTGTGTAGATGCCAAATAAGTGATCCAGTGTTTGAAACAAGCTGCTTAATTCCCTATGCAACAACTTGAATAAATGAAGTCCTTCAGTTAATAGTTTCCTGGAATTAATCATGAATACTAATTTTGTCAAGACTTGTAATATAAAAGAAGATAAATGATAAAGGTTAACTGATCTGTCATATGTACATTGAAACATCAAAACATGCAGTGAAATGCTTCGTTTGCATCAAATCAAATTAGCGAGGATTGTGCTGGCGGCAACAACATAGCATGCACACAACTCCCTCACCCTAACCATATGCCTTTGATATGTGGGAGCAAAGCCGGAGCATCCGGAGGAAACCCAAGTGGTTATACGGACTCCTTATGGACCGTAGCAGGAATCAACTTCCAATCAGTGATTACTGGCACTGTAAGGCAATTGTGCTAATCCCTAATATATGAAGTAACCAGTGCATCTTTTGGCAGGAAGAACCCATACCCCAACATCAACCAACCCCTCCACTCAGCTCAGGAATATTCCATAGGCCCTGAGGCAGTTTTATAGAAAAAGTTTGTTTCAGTGGAAAATATGTGACTTATCTCTAATGAGATTCCTTCCAAAGTTTAGCAGGAATTAAACTTTTAGAAGAACATCTCAATCTACGATAAGTTTAATAAGGACAATTATTCTGACCAAAGAGTTTTAGAATTATGAACATTGGAATGTTTGAAGTATGAAGAATCTCAAGAGCTTAAAGTATTATAATTTCAAAACAAACAGTTTAATATTTAGCATATTAAAGCTGATTTAATATGTTTGTGTGATTAGAATGTAGTATGACTGCTCTTACAAATGACCTAATGTGCAATTTGTTCCCAACGAGAAAGTTTGGTTTACAGTGTTTCTATCCAGATGGCTTAATCAAATGCTTTTAAGTGGCAAGTGAACTTACTGAAGATGAATCTACATGGTTGAAAGTGAGAACAGTACTCCTATAGTCATGTTGTGTAAAGCTGACTGGTTTGCATTAACAGGACTATTATAATTATGACAAGCCCTGAATCTTAAAATCAAAAGGTTGGTTTCAAGTTTCCACGCATAAGTATAAGGGACCAGCTATTTGACCAGTAGAATTTTAACTGTCATAATACCATAAAGGAGACATTGGAACAGAATTAGGCCATCTGATCCATCAGATCTGCTCTGCCATTCTATCATGGCCGATTTCCAAGTTCAAAGTAAATGTGCTCATAAGCAGGGAGGACTTTACCTGTGATGGACTGGGCTGCATCCACTACTTTTTCTAGGTTTTGGTATGACAAAACTAAGGGCATTGGTATTCCCATTATAACCATGATGTAACCTGTCAGTATACCCTCCACCACGCATCTTCACAAATTTGTCAAAATTTTAGATGGCATGCTGAATCTGCACAAACTTCTAAGAAAGTCGAGACACTGCTGTATGTTGTGTGTTGGTCCAGGACAGATCCCCTGAAATGGTAACTCCAAGGAATTTAAAGTTGCTGACCCCCTTGATCACCGATTCCCTGATGAGAACTGGATCATTATTTAAAAATATAAATTATTTCTTATAACTTTTACAGATTTTTTCAATTATTTCCAAATAGTGATAAATTGGACTCTTGACTCACAATCTAGTCATTATGTTCTTGAAATTTACCTGCACTGCACTTTCTCTAGAGCTGTTGCTCTTTACTCTGTGCTCTGTTATTGTTTCACCTTGTACTACCTCAATGCACTGGTGTTATCATTCGATCTGTATGAACTACCATACTTCTATCATATCAACTTCAGCTAGCAACATTTTGAATAACGTGAAAGCATAATCCATTCTCATTCTTCACAGGAGCACTAAGTAATGATCACATCTGAAAACACTAATTACATTTTTGACCCTCAATATTTTTATTAATTGGTAATTAGACTATTAATGTCAAATGTACTGAGATACAGTGAAAGGCTTTGATTGAGTGCCTGATCAATCATTCTGTACACAAGTACATCAAGGTAGTAAACTAACAGCAGAATTCAGAGCTACAGCAAAAAGGCAGTACCTACAAGTAGTCGCTAAGGTGTGAAGCCATCGCAAGGTAGATTGAGAAATCAGGAGATTTATCGTTTAAGAGGTCAGGGTATTTACTGTACAATTTGACAATAATAAACCAATTTGCATTGGAGTCTACTTTCTATGAAGATCTCAAGGAAGTTTGGCTTGTCACTGAACACTCTAACAAACTTCTGCAGTTGTACTGTGGAAAGTATATGTTAACTGATTACATCACGTTCCGGTAGAGCACAGGAATGTAAGAAGCTGAAGAGAGTAGTGGACTCCGCCCAATATATCATGAGCCAATTCTCCCCACTGTCAGTAGTGGGGGGGGGGGGGATCTGTACCTCTGGGTTACTGGCTCAAAAAAGCAACATCCATCGTCAAAGAGCCCTGCCATCCGGCTATGCCATCTTTTCGTTGCTACCATTGGGGAGAAGCTTGAAGTCCAACTCCACAAGTTTTGAGTCCACTTGCTCCACTTCAACCATTTGGTTTTCAAACAAACTGGCAAAACAATAACTAAAACTACAGTTTAGCAATGTTATGACCAGTCTGATCACTTTACACTAAAATGGATATTATTGTTCGAATTGTCCTTTTTTCTTGTAAAATTGTGCATAATTTTTATTTAATTTATGCTTTTCTTGTGAACGCTGCTTATATGATGCCTTGAGTCTGTGATGCTGTGGCAAGTAAGCTTTTCATTGCATTTGTGCATACATGTAATTGTGCATATGACAATTAAGATCATAAGACCATAAGACACAGGAGCCGCATTAGGCCATATGGCACATTGAGTCTGCTTCACCACTCGATCATGGCTGATCCTCTTTACCCCTCCTCAGCCCCACTCCTCAGCATCCTCTCCGTAACCTTTGATGCCATGTCCAATCAAGAACCTGTCAATCTCTGCCTTAAATATACCCAATGATCTGGTCTCCACGGCTGCCTGTGTAACAAATTCCACAAATTCACCACCCTCTGCCTTAAGAATTTTCTCTACATCTCTGTTTTAAATGGATGCCCCTGTATGCTGAGGCTGTGCCCTCTTGTCCTAGACTCCCCACCATGGGAAATATCCTTTCCACATCTACTCTTGTCTAGACCTTTCAATATTCCAATGAATTCAATGAGATCCCCCTCATTCTTTTAAATTCCAGTGAGGACTGACCCAGAGGTATCTAATGCTTCTCATACGATAACCCGTTTATTGCCAGAATCATCCTTGTGAACCTCCTCTGGACCCTCTCCAATGCCAGCACATCTTTTCTTAGATGAGGAGCTCAAAACTGTTCACAATACTCAAGGTGAGGCCTCACCAGTGCCTTACAAAGCCTCAGCATCACATCCTTGCTCTTGTATTCTAGACCTCTTGAAATGAATCCTAACATGGCATTTGCCTTCCTCACCACCAACTCAACCTGCAAGTTCACCTTCAGGACGTTCTGCACAAGGACTCCCAAGGGCCTCTGCATCTCAGATTTTTGGATTTTCTTCCTGTTTAGAAAATAGTCTGCACATTTATTTCTACTACCAAAGTGCATGACCATGCATTTTCCAACATTATATTTCATTTCCCATTTTCTTGCCCATTCTCCGAATCTTTCTAAGTCCTTCTGCAGCCTACCTGTTTCCTCAATATTATCTGCCCCTCCATAAATCTTCTTATCATCTGCAAGTTTGGCAACAAAGCCATCTAATTCCATCATCTAAATCATTGATATACAACATAAAGAAGTAGTCCCAACATCAACCCCTGTGGAACTCTACTAGTCACTGGCAGCCAACCAGAAAAGGATCATTTTATTCCCACTCATTGCCTCCTACCAATCAGCCAATGCTCTAACCATGCCAGTAACTTTCCTGTAATACCATGGGCTCTTAACTTGGTAAGCAGCCTCATGAGTGACACCTTGTCAAAGGCCTTCTGAAAGTTCAAATATACAACATCTACTGCATCTTTTATCTATCCTACTTGCAATCTCCTCAAAGAATTCCCACAAGTTTGTCAGGCAGGATCTTCCCTTAAGAAACCATACTGACTTTGTCCTGTCTTGTCCTCTGTTACCAAGTACACCATAACTTCATCCTTAACAATTGACTCCAACATCTTCCTAACCATTGAAGTCAAACTATTTGGTCTTTAATTTCTTTTCTACTGCTGTCCTTCTTTCTTAAAGAGTGGAGTGACATTTGCAATTTTCCGGTCCTCTGGCACCATGTCAGAGTCCAATGACTTTCGAAAGATCATTACTAATGTCTCCACAGTCTCTATCGCTACCTCTTTCAGACCCTAGAGTGCAGTTCATCTGGTCCAGGTGACTTACGTACCTTTTCAGCTTTTTGAGCACCTTCTCTCTTGTCATAGTAACTGCATTCACGCCTCTTCCCTCCAACCCTTCAACATCTACTGCTGTCTTCCACAGTGAAGACTGATACAAAATACTTCATCTGCCATCTCCTTGTCCCCCATTATTATTTCTCTGGCCTCATTTTCTAGTGGTCCTATAGCCATTCTCATCTCTCTATTTTTTACATACTTGAAAAAGCTTTTACTATCCACTTTGATATTGTTTTCAAGCTTGCTTTCATATTTCATCTTTTCCCTCCTAATAAATCTTTTAGTTGCTCTGCAGGTTTTTAAAAACTTCCCAATCATCTATTTTCTTGCTAATTTTTGCTTTGTTGTATGCCCTCTCTTTTGCTTTTATATTAACTTTGACTTTCCTTGTCAGCCATGGTAGTACTATTTTGCCATTTGACTATTTATTTGATTTTGGAATGAATCAATCCTGCCCCTTCCTCATTTTTCCCAGAAACTTACGCTGTTGCTGCTCTGCTGTCATCCCTGCCAGCATCTCCTTCCAATTTACTTTGGCCAACTCCTCTCTAATGTCACTGTAATTTCCTGTACTCCACTGAAATGCTGCTACATCAGACTTTACTTTCTCCCTATCAAAGTTCACGTTGAACTCAATCATATTGTGATCATTGCCTCCTAAAGGTTGTTTTACCTTAAGCTCTGGTTTGTTACATAACACAATCCAATATAGCTGATCCTCTAGTAGGCTCAACGCCAAACTGCTCTAAAAAGCCATCTCTTAGACATTCAACAAACTCAGTCAACTTGATTTTCCCAATCGACCTACATGTTGAAATCTCCCATGACTGTCATAATATTGCCCTTTTGACACGCCTTTTCTATTTCCGGTTGTAATCTGTGGTCCACATCCCAGCTACTGTTGGGATGCGAGTACATAACTGCCATCAGGGTCCTTTTACCCTTACAGTTTCTTAATTGAATCCACAAGGATTCAACATCTTCCAATGATATGTCACATCTTTTTACTGATTTGAACCATAGAACCATAGAACACTACAGCACAGTGCAGGCCCTTCAGCCCTCCATGTTGTGCTGACCCATATAATCCTTAAAAAAAGTACTAAACCCACATTTCCCTATTACTCTCCATTTTTCTTTCATCCATGTGCCTGTCCAAAAGGCTCTTAAATACCCCTAATGTTTTAGCCTCCACCACCATCCCTGGCAAGTCATTCCAGGCACTCACAACCCTCTGTGTAAAAAACTTACTCCTGATGTCTCCCTTGAACTTCCCTCCCTTAATTTTGTACATATGCCCTCTGGTGTTTGCTATTGATGCCCTGGGAAACAGGTACTGACCATCCACCCTATCTATGCCTCTCATAATCTTGTAGACCTCTATCAAGTCCCCTCTCATTCTTCTATGCTCCACAGAGAAAAGTCCCAGCTCTGCTAACCTTGCTTCATATGACTTGTTCTCCAAACCAGGCAACATCCTGGTAAATCTCCTTTGCACCCTTTCCATAGCTTCCACATCCTTCCTATAATGAGGTGACCAGAATTGAACACAATATTCTAAGTGTTGTCTCACCAGAGATTTGTAGAGTTGCAACATAACCTCTCTACTCTTGAACTCAATCCCCCGTTAATGAAGCCTAACATCCCATAGGCCTTCTTAACCATCCTATCAACCTGTGCAGCAACCTTGAGGGATGTATGGATTTGATGCCATACTTTACCAGCAGAGCCATGCGTCTCCCAATGCCTACCTTCCTATCCCTCCGATACAGCATGTAACCTTGGACCTTCTACTTGGATTGTTACCTTGTTGTGGTGGAGAAGCTTGTGTGGTCCTGAGATCCCGAGAGCAATGCCGTCTGGAGTTATGCTCCTGGTAGGGCCACCCATGGAGGTAAGGTCGAGGGTGAGGTCCCTGACAAAGAACAATCCAACCAAGACCTCGACGGTGGAACAGATGAAGTTACTTCAAACTCAACGGCTGTGAAGGCGGATGAAGGCTGCAACAAATCCATCAGCTCCAATCGTCATGGTCTCCATGCCATTGGAATCAGTTGGTTGACTTGTGAAGTATCGTGTGCTTCTTGGAGTGTAACATCAAGTATACGTTAAACAAATACACGCACAGGCATCTTCGCTCTGTGGAAACGGAATGAAGACCATCATCCTTGACCTTGAGGGATAGCTATGATGAACCTCGGACATTCAGCTCCCAACTACAACTATCCTTCAGCCACAATTCATACATGGCCACAACACAATACCTGACAATCTGTAATAGTATAACAAGATCATCCACCTTAATTCTTATATTCTGTGCATTGAGATATTAAACTCAACCTTATCCCTGAATAATACACAATTTTTACAGGAAAGCAGCATCCGCCAAGGACATTCATCACCCAGGATGTGCTCACTTCTTGCTGTTGCCATCAGGAAGAAGATACAGGAGCCTTAGGACTTACAACACCAGATTCAGAAACAGTAATTACCGCTCAACCATCAGGCTCTTGAACCGAAGGGGACAACTTCACTCTACTTCTCTTGCCCCATCATTGAAATGTCCTCACAAACAATAGACTCACTTTTAAGGGCTCTTCATCTCATGTTCTCAATATATATTGCTTATTTAATTATTATTGTAATTTCTTTCTTTTTGTTTTTGCAGCTTGTTGTCTTTTGCACACTGGTTGAATGCTCAAGTTGGTGCAGACTTTCATTAATTCGATTATGGTTATTATTCTGTTATGAATTTATTGAGTATATATGGTGACATATACATACGTACTTTGATAATAAATTTACTTTGAGCTTTGAAGAATTAGAAGAAGAAAAACCAAGTCTATGATTGCTATCCAGAACATATAAAACTAATCTTTTAGGTGCACTATAAAATAATGTTAAAGGATCTTTGACTCCTGATGTGTTGATGTTCGTATTGAAGAACAGAATTTTTGGTAAACAGAAACTTCGGCGAAACTGGCTGCAGTATTTTGCAATTATGCAAGATAAATCCTGCTGTATATACAGGAGTAATGCAGTATTTCATCACATCAGTAAAAAACTCAGCGATTTTCATCATATCACTGGCTTTATGCTATTCTTTGCTTGCAGTTCTATAGTGAATAGCTGACATTCACCCAAATATGTGCCAGCATGCTCAAGGTTCCCAAGTGAATGCAAATTCATTAAAATTGCTGGACAAGCACTGCTGGCAATTGCTCAGTTACTCTCAACCGTCGAACTCCCTGTGATTAATAATCCCCTTCCTCAGGTTGCCATGCTATTTACCCCTCATTTCAAAGTGTTGCTTTCTGCTTCATTGTGTTTCACACATATAATGAAAACCTTTCAGCTGAGCGGCATATTTTCAGACGTGAGTTTAAATTATGGTCTTCAGTTTCTTGTTTGACTGAAGAATTTTCCCAGCTCAGCTTCTATGTACAAACCCCAGTCTTTAAACAAAATACTGGCGAATGATTGGGAATAGGAATGGTGAATCAGAATCAGGTTTAATCACATGTTGTGAAATTTGTTAACTTTGTGGCAGCAGTACAATGTAATAGATGATAATATAGAAAAAATTCTGTAAATTACGGCAGTAATATATATAATAGTTAAATTAAATAAGTAGTGCAATAAAATTCAACTAGAATATAGTGTTCATGGGTTCAATGTCCATTCAGAAATCAGATGGCAGAGGGGAAGAAGCGGTTCCCGAATCCTAAAGTGTATGCCTTCAGGTTTCATTATGCCTATGTGAGCTGAATAATTCTGAACCATAAGATCATAAGACACAGAAGAAGAATTAGGCCATTCAGCCCATTGAGTCTACCCCAACATTCCAAAGTGGCTGATTTATTATCCCTCTCATCACCATCCCCTGTAACACCTTACTAATCCAGAACCTATCAGCCAACGTTTTACATATATCCAATAACTTGTCATCGATAGTCATCTGTGGGAATGAATTCTACAGATTCACCAGCCTCCAGTTAAAGAAATTCCTCTTCATCTCTGATCTAGGGGGATGTCCTTCTGATGATTAGATGTCTGTTTTCAGGGACGACTTAGATTAGTGAGCTCAATGCACACTGTAACCTTCAGAGTGTATACCTACTGTTTTTCTGTTTACCATTGGAATCATATGGAAAATATACTGTTCATATTATGACCAGTATATGAACCATTTATACTGTTCATATAAATTCATTAACAGTGTAGGATAACCCAATAATATTATACTTTATTACTGAAACTATATTTATGATTCTATTCATGTTGGGTGGTTCAAAGAAAAGCATAAAGTGGATTTAACACCTTTTGGAAATCTGTTCCACATGTAGTACCATACTCAATAATAAGCCACTGCTATTACCACCGTCAGACCATTCCCACCTAACCTAAATAAGGTATGAAATTGAACTTTATGATGATGCAGCAGAAAAATGTGATAGCTTTTTTCACTTAAATCTTGTTTGTGCTATAGACTTACAGCAAACTTCAGTTTACTTGTATTTCTATCTGGGTGCAAAGAGAAGGCAGCGCTAAGCAGTACATTTGGCTCCTTAAGTTCTGAGCAAGCAATCAAAATTAGTCACATTTCCAACCATTCATTTGATTTCTTTTTGGAGGCGGTGTGGCCAAAGAATGCAGCTTTAACTTCTTTTGGGCAGAGGAGGAAGATTTTGCAGGATGACTTGGTTAGCAATGTTGATTATATACTCAATGGCCACTTTATTTGAGTACACCATTTGCCCGTTAATGCAAATATCTAATCAGCCAATCATGTGGCAGCTGACTCAATGCATAAGCATACACAGACTAGTCGAAAGGTTCAGTTGTTGTTCAGACCAAACATCAGAATGGGGATCTAAGTGGCTTTGACTTTGATTGTTCAAACAGGATGGTTAGAGCATCTCAGAAACTGCTGATCTCCTGGGATTTTCACGCACAACAGTCTCTAGAGTTTACACAGAATGGTGCGGTAAATGATAAAAACATCAAGTTAGTGGTAGTACTGTGGTGGCAAGCACCTGGTTAATGAGGGAGGTCAAAGGAGAATGGTCGGATTGGTTCATGCCGACAGGAAGGTGACAGTAACTCAACTCAGCAGGAGTTACAACAGTGGTGTGCAGAAGAGAGTCTTTGAACACACAACATGTTGAACTTCAAAGTGGATGGTCTACAGCAGCAGAAGACCACGAACATTCACTTAGTGGCCATTTTATTAGGTACAAGAGGAACCTAATAAAGTGACAACTGAGTGTAATTGACCTTATAATTGTTGCAACAGGGTCAAAGCTTCAGTATGTTTATATCGAATAAAATGGGAAATAAAAATGGTCGTGTTAAAGCTCCATTTATTTCATAAGACATCACAATAATGAATATCAGCTTTTAGCTCAGAATTGCATTATCCATTTAAATTACCTTAATTCCTATAAAATAATGAATGAACTAATTTCAGATGCCTTTTTATGAATGGGTGGGCAACACACACAAAATGCTGGAGGAGCTTGGCAGGCCAGGCAGCATCTGTGGAAAAGAGTGAACGGTCAACATTTCGGGCCGAGGTGCTTGCTGAAGAGGTCTCCCAATCTACATCAGGTCTCACCGATTTTCAAGGATAGGTGCCAGGAGGGAGATCAGTGAGGAGGAACGAGTGGACGAGGGAATCTTGTAGTGAGCGATCCCTATGGAAAGCAGAAAGTGGGGGGGAGGGAAAGTTGTGTTTGGTGGTCTGATCCCATTGCAGATGACAGATGTTATGGAGCCTCCTGTATCCTGTTGGAGGACCACTTCACCGAGCACCTATGCTCCATCTGCCAGACAGAGCGGGATCTCCCAGTGGCCACCCATTTTAATCCACTTCCCATTCCCTTTCTGACATGTCAGTCAACAGCCTCCTCTACTGGCGCGATGAGGCTACACTCAGGTTGGAGGAGCACGCCTTATGTCTGGGTAAGACGCCTATTCTGTCTGGATATCCTCCAGCCTGATGGCCTGAACATCGATGTTTTGAACTTCTGGAAATGGCTCCACCCCTCTCCCCTTTCACCATTCCTCGTTCCCATTTCCCTCTCTCTACTTATCTCCTTACCTGCCCATCACCTCCCTCTGGTGCTCCTCCCCTTCCTGTTCCTCCATGGCCTTCTGTCCTCCCCTATCAGATTCCCCTTTCTCCAGTCCTGTATCTCTTTGACCAATCAACTTCCCAACTCTTTGCTTCACCCCTCCCCCCTCCTGGTTTCATCCATCTTGTGTTTCTTTTTCCCTTCCTCCCAACTTCTTACTCTGACTTCTCATCTTTTCTCCAGTCCTGATGAAGAGACTCAACCCGAAAGATGGACTGTTTACTCTTTTCCACAGATGCTGCCTGGCCTGCTGAGTTTACCCAGCATTTTGTGTGTGTTGCTTGGATTTCCAGCATCGGCAGAGTTTCTCTTGTTTATGAATGGGTGGGGTTGGGATGGAGGTGGGTCGAGAAGCTTTATCAGCATTTGGCGGTGTGGCTACATGCCAAAGACTAGATGTGAATTACTGCCAAGTTTCAATAGCAGCATGCATTCTTACATGGAAGAATTATTTGTAATTAAGGCAGGTGCATACCAACTGCTGATTTATTGCTATATGATGCTTTCAGTCTTATACATGAGAGGAATTTATTTTCAATTATTCCATTGTTTTGCTAGATTGAATTACTCTTCCTTTTTGCTACTTGTTTCTGCAGCCATCCACAGCAATTATGAAACACTAGCTTCGGAACTGGATCAATTAGCATCCTTTACTTAGTACACAAAATAGCACACAAATATAAGCCTACAATAGATTATACACATCAGAAAATTGGACTAGGCACTTTTGTGCATCACTTATGTTAGTATGTATAATTTTTTTTTTCAGTGTCAGATCAAATACTTGATGTCAGCACACCTGCAGTGCCCATTTCTTACTTAACCACCACAGAGTGAAGCTCAAAGATGAAATCTGTAATGAGTACTTTATAGTCTCAGTACACTTAGGAGCATAATGCATTACTTCATTGATTTTTTTCCTATTTGAAGTGACAATGTGCTGATGTCAGGGTATATCACTGGGCAGCTTCACACCTCACTGCAGGTTGTTTGACAATTTCCAAAAGCCACAGATTTTGATGAAATTAATAAGAAGTGCTTTCTCCAGCATTCAGCCACCGACATGCACGTTCCATCGGTAACCCCACTGATAGTATTCCACAAGCAAACTTCCTCAGTGAGCAAGCCAGCAGCTGCCTCACCTGCGTCACTTATCTGTGCAGAATGAAATTTCATGAAAGCATCCCTGTGTCCACTGAGAACAGCAGTCTGCTCGTGGAGGGCATCTCACCGCTGAATGATGACACAAACCACTTCGCTGATTTAGAGCTCCAGTCTACTCTGTATGGCATAAAGCAGTTAGATCAACGTAAGCCTGCACAGACTTCCTGTGCCCCATATGTCTGGGTCTCTATAGCACCTGCCACCTAATCCAGAAGGTATTGTCTGACACAATTGTTGCTGATCCCATCTTCATTCGGTGAAGCAGCCCGATTACGTGGAAGCCATGTTGCCCTGAATGCACATTGCACTGGTTATGACACCTTCACAACAATGGCCCTCCTTGACATTTCTAAATGTGCAGAGGATGAAATGACAATCTTGGGGCAAGGAAGGGGAGTGTGTGGGTGGTGTTGGAGAGGGTGTAACAGCTTGTGTAGTTAATAATTTGTCTGTCTGAGCCGTATTTATCTGCTCTAAAGCTCACCTTGACATAACCAGTGTGAACATTTTCCAGCAATTAGTCCAAACTTTTAGGCTTCCTATTCTTCTTTAACTGGATCCCAGCCAATTCCCACCAGACTCTCTTGTCTCTGTGACTGCACGGGATTCATCTGAATGCTCCGATATCCTCCCACATTCCAAAGGCAAATGGTTTAGCAGGTTAATACGGGTGTAATTGGGAGGCATGAGCTCATGTGCTTACCAAGCTAGATCTCCAAATAAAAAAATTAAAAATAGCAGACTGTGTGGGTATCCTGTTGAAATTTCACGCTCCCTTCCCCCTCACTCCCCTCACTCCCACCACAGAGGGATCTTAGACTCTCTGTCCTAAACCAGTACTAAATATCACATTGCGTGAATTTGGGAAGTGTCTCCTTGACCCCAGCAAAATGCCTCTGTCCTCAGTGGTAATGCGTGTGCTTCTCATGTCCGACTGCTCTGGGGCTGTGTCTTTAAGACTGACAGCTTCCTATAGATGAGCAGAAATGTGGTCCCTTTGGGAACTGGACAGGTTCTGTTGTTGTGTTTCTCTTTGGGTATGACAATTCTGACACCATTTGAATGCCCTTTTGATTAATCGTACTTTTTTTTGAGGGAGAACCTTTCGCTGTATCAGCAAATTGCAGCAATGGTAAAAAGCATCATTAAAAAAGCTGAGATTCAATCCCTCGGCTACTGTGCCCACTCAAAACTCTTCATGCAACCTGTCACCCTGACGTACATTGCCATTCAAAGCTTGTTCTTAGGTCCATATCACACACAGAACAATAGGACAAAGCCCTCAGTTTGTTCCTGAGGGGCTACATGTCAGGAAATAATTATTTCTGTCTGTTATATAAAATAGTTGGTGACCTTTCTTTGATGTAGCTTTTTGAAAATTATTAAACCTTTCTGCCTTGGGCCTGAGCAACAGTTTGTAGAAAAACAGTGATAATAACTATAATTTGATAGCTTCAAAACCGTTTTGTTTTCACCTATCCTTTAATAAGTGTCTACAACACCTCAGTGTCATTCAGTTGCCCTTGAACATGTGTTAATGTAGTTGAAAAGCAGTATTAATAATCTTATACCTGTTAAAGAATCTTTGCACCTGTTTGGCCCTTGGCAGTGGGAAAATGAGTAATAAAAACCTGTTGGAAGTGATACATGCATTAGGTTCAATTGTTCTCCCCTGAGGCACGGTTTTTAAAATGCGTGAGCCATGCCTTCCTCTTTGTGTTTCGTTTGACGGTGAATAAGCAGCAGACCAAGATGGAGAAAGTGGCAATAGGAGCCATTCTTGCAAATTTTGTTCCTCCTGTGGTGTTAAAATATGTTTACAAAAGTTGGGGAATACCTGCTAAAGTGTTCGCTGCAAAACAGGTTGTTAAAGTAACCCTTCAGAATTAAGCTTACAAATTATGTGTGTGAGAGGGAGAGAGAACGCCTGTGTGTGAGAGAAATTACTATCGACATGGAAAAGACAAAATTCTTAGAGTGGTAAAACTGTTCAAATTAATTAAACAGCTTTACATTCAGTGAAGTGGTTTCTACACGTCATCTTGTGACTGCAGATTTACCCCTCATGTCAGAATCATTCTCAAGGATAAGGTTGCTCTGGTGTTATTGCAGTAAGAAACATAATATTCCAGCCACGGCCTGTAAGGAATTTGTACGTTCTCCCGGTGACTGTGTGGGCTTCCTTTGGTGCTCCAGTTTCCTCCCACAGTCCAAAGACATAGGTTAATGGATCATTGTAAATTGTCCCATGATTAGGCAAGGATTAACTCGGAGGTTGCTGGCCAGTGCAGTTCAAAGGGCTAGAAGGACCTTTTCTGCACTGTATCTCAATAAATAACTAATGGTGAAGTTGGTAGAGCTGTAACCATACAGTTCTGACCTCTGGTGTGATCTGGATGGAGTTTACACACTCTCCCTGTGACCATGCAGGGATCTATCTTTATTGTAACGTTGAGTGTGTTCGTATATTCCGCTGTACTGCTGTCACAAAACAGTAAATTTCATGATATATGTCAGTGATAATAAGTTTGATTCTGATGAGATTTGTAGCGCAGGAGGAGAAGGGCATTGATGGGAAGGTGGAGAGAATAACATGGTTTAAGATAGGATTATTGTAAAAATGGGAGCTTTATGGTCAGTGCAGAGTAGATGGGCCAAAGGGCCTGTTTCCAGCCTCTGTCTTTCTATGATCCTATGACTTCACCAGAACTGAAGACTGAATGTAGTCAATTCATTTTCACAAATGTTTGATAGAGAATTTTACCCTTTTCACGACCAGAGGGAAATAAGGAGAGAAGGAGGTAATATTAAAGTGTAGCAGATCAATTTTTTGCCTGTTGGTGATCTGAAAAACATTTCAATTACTTGGGAGCTTTCTAAATTTTACATTGCTCAGTGAGCTATGCCCTTTTTATGAAGGGCTCACCTCCTTCTTGCTGAAAGACTATATGAAGTTGCATGTTCATCAGATCATGCCCCCACCCCCAGCCTCTCCCCCCATGAATGCCTCCAGCTCACATCTTAGTTAAAATTTACAACAATGTAACAACTAAGAACGGGAAAGGTCAAACGGCCCCTCCAGCCTGCACTTCCAGTCACTAAGATCACAGCTGACTCAAAGCATGGAAAAGGGCGCCACGGTTGCATAACGGTTGGTGAAACACTATTACAGCTCAGGGCATTGGAGTTCAGAGTACAATTATGACACCGTCTGTAAGAAGTTTGTAGGTCCAACCCGGGTTTTCTCCGGGTGCTCCGGTTTCTTCCCACAGTCCAAAGTCATACCAGTTACTAGGTTAATTAGTCATTGTAAATTGTCCCATGATTAGTTAAATAAGTGGCTTGCTGGGTAGGGTGGCTCATTGGTTCACGCTGTGTCTCTAAATAAGATAAATAAAAACAGTTCTAGAGTGGTATAATAGAGAAGCGGGTTTTAAATGTAATTCTGCAGATGCTGGAAATCTAAAGCAACACACAGAAAATGCTGGAGACACTCAGAAGGTCAGGCTGCATCTGTGGAAAAGAGTAAAGAGTCGAGATTTTGGGCCGAGACCCTTCTTCAGGACTGATATTTACTCTTTCCCCTAGATGCTGCCTGGCCTGCTGAGTTCTTCCAGCATTTTAAGTAAAAGTAAAAAGAGCTGATTGTGGATGACAGGATGAACAGAGACAGGCTCGGCCCAATCAACATCAATGGGTCTGCAGTTGAGAGGGTGAGTAGTTTCAAGTTTCTTGGTAAACACATCACCAATGACTTCACCTGGACTGTACACACTGGCTTTGTGGCAAAAAAAGCACAACAGTGTTTCTTCCACTTCGGGCAACTGAAGAAGCTCAGCATGGGCCCCCAAATCCTCAAGACTTTTACAGGAGAACCATTGAGAGCATCCTGACTGGCTGTATCACCGTCTGGTACGGGAGATGCACCAACCTTGGTCACTGGGCACTGCAGAGAGTGGTATGGACAGCCCAGGGCATCTGTGAATGTGATTCTCCCTTCACTGAGGACGTTTATAGCAGCAGGTGCAGAAAGAAGGCCTTGAAAGATCATCGGGGACACCAGTCACCCCCAACCATAAACTGTTTCAGCTCCTTTCATCTGGCAAACACTACCGCAGCACTGGACCAACAGGCTACAGGACACTTTCTTTCCACAAGTCATTAGACTTTTAAATTCACATGTCTGTACATTGCAATTGAGTCATAACACAAAGATTTCTACTCCCTCATATTGTGGGGTGGATGTAAGACTTAAGTTAATTCCAAATTCTAAATTCTATTGCTTTACATGTTATTTTGTCACTTTATGGATTTATTTCTCACCTGAGAATACGTCTTCCACAATCCTTCCCCTATAACCCAATCCCCCTATAAGTTCATTTATCTATCACAGCTTGCATTTTGCCAAATGACTTTGCTCCTTTGGGTAGAGAACTCCCAGTTCTCAGAGGGGGAAAAAATTCTCTTCAAAAGGTGTCTAAGTCTTTGCCTGATATTGCAACCACCAGTTTTAGGCCCCCCACCAGAGGGAACGTGCTCTCAGCATTCATCACAGCATTTAGAATCTTAAATGTCTCAGTGCGATCACCTCCTGTTCTCCAAAATTCCAGAGAAACCAGACCTATTTTCCTTACAAGAAAACTGCTCATCCTAAAACTCAGCTAGGTGATTTGCTTTACACTGCCTCTAAGGCAAATCACTAATTCCTTATATAACTGTATACAATACTCAAGGAGTGGCCTCACCAAAGCCCTGAAAATTTGTAGAATAACTTCCTTCTTTTGGGCAATAACTTTTTATGCAGCACCTTACTGAATATTATTTTGAAAATCGCTATACACCACATCAAAGGTTCATTTATTATCAAAGCATGCAACCTGAAATTCTTCTTTTCTGGGTAGCCATGAAACCAAGAAAGAAAGGAAGGGCACCATGGTCATCAACCCCCAAATCCTCCCTCCCCGCACAAAAATAAAGAACAAAAATGGAACAGGCACATCAACCCCCAAATCCTCCTCCTGCACAAAAGTGAACAAAGCAGAACAGGCATGTTGATTACCCCCACCCCCCAGTCCCCCTCCTATCACAAACAAATGAGAATAATTGGGTGAAAAACATAGAATAAAAAAAAACTATAAGACTGAAAGAAGTCTATAGTCCAAGTCCACATCCAAAATGCAGAAAACCTGGGCAACACTCTCCAGGCACGGTGGCAGGCTGTCCCGTCTCCAGTACAGAGTGATCAAAATTACCCTGTAATGTGCTGTACTATTCTATGTTCTATATACTTTGTTCTATGGGAGGCAGGGTTTGAGGGTCGGCACAACATTGTGGGCTGAAGGGCCTGTAATGTATTGTACTATTTTATGTTCTAAAGACAGGCAGCTGACGCACACCCTCTGCACTCGCCTCAATGCTTCAATCTCCCTTATCACTTCCATCAGCGAAGTGGAGCCAAAGATCAGTATGAGGTTCATGCACGCTGCCCCTGTCTCCTGGAAACCTCTCAGAAGCTGCAGAGCATTGGAACACCCAAACGACCTCCAGACTTCCAGATTTGTCTTATGTTTCAATCTCCCTTGTCGCTTTAATTGGCGAAATGGAGTCGAACATTAGCTCCCACCTCATCCTGCAGCCTGCCCGCCATGAGGTTCCCTCATAGGTTACCATGTATCTCCCTTGTGAGTTACATCCACAAAGAAATCTAATAAATTTGTTAAACACTATACTAATTTCACAAAACCATCTTATATCATTATACTTTTTTCAAGTACTCGATTCACATTTCTTAAACAATAGATTGCAGCATTTTCCTGACAAGTGATGTAATGCCAACTAACCTCGTATGGAAATACAAATGCCCTTGAACGGAAAACCTTTCAAGCCTGTTGTTTCAAGTTTTCTCGTTCCATTTTCCTTGGACATCTGTGTACTTTGCTGTCTTCCATCTTTCCAAGACCTTTCCCAAATCTGGGGAATTTGTCATAGACAGGGAGCAACTCTGGGCAGCATGGTAGAGTATTGACCAGCACAGAGCATTATAGCGTAGGTGACAAGGGTTCAATTCCCATCTCTGCATGTAAGGAGCTTGTACATTCTCCTCTTGACCACATGGCGGTTCCTCTAGATTCTTTGGTTTTCTCCCACAGTCCAAAGACATACCGGTTGGTAGGTTAATTGGTCATTGTAAATTGCTCTAAAATTAAATTGGGGGATTACTGGAATAGCATGACTCAAAGGGCTGGGAGGGCCTATTCCACAATGTATCTCAATAAATAAATAAATAAGCACTCCTTATATAACCTCAGGATTCTGGCGAACAAATCCAAAATATTGTCAGTCCCTGTTCCCAATATTTTTCCCACAACTTTTTATCTCTAATGACACTAATTCATTTACTATCAAGAACATGGGATGAAGAGACCTGAAAGTGAGCCCATAGGTTGTGGGAGCATCTCAATGATAGGGCAATTGAAGTTGAGTGAAGTTATCCCCTTTGTTTCAAAAGCCTGATGGTTGAGGGTTCTTGACCCTGGTGGTGATAGTCCTTTCACTCTTGTACCTTCTTCCTGATGGCAGCAGCATGGCCTGGCTGATTGGGGTCTCTGATGATGGATGCTACTTCTCTGTAATAACAGTTCACGTAGATGTGCTCAGTGGTGGTGAGGGCTTTACCTGTGATGGACTGGGTCGTATCCACCACAGTTTGTAGGATTTTCCGTTCAAGGGTATTGGTGTTTCCATACCAGGCTGTGGTACAGTACTCTCCATTACACATCTGTAGAAGTCTGTCAAAGTTTTAGATGCCAATTCATTGCATACTCTAAGGAAGCTTTCTTTGTAATTGCTGGGCCCAGGACAGGCTCTCTGAAATAATAACACCAAGGGATTTAAAATTGCTGTCCCTTTCCACCTCTGATTCTCCAATGAGAACTGGTTCATGGACCTCTGGTTTCTTTCTGCTGAAGCGTATAATTAGCTCCTCAGTTTTGCTGACATTAATTCATGACTATCCCTTGAGGTCGAGGATGATGGACTTCATTCCGTTGATCTATCACAGAGCGAAGATGCCTGTGCATGTATTTGGTTAATGTGTACTTGAAGTTGCACTCCAAGAAGCACACGATACTTGACAAATCAACCAACTGATTCCAATGGCATGGAAACCACGACGATTGGAGCTGATGGATTTGTTGCAGCCTTCATCCGCCTTCACAGCCATTGAGTTCGACGTAACTTTGTCTACCTGTTCTACCGTTGAGGACTTGGTTGGAATTGTCATAGTCCGGTCCGTGAAGTCTACGTCCTGGTTCATAGTCCAGTCCGTGTACTCCAGACTCCAGGTCTTCCGGCAGTCCCTTGTTTCAGTTGGGCTTAATCATAGACACCTGATGCTTATCTTGTGGCTGGGAATCTAAGTGGCCCTGGGTTCAAGTGTAGGGGCTGATTTGTCTTGTCAGTATCATGTTCTTGCCTCTGTGAGGTAAGTCAGGCCACCTTTGCTGTTACCCTGCAGTTGGATCTGTCCCTTCCTGTCCTTGCCTCTGTTGGGTAAGCCTGGCTGACTTTGCTGTTACCCTGAGGTGGGACTGTTCCCTTCCCCTTCTTTCTGTAGCTCTTGTCTGGAGCCTTGCCCTGCAACCTGTGTCCAGATAAGGAACTGTCTTTTGTTGTTTGGAACTCTTTGTGTCTACACCTTTGCTAGGTAGGTCCGGCCATTTGCCGCTATCTAGTGTTGGGAACTGTCTTGTCTTGTTGAGTGTTCTGTGTATGAGTCCTGGCCCTATGTCCTGTTCCCAAGGAGGGGTCCTGGCTCTGTGTTCTGCGCTCCTGCTCTCCCTCGACCAAGGCTCTGCACTCCTGCTCTCCCCTTACCAAGTCTGAGCTTCCTGTCCTCATCCAGTCCTGGAGTCCTGCATCCTGCCCCCATGTCCAGTCTTGTTGCCTTGCCATGTCTTGTCCTCACCTAGATCCGGTGTCCGAGCCCGAGTCAAGACCAAGGTTCTGGGTCCCTGTTCAGTCTCTGGCTCGGAGTCCTTGTCCAGGTTCCTAGTTCCCAGTTCCTAGTTCCCCAACCAGGTCCTGCTTTCCTAGTCTAGTCCTAGCCCAGGCCCTGTATCCTAGTCTTGTCCAGGGCCTGAGTCTTGTCTAGTGTCATTTCTTCCCCACTTCCCTTGCTTTCTTGATACAACTAGTCCTTTCCTTAGTACTTCAGTGTCTGTGTCTTGCATTTGTGTCTGTTCCCAACGACCCCCCCCCCCCCCCCATGACAGGTTTGTTCTTTGTCAGGGACCTCACCCTCGACCTTACCGCAGTGGGTGACCCTACCAGGAGCATAGCTCCAGATGGCATCGCTCTCTGGATCTCAGGATCACACAAGCTTCTCCACCACGATAAGGTGACAATCAACATTGTCTCCTTACGTTGAGTAAGGTTGTTGTAATGATACCACTCAACCAGATTTTTGGTCTCCCTCCTATGTGCTGATTAATCACCACCTTTGACAGTGGTGTCATCAGCAAACTTGAATATGACATTGGAACTGTGCTTAGCCACAGTCAGAAGTGTAAAGAGAGCAGAGCGGGGGCTAAGCACACGGCTTTGTGGAGCACCTGTGCTGATTGAGGTCACAGAGCAGATGTTGTTGCCAATATGAATTGTTTGGGGTCTGCAAGTGAGAGAATCAAGGATTTAATTGCGCAAGGAGATACTAAGGCCAAGGTTTTGAAGCCTATCGAATTAGTTTTGAGGGGATGGTGATATTGAATGCCGAGCTGTAGTCAATAAGGAGCATCCTGATGTATGCATCTTTGCTGTCCAGGTGTTCCTGGGTTGAGTGAAGAGCCAATAAGATGATCTGCTGTGTACCTGTTGCTCCTGTAGGCAAACTGTAGTGGATCCAAGTCGCTTCTCAGATTGGAAATGAAATGTTTCATTACCAACCTCTGAAAACATCTCATATTATCTGTTTTAATATAGTTTCTTTTCTCATTATTTATCATATTTTACTTGTTCAGAATCAGAATCAAGTTTATTATCATTGATGTATGTCATGATAATTGTTGTTTCTTAGCAGCTGTACAGTACAAAACATGGAAATTATTATAAGTTACAAAAATAAATAAATAGATCAAAATTTCCCAGCCTATGATCCTTAGTGCAATGCAGAGGGTCTGTCCCAAGGAAACAACTCCTAGTTTCCCCAGTATTAATTCCAAATCCCCCTGCATTGAAATGCTTTTCTTCCACATTAGTATTTAAATTGTACATTCAGATGCCTGACTTTATTTGCCACAGTAATATTTTGTATATAGCTGGGATCGAGATGTTGGAACCTCTGCAGCTCTGCTTGATTTTTTGAATCATAGGCTTCTCACTTTCCTACTGCAGAACCTCTTTTTCCTATGGATGTCACCTATGTTTCTACCGGGACCACAGCAAGCAAATGCTCTTTCTACCCCACTCCAAGGTCAAGAAGACATCCTTAACTCTACAAACACAGTACTTGCAGTTCATGCATGTTATTTGTCTCCCAATTATAATGTTCTCCACGACAACCAAGCTTGTTTTCACTATCCCCACAGTGCCTGTACCACAGCACTGTGGTCAAAGTGTGCATTTTACAGACAGCCATTACTTATGTCCCTGCCTTGCACTTACTGGATAAAGTCAAAGGCTGTGGTACCCTACAGACCTTTAGACTCAAATGCCTGCCTGACTCATGGTCATTTCCTTCTGGCCCGAGGGATATCCTGGTGATGACTGACTGGGATATGGCTTTCCTGGTCAGAAATCACATAATTCTGACCAGGAAAGTTCAGCTGGGTGTGACTGCTTCCTGGATCAAACTCTCTAGGTAACCCACCCCTTCATTGCAGTATCATGATGACTTGGACTCAGACCAAAAGTGAAGTTCCTGAAAAAGCAGACAATTCCAGTGGTGTGGTTGTTGAGAATCTCTCTGACCTTCACTATCTCTCACATGGAATAGCAACAATGCATCAGCTCCCCTGTCATTCATCCCTACTCTTAATATTCAATTATCGTAGATTTCTTTAACTTGATTTTGTGTTTATTTTTAAACTAAGAAGCTAAATAACTATGAAATACCTTTCACTCTTTTAAAAAAAACTTTTAACTTTTAACCCTAGCTTAAACTAAACACTTGAGAGAACTTAAGCCCTTGTTATCTGAAGCTAGCACAAGCTGAAATAATAATAATAACGCAAAGAACAATTTACTTAATAGATATTGCCATTTCAAATACATATAACCTACAGAAATCAATAAACAAAAATACCAGAAATATGCTGAATTAAACTGAAAGACTATGGAACATGAACACGGTATATATTGTCTCAATAGTAAAATAGACAACCGGTATCATCCCAAAGCCATTTTGCAACAACATTAAACAATTAGGCCTACACGGCAATATTTATGTAAAATTCCAGAAAGCCACAATACTTAACACCACTACAATAGCCCAAAAGTTCCTAATGATTGAGAAATGAGTGTGCTTGGCTAGTCCCGTGCCTCAGATTTTACCAGCTTGAACTGAGAAAAATATACTACAATTATATTAATAATAATATACATTATCCCAATAGTAATATCTACAACTGTATGTAAGCCCATTCCTTTTTGTTTACTCCTCATTTAGTATCAGTGTTTCTCACTTATACATTACACTAATCTCTAAGGATAAGCTATGACCAATACAATATTACAAATTGAAGATGACTTAAAGTTACTTTTGTAGATCTTATTTATAAGCTGCCCTAAGAACAGTTCAATCAGATCTAAATTTGAAAAATTATATCTGATTGCCTTGAAACTTTTGATTTTCCATTTGTAATCTATTACCCAGCAACCTCACCACCTTATCAGTTTAAGCATCCCAGTACAATTACTACTTAATGGCTAACTCTTTTACTCTGATAGAACTCAAGTTATCAAGTAACCATGTGCGTCACTGGGTCTTTGAATTTCTCTTTATTGGCAAATGGGTGATACTCTTTTGTTTAAGAAGCGGCATCCCTTCCAGCAGATATTTTTCAGGCCTGGACCTTCATTTTATGAGCTCTTAGGTCCAACAGACAATTAATTATGTGCCAGTATTGCACACGTTTTGTTCTGTGAAGTATTTGTCAGTTATTCCATGTACAATAAACGGTTGAGGAATAGGTCATTCATTCCAATTAGACCATGCTGGCATTCATTTTTATTCAAAGTCCCGTATTACTCTAATTCTTGCAGCATAACTCCTGTCATATACTTATCTAGTTATTTTCTTAATTACATCCATATCACTCAACTCATCCACATCACAACACGGAGAACTTTTCTACCTTTATTTTCTTTTTGATGTTTTAAAATGGAGAATATGGAACACTACAGTACAGTATTGTATTTGACAAAGTGGAGAGGAGAGTGCATTTGTAAATTTGGCGGGAGCAAAGGATGTTGGGAACGGCGAGGGTGGAGCACCACGGGAGGGGTGTGGGACAGGTGCCAGAGAAGGACTGCCAGGAGCAAAGGGGTTGGCAAAGGTGCAGACACACCCAGCCCTGAGAAACCAGGCAAGTTCATTTGATTCCAAAGAATCGGTTTATTGATCATTACAGAATGTCACTCTGGTGCTTCCAACTCCATTTTCCTTCCCATTTTCCCAACCATGACTCCCCTCTCCCTGCCCGCTTCCCATTCTCAGTCCACAATAGAGTCCTGTATCAAAATCAAGTTTATCATCACTCACGTATGTCATGAAATTTTTTTTTTGCAGCAGGACAATGCAATGCTTAAAATTACTACAGTACTGTACAAATGTCTTAGGCACCCACGTTATAAACACGTGTCTAAGACTTTTGTACAGTATTGTAAGTTTTGTAGACTTCCTTATTTTTTAGGCCTTTTTGTTTTGCACCACAGAAGAAAGAGATAATGATCTTTACTCTACTAAGCCTTTCAGATGTTATAAAATCTCTGAAGGATCCATTCCCTGGCTTTCTCTTTTTAAGTTAGAGGAAGCTTAATCCATAGAATTACCTTGCCAACAACCTTGCTTTTCTCACACCGTCTGTACACACGGTTTTTGCACCCTCTCCAGTGACACATTTCTTTTCTAATAGGGCAACAAGAACTGGACACAGTGTTCCGACTGTAATCTAAATCTGGTCTGAAGCAAGGTTAGCACAGCTACTCTGCATTTCAGTTCTAGACCTCTATAGTGTCTGGCTTGCATGTTTTCTGGCTATCACTAATTTAAATGGTTTATGCATTTCAAAGTACAAAGCAAATCTATTATCAAAGTATGTAAATGTTACTGTCATTGGGCCTTGAGATGCATTTTCTTGCAGGCATTTATAGGAAAATAAAGAATACAATAGAGTTTGAGAAACTAATCATAACAAAGATTGACAAACATCCAATGTGCAAAAGAGGACAAATCGTGCCAATAATAAATATAAAGACAAATAAATAACGGTGAGAACATAAGTTGTAGAGTCCTTGAAAGTGAGTCTTTCAGTTGTAGAGTCAGTTCAGAGAGAAGTGGTGAATAAAGTTATACACGCTGGTTCAGGAGCCTGATGGTGGGGGTCCCACAAGTCCTGCGCCACTGGGACAATGGTAGTAGTGAGAAGAGAGCATGGTCTGGATAATGCGGGTTCTTGATGATGGATGCTATTTTGTTGTGGCAATGCACTCAGACATGCTTTTATGCATCCGTTCTAACATTCTTATGTTCATCTTATTTTGATTATTTTTCTTACCACTGCTGATATTCACTTCCCTATTTTATGCCCATTCTCAATTTATCCTCTGTCGTAGATCCCGACTTGCAGCTGTGAACTTCAGGTCTCTGCATCTGACAGAAAGGATGCTGCCCAGTCATTCATGCCAATAGGCATTGAAACCCAGCTCTTCACTTCTGGCTGTGCAGAGCTATCCAGAATTGATAGAAGGGAGTATTGATACCTACAGGTTCTTGCAAATCACACACCATCCTGATCTGAGAATATACAGTGGATTCTGGTTAATTGGGCCATCAGTTAATCAGGGCAGCCACTTATTTGGGACAATGTTTAAAGAATATAAACTAAATTGAGAAAATAGCTGGGATTCCATTTGTTTATTTGGAACACTGCCGCTGAACTGGGGCGGGAGGCTGTTGCTGACCAGCTTCTAACTAGGGTCGGTCACGTGCACTTATGTGGCCATTAGCCACTGCACCATGCTTAGAGCAATCAGTTTTTAAATAGCATCACCAGCACGCATTTGTGTTTCAAAAGCAGCGATTCTTGTCACTGATAGTTGGCGACAAATAAGCAGTAAGACATTTCAGAACTGTTTTACTCACCGCGGACTCAAGCAACCAGGCTTGCAGATTCCAGAAAGATCCGGGAGTGAAAATGAAAGTATTTCACCACTTCAACAAGTTAGGACCTATGAAGAACTTGAAGGTATTGACAATGATCTTGAATGTTACAATGAAACGGAGATTTGGAGTATGCGTTTGTCCAAAGCATTGTATGAGGACAGTCCATTATCTGCACGAGATGTCTGCACTGACTTCATTCATTACAGTCAATCAAAAGAGCTTGGCAGATGTATTCCTCCATCAATAAATATTAGGAACTAATGCACAGTTTTATAGTGCTGTAGAGGTATTGGTAACGTTCTAATTTGTTCTGCATTTCATTTAAAAACACATAAATTGTTTCTCAGTAATAATAATAATTTGTCTTTTTTATACAGGTTAAATATTTCCATAAAACTTCGACTAATTGGGGCAGCTGCTTAACTGGACCAAAATGAATTGGTCCCTATGTGTCCCAATTAAGTGGAATTCACTGTAAGGTCCGCCCTTAATTGTAACCCGAGCCCAAGTCCGAACTCCCTAACTGAAAGCACTTGTGGAAGTACTTTCATCAAAGGTATTCCATCATCTCCTCAAGGGCAATTGAAGAATAGCAAGTTCAAGCAACTTCAACCAGAACCCAAAAGATGAAAGATTTTTAAAAAAGCCACAGATGCAGGTTGAAAGGCTGTTGATCCAGCTCTGTTGTATAACTGTTTCGTGGGGCAATTCTCCCAAATTCAACTTTACATCAACTAGGTGGAGCAATATTTTCATTTCCAAATGGGGCGCTTGTGTCGATGACTGGAAGTCTGGCCAGTTTAATTGTTATTGAGATTTGATAGATGAATTCAAACCCAACTGAATGGCTTGCTATGCCATTTCAGCAGATAAAGCATCAAATATGGAACAATCGAGCAGTGGACGCTCCTTTTGACTCATGGTGTTGTGCCAATGTTGATGCCAAATTGTACTAAACATTGTCTTCCAGTGTACCACCCCTATCTCTTTATATTCAAGTGTCTACCTAAAACCTAATTAAACTCCAGCAAACTGCCTGCTTCCACTACTAGCCCTATTCCTGTCACAAACAACTCTCTGTAAAAAAACCTACCTCTCACATTTCCTTTAAATGTCACCACCCCTCCCCCACTCTTAAGACTCCTTTGGTGTTTGAAATTTCTGCCCTTCTGAAAGGATTCTATCTAAGCCCCTCATAACTTTAAAAACTTCAGTCAGGTCTCCCCTCAGCCTCTGATGCTCTAAGGAGAACAGACCAAATTTGTCCAACCATTTATCATAGTTCATGCAGTCTAATCCAGGTAGTTTGCTGGTAAACCCCTTGCACATCCTCTCCACAATCTCCACATCCTTCATATTATGGGGCAACCAGGACTGTATCAATACATATGACCAGTGAGTTCTGACTGAAGTTTATAAAGCTGCAGCGTAACCTCCTTACTTTTAAACTCCACCCCTACCAATAAAGGCAAATGTCTCATCTGCCTTCTTTACCATCTTATCCACTTGCATACTCACTTTCATTGAACTATGGATCTGCACCCCAAGATCCCTCTGTACCTCTGATTTGTGGACTACCTTTAGCTGTATACTTTCTCCTTTCATTTGACCTCCCACAATAGAACATGTTAGACTGGCCCAGATTAAACTCCATCTGCCACTTCTCTGCCCACCTCTGTACCTGATTTATACCTCACTATATTCTTTGATAGCCTTTTACACTGTCCACAGCTTGACCAATCTTGGTGTCATCCACAAATTTGCTAATCTACCCATCTACATTTAACTCAAATCATTGATATATATCACAAACAATAGAAGTCCCAGCACCGATTCTTGAGGAACACCACTGGTCACAAACATCCAGCCAGAGTTATAGCCTTCCACCCCTACTCACTGTCTTTCATGGACAAGCCAGTTCTGAATACAAGCTTATGTTTCACCCAGCATCATATGCATTTATCACTTTTGAATCAATCTACTATGAGGAACATTACAAATGCCTTACTAAATTCTGTAAACTGTAGATAACGTCTACTGCCTTGCGCTCATTAAGCTCCTTTGTCAGATACGGTAGCTAAGAGTTAATCTGAATGCTTAGCTCAGACCAGATAAGGATCAGACAGATAAAATGAGCCAGATGGATTTTTAGAACATTCAAGACAATTATTACCAAGACTAGGATTATTTTTTTATTTAAATATCTGCATTCTCTAATTAACTGAATTTCAATTTGCCAGATGCTTCAACTCCAGGTTTTAGTTGAAGTGGTGCAGGTTGATGGGACTAAGCAGTTTAAATGGTTCAGCACAGATTAGATGAGCCAAAGGGCCTATTTCTGTACTGTAGTTTACTATGACTCTATGGTAGGCGTGGGTTTGATTTCACCATTTAAGAGAAGTTTGGATAAGTACACGGAATGAAGGGATAAGGAGTGCTAGTCAATGGGACTAGGTACAGTCTGGATGGGCCAAAGGGCCTGTTTTTGTGTTGTAGTGCTCTATGATTTTATGATTCTATAATTCTATGACTAGTTCAGAAACTTGTCACACCGTTGTTTCACCTGTGTCCCCTTGGTGTAGGTCATTCTGTGGTGTTCATTCCTATTCTATTTGTAAATCAATTTGTCCTAAATTTCGCCTAGATGACTAGTTTTAAGAATGTTCCATCTGTTTCTTTGATCTTTCTGCAGTGGTGCAGGTCAGCTTCTGGTGGTCTTTATTCAGCTCATGGTTGGAGTCTGATTATCTCTCAGTCAATCGCAACTCCATTTGCAAGTTGGGAATTGTGAAGCAACCACTGGTTCTGCTGTGCTCTTGTCAAAGAGCACATAGAATGATATCAAATCCAGAACACTTGTTGGAGTGGGCCACCACTTCCTTTTCCATTGGCATCCCAAACCCCATCGTTATAGAAGGACCATCCCCTATCATGAATATAATGCAGAGGCATAACTCCAACAAGTTATTCCATAAAAAATCAGTAGATGACCTCTTAATGGTTGGATAATCATCTGCTAATGGAGGGATGACAGAACAAGACAGGGGAAAAACTGCAGAGCGTTGCAAAGTCAGCCAGTACCATCACAAGCATTAACCTCCACAACATCAACATCTAAATTTCAAAAAACTAGTTAATGATAGAGATCGTGAAGATTACAAGGCTAGCAGGAAGGAGTTTAAGAATGAAATTAGGAGAGCCAGAGGGGGTCATAAGAAGGCCTTGGCAGACAAGATTAAAGAAAACCCCAAAGCATTGTACAAGTATGTGAAGAGCAAGAGGATAAGATGTGAGAGAATAGGACCAATCAAGTGTAACAGTGGAAAAGCATGAACAGAACCGGAGGAGATAGTAGAGGTAATTAATAATTACCAGTATTCAGCTTCAGTATTCAATATGGAAAATGATTGTAGGGATGACTTACAGCAGACTGAAAAGCTTGAGCATGTAGATATTAAGAAAGAGGATGTGCTGGAGCTTTGGAAAGCATCAAGTTGGATAAGTCTCTGGGACCGGATGAGATGTGCCCCAGGCTACTGTGGGAGGTGAGGGAGGAGATTGCTGAGTCTCTGGCAATGATCTTTGCATCATCAATGGGATGGGAGAGGTTCCAGAGGATTGGAGGGTTGCAGACATTGCAGATTCAAGAAAGGGAGTAGAGCTAGCCCAGGAAATTATAGACCAGTCAGTCTTACTTCAATGGTTGGTAAGTTGATGGAAAAGATCCTGAGAGGCAGGATTTATGAACATTTGGAGAGGGATAATATGATTAAGAATAGTCAGCATGGCTTTGTCAAAGGCACGTTGTGCCTAACGAGCCTGATTGAATATTTTGAGGATGTGACTAAACACATTAATGAGGGTAAAGCAGTAGATGTAGTGTATATGGATTTCAGCAAGGCATTTGATAAGGTACCCCATGCATTCTTCTTGAGAAAGTAAGGAAGCATGGGATGCAAGGGGACATTGCTTTGTGGATCCAGAATTGGCTTGCCCACAGAAGGCAAAGAGTGGTTGTAGGCGGATCATTTTCTGTATGGAGGTTTGTGACCAGTGGTGTGCCTCAGGGCTCTGTTCTGGAACCCTTCCTCCTTGTGATTTTTATAAATGACCTGGATGAGGAAGCCGAGGGGTGAGTTAGTAAATCTGCTGATGACACAAAGGTTGGGGGCATTGTGGATCATGTGGAGGGCTGTCAGAGGTTACAGCAGGACATCAATAGGATGCAAAACTGGGCAAAGAAGTGGTAGATGGAGTTCAACCCAGATAAGTGTGAAGTTGTTCATTTTGGTAGGTCAAATATGATGGCAGAATATGGTATTAATGGTAAGACTCTTGGCAGTGTGGAAGATCAGAGGGATCTTGGCGTACAAGTCCATAGGATACTCAAAGCTGCTGGACAGGTTGACTCTGTGGTTAAGAAACCATACAGTGTATTGACCTTCATCAATCATGAGATTGAGTTTAGGAGCCGAGAGGTGATGTTGCAGTTATAGAGGACTCTGGTCAGACCCCACTTGGAGTACTGTGCTCACTTCACTACAGGAAGGATGTGGAAGCCATAGAAAGGGTGCAGAGGAGATTTACAAGGATGTTGCCTGGATTGGGGAGCATACCTTATGAGAATAGGTTGAGTGAACTCGGCCTTTTCTCCTTGGCGCGAGGAGGATGAGAGGTGACCTGATAGAGGTGTATAAGATGATGAGAGGCATTGATCATGTGGATAGTCAGAGGCTTTTTCCCAGGGCTGGAATGGCTAACACGAAAGGGCATAGTTTTAAGATGCTTGTAATTAGATACAGAGGAGATGTCAGGAGTAAGTGTTTCGGCAGAGGGTGGTGAGTAAGTGGAATAGGCTGCCGGCAACAGTGATGGAGGCAGATATGATAGGGTCTTTTAAGAGATAGGTATATGGAGCTTAGAAAAATAGAGGGCTATGGGTAGTAAGGACATGTTAGGCACAGCTTTTTGGGCCAAAGGACATGTATTGTGCCGTAGGTTTTCTATGTTTCTATCAAGGACATCCTCAAAAGGCGGTGCCTCAAAAAGGTGGCATCCATCATTAAGGACCCCACATCACCAGGACATGCCATCTTCTCATTACTACAATCAGGAAAGAGGTACAGGCCCCTGAAAAGACACACTCAATGTTTTAGGAAGACCTTCTACCCCGTTGCCATCGGATTTCTGAACATACAATGAAGTAGCTTATCGACAGTACCTCACTACTTTTGCTCTCTTTTTGAAATACTTACTTACTTTTTATTATATCTATTTCTTATTGTAGTTTATAGTAACATTTATGTATTGCAGGTCCCCAGCCATGCATAAGTAGCCCCAGAGTGATGAAGGCTGTGGGAGTAAACCCAGACAGAAAATCCAGAGTGGAGCTCCTACGGTGGCTGAGTATGACCGAAACATCTTCCCAGCAGCTCCTGCAGCCAAGCTGGTGCCAAATGTATTGCTTCATAAGAACATAAGGAATAGGAGCAGGAGTGGGCCATCCGGCCCATCAAGCCTGCTCCGTCATTCAATAAGATCATGGCTGATCTGGCCATGGACTCATCTCCACTTACCTGCCTCTTCCCCATTACCTTAAATTCCCCTACTATACAAAACTCTATCTAAACCTTGTCTTTAATGTATTTACCGAGGTAGCCTCTATTGCTTCATTGGATAAGAATTCCACAGTTTCACCACTCTCTTGGAAAAGCAGTTCCTCCTCATCTTCATCCTAAATCTACTGCCCCAAATCTTGAGGCCATGTCTCCTCGTTCTGGTCTCACCTACCAGTGGAAACAACCTTACTGCTTCTATCTTATCTATCCCTTTCATAATTTTATGTTTCTATAAGATCTCCTCTCATTCTTCTGAATTCTAGCAAGTACAGTCCCTTCTGACTCGATCTCTCCTCATAGACTAACCCCCACTTCTCTGGAATCAACCTGGTGAACCACCTCTGCACTGCCTCCAAACCCACTATATCCTTCCCCAAGTAAGAAGACCAGAACTGCACGCAGTACTCCAGGTGTGAGCTCAGCAGTGCCCTGTACAGTTTCAGCACGACCTCCCGGAACTTAAATTCAATTCCTCCAGCAATGAAGGCCAACATTCCATTTGCCTTCTTGATAGCCTGCTGCTCCTGCAAACCAACCATTTGTGAATTATGCACAAGTCCCTCTGCACAGCAGCATGCTGCAAGTTTTTACCATTTAAACAATAATCCTCTCATCCATTTTTCCCTCCCAAAGTGGACACCTCGCATTCACCAACATTGTACTCCATCTGCCAGATGCCCACTCAGTTAACTTGTCTATATCTTTCTGCAGACTCTCCATATCTTCTGCACAATTTGCTTTTTCACTCAATGTAGTATCATCAACAAACTTAGATACGCTACACTCAGTTCCTTCTTCCAGATCATTAATGTATATTGTGAACAGTTGTGGGCCCAGCATCAACCCTTTCGATACATTACTCACCACTGATTGGCAACCAGAGTAATACCCATGTATCTCAACTCTCTGCTTTATATTAGTTATCCAGTCCTCTGTCCTTGCTAATATAACACCTCCAACTCTATGCATCTTTACCTTACCTTATTGATAAGTTCTTTTATGTGGCATCTTATAAAACATCTTCTGGAAATTCAAGTAAATAACGTCCATCTGTTCCCTTCTATCCACTGTGTTCATTATATCCTCAAAGAACTCCAGTAAGTTTGTCAAACAGGACCTGCCTTTGCTGAATCCATGCTGTGTCTGCCTGATGGATCTATTTCTTTCCAGAAGCCTCGCTATTTCTCTAATGATAGCTTCAAACATTTTCCCATCTACAGATGTTAAACTACATGAGTTTAGTTACCTGCCTTTTTTGAACAGTGGCGTGACATTCGCCATCTTCCAATCTGCCCAGAATTTTGTTAAATTATCAACAAAGCCTCTATAACTTCTGCCATTTCTTTCAGTACCTTTGGATACATTCTATCAGGACCAAGGGACTTATCTAACTTCAGGCTCACAAATTTGCTCGGCACTACCTCCTTTCACGTCCATGACATCTCTCTTTGGCGTGTTAGATGTGTCCTCCACCATGAAGACTGACACAAAATAGTCATTCAAAGCCTCCACCATTACCCAGTATCAATTCCCCCTTCTCGGTCTCCAAGAGACCAACATTCACTTTAGCCACCTTTTTCCGCTTTATACAATTAGACAAATTTTTACTATCCTTTTTTATATTTTGTGCTAGGATATTTTCATAATCTTTCTTCTCTTTCTTTATTGCTTGTTTAGTGGTTCTTTTTTGCTTGTTAAAACTTTTCCCAATCTTCCAGTTTCCCACTGCTCTTGGCAGCTCTGTATGCACGAGCTTTTAGCTTGATGCCTTTTTTTATTTCCTTAGTTATCCAAGGCTGGCTCTCCCCACCCTTACTGTCCTTGCTTTTAAGTGGAATATAATTTTGTTGAGCACCATGAAAAATCTCTTTGAAAGTCTTTCACTGTTCCTTGACCATCCCACCAGCCTGTTTTCCCAGTCTCCCCTATCCAACTCCTCCCTCACCCCATTGTAGTCTCCATTGCTTAGGCATACTGTAATACACTGGTTTTAGATCGAACTATTGCACCCTCCGTGAGAAAGTCAATCATATTGAGATCACTGTTTCCAAGAGGATCCCTATCTACAAGATCACTAATTTTACCTGACTCATTGCACAGGACCAGATCTAAGATAACACGTTCCTTGTAGGTTCAGTAACATGCTGTTCAAGAAAGCCATCATGGATGCATTCTCCGAAGTTTTCCTCAAGACTGCCTCAACCAACTTGATTCACCCAATCTATGTGCAACCTAAAGTTCCCCATTCTTATACGTCTCAGATACTTCTCTTTATTGCCTGTGCCGCTGTAATGTTATTTATTCAGTGGCCAATAGACAACTCCCACCAGTGATTTTTTTCCTTTTATTATTCCTAATCTCTACCCAGATGGATTCAAAATTCTGCTCCTTAGATATTATATTATCTCTCACTACTGCCCTGACCTCATCTTTAATTAAGAGTGCTACCCCACCACCCTTACCTCCCTAGCAAATTACCTGATATCCCTTGGATATTCAATTCCCAATCCTCTCCACCTGCAACCAGGTCTCTGTAATTGCCACTAGGTCATACCCCTTTGTACTGTTTTGTGCCACACATTCATTCACCTTGTTTCAAATACTAAGGGCATTCAATTAAAGTCCCATTACACTCATTATGCTTTTAAAATGTTTAATCTTTTACACTTTTGCACTGGACTTTTCTTCATTCCACACTTACTTTTCTTTTTTTATCTTTTGCTTTTTCTTTCTTTATCCATAATTTTCTTTTTTACTTTATCCATACTTCTCCAAACTATTCAACTCACCCCCCTACTATTTAGTTCAAAACTTATCCACAGTCCTAGTTATGTGATTTGCTAGGATCCAGGTCCCATCATGGTTCAGGTGGAGCCCGTCCCATTGGTACAGCTCCCTCCTTCCTTGATACTGGTGCCAATTTACCATGAATTCAAACCCACTTCTCCCACACCAATCCTTCAGCCACTCATTTAACTCTCTAATCTTCTTGACCCTATGCCCATTTGCACGTGGCTCAGGTAGTAATCCAGAGATTGCCACCTTTTTGTTCTCCTTTTTAATTTAGTCCCTAGCTGCTCAAATTCCCTTAGCAGAACATCTTTCCTCATTCTGCCTATGTCATTGGTACCCACATGGACCTTGACAACTGGACTTCTCCCCTCCCACTGCAAATTCCTCTGCGTGTGAGATAAGGTGTCCCGAAACAGGGCACCAGGCAGGCAACACAGCCTTTGGGACGCTCCCTCCTCACGACAGAGAACTCGCAGCGTCTGAGGCTCAGATTCTACATCATCAACTTTGAGCCCGAGTTCCTCGAGCAGCCAACACTTGCTGCAGATGTGGTCACCATGAACCACAATAGTGTCCATCAGCTCCCACATCACCTGATCCTGTATCATCGCTTTGTTCAATTAGCTGTAATTTAGTGACTACAAAAGCTTTACCTGCTGCTTACCTGTGTCTTGAACTTCGCTTTCCTTTAGACTACACTGGTGAGGCCGAGAGGGGGATCTTGACGACTGGGCATCCCAGGATCTCGATACCTTCTCCCAGGCTTGGGACTGACCCATGCACACACTCTATTGTCCTTCGAGACAGACAGTTGCCATCATCATCACCATATGTGTTGCATAACAACAAATTTCACAACATACAATATGTCAATGATATAAACCTGATTCTGAAGGCAAGGTCCCAAATCCTAGGTAAGATTAAATATACCTTGTCTCATTTCGTCATTAAGTCAATAAAGTGAAGGGACTTTTAGTTCCTAGAACATTCATTTCTGTCCTTATCTGCTCATCATTGCTCTTCCGTTCTGAATTCACTTTAACACAAAACAACTCATCTGCAATTGTTTTAATCTGTTCTGCCTCATTATACTATTGGAATGAATTATTCTCTATGCTTTTCATTGTACAGGTGACAAGCAATATCCCCAATTATAATAACAATTTACCAATTAACCCTGACACTTGTCCACTTTGTTCCCTTCCCAATACCAGTCACCAGTCCCTTCTTTCCAAAAGTACCCTCTAAGTTGATTCCAAGGACTTTGCCAAACATCATTAAAGATAAAGGTGAGCTTAATTTGTCACGTGTACATTAAGACGCCGAAACAAGCAGCGAAAGGCACCATTTGCCCCAAATCATATCAGCAACGATTTTGCTGTGGCATCCCACAAATGTCGCCATGCTTCCAGCTCCAGCAGAGGATGCCCATGACTCACTAGTCCTAAGTGTACGTGTTTGGAATATGAAAGGAAACCAGAGCATCCTGAGGAAATACATGTAGTCATGGAGAGAATGTACAAGCTCCTCAAAAGCAGAGAGGGGAATTGAACCCCAGTCATTGATCACTGCTGCTGTAATGGTGTTATGCTAACCACTATGCTACTGTGCTGTTCATATCATTACTGGCCACCACAGCTGAGCCTTCAGCTATCTTTTGGCCTTTATTTCAAGGGATTGGAATTGAAAAGGGTGCAAGAAAGGTTCTTATGTATAGAGTCTTGAATAGTGTCCATATGGAACATTGCTTTCAGATTTGGACAAAGCACCTTGGGAAAGATTTATTGACCTTGGCAATTGAGCAACGCAGGCTTGGTAAAATTATACCAGGTCTTAAAATACTAAGTTGTGTGGACTGGTTATATAAATGACATTTTTATTCCCCTAACTTTGAGGGATAATCTAATCAAGGTGTTTAAAATGATAAAGGGATTTTGTCAGGAGGTGCTTAGAGGAATTTATTGTTCTGGCAGAAGCGATTTAGAATGAAGAGGATCATCTTTAAACTTCAAGTTAATAATGAGATCAGGAAGATTTATGCACATGTGGAATATTGGAACTTAGTTCAGCAGAATTGTAGATGCTGAGGCAAGATCAGAATAATGTAAGAAAGGGGAGCAGGACTGGACCATTCAGGCCTCTCAACTTATGATATAGGCCTCTAAGGATTAAGTACATTTCAATGACAACACCAAGGTAATTCTAAAGACTAAGTGCTGGACTATTCTATCTCATCTCATATTACAGACATGTAATCCCAGGAACCAGGCTGGTGAAGACACAGTTGATTGCAAAAGCTGGAAGGTAGAACAAAATACAAACTGTTTGAGGAGCTCAGTGGGTTGGGCAACATTTGGGATGTTGCTGGCCTTGCAGCAGATTGCTCATTGCATCAGGTTGGCGGAGCTCCTCTGTACACGTTCTATATCCTGTCGTCGTCCCGACTGAACAGTGGCGGCTCTCCAAGTTACAGCACTCCAATTCCCCGGAATATGGCTCGCTGCAACTGTCCCTTTAAAACTCAGACTGCCAATAATTGCCTGCCACATTCCGTCCTGGAAAGTCTGTGCTTAAAGACCTCCTGCTGAGCACTCAGTGCTCAATCATAGGAGTCCCATTTTTAGTAATACATACTGTTTAAGGCTTTGCAGTTGGATTTTGTTTGCGCCAGCTTGTTTACTTTGAGTCTGTGTCTGAGCCTGAGTTATTCTAGATCTGACTCTGCATTCGGGTTCACTACCATCCATAGCTTACTCTGTACAATATCCTTTAGGTAAAACAACCAAACTGCTACATATACAATGCCCCAGTGTGGTTTCACCATGGCCAGATAAAACTGCAGCAGCCATCTCATAACCTTAAACAATAATGGACAACATGCCATTCATTTTCCTATTTGCCTGCTGCACAGCTGTGCTAATTTTAAGTTTCATGTACACAAGAGAATTAGGATGCCATCAATACAAGACCATAACAGAATTAGGCCATTCAGCCCCTCGAGTCTGCTCCATCATGGGTAATCCTGGATCCCACTCAACCCCATACACCTGCCTTCTCGCCATCTCCTTTGATGCCCTGACTGTTCAGGAAATGATCAACTTCCACCTCAAATAAACCCATGGACTTGGACTTCATTCCAATCTATGGCAGAGCAATCCATAGATTTACTACTCTCTGGCTAAAAAAAAATCCTCATTACCTCTTCTAAAATGACCCCCTTCAATTCTGAGGCTGTGCCCTCTAGTTCTAGATAGCCCCACCATAGGAAACATTCTCTCCACATCCACCCTATCGAGTCATTTCAACATTTGGTGGGTTTCAGTGAGATCCCCCAGCATTCTTCTAAATTCCAGTGAGTACAGGCCCTAAGCTGCCAAATGCTTCTCATATGTTAACCCCTTCATTCCCAGAATCATCCTTGTGAACCTCCTCTCCAAGGACAACACATCCTTTCTGTGATATGGGGCCCAAAACTGTTGACAATACTCCAAGCGTGGCCTGACTTGTGTCTTATAAAGCCTCAGCATTATCTCCTTGCTTTTATATTCTATTCCCCTTGAAATAAATGCCAACATTGCATTTGTCTTCTTTACCACAGACTAAACCAGTAAATTAATCATCTGGGAGTCTTGCACAAAGATTCCTAAGTCTCTCTGCACCCCTGATGTTTGAACCTTCTTCCCATATAAATAATAGTCTGCGCTATTGTTCCTTTTACCAAAATGCATTGTTGCACATTTCACAACACTGTATTCCATCTGCCACTTTTTGGCCCATTCTTCCCTCCACTTATCTTTGAATCATTTGAATACTTTGCCACAAAACCATCAATTCCATTATTCAAATCATTGACAAACAATAGGAAAAGTAGCTGTCCCAATACTGACCCCTGAGGAATGCCACTCATCACTGGCAGCCAACCAGAAAAGGCCCCTTTATTCCCACTCGCTACCTTCTGCCGGTCAGCCATTCAGCTATCCATGCCAGTATCTTGCCAGTAACGCCAAAGGATTTTATCTTGTAAAGCAGCCTCATGTGAGGCACCTTATCAAATGTCTTCTGAAAATTACAGTAAATGACATCCACTGCCTCTCCTTTGTCTACCTTGCTTGTTTCTTCCTCAAAGAACTCTAATAGATTTGTCAGGCAAGATTTCCCATTACAGAAACGATGCTGACTTTGACATTTTATCATTAGTCTTCATGCACCCTGAAACCTGATCTTTAATAATAGACTGCAATGTTTTCCCAGCCACTGAGGTTAGGGCAACTGGCCTATAATTTCCTTTCTTTTACCTTCCTCCCTTCTTAAAGAGTGGAGTAACATTTGCAATCTTCCAGTCCTCTGGGACCATGCCAGAATCAAGTGATTCTTGAAAGATCATGATCAATGTATCCGTTATCTCTTCAGCAACCTCTCTCAGGACTCTGGCATGAGGTCCATCTGGCCCAGGTGACTTATCCACCTTAAGACCTTTGAGTTTGCCTAGCACTTTTCCCTTTGTAATAGCAATGACACTTACTTCTGCTGTCTGACACTCACCAACCTCTGGCACACTGCTAGTGTCTTCCACAGTACCCCTTCAGTTCATCTGCCATTTCTTTGTCCTCCATTAATACCTCACTAGCACCATTTTCCAGGGGTCCAATATCAACTCTCACCTCCTTTTTACTCTTTATATAACTGAGAAACTTTTAGTATCCTGTTTTAATTATTGGCTAGCTACCCTACCTTCAAT
Source organism: Hypanus sabinus (assembly GCF_030144855.1). NCBI lineage: Eukaryota > Metazoa > Chordata > Chondrichthyes > Myliobatiformes > Dasyatidae > Hypanus > Hypanus sabinus. The sequence goes on along the minus strand of NC_082713.1, from coordinate 26,718,412 downwards.
TTTCATCTTTTCCCTTCCTATGGCTCTTTAGTCACTTTTTGTTTAAATTTAAAAGCTTCCGAATCATCCAACTTCTCACTCATTTTTGCTACCTAAAATGCCCTTTCCTTGGCTTTTATGCAGTCCTTAACTTCCCTTGTCAGCCACAGTTGCCTACCCCTGACATTTGAGAACTACTTCTGTGGGACAAATCTATCCTGTGCCTTGTCAACTATTTCCAGGAACTTCAGCCACCTCCGCTCTGCCGTCATCCTCACTAGTATCCTCCTCCAATCCACCTGGATAAGCTCCTCTCTCATGCCTCTGTAATTCCCTTTATCCCCTTTACTGATACATGTGACTTATGCTTCTCCCTCTCAAATTGCAGTATGAATTCAATCACTTTCTCCTAAGAGTTCCTTTACATTAAGCTCCATAATAAGATCTGGGTTATTACACAACACCCAATCTAAGATAGCCTTTTCCCCGAGTAGGCTCAAGCACAAGCTGCTCTAAAAATCCATCCCATAGACTTTCAACAAATTCCTGCTCTTGCAATCCAACACCAACCTGATTTTCCCAATCCCTTTGCATATTGAAGTCCCCCATTACAACAGTGACATTGCCCTTATTACATGTCTTTTCCAGCTCCCTTTGCAACCTCAATCCCACACCTTGGCTAGTATTTGGAGGCTTATATATGATTCCCATAGTGTTTTTTTTTCACCCTTGCAGTTTCTTAACTCCACTCACAAAGATTCAACATTCTCAGACCCATTGTCACCTCTTTCTAAAGATGTAATTCCACCTCTTACCATTAGAGCCACACAACCGTTTATGCCTTCCTGCCTGTCCTTTCGATGCAAAGTGTATCCTTTGATGTTAAGCTCCCAACTACGGCCTTCTTTCAGCCACGACTCGATGATGCCCATGTCACATCGACCAATCTCTAATTGCATCACGAGTTTGTCCACATTCTGAATGCTACGCCTATTTAAATACAGCACTTTCAGTCCTGCATCCTTTGCCCTTTTGAATTTTGCCTCTTTGGTACAATTTAGAACTTTACTCTGACGGCAATTGTATTCAATCATTGGTTTGCCCTTCCTTACATTCATGTTACATCCATCATCTACTTGTAAACTTGCTGGCCCATCCCCCTGCCGTATTAGTTTAAACTATTCCCACCAGCTCTAGTAAATATGCCTGCAGGAATATTATTTCCCCTCAGATTCAAGTACAATTTGTCCCTTTTGTACAGGTCACACCTGCCCTAGAAGAGATCCCACTGATCCAGGAATCCTAATCCTTTGCTCTCTGCTCCAATTCTTCAGCCATGCATTTATCTGGCACCTCATTTTATTCCTATTCTCACTGTCATGTGGCACAGGCAGCAATCCCGAGATTACTACCCTTGAGGTCCTGCTTCTCAGCTTCCTTCCTAACTCCCTGTATTCTTTTTTCAGGACCTCCTCCCTTTTTCTACCTATGTCATTGATATCAATATGTACAGTGACTTCTGGCTGCTCACCCTTTATTTTCAGGGTATTGTGGACGTGCTCAGAAATATCACTGACCCTGGCTCCTGGGAGGCAAACTTCCATCCGTATTTCCTTCTTGCATCCACAGAATCACCTAACTGTCTCCCTAACTATAGAGTCCCCTTTTACTATGCCATCCTCTTCCCTAACCTTGTGAGCTACAGGGCAGGACTTAGTGCCAGATGCACAGCTGCTGTTGCTTCCCCCTCAACAGTATTCAAAATGGAGTATTTATTGTTGAGAGGGATGGTCACTGGTGTGCTTTCCACTATTTGATGTTCTCTCTTCTCTCTTCTAACAATCACCCATTTATCTGTCTCCTGTTTCCCTAACAAGCGGAAGGTCATCAAGCTGCAGCTCCAGTTCCCTAACACAGTCTCTAAGGAGCTGCATCTTGATGCACTTGGTACAGATGTGGCCATCAGGGAGACTGGAAGTCAACTGAAAATCCAGCCCTGACACCCAGATCAGAACATACAGAACTCTGAAGACATACCCCCTATTCTGTCAAGAGTTAATTCAGAAAAAAAGAAATAAGAAATAAGGAATAAACTCACCTACTTACTTTGCCTCCACCTGTTCTCGCTGAGCCAAAACCTTACTACCCTGACTCAGACCACTCTGACGTACCTTTTGGCTGGAGGTTGGTCACCGCACAAATTTTCCCGACCTTGCAGGGGTTTAACTCAAACAAGCATGCCACAGTTTCCCAAACGAAGATTCAAAAAGGTCGATCACTTCCAAAAACCGAATGTTGTTAACCTTACCCAGTCCTTTGGATTCGGATAATGCTGGTAATGTCTTCACTCTCCGATACTAAACTGTATGGGAAAAACAAATGTGCAACAATCAAAACTGGTGGTGTCTTACCAAAACAGCCTACCGGCATCAACAGGGTGGCAATGTAAAATACAAATTAGAACTGTGTCACAGTTGCGGGCTTTTCTTTTATACCATACCATCACGTGACATCACATCATCCCACTGTCACAAGACCATTACATCATCCCACTGTCCCGGGATCAAACTGTGGGCATGTAACAATATTCACTGGTCTCTAAAGATCCTCACCACTACTCTCTCACTTCATGTTATCAACAGACTTGGGAACGACAAGAGGTCATAGGACTCAGGAGCAAAAATAGGCCTTTCAGTCCATGTAGTCTGCTCTGCCATTCGATTGTGGCTGATTTATGTACCCTCTCAATCCCATTCTACTACCTTCTCCCCATAAACTTTGAAGTCCATAGTAATCAAGAACCTAACAACCTCTACTTTAACTAAACACATACAAACAAGCTGGATGAACTCAGCAAGTCGGGCAGCATCCGTTGAAAGGAGCAGTCAACATTTTGGGCTGAGACCCTTTGTCAGGACTGAAGGAGGGGGCGGGGCCCTATAAAGAAGGTGAGGGGTGGGGGAAGGTGCAGGTGAAAAACCAATCAGAGGAAAGATCAAGGGAAGAGGAGACAGAGTGAAAGTGGGATGGGGGAAGGAAGAGGGAGGGAATTACTGGAAGTTGGAGAATTCAATGTTCGTACCAAGTGGCTGGAGACTACCCAGACGGTATATGAGGTGTTGCCTCTTCTTCTAGCTGCCTATCACCTCTCTCATGATTCTGCTTTCTTCTACCATCATAGTGCTTTCCCCTTACATTTCTTCTTCACCTCTCCGGCCTATCCCCTCCCTGCTTCCCCTCATCCACCCCTTGATCTTTCCTCTGATTGTTTTCTCACCTGCACCTTTCCCCTCCCCCCACCCTCTTTATAGGGCCCCTGTCCCCTCCTTCTTCAGTCCTGACAAAGGGTCTCGGCCTGAAACGTTGACTGCTCCTTTCAATGGATGCTGCCTGACCTGCTGAGTTCATCCAGCTTGTTTGTACGTGTTGATTTGACCACAGCATCTGCAGTGTACTTTGTGTCTCTACTTTAACTGTACTCAATGCCTTGGCTTCCATAGCCATCTGTGGTCATGAATTCCATAGATTTACCACTCTCTGGATAAGGAAATTCCTCCTCATCTCTGTTCTAATGGGATGCCCTTCTATTTTGAGGCTGTGCCCTCTGGTCCTAGGCTCTCTCACTATTGGAAATGTTCTTTCCACATCTATTCTGTATAGGCCATTCAATATTCGGTAGATGTCAGTAAAATCACACTGCTCCCCCCCCCCCCTCAACTTTCTTCTAAACTCCACTGGTTCTCCCTCATCTCTCCACAAGATATATCCTTAAGGAATTTCAGTCAATTAACCAAATATGTCATTTTGATGTCTGTTCAGTCATATTACTATTTTCTCAGTTTCTTGTTGTCACATGGTTTCAAGCATTTTTCCAACTACTGATAACAGGCCAGTAGATCCATGTTTTCATTCTCTCTTTTTCTTAAAAATTGGGAACAATAGATAGCTAGTTGGTATCAGAGAACTGAAAGAAGGCATTGAGCTGTAGTGTTACCATGGTGACTAAATGGCAAAAAACCCTTGATAAGTTGAATGACCTACACTTGCTAGTATGGAGTGAATAGAAATAAATCAAACTTGAATCTGCTCTAGTGGTTGCAGAAACAACTATTTTATAAAACTTGGAGTTCAGCGAATGTAGAGTTAGAAGGTCTTTGTTGTTTTTATTTCCACACACAGCGAGGGATTGTTCCAACCATGGCTGCTCAGAATTAGAGCAAGCTGCTTTGGTTAACGTAAATCTGCCAAACTCCAGATCGCACTTGGAACGGAATGTTACTCATTGTGGCAGGTTTACAGAAAACATCAGAAGGATGGAAAAAGAAACACAGAACAAAATAAAACATTTGGCCCATTGCATTTTCACCTTCTGTAATCCACACTCTGGAATGAAGTTCAACAAAGTTCAGATTTACGCACAATGATTCAGGAACAGCTTCTTCCCCTCTGCCATCTGATTCCTAAATGGACATTGAACCCATGAACACTACCTCACTTTTTAAAATATTATTTCTGTTTTTGCACTTTACATTAACTGCTTAATGTACTAAATATACTTACTGTAATCAATTGACATATATTTTCTCTATATTTATCATGTTTTGCATTGTACTGCTGCTGCTAAGTTTTCACAGCATATACCAGTGATAGTAGACCTGATTCAGATTCTGATTTTCACTCTGATTCTGAATCTGAATTCACAATCTTTACTTTCAAAGAGGCTGTGAGGCAGAGAAACTAGTTAATTTGTTTTCACTTTTAATCTGTAGATTCTGATCCCAAAATTGAATCTATATTCCTTAGTTTTCATTCACGATGGATATCATGGGGAAGTTCTGCATTTAATGCCCTTTTCAAAGATTCCTTGAGCTGATGGTGTTGAACCACTGCATATACACTCAGTGGCAATTTTATATAGTACATCTGTACATCTACTCGTTAATGCAACTAACTAATCAGTAAATCATGAGGCAGCAACTCAGTGCATGAAAGCAAGCAGGCACGGTCAAGAGGTACAGTTGTTATTCCGACCAAGTATCGTCATGGGGAAGAAGTGTCACCCAAGTCGTTGCTGGTGCCAGAAGGGGTGGTTTGAGTATCTCAGCTGCTGTTGGTCTCCTGGGATTTTAACACACAACAGTTACTAGAGTTTACAGAGAATGGTGTGTAAAACAAAAAAAACACATCTATTGATCAGCAGTTTTTTCGGTAGTAACACCTTGTTAATGAGGGAGATCAGAGAAGAATGACCAGACTAATTCAAGCTGACAGGAAGACAACAGTAACTAGGTAACAGTGTTGTGCAGAACAGCATCTCTGAATGCACAACAGGTCGGGCATGAACTGGATGGCTGCAGCAGCAAGGAGGGCAAGAGCATGCACTCAGTAGCCACTGAAAGCAGTGCAGTCTTGTTATGTTCCCATGCATTTCTTGACCCTCTATATAATAGATTTTTGAGTTTAGGAAAAAATGCCAAAGGAGCATTACATCACAGTGCACCATTGTTGGAGAGTGTCAAGGTTTAACGTAGTGGGTTGAATGTTATTTAGCAGCTTAATTTTTTCATGTATTTTCCTTGTGACATAGAGAACACCACCTTGGCCCATCTACCCGCTCACAGAACAATCCCATTCCCCTACGAATTTGCGCTGAAAATTATTTTTTCCACATTCCCATTAGCTCCGCCAAGATTCTGCCATTCACCTGCCCACACAGAACATTTTGCAGTGTCCAGCAGGTCCAGCAACCTGCAAATCTCCGCAGCTTGGTAGGATCACTGGGAGAAAAGTGGAACACTGGAGGAAGCTTAACATAGTCAGACAAATTGCCTTACATATTTATTTGACTGTTTTAATTTCTCATGAATTTGGCTGACTGTTTTTTGAAGAAATACCTAAGGAGGCAATAAGGGCAGGGTAGTAGTCAAATAAATAAATAAATTGAGCAATATGGACTTCAGTAAAACATTTACTAAGATTCCACATGACAGGCTGCTGCAGAAAGTTTGATCATATGAGACCAGGGAGAGCTTGCTCAGTGAATACACACATTGAATCATGTAGATTAATGGTATAAAGCAAAGAGTGATGGTGGAAGGGTGTTTTACGAACTGGACACCCATGAATAGTGATGTGCCTCAGGACTTGATGCTGGCACTTTGTTATTTGCCATCTATATCAATAATCTTGATCAGAATATACAAAGTAAGCTTACAGTTGGCACTGAAACAGGCAAGGACATGAACAATGAAGATAATTATCAGGAATTACAATGGAATCAGATGGGCAGGTGGCTGAGGAATGGCCAATGGAGATAAATTCAGCTAAGTGTGAAGTGTTGCATTTAAAAAATATAAATAGGGTCTTTTAAGAGACTTTTGGATAGGTACATGGAGCTTAGAAAAATCAAGAGCTATGGGTAAGCCTAGTAATTTCTAAAGTAAGGACATGTTCGGCACAACTTTGTGGGCTGAAGGGCCTGTATTATGCTGTAGGTTTTCTATGTTTCTATGTTCTAAATCAGGGTAGGATTTTACAGTGAAAGGTAGGGGTCTGCAGAGTGCTGTACCGCAGAGGAATCTAGGATTAAAAGTGCATGGTTGCCTGATAGTAGTATCACAGGTAGACAAAGTGATGTAAAAGGTTGTCTTCATTGTCAAAAAATATAGAATCAGGGAAGAAACCTTCAGAATCTGCTTTAAAAAATGTTACAATGAAGCTTTGGGATAGGAGGGGAAAGTATTGGCAAGATTCCTGGTCATGGTTGGCTTTCCAAGACTCCCATTGGAATCATTCTGAAGTCTAAAGAACAAGGATTGGGTTTTAATATGATGTCTTCCACGTCAAATCACAATTTTCCATTCAATTCTCATGCATGGAGGCAGGCTATTTGGATGAGGTACGTGTCAAAACCTTGAGAGGAGTAGGAAGGATTTTACATGAAGAAAATTATTCTAATATGGAAATACAGCTTCCATTATCAAGGACCCCTCCCATCCATCTCACAATCTCTTTTTCCTCTTACCCATCGGGTACAAAGTACCACAGTACAAGAACAGGGATTGTTAGGCTGTGGAAGAGCTTCTTCCCCGGGCTGTCAGACTTCTGAACACCCTGATACCACTCAGTACACATTAGAACAGTGCCAGTAACATTATACTGTTGTATATGTCAACTTGGACTACTACAGACTTTTTAAATTATCTGTTAATATTATTGTGCTAAAATTATTTGATGTGCTGTATGTGATGTGCTGTGATCTGCATCTTGGTCCCAAGGGAACATTGTTCTGTTTAGCTGTATATATGTGTATGGTTGAATGACAATAAACTTGAACTTGAACAAAATTAATGTCTACTGTTTTATTCTGCTTTTGGTTGGCAAAATTCCTGTGAAAATCAAGCAGCTTGGTAGCTGCACATCCAATGTAATAGTCTACACTACAGAATCCAACATCTACAATTTCAGAACTACAGCGATGGAAGCAAAGGAAAAGAGGTGTGAGTAACTGTCTCGCTTGAGGTGTAAGCACTGAAGGAGACTGAGCAGCAAACAAAGTAACAGTATCATTTACATTTAACATCCGTACAAGTAGCTGTGGCTCCCTTTATGAATTAGGAAATCCGGTGTGAGATGTCAAGGGTTTAATTCTCAAGTAGATTGTATTTCCATCCCATAACAACCCTCTGACATTATTCAACATTTGACTCCATCAACAAAGATTTTTTTTAATGTTATGAGTTATTTTGTTCTAGGACAGTTGGATAGGATTAAACTTATTTTTGTCTGTTCTCCCCCACCTCTTCCTGCAACTCATCCCACCGACACAACCCCCAACACGTACACACACACACACACACACACACACACATACACACACGCACGCACGCACACACACACGTACACATGCACGCACGCACGCGCACACACACACACACACACACACACACACACACACACACACGCACACACACGCACGCACACACACGCACACCAATGTGTGCACACACATGCACACACAAACTGGATTCACTTTCAATGACTTTTCATCTCGTTTTCAATGCTTATTTACTCATTATTCCTATTTCTTTCTTTTTGTGTTTGCACAGTTTTTGTCCTTTGCACACTGGTTGAACGTCCAATTTGATGCAGTCTTTCATTGATCATGGTTATTATTCTATTATGGATTTATTGAGTATGCCTTGTAGAATATGAATCTCAGGGTCATATATAGTGATGTATATTGTATGTACTTTGTTAATACAGTTACTTTGAAATTTTAACACACACACACACACCTCTCTCCTCTCTCTCTCTCACTTCAATAAGAGGGGACAGAGGTCCCAATAACAGTGACAGTTCTTCTGGTGCGTCAGACAGTTCATGCAAACTTTTACAGCGGAGGGCTGAACTATTCCTCAAAGAAGGCAACACAGCAAGGGTTCATCCTATCCCAAAGTCGCACAGTCTTCCTTTCTCAGTCATTGGATAGCAATGAGCCTGGCTAAGCATGTTGTGTGCTCTTCTAACCCTGTTCCCACTTCTCAGTCAGTGAAATGCAACTTAATTATTTAATTATAGTTTCTGAGGTCAGAGTAGCTAAATCAACATGCCAAGGAGCAAATTAGAGATGATTATGGTTTGTATGGCAGAGTGCTAAAGATTTTAATAGTCTATTTATATTATAGGTGATGTGCATATCTACTTACCCTCGGAAGTGTACATATATAACCATGCTGAGAAATACTGTGAAACTAAAGCCAATCACTTACGTTCAATAAATGTTGCTGCAGATGGAGATGACTTTTTCCCTAATAAGGGAAAAAGAGGTATCCCTGTATGAGATAAAATGACCATTGTATCAGTTGCTATTAAGATGCTGACAGAGAACAATTAGACCAGAACATGGCACGGTAGCATAAAGGTTAGCATAACGCTTTACAGTACGGATGACTCAGGTTCAATTCCCACTGGAATCTGTCCGGAGTTTGTATGTTCTTCCGAGACTGTGCGGGTTTCCTCCTGTATTCCCGTTTCCTTAGAACTGGTACATTCCAAACATGTATTGGTTGGTAGGTCCACTGTCATTGTAAATTGACCCATGATTAGGCTAGGAACAAATCAGGGGGTTGCTAGACAGGTCAGAAGGGGCTATTCAACACTGTATCTCAATCAATCAATAATTATAGATAGATAGGTTAGTGATTACTTTCCATATGGCTTCTGAGTTTAGTCAATTTGAACACCGTGAGTTGATGGAATGGTACACAGCTATAAAAAGATGGATGAGACGGCAGCATAGCGGTTAGCATAACACTTCACACTCCAGCGACTGTGATCGGGGTTCAATTCCTGCTGCAGTCTGTAAGGATTTTGTGCATTCTTCCCATGACCTCCCACATCCCCAAAAACATACGTATGGTTAGGATTAGTAAACTGTACGCCTGCTGTGTTGTCGCTGGAAGCATGGCAAGTCTTGCAGGCTGCCCCCAGCACAGCCTCGGGATGTGTTAGTCATTGATGCAAACAACATAGTTCACTGTACGATCTGATGTTTCAATATACATGTGTCAAATTTTAATATCTTTATAATCACTTATAATCTTTATAATCATCTTTATCTTTATAAAAACCGCAGAATTAATTTTATTGCTAGGCAATGTGAAACTTATAGGCTCATAAAGAGGTAAATTTCAGATGACGGTGTACTTCAAATCAACAGACAATCTGCTGAAGGAACTCAATGGTTGAATAACAGCTGTGGAACGAAAGAAAGAATCGATGTTTTGGAGTGAAGACCTGCACCAGGACTGAGCTCGATCTACACGATCTGCTCCAACTCTTGAATTCTTCAGTTAGGTTGTTTGTAAGACTGTGTGCTGAGAACTCTGCCTTACTCACTTTATGCTTCTGGCTGTGAAGCTAAGCACAGCTCCAATGCCAGATTTAGGTTTGCTAAATTTGACACCATTGCCACTGACCAAATTAAAGGTGGAATATAGGAGGTAGATTGAAAATCTGGCTGAATGGTGCCACAATAACAATCTCACACTCAAAGTCAGAAAAAACAAAGTTCTGATTATTGACTACAAGAGGAAGAACCCGGGTTTCCACGAGCCATCCTCATTAAGGGATTGGAGGTGAAGAGGGTCAATAACTTGAAATACCTTGGCATTACCACTTCTGAGGATCTGTACTCGGACCAGTACGTAAGTGCTATTGCAAAGAAGGCATGGCACCTTCTCTATGTTTTCAGAAGTTTACACAGATTTAGCATGTCCTCTGAAACTTTAACAAACTTCTATAGATGCAAGCCGAGAGTATCCTGACTGAATGCATCATGGCCTTGTATGGAAGCACTAAAGCCCAAGAATGGGAATGCCTACAAAAAAAGTGGTGGATACAGCCTAGTCCATCACAGGAGAAGCTCTCCCCATCACTGAGCACATCTACAAGGAGCACTGTCACAAGAAAGCAGCATCCATCATCAAGGACCCCACCATCCAGGCCATGATCTCATCTCACTGCAGCATTAGGTCCCACACCACCAGGTTCAGAAAAAGTTATGACCCTTCATCTGTCAGGGTCCTGAACCAATGTGGATAACTTCACTCACCTCAACTCTGAAATGGTTCCATAATCTATGGACTCACTTTCAAGGACTCGACAACTCATGTTCTCAATATTATTTGCTTACATATTTATTATGTAGTTATTTGTATTTGCACAGTTTGTCTTAGTACATTGGCTGTTTGGCAATCTTTGTGTGCAGTCATTCTACTGTGAATGCCTACAAGAAAATAAATCTCAGGGTAGTATACATACTTTGATAATAAATTTACTATGAACTTTAAACTTCTCCAGATTCCAGTATCTGCACCTTCTTCTATTTCCAGTCTTAATCAAGCAGATGAAACATTTCAGAAATGTCTCTATCTTTCTGTACATCAGTGGGTAATGGAGCACCAACCTTCTTTGCAAAGAGCATTTGAAATGTCTTTGTGCAATAAAACTGCCATTTCCTGCTGCTTCATTGAATATAGGTTCAATGGTTCCACTTAATATACAACCTGAAAGTTTTACTCTTCACAGAGATCCACAAAACAGAAGAAAGACCCCAAAGAGTGAATGACAGAAAAAAAAGTTCATCCCAACAGCCTGACATCCCCCACTCTCTCTGTCTCACTCACAAGGGAAGGAGATATACCACTCCTTCCACACTGAGAGAGGGGACAACAACAATGGAATATATTAGAACAGCAGTCATGCCACAGGGACAGAGATCAAAAGATCAAGCACAAAACTCAGTCTGAAATGTTATTTCATTATTCAACTTGTTCCCTGGCAGAACTAATTCATGAAATCTGCTTCACTGGCTGAGAGTGGGCACTCAAAAGTTTAGTGGTGTCTGTTTTTAAGGAGGGATGGACTTGCATTATAGTCGGTTCAGAATTGGTTCACTAGGTTGAATTCTGTAATAAAGATGAAGTCTTATGAGGGACAAGTGAGCAGAGTCAGTATATATTTATTGTTTTTTGTCGCATATTAGGGGAGATCTGATGAGTGGGCTGATAGATGCTAAGAGGATATTTTGTTTTGTGATAGAAACTAGAATGAAGATGTAGCTAGTAGATCAAGGAGATCAAAATAACAAGTTGATCATTTTAAAATAAGATGAGGAGGAATTGCGATCCTTTGGAATTCTCTTACCTTAGAAAATTGAGTTTCTTGTCGGCCTGGATTGATCACTGTTTTGTACCAAAGGGAAAATTATAGTGATGGGAAACAGACAGGAAAGTGTTGATGCCAACCTCAAACCGGACATACTTGTTTCAATGATGGAACAAGCTTTCAATAATCAAACAGGGCTTCCTGCTGCCCCTACTTCTTATATTTTGAATGGGTAAGCAAATGAAGGTCTATGGAGGCACACCAGGAGAGTTTAACAAGTAAACAAAATTTGCCCAGTCATGAGCCACTGCCAATGGTTCACCAGTTAGGAAACTGCAAGTGAACAGCAATATGGAGCACCCAATGGATCTTTCATAAAAATTACTCTACTGGTAGTCTGAAAAAGAAAAGATATATTCCAAAATCAGAACTCTGGCTTAATGTATGAGGAGCTTTTGATAGGCTTTGTGAGGAGTGTTTGATGTCCTTACAGTTCAAAAACATGAGGAGGGATCTCATTGAAACCTACCAAATACAGAAAAACCTGGATAGAGTAGATTTAACGAGAATGTTTCCATCAGTGGTATTGGTATTAGTTCATTTTGTAACACACACCAAGATACAGTAAAAATCTTACTTTACAAATTATTCAATTCATTACACAGTGCATTGAGCTAGAACAAGGTAAGACGATTACAATGCAGAATAAAGTGTAAAAGCCACCAAGAAATTAAGCAAAAAAATGGAAAATCATAATGTTCAATTGTTCAAGAGATCCATTCAAGAATCTGATAATGGTAGGATAGAAGCTATGATGGTTAGCTAGATAGATAGAGAGGCTAGGATCTGAGGGCACAGCCTCAGAATAAAGGGATATCCCTCTATGAGGAGAAATTTCTTCAGCCAGAGGATAGTGAATCTGTAGGTCAAGTCATTGCATGTATTTGAGGAAAAGACTGATAGGTTCTTAATTGGTAAGAAAGTGGAGGGTTACTGGGAGAAGGCAGCAGAACGGAGTTGAAGAAACAAATAAGCTATGATTGAATTCTGGAGCAGACTTGACAGGCTGAATGAGCTAATCCTTTCTTATATCTTATGGTCTTATATGGCCAAAGCAACTATTCCTGTAATAACAAACACAATGGATTCTACAGATGCTGAAAATCCAGAGTAACACACACAAAAATGCTGGAGAAACTCAGTAGGTCAGGCAGCATCTATGGAAATGAAAAAAACAGTTGACATTTTGGGCCGAGTCTGGTCTCAGCCCGAATTGTCATTTTTTTATTCCTTTCTGAGTCATTTTCAAAGACATTTTCAAGCTCTCATTGCTACAGTCAGAAGTACCCATCAGCTTCAAAAGGGCAACAATTATACCAATGCCCAAGAAGAGCAGCGTAAGCGGCCTCAACAACTATCACCCAGTAGCATTCTGTGCAGATTGGAAACAACTTCTCCACCTGGCTGACGATTAACACTGGTGCTCCCCAGGGGTGTGTGCTTACCACTGCTCTATACTCTCTACACTCATGACTATGTGAATAGGCATAGCTCAAATGCCATCTATACATTTGCTGATGATACAACCACTGTTGTCAGAATTTCAGATGGTGACGAAAGGGCGTACAGGAGCGAGATATACCAGTCAGTCAAGTGGTGTCGTGGCAACAACCTTGATCCAAGAGCTGACCAAGATCAAGATCAAAGAGCTGACTGTGGATTTCAGAAAGAGCCAGACGAGGGAACACAAACCAATCCTCATAGAAGGATCAGAAGTGGAGGGAGTGAACAGTTTTAAGTTCCTGGGTGTCAATATCCCTGAGGACTTAACCTGGAATGTATTGATGCAGCTATAAAGAAGGCAAGACAGCAGTTATATTTCATTCAGATTTTCAGAAGATTTAGTTTGTCAACTAAGACTCTTGAAAGCTTCTGAAAACGTACCATGGAGAACATTCCAACTGGCTGCATCACCGTCTGGTACGGGTGGGGGAGCTACTGCACAAGGTCGAAGTAAGTTGCAGAAAATTGTAAAATTGGTCAGCTCCATCGTGGGTACCAGCCTCCGTAGTGCCCAACATCTCTTCAAGGAGCGATGCTTTAGGAAGGCAGCACCCATCATGAAGGACCTCCACCACCCAGGACATGCCCTCTTCACACTGTTACCATTGGGAAGAAGGTACAGAAGCCTAAAACCACACACTCACTAATTCAAGAACAGATTCTTCCCCTCTGCCTTCTGGTTTCTAAATGGACATTGACCAAGAACACTACCACACTACTTTTTAAAATTTCTGTTTTTTTGCACTACTTATTTTAACTTAACAATTTAAATAATATATACTTAATGTAACTCCCTTTATCTCAATACAGTATATATTTATCTATCATGTATTTCATAGCACTGCTGCCAGAAAGTTAACAAATTTCACAACATATACTGGTGATACTGAACCTGATTCTGATTCTTTCCATAGATGTTGACTAACCTGCTGAGTTCCTCCAGCATTCTGTGTGTGTTATTCCCAAAATAAATCCATAATTTATATTTGAAACCAGATGTCATGGCAAAAGTAACATCAGTAGATTTCCAGAAGAGTAGAATTGGATGAAGAGTTTGAAGAGTAATTGAATGCAGGGATTAAGTTAGGCGATGAAAGAAAAGGTGCTCTCAATGTATTATACGTCCTCCTTTTAGCAACCTGAGAGCTGAACATCATAAGTTACTCATTTAATGCCCTGAGCTTCATGACATGATCAGAATTTTTTTTTACGTTATATCTTAAAGACCCCGCCAAAGGGAATAAAATTGGGAAAAATATTTCGTTAAACCACAGTGATTATGCCTCAGGATTTTTGCTGAACAAGATAATTGAACTTGCCTGTGAACCTTTCCTCTGCTATGTGTATGACACAAGCATCCAAACCATCTGCAGAAAATGTTCAACAAGAGGGCTTTTTAAGTGCCCTTTAAATTGACTATTTTTCCTCAGAGGGGAATCATGTTTCTTCAAAGTCACAAAGATTTTTAAAAAACCTTTTCCTTTTTCTATTGTTCAATGCTGCCGAAGGCTTTATATTCCTGCATGTTTATCAGCATCATTGTTGTGTTACCGTGGAGAATCTTTGGGGGCAAGGAGGGGGCTGGAGAAAGGGAATTTATGTCTGCCTTAAATTTGATATCTTTGTAAAGTAAGCATGACCTCAACATTTGGCAGAATCCATTAATGGCCTACCTGTGCACTTGACAAAAATACCATTGTAGATTCTATTTCACCAAAGCTTCAGGAAACCTAAAATTAATTAGCAAGATTACTTGTTATTCCATTTTCTCATGAAGGGTATGAAAATGCTTTACAGTAATAAGCTTTAGGGTATTGGAGTGCAATTTTCAGTGTTCTCGTGAAACTTCACAAGTTAAGGAATATGACAATGCTGCAGTTTAATTTTCTAATTAGTGGTCTAACATTGATTTTCTTTCTCTGGTGAATTGACTATTTATAGTCAAAGAACATAATTTTAATGAACAACAGATCATATTATGTTGCCTATTAGCTTGTACTAATTATCCAACTACAAAAGCATTTTCTTCTGATCTGAAGTGTTATGGTGAGCCAAAAAGCATATTCCTTGGAAAGAAAATAACAGAAAAATCCATCATTGTTTCTTTGATAATGTAGTTTATTTTCCAATAATTTATGTTTAAGTAATTTTACAACCACAAGAATTCCTAAAAACAGGCTTATTTTAGCAACCGAATTAGCAAAGAAAAAAGATTTCACATTTTATTTAATATCACTAAACTATTTGAAGTCTTTTATTTTTAAAGAATCCAGTTGATTGCTGTTTGGATAACAATTTAAATGTTATAACCTGACAGCTGTATCAATTGTCCCTACTAGTTCTGCCCAGAATAACATTTAGAAATTGATATGGAATTAATTAAATTGTATTTTTCTCTCTTTTTGAATGACCTTGGCTATTATGCTGATGGCACAGCTTGAAGGGCCTTTTTGGTGCTTTATCTCTAAATAAATACATACAAATAAATAAATATGAATTTTTTTAGTCAATATTTTTTTCAGATCTGGAATCACTGGCTGGAGGAAGAGTGAAAGCACATTTAATTTCAGTGCTTCTATTGAGGTCAGGCTGTCTTCATTGGATTATTATTCTCATAGTACAAATGGATAACATAACATGTTATTGTCTGGTTGGTACAGAAGTGTTCTCAAGCATATCAATTAACATATCAGCTGTAGAAATTCATGAATTTGAAACTCTACTTGGCTATGCTTATCCAAGAGCAAGAAGCAACAAGATGGTTGAACCCTAAAGAACCTCAGGGTGGAAAGTTAACAGCTATGAAAATCCATACATTGGCACTTACTCATCCCATAATCTCCAAAAAAGATTCCCCAGCCTAAGTCCCAGGATGAGTCTGTTTCTCAGACCTGGCAGATGCATACACCTACGTACACACATATATACACTCTGACTCTAAACCCATAGGGACTGCCCTCCCTCATCCCCTCCCTCATTCAGTCCCCTCTTTCTTCAAGTGATTTAAATTATGAAAAAGGATAAACAAAATACATGTCAATAACCGGTACACGTTACAGAATAGTCGAGAAGAATAATTTCCCTCAACAAGTCGTGAGGGCCAGAGATTCACTAGTTGAATGCTTGGTTGAGGCAGAAACCACCACCACATTTTAAACAGTACCCAGATGAGCATGTGAGAAAAGCGTGATGGTCCAGAAGCTGGGCAGTAGCATTAAAGTTCATTTTGGACAGGAATGGACAAATTGCTGACTGATCTTCCACATCTTAGTTTTCTATAATTCAATCCATTTTGCCAACAGACAAACAATAGCATGCTTTTGGAGGAATGTATCAATATTCTCAGAGACCCTTCATCAGGACTGGAAAAAAAGATGAGAAGTTAGAGCAAGAAGTTGGAGGGAGGGGAGGAAGAAGTACAAGGTGGAGGGTGAAAGGTGAAACTGGGAGAGGGGGAGGGGTAAATTAAAGAGCTAGGAAGTTGATTGGTGAAAGAGATAAATGGCTGGAGGAAGGGATCAGATAGGAGAGGATAGAAGGCCATGGAAGAAAGGGAAGGAGGAGGAACACTAGAGAGGGGTGAAGGGCAAGTAAGGAAAAATGTGACAGAAGGAAATGGGAATGCAGAATGGTGGGGGGGGGGGGCGCAATTACTGGAAGTTTGAGAAATTGATCTTCATGCCATCAGGTTAAAGGCTAGTCAGATGGAATGTAAGATATTGTTCCTCCAATCAGAGTATGGCCTCTTCGTGACAGTAGAGGAGGCCATGGACTGACAAGTTGGTATGGGAATGAGAAGTGGAATTAAAATGGTACATCAGGTAGAAGTACAAGAGCCTCAGGACTTGCATCACCAGGTTGAAGAACAGTTACTACCCTTCAACCATCAGACTCTTGAACAAAACGGGATAACTACACTCACTTGCCTATCCATTGATATGTTATCACAACCAATGATCTCACTTTAAGGACTTATAGAGTCATAAAGTACAGCACTGAAACAGGCTCTTTGGGACATCTAGTCCATGCATAATAATTTAAACTGACTACTGCCATTGACCTGCACTGGAACCATAGCTCTCCATATCCCTACGACGTATGTACCTATCCAGACTTCTCTTAAACATTGCAATCGAGCTCGCATGCACCACGTGTGCTGGCAGCTCATTCTACATTCTCATGACCCTGTGTGAGAAAGTATCCCTATTGTTCCCCTTAAACTTCTCACCTTTCACTTCTAGCCCATGGCTTCTGGTTGTCGTCCCACTCAACCTCAGTGGAAAAAGCCTGCCTGCATTTACCTAATCTATAGCCCTCATAATTTTGTATCTCTTCTCAATCTTTTATGTTCTAAAGAATACAGTCCTAACCTATTCAGTCATTCCTTATTCAGTGCCCATAAAAAGTATTCACTAACCTCACCCCCAGGAAGTTATTATGTTTTATTGTTTTACAACATTGAATCATAGTGAATTTAATCTGTTTTTTTTAACACTAATCAACAGAAAAAGACTCGTGTCAAAGTGAAAACAGATTTCTACGAATAAGTTGCAAATATAAAACACAAAATAATTGATTCCTTAAGTATTTGCTCCCTTTTATATGACACACCAAACCATCGCTGGTGCTCCAATTAGTTTTAGAAGTCACATAATTAGATACATGGAAATCTGTTTTAGGAGACCTCTGAGCAATCAAGGTGTTTCAATTCACTGCAGTAAAACTAACCTCTATCTGGAAAGTCCAACTGGCGGTGAGTCAGTATCCTGGAACAAACTATACCATGAAGACAAAAGAGCACTTCAAGCAACTCCACGAAAAGGTTTTTGAAAAGCACAAGTCAGGAGATGGATACAAGAAAATTTCCAAGGCACTGAATATCTTTTGGAGTACAATTTAGTCAGTCATCAATGAATGGAAAGAATGTGGCAGAGCTGTAAATCTGCCCAGACTAGGCCATCCTCAAAAAACTGAGTGACCGTGTAAGAAGGGGACTAGTGAGGGAGGCCACTGGGAGATCTATAGCAACTCTGGAGAAGTTACAAGCTTCAGTGGCTGAGATGGGAGAAACTGTGCATACAGCTGTTGCCTGGGTGTTTCACCAGTCACAGTTTTATGGGAAAATGCAAAGAGAATGCAAAGTTGAAAAATCTCACATGCAATCTCGGCTAGAGTTTGCCAGAAGGCATGTGGGAGACTCTGAAGTCAGCTGGAAGAAGGTTCTATGGTCTGATGAAACTAAAATTGATCTTTTTGGCTATCAGACTAAAAGCTATGTTTGGCATAAACCAAACGTCACTCATTATCAAAAACACACCATCCCTACCATGAAGCATGGTGGTGACTGCATCACGCTGTGGGGATGCTTCACTGCAGCAGGCCCTGGAGGGCTTGTGAAGGTAGACGGTAAAATGAATACAACAATGTGTAGGAAAATCCTGGAGGAAAACCTGATTCAGTCTGCAAGAGAACTGTGACATGGGAGATTTGTTTTCCAGCAAGATAATGACCTCAAGCATAAAGCCAAAGCTACCCAGGAATGGTTTTAAAAAAAACAAACTTAATGTCCTGGAGTAGCCAAGTCCAGACCTCAATCCAACTGAGAATTTGTGGCTGGACTTGAAAAGGGCTGTTCACTCATGACCCTGATGCAATCAAACAAAGCTTGAGCAGTTTTGTAAAGAAGAATGGGGAAAAATTGCAGCGTCCAAATATACAAAGCTGATAGAGACCTATCTAGTCAGACTTGAGGCTGCAATTGTTGCCAAAGGTGCATCTACTGAATATTGACTTGAACAGGGTGAATACATATGCAATCAATTACAGACAGAGAGACATACTTTATTGATCCCGAGGGAAATTGGGTTTCATTACAGCTGCACCAACCAAGAATAGTGTAGAAATATAGCAACATAAAACCATAAATAATTAAATAATAATAAGTTTATCATGCCAAGTGGAAATAAGTCCAGGACCAGCCTATTGGCTCAGGGTGTCTGACACTCTGAGGGAGGAGTTGTAAAGTTTGATGGCCACAGGCAGGAATGACTTCCTATGACGCTCAGTGTTGCATCTCGGTGGAATGAGTCTCTGGCTGAATGTACTCCTGTGCCTAACCAGTACATTATGGAGTGGATGGGAGTCATCGTCCAAGATAGCATGCAACTTGGACAGCATCCTCTTTTCAGACACCACCGTCAGAGAGTCCAGTTCCACCCCCACAACGTCACTGGCCTTACGAATGAGTTTGTTTATTCTGTTGGTGTCTGCTACCCTCAGCCTGCTGCCCCAGCACACAACAGCAAACATGATAGCACTGGCCACCACAGGCTCGTAGAACATCCTCGGCATTGTCCAGCAGATGTTAAAGGACCTCAGTCTCCTCAGGTGGTTTTATTTGTAGTTAATTTAGATCACTTAGTAGAGATCTGTTTTTCCCTTAGACACAAAAGAGTCTGTTAATCAGTGTCAGAAAAGCCAATTTAAATCCATTGTGATTTAAAGTTGTAAAACTATAGAACATGAAAGCTTCCAGGAGGTTTAAATACTTTTTATAAGCACCGTAACTCAGGTCCCTCCATTCCTGGCAGCATCCTTGTGAATTTTCACTGTGCTGATTCAAACTTGTTTATATCTTTCCTGTTGGTAAGTGACCAAAATTTCACACAATACTCCAAATTAGGCCCCACTAATGTCTTGTACAAATTCAGTATACCATCCCATCTCCTGCACTCAGTACAGTGATTTACGAAGGCCAATGTGGCAAAAGCTTTCTTTATGACCCTGTCTACCTGTGACGCCACATTCAATAAATTATGGACCTGTATTCCCAGATCCCTTTGTTCTATCACACTCTACCATTCACTGTGTAACAAAGTACGAAACCTCGCACTTGCCTGCATTAAATTCCATCTGCCATTTCTCAGCCCATTTTTCCAGCCGATGCAAGTCCTTTTGCAAGCCGTGACCTTCCTCAGTGTAGACTACACAACCAATCTTGGTATCATCGGCAAATTTGCTGATCATGTTAACCACATTATCATCCAGGTCATTGATATAGATGACAAACAACAAGCACACAACTAGACACAGGCCTCCAGTCAGAAAGGCAGCCCTCTACTATCACTCTCTGACTTCTAATGTCTAATCCAATTTACTGCCTCATCTTGAATTCCGAGTGACTGAACCTTTTTGATCAGTTTCCCGTACAAAACCCTGTCAAATGCCTTAATAAAGTCCATTTAGACAATATCCCCTTTCTAGCCTTCATCCACTTTCCTGGTAACTTTCTGAAAAAACTCGATAAGATTGGTTAGACATGACATACCATGCATGAAGCCATACTGACTATACTTAATCTATGTCTATCCTAATACCTATATACCCAGTTGCTTCGACTACCTTTCAATAAGTATCTCACAGATGAAGTCAGACGAACCAGACTAGGATATCCTGGTTAATACTTACAGCCATTTTTTAAACAGCAGAACAACATTGGCTATCCTTCAATTCTCTAGTACCTCACCTGTCGCTAAGGATGCTATCAATACTGTATCTCCATGGGGTCCAAGGGAACACTTTGTCAAGCCCTGTGGATTTATTCACCCAAATTTGCCTCAGGGCAGCAGACACCTCCTCCTCTCTAATCTGTACAGGGTCCATGAAGTTGATGCCACTTTTCCTCACTTCTGTAGACTCTGTTTTCACTTTCTGAGTAAACATATCTGTAGAATCTCTTCATATTCTCCTTTACCTTGTCTGCTAGAGCAACTTGATGCCTTTGTTTAGTCTTCCTGATTTATTTCTTCAGTGTTGTCTTGCATTTCTTGAACTACATACTCACACTTGCCAGATTATTTCTGAAGCCATCAAAATTGCCCTTTCTTCAATTCAGAATCTCAACCCGCGGACCAGACCTATCTCTTTTCATATTGGTTTGAAACGTTGTGGGCTGTTCCTGAATTTTAAGAATTTTGGATACTGTTAGGATTTGTAGTTGAAAGATTCTAGCATGGATAAAGCAGTGGCTGAAGTGAAGTGAAACCTGGAGGTCGAACCGGACCAGAGGGCTCAAAAAGAGAATCTTCATAGCAGTCATAGAGTCCATTCTCACGTAGGGATGAGAGGCATGGACACTCACCAAGACCGTGAGAAAGTCACTAAATGGTTACTATACACGAAAGCTCCAGATGACTCTTGACTCGAGTTGGCAACAGCACATGACGAACGTCAAGCTCTATGACGATCTACCGATGCTCACTACTAAAATCGAGGCGAGAAGATTGCAACTAGCGGGGCACTGTCTATGTCACCCCGAGCTACCTGCCAGCCTGGTCATCACATGGGAGCCCCAGCATGGGAGGGTGAACCCTGGGTGCCCTCCCAAGACTGTGGTCAACACGCTCCGAGAAGATAGCAGCTTGGCTAACGTAGATGAACTGAACACACTGATGAGGGAGAGGGAGGAGTGGAGAGTCCATTATCGTGCCCAACGCTGGCCCCCTAGGCCTGAGTCAACATAGTAGTAGTAGCGATTGGCAGGGGGCAAAGAGCAGGAATAAAGGGAGCCTTTTCGGACTGGCTGCCAGTGACTAGCAATGTTCCACAGGGGTCTGTGTTGGCAGCAGTTTTTTTCCCCATTATACGTCAGTGATTTGCATGAAAGGATTGATGGCTTTGTTGCAAAGTTTGCTGATGATATGAAGATTGGTGATGAGGCAGGTAATTTTGAGGAAGTAGAGAGGCTAAAGAAGGACTTAGACAGATTAGGAGAAAGGGCAAAGAAATGGCAGATGGAATACAGTGCTGAGAAGTGTGTGGTCATAGACTTTGGTGGAAGAAATGAAAGGGTTAACTCTTTTCTAAATGGAGAGAAAATACAAAAAATGGAGTCCTTAGGAGTCCTTGTGTAGGATTCCCTAAAGGTTAATTTGCAGGTTGAGTCTATGGTGAGGAAGACAAATGCAATGTTAGCATCATTTCAAGAGGACTAGAATATAAAAACAAGAATATAGTGTTGAAACTTTATAAAGCACTGGTGAGGAGTATTGTGAGAAGGTAGGCAGCTGTGGAGGCGAAATCTTTATGTATATTTAAGTATATTGTATATATATACTCTTTATGTTATTTATATATATTTAAGGCAGAGGTTGACAGATTCTTGATTGGTCAGAGCATGAAGGGATACAGGGAGAAGGCAGGAGACTGAGATTGAGAGGAAAAATGGATCAGCCATGATGAAATGGCAGAGCAGACTCGATGGGCCAAATGGCCTAATTTTGCTCCTATATCTTATGGTCTTTACCTTTTGCACCCACCTGGCTTCACCTTCCAGCTACCCACCCACCTTTTTATTCTGGCGCCTTCCCCTTTCTTTCCAGATGTGAAGAAGGGTCTTAGCTTGAAACAGCGACTGCTTGTTTATTTTCATGGATGCTGCCCAACCTGCTGAGCTCCTCCAGCAATGTATGTGAGTTACTAACATTGATATTGGCACTAACGCTGATATTCACACTGACACAGATACTGTTGCTGATTCTGCATGGGAGAATTAGTTCAAAGTTCAAAGTAAATTTATGATCAAAGTATGCTCAAGCCACCATATGCTAACCTGAGATTCATTTTCCTGGAGCCATTCACAGTAGAAAAAAAGAAATGCAATAGATTCAAATAAAACCATGCACAAACTTAGAATGGCAAACAACCAAAAAAGATAAACTGTGAAAATACAGAAAAACAAATAATAACAAAAATAAACAATTAACTAAATAATACTGAGAACATGAGTTATAGAATCCTTAAAACTGAGACCATAACCATACTCATTAGGCTAAAGGATGCTCCCTAAAGCAGACACTTGAACCTTTCTAGAACATAGAACATAGAAACTTACAAGGTGCTTCGACCCACAATGTTGAGCCGACCATGCAACCTACTTTAGAAGCTGCCTAGAATTACTCTACTGCATAGCCCTCTATTTTTCTAAGCTCCAAGAGGCTCTTAAAAGGTCCTATTGTATTCACCTCCACCACCGTCGCTGGCAGTGAATTCCACGCACCCACCACACTCTTTGTTAAAGTTACCTCTGACATCCCCCTTTGTACCTACTTCCCAGCACCTTAAAACTATGCTCCCTCATGTTAGCCATTTCAGCCCTGGGAAAAAGTCTTTGGCCATCCACATAATCATCTTATACACCTCTCATCCCTCGTCACTCCAAGGAGAAAAGGCCACGTTCAGTCAACATATTTTCCCAAGGCATGCTCTCCAATCCAGGCAACATCCTTGTAAATCTCTTCTGCATTCTTTCTATGGTATCCGTATCTTTCCTGTAGTGAGATGACTAGAAATGAACACAGTGGGGTCTGACCAAGGTTTCATATTGCTGTAACATTACCAGATTGTGCTTTCCTGGAGCAACCATAGGCACAAAGTGTTTAGTGGCCTCTATCGATGTTGTAAAATACAGTTTGATTAGTCATAGCAATACAAGTATACGGATATTAGTACAAGTTGGACGCACTGTCTTGAAGTGTCACAGAATGAACATTGTATGGACAACATTTCAAGTTCAGTTGGATGCTGACTTTTGCAATGCATGTAACATTTCCTTTGGTGCTCTAACCTGTGAGGTGTGCTATATACCACTGTTCAGTTGTGAGTGAGAGGGAGTTCTGATGCAGGGCTTCAATATGAAGCATCTAAATTCCTTTTCTCCCGCAGATGCTGCTCAACCTGCTGAGCTCCTCCAACAGATCGTTTGTTCCTCCTAATCCGGCCTCTGCATTTTCTTGTGACACTCATCATTGTATTTTGTCATATTTTCTATTTCTTCATCTAGTGCAGGGGTCCCCAACCATTTTTGCACCACGGACTGGTTTAATATTGACAATATTCTTGCAGACCAGCTGACGGGGGGGCGGGGAGGTGAGGGTGGTGGGGGTGTTAATCACGACTGGAATATAGGACCTATATTATAGGTGATAAGTCAACTAAAAGTCACTTATAAGTGGCTAATACACTCAATTTCATTTCTAAAAAGGTTAATTTAATATTAAACACACCGCACATATTTTCCTCGAATGAATATAGTGATAAATCAATTATAGCTCACTTATAAGTCAATAGCATCATAACATTTTAAGTAACATTTGGATATTAAACACACAGCGCATATTTTCCTCGTATGAACATATAAAATCATTGCAACACACCAGTGAGAGGACAAGGTAAGGGCCGGAGGTCCCCGTACCAGGGCTGTGGTGGTCGCAGTCCGGAGAAAGCGACCGACCGAGCGAGGAGTGCGACAAGGCATGCGCCCGCCCCCCTTGTAGGTAGGTAGGATCTATCAGCCGACAAAAGTTTGGCTCGAGGGACGACTTTCAGTAGATCGCAGCGAGGTAGCTGCTCTGCTACTTACGAAACCGAGCTCGAATTAGGTCGTCTGCGAATATTTTAGCACCAGGTTCCCACGAACATTCAGTGTGCTAAACAGATTCAGAGGCGTCACCCATCTGTCCACACTCCAGGCCAGTAGCAACGGCACTTCCTGCCAACCGCCTGATGCCAACCAGTGATCCCTGGCGCTAGGTGACTGATGACCTCACATGGTAATGACTTTGCATGCACAATGACCTCGCGTACGTCCAAATTCAACAGTGTGCACGACAGGGAATGAGGAAAGGTGCAGCTGACTCAAATCGTTTCATACCGCCAAATCACATCGTTTCCTCGCAGCCCGATAGTACATGCTTTGCGACCCAGTACCAGTCCGCGGCCTGGTGGTTGGGGACCACTGATCTAGTGAAGCTATGCAGAATCAGGCCATTTGGCCCACCACGTTTGCTCCGCCATTTGGCCATCAAGTTGGCTCTGACATTCAATAATGGTGGATATTATCCCTCTCAACCACATTCTCCAGCCTTCTCCCCATAACCTTCGATCCTCTTACTACTCTAGAACCTATCAACCTCCACTTTAAATATGCCAATGATTTGGCTTCCACAGCTGTCTGTGACAATTAATTCCACAGCTTCATCACCGTCTGGCTCAAGAAATTCCTCCTCACCTCTGTTCTAAGGATACGCTCTTAAATTCTGAGGCTGTGCCCTCTGATCCTAGACTCCTCCACTGTAGGAAACATAGCAATGCATGAGCAAGGCTGATATTTCACAACGATGTCTGCATTGAGTTACAAATTTACCATAAGCATTCTATAAGCCCAACAGCTGGGTCTCAGAAAGAGACTTGCTTTGAAGAAAGCGTGAAGTGGACCTCCAATTTGATTCAAACTATGCTCCTGAATGCTATTTTTTTTTACTGGCACTCTGCTTTATATTTGTCAAACCACAATAACTATGCCAAGTTATGAATGCATACATACATACTAATATTGAAAGGCCTAGATAGAGTGGACATGGAGAGGATGTTTTCTGAAGTGTGGGAGTCCAGAACCAGAGGGCACCGCCTCAGAATAGAAGGACATCTCCTTAGATGAGGAGGAATTTCAATAGCCAGAAGGAGATGAACTTTGGAATTCATTGCCACCAATGGCTCTGGAGATTAAGTCGTTGGGTACACTGCATTTATAGTGGAAATTGATAGATTCCTGATTAATAAGGGCTTCAAGGGATACAGGGAGTAGGCAGGATAATGGGGTTCAGAGGGATGATGAATCAACTGTGATGAAAAGGCAGAGTAGACTTGATGAGCTGAATTCTGCTCCTATGTCTTATGGTCTTATTATAAGAGTTGAAATTGAGAACAATTGAAGTAAAGAAGACCTCTTTCAGTAGAATGCTCTAAAACCATAGAAGCGTGTTTATAGGGAGCAGAAACATTGTTATTGTACCAACATGAGAAAGGAATTAGCAGTTTAAAACCCCAGGAATTTAATTCACCTAGTACTTTAGGTTTGGGAGCCCTTGTCCTAAGAAATTCTTGGCTCACAAGACAAATTCTTGCAGATAATCGGCAGCCAGTTCTGGATGTGAAAGATTACTAGACCTCAAAGTCTGTCTCAGTTCTTTATATTAATTATCTTCTGGAGAATTGCACAGGTGTGGTTTTTACTTCTCTTGAAGCTGCCCAAAAAATAAATTACTATTTATTTTAAAGAAAACCCTCCAGCCTAGCTGTCTGTTTGCATCTTCTGTAGTAGGTTTATGCTGCAGTTATATTACGGAATGACTTCCCAGGCCAATCCTGCATTGCAGGCAGCAGCATTTATGGTCTTGTTTAAGTTGCCATTTCTGCCAAATTCTGTGCCACAATATATTTGAATCTGTATGCAAGGAGATGCACAGGAACATTGAACTACTTTGTCTGCTTTTGCCCAGCTTCAGCAAAACTCACCACCGCCGAGGGAGGCTGGTGAAAACCCAGGAAGAGCAAAGTTAAAGTCATCCCCTGGTGCTGTGAATTAAGCCCTTAATTTACAGGTTTAAGCAGACGAGAGGGACATCTGCTGGAAGGCATCAGGGTCCTTGTAGAATGCGAGGATCGAAAAGCAGAACACTGGAACTAAGCACAGAATGCTGCAAATAGACAGCAAGCCAGGCAACATCTGTAGAGAGAGAAGCAGAGTTAGCATTTACGATCACGACTCAAGTTCAGCTTCTTCACATTATTACCATCAGCTGGAGGTACCAGGAGCCAGTGTGCATCTTGCACGCTCAATTTCTTCCCCTCCACCATCAGGTCTCGGAATGGAACACCTTCTCAGTATTTTGCTCTCTTTTTGCACTATTTATTAATTTTTGAATCGTTTCTTATTGTAATCAAATACTTATTGTAATTTTTTATGTATTGCACTGCAAAACAACAGCATTTTGCACCATATGTCAGTGATAAAGAACTTGATTCGGATTCTGAAGGTAGGTCATCGACCTGAAACATTAATGTTTTTTTTCTTTTAACGGACATTGATCCAGCATTTTGTTTTTATTTTAAATGTGGAGGGTCTGGTCTGCAATTTGGACTGAAGTCTGTGTGAGAGACCGACTTGAAATCCTTGCTACTGGCAAGATGTGACAACCTTTTCTCACCAGGTCCTGGAGGAAATTGATTTTGTTTTCCCAAGGTGAAAGAGAAGAACTTCTGTGGGTCAGGAAAGGAAATTATGGGCTTCCTCTGCTCAAGATCCATTCCCACTCCTCTTTACTGCCATCCCAAAGACATTTGTGCATGCCAGCGTCCATTCTTTAGGTCCTCTGCCAAGGCTTGGTAACACGAAGGAGGCACAGTGTGCTGTCTCACAACTCCAGATTCAGTCCTGACCTCTGTGTGAAGTTTGCATGTCTTCCCAGTAACCAGGGGTTCCTCTGGTTTCTCTCTTTCCCTCCCACACCCAAAACACCTATGGGTTAATTGGGCACTGTGAATTGTCCCTAGAGCATAGGTGAGTGGTAACATCTTGGGAGCGTTGATAGGAATGTGGGAAGAGTAAAACGGAATTAGTATAGAGTTGCTGTGAATGGCTACTTTAACAGTTAGCACTGATTCAGTGGCCTCAAGATTCTGTCTCCATACTGAGTGACTCCATCACCTGAAGGATACTTCTGCCTTAAAGTTAGCCAGGACTGTAAGACATGGGAGCACAATTAGGTCACTTAGCCCATCGAGCCTGCTCTGCCATTCCATCATGGCTGATTTGCTACCCCTCTCAGCCCAATTTTCCTGCCTTCTCTCCATAACCCATAAGACTTCGTGACAGGATAGAGTGTGGAAGGGGTGGGCTTGTAGGGATGAACACAGGAGTTGGAGTCCTCAGTTCCCTGCACTCCCTAACAATTACAGGATTTGCTATCCACCTTGTTCCACATAATTACTGCTGTGAGCTATATCTGGTAACAAACAGACTGATCTGTGGAAATCTGACTTTACACAAATTCTCCCATACATTTGAAAGTTTTTCAATGAAGCAATAATAACAAGAAAATCTTTCTTGATATTCATCCATGACTGGATACACTATGTATTAGTTTAATTATGGGCAGTGCTAGGGTATACTTTCAATGAAATGAAAGAATTATAGGAAGTTTACATTAAAAATACAATATGGATAATAGAAAATAGACATTTCTGATTTAGGGAGAAATATATTACATATTGTTCTCAGTAGCAGAATGCTTTATGGAACCTGTAGATTATCGATACAGACTTGGGCATATTAGTTTGCATTTGCTGCACTCTAAATTGGCTCATGTGAAATACCAGGTTATTTCTAATCTAGGAGCTGACATCAACAACATGCTTATATCATAAATACAGTCATAAGCAAATTCTAGAGTGTACAGATGTGATTGTTAAACTGGCAATATCAGCAGGGAAATGTCACTAGAGATAATATAGCCCTAATACACTTCTCTGTGGATGACCGTGTCTTAGTGATAAAGCCAGACAAGATGCAGCTTGCTATCAAAAGTAACCCATGACTTCATCCCCACTCCTAAGTAAATTTTAAAAGATGGCACGAATGCAAAAACCTGAGGCCTAGGTGTCATCATTAATGGGTCTAGTTGCATAACATACATAGTACAAACATACATACATATAAATATTTGCAATATATTAGAGTGTGTGTGTGTGTGTGTGTGTGCGTGTATTTTAAATCTTCTCCAAGGATCATGGATCATCACCTTTTCGTGGTGGAGAGGTTAGTGAGTTCCTGTGATACGGAGAGTATGTTGTCGGGAGATTAGCTCCTGGTCGGGTCGCCCATGGTGGTAAGGTCAAGGGGGAGGTTCCAGACAAATAGCGATCCAACCAAGACCTCAGTGGAGGAGCTTGTGGAAGGTGATGGCACTTCACAACGGCAGTGAAGGTGCAGGGTGGCTGCAGCAGTGAAGTAATCTATACCGTGCACTGGGCTCTGACCCCGATCTGTCAGGGACCGCGTGGTGGCTGCCCATGTATCAGTCTCCCTAAATTAAACAGCGTCACACACAGGCATTCTCCATTAAGGAAATTCACAACTTAGGAGAACATCACACTCAAGTGGTCGCACGACTCCACACTTGAAATATATGTACTGCATAATATTTCATCGGCTCCTAACTTATTTTTACTATTTTTTTATCAATGTGCAATCTTTGATAAGAGTGTTCACTTCCCTTCTATTATCTGCCACTGTACATTGACCTCAGACTTCTCCAAAGTGTTCTGGGTCAGGTGCAAGTTGCAATTTTTTCCCCATCATGACATGAGTCTGTGGCAAAAGGATAAAACAACAACCAAAACTATAGATAAATGAAAGGGGCAATGGATTTGAGCCAATGCGTAATAATTTATGACCCCTGCCATCTGCTGCCATCTACATTACCCCTACAGCTGCCATCTGTTACCAGTCAATTTAGCAAGAAATCATTCTACACATCTGCAGTTCCCATCACAGATTCTCTTAAAAAGCTCTTGTGAAAGTCTAAATGGAACTTTCATTCACAGTGTGCATACATGGTTTTCATGAGCAAAGAGGTGAAGGGGGTGGGTGTTGGGATTAGTCTGCCTTTCACTTTAACACAATAATATCACTTTACTATAATTTTAGGAAGTGGCATTAATGTCAGAAAAACATCTCTTTTTATCGCAAATGTGTTTTTAAAATATATATTTCAGCTTTCCAAACACCCAGCTAGTGTGAAGAGTGTTAAACCACAATCACCTCAGTTTGAAAGGACATCAAACATGTCCATGTTCCACAGCTGAATTCTGTGGATTTTATTGCAGCTCGGCAGTTTATAAAAACAGGAACATTTCGCTTGTATTCAATAGTTTTTACCAACACTTAGAATATTTCACTGCAAATGAAAAATACTCTTCCTTCTCTATTTATATCTAATTCTTTCTCCAATTTTATAAGTGCAAACTTTCATTTACATTACGATTGATTTCTTACATGTAAAGGGTACTCTTACTACAAATGTGATTTATTGACCATTCTCAATGGCAATGCAGTTGTAATTCTGTATATCAATACACAGGAGGCAAAATAAACTGATTCTCTTGAAAGTATTAATCAGCAAAATAACTTCTGTAAGGTTATAATGAAAAATCCAGAACTTGTTCTGCTATTGACTTTCAGGTCAAGTGAGAAAGGAGGACAACTTCATTCATGGAAAGAAAATTAGAGTGAAAGAAAATAAGTTTAATTCAAAGTTCTGTCAACTTAATATACACTGGGAAAATGCATGAAGTTTTACTGCTGTCTCCTCCTAAGCTGCTGGAATATAGAAGCTGTGAGAATGAATGCTCATGTCGACCTGTAAAGCACACACAAAGATCTCATGTCGCTGCAACATCTCTGGTTTTCAAGACAAGAGAACAATTTAATTTAGTGCAATCTGCTAACCCAAAATAACTCGTTGCTGGGGTGAGTATTTAACTTCAAACTGGCAAGAAAAAGAAAAGAAAAGTAAAGGAATTGGGAGAATCTGTTCAACGTGTTAAGTGTTGACAGGAGGACATGCTAGCATAGCAGTTAGTGCATTGCTTCACAACAATCATGGATCAAGGTTCAATTCCCACCGCAGTCTGCAAGGAGTGTGTATGTGACCACCTGACTTTCCTTCATGTGTCCGACTTCCTCCCACATTCCAAAGATGTGGGGGTTAGGGCTAGTGAGTTATGGGCATGCTCTGTCGGTGCTGGGAGCATGGCGACACTCGCAGGCTGCCTAGCCCAATCCTCGCTGACTTGATTTGATACAAGGGACGTATTTCACTCTATGATTTGATGTACAAGGGACAATAAAGTTAAGCTAATTTAATCTATAAGTGTGTGGTGCTGAGATCTCAAGATGGAAACTGTATCATCATTCTGTGCTGTCTGTGAGTAGTATCATACAATCAGACAACATACAAACAGTCTCAATAGCCCACCTCGTCCAGGCTGACCATTAAGCATTCATGTATGCTAATTTAAATCATCAGCCCTTGTTCCATAGCCTTCAATGGTTTGACAGTTCAAGTGCTCAACTCAATACTTGTTAAGTTTTGTCAGGGTATTTACCTCCACTATTCCTTAGGCTGAGTGTTCGAGATTTCAACCACCCTTGGAATGAACATATTCTTCCTCAGATCTCCTCTAAAACTCATATCTCTTACTCTAACCCTATGCATCTAATTTTAGATATCTCTGCTGTGGGGAAAACTGTTCTACTATCTACACTATTTATGTTGGCACCCATGTCATCGCAGAGCAATGTGTGGTTAAGTGCCTTGCTCAAGGACACAACACGCTGCCTTAGCTGAGGCTCGAACTAGCAACCTTCAGGTCACTAGACCAATGCCTTAACCACGCGCCAACACGATCTAGGCTTTTTGGTATTCAATAGGTTTCAATGAGATCTCACAGCCCCGCCATTCTTCTAAACTCCATAAAGTACAGGACCAGAGCATCAAATGCTCCTCATATGTTAACCCTTTCATTCCTGGAGCCATTCTCCTGAACTTCCTGAGAACTTCTCCAATGCCAGCACATTTTCTTAGATAAGGGGCCAAAAACTGCTAACAGTACTCAAGTGTGGTCTGACCAATGCCCTATAAAGCCTCAGCATCACATCCTTGCTTTTACATTCTAGCCTTTTCAAAATAAATGCTAACATTGCATTTGCCTTCCTTACTACTGACTCAGTCTACAAGTTAACCTTTACAAACTCCTGCATGAGGACTCCCAAGTCACTTTACACCTCAGATTTTTGAATCTTCTCACTGTTTAGAAAATAGTCTTCATCTTTATTCCTCCTACCAAAGTACATGACTATGCACTTCCCTACACTAAATTTGAAATGCTATTTCTTTGCCCATTCTCCCAATCTGTCTAAGTCCTTCTGCAGATACCCTGCTTTCTCAACATGACCTGCCCCTCCACTTATCATTGTATTGTCTGCAAATCTGGCCACAAAACCATCGACTCCATCATCCAAATCATTGATACAAAACTTGAAAATAAGCAGTCCCAACACCAACCTCTGCAGAACTCCACTAGTCACTGGCAGCTAACCAGAAAAGGCCTCTTTATTTCCAGTCTTTGCCCTCTGCCAGTCACCCCAAAACCTCAACTTAATAATAGATTTCAACATCATTCCAACCACTGAAGTCAGACTAACTGGCCTATAATTTCCTTTCTTCTGCCTCCTTCCCCTCTTTAAGAGGGGAGCGACATTTGCAATTTTCCAGTCCTCGGGAACCATCCCAGAAGCTAGTGATTCTTGAAAAATCATTACTAATGTTTCCACAATCTTTTCAGCTGCCTCTTTCAGAACTCTGGGGTGTACACCATCTGGTCCAGGTGACTTATCTACCTTCAGACTATTCAGCTTCCCAACCTTCTTCTCTTTAGTAATAGCAACAACACTCACTTCAGCCTCCTGACACTCTCACTTTTCTGCTGTTCTGCTACTGTCTTCTATAGTGAAGAACGATGCAGAATTCTTATTGAGTTCACCTGCCATTTCTTTGACCACATTACTACCTCTCCAGCATCATTTTCCAGTTGTCCGATATCCTCTCTCATCACTCTTCTACATCTTATATATCCAAAAAATACTTTTTGTGCCCTCTTTTGTGTTATTGACTAGCTTACCTTTATATTTCATCTTCTTTCTTAATGGCTTTTTAGTTGCCCTCTGTTGTTTTAAAAAGCTTTCCAATCCTCTACCTTCCCACTAATAACTTTTAAAAAGGGGTAACAATGTAAAAGAAGCATGGAAAGCCAAGGTTATACCTACAGATGTAGGCTATTGGGCCCATTGGGTCTAAGGCAAGAATTCTGGGGAACAATCCCACTAACTCATCGCTCCTCTAAATTCTTTCTCCTCAACAGTATATTCCTCTTCAAACATGTCAGCCAACTTCTCTTTGATCCCCTTTTTGCCACTAGATGGTAACTTACAAAAGCTAATTAACATTTCAGAATGATCTTCGGGAATATGGGAATTAGAATCAGAATCAGGTTTAATTTCACCAACATATGTCACAAAATTAGTTGATTTTGTGGCAGCAATGCATTGTAATACATGATAATAGGGAATAAAACTGTGTATATGTGTATGTATGTAGTTAAATTAAATAAGTAGTGCAAAAGATAGAAATAAAAATGTCATGAGGTAGGGTTTATGGGTTCAATGTCCATTCAGAAATTTGATGGCAGAGGGGAAGAAGCTCTTCCTGAATGGTTGAGTGTGTGCCTGTACCTCCTTCCTGATGGTAGCAATGAGAAGACAGCATGACCTGGGTGACAGGGTCCCTAAGGATGGACACTACCTTTTTGAGACACTGCTCCTTGAAGATGTCCTGGATACTGTGGAGGCTCGTGCTCATGACAGAGCAGACTATGCTTACAACTCTCGGCAGCTTACTTCAATCCTGTGCAGCAACCACACACGCACCCCCCGACCCCAACAGACGGTGTTGCAGTCAGTCACAATGCTTTCCACGATACATCTGTAGAAATTTTCAAGTGCTTTTGGTGACATACCAGATCTTCTCAAACTCCTAATGAAATGTAGCCACTGTTGTGTCTTCTTTGTAGCTGCATCGATATTTTAGGTCCTGGTTAGAAACTAGAACACAGGAAACCAATGAAACCATTGACAGAGCATGCAGACTCTATGTAGACTGCACCTGAGATCTGGATCCAATCTGGATCTCAGGAGTTGTGAGAAGCAACAGTAACTGCTGCTTACCATAATCAGTGACATTACAGCCAGGCGGGAATATTTTGCGAGGTACCCACTGGATGCAGCTGAATAAACAGACATACTGTGTAGGCATCTGGGGCCAGCATGACTTAGTTGATTTGCTTACTACAGCTGCAAACACCACAGATACAATCCCGAAGTAAACACAATTTACAAAGCAAACTAACAGATAAAAACAAAAACTGTAAACTTCTGCAGGGCTCAGTGAG
Source organism: Hypanus sabinus (assembly GCF_030144855.1). Classification (NCBI taxonomy): domain Eukaryota; kingdom Metazoa; phylum Chordata; class Chondrichthyes; order Myliobatiformes; family Dasyatidae; genus Hypanus; species Hypanus sabinus. The sequence continues at coordinate 26,684,293 of NC_082713.1, read as the reverse complement.
ATGAATAGCGGAAGATGAAGGATCACACACAGTAAATAAACAGAGCAGAGGGGCAGCTTGTATTTCTCCGAGTGCCAAGAAAGAACCTGGATGAGATTTGTAAAGTATTAAGTGTAGCTACGGTTACGAATCCCGCAACCCGCTTGGGTCATAGGGGCGCTGTACAGATCAGCCCTGCACCAGTTGCCTCCATCTTTCCTGGTTGTGGGTGAGTGCCTGGGCTGTGGCAAAGCACGCTGCAGTCCACTCTGCCCATTTCTTCCTCTGTCTGCCCCTTTTCCTTTTTTCCTGCGTGGTTCCCTGAAGAATGAACTTTGAGAGTCCGCTTGACCGTGTTAAGTGACCACAGCAGCTCTGTTTCCTCTTCTTTACCGTGGACAGTAAATCTTTGTAGTGTTTCATGTGCTGGGTGATGATTCTTCCTACCTGAATGTTTTAGACCCTCTCTGAATGTTTGGATCAACACGTTTACGCCATGTGGAGGCTTGCGTGCTTCAAGGACTCCATCGGGTGATGCCAACTCAGGGTCACCCATGTTGGAACGGCTGTGGCCAAGATGCCAGATGAAGATCAATCCAACCCTGGCTCCCAAAGGGACAGACTCACATCTTCCCCTCCCAGGGCACACTTCAATTAGAAGTGTGAAGGCTATACAAAACAACTTCATTTGAGACACGGTCTGTATAGGAATTGCTGAAGAGCCTTCTGAAGCATTTCATTTCTACAGCCTGGATCTTCTAGTGTAGCTCTGCTGTCAAAGTCCATGATATCATGGTTGGTAAGTTGATGGAGAAGATCCTGAGAGGCAAGATTTATGAACATTTGGAGAGGCGTAATATGATTAGGAGTAGACAGCATGGCTTTGTCAAAGGCAGGTCATGCCTTAGAAGCCTGATTGAATTTTTTGAGGATGTAACCAAACACATTGATGAAGGTAGAGTAGTAGATGTAGCATATATGGATTTTAGCAAGGCATTTGATAAGGTACCCCATGCAAGGCTTATTGAGAAAGTAAGGAGCCATGGGATCCAAGAGGACATTGCTTTGTGGATCCAGTAGGGAAATGCAGTAGGGAAATTCTAGGCAGTTTCTAGAGTAGACTACATGGTCAGCACAAAATTGCGGTCTGAAAGGCCTGTAATGTGCTCTAGATTTCCGTGTTCTATGTTCTAGAAAGGTGCAAACTGTTTAGTTATGGGTTCATAATTATTGAATGATCTGTTGGAGAGATCGTTGTTCAATACAACCATAAATTACATTATTTTTGTATTTGAAAGATCAAAACATTCAGAAAATTCAAGCAATAGTGCAAAAGTAAAAGTCTGCAGATGCTAGAAATCAGAAATAAAAACAGAAAATGCAGGCTAGGGAGCATCTGTAGAGAGAGCGACAGCCTCCTTAGGAAGGGTTGTCAACCTAAAGCTTCAACTCTGTTTTTTCCTCTATTTCAAATGAATTCAAAGATTGCCCCTTGGTTCACATGTTCTTCAATTAATATAGTGAAAGGGATAGAATTTTAATCTACTTTATATTCCTATGTATCAGTATATTGTTCTGTTTGTATAGTTCTGTTATTATAGGTCTGTCTCAGCAAATATTCAGGGTTTGTCATTGATGCAAATGATGCATTTCACTGTATGTTTCGATGTACATGTATTAAGTTTAGTTAATATTTTAATCTTTTTTTAAATATATGAGAAAATTGAATAATTATATCACTCTGCAACTTTATCTCATCAGTAAACAGTTTAAAGCCAAAAAGGCTTCTTCCAAGTCTTAAGAAAAGGGTTTCAGGAAGATGACATTTGACAATAGAGTTTGGGCTTTATGAAGTTGAGAAGGATTGGGGGACAAAGACTGATTTGGGAATGGTAATGTGGTGAAAGGGCCTGAGGTGCCAACTCACCCAGTGCTAGACTAGTTCTTCGATGTACAGCCAATGTCAAAAAGGATTGATGGTAACACACAAAAAATGCTAACCGAAACTCAGCAGGTCAGGCAGCACGTATGGAGAGGAATGAGTAGTCAATGCTTCATGCCATGACCCATCTTCAGGACTGTTCTGATGAAGCATCATCAAGCAAAAACTTCAACTCTTTTGCCTGACCTGCTGAGTTCCTCCTTCATTATAGCATTAAAGAAGTATGACAGGGCTCAGATGAGTGGGAATACAGATGATTGGGAAAGTTTTAAGGAACAGCAGATCTTAACTAAAAAAGCAATACGGTATGAGCTCAGTCTAGCCAGGAATATAAAAGGGGATAGCAAAAGCTTTTTTAGCTATGTGAAGAGAAAGAAGATAGTTAAGAACAATGTTGGCCCCTTGAAGAATGAATTGGGAGAAATTGTTATGGGAAACAGGGAAATGGCAACAGAATTTAATGCATACTTTAGATCTGTCTTCACCAGGGAGGACACAAGCAATCTCCCAGATGTATGGATGGGCCAGGGTCATAAGATATCAGAGGAATTGAGACAGATTGACATTAGGAAAGAAACTGTGATGAGTAGACTGGTAGGACTGAAGGCTAATAAATCCCCGGGTCCAGATGGTCTGCATCCGAGGGTTCTAAAAGAGGTGGCTCAGGAAATTGCGGATGCATTGGTAATCATTTTCCAATGTTCCTTAGATTCAGGATCAGTTCCTGAAGATTGGAGAGTGGCTAATGTTGTCCCACTTTTCAAGAAGGGAGAGAAGGAGAAAACGGAGAACTATCGCCCTGTTAGCCTAATGTCAGTCGTGGGGAAGATGCTTGAGTCCATTATTAAGGATGAAATAGTGGCACATCTAGATGGCAGAAATAGGATTAGGCCGAGCCAGCTTGGATTTACCAAGGACAAATCATGCTTGACTAATCTGTTGGAGTTTTTTGAGGGTGTAACAAGGATGTTAGACGAGGGTAAGCCAGTAGATGTTGTGTACCTAGATTTTCAGAAGGCATTCGATAAGGTGCCACATAGGAGATTGGTGAGTAAAATCAGAGCTCATGGCATTGGGGGCAGGGTTTCAACATGGATAGAAAACTGGTTGGCAGATAGAAAGCAAAGGGTAGCAGTGAATGGGTGTTTCTCAGACTGGCTGGAGGTGACTAGTGGGTACCACAGGGCTCTGTATTGGGACCACAGCTCTTTACGATTTATGTCAACGATTTAGATGAGGGCATTGAAAACTATATCAGCAAGTTTGCTGACGATACTAAACTGAGTGGCAGTGTGACATGCGAAGAGGACGTTAGGAGAATACAGGGAGACTTGGATAGGCTGAGTGAGTGGGCAGATACTTGGCAGATGTCATTCAATGTGAATAAATGTGAAGTTATCCACTTTGGAAGCTGGAACAAGAGGGCAGAGTATTGTCTGAACGGTGTCGAGTTAGGTAAGGGAGAAATGCAAAGAGACCTAGGAGTCCTAGTTCACCAGTCAATGAAGGTGAATGAGCAAGTGCAACAGGCAGTGAAGAGGGCAAATGGAATGTTGGCCTTTGTTACAAGGGGAATTGAATACAAGAGCAAGGATGTTCTTTTGCATTTGTACAGGGCCCTGGTGAGACCACACCTGGAATATTGTGTACAGTTTTGGTCTCCAGGTTTAAGGAAGGACATTCTGGCAATTGAGGAAGTGCAGCGTAGATTCACTAGGTTGATTCCTGGGATGGCAGGGCTGTCTTACGCAGAGAGATTGAGAGTGGGGAGGGGGCAGGGAGAGGGGAATCTTTTCTTTTTCAATCTTTTTATTGAATTTTTCAAAGACAAATACATAGTGGTCATAATAGTACAAAGGGAGTGGGATTACATTGTTGGCAATTAACACATGTGAGTAGAAACTATAGGTAACACCAATGTAATTGACCTCCCATACTCTTAATATGGACAAGATACAAGGAAATAAAAAGATTGTAAAAATACCCAAATTGAAAAATCAAAAACAAAATAAACTAAACTAAACAGAACTAAAACTAACTTAAAGCTGGGGTATTCTATTATATTGGATACAATCATTAATGTCGTCAACTCCACCCCTCTACTCAAATTAATAAGTAATATAAAGGAATCGGAAAAGGTCAAATTACATTCTATGAAAGTATTGGATAAAGGGCCTCCAAGTTTCATCAAATTTAACCGAGGGATCAAAGGTACCACTTCTAATTTTTTCTAAGTTTAAACAGGATATGGTTTGGGAAAACCATTGAGAAGTAGCTGGAGGATTCAGCTCTTTCCAATTCAATAAAATAGATCTTCTAGCCATTAAAGTAGCAAATGTAATCATCTGCCAAGCTGAAGAGGGCCAATCAATCATTGGTAGACGAAAAATTGCAGTGACAGGGTGAGGTTGTAAATCAATGTGCAAAACTGTAGAGAATGTATCAAAAATATCTTTCCAATATTTTTCCAAAAGAGGACAAGACCAAATCATATGAGTCAGAGAGGCTACCTGAGAATGACATCTATCTCCTGGTGGCGCTCATGGCGTGATGTTCAATTGGGCTTCGTTCCATTCCCTTTACTTTGATTACCTGTAGCCACTCTTATTTATTTTGTTTTATACCTACACTAAAAGGTTTATGTTACAGACATATTTTTGGATTTTGACTTTAAGTCGCTAGAAATGAGTACCAGATCACGAGAAGCAAAAAACGGGAAAGATTCGGCTCCTAAGGGAGAGAGAAGTCATGGTTGGGAATAGTTGAATGGAGAGGGCAAGCATTAGAGAGACATTCTGTAAAAATTCTTTGGAATTAAATGACCATGTCTGGTGTTTCGAGGCTGGGTGTGTCTGTACCTGTGCCACCCTTTGCCTGTGGCATTCCTTCTTTGCCACCTGTCCCACACTTCTCCTATGGTACTCCTGCCTTGATATTCCCAATATTCTTTGCTCCCATCAGCTTTATAAAATTGCTCTCCACTGCATGTTGATAAATTCAGGAGTTTGCAAATGCCTTGGCATGCTAACTGTATATATAAGCCTAAGACTTTTGCACAGTACTGTACTTCATTTCAACTTTGAACTAACTGGGAAAACCCTAATCTCTTTCACAAATAAGCAACATAATGATCACTCTCATTACTTTGCATTAAGACAACATTGGCATTTTTTCTTATTTTGATCATCTATTTTTCTTTTGAAATTATGTATAATTTATGCTTTCTTTTGAATGCTGCTTATATGATGCTATGTTCTTTTGATGCCGATGCAACTAACTTTTCAATGCACTTTCGTATATTATATATATATATATATATATATATATATATATATATATACACTTGTGCATATAACAAAAATTCAACTTTGACTGCTTTTTACCCTTCTTCCTACCTCCTCAGATTCTCTTTGCAGGACCACATTTCCCTTCTTGCCTTTGTTGTTAGTACCTATATGGATTACCACCTCTGACTGCTCACTCTGCCCTTTCAGAATGTCCTGTACTCACTCCGAGACATCCTTCACCCTGGCTCTGGGAGGCACTTTTCTAGAGTTTGGTTGGCTGCCACTGACATGTTTACTCTACCCCAAGCTATAGAAACTTCTATTACTACCAAATATAACTATAGAATCTTCTATCACTACCAAAGGTTATCAATAAGATTAGTTTTTTAAAAATTGCATTTAAATTGAAATATAGAGTGAAATGCATCAAATCAAACCAGCGAGATTGTGCTGGAGCAGACCGCGAGTGTCACCATGCTTTTGGCATCAAGATACCATGCCCACAACTCACTAACCCTAAACGGTAGGAGTTTGGGATGTGGGAGGAAGCCCACAAGGTCACCGAGAGAACATACAAACTCCTTGCAGACAGTGGAGGGAATTGAAGTCTGCCCTGGCACCCTCAGCTCATTCTGTGCTCCCCGCACTTGACTAGACTTTGACCTTCTCTGCTGTTCAACATAGTTATATCCCTGACCTGCTGCTGCTGTTGCTTTCTTCTGAAAGATGATCCCCCCCCCCCCCCGCCACCACCATCTCCACCACCCAACTTTACCCAAAACAGAGGGGAATAGCCATAGGGGACTCATGCAGTATCTGTCTTCCACTCTTGGCAGCTACCCATCTGTCTGGGTAAACCTGCAATGTGACCACCTTCCTCAACTTTCTACCTGTAGCACTTTTTCCTCCCCAGTGTGTCCAACTGCCACTCCAGCTGGCCTACGCGATCTGAGAGGACCTCTCAGCTCACACTTCCTGAAAAGGTCATTGTCAGGGACACTTGACCACTCCCTCATCTCTCGCACTCCACAAGAAGATTGCACCATTTCCACTGACGGCCACTTCTACCTTTCAACTCAGCAGAGGGTTAAAGGAAAGACCCTGCTCTGAGTTAACTTATCTTGTTACCTTGCTAATGCTTCACTTGTCAAAGCCTTTGTACTTCGACCTCAACCACTGCTCATGGAACTCAGAGCAGCCTTTTAAACTTGCCTCCCTACCTGGCACCAGGGCTGCTGGTAGGGGGAGAAAACGGGAAATGACAAAAATGACAAAATTTGTAAGTCATCATTGGGTTATATTTATTATACGTGTCATCAGCAAAATGAAAAAGCATGATAATCCAAAATGAAAAATGGCTGCTAAACAGAATGAATCATTTACCTTATGCCATACAGTAATTTACAGTTTAAATCCGACAGCCAGTTATGGAAAACCTACATGTGAAATGTAATGCAAAAGCATAAAGCAGAGGTTCGTGAGATGCGTTTTTCAGAACTGAAGATGAGGGATACATTTTCATCAAAGGTTGAGCTTAATCAGGTCTTCTCCAAATTACAGTTTGCCGGATCCAGTCTTCAGATAAAATGTATCTCATTGTTTCTAACTGCAGACCTATAAAGTCTTTCTCATATTTGTTAAAGATACCGGCCCCAGGAATGATCCACCCACTCTGCTCCCAGCTTCACTGATTGTCCTTGATTTGCAACCTGACCCCCACCCCCCCAAACCTTTATCAAGAAAATGTGGCACTAAGTTTTGCATAGTTTTCTGACAGCAACTTTTTCTGACCTCTCAAATGTTTTATCTGAAGCCTGAAACCCTTGGTTAGGCATCCAGGTATAACACAATTCTCTTGGCGAATGACCATATTTTTAACATACTCCAGATTCTGAACTTGCAGAGTTCAGCACAGTAAATGTGTTCGGATTTTCATCCCCTCCTAAACGCCTGAACCAATGCCACATCAGTTTACATTCCTCCATGTCTTTGATATGGTGCTAATTATCATACCAGTGCATCAATTTTCTTCTCTAGCATATTATTCATTGACAGTTGTTTGTTTTACCCACTGCTGCCAGCTTAATCATCTGTTCCTGACAAGTTGTTACCCTGAGATAGATTATTCCCTGCGCTATAAAATGCTTCTGTTTTCTTCAAAGCTGGCATGAACTTCATGCACTTTTCCAAATTTCTGGAGTTTTATGTTTTCTGTTCCTTTGGAAAGAGCCCCAGAACATGTCAATCACCTGACAGTCAGGTGGATTGTTTTTGTCTGTTGTGTGTGCATTAACTTAGACCCCTACAGTATAAACAGATGTTGAAAATGCTGCCTGCCCTTGCCTCCACTTGGAGCTCACAAATACTATGGGATTTTTCTGGGGAGAAATTTTATCTTTAGTCACAAGTGTTAAACATGCCTTTGAGAACCAGCAGTTGAGGTTACTTCCAGACCAGAGATCTCCAGCAATCCATTGAGTAGATTGGAAATGCACCAAGAGTTTACATTTGGCATGGCATCCACACACATCCTTAACATCGTTGGTGAATGGATATAACTGTAAACACACCAGATAACGTTGGGGGAGGAAGCTGTGCCCCTGCTTGTCCACCTCTCCCACCCTCTCCGCACAATGCTCACATGCATTTCTACGTGATACCCAGATACAATTGCCATGAGTGTCCCTAGATGTCTGCCTCTCTATATTTTATGCTTTGATTTAAATCTTATTTTTTTCATTTACTTGTTAACTTAGAGATACAGCTCAGTAAAAGGCCTTTCTGGCCCGATGAACCTACGCCCATGTGACCAATTACTACTAACCCAGACATCTTTGGAATGTGGGAGGAAAGTGCAGCACCCAGAGGAAACCCATGTGGTTATGGGGAAAACGTACAAACTCCTTACAGACGGCGACAGAATTGAACACTGGCTGCGGGTGCTGTAATAGTGTTATACTAACCACTACACTCCTATGCCACCCCCAATTTGTGTTGAATTTCCATTTAAAATCAATTTATATTGAAATTTCGTGGCTCCAGCAAAGAAGCCTTGGATCAAAAGTAAAGCACATGAATTGCAAGTCCTGATAAGGGTGTCAGCCCTGAACATCTCCTGGTTTTCTCCCCCTCCGTAGCATGACCTGCTGAGTTCCTCCAGCATTTTGAGTGTGTTGCTCAAGACTTACAGCATCTGCAGAATCTCTTGCGCTTGGATCAAAAGCGAAGTGATGCAGATGGTGGAAATTAGGAATAAAACCGGAGAATGATGGAGATACCCAGTGCGCCATGCAGGACCAGTAGAGAGAGGAACAGAATTCATGTTTGACTTTGATGAAAAATTATCAACTGAAATATTAATTCTGTTTCTTTCTCCACAGAAACCCTGAGCCTTCAGTTCTTCAGACCTGCATCTTCCAGCATGTCTTCAGCTTGGTCACTAAGCTTTGGTTTCAGACCAAGGATGGGTCATTTACTGAAGCCCACATTAGGGGATGACCACCTCAATCTGGACTGGATTTGTTCAACAGGATAAACAAGAAGAAAACATATCTTCCATGCCCTACCATGCCTCACCTCAACAAGGGAAGAATACTCTGGAATACTTAAAAAAACATTTCAGGTATAAAAATGTCTTTGTTTTCTTATGCATATGGAATTTTAATAGAGGAATATGTGAATTTAATGGCTTTTTGAAAGAGCAGTTCATGTCAGTCAATGGAACAAATGACTTCTACAGTTTATCCAACCTTATGCAATTACTGGAACAACACACGCTACTTTTCAAGTTGAAAGTCTTAGTCATTTGTTAGGTGTTTGCTGTAATGTAATTAATCAAATTACAAATGGTGATTCGAAGCTCATTTCAAACATATTCTCTTGGCTGAATTAAATAGCACTTCTTGTCCAAGTAATTGCCTTATTCTTTTTCACTACTTTTGCACATTTTAAACATCATAACAGCTCAATATTTTCTCCTGTATAAAAATATGATAATGCTTTTGCCCACACTCAGCAGTTCACTCATAACTTTTATCACATCTTTGTCTGCGAATAGCCCTCGAGCGAACACCACATGCTGCACAGATGTGCATAAATCACTCTGGATGTTAGAACTCGTTCTGTGAGCATGCACCAAGAGGTTATGGAATTAAATTGGCCAAATTGTCCTGGATTCAGCCCATTATCTGACCCTGATGCTCATGATGCCCATCTTCCCATGCTAACTGCTGAGAGTGCTGACTGAGTTGACAGCACTAAATCCAGGGAGCAGCCAAGAGCGAAGAAGCCTGGTAGAGTAGCAGTTAGAGGAACGCTTTACAGCGCCATCATTGATTGCTTGTTACGCTGCTGGTGTTTAGGGCAGCAATGAAGGTCCTCTATCTCTGTCTATCCTTGGCCATTTCTCTATTGTGCTCCCGATGTGGTTCAAGGCCCTCACTCCTGTGTCTATGGTACGGCATCAAGTTGTCTTTAGTCTCCCACATTTCCTCCACTCTTCAGGGGTCCAATGAAGTGCTGTCTCGATGACGGAGTTGGTCTTTCCTTTCATCATGTTCCCAATCCATCTCCAATGTTTCCTCATGACGGTTGTAGCCATGTCCTCTTGGACACTGAAAGAGTAGGGTGTGGTTGGAGATCTTTCTTGCCCAGAGAACACAAAGGGTCATCTAGAGGCTCATGTCGTGGAATGATGACAGCTTGGCAAGGTCGTTCTCTGTCATGCATCGGCATTCTGACCTGTACAAGAGTGTGGACATAACTCAGCTCTGGTACAGCTTCTCCTTGGTGTAGACACTGTACTTGGTCGATCCCCTTATGTTGCTCATTGATCTGAAGAAGTTTCTAGCTTTGCTGAGTCTGCTCCGGATGCTGTCCTTGGTCCCACCATCCAGCCAAACGATGCAGCCCAGGCAGGTGGATCTGCCAGTGCTGAGTAAGTCGATGCCATCTGCCTTGAAGAGAAGGAGATTCTACATTAAGGGTCAAGGTCTAGGTGTTTCTCTTGCTGACTCTGAGTCCAACCTGTCCACCAAAGGTACAGAGGCATATGGAAGCGGCAACTGGGGTTCAATTCCCGTTGCTGTCTGGAAGGAGTTAGTATTGTCTCCCCATGTGCTCTGATGTCCTCCCACATTCTGAAAACCTATTGCTTGGAGTTAGTAAATTCTGGGCATGTTATATTGGTGCCGGTAGCATGGCAGCACTTGCAAGCTGCCCCCAGCCCATTTCAAACAGTATAGGTCACTGATGCACACAATGCATTTCACTGTATATTTTGATGTTTCAATGTACATGTGACGAGTATGGCTAATTTTTAAGAATGGCTGCAGGGCGTAAGGCAGAATACCCTGAGACTCCACTGCTGGAATGCATAGATGACCCTTTAACATCTCCAATGTTACTGAACTGTTTTTAAAAGTATCTGAAAGACAAAGGGATGTTTCCGTGCCATGTAGATTGTATTCAGTACAAATAAAGGAACATGGTGAATCAAGAAATCTGATGAAGCAGCAGGGGAGCTACTGTTTGATATTTAAAAATCATTAAATTAATAAGCTAATAAACACTTAACTTCAAACAACCTCATGGATTAAATTTGCAATCTACGTGCTATATAAAAGTAATGTGAGTGGTAAGGTATTAGTGAGTGAGTGTAAAATGGGAACAGAGAAGTAATACAAATTTCTGAGATAATGGATGAGTGGGTGAGACCTATTGCCTGAACTCCATGAACTTTGTGGAAAACCTCAGCATCGTAAGATATTCTGCAGATGCTGGAAATCCACAGCACCACATGCAAAATGCTGGAGGGACTCAAAAGGTCAGGCAGCATCGACGGAAGAGAATAAACAGTTGACATTTCGTGCAGAGACATACAAGATCATAAGACATAAGAACAAATTAGGCCATTCAGCCCATTGAGCCTGTTGCACCATTCCATATGGCTACGTTATTGTTTCTCTCAACCTCATTCTCCTGCCTTTTCTCCCATAAACTTTGAGACCTTTACTAATCAAGAACCTATAAACCTACTCTTTGAATATACCCAGTGACTTGGCCTACCCAGCATCTGTGGCAATGAATTCTACATATTCACCATCCTCTGGCTAAAGAAATTCCTCCTTATCTATATTCTAAAGGAACATCATACTGAGGCCATGTTCATTGGTCCTAAACTTCCCCACTAGAGGAAATACCTTCTCCATGTCCACTCTGTCTAGGCCTTTCAATATTCGATAGGTTTCAATGAGATCCTCCTCACCCCCATTCTTCTAAACCCTAGTGAGTTTAGGCCCAGAGACACCAAATGCTCCTGATACATTAATCCTTTCATTCCCAAGATCATCCTCGTGAACCTCCTCTGGACTCTGTCCTCTGGCAGCACATCCTTTCTTAGATAAGGAGCCCATTACTGCTTCCGAAACTCCAAGTGCAGCCTCGACTCAAGTGACAGACTCAAAAGTTCTTGAGAAATCACAAAACGCACTTTGTCTGGTTTATTCTCCCTAAAATACCTTTTTAAAATGAGATCAGGGGATATCAACATTATTTGTGTTACTTCACTTGTTGTTTCATGTCAAAGGAGACAAGGATAAACAGGTAATGTTCCGAGGACAAGTAAAAAATGAAGCAAGAGGGCCAAAGAGAAAATACAAGGGGTGATTGATAAGTTTGTGGCTTAAGGTAGAAAGAGTTAATTTTAGAAAATCTAGCACATTTATTTTTCAACATAGTCCTCGCCTATGTTTACACACTTAGTCCAGTGGTCGTGGAACATATGGATCCCTTCTTTGTAGAAGTTGGCATCTTGGACCTCCAAAAAGTGTCCACAACAGGGGTGATTGATAAGTTCATGGCCTAAGGTAGAAGGAGATGGGTTATACAGCTCTCGTTACACGCACGTGCAGTTCAACTCTTTGAGTGATTATGCAGAAAGTTTGAAGTTAATAACTTTTGTGGTATTTCTGTTTCAGATGATTGAAAATTGTAAGTAAGCACTGTCTGAGAAAATGGACCATGTCGGCCTTCGTCATCTGCTGCCATCGGTTTCAAGGGCTTATCAACCAAGTAGATCCAAGAGGATATGGTGGCAACACTAGGGGATGGTGAAAAATAAATGTGCTAGGTTTTCTAAAATTGACTCCTTCTACCTTAGGCCATGAACTTATCAATCAACCCTCATATGTCAGTCTTCTAGAATATATTTTATAATTGATTAATTTATTAGTGATAATGTACTCTATGCGCTGTTTGTAAGCTATATGTACTATGTTGTGCACCTTGGTCCAAAGTCTAATTCTACAATGGATGCAATTTTAAGCTGCTTACAGATTCACCTGTAAATTATCATGAGTTGCATTACTGCTGGTACTGAAAACTGGAGCAAAAGCCTAAAATGGTGGTGGACATTAATGGTCAGACAACATCTGTGGAGGGAGAAGACAATACGTGTTTCAGGTTGAGATCTTTCACTTAACCAGGTCTAGGACTCAACTTTAAACAATGATTGCCGATTTTTCTCCACAGATACCACCTGACACAATGAGTTCTGCCAGAGTTTATTTTTTGCGCCAGTCCAAATTTCTTAGGTTAAATAGGTTTTTAAGTGATTTGCTGTTAAACAGGTGTTAATTGATGTATTTCTCACGTTATAGTTTTCCTTTACTCTCAGCTGAGGCTGTCATGTTGCAGAACACTATGAGAGCAGTTTATTATTCCAATATTGTTTGGTGTCAGAAACAATGTTAATATCATTTGATTCTGGGCCAAAAGTGGGCCATTTTATTTTACCTTCCATTTTATTTCTTTGGAGTAAATGTAATTCTAATCTTAATTTGCTCTTTTGATTTTTTTCAATTTTTACTTTCAAAAAACGTTTACCTGTACTTATAGCAACACACACAAAATACTGTGGAACTCAGCAGGCCAGGCAGCATCTATAGGGAGAGGCACTGTCGACGTTTAGGGCCGAGACTCTTCGTCAGGACTAACTGAAAGGAAAGCAGTTCACAGCAGGGGTGATTGATAAGTTCGTGGCCTAAGGTGGAAGGAGATGAGTTATACAGCTCTCAACTGCACGTGCAGTTCAGCTCTTTGAGTGATTATGCAGAAAGTTTGAAGTTAATAACTTTTGTGGTATTTCTGTTTCAGATTATTGAAAATTGCAAGTAAGCACTGTCTGAGAAAATGGACAACATCGGCCTTCCTGCAGTCATCTGCAAATTAGTCCTGACGAAGGGTCTCGGCCCAAAACTTTGACAGTGCTTCTCCCTAGATATGCTGCCTGGCCTGTTGCGTTCCACCAGCATTTTGTGTGTGTTTCTTGGATTTCCAGCATCTGCAGATTTCCTCATGTTTACCTGTACTTATATTTATTTTTTGCTTTTTATACTTTTTGTCTTTCTCTGAAGGATTTTTCCCCAAAATTTATATTTCAAAAATTATTAGCTTGTTTCTCACACAGTCTTCAAGGTGACAATAGATTTAGAAAAATAATACACTTGATTTTGAATGACATTGGAGTTGATTTATCCATTTCAATTTCCAACATCTTTTCCAAAATTTGCAGATTATCACATTGCTGTCTTCCAATAAATAATGTGATTGCTAATATTAATCAGTTTCTCACATTGCTGGTGGTTTATTCTAATGTAAGAAATTAATTATTTCAGATCAGCTAATGAAGGTTCTTCGAATTGAATTAATGACTTTTGTTGTTCACTTAAATTAAGCAAGACCCAGTTCAGATGGTTCAGCTTTTTTTTTTGTAATTCAAATTTTTATTATTATTTATTCTTATTTTACAAAGCAACACAGCATATCATAGAGCAGATACAGTACAGCATATTTACACAGCCCACCCATGACAGGAAAACATATAAAACTAAGAAACTATTAAACTATTATCTTTAATTTGGCAGCTTGCATTCCAAACAAAAATCATTGGTTTGATTTTCACATAATTTCACATCCTCACATCATTTTTCCTTCAGTGGTTTGATCGAGGCACGACTACGCAGCTGTGTGAATGTCAGCGAGTTAGACTAGTGGGAAAAATTTAATAAGAAGGACAGCTTTGTAGACCAGGCTTCAGAGTAGAAGGAGATAGCATAGGAGGGCTTCGACAATAATGGGTCGCAGTGAGCTAAATTACTTGTGAGGAATAGAAACAGAAAATATGTGTGCGAGGCCAGTGTTCTGTACTGGGTGTTAGATGTGGGATGTCCAGGAGACTCCCAGTCTCCCAGACAGCCACATCTGTGCCAGGTGCGTCAAGCTGCAGCTCCTTAGGGAGCAGGTTAGGGAACCGAAGTTGCAGCTCGATGACTTTCGTTTGGTCAGGGAGAGTGAGGTGGTAATAGACAGGAGCTAAAGGGAAATAGTCACATCGGGGCCTTGGGAGACAGATCAGTGGGTCAGGAGAGGGAAGGGAAAGAGTTAGATACTAGAAAACACCCCTGTGGCTGACCCCTTAAAAATAAGTACTCCTGTTTGAGTACTGTTGGTGGGGGGGGGGGGAATGGGGGAATGGGGAATGGGAAGCAACGATTCTGTAGCTCAGAAGAGTAGGGAAAGGAAGAGGATGGCAGCATGATAGGGGACTCTATAGTCAGGGGGTCAGACAGGTGATTCTGTGAATGCAGGAAAGAAACAAAGATGATCGTTTGCCTCCCAGGTGCCAGGGTCCGGGATGTTTCTGATTTCATCTATGATATCCTGGAGTGGGAAGGTGAACAGCCAGAGGTGATGGTACATATTGGTACCAATGACATAGGTAGGAAAAGGGAGAGGTCCTGAAAACAGACTACAGGGAGTTAGGAAAGAAGCTGAGAAGCAGGACCTCAAGGGTAATAATCTCAGGATTACTGCCTGTGCCACATGACAGTGAGTACAGAAACAGAATGAGGTGGAGGATAAATGCATGGCTGAGGGATTGGAGCAGGGGGCAGGGATTCAGATTTCTGGATCACTGGGACCTCTTTTGGGGCAGACGTGACCTGCGCAAAAAGGACGCGTTGCACTTGAATACGAGGGGCACCAATATCCGGGCAGGGAGATTTGCTAAGGCTATTAGGGAGTGTTTAAACTAAAATTGCTGGGGGGTGGGAACCAAACTGAAGAGACGGAGGAAAGGGCGATTGGCTTACAAATAGAGAAAGGTTGTAGGCAGTGTGAGAGCAAAGATAGGCAGGTGATAGAGAAGGGATGCGCTCAGACTGATGGTTTGAGATGTGTCTATTTTAATGCAAGGTGTATGATGAACAAAGTGGATGAGCTTAGGGCATGGATCAGTACTTGGAGCTATGATGTTGTGGCCATTACAGAGACTTGGATGGCTCGGGGGAGGAATGGCTACTTAGAGTGCCAGGCTTTAGATGTTTCAGAAAGACAGGGAGGGAGGCAAAACAGGTGGGGGAGTGGCACCGTTGATCAGAGATAGTATCACGGCTGCAGGAAAAGTGGACACCATGGAGGGTTTGTCTATGGAGTCTCTGTGGGTGGAAGTTAGAAACAGGAAGGGGTCAATAATTCTACTGGGTGTTTATTATAGACCACTCAATAGTAACAGGGACATCAAGGAGCAGATAGGGAGACAGATTCTCCCTATCCCTAACAGGGTTGTCGTGATAGGAGATTTTAATTTCCCCAATATTGATTGGCATCGCCTGAGAGCAAGGGGTTTAGATGGGGTGAATTTGTTAGGTGTGTTCGGGAAGGTTTCCTGCCACAATATGTAGTTTGTAGGTAAGCCTACAAGAGGAAAGGTTGTACTTGATCTGGTATTGGGAAATGAACCTGGTCAGGTGTCAGGTCTCTCAGTGGGAGAGCATTTTGGAGATAGTGATCACAATTCTATCGCATTTAACATAGCATTGGAGAGGGATAGGAGCAGACAAGTCAGGAAAACAGTTAACTGGAACAAGGAGAAATATGAGGCTATCAGGCAGGAACTTTGAAGCATAAATTGGGAGCAGATGTTCTCAGGAAAATGTACAGCAGAAATGTGGCAAATGTTCGGAGGATACTTGCGTGGCGTTCCGCATAGGAACGTTCCAATGAGACAGGGAAAGGATGGTAGGGTACAAGAACCATGATGTACGAAGGCAGTTGAAAATCTAGTCAAGAAGAAAAGAAAAATTTACAAAAGGTTCAAAAAACTAGATAATGATAGAGATCTAGAAAATTATAAGGCTAGCAGGAAGGAGCTTAAAAATGAAATTAGGAGAGCCAGATGGACTATGAGAAGATCTTGGCAAGCAGGGTTAAGGAAAACCCCAACGCATTCTACAAGTATGTGAAGAGCAAAAGGATAAGATGTGAGAGAATATGACCAATCAAGTGTGACAGTGGAAAAGAGTGTATGGAACCGGAGGATGTAGCAGAGGTACTTAATGAATACTTTGTCTCAGTATTTACTACAGAAAAGGATCTTGGCAATTGTAGGGATGACTTACAATGAAATGAAAAGCTTGAGCTTATAGACTTTAAGAAAGAGGATGTGCTGGAGCTTTTGGAAAGCATCAAGTTGGATAAGTCACTGGGACCAGTTGAGATATACTCCACGCGACTGTGGGAGGCGAGGGAGGAGATTGCTGAGCCTCTGACGATGATCTTTGCATCATCAAAGGGGACAGGAGAGGTTCTGGAGGATTGGAGGGTTGCAAATGTTGTTCTCTTGTTCAAGAAAGGGGGTAGAGCTAGCCCAGGAAATTATAGACCAGTGAGTCTTACTTCAGTGGTTGGTAAGTTGGTGGAGAAGATCCTGAGAGGCAGGATTTATGAAAATTTGGAGAGGCATAATGTGATTAGGAATAGTCAGCATGGCCTTGTCAAAAGCAGGTTGTGTCTTATGAGCCTGATTGAATTTTTTGAGATGTAACTAAACACATTGATGAAGGTAGAGCAGTAGATATAGTGCATATGGATTTCAGCAAGGCATTTGATAAGGTAACCCATGCAAGGTTTATTGAGAAAGTAAGACGGCATGGGATCCAAGAGGATCTTGCTTTGTTGATCCAGAATTGGCTTGCCCACAGAAGGCAAAGAGTTGTTGTAAACAGGTCATATTCTGCATGGAGGTCAGTGACCAATGGTGTGCCTCACGCAGAGAGTGGTGTGTGCGTGGAATGGGCTGCCAGCGACGGTGGTGGAGGCAGATACAACAGGGTCTTTTAAGAGACTCTTAGATAGGTACATGGAGCTTAGAAAATTAGAGGGCTCTGGATAACCTTAGGTAATTTCTAAAGTAAGTACATGTTCGGCACAGCATTGCGGGCCGAAGGACCTGTATTGTGCTGTAGGTTTTCTATGTTCTACGTTCTGTAACTCAAAGTAATTTAATCCTCATCTGGTGCAAATGGAGAAAATGTATCCTCATGTTTGGGCAGTCCATCAGTACAAACTTACCTCTACACTATACAGCTTTGATATCACTTTGATTTGCCGATTATGGATTCAAATAACCTTTGGTATTAACTATCATTTTTTAACAACTGATCTTAACAAGCTCATTTTTTTATTTATTAGCAGGGTGAGGCCATTGATGGGGAAGACAGCACTTACTACTCATCCCTGGTTGCTATGGAAATGGCGGTGGTCCTGATGAACGTGCTTCTGGGTAGGGCAGTCTAAGATTTCTAATAATGATGAAAGAAGTGTGATATACTTCCATGTTGAAATGACGGACGACCTGGATGGAAGCCTGGGAATAGAAACCTTGGGTTTGGAAGGTGCTTTCAGACAGTGCTCTGGGAATAACTGTGGTGCATTTTGTTCATCACCCCCTTCCCCCTCCTCTCACTACCAGCAGGCAGCAGATGCAAAATTTTGAGAACACATACCACTAGGCTGAAGGGCAGCTTCAAACCTGCTGCTATAAGACTCTTGAACGATAAAGATGGTCACTTGATCTCTCAGTCTACTTGGTCATGGTCCTTGCATTTTATTTGCCTACCTGCCCTGCACTTTCTCTGTAATGGTAATACTATATTTTTGCACCTGACACAAAATGCTGGAGGAACTCGGTAAGTCAGGCAGCATCTATGGTGGGGAATAATCATTCAGTGGTTTGGGCCAAGTCTCTTCATCAGGACTGGAAAGAGGTGGGCCGAAGCTATAGTAAGAAGTTAGGGGGAGGGGGAGACCTCCTTCCTTTTCAATCTTGATGAAGGATATCAGCCAAAAAACATTAATTGTTTATTTTCCTCTATAGATGCTGTTTGATTTGATAGCAGATGTACAGATGTACTTAATAACGTGGCCACTGAGTGCATGTATTGACTGATCTGTCTGGACAGTATGTGGACATAATATAATAAACCAATTACATGGAGCAAACTGTGGGCCCAGCACCGACCCCTGCGGCACCCCACTCACCACTGACTGAAAACTGTTTAAGGGACCATGAAGGGAAACTTCTTCACTCAGAGGCTGGTGAGAACTCCTTTGTCTTACCATGAAGCACCAGTGGTGAAGACAGTAATCCTTTAAAGTGATGGATAGAGTGCTGGTCAAATGGATGTTGTTGAGCTTCCTGAATGTTACTGAAACTCTGCTTATTCAGACCCTGGTGAGTATTTTGTCACATTTACTATCTGTACTGTGTAGAGCTACAGAGAGGTTTAACACTCGGCCTTTTGGCCAACCAAGCCCACCCTGTCAAGCAGCCAAGTTCACAGTAATCCTGTCTTAATCATTTTTTCCACATTCTCGCCAATTTCTCCTCTATTCTGCCACTCAGCTGCACACTGGGGGATATATAATGGTCTATTAACCAAATTCACCATACATCTTTGTAACGTGGGGCGAAACCGAAACAGCAAAACACTTACATTCTAGTAACCCAGTCAGTCTCTGCCCGAAACGTTGACTGCTCATTTCCACGAATGCTGCCCGACCTGCTGAGTTCATCCAGCTTGTTTGTACATGTTGATTTGACCACAGCATCTGCAGTGTACTTTGTGTTTATTAAATCTTCCTTGTCACTTGTCAGCCCAACCCTGAAAGTCGTCCAAGTTTTCTGCATGGACGCACGGCCTGTCTCATTTGCTGAGGAGCTTGAGTGAAATTAAATTGGGTGCCATCAAGAACAAGAATCCTCAATTCTGAACTTTTGATTTGGTTTGATAATTGATGACATGGTGATAGCTCGAACTAAGGCTCTGCTTCGAAGAATCTCCACCTTAGCTGCACCTTTACATGAGATTTTAAGGGATCTGAAATCATCATTTACAACTCATAGTCTTTGCTTTGCTGATGATGTATCACCTCTGAAGAGCAGGTTCTCCTGGTGAAACGAAATGCCCTGAAGAGTTATAGCTGAGGAATCCAGGTTTTTGGCAGTTCGGGATGATTACATGAGTAAAGATATCTTAAGCTGCTGCTCCATTAGTCAGTAGGACACTTAGATCTCAGTCTACAGGTGTTTGTAAGGAGGACTCTGCATGACTGATAGGTTAGGAGCATCTTTGCTGTGTCTGAACCTGGGACCAAAGTTGTTGGATGGTTCATTCTGGTTTAATCTTTATTTGGCTTAGTAATTTGATACAAGTGAATAGCTTGTCATCTCTTTTCAAAGAGAAATAAGAGAATAAATCACACTGTTGGAGCTCTGAGGTGCAAATCATTCAGCAAGCTGGAGCCTAATGGTATAATTGTTAAGCTGTTGGACAAGTATCCAGTAGCTTAGATTATTGAAACATGAGTTTCAATTCCCTCTGGTAGCTGGAAAATTTAAATAAAATTGGAATACATTTATGGTGAAACTATAAACTATATGGTTAAAGAAAAACATCTGGTTCACCGAAGTCTTTCCAAAAGGAAATCTACAGGTATTAGCTAATCTGACCCTCCTGTGACTCTCGGCTAGGGGCTTTAAGATCATCTAGCAATCTGTTCAGTTCAAAGGACAGCTAGTGAAGGGCAGTAAATGTGGAGTTCTCGTTGATATTCACATTCCACTGAAGAAATGAAACAAAAATCTCAGCTTGAAACACCATCAACTATCTGGAGCAGAAGGTCTGCAGAGTTAGTTTTAGGGCATTTTTACACAGTGCCTTTGACTTTCTACTTTAATACTTCTGCTTCTAATAATATTCATTCTGTGCTGGAGTACATGTTACTCTTGTACATATGGTATATTCCTACCCCACCACACCATCCCACCAATCCCACCAGCACTCATTTTCAATTTAACTTTTCTAGCATTGATCTATTCCTGTACTTTCTATTTTTCCCTCCCCACCACATCACTTTTTAAAATAAAATCTTATTTGATTAATGATAGTGGAAGTAAAGGGATCTTAAGGACATTAAAGAAATTTTGCCAGACTTCTATATTCACTGAATAGAAAAATTTGAGGGAACATTTTCAGCCTGACATGATTAATCTGCTTCAACTGGAAAATACTCATGTTCATTTGATCCCAAGCTTTTAAAATTCTTACCATTCAATTTGTCTGCCTGCTTTCCAGAGATCCATTGCCTTCGTATTAATCAACCATTATTGCATCGTCTTGCACCTGTTGGTCACCTTCTGTGGAAGCAACTACTACGGACACATGCTTTAAATTTGTTCCTCATATCTTTAAACCTGTACTTTGTCGTCAAGCTGCTCCAATGCAGCTAAAATCATTGTTTTGAGTGTCAGATATGTTGTAATCTCTTGATGATATGTCTTTGTCAGGGAGAAGATCCCTGTTTTCCCAAGTCACTATCCATCCTCCCAGCTTTGTAGATCAGCCTGGTCATTCTCCTCAGCACCATTGCCAAGGGTTCAAGACCTTTGCATGTCACAGATGCTGGAAAAACACATGGAACTCCAGATGTGAACGAAGATGCCGTGTACTTTACAAATTCTAGGGATTTATATTTAACTGATGTGATAATAAAAAACAGCATTCTGTTCACTTTGGTTATTGTAGCCTTACGCACTTTTGACAAGCTAAGTGATAAGTCAACTAATTCCAGAGGCATCTTCCAATATGCCCTGGCAAGTCTTATCCCACTAATCGAGTACATGTGCCTTTTATTTTGAACATGCAAGATACAGGGCACCTTGTATTAACCCTATTAACTCCAGTACTCAGCACAATAGTAGCAAGTTTGCTCTGAGCTGCATATATATCAGAAGAGCAGATAAAGATAAAATTCACTTTGTTTGTTACATATACATTGAAAAATCAAAATATACAGTGAAATACTTCATTTGCATCAACTTAGCCTGGTGATGTCCTGGGGGCACCCCGTCATTATCACCAACATAGCATGCCCACAACTTCCTAACCCTATCCCATACGTCTTCCGAATGTGGCAGGAAAGCAGAGACCCTGGAGGATCCCCACTTGGTCATAGGGAGAGTGTACAAACTCTTACGGGCAGAGTTAGGAATTGAACCCTGGATCAATCCCCACCACTCTAAAGCATTAACTATCTGCAATGCTACCGTGCAACCCCCCCCCCCCCCCCCCCCCCGCCCAGCCAACACTGAGAGATCTCAGGATAGATTCTTCAGACCCCATGGTCAATCTGACTGTCCAAGTATGCCAACTTAACCCCCTTCCCCAAATGGTGTAATTTATTTTCAGCCTCTACCAGACTTAATCCGCTCATTTCACAAAAAAAAAATATACAGTATTTTTCAGCAGTGCCTCTGACATGATAACATATTTCAAAGTGATTCGCTGGAGAAATTATCAATAAGACTCGGCACATATGGTGATCTTAGTATGGCACATAGAGCCTGGCAAGACAGAAGCAAGCATTGGGAATATTTAAAAAAGTTATGGGGAGAAAGCAAGAGAATGAGATTGAAAGGGAAAAATACTCAGCCACAATCAGCAGAGTCAATGGGACAAATGGCCTAATTCTGCTTCTATGTCTTATGGTCTAAGCCCTTCGGCCCACTGAATTTGTGCTGATCATCCAATTGCCCTAATTCAATGCATCCCATTTTATTCTCCTCTAACTCCCATCCACTCCCCCTCCCCTGCACCTATACAACAGGAACAAGTTGCTGTGGTAAAATACACGATCAACCCACACATCTTTGGATTGTGGCAGGTAACCAGAGCACCTGGAGGAAACACCTGCAGTCACAGAGAGCGCATGCAAACTCCACGCAGACAGCAACCTTTCCTGATTGAACCAGGGTTGCAGGAACCATGAGGTAGCAACTCTACCAGTTGTTGGAGGTGTTAGAGGGGGAGAATATGTAATGGTGGTGGAAAAAAAAACTAGGAGGAAATTCCTGAGTTAGGTTCTTGGGAGATGTGTTCAATTGGGACAACATTTCCACCAGGTACTCTTAGCAAGGAAATTGACAGCATCTCTAAAAGTTGGTGTTATAATATTGACATCTTGTTCTGTTCCCACAGAAGCTAAGGGAGATTTATGGAGTCCTATCACTATGTGAAGAAATAGCCAACCATTCCAGTTGAATGAGGCAGGGACTTCATTCACATAATGTGCCCTACATTTGACCTTGCACATTCTGGGTGGCTGAGCACACAGAGGTGTAACCATTGGAATCGCAGCCACATACATTCAAGGCCTAAATATCTTTGGTTTTCTGCTTGGGCTGAAGGCTTCTTAGATGAATTATAACTACAGCACTTCATCCATTCCAGTTTTTGACATCTGGTTCAATGCCATTTCTGAGAAACTCCCAACCTTTGTTTTTTCATGTAAAAGATACTACAAATTCAGCAAAGCACATTCATCTGTGTCAATAACTTAATGTTGCATTTAAACAAAGACTTCTTTTATAAAAACAATATTTGCAGTTCTGTTGGGATTGATAAAATGGATTACTACCAGCAATGTAGAAAGGAAAGGCGGTTCAGTATGGCCATACTATTTTGGCTTCATGTCGGCTGCAAGTTAATCTTTCCACATGGCTGAATGCAGATGCCCCCATATAACTGATGAAGAAATTTTACCACTTCCATAGCAGATGAATGATATTTCCTGGAAACCACATTCGCATTTGTCATGACTTCATTGAAAACTGAAGCGGTTGTTGCTGAGGGCCAGCGCTCCCTCGTGTTGAATATACTCAGTGGTGTCTCCTTCACCCACAGTAATTAAGAGGCCACGGACTGAACGTTTATGATCTTCTGCTGCTGTAGCCCATCAGCTTCAAGGTTTAAAGTGTTGTCCATTAAGAGACTCTCTTCTGCACACCACTGTTGTAATATGTTCCTATCTGAGTTACTGCCGTCTCTCTGCCAGCTTGAACTAATTTAGTTATTGTCTTCATTCTCATTACCAAGATGTTTTCCCACAGATATGCTATTCATTGATTTTTTTTTTTAGTTCCCTGGACCATTCTCCATAAACTCTAGAAACTGCTGTGTGTGAAAATCCCAGGAAATCAGTATTTTCTTGGATACTCAAACCACCCTGTATGGCACTAACTATCGTTGCACAGTCAAAGTCACTTAGTTCACATTTCTTCCCCATTCTGATATTTGGTCTGAACAACAAGTGAACCTCTTGACCATGTCTGCATGTTTTTACGCACTGAGTTGCTGCCACATGATTGGCTGATTAGATATTTGCATTAACGAGCAGGTGTACAGGTGTACCTAGTAAGTAGCTACAAAGTGTATATTGTGGATGTCAGTGATGCAAACAGATTAATGGTCTCTCAATTCACCCCCATATCTGCTGCTCAAATAGACATTTATTTTGATGCTATATCCACCTCATGTAGACTTAGTATGTGTGCAAAGAGCACCTGGAGATTATGTTCTTGGGTTCTTGGGAAGAGTGAACTCGGAAAAAGAATAACAGCTGAAACTAGTAGCTAGTTATGAACACATGGGTTTCCAAGAATGGAGTGGCTAGCAATAAAGCTAAGTCAACACCCGGCAGCAGTTTCTGTAATAAGAGTGCAATCCAAATGTTAAGTACTGCAGATACTGGATATCTGAAATAAAAACAGAACGTTCTGGAAATAATGATGCTATAAAGAGGGACAAATTTGTCAAGAGATTGCAGACTGCTGCAAGAAACATAAGATTGTTATAGCAAACACAAGAAAGTCTGCCGATGCTGGAGATCAAGTGCAGCACACACAAAATGCTGGGGGCACTCAGCAGGTCAGGCAGGATCTATGGAAATGAACAGATCACTGTGGGATCGTTCTGCTGCTGGACAAGGGAGACTGCCTTTTGAACGCTGGTGGGATCGCTCTGCTATCAGAGAGAAAAAGGCCTGCCACTGTGCCCAGAGAATTCATTCCCACAGATGCTATCTGGCCTGCTGAGCTCCTCCAGTGTTTTTTGGAAAGTTGTTATAGTAAATGATTTTAACTTATTGACTGGGATTCCCATACTGTAGATTAACTAGATGGGATAGAGTTTGTCAAATGTGTTCAGGAAAATTTCCTTAAACAGTACGTAGATGTCCCAGCAAGAGACTGTGTGATACTTCATCTGCTATCAGGGAATGAGATAAGGCAGGTGCCAAAAGTTTGTGTAGGGCAACACTGCATCTAGTGATCATAATGCCATTAGCTTCGAAGTACATATGGAAAAAGATAGGCCTGGACTTCAGGTTAAGATTCTAGATTTAGAGAAAGGCCAGTTTTGTTGGTATCAGAAATGACCTAGCAAGTGTGAATTGGGGCAGACTTTTTTTTCTGGCAAAGGTATACCTGGAAAGTCAGAGGTCCTCAAAAGTGAAATTTTGAGAGTACAAAGCTTGTATGTGCCTGTCAGAATAAAAGTAAAGATAACAGGTTTTGGGAATGTTGGTGTTCAAGAGATGTTGAAGCCCTGGTTAAGCAAAAAAGCAGAGATGTATTGCAGGTATAGGCAGATAGGAACAAATGAGGTGCTTTTGAAGGACACAAAATGGAAGAGAACACTTCAGAAAAAAATCAGGATGACTAAAAGAAGGCATGAGGTTTCCCTAGCAGACAAGGTGAAGGTGGATCCTATGGGATTCTACAGATGTAAGAACAAAAGGATTGCTAGTGACAAAATTAGTCCTCTGGGAGATCAGAATGGTAATCTATACGTGGAGCCAAGAAAGAGGGTGATATTTTAAATGGATTTTTTGCATCTCTATTTACTCAGGAAACAGATACAGATTCCATAGATGTGAGGCAAAGTGACATCAACCTCACGGACTCTATACAGATTAAACAAGAGGAGGAGTTTGCTGTCTTGGGGCAAATTAGGATGGATAAATCCCCAGGGCCTAAATAAATGTTCCCTCAGACCCTGTGGGAGGCAAATACCAAAACTGGAGAAGCCCTAGCAGAAGTACTTAAATCATCCTTAGTGACAGGTGAGGTACCAGAGGATTGGAGGCTAGCAAATGTTGTTCTGCTGTTTAAGAAAGCTTTACAAATAAACCATGAAATTATAGGCTGATGAACTTGATATCAGTTGTGGGAAAGTTATTGGAAGGTATTCTAAGAGACCAGATGTATGAGTATTTGGATAGACGGGCTGATTCGGGATAGTCAACGTGGCTTTGTGTGTGATAGGTCACGTCTTACCAATCTTATAGAATTTTTCAAGCAAGTGTAAAGAGGGTTTCTTCTTTTTTGTTAACTAGCAGGAATGCTAATTTACTGATAACGAGAATGGTATTCCTTTGTAAACCAAATGGGGATTAATGTTCTTTCTTCTGAGTCTGTAAGCTTTTGTTGACGGGCTTTTGGGCAGATCGGCGTGAGGGGGTCGAGAGAGAGGACGCAATGCTCTAAGCTGGGCGAGGATCGGACCCCAAAGGGGGGTCCGAGGCCGGGAGATTCTCCGAGGAGAGGGGGGATGAAGCTAGATGTGCTTGGTTGACCACTCGGAGGGTCCTGAGCGGTTTGGAGAGTCCGAGGAGTTCGGAGGGTCCTGAGCTGCGAGTCGAGGAGTTCGGAGGGGATCGAATGGTGGCCAGAAGACTTCAGAAATTGAGCTCCAACGGCTGTGCACGAAGTGGTTTGGACTTTGATAAGTTTGGCGCCTTTTCTTTAATTTTCTCTTCATATATACTGTATCGTTATTAATCACTTAGTTATAGTAACCTTTATAAATTGTACTCATTTAATCGCATATGGTGTACTGTCTGTTTTTGGGTGAGGCGGGGACATCACACAGCATCCACACCAGCTGATTACCCAGTTTGGCGGGGCCGAAGGCTGCTCCCCCTAGACGAAATGAGCTGAGCGAGCCTGAGGCGACACAGGGGGTTACATTGTGGGGGCTCGTCCGGGATTGATTTCTGTGGAAGCTGTGTGATCACCCTCTTTAAATTGTGTCTGCGGCGAAGAGTTGGTGTGCCTTTGTGGGTGTGCGATTGCTGGTTATCGTTGCGTGTGTGTTGGGTGGGGTGGTTGCTGTTGGCTGACGAAATGGTGGTGGGACCATGGGTTGTCCGTACTGTTTGGAGAGTGAGGAGTGACAGGTTGGGATGTTTCAGCAGTGGTGAGCTCCGCCCGGTTGTTGGAATAATGTCCAGCCCTAAAGGGACGGAGGCGTGGGCGGAGCGGACCTCTCAGTTGTTGGGTGAGTGGCAGTGCTTGGCTGAGGAAAAGCGACAGGGACGGGTTGAAAGTTTGATTAGGCGGACTGGTGACTTTGTTAGAACTGTCAGGCGCAATTACCTCGAAGTGACCGCTGCCAGTTCTGGGAAAGTGTGGGAAAATGCGTGTGGTTCGACTGGAAGTCAAATGCTGCAGCTGGGGGGCTTATTATATCTGTGGCAGGAGATTGGTGGGAAGTTTTTAGGGTATCCCTTTTTGCCTAGGGGGGCAGATAAATTGCTTGTGGTGAAAAGGGGATCTGTCAAGGGGATCAGTTGTTCCGTTGATTCGAGAGGTGTCGGGAAACTTAGAGGAGGCCCAGTGGGGGAACGGCTTGGGGTCTCTGGGGGAGCACGTTCCCAGCAATGTACCAAGGAACTCCCGAAAGGAGCAGACCCTATTCCTGAAGGCTTAGAGGGGCCATGCGCACAGGTGTTGTTACGGATGGATGGAAGTCAAGTTAAAGCCATCCTCGGCACCGGGGCGCCGGTTAAGTTGCTGTACAGTTTGTTTCATAACCGTTATTGGAAGCATTTACCCTTGACGACATTGAGGACACTGGAGATTCGGGGTACCAGTGCCGGTGATTATCCAGACGACGGTTGTTGGTCAGTGAAAATGGAGTTCTTAGAGGCAAATGTGGAGGAGACTGAGGTTCATGAATCGTTAATGCTGATGTGTCCGGACCCTGTTGAGACGGGCAGCGTTTCTGTTCTAGAGAGAACCAATGTCCTGCTGGTGCGCTTGGGGGCCTGCCCGGAGGAGGTGGGTGAGCGCTGTTTGGAGGCATTGTCGATGCACCCAGAGTTTCGAGCTGCTTGTGTGGACGTGTGTAGCAGCATTGGGCCGATACCGAATTCAACAAGAGCCAGTGGTGGTACGGCCTGGGGGAAGTATCTGAGGGTGAGACCCTCCTAGTGGACGCTGCGAAATACCACGAGGGAGCGGAGTTGACTGCTGAAGACACCTCGGAGAGAGAGAGGTTGCGGCGACTGGCCCCTGAAGCCGTGGAAGAAGTAGGCAGCGTGTGTATGTATTAAATTGCGTTGAAGAGGCGCACTGTCAGTGACCAGAATATGGCCCTGAGGGCCGAAGAGGCGATGGCCTATCTAAGTGTTGCGAAGTGGTTTAAGGTGCTGGATCTGAGGAGTGGATGTTGCCAGATCCCGATGAGTGGGGCCGACAAGGAGAAGACGGCCGTTATAAATTCCCTAGGAGTCTTCGGGTCCGAAAAGATGCCACAGGGCATATCTGGAGCCCTTGCAACCTTCCTGCGGGGCAGGTGGAAGACCATAGGGGATGTGGAGGTGTTTGGAGTTTTGGTGTATGTGGATGATCTCTTGGTGTTTGGATTTGCCTCAGGAGAATATGAAGTGAGGTCGTTGCAGGAGCAGCTGAGAACTACCAAGTTAAAGTGTTTTCGGGACACGTGCCAGGGCTGGCGAAGGTCGCAGCTCGTGAGTGACTGTCTCTACGGAATCAAGTTTGAAATGAAGACGGAGAGACTGGAGAATGTGATCGGGAACCATTCGGAAGACTTACAAGTTGGAGAGAATGAAGAAAGTTGTCTGACTGAGGGTAATAGCAAACTGAGAACCCGGAGAGGGGAGTTTGCGGAGGTGAAGAAATTACAGACGAATCTCAGAAGAGAGAAGCAGAAGCTTGAAGGGAACCTGAAGAAGACCATCGACAGTTCAAATGAAGTGCAAAACCTGAAAGTTGACCTGGAAGAAGTCATGAGGAAGAAAAAGCTGGAGAGAAGTGCAGTGAATACTGAACAGGAGGCTGAAGAGACTGCGGGAGCAGTGCAGGCCACGTGTTTCCGTTTGGAGAAGATCAAACAGCAGCTACCAATCACAGGAATGAGGAAGAATACAGATTCGATGGATGATGTGCTGGATGTGTGGTTCATGCTGCCGTTTGATGACTTTCCCTCGATTGAGGAAGAGACCTTTGGCCTTCTCCCATTGAGTCAGGTGTAGCGGGGAGGGTTAGCTGTGTGCAGTGTGGGGCATGAGTGAGAGGTTGAGAGAGGAGTTGGTAGTGGGCCCAAGGTATCCCCAGTTGTGTCCGAGCCTGAAGAGTTTAGGTGAGGGGGTATGGAGGCCTCAGAAGGGTTAGGGAACTCCCAGATAGTTGGCCTAAGTAGCGCCTGAGGAACAGGGCATGAGGGTTACTGTGTGGGGAGGAGATGTCACTGTTTGTGCTTGGGTTATGGTGTGTTGGCAGGAAAGGTGGTGAGTTATTTAGTAGTCATGAGGACATGACTTTTATTTGGTGGAGGGAGAGTGTAAAGAGGGTTTCTTCTTTTTTGTTAACTAGCAGGAATGCTAATTTACTGATAACGAGAATGGTATTCCTTTGTAAACCAAATGGGGATTAATGTTCTTTCTTCTGAGTCTGTAAGCTTTTGTTGACGGGCTTTTGGGCAGATCGGCGTGAGGGGGTCGAGAGAGAGGACGCAATGCTCTAAGCTGGGCGAGGATCGGACCCCAAAGGGGGGTCCGAGGCCGGGAGATTCTCCGAGGAGAGGGGGGATGAAGCTAGATGTGCTTGGTTGACCACTCGGAGGGTCCTGAGCGGTTTGGAGAGTCCGAGGAGTTCGGAGGGTCCTGAGCTGCGAGTCGAGGAGTTCGGAGGGGATCGAATGGTGGCCAGAAGACTTCAGAAATTGAGCTCCAACGGCTGTGCACGAAGTGGTTTGGACTTTGATAAGTTTGGCGCCTTTTCTTTAATTTTCTCTTCATATATACTGTATCGTTATTAATCACTTAGTTATAGTAACCTTTATAAATTGTACTCATTTAATCGCATATGGTGTACTGTCTGTTTTTGGGTGAGGCGGGGACATCACACAGCATCCACACCAGCTGATTACCCAGTTTGGCGGGGCCGAAGGCTGCTCCCCCTAGACGAAATGAGCTGAGCGAGCCTGAGGCGACACAGGGGGTTACACAAGTTACCAGGAAGGTTGATGCAGTCCAGGCAGTGGATATTGTGTATATGGACTTTAGCAAGGCCATTGACAAGGACCTGCCTGGGAGGTTTGTTAAGTTCAGTGGTTCAGCATTTAAGATGAAGGAGTAAATTGGATTAGACATTGGGTTTGGAGGAGAAGCCAGACAGTGGTAGAAGATGGTCGCCTCTCTGACTGGATGCTTGCGACTAGTGGAGTGCCACAAAAATTGGAGCTGGGTCCGTTGTTATTTGCCATCTACATCAACGATCTAGATAATAATGTGGCTAATTGGATCAGCAAATTTGCCAATGAGACAAAGATTGGTGATGTAATGGACAGCGAAGAAGACTACCAAAGCTCACAGAAGGATCTGGACCAGCTGGTAAAAGGGCTAAAAATGGCAGATGAAATTTAATGCAGCCAAATATAGGGTTTTGCACTTTGGTAGGACCAGCCAGGATAGATCTAACACAGTGAGTGATAGGAGTGTTGTAGAATAAAGGAATCTAGGAATGCAGGTCCATAATTCACTGAAGGTGGCAGCACGTGTAGATAGGGTTTTGGCACACTGGCCTTCATAAATAAAAGGACTGAGTACAAGAGATGAGATGTTATGTTGAAATTGTTTAAGACATTGGTGAGGCCAAATTTGGAGTATTGTGTACAGTTTTGGTCACCCACCTACAAGAAAAATATAAATCAGGTTGAAAGAGTACAGAGAAAATTTACAAGAGTGTTGCCGGGACTGGAGGAACTGAAAGATTGAATAGGTTAGAACTTTATGCCTTATAACATAGAAGACTGATGGGAGATTTGATAAGAGGTTAATAAAATTATGAGGGGGTAAATGCAAGCAAGCTTTGTCCATTGAGTTTGGGTGGGACTACAACTAGAGATCAATGGGAGAATCCAGAATAAATGGTTTGTCACTGAATAGAATATAGAACATAGAATAGTACAGCACAGTACAGGCACTTCGGCCCACAATGTTGTGCCGACCCTTAAACCCTGCCTCCCATATATCCTCCCACTTTAAATTTCTCCATATACCTGCCTAGTAGTCTCTTAAATTCCACTAGTGTATCTGCCTCCACCACAGACTCAGGCAGTGCATTCAGTAAATAGAAGGGACAAAGGGCCTGTTTCTGTGTTGTACTTTTCCATGATTCTGTGACTCTATCTGACCTGCTGAGAATTCCCCCACTTTTTTTGTTTTCATACGATTAATGAGCCGGAGAACCTCTCTAGGGTATTTTTGATGTTTATCAAACCAACTTGCTTCTTATAGGCATGCTACCAGAATTTTTCTCAGTCAGGATCAGAACCGAAAACTCGTCACTTGTCTGTGCTAGTATTTGGCACTGTTTACTTATGGAACTGCAGAAATATCTCTAAATTGTGAATCATCCTAGTCTGCCTAGAAAGTCTCTGTAATTTGGGGATTGAGGTGCATCGCTGTTGTGGACAAGTTCATCATCTGTAGCTACACTTGAAAGGATTGGTTAACATGATAATAAGTGCTAATTTACATGAATATCCCTTGGTCATTAGACAGAGTAATAAGCTACCATGAATTAATTTTGGAACAGAATAGCATTAAAATAGTCTTTTTTTTGTTTCTTCCGAATTACTCACAGTCAGAGTGATAATTTGAGGAGAAATATGTAAGATATAATAAGGCAATAGTTCAAAGATAAACACAAGAAATTCTGCAGATGCTGGAACTGTTGAGCAACACACAAATCATGCAAAAATAACTGCAAGCTCAAATGCATGCTGTAGAGACAGTATAACCACCAGCCAATGGTAGAAATTCTGATGTGGAATTCAAAATATTTAGAAGCACATTAGTGAGGGTATTTAACATTGTCTTATACAAAAAAGGGTGAAAATTTCCCTTGTTGTGCTATGTAATCCATGAAGAGTTAAATGCTATCTTAATGTTTTTGATTTCGGTCTCAGAGAATAGTGATCATTTTGTGTTAAATGCTGAAAGTCATTGTGTTTAATCCTGTTAGCAAATATATAGCAATATTCAGCATTTGTTGCAAAGGGCTTCTAAACTGGCTTAACAAAAAACTTTTCAAAACAAGATTTCCTACTTACTGAAACTAGTCGTTTATGAAGGGAATTTACTAGAGTTTGCAGTTATCCTTATTCTTCAAAGTTCAAAGGTCATAATAAGTCTATTATCCAATTAAGTATATGTCACAAATACCTCCTAGAGATTCATTTTATCACAGGCATTCACAGTAGGATGAAGAAATACAATGGAATCAATGAATAACTACACACAAAGACTGACTGACAACCAATGTGCAAAAGAAGACAATCTGTGCAAATATAAGATAAATAATAAATAAATTAGTAAATAAATAATACTGAGAACATGATTTGTAGAGTCCTTGAAAGTGAGTCCATAGTTTGGGGAATCAGTTCAGAGTTGAGGTGAGTGAAGTTATCCACATTGGTTCAGGAACATGATGGTTGAAGAGTAATAACTTGTTCTGAACCTGGTAGAGCAGGACCTAAGACTCCTGTAAATAACATTCCTGTATTCTTCAAGCCAGTTCAGTTCTTTTGTTTTGAGTCCTAGTTCCTGAAATTAATTTTTGCCTTCTCGTATCTTTTCTGGTTTTTAATCTTGGGTTTTGCATCCAACTGGTCGTGTGCATTGGTTCTCAGCAATCCAGCATTATCATGTTCTTTGGGATCCTAAAACTTCACTAGAGAGTACATTGCACTTAAAAGAACATTCCATTATAAACAGGTCCCAGACACTAAAACTGCTGCTGCAGCATTTTGGAACCAAGTGTGGGACACGGCTCAGTTAGGTCAACCTGAAAATCAAAATAGCATTTCTTAAAAAATTTAATTGTTAGAAGTCCTTACACCTCTCAATACTGTAGTTCATTTAGCAAATTCACAATCCAGTGTGGAAGCTGGTCAAAAAACTATTGAATGTTTCTATTTCAACTATTCTAAGCTAGTCGATCTCAGAAAGTAAATGCGAAGTTCCCGCATCTATACACAATATAGCAGTTCTCCCACTAGATATGTGACTATTGGGTCACAAGAATATGACATTTGTCTTATAAATAATAACATATGTATACTTGAGGGCATCACTGGCAAGGAGTGGCACATGTGGAGAAGTGCCAGATGTGCAGAAGTTATTAGTTGATGAAGGGACTGGAAATCCAGAGTTCATGCCAAAATATAGCAGTGTGTGGAAGTAGATTGGGTAGCATATTGATGGTCCAATGCTAACTAGCACTGAACAATTTGTTCCACTTTATCATTACTGGATTATGTAACTGGTGGAAAAAGGCTTGCTTAGGCAAAAATGATGCTTCAGGAAAAACCTACTGATTTCTTAAATTGAATTTCATTGGATGAATGGTAACTGTGAGATGGAATATGTAAAAAAGAAAACAGGCCGTTTATCTCCATCCCCATATGCCAACACATTGCTCGAGTCAAGCCTCTTCCTATCTCCCATTACATATTTACCTGGGTGTACTTACCTAGTTTTCTTCCCTAGAAGTGGGGTATTAGTCCTCTCTAATGTCCCCTATTGGAGCAGATTCCACATTCTTGTTGTAAAGAACATGACCTGGCTGGTTACTTAAATATTATCTGGTATTGATGGACACTGTTTTTTCTGTTCCTCGCTCTTCCCATTTTTCACCCATTCTCTGAGTGTCATCTCCCCCAGAATCTTTCATACTTTTAAAGTCACCCATTAGCAGGAGTAAAGAGATTTGCTATCATTCATTTCCTAACGGTATATCTGATACTTTTGGCCTTGTTAATCTTTGCAGGTCTCCAGGGCCAGATATTCCTCTTATGCTATGATGTCCAGAGTTGTACACAGTACTCTAAAACTTATTGGTAGAAATATTATATGGTTTCTTAATTTTTTATTTCAACACTTCTACAAATTAACTCTAACTTTGTTAATTCTAGCTTATTTTTAGTCAGATTCAGTGAGTCCTAGTCCCATTTAAATCTGGTGCTCCAGCGGACTTATAAATATGTTCATATGTGCTGTTGGCTTTGAAATGAGCCAATAATTTCCGTCTGTTCAAACAAGAAAGGAAAAACTGACACCATTCTACTTGACCTATCATGCAAAGGCAACTAAATGGAATCCACCACACTGGATATATACTCCAGCTAATTGAATTATTGTCTTTTAATGAAACCTGAAAAGTCCCTGCACCACTGTGTACTACAGTGACTGGAATGGTGTCAAATAGTTTTCATAATAAATAAAAAAAAACTTGGCTTAAAAGCCTACCTTGGTGTAAATGATACAGAATCAATGTTTGGTGCTTATTTTGGAGGACTTTAATCATTCCTAGGCTTCTTTTATGGGAGATTTTTAACATCCAATGCAGGGTATGCACCGCTTGTTTCCCTTTGATCAAAGCACCTTTCTGAGGTGAGGAAGGTGTAGTGGGTGCTTGCTCCATTACAGCCACACATGCTGCCTTTTGCCAGCCACCAAAGGATAAACAATAATGAGCTGGTGGAGACAGCCAGCTGATCGTTCTTGGCTTCCTGCAGAGAACTGTCGAACTTCCACCCCAGCCTGATCTTGCCAGCTGAGATCAGTAAATCAGTAAGAATAGGGCTCAAACTTCTGTTCCACGGCACTACACATTAGAGCTCCCTTGAGCATTATCTCAGTGCCACTCCATTGCCAAACATTTAAAGAACTCTGCGAGTAAGACATTAGTGAAATGGTGCCACTACAACATAATTGATTCTGTTAACATGAGTACAGTGTGATAATCCAAAAGCATATTAGTTTATTGTTTGACTTTGGAAGAATAATTAATGGAAACACTGAATTTGTAGTGCAATGAAATTGGTGGTAATGTACAAACTCCACAACCACCAATATTGGATTGGGATTCACTTTAAGAGGCTGGTCTGATGTGATGATGTAATTACATGAAGCATTTTTTTACCATGCTTTGAGTTTAGTGTTGGATTGTGATAAATGAGTTGTTAGGGTTTTTTTAAACATAAAATGCCTCACGTCGTTTTATTTGCACAAACCTAAAGACAAAGCTCTATCCAAAAATACGTTTACTGACATTTTCAAACTTCAAATTCAAAGTTGAAAGTAAATTCATTATCAAAGTAAGTACAATGCCACCATATACCCTGAGGTTCATTCCTCTGCAGGCATTCACTGTGGAACAGAGAAATACAAATGAATCAATGAAAACAAAGACTCATAAACAACTAAAATGCAAAAGAAAACAGATAGTGCTAAATAAATAAATAAACAAACAAATAAACCACTAGATAGATAGATAAGCATATTGATAAACAAATAATTTAAATAAATAGATACTTAAGTAAATAAATAATACTGAACATGAGTTATGGTGAGTCCATAGGTTATGGATTAAGTTCAGTGTTGAAGTGAGTGAAGTTACCCATGCTGGTTCAGGAGTCTGATGGTTGAAAAGTAATAACTGTTCAAGAACCTGTTGCGTATTTCCTTCCCAATGGCAGCAGCAGGAAGGGAGAATTGCCTGAACAGGTTTCCAGTTAATAAGTATCTGTATTAAAGCTGATAGAAAGTGTGCATAATTACAAATTATAGGAAGGAACAGGACACAAAAGGTACTGCAGCGTCTGGAAATCTAGAGCAATACACACAATGTGATGGAGGAGCTCAGCAGCTCAGGCAGCAACTATGGATGAGAATAAACAGTTGACGTTTCGGGCCGAGACCCTTCATCAGGACTGTGTTGCTGCAAGTGCAAAAGATGAAATCACATATTTGTTTTGTTACATGGCTGGAATGACAAAGAAATAGTGAGGCCCTACAAGTCAAACCTTACAAAAGCCAGGATTCCTTCACCCCAATCTCTATCTTCTTGAAGATTGCCAACAGCATTAGCTTCAATGCCCAGACTACACTTAACAGAACAGTAATATCAGGAGTGTGCAACAGACCATAGCTGGACCCTTTTGGAGATTTGATCCTCTTTCCACAGAGTACCCAAGACAAGTGCTTTCCTGCCACGGTAATAGTGACAGTGAGATGTTGGATGCTGGGCATGGGAAAGCAGAAAAAAATATAACATGCCAAAATACATTCTCCAGAAATTATCTTCATAAACTATTGCGATTACCCACATCTTGGGCCCCAAAACTAAGAAAGGATGTGCTAGTATTGGAGAGGGTCTAGAGTAGATTTACAAGGATAATCCCAGTAATGAAAGGGAAGCATTTGATGGTGCTGGGTCTGTACTTGCTGGAGTTTAGAAAAATTATGGTGGGATCTCATTTAAACCTACCAGATAGTGAAAGCCTAGATGGAGCGGGTATGGAGATGTTGTTTCCTATAGTGGAGGAGTCTAGGTTCAGAGGCACAGCCTCAGAATAGAAGGACGTCCCCTTAGAAAAGAGATTAGGAGAAATTTCTTTAGCCAGTGGGCAGAGAATCAATGGAATTCATTACCACAGACATCAGTGGATATATGTAACGTGAAGCTTGATAGGTTCTTAATTAGTAAGGACATCAAAGGCTACAGGGAAAAGGCAGGAGAAGGAGGTTGTAAGGGAAAAATAATCAGCCATGATTGAATGACAGGAGACTTGATGGGCTAAATGCCTAACTCTGCTCCTACAGTACATCTTATCTAATGTTTGAAGTGTGCTTGTTACTGAGCTGACGAACCAAAAGCCGCATGCCGTATGTAAAAAGCCTACGGTTATATGGTGATCAAGAGCTACAGCAATAAGTTGTGAGTCCTCAAATCTAATGGACACTTTCTGCCACCCCACTGTTTGGTTCACAAAGACAGCAGACCACCATTATCTCAGCCCTCCCAGGTTGTGCTGGATTTACACCGTTAGTGCAGTTAACTCACTGCAAACATTAAGATTAGTACCACACAGTAGCAAGGACCACATTAGTGTTAAGATTTATGGTTCTGATGAAAGGTCACTGCACTAAGGTGCTAACACTGTTTCTCTCTCTGGGGATTTGGTCTGACCTGCAGTGTATTTCAGATATCCATTATCCAACTTTCTTTGATTTATAATCTAGAGAGCCACTCAACCTTGAAGGCTCAAAAGTCAGCATTGGAAAATTGTTATATGTAGTTAATTGTTCCTAAAATATTTTTCTTCTTGATTTTTTTCTTTCTTTGTCTCTTTTAATTCAATCTTTCTATCTCTATTTCTCTTATTCAATCTAATTTCATTGTACTTTCTATTCTCCAGTTTCCT
This sequence comes from Hypanus sabinus, assembly GCF_030144855.1. Taxonomy (NCBI): domain Eukaryota; kingdom Metazoa; phylum Chordata; class Chondrichthyes; order Myliobatiformes; family Dasyatidae; genus Hypanus; species Hypanus sabinus. Next base: position 26,647,328 of record NC_082713.1, on the reverse strand, counting down.
TTGTGTTATTCTCAGTGGGGATATCGCTATAGTTGCAGATTCCCAGCAACCTGCAGTGGAACAATGTTCAAAGCTGCATATTAAATAAAGAAATCTAACTCATAGTGCATACAGCAACTGGCCCCATTTTCACAAAACGTTGGTCAGATCAATTTAAGGCAGGAGTTCCCAACCAGGGGTCCACAGTGCCTTCAGTTAATGGTAGGGGTTCATGGCATAAAAAAGGTTCAGAACCCCTGATTTAAGGTCATCCATTAAGTTGGCAAGGATGCAAAAAAAATTCACAATGATGTTACCTGCACTGGAAGGCTGGAGTCATAAGGGGAGCCTGGAAAGGGGAGATATAGAAAATTGTGAGGGCATAGAAAAAAGGTGAATGGTAAAAATCTTTTTCCCTAAGGTAGGGGAACCTAAAACTAGAGGACATAGTAAGAAGGGGAAGAAGTGTGCTGAAGGGCAAGCTTTTCACAGGCAAGGTACAAGGAATGATTTGCCAGGTGAAGCTGTAAAAATGGGTTCAATTAGAATGTTTTAAAGACTTTGAGGCAGCTGGATGAATAGAAAAAGTTTGGAGAGATAATGGCCAAATGCACAAAAATGGAACTAGCTTGCTTAGACATTTTGGTCAGAATGGATAAGTTGGGCCAAGGAGCCTATTTCCATGCTGTAAGACTTTATGACCCGTCCTCCAGAGGTTTATCTCCACCCATGATCACTGAAAGCCTGCAGCCACTGAGGCAATACTGGTGAGCTAACGCAGACCAGGAGTTGGGATCTACGCAGATCAGCCACGATTACATTGAACGTCAGGACAGGCTTGAGCGTTCTCACATTGGCCTCATTATGTTTCGCAGAACTTAGAATGAAAGAGCAGAAAGAATCAGACACATATGCATTAGGACAACAGAGTTATGTAGCAGTTAGTGTAATGCTATTACAGCTCCAGTAACCCGGGTTTAGTTCTGTAAGGAGTTTCTCCACTCTCCCTGGGTGTTCCTCTTTCCTCCCACACACAAAGGTGTACAGGTTAGTAGGCTAACTGGTCACATGAGTGTAATTGTGTGTTGCAGGCTCATTGGGCTGGAAGGGCCTGTTACTGTGCTCTATCTCTAAATAGAAATAAGTAAGTAAAACTCAGATAGGCGCGTGGTGCTTGGATCTTACTTTGAAATGCTGAAAAAGCTGACGTTGTGGATCTGAATTTACCACCATCATCTTTCAACGAAGATGTTAAGGCATGGGTACAATAACGTTGTGGTTACAGCAGGGCTACACCTAGGCTGTAGAACCAGAGACAAGGAGTTTGGACTTAAATTCAAATAATAAAGCTACAAAATATGCTCTAAATCTGGTTTTAAGAATTGTAATAGTGATAGCTTCAGATGTTTTTGTAGAAGTATTTAATTTGAGGGATAACAATCCTCAGCCTGTACTGATCAGATTTGTATGTAACTCCAGGCTCAGCAATATGACTGTTGTTAACTGAAGTCTAGAGTGGCCACACAGCTAGCTCAGTTCAAGGGTCAATCATGGACACTTAATGCCATCCTCCCAGTGACACTCTGATCCCATGAACATAAGAGAAAAGAAGTAAGAGAGCACAAGGCACCCTTCTGAAAGATGACAGAAGAATTCTTCCTGACCACCAGCTCAATAGTTTTCCAAAAAACAGATCATGATTGCTTTTTTCTGTGAGTTTTCTTTGCAGAAATTTGCTCCTATTAAAATGCAACCCATTTCTATTTATCTAATTTCATTTAAAGTTCAAAGTAAATTTATTATCAAGGTACATTCAGTATGCATCACCATATATTAGCCCAAGCATGGGCAAACTACGGCCCGCGGGCCATATGCGGCCCATTAAGCTTTTTAATCCGGCCCGCAGAACTTGATGAAATTATATTAATAAACCTTGTTAACGTTTTTTCCCCGCAATTCTAGCGTTTTCCCAATAGATGACGCACTCTATATACATTGACCTTTGTTGAGGTGCAGCGTATTACTCCACATTTGCGCTTTACTTTGTGACCTTGTGGCGACCCATTTCCTGGCACATCCGAACCGGCTCACAATTAGCCAGCGTTCCGGCTAAGGGATTTGCGAGCACAGAGCTCCGCATATTGGTGCGCTCTCACTGTTCTGTCATTGTGCGGGTCGTTGTTGAGTTTTGGCACAGGGGACAATTGAATAAGAAGGAGCAGGACAAGTAGACCTGCATCTCCTACCGTTTTTGAAATAAAGACAGTCAGGAGGAGAGTGATGATGATAATATCTTGAAGGATAACAGAATTTTCAGTGCTTTAAAATAATAACTGTTACTATTAAAAAAGCTGTATTTTATTCATTTAATTTTCAGTGTTTTAAAAGACATTTCAATAAATAGCTAAATACCATGGGACTTCAAAGACAGATATTTTGTTGTAATGCATTTGTTCATTTTCAATTGAAATTAAAGCACATGTTTTCTACATATCCCATGATATTTTATTTTCTCTTATGAGGTGTATTACCAAAACACTCCATCCATCTGCTCCTGGTCCGGCCCCACTGTCTAATTTTAGAACCCTTTGTGGCCCTCAAGTCAAAAAGTTTGCCCACCCCTGTACTAGCCTGAGATTAATTTTTCAGCTGGCATTCACAGTAAATACAAAGAAACACAAAAGAATCAATGAGTAACTGCACACAAAAACAGAGAAACTACCACTGTGAAGTACATCATATTGTGCAAAAACAGAAGCGGGAAAGTAATTACTTAAGTAATAAATATTGAGAACATGAGATGCAGAGTCCTTGAAAATGCATCCATAGGTTGTGGAATCAGTTCAGTGTTGGGATGAGGGAGGTTTTCCATTCTGGTTCAGGAGCCTGACGATTAAGTGGTAATAACTGTTCCCAAACCTGGTGGTGTAGGACCTAAGGCTCCTGAACCTCCAAAATTAAATTCCTTTTGTCAATTTCTTTAGTGGATTTCTTGAGAGTACATGTTTATTTCACATATACCATATACCTCTAGATTACTCATGTGTTCACAACTCAATATTTGAAAGGGTACGAGTAGCAGTCCTATGCTCATCCACTCTTTCTTCATAGTTTCCATCTGCTTTTCTTATCTTTGAGACTTTCTAACCTTCAGGAATATTACTGAGTTTGCAGCTGTCCATGGCTCCCTTGTGCTATTTCAGCTGTTTAAACAGAACCTAATTACAGTTCACTGTTAATTGTCAGGATTATTAATTCTGTTGTTTCATTAGATTGCCTACTGTGCAGCCATTAAAGTGCAAATTTTAGCACAACTTGAAGAAACAGTAAAATTGAGGGCTGGTGCTGGAGCACTTAACCACTCTGCCTAATGACTCAAGAGAGCATGTAGTGCTGGTAGGATAGTTTTGTCCTTAGGTTAACAGATTTGTTCCCAGCAGAGAAATGGAGACTGTCCAAGGAAGAAAGAAGACATAAAAATGATTTGAGAATGATAATAAAACACACAGTGAACTACATTGTTTGTGTTAGCAATCAACACAACCTAAAGTGGTTCATTCCAGCACCAACATAGCATGCCCACAATGTTCAGCAGAATAACAAAAACAGCAACAGTAATGATGAAATGAAGCAAGACAACAACAGCAAAAGAAGGCCCTTTCCCACCCTCTCACACACATAGACAGGCCCTGCAGATGTTGGAAATCTTGAGCAACACTCACACACAATGCTGGAGGAACTCAGCTGGTCTGACAGCATCTATGGAGAGGAATAAACAGTCGACACTTCAGGCCAAGATCCTTCATCAGGCTGGAAAGGAAGGGGGCAGATGGCAGAATGACTTTAGATGAAGTCTGATTATTCCTTCCCCCAGAGGCTGATGAATGTGGAATTCTCTGCCCAATGAAGCAGTGGATGTTATCTCAGTAAATAGATTTTAGGCAAGGTTGGATAGATTTTTCAATAGTAGGGGAATTAAGATTATGTGGAAAAGACAAGCAGGTGGAAATGAGTCCATGGCCAGATCAGCCATGATCTTACTGAATGGTAGAGCAGCCTCAATGGGCCAGATGGCCTACTCCAGCTCCTATTCCTTATGTTCTTATGTTCTTAAGTTAATTACAGAGTACCAAACATTAAAGCGCGTCAGTTCTACGTGGAGACAGTTGATGTGGCATTGCGGTAGAAGTGCGATCACTCATGTCAAACGTGATGTTCTCCGAAGGGAATATTCCCTTAATGGAAAACATCATGAGCGATTTTGTTTAACTTGGTGAGACTGATACATGGGTAGACACCACATGGTCCGTGACAGATCAGGGTCAGGGTCCAGTGGCATGGAGTGCAGGACAAGCGGGAACTCTTCACTGCCACAGCCTTCCTCCGCATTCATGGTCATTGTAGTGTGACATCATCTTCTGCCAGCTCCACTGTTGAGATCTTTGTTGATTCGCTCTTTGTCTGCAACATCCTCCTTGGCCTTACCACCACAGGTGACCCTACCACAAACTAAGCTCTAGATGGAGTTGCTCTTGGGATCTCAAGCCTTTCCACCAGGTCAAGATGACAATTGTCAGAAAAGTGCCATGCAGTAGGGATACCCCATTATACTAGGGTCTCCTCCAAGTCTCTGAGAATCATGAAACACTTTCTGATTAATGTTACAGAACTTATGACTTAAGCTTTCTAGCTGGTCAATTGTAACATTCATTTTCCAGAGCCAGCTTCCATTTTCAGAAAGACAGGCTGCCTGTCCCAGCTACCGTCCAATGAGGCAGCTAAGCATTCACTCGTGAAATGAGTTAATATTGCGAGCATGCATATTGGCACAAGGTTTGGAAAGAAAGCCCCAAACAGTTGAAATTGGAATCGCTGATCCAACTTCTGTGCTTTCTAATTGGGGCTGCACAGTAGCCTAGCAGTTAGCATAACACTATCGCAGCATCAACGACCCAGGTTCAATTCAGCCACTGTCCGCAGCACCCCATCACTGCATGGGCTTCCTCCCACATTCAAAAGACATTCTACTTGGTAGGTTAATTGCCACATGGGTATAATTGGGTGACACAGACGTGCTGGCCGAAAGAGCATGATTCCGTGTAGCATCTCTAAATAATGAAATAAATAATTCCTTCTTTCTCGTTTTTTACACTGCTTATTTATTTTGGTAAATTATATGCTTTTATGTTTTTGCACAGAGCAGAATAAAAAATTCATGGTGTATGTTGGTGATAATAAATCTGATTCTGGAGTTATATTAATTCATTTTCCTCATATCTTAACTCATGGAAATAGTATTTGTCAGATTGTTATCTACTCATGTGATTTCTTATGTGACTCATTTAAGGACAATTTGGCAAGTCAAAACAATCTAGACCTGAATTAAACAATTTATTAACCAATTTGCATTTGCATCAATTCAGTTAAAAGTTTTGAGATACATTTTTTTTACACTTTATTGTACAGATTTCTTCTGAAGAATCATCTGAGAAAAACAAAGAAACAATAAATCACATGAATGGCTCTGTTTTCCTCAACTGCTTAAGTCCAGGGAAGACAAATTCTGGCCCCACCAACCATGTGAGATTGAGGCGTGAGACTGTCCCAGTTTGTGTGGATGCTGTGCAATTCACTACCCTCTTACAAATTAAGGCCACGAAATAATGGACAGTACATTGCATGCGATTAAAGGAATTATATTTTTGAATCTTAACTGAAGGGTTAGTAAAGAGCAAGAAAAAGAAAAGGGCCCATTCTAAGTTGGAGCTCATCTTGAACTTCTCTGTCACTCGTACTGGGCCTTCCGAATGTCAGTCGCAATCCAGCTCAAGCAAATGGGTCTCCCACCAGATTGGATGCTACGACCGGTTCTCTCCAGCATCTTCTCTCTTCATCTCCTGCTGAACAAAAAACCTAAGCCCAACCTTATTGTCCCTCACCAAGAAAACCTCCCGCTAATTGGATGGCACACATTCCACATCATCCCTCATCTTCAACAGTAACCCAAACAGGCTGAAAGCAGAACAGACAGTTTACAGAAGTGCTAAATGAAATACTTACAGCATAACAGTAAAGATGTAAACCAATCAAGTTTATCGATGCCTGCTCATGCTGTTTCTATGCCTGATGCGAGAACCTACACACTGGATAGAAGCTTCCTTCACTGTGCTATCAGAATTTGGAACAACCTTCCAGATGCTGTGGTTGGAAACATCTGCGACGATGGGGTCCGAGCCTTCAAGAGTCGAGTGCACAAACACCCATCATCTCTGGGAAGGAAGTCACGTGCTTCTTCAAAAGCTATCATGAAGGGGACCAGGATGGCAATGCTTGGCTGTTGGCAGGTAGGGTTAATACCTGACTTTCAAGAGCACTTGTGAGTTATGTTCTGGTTGGATTTAGTCCTTAAACTGCTGGAGAACAGTGCAGAAGGATCAAGTGCTGTTTTCTCCCGGTAGGGATTAGTTTTTAGTTCCAAGTGCTCCTGTCACGTTTTGTCACCCTGTAACCTTATCCTTCAATCTCTCTGAATTATGGAGGACAGCATGTGCATAAATGTCTCTCTCCAGCAGACTTCATCATGATTATCATGACTCCAGTATTTCTACTATTTTTTTTATGTTCAATTTTTTTATGTTCTATCGCTGAGCAACAGTGAACCGTCTGATTGTCCTATCAAAGTTCTCTTTGGGAACTAGTTGACTTGATCAGCATTTCTGATCTGGCTATTGTTCACGATTGCACTTAATAAAAAAAAAGGCACTACACACAGAAACCCAGGCAATGCTAACTGTAGACTTTTACCTCTAATTGTATTTTTGGCCTTTACTGCCCGTATGAAGGAAGAGGTGAGCTGCCTTCTTAGACCATAAGACCAGAAGACATTGCAGCAGAATTAAACCATCCAGCCCATCGAGTCTGCTCTGTCATTCAATCGTGGCTGATCCTTTTTTCCCCTCCTCAACCCCAGTTCCCACCTTCTCCCCATAACATCAAAAGATGCCATGTCCAATCAAGAACCTGTCAAACTCTGCTTTAAATACATCCAACAACCTGGCCTCTACAAAGGCATGTGGCAACAAATTCCACAAATTCACCACCCTTTGGCCAAAAGAAATTTCTCTACATCTCTGTTTCGAAAGGGTGTCCCTCGATCCTGAGGCTATGCCCTCTTGTCCTAGACTCTCCCACCATGGGAAACATCCTTTCCACATCCACTCTTTCTAGGCCTTTCAACATTCGAAAGGTTTCACTGAGATTCCCCCTCATCCTTCTGAATTCCAGCGAGTACAGATCCAGAGCCATCAAACGTTCCTCGAATGATAACCCTTTCATTCCTGGAATCATTCTTGTGAACCTCACAGTTGCAATCCACCTGCTGCAATGTGGCACAACTGTGCTGCTGTGTGAGTGGCTGAAGAGTTCAAGAATTCAGATGCATTTACAATAAAGGAAAGGCCACATATTTACCCATTGAGGATATCTTCAAGAGCCACTGCCTGGTCAGATGGTTTTGATGGTGGGGAAATATACTGCCTCTAATTTATCCATTGCTTATGGACGCTCTCTATCTGAGTTATCTCACCTCTTCTTGCTATTACCATCAGGAAGGAGGTGCAGGAGCCTGAAGACCCACATTCAATGATTCAGAAACAGCTTCTTCCCTCTGCCAGCATATTTTGGAATGGTCCACAAACCTATGAACATAATCTCGTTAAACCCTATCGTTTGCACAAATATATTTATTTGTTACTTACTGTAGTTTTATGTCTTTGCACAGTATGGCTGCTGCAAAGCAACAAATTTCATGTTAAATAGGATGGTCACAATAAACCTGATCCTGCTTCTGAATTCAGTATAAGTATATGAGTGTGACATGGATATAAACATCCAAATATAAGCCATTGTCCTTTTGGTAGTAATGGCCACGAGATATGGTTGTGTTATTGGAATCACATAAGGCATTTTTGTAACACACACAAAATGCTGGAGGAACTCAGCCGGCCAGGCAGCGTCTATGGAAAAAAGTACAGTCGATGTTTTGGGCCGAGACCCTTCGGCGGGGCTAGAGAAAAAGCTGAGGAGTAGATTTAAAAGGTGGGGGGAGTGGAGAGAGAACCACCAGGTGACGGGTGAAACCTGGAGGGGGAGGGATGAAGTAAAGAGTTGGAAAGTTGATTGGTGAGATGAGGTGAGAGAGGGAAAAGAGGATGGGAAAGGGAGGGGGTGGGGTGTAGTATTACCAGAAGTTTGAGAAATCAATGTTCATGCCATCAGGCTGAAGGCTACCCAAACGGAATATAAGGCGCAGTTCCTCCAACCTAAGTGTGGCCTCATCATGACAGTGCAGGAGGCCATGGATGGACATATCGGAATGGGAATGGGAAGTGGAATTAAAATGGGTGGCCACTGGGAGATCCCGCTTGTTCTGGCGGATGGAGCAGAGATGCTCGGTGAAGCGGTCTCCCAATCTACATTGGGACTCACTAATGTACAGCAGGAGCTCCGAACACAGTAAATTATCCCAACAGACTCGCAGGTGATGTGTCATCTCACCTGGAAAGACTGTTTGGGGCCCTGAGTGATAGTGAGGGAGGAGGTGCTGGGGCAGGAGCAGGTGAAGCACTTGTTCCGTTTGCAACGATAAGTGCCAGGAGGAAGATCAGTGGGGAGGGATAAATGGACAAGGAATTGCATAGGGAGTGATCTCTATGGAAAGCAGGAAGTTTAGGAAAATGTGTGCTTGGTGGTAGGATCCTTTCAGAGGTGGCAGAAATTTTGGAGAATTATGTGCTAAATATGGAGGCTGGTGGGGTGGTAGGTGAGGACAAGAGGAACCCTGTCACTGGTAGGGTAGTGGGAGGATGTGGTAAGAGCAGACAGGTGTGAAATGGAAGAGATGTGGTTGAGGGCAGCGTTGATAGTGGAGGAAGGGAAGCCCTTTCCTTGAAAAAGGAGGACATCTCCTTCATTCTAGAATGAAAAGCCTCTTCCTGAGAGGAGATGTGGTGGAGACAAAGGAATTGAGAAAAGGGGATGGCATTTTTACAATGAATAGGCTGGGACGAGGTGTAGTCTAGGTAGCTGTGAGAGTCCGTGGCTTTGTATTAGACATTGGTGGATAAGCTATCTCCATGGAAACAGAGACAGCGAGATCAGGAAAGGGAAGGGAGGTGTCGGAAATGGATGAGATGAATTTAAGGGCAGGGTGGAATTTGGAGACAAAGTAGATGAAGTCGACACATCCAGCACGGGTTCAGGAAGCAGCACCAATGCAGTTGTCGATGCAGCATAGGAAAAGTGTGGAGTGGTCACCTGTGTAGGCTTGGAACATAGACTGTTCCATGTAGTAGCCATCAAACAGGCAGGCATAGCTGGGACCCATGCGAGTGCCCATGGCTACCCCTTTTTGTTTGAAGGAAATGGGAGGAGCTAAAGGAGAAATTATTGAGAGTGAGGATGAGTTCTGCTAGGCAGAGGAGAGTGGTGATGGAGGGGAACTGGTTGGGTCTGGTGTCCAGAAAGAATTGGAGAGCTTTGAGGCCTTCTTGGCAGGGGGCTAGAGGTGTATAGGGACTGGACATCCATAGTAAAAATGAGATGATGAGGGCCAGGGAACTTGAAATCCTTGAAAAGATCAAGAAGATCTTTTTGGTATTTTTGTAGAAAGTTCCCTCTGCAGCACAGAGGCATTAGGGTTTCATAATCATAATCAACAGTTATGAAACAATGGATTCTGCTGCCTTCCCTATCATTGTGGAGATTTCAACCAGGCCAGCTTGAAGGAATCTCTGATCAACTACCAGTAACATATCACCTGTGGAACCAGAGGAACAAACATATTTGACTACTGTTATACTGTGTTATTATGTATGTACATAATAAAGAACTTCTGTGCAATGTGGGTGGTTCACCCGGAACCAGAAGTGAGATGGGTGAGCAGGTTGCTCTGCTCGTGTAGGACTGAAGCCATTTTACTGTTAATGAATGTGCTGGCATTTTTACCCAAGTTTATCTTTATTAAGAACAAACATAACATATACCACCATCAAATGTCCTTACCGTGCCATCCTAGGCCCGTACTTTGGAGAGTCCAAACATCTACTTCTTCTCCCAGAGTATAGGCAGCACCAGTGGTGAAGTTCAAGAAGGTATGGTCAAGGGAGGAGAAGTGTTTACAGGGCTGCTTTGAGTTGATGGACTAGATAAAATTTAGGACTCATCTTTGAAACTGAATGAATACGCCACATTTGTCACCCACTTCATCAAGACCAGTGTGGATGAATGCATGTGTGCACCTTCGAGAACATATTGGACGTACCCAAACCAAAAGCCATGGGTGAACCAGGAGATTCATAACCTGCTAAGGGCTAGATATGTGCATTTAAGACTGGTGATCCAGAAATAGCATGATCTATGGAAGCCTATTTTAGGAGCAAAAAAAAACCATATCTAATTGAAGTTAGAGACTGAACTGGATGCACGTTAGCTCCTGTAGGGTTCACAGGCCATTAGTTCCTGCAAGGTGAAACCTAGCATCATGAATGGCTGTGAGACTTCACTCCCAGATGAGCTCAACGCCTTTTATGCACGCTTTGAAAGGGAAATTAAACTACACCAGTGTGAATCCCTGCAGCATCTGGTGACCCCATGATCTCTGTCTCAGAGTTCAAAGTCAAAACAGCTTTCAAGAGGGTGAACCTCTCAAGGCGTCAGTCCCTGATGGTGTTCCTGGTAGGGCATTGAAAGCCTGTGCCAACCAGATGGCACAGGTCACAGCTCACTGCTGCAGTCAGGGGATCTTACCTACTTCAAAAGGGGGACAATCATGCCAGTGTCAGAGAAGAACTGGGTGAACTGCAACAACAACCACCACCCAGTTGCACTCACATCAACTGTGATGAAGTGATGAAGTGGTCATAGTCAACTCCTGCCTAAGCAAGGACCTGGAGCTGTTGCAATTTTCCTATTGCCACAGTAGGTCTATAGCAGATGCAATCTTACTAACTCTCCACTCGACTTTGGATCACCTGGCAATACCTATGTCAGCCTGCTGCTTATTGATGACATTTCTGCGTCCAACACAATCATACCCTCAGGTCTAATCAACATGCTCCAAAAGCTGGACCCCTGCAACTGGCTTGATGGGTCACTGGAAGACCATAGTCAGTGTAGGTCGGGAATAACATCTCCTCGCTGACAATCAGCTCTGGTGCACCTCAAGTATGTCAGTTTAGCTCACTGCTCTACACTCTCTACATCCACAACAGTGTGGCTAGGCACAGCTCAAACTCCATTGATAAATTTGCTGATGAAATAACTGTTGTTTGCAGAATTTCAGATGGTGATGAGGAGATCTATTAGGGCGTATTCTGGAGTTAGGGTATTGAGCAATTATTAAAGTCGCCAGCAACCAATCTTCAGACATGAACATGGATTGCAGATTGAATTTAAAATGCAGCCCTGAACAATAGTTTTCCTGGAGTTGATAGCAAGCCAGACAATGCTGATCAAGATTCATTTTGGGTGTCTGGGGTGTGGGTGCAAAGAAAGAGGTGTGTGAAAACTATATATAAGTCAAAGGAAGCATTATAGATGCATTGTAACTATAGAATTGTCCTGCTGTTACTTTTGATCTTTAGCATATAAAAATATTATTTAATAGTGGGTCAGCGGACCTTTTCATCCAAGGGTGTCTCAAATTATGATGCCTCTTGCTCAGTTTTGTTAAATAAAATCCACTGGCTTCAGTGTCTATCCCAGTGACTCTGTTCAAGCTACAAGAAGGTGTACAGGAGTGGGATAGATCAGCTGGTTGAGTGGTGTCACAGCAACAAGCTCGCACTCAATGTCTGTAGGACCATGGAATTCATTTTGGACTTCAGAAGGGGAAGTCAAGAGATCAGCAATGGAAAGGGTGAGCAAGTTCAAGTTCCTGGGTGTCAACATCTCTGAAGATCTATCCTGGGTCCAACATATTCATGCAATTACAAAGAGGCATGACAGTGGCTATATTTCATTAGGAGTTTGAGGGGACTTGGTATGCAAAAGACTTGTGCAAATTTCTATAGGTGCACCATTCTAACTGATTGCTCACAATCTGGTATGGAGGGGCCACTGCATAGGATCGAAAAAGCTGCACAGAGTTATAAACTCAGCAGCTCCATCATGGGCACTAGCCTCCTCAGCATGTCCATCATTAAAGACATCCATCGTTAAGGAGCCCCATCACTCAGGGCATGCTTTCTTCTCATTGCTACCATCAAGGAGGAGGTACAGGAGACTGAAGACATATACTCAACGTTTCAGGAACAGCTTCTTCCCCTCTGATTTCTAAATGGATAATGAACCAATGATACTACCTCAGTTTTTTAGCTCTCGTATATATATATATATATATATGAAAAATTTTTAATGATTATGTTTTGCAATACTCCAAAACAATAAATTTCAAGACACAAAAGACTGATGCCAAATGTGGAATGACAGGTAAGGTTTGAATACAAGACAAAGTTAGAATCAAGTCATAATTAATTCTATTTGATTCAGTATCAAACAAGTTTTATTTTAGTACTTTGACATTGCCTAATATATTATACACTGTAAAGTAAAGAAATAGTGTGCAAGATGCAAAAGTAAAGTGTACAGAAATCTTCTGGAGAAATTACATATGTATTGACTAATGATAGTTGAAGCTATAAGTAAATCAGTGAATTAAAAGTTTCCCTTTACAATTTCAAATATTCTTTGCTTTGTTAATTTTTTAATAATTTCACAATCCTATATTAATTTTAGGGTACCATCATAGCCAATGTGAAATATTTTGCTGAGTTGTCTGTGTATGCAGCTGCCACCTCAGCTAGCACTGATGCACAATTTGATGAATAACTTGTATAGTTTTGGCAAACTTATCCCACAGGTCCAGAGCAAACATCTGCTCACCATGCAAACAGAGCTGTCTCTCTATCAGGTATCTGCTTGCAGTGGCTTCCTCCACAGGTGTGAAAGCTGTATCAAATCGTCCCAACAGGAAACAAGGCTTTCAGATTCCACTTTCAGTGTTTCAGAAAAATCCTGAAGGTCACATCGGACCAAAACGTCACCAACAAAGAATTCCTTTAGAAAGTCAGCCTTCAGCTTGTGCTCAGCACTCTCATTGACGGTGATAAGTGAAGCACATGGCTCTTGATCGTCTGCCAAACACTGATCTATGACCAGCTCAAGGCCATGCGTCATCCAGAAAAAGGCCAAAACTCTGATATGGCAATAAAGCAAAGCATTTCTCAAGTAATTCAAATCACCATTGACAGCTGGGAGAACATTGCCCATCCCGACAGTCTCTACCCTTGCCTCTCTCAGTGGCCTATGCTATATCCCATTGGGCCCTAGAGACTTGCCCACCTTACTGCTCTTTAAGAGACAACACCACCTCCTCCTTTAGCTCAAAATACCCTAGCAAAGATGCACTCAGCTGATGGTTTGAGATACATTTACTTGAATGCAAGGAGTATCATAAACAAAGCAGATGAACTTAGAGTGTGGATCAATACGTGGAATTGTGACATTGTGACCATTGCAGAGACTTGAGTGTCTCAGGAGCAGGAATGGCTGCTGAATGTGCCAGACTTTAGATATTTCAAAAAGAGCTGAGAGGGAGGCAAAAGAGGTGAAGGTGTGACATCGCTAGTTAGGGATAGTGTCACGGCTGCAGAAAAGGAGGAGGTCGTAGAGGGATGGTCTACTGAGTCAGGGTGGGTGGAAGACAGAACAGGAAAGGGGCAACAACTCTACTGGGTGTTTTTATAGACCCTCCAATAGTAACAGGGATATTGAGGAGCAGATAGGGAGGCAGATTCTGGAAAGTACAATAATAATAAGGTTGTTGTGATGGGAGATTTTAACTTTCCTAATATTGATTGGCATCTCCTTAGCGCAAGGGGTTTAGATGGGGTGGAGTTCAAGCAGGTTTCCTGGTGCAATATGTAGATAAGCCAACCAGAGGAGAGGCCGTACTTGATCTAGTATTAGGAAATGAACCTGGTTAGGTCTCAGATATCTTGGTGAGAGAGCATTTTTGAGGTAATGATCACAACTCTGTCTCTTCCATCTAGTTCACCATAGCATTGGAGAGGGATAGGAGCAGGCAATTTCAGAAAACATTTAATTGGGGAATGGGGAAATATGATGCTATTAGGCAGGAACTTGGGAGCATAAACTGGGAATAGAGGTTCTCAGGGAAATGCACGGCTGAAATGTGGCAAATGTTCAGGGAACATTTGCATGGAGTTCTGCATAGGTATGTTCCATTGAGGCAGGGAAAGGATGGTAGAGTTAAAGAACCATGATGTACGTTTGTACAAAGCATGTAGAAAATCTAGTTAAGAAGAAAAGAAAAGCTGATGAAAGGTTCATGAAACTAGGTACTGTTAGAGCTCTAGTAAATTACAAGGTTGCTAGTAATGTTTAAGAATGAAATTAGGAGAGCCAGAAGAGACCATGAGAAGGCCCTGATGAGCAGGATTAAGGAAAACCCCAAAGCATTCTACAAGTATGTGAAGAGCAAGATGATGAGCCGTGTGAGAAAAGGACCAATCAGGAGCAACAGTGGAAATGTGTGCATGGAGTCGAAGGAGATAGTGGAGGTACTTAATAAATACTTTGCTTCAGTGTTAACCAGAGAAAAAGACCTTGGCAATTGTGGGGATGATTTACAGCAGACTGAAATGCTTAAGTATATAGATATTAAGAAAGAGGATGTGCTAGAGCTTTTGAAGAGCATTTAGCTGGATGGGTCACTGGGACTGAATGAGATATATCCCAGGCTGCTGTGGGAGGCAGGGGAGAAGATTGCTCAGCTTCTTGCAATGATCTTTGCGTCATCAATAGGGGCGGGAGATGTACCAGAGTTTTGGATGGTTGAGGATGTTGGTCCCTTGTTCAAGAAAGAGAGTAGGGATAACCAAGGAAATTATAAACTAGTGGGTCTGACTTCAGTAGTGGGCAAGTTGATGGAGAGGATCCTGGGGGGTGGGGGGTGGGATTTGTGGGCATTTGGAGAGATGTAGTCTATTTGGGGATATTCAGCATTGCTTTGTTAGGGGCAGGTCATGCCTCATGAGCCTGATTGGATTCTTTGAGAATGTGGTGGGACACATTGATGGGGGTGGAGCAGTGGATGTGGTGTATATGGATTTCAGTGGGGCTTTTTATGGGGTACCCCATACAAGGCTCCTTCGGGGGGTGGGGAGGCATGGGATCCAGGGAGACCTTGCTTTGTGGATCCAGGGTTGGCTTGCCCGCAGAGGCCAGAGGGTGGTTGTAATGGTTCGTCTTCTGCATGGAGGTTAGTGACCGGTGGTGTTCCATGGGGATCTGTTCTGGGACCACTCCTCTTTGTGGCTTTTGTAGATGACCTGGATGGGGAATTAGAAGGGTAGGTTGGTGAGTTTGCTGATAACATGGGAATTGGGGGTGTTGTGGATGGTCTGGAGGGTTGTCGGAGGTCACAGTGGGACATCAATAGGATGCGGAACTGGGCTGAGGAGTGGCAGATGGACTTCGACCCAGATAAGTGTGAAGTGGTTCATTTTGGTAGGTCCAGTTTGACGACAGAATATAATATAAATGGCAGGACTCTTGCCAGTGTAGAGGATCTAGGGGATCTTGGGGTCTGTGTCAATAGGACACTCAACTATGCTGTGCAGGTTGACAGTGTTATTAAGAAGGTGAATAGTGTGTTGACATTCATCAACTGTGGCGTTGCGTTCAAAAGCCGTGAGGTAATGTTGCAGCTATATGGGACCTTGATCGAACTCCACTTGGAGTCTGTGTTCAGTTTGGGTCACCTCACTGCCAGAAGGATGTGGACACTGTGGAGAGAGTGCAGAGGAGAATTGCAGGGATGTTGCCTGGATTGGAGGGGGTACCTTATGAGAATAGGTTGAGTGAATTTGGCCTTTTCTCCGTGGAGCGACAGAGGATGAGAGGTGACCTGATAGAGATGTATAAGATGATGAGGGGCATTGATCGTGTGGGTTGCCAGAGGCGTTTTCCCAGGACCGAAATGGCTAACACAGGGGTGCACAGGTGTTTGGAAATAGGTACTGAGGGGATGTCAAGGGTATGCTTTTTCACACAAGGAGTCGTGGGTGCGTGGAATGCACTGCTGGCAGCAGTGGTGGAGCGGATACAACTGGGTCTTTTAAGAGTTTCTTAGATAGGTACATGGAGCTTAGAAAAATAATTACTTATTGTACTGCCCTGCACCATTTTGTGCACTTTATGTAGTCTTGTGTAGGTCTGTAGTCTAGTGTAGTTCTTGTGTTGTTTTACATTGTCTAGTGTAGCCTTGTGCTGTCTCACATAGTCTAGTGTAGTTTTGTGTTGTTTCATGTAGCACCAGGGTCCTGGAGGAAATTTGTTTCATTTTTACTGTGTACTGTACCAGCAGTTTATGTTCGAAATGACAAAAAAAGTGACTTGTCTTGACTTGAATGAAAGACATAAAAGCATGCAGTGGATCAGTAAATAGTAAACAATAAAGGTAAGTTGATGTATAATTTAAAATTAGGTGGCAAATTTCACTTTCAAATAACAAATAACTTGCTCTTCTCTGGCAGTCCTTTGAGAATAAGAATAACCCCAGTTCTGTGAGTAAGAGGTGTTTTGTGAGGCCAATGTGGGAAACTATAGGCTCTTCCACAACTGGGTTAGGTGGTGGCTGATGGAACAGGTGGGTAACTTGGTTTTGAGGTGCTGGACTTTTGTTGTTTTTGTTGTTTATGCAGAGTCTCCTTGTGCTTTCAGTGGTTAGTCTCAAAGTTGGACCAGAGAAATCCAAGAGCTCCTTCTTCCAGAAGCTTTGAGCCCAACATGGAATCTGTTCCTCCACCAGCCCAGCCTGTTAATCTCTTCCTGTGTCTTGAGTGGGAGCATGCAGATGACATAACTTACCCTCTATTAACAACAGACTGTAGCTGAGGGTTCAATATTGGAAATATAATCCTGGGAGAGGACCTTGACTTCTGTTTGCTTAGGCTTCCAGTGATTTTAAAGAATTTTGCAGTGACAAAATTGGTAACATTGTTCCAATATTGTGAGGTAGTTGTGGCAGCTTGTCCAAGAAGTTGAGCCTTTAAGTCCAATATTTGCTACATTTTCCCAAGATTTCTACCATTTACAAATTTTCTTTCGGTCTGTGATACCATTAAACTTTACAAATAAAGAAAGCAAATTTTTTTCAGACCACATCTGCTGCCAAATACCAAATCAGAATCAGAATCAGGTTTAATATCACCAACATATGTTGTGAAATTGGTTGCTATGCAGCAGCAGTACATTGAAATACATAACAATAAAAAACATAAATTACAGTAGGTAGAGTATACATACATTTTAATAAGTTAAACTAAATAAATAGTTCAAAGCAAGTTTATTATCAGAGTACATACATGTCATCGCATACAGCCCTGGGGTTCTTTTTCTGTGGGCATACTTAGCAAATCTATTGAACAGTAACTGTAAAAAGGATCTGTAAGCTGTAAGCGTCAGGAACTGTAAACAAACTGTGCAAATGCAGATGATAAATAAATTGCAATAAATAGCGAGCATGAAATAATAAGATAAAAGACTCCTTAAATGAGTGTAGTTATCCCCTTTTGCTCAAGAGCCTGGTGGTTGATGGTTAGTAACTGTTCTTGAACCTGGTGGTGTGAGTCCTGAGGCACCTGTACCTTCTACCTGATGGCAGCAGTGAGAAGACCATGGCCTGGGTGGTGAGGATCTTTGATGATTGATGCTGCTTTTCTATGGCAATGTTTCATGTAGATGTGCTTAATGGTTGGGAGGGTTTTCCCTGTGATGTACTGGGCTGAATCCACTGCCTTTTGTAGGATTTTCTGCTCGAAGGCATTGGCGTTCCCATATTAGGCCGTGATGCAGCCACTCAGCACACTTTAAACCACACCTCAATAGAATTTGCCAAGGTCTTTCATAACATGCGGAATCTTCACAGACTTCTGAGGAAGTAGAGGCACTGTCTGTCTGTCTTCACAATTATATTTACATGATGTGTCTAGAACAGGCCCTCTGAGATTGTGACACCGAGGGATTTAAAGTTCTCCACCTCTGATCCTCCAATGACTACTGGCTCATGGACCTGTTGTTTCCCTCTCCAGAAGTCTACAATCAGTTCCTTGATCTTATTGACATTGAGCAAGAGGTTGTTGTTATTACATCACTCAGCCAAACATTCAATCTCTCTCCTGCATGCTGATTTATTAACCCCTTTGATACAGCCCAGTCATCAGCAAACATATATGGTGTTGGAGCTGTACTTAGCCACACAGTCATAGTTGTAGAGTGAGTAGAACTGGAGAGTAAGTACACATCCCTGTAGTGCTCCACGCTGATGGAGATTCTGGAGGGAATATTTTTGCCAATTCACACTGACTGGGGTTTACAAGTGAGGAAATCACTTTTGGGGTATTGAGTCCAGGTCTTAGAGTTTACTGATCAGCTTTGAGGGGATGATGGTGTCAACTGCTGAGCTGTAATCAATAAAGAGCATCCTGATGTATGCATCTTTGTTGTCCAGGTAGCATCTGCTGAAGACTTAATACTTCATTAGGTGAATTGGAGCAGATCCAAGTCACCATTCAGGCAGGAGCTGATTTGCTTCAGCACCAGCCTCTCAAAACACTTCATCACTGTGGATGTAAGTGCTACTGGATGATAGTCACTTAGGCAGTTTACTACGTTCTTCTAGGGCAGGGGTGTCAAACTCATTTTAGGTCACGGGCTGGATTGGGCAAAATGCAGCTTCATGCGGGCCGGATCAGTCGGGCGCGTGCGAACGCAGCTTTCATTGCCTCCGTTTTTTCAGCCTGTTCTCATGTGTCTTAGTCTCTGCTATAACTACAGAATGTTTCACTTCACAAATTCCGTTTCTTATGAAGAAGACTGCTGAGCAAGCATTAATTTTATGATTGGTATTTACTTACAATCATAGGCTTCATATCGCCGGGCCATTAATAATTAAAATAATAGATCTATCTAAAATGATCTCGCGGGACGGATATAATTGTACGCCGGGCCGGATATGGCCCGCGGGCCTTGAGTTTGACACCTATGTTCTAGGGCAGAGGTACGATTGAAGTCTGCTTGAAGCAGGTGGGTACCACATACTGCCAGAGCAAGAGATTAAAGATATCTGTAATCACATCCGCCAGTTGGTCAGCACAGGTCTTCAGTACTCGGCCAGGTACTCCGTCTGGACCAGATGCTTTCCTTGGATTCATTCTCTTGAAGGCAAACAGCACATCGTCTTCAGATACTGAGACCAAAGGATCATTGAGAGACATGGGGGTGTACGATGGCTCCCCCCGGTTCTGGTGATCACAGTGAGCATAGAAGGCATTGAGCTCACCTGGAAGTGAAACTCTACCGTCCCCTATGTTGCAAGGTTTAACTTTGGTTATCAGTGCAAAATAGTGCAAGAAGAGAAAAAAAAGTAGTGAGTTCATGTTCAAGGGTTCAATGCTCGTTCAGAAATCTCATGGCAGTGGGAAGAAGATAATAGACAATAGACAATAGGTGCAGAAGTAGACCATTCAGCCCTTAAAGCCTGCACCACCATTTTGAGATCATGGCTGATCATCTACTATCAATACCCGGTTCCTGCCTTGTCCCCATATCCCTTGACTCCCCTATCCATTAGATACCTATCTAGCTCCTTCTTGAAAGCATCCAGAGAATTGGCCTCCACTGCCTTCCGAGACAGTGCATTCCAGACCCCCACAACTCTCTGGGAGAAGAAGTTTTTCCTTAACTCTGTCCTAAATGACCTACCCCTTATTTTCAAACCATGCCCTCTGGTACTGGACTCTCCCAGCATCTGGAACATATTTCCTGCCTCTATCTTGTCCAATCCCTTAATAATCTTATATGTTGCAATCAGATCCCCTCTCAATCTCCTTAATTCCAGTGTGTACAAGCCCAGTCTCTCTAACCTCTCTGCGTTAAGACAGTCCTGACATCCCAGGAATTAACCTTGTGAATCTACACTGCACTTTCTCTACAGCCAGGATGTCCTTTCTTAACCCTGGAGACCAAAACTGTACACAATACTCCAGGTGTGGTTTTACCAGGGCCCTGTACAAATGCAAGAGGATTTCCTTGCTCTTGTACTCAATTCCCTTTGTAATAAAGGCCAACATTCCATTAGCCTTCTTCACTGCCTGCTGCACTTGCTCATTCACCTTCAGTGACTGATGAACAAGGACTCCTAGATCTCTTTGTATTTCTCCCTTACCTAACTTTACACCGTTCAGATAATAATCTGCCTTCCTGTTCTTACTCCCAAAGTGGATAACCTCACACTTATTCACATTAAATGTCATCTGCCAAGTATCTGCTCACTCACCCAGCCTATCCAAGTCACACTGAATTCTCCTAACATCCTCATCACATGTCACACTGCCACCCGGATATTCCTGAATCATTGAGTGTGTGTCTTTAGGCTCTTGTACCTCCTTCTTGATGGTAGCAGTGAGAAGGGAACATATCCTGGGTGATTGGAATCATTAATAATGGATGCTGCCTTTTTGAGGCATCGTTCCTTGAAGATGTCCTGGATGCTAGAGCCCATGATGGAGCTGATCAAGTTCACAACTTTCTGCAGCTTATTTTGATCTCCCGTGTTGTCCGGTATCTCCTACACCAGACAATGATGCAGCCAGCTAGAATGTCAGATATAGATAAGCACAACACCTTGAATTTCTATAGTGACACAGATACCCTACCACAGACCCAGCCCCAGAAAGTTCAGCTCTTCATGATTGAAGTACTCATGGCAGCTAAAACAGGCCAGTTACCAATTTCCTACTAAGTTTTCTGTAGTCCATGTAAATCACAACTAAAACAAATGAAGCAACATCCTAGTATAGTCTGTGACGCCACCAGCTGGAACTTTTGCTTATCACTGCCTGAGATAAGCTTCTTTTCTGCCTGTAACAGTTACGAGAAGGATTATATTTTCCATTTCTTGATAAAATAACACCTTCTCTATTTTATGTGCAAAATGCCAGCAGAAAAATGAATGCATGTGTGATTTTTGCCATGCCCACTTGCAGATGCAGTGTTAAAGGGAGAAATCTGGCGCTGATATCACCTATGACAAATGGCCCTATAGCAGAGCTCACCATGTACTGAGCACTATGCAAAGGACAGAGTTTGTGAACATCATAAAACAGAGGAGCAGGATTAGGACATTTGGCCCATCGAGTACTACTGTCAGGTGAACTGAAAGCTGAACAACATACAGTACAACAACAGAATGTTACAAATTGCATGGTTGTATAGTGAGGCACACAGTATACTGGAGAAAAAACTGCAGGTGTAGGAGGAGCCACTTCCCTCAAAGTTCAAAGTAAATTAATTATCAAAATACTTATATCTCACCATATACAATCTGAAATTCATTTACTTGCAGACGTACTCAATAAATCCTGAATAGACTACTAATCATAATCAGATCAATGAAAGTATTGAGCCAACTTGAGTATTCAGCCAGTGTGAAAAAGACAATAAACTATGTAAATACAAAAATAATGAAATAATAACAATAAATAAATAAATAAATAAATAAATGGATAAATAAATAAATAAATAGATAGATAAATAAATAAATGGATAAATGGATGGATGGATGGATGGATAGATAGATAAGCTATAAATATCAAAAACATAAGAGGAAGAGTCCTTGAAAGTGAGACCATAGGCTATTGGAATGTTTCAATGATGGGGCAAGTGAAGGGGAGTGAAATTATCCCCTTTGGTTTGAGAGCCTGATAGCTGAGGGGTAATAAGCTTTTCTGAACCTGATGGTGTGAGTCATGAGGTTCCTGTATCTTTTTCCTGATGGCAGTAGCGAGAAGAGAGCATGTCCTGGGTGACAGGGATCCCTGATGACGAATGCTGATTTCTTGCGACGTTTCATGTGGATGTGCTCACGGTGGGGAGGGCTTTACCCGTGATGAACTAGGCCATGACCACTGTTTTTGTAAGATTTTCTATTCAAGGGCACTAGCATTTCCATGTCAGGCTATGATGCAGCCAGTCAATATATTCTCCACTACATGCCTATGTTTGTCAAAGTTTTAGATGTCTTGCTAAATCTTTGCAAACTGCTAAGGAAGTGGAGTGCTTTTGTCATAATAGCACTTACATGCTAAGCCCAGGACAGGTCCTCTGAAATAATTACACTGAGGAAGGTAGATAGAGGAGTTAAGAAAGCTTAATGGGGTGTTAGCTTTCATAAGTCAAGGGATAGAGTTTGAGTTGTGAGGTAATGATGCAGCTCTATAAAACTCTAGTTAGGCCACATTTGGAGTACTGTGTCCAGTTCTGGTCACCTCACTATAAGAAGGATGAGGAAGCATTGGAAAGGGTACAGAGGAGATTTACCAGGATGCTGCCTGGTTTAGAGAGTATGCATTATGATCAGAGATTAAGGGAGCTAGGGCTTTACTCTTTGGAGAGAAGGAGGATGAGAGGACACACGATAGAGGTATACAAGATAGTAAGAGGAATAGATAGAGTGGACAGCCAGCACCTCTTCCCCAGGGCACCACTGCTCAGTACAAGAGGAGATGGCTTTAAGGTAAGGGGAGGGAAGTTCAAGGGGGATATTAGAGGAAGGTTTTTCACTCAGAGAGTGGTTGGTGGGTGGAATGCACTGCCTGAGTCAATGGTGGAGGCAGATACACTAGTGAAGTTTAAGAGACTACTAGACAGGCAAATGGAGGAATATAAGGTGGGGGGTTATGTAGGAAGCAGCATTTAAGGGTCGGCACAACATTATGGCAGAACATTCTATGTTCTATGAATTTGAAGCTGCTGACCCTTTCCACCTCTGTTCCTCCAATAAGGACTAGCTGTTTGGACCTTTGATTTCTTCCTCCTGAAGTCAACAATCAGCTCTTTGGTCTTTCTGACATTGAGTAGGAATTTGTTGTTATGGCACCATTCAACCAGATTTTCATTCTCCCTTCGAAATGCTGATTCATCACCACCTTTGATTCGACTTAAGACAGTGGTGTTATCAACACACTTGAATATGTCTTTAGGTCTGTGCTTAGCCACATAGTCATAGGTGTAATGTATGTAGAGCAGGGGGCTAAGCACACAAACTTGTGATGCACCTGTGCTGAAGGAGATCATGGAGGAGATGTTGTTGTCAATCCAAACTGACTGAGGTCTACAAGTGAGGAAATTGAAGATCCAATTGCATGAAGAGGTAATGAGGCCAAGGTCTTGAAGTTTTATTGATTAGTTTTGAAGGGATGGTGGTATTGAGTGCCAAGCTGGAGTCAATAAAGAGCATTCTGATGTATGTAACTTTGCTGTTCATATATTCCTTGGTTGAGTGAAGAGCCAATGAGCTGGCATCTGCTGTGGACCAGTTATGCCAATAGACAAATTGGAGTGGATCCAAGTCACTTCTCAAGCTGGAGGTGAGATTTTTCATCACCAACCTCTGAAAATGCTTCATTACTGTGGATGTAAGTGCTACTGTATGATAGTCATTGAGACAGTTTACCACATTACCTTGAAGCAGGCAGGGTACCTCAAACTGCTGAAGCGAGAAGTTAAAGATCCTAGCGAACACTCTAGCCAGTTGATCAGCGCAGGTTTTTAGTACCTGGCCAGATACCCTGCTTGGGCTGGATGCTTTTCAAAGATTCAAAGGTTCAAAGGTTCAAAGATTAATTTATTATCAAAGTATGTACCTATATACAACTCTGAGATTCTTCTTCTCCAGATAGCCACAAAACAAAGAAAGAACATGAAAGTTGTTCAGAGCAAACAAGAACAGCGATCCTATTATCAAACTCTCCCTCCCCGACACAAAACTCAACAAGAACATCGACCTCCAAACACCCCTCTCCCTGCACAAAAACCTACACAACACAACTCCCAAACCCTTCCACTCACACAACAGAATGGAAAGGAACTGGCAAAAAACACAGAATATAAAAATGTGGGTTCAACCTCCTGAAGGCCTCAGAGATTGAAATGGCAGAATCATGGGAGTTTCTGGTGGTTCTTGGTCACCAGGCTTGAATGCCTCTGACCTGGACCCCAACAGATTGTGTATCTCATGGTTCATCCAGGGCTTCTGGTTGGGGAAGACTGATTTTGGGGGGGGTTACACTCATCTACAACTGGTTTAATAAAGTCTGTGACAACCATGGTGTATTCATTCAGATCCACAGATAAGTCCATAGGATCATAAAACCATAAGACATAGGAGCAGAAGTAGGCCATTCAGCCCTTTGAGTCTGTTCCACCATTCAATCATGGGCTGATCCAATTCTTCCAGTCATCCCCACTCCCCTGCCTCCACCCCATACCCTTTCATGCCCTGGCTAATCAAGAACCTATCTCTGCCTTAAATACACCCAATGATTAGGCCTCCACAGTGCTCATGGCAAAAAGTTCCATAGACCTACCACCCTCTGACTGAAAGTAATTTCTCCGCATCTCAGTTCTAAATAGGCATCCTTCATTCCTAAAGTCGTGCCTTCTTGTCCTACCATGGGAAATAAATTTGTCATATCTAATCTGTTCAGGCTTTTTAACATTTGGAATGTTTCAATAAGATCCCCCCTCATTCTCCTGAACTCCAGGGAATTCAGCCCAAGAGCAGCCAAAGTAGTGTAAGTAAATCAGGAAAGTTGCGGTTCACCTTGTACAAACTCCCAGACAAGTTGTCCTATTCGGTAAAAAGCCAAAGGGAAAGCATGCATGCCACTGTGCAAGACATAGAACATAGAAGGTACAAAACCTTTTAAAGGTTTATCCTTTGTTTTTGTACTACAATCCCTTACTTCCAGCTTTTTTTTCTGGTTAAGTTTTACGGTTTATTTTAGATGTGAAATACATTATAGTTTAGTTAGTAGGTATTATACTTTTTTTATATTTACAGCTCTGTGGTGACGAAAGCTCTGATTAACTTTCCTTTACATTGTAATGCTTGGCTTGGAGTTTTGTAGTGGGAGGGTGGGGAGGATACTAACTTTATATGTTTTCATTTTGGGTGCTTTCTCTGTAATGTTATGAATTGTATTTTAGACATGTTTGTTTTGCACTGTATAAATCTCCATTTTGTTGGTGGTTTTTTATTCTGTTGTAGTGTAGAAACTTGTAAAAAATTAATTAAAAAAAACTACAGCATAGCACAATATTGTCCTTTCATCCATATTCCAGTCTAAGAGTTTCTTAAATGTGCCGTAATGTATCTGCTTTGCACCCACCATTCTCTGTATAAAAAACTTAGCTCTGACATTGCCACTATTCTTACTTCCGATCACCTTCAAATTGTGCCCTCTCATTTTAGTCATTTCTGATCAGAGAAAAAGGATTTGGCTTTCCACTCTATCAATACTTCTTATCATCCTATATACCTGAATCTTATGGCAGAATTCATAACAGTGTAGAGTAACAATGGGACCTTAGATCCCTCCAAGTTGTTACACAAGTTGATAGGGTGGGTAAGATGATGTATAATGTGCTAGCCTTCATTCGTCAGGGAACTGAGTTCAAGAATCATGAGGTAATGTTGTAACTCAATAAACTTCTGGTTAGACCACACTTCAAGATTGTGTTCAGTTCTGGTTAATTGCAAGAGAGGAACATTACACCAACCACTCACCTTCTAGAGTCTGTCTCACCCAGTATCCAACATCCCATGGACAGTGAACCTCATCCTTTCACACATCTGATTACACTTGTTAGATTAATAAATTCCCTTCCTGAAGTTTTCCCCTTTAGGAGACTAACTACCTTTAGCTAAGTTTAATTCTTCTGTGGTTCTTGTGTCACTCCTTGACCTCTCAAAACTCCTGATACACACTGCCACTGACTGCAATGAAACCTGAGAATCACCTGTGGCAGAGCATGGGACCAATCAAACACATTAAACATGAAGGGGCACAGATTAGCCATTACCAGTGTCAGTCATGGCATAGGGAGAGGCCAATCAAGGTGGTTCTTGCCCCTCAACAACAAGCAGTGCTATGAAAAGGCTGATTCCTGTCACTGGCAATTTGGGCAATGGCAGGACACAATCAAGAGCAATGCTTCAATTCCATGGGTCAAACCATCTCTGAGTCTCTAGGGCTTAAGTGTTGTCTGTGAACTCCCTGAATAGGAAAAAATAGGGAGGAATCTCCTGATTCTCACAAAGCTGGCGACATTTCTACATTATTGGCGTGTCCATTTTAACAGGTGGAGAAAGAGGCAAAGCTATGAAATCTAGACTTGGCATAAATCGTCCTGCTGCTTGCATCAGAGAGGTTTCATAAGAGCCATGCAGTCAAAAACAAGTGACCGTCTTAGTTGCTCTTTGTGTAATCGCAAGACCCTTACTTTGCTAATGTGGAATGCTGCTAGTCTGATTTGCTGATCTATTGGCGGAGCTGCGTGCCTTTGGTTGTATACAGGCAGCGCCATTGCTCAAGGCCCAGCTCTCATCAAAATCTGCACTGTGCACCTCCTTCAGTTTCTCTGCCAGCCAGCAAATCGCCGATGAGGTAGACCTGAACTATTACGTTCTTAATGTCTAGCAGGATCTTGCGACCACAAAAAAGTACTTTTAAAAAGGACAGAAGAGCCCTTTGTTGACCCTTAGAAGTTGTTGTAATCGAATGCACCACCATCATTCAGACTGAATGGGCTGAATGGCTTTCTTTGTCATAAGGAAATATGAATATAAATTACTTTATGCTGTTCTGAGGTTTCTTGATGTCAATGTAAGCAAAATAACATAAATTGACAAAGATTTACATGTGCATTGTGCCTTTTACAATCTCAGGAAATCCCAATGAACTTTATGGTCAATAAAAAAATTCTGGGAAACAGTGCTGTATGTAAGACAGTCATTTTTCACTCAGCAAATGGTGCAAATGGCAATAAGATAATGTCCAAATAAACGGCTACACTGGCATTAATTAACAGGAAAACATTAATTACAGTACGGGGGATGACTTCCCTGCTCTTCTTCAGAACAGAGCTGTAGAGTATTATATGTTCAAGTTGTCAGGCCGATCAAGACCATCACCCATTAACCTGTCCCACCATCCCCACCACCACTACATATATACAGTCTGTGCTTAGGCAGATGTAAAAAAAAAACCCATAAAATGAGGATGCTTTTAAAAAATAATTAAATGGAAAGCTTCCAAATATCAAAAAGATTGCTATAAAGAGCAGTAAACAGTGGGAAAAAAAACTAAATCAAATCAATATTTGGTGTGACCACTCTTTGCCTTTAAAACTGCATCCATTCTTTCAGGTACACTGTCATGCAGTTTTATAAGAAAATCAGCTGGTAGGTTGTTCAAAGCATCTTGGAGAACTTGACACAGTTCTTCTGCAGACTTTGGCTATTTCGCTTGCTTCTGCCTCTCCAGATAATCTCAGACAGCCTCGAAGATGAGCGCTCTGTGCAGGCCATACCATCTAAAAGCATGTAAAAATTTAGGGTGCTTAAGCCTTTGCATAGAACTGTTATCACCAGTATCAGTTTATGTACATACATGTATAAAACAGTTACTCGTACATGGTATTTTATATGATAGTTTTTCTACTTACATTTGTTGTGGGGTTTTCTGTTTTTTATTGCGTTCTTTATGTTTATTATGCTTTTTATGCTGCATTGGATCCAAATCCACTCTAACAATTATTTTGTTCTGCTTTACACTCGTGTACTGAAGGATGACAATAAACAAACTTGAATAAAGGTTTTGAATAAAGCTTTTGAGAGTAAATCTAGTTCTATTTTACGAATAAAATCAACTTTTGAAAGCCCCCCCCCCCCCCCCATCGCTACTGAATTGAGCTGGCAGTCTAGATTTCTTTAGATGGGATTTGAACCCAGCAAGAGTAGCAGATACATCCCAGTCCATCATGGGTAAAGCCCTCCCCACCATCGTATTCTAGCTCTATAGAGATAGAGCTTTACACTCTTCCGACATTGACCACATCTACATGGAGAGTTGTCGCAGGAAAGCAGCATCTGAGTCTTGCACCACCCAGGACATGCTCTCTTCTCCCTGCTGCCTTCAAGAAGAAGGAACAGGAGCCTCAGGACTCACACCAGCAGGCTCAGGAACAATTATTACCCCTCAACCATCAGGCTCTTGAGCCAAAGGGAATAACGTCACTCAGCTTCACTTTCACCATCTCTGAAGCGTTTCCACAACCTATGGACTCACTTTCAAAGGCTCTTCACCTCATGTTCTCGATATTTATTGCTTATTTATCTGTTATTATGATTATCTCTTTGTTTTTCTTTCGTATTTACACAGTTTGTTGTCTTTTGCACTCTAGTTGTCCACTCTGTTAGGTGAAGTCTTTCACTGATCCTATTATGATTACTGGATTTAATGAGTATCCCTGCAAGAAAATGAATCTCGGGGCTGTATATGGTGACATATACGTACTTTGATAATAAATTTCCATAATTTTCTGATAACATTTTCAGGTCCTATCTACTGAATCTGAACTAATATTCCCATTTTGTTTAATCATATATGGTGCTCATTTTTTAAATTTCATACTTTCAGAATTTCAGTAATCATTGTTTGCATTCTGTTTATAAAGCAGCAATCCCACTCTTGTGGCCTTTGCACAATACACCGATCCAGCGTTTCGGCTCCTCTGAGAGAATGTTACACAGGACCATGCCTCTCAGTTCTCAGTGGTGTCAGCATCTTAGGTAGCAATCCCTCCACACAAGGATTGGAGCTGAAAATTACTGCTTATTTTAATTATCAATGGAAATTGCATTAAACTAGTTCCTTCTGCCCTCTGTCTCCACTACAACTTTAAAAGTAACAGTAATACCTGCACCAAACAGAGACTAGGTATCCATTAGCCGGTCTTTTTTAAGTTGACATGCAGAGCAGAATAGGCCCGTCTGGTCCTTTGAGCTGCACCACCCAGAAATCCCTGACTTGATCCAGCCCAATCATGGGTCAGCTTACAATGACCACATAACCTACCAACTGGTACATCTGTGGGCAGCAGGAGGAAACTGGAGCACCCAGAGGAAACCCACATAGTTACAGTGAGAATGCCCTTACAGGCTGCGATGGGAATTGAATCCGGGTTACTGGTACTGTCAAATTGGTAACCATCTACTATAATCCTCTTAGCAAAGAGAAACACTAGAAACTAGGCATTACAACAATCCCCATAACAGCAGTAAACAGTCTATTTGTACTTCTGCTGAAATTTTACTAAGATTGTGCACATTCTGGATTTTTGCTTCAGTTAGTGGACAAGGCAAAATAGCCCCATCTATCTCTTATATGGAGAAAAGAAAATTCTACGTTAGAAGGTGGATATTTGCTTTATGCTTGGAGTGATTAATGATACTAAATTCTTTGATGTGGAAAGCTCTGGAGGTCAAATTACATATCTGCGAAAAGGCCCCTATATGCTTCAAGTCGCATTCTGTAAGCTAGAAATAGCATCAGATCTACCTAAAGCTCGCAGGTGCTTTTTGTATCTCCTGTTACATTATTGAATCCCTCTAACCTGAAAAATGGACTGCTAGCTTATTCTATTCAGGTAATCCTTCTTAGCATATCTTGTCTCTGAATCAATATCTGCAACTAAGGATGCTGATGGATGCTTTATCCTACAAAAGAATAGATAACTTATCTTTACACACAGCACTTTTAACACTGAAGCATATCCCAAGGTACTTCAAATAAGCCTTATTCCAGAGGTGAAAATAGACTATTTATAAAGGATAAAATATGGCAGCAAAAGGTCAATGTAAAGTCAAGACAACCAAGCTTAAAAACAACCAGCTTCAAACTTTGACAGTGGTCTCTTGGGAAAGGATATTATGGTGAGAGTGAAAGGAGACTGAAGAGATCTGGTATGTGACCAAAGACTCAAAGCAAATTTCTACAGATATACTACTGTGTAGAGCATTCTGACTGGTTGCATCCCCATCGGGTATGCAAGGGCCACTGCACAGTATTGGAAAAAGCTGCAGAGGGTTGCAAACTCAGCTAGATACATCATGATATCCAGCCTAGTTGCAGTGGATGTGGAGACTGTGATGCCAGTGTGGGGGAGTCTAAGACAAAGGACACACCTTCAGAATAGAGGGACATTCATTTAGATCAGAGATGAGGAGAAATTGCTCAAAAGACATAAAACAATTGTCCAAAAATAAATCAGAAAATCTTAGTAATCCCTTAGTTTTCCAAGCCGAATAAGCTTGATCTATAATTGAAGGGTGGAAAAAACAATTAGATACAATAGGAATATTTAAAATGAACTGAGTCAACCCGAAAAATTTCCAAAATTGAAACCATATACGTAAAGTATGTTTAACTATCGGGTTGTCAATTCGTTTCGGCAATTTAGAAAGAGCAAAAGGGAGAGAAGTCCCTAAAATAGAACCCAGAGCATAACCTGGTACCAATTTAATTTCCAAACTCACCCAATGAGGGCTAAAAGATCCATCCCAGTCTTTCAACCAACATAACAAATATCTAATATTAACTGCCCAATAATAAAATCTGAAATTAGATAATGCTAACCCACCTTCCTTCTTTGCCTTCTGTAAGTATATTTTACCTAACCTGGGATTTTTATTCTGCCATATATATGAGGAAATTTTTGAATCAACATTAGTAAAAAAAAGATTTCGGAATAAAAATTGGTACCGCTTGAAAAATATATAAAAACTTAGGTAAAATAACCATCTTAATAGCATTAATCCTACCTATCAGAGATAAAGATAATGGTGACCACTTAGTAAACAAGCGTTTAATCTGATCAATTAAGGGTAGAAAATTAAACCTAAATAAGTCTCTATGGTTTTTGATTTTAATCCCTAAGTAAATAAAAGAGCCATTAACTAATTTAAAAGGTAAATTTCCATAAATTGGGACCTGTCTATTCAAAGGAAACAATTCACTCTTATTAAGATTTAACCTATACCCGGAAAACTCACTAAATTGAGCCAACAATGATAGAACTGCTGGAATAGATTTCTCAGGGTTAGAAATGAATAATAATAAATCATCTGCATACAAAGATAACTTATGAATATCTGTCCCATGATTAATACCCAAAATATCCTGTGATTCTCTGATGGCAATTGCCAAAGGTTCTAAAGCAATATTAAATAATAATGGGCTAAGAGGACAGCCCTGTTTAGTGCCCTGAAATAAACAAAAAAAGGGAGATCTTTGATTATTAGTAAACACTGAGGCTACTGGAGTGTGATAAATCAGTTTAATCCAGGAAATAAATTAAACTTCTCCAACACATTAAATAAGTAAGGCCATTCAACTCTGTCAAATGCTTTCTCCGCATCTAATGAAATAACACATTCTGAAGTGCTATATGAAGGAGTATAAACAATATTCAATAATCTCCTAACATTGAAAAAAGAATAACGATTTTTAATAAAACCGGTTTGATCTTCCGAAATAATTTGGGGTAAAACCTTCTCCAACCTGGATGCCAGTAACTTGGAAAAGATCTTGGAGTCTACATTCAATAAAGATATTGGTCTATAGGATGCACAGTCAGTAGGGTCTTTATCTTTCTTCAGTATTAAAGAAATGGAAGCTCTATTAAAAGATTGTGGCAAATTCCCCAATCTAATTGCTTCTTCAAAAACCCTGCATAACCAAGGAGAAAGAGTAGCGGAAAAACATTTTAAAAATTCTACTGTGTATCCATCTGGACCTGGTGCTTTCCCAGAATTCATTGAGGAAATAACCCCTTTGATTTCTGCATCCGTAATAGGAGTATCTAATATTGAAAGATCATCTGATGATAATTTTGGAAAATTCAATTTCCCAAGAAAATCACACATGGTATTACGATCCTGAGGGAATTCGGAATGATACAGGGAGGTATAAAAATCTTGAAATGACTTATTTATCTCATCATAGTTAACTGTCAAATCCCCATTCTGCTGACGAATCTTAGTGATTTGACGTTTAACCAAAGCATTCTTCAACTGACTAGCTAACAGTTTACCTGATTTATCACTATAAATATAATTTGCTCAGATTTCACTTTTTTAGATATTTACAGATTAGGCATTTTTTAAGTACTGTACTTCCTACGTTTCCAAATTTTGCGTCTTCAGATATTTTGGAGAGTTTGTTTGAATTAAACTCTTTTCAAAAAGGGCTTATATCAAAACTTTATAATATAATTATGAAGATACGTTCAGAGCCCCTTTATAAGACAAAAAAAATGATTGGGAAAGAGCTTAATCTTATTATTCCTATTGAGAATTGGGATAGAATTCTTCAGTTAGTTAATGTGCCAAACATTCATTAATACAATTTAAGGTCGTACATAGGGCCCATATGTCCAAGGATAAATTAGCTCATTTTTATCCTTATATAAATCCTATTTGTGATAGATGTCAATCTGAAACAGTGTCTTTAACTCATATGTTTTGGTCATGTCCACTTTTGAAAAAATATTGGAAAGATATTTTTGATATTATCTCTGCGGTATTGAACATTGATTTACAACCCCATCCTATTACCGCAATTTTTGGTTTACCAATGATGGACTCACTTCATTTATCTTCTTCCGCCTGTCGAATGATTGCATTTCTCACTCTAATGGCCAGAAGATCTATTTTGCTGAATTGGAAGGAAATTAATCCTCCTACTGTATTTCATTGGTTTTCTCAAACTATGTTATGTTTAAATTTAGAAAAAATTAGAAGTGGTGTATTTGATACTTCTATTAAATTTGAAAAGATATGGAGACCATTTATTCAATATTTTCATATGATGCAATATGACCCTGTTCCAAGCCTATTTGATTTTCCGGCTTTAATCTTATTTATGTTGAGAGGATCGGAGTTGACGACACTGATGATTATGTATTCTTGTGAGATATTATAAACAGCCCTTTTTTTTTCTTTTTCTAGTTTTTCTTTCTTTTTCTTCTTTTGCTTTTTTTTCTTCTTTATTAGCTATTAGATTAGTAGTTTAGTTATTTTTGCATAACATTTTTTTCTTTTTTCTGTTTTTTTATATTATATATTATGAAATACCTAGATTTACCTTGTTCTCATATATATACTGTATTGTTCATGTTTTGGGAATACTCATTTATAATGTAATCATTGCCTATGTATTCTTTCATGTGCAATGGGAATGTGTATGTTTGTAATCCCTTTATCAATATATCAATTGTATTTTGTTCATATTATTAATAATAATAAAAAGATTGAAAATGAAAGAAAGAGATGAGGAGAACATTCTCCAGCCAGAGGGTAGTGAATCTGTGGAATTAATTGCCACAAATAGCTTGGAGGCTAAGTCATTGGGCATATTTAGACGTTTATAGGTTCTTGATTAGTCATGATATCCATCAAAGATTATGGGGTTGTGTCAGATTTCAAAATGGACAAACAACCAACCCATGAACATGACCCCATAATTTTTTCATTCTTTTGCACTACATATACTATATATATGTCTGTGTGTGTACATATATGTATATATATATGTGTGTATTGTAGTGTAATTTATAGTATTCTTATATATTGCACTGTACAGCTGTCACAAAACAAAAATTACACAACGAATGTCAGTAATATCAAACCTGATTCTGATTCTGAAGCTGTGGTTTCAGTTTTTCCATTCTTTTAATGAAGGAAATGTAAGTTCATATCAGACATCCACAGGCTGACAAACTTTGGCTGTTCTTCACCACAGGCACTGGAGAACCACAATTGAAAATGACATTAGGAGAGCTAGAAGGGGCCAGGAGAAGAACTTGGTGAGGAGGGTTAAGGAAAACCCCAAGTATGTGAAGAGCAAGAGGATAAGCCTTGTGAGAATAGGACCAATTAGGTGTGATAATGGAAACATGTGCATGGAGTCTGAGGAGGTAAAGGAGCTACTTAATGAATACTTTGCTTCAGTATTCACCAGTGAAAAGCTCCTTGGCAATTGGTGGGATGACTTACAGTAGACTGAAATGCTTGAGCATATAGACATTAAGAAAGAGGATGCGTTGGAGCTTTTGTAAAGCATTAAGTTGGATAAGTCACCAAGACCAGATGAGACATACCCAGGCTACAATAGGAGGTGAGGGAGGAGATTGCTGAGCCTCTGGTGATGATCTTTGCATCATCAATATGGATGGGAGAAGTTCCAGAGGATTAGAAGATTGCAAATGTTCCTTTGTTCAAGAAAAGGAGTAGAGATATCCCAGGAAATTATAGACCAGTGAGTCTTATGTCAGTGGTGGGCAAGTTGTTGGAGAAGATCCTAAGAGGCAAGATTTATGAGCATTTGGAGACACTTGATCTGATTAGGGATAGACAGCATGGCTTTGTCAAGGGCAGGTTGTGCTTTATGAGCCTGATTGAATTCTTTGAGGATGTAACAAAACACACTGATGAAGGTAGAGCATTGGATGTAGTAATGTATATGGATTTCAATAAGGCATTTGATAAGGTTCCCCATGTAAGGCTCATTCAGAAAGTAAGGAGGCATGGGATCCAAGGAGACCTTGCTCTGTGGAACCAGAATTGGCTTGCCCACAAAAGGCAAAGGTTCGTTGTAGATGGTTCGTATTCTGCATGGAGGTCAGTGACCAGTGGTGTTATGCAGGAATCAGGATAGCCTGAAGGGTTTTCAGGTTTACAGCGAGATATCGATAGGATGCAGAACTGAGCTGAGATCTGGCAGATGGAGTGCAACCCAGATAAGTGTGAAGTGGTTCATTTTGGTAAGTCAAATTTGAAGATAGAATATAGTATTAATGGTAAGACCCTTGGCAGTGTGGAGGATCAGAGAGATCTTGTGGTCCGTGTCTACAGGACACTCAAAGCTGCTGCACAGGTTGACATTGTTGTTAAGAAGGCGTATGGTGTGTTGGCATTCATCAACCATGGAATTGAGTTCAAAAGCTGTGAGATAATGTTACAGCTATATAAGACCTTGGTCAAATCCCACTTGGCGTACTGTGTTCAGTTTTCGTCATTTTAATACAGGAATGATGTGGATACTATAGCGAGCACAGAGGAGATTTACAAGGATGTTGCCTGGATTGGAGAGCATGCCTTATGAGAATAGATTAAGTGAACTTGGCCTTTTCCCCTTGGAGCAGCAGAGGATGAGAGGTGACCTGATACAGGTGTATAGGATTATGAGAGGCATTGATCGTGTGGATAGCCAGAGGCTTTTTCAAAGGGCTGAAGTGGCTAGCACAAGGGAGCACAGTTTTAAGGTGCTTGGAAATAGGTACAAAGAAGATGTTGGGGTAAGATTTTCATACAGAGAGTGGTGGATGGGTGGAATGCACTGCCGACGAGGCAGCGGTTGAGGCGGATACAAGAGGGTCTTTAAGAGACTCTTAGATAGGTACATGGAGCTTAGAGAAATCAAGGCAATGCAGTAAGTAAATTCTTGAGTAGGTTACATGTTTAGCACAACATTGTGGGCTGAAGGACTTGTAATGTGCTGTAGATTTCTACATTCTATGTTAGTTCTATGTTCTTGATTGTTGGCACCCCCTTAAAGGGTTTGAGCCCCACCCATCGGCACTAATTTTACATAATGCATTCACGTGGCTTGGGGACATGTATTTGCATAAATCTGATGAAGGGTCAAAGACACAAAATATGCACTGGTTCTCTTTCCACACGTGCTACCTGACCTGCTGGCTTTTTCCAGCATTTTCTATTTTTGTTTCAGATTTCCAACAATGGAATATTTTATTTTTTATCATGATTAAAATAGATGACTTGGGGCAGGAGCAATGGAAGTCTTCAATCAGAGGGTTCTCAGAGAGAGGCCATTGACTCACTGAGTGTTTTCACTTAGTTTCTGAGTGTGTGTTCCCTCATCTTACCCTTTCTGAAGTCAGTTCTTTGGTTTTACTATTGTTGAGTGCAAGGCTGTTGCTTCAATAACACACAACTGGCTGATATATCTCATTCCTTTACACCTTCTCATCACCATCTCAAATTCTGTCAACAGTAGTTGTACTGTCAGCAAACTTATTGATGCAATTCATGAAATTAACCTGATGGTAGTATATGGTGACACATACATACTTTGGTAATAAATTTACTTTGAACAATCTCATTAGTCCTTTGTACCTTACAAGTACAGGTAATGGATAGTGCTAACTGGCAATACTCACCTGCGACAATTCTTTAGCTGGAGTACGAGTAGGTTTTAAATGGACATGCAGATTCTTCTATAGTCTTCCTGCAAAACTTGTGACTAGCTTTGTGTACCCATCATGGAATGGAGAGCAAACCACAGAAATCTGTGTTGTGGAGCTGGTAGGGTTGAACCAAGTAGAACACAATCACATCTCGACCTACACCTTTGCCAGACCGTTTAGACGGACAGTTAAATTGACAAAATATTCTTTAATCTCTTTTAAAATCTTTAGACAAGGTTTAGAAGGGTATGGTCCTAAATCAGGGGTTAACAGCCTGGGGCCCAAGGACCTCTTGCTTAATGATATTGGTCCATGGCATAAGAAAGGTCGGGAGCCCTTGTCCTAAAGTAAGAAATTGGGAGTATTCCAAATCAGCAAAAAGTCTGGCATGAATGTGGTGGATGAATGAGATATTCCTAATACTCTATGACTTCAATGAAAGAAGACACTCCTTCCAGTCCCTCCTCATAACCACATAGATTATGTGCATGCAAAAAGACAGGACTTTCTCCTTCTGACCTCTGTACAAACACTGAGTGTCAGATTGTCTAAAGAAAAAAATCAATCTCTTCAACACTCTCCCACTTGCTCCACCAATTGCTTTAAATGTATAGTATTTGGTTATTGAGCTCCTTGTTAAGGGATTCGAGCCCCTCCCATCTGCTCTAATTTTACATAATACATTCACAAGGCTTTGGGGCATTTATTTTCATAAATGTTTTACTGCTTTCAAGTAAGGAAAACAAACCCCACATACCTCTGATGAAACCTTTGGTCTTTGAACAAACTGCTCAAATTATGATTGTTTTATTTGCCCTATTTTGACAACACCTCTCCTGCTTGTAAGTATTTCTTTTGAGGTTTGGGAAGGAGGAAAGGGAATTATTTACTCGGAGGTCTCCAGCCTCAGCTGTCAGCGTATCACTTTCAAAAGACACAGCGGGATTTCGCCAGAGTCATGCTTCTGGAGTCAAATGGGACATCTCCTCAGACTCAAATACCTTACACCACCTCCACCGTTTAATAATGATGGATCGTACTGCGCCGAAAGACTAAAGCTAATAGCTTTTGATACTGTGTTCAATTCTTACAGTAAAGCAAAAATCTGCTCCCACTATTCCTTAATGTCCTATTAAGACGCGTTTCTTGACAGGAGACGAATATCAACCATTCTGGAGAAAAGTATGGATTCCTAGGAGAATTAAAAATTGAATTAGTTGAAAAGTGGCAATGGAAAAACTGAGCAATAAGCTGATAAATGGAAAACCCGTTGTTTTGTCTGTGTCTATAGTTTATCTGAAGGGGTTATTTCTATTTTTTGTGTGTGGGATTCCTCAGACAGTACACCCGTAAGCGTTCTGCAGTCTCCTGTAGAATAGTTACTTACATTCAGGGATTAAAAGTACATTTGCTTTGGCAAAAGAGCAAACAGCTTCTCATGTCAAAATTCTGGTCGCACATTTCAATCTTTATTTTATGTCCTATCAAAGAAAATACTTGTCTACTGAATTTTTTTTAACATTTTTGTAGATATATCCTTGGCGTCTCTTGCACAGATTTGTGCTTTCATATTTATAACTTGTACATCTGGATTGAGAACGTTTCCTGGTTTGCCTTCCCACTCCTTTAATCCACAAGCGTTGATCTCATGCACATAAAACAGCGGTGCTGCCTGTCCTTCCTCATAGAACTAAAGCCAACTTGTTTCCAGACCTGAACAATGTTGAAACTAAAGGGGCGATTGAAAGTGTCGCGTTTTGCTTTTTGATTTGGTGGTGGTGGTGGTGGTGGTGGTGGGGGGGGGGGGGGGGGTGGAAACGCTGCCATAGGCGCGGTGAAGTTAAAATCTGCGTTCAACTAACGTCAACCCATAACGAAGCGGAAAATCCTGGGAATCCGCTGCGGTCTGGTCATAAAAGAGATTACGTTAATATTTGGGATGTTTCCAACTGTATGACGATAGGGAGGATGCAAAGTCTTGCCTGTTTCAGACGCCGATGATGTCCAGACTATAAAGTTGCAGTTATTTCTGAATGCCAGATCACTGTGATGGGAGTGTCGGGGGTTCGGACGGTTTTTAACACCCCACTTGCCCAGTTTTCGACTCTCAGGCTCATCGCAAACTGCTTTCTGTACCAAAAGAGACATTGCCTCCTTCACCAGCGTGAGCAGTCTCAATTCTGGGTTAAGATGACATTGTGACGGACGCAATATACACACTGTATTGGATACAGGAGCGGAACCTGGTGTGGTCTGTTCTCTTGTAGCCCATCCTCTTCACGTGTGGTGCCGTTGTAACTCGTGGTTATTTGAGTTACTGCAGCCTTCCTGTTAGTCTGGCCATTCTCCTCTGACCTCTCTCATTAATGAGGCGTTTCCGCCCACACCCTGCCACTCTCTGTAAACTTTTAGAGTTTGTTGTGCTTGAAAATCCCAGGAGATCTGAGGTACTCAAAACACCCCGCCTGGCACCAACAATCATTCCACAATCTAATGTGTCTTAGATCACATTTTCCCTATTGTGATTTTGGTACGAACAACTGAACCTCTTAACCATGTCCACACGTTCTTATGTTGATTACATATTTGCATTAACGAGCAGGCGTACAGGTGCATCGGGTGAAGTCGGCATTACGTGTATCTGCAAACAAGTATCGAGCAGGCTGACTCGCCGACTCCCTCCCGGAGGTTCCAGCACTCACAGTCTCCATTTCTTCAAGCAGGGGTTCCTCTCTCTGAATCTGCAGCCCAGCCTCGCGAAAGCCCCGACACCGAGGAGGTGCACGGAACTCATGCCGATAACTGGCGGGTTTCATGCTCACCCCTGATATTCTGTGGCAACATTCCGAGAAGCGGTTTAAGAGAAATGCCTCAGACCGCAGCTGCCGAAACCCGGAGCAAGAAGCAGTCCGCTGGGGGAGCTCAGACGATCGAGCAGCGTCAGTGGGAGGCAAGGAACTGTCGACGCTTCGGGTGGACAATTCAGACCCGAAATGTCGACGATTCCTTTCCTCCCACAAATGCTCTAGGTTACAGATGTCCAAATAGCCTAGCCGCTTTAAAGGACATATATACAGAAAGGTCCTGGAAAAAGGCTAGCAATATCATGAAGGATCCCACACGCCCTACTCATGGACAATTTGTCCCACTCCCATCAGAGAAAAGGCTACGCAGCATCACACCAGGACCACCAAATTCAAATAGTTACTTGTCCCAAGCCCTTAGCACCTCCACCATTAACGTACTCAACCTAAGGCAGCAACTTCCAGACCCAGGAAGGACAAGAACAGCAGATACCTGAGAACATCACCACTTGGAAATCCCCCTCTAAGTCACTCACCATCCTGACTTAGAAACATATCGCCTGTTCCTTCACTGTAGCTGGGTCAAAATCATGGAATTCCCTCCCTAACAGCACTGTGGGTGAACCTACACCTCAGGGCCTGCAGCAGTTCAAGAAGGCAACTTATCACCACCTTCTGGTGGGCAACTAGGGATGAGCAATAAATGCTGGCTTAGCTGGTGAGACCCACTTCCTGTAAATGAATAAATGTTGAAAAACAGCCACTATTTTATTATTTCCTATCAACCACCTTATACACAGCCAGAAAAACACAAACTTCACGCCATATGCCAGTAATATACCTGATTCTGACATACTTCTGTACCGAGCGACTTTTATGTACATACAATCAGTTAGTGTATATAAACTAATCCTATGTATTTATATTTAATGTGTGTTTTAGAGTAATTGGAGTAAGGGGAATTATGAGGCTATCAGGCAAGAAAATGGAGGCTTAAATTAGAAACAGATGTCCTCAGGGAAATGTACGGAAGAAATGTGGAAAACCTTCAGGGGATATTTGTGTGGAGTTCTGCATAGGTACATTCCAATGAGACAGGGAAGTTATGGTAGGGTACAGGAATCATGGTGTACAAAGGCTGTAATAAATCTAGTCAAGAAGAAAAGAAAAGCTTACAAAAGGTTCAGAGAGCTAGGTAATGTTAGAGAGCTAGAAGATTATAAGGCTAATAGGAAAGAGCTTAAGAAGGAAATTAGGAGAGCCAGAAGGGGCCATGAGAAGGCCTTGGCAGGCGGGATTAAGGAAAACCCCAAGGCACTCTACAAGTACGTGAAGAGCAAGAGGATAAGACGTGAAAGAATAGGACCTATCAAGTGTGACAGTGGAAAAGTGTGTATGGAACCGGAGGAAATAGCAGAGGTACTTAATGAATACTTTACTTCAGTATTCACTATGGAAAAGGATCTTGGTGATTGTAGTGATGACTTGCAGTGGACTGAAAAGCTTGAGCATGTAGATATTAAGAAAGAGGATGTGCTGGAGGTTTTGGAAAGCATCAAGTTGCATAAGTCACTAGCACTGGATGAGATGTACCCCAGGCTACTGTGGGAGGTGAAGGAGGAGATTGCTGAGCCTCTAGCGATGATCTTTGCATCATCAATGAGGATGGGAGAGGTTCCTGAAGATTGGAGGGTTGCAGATGTTGTTCCTTTATTCAAGAAAGTGAGTAGAGATAACCCAGGAAATTATAGACAGTGAGACTTACTTCAGTGGTTGGTAAGTTGATAGAGAAGATCCTGAGAGGCAGGATTTATGAACATTTGGAGAGGTATAATATGATTAGTCAGCATGGTTTTGGTTGTGCCTTACGAGCC
This sequence comes from Hypanus sabinus, assembly GCF_030144855.1. Taxonomy (NCBI): domain Eukaryota; kingdom Metazoa; phylum Chordata; class Chondrichthyes; order Myliobatiformes; family Dasyatidae; genus Hypanus; species Hypanus sabinus. The sequence continues at coordinate 26,606,413 of NC_082713.1, read as the reverse complement.
TGATTGAATTTTTTGAGAATGTGACTAAACACATTGATAAAGGAAGAGTAGTAGATGTAGTGTATATGGATTTCAGCAAGGCATTTGATAAGGTACTCCATGCAAGGCTTATTGAGAATGTAAGGAAGCATGGGATTCAAGGGGACATTGCTTTGTGGATCCAGAACTGGCTTGCCCACAGAAGGCAAAGGGTGGTTGTAGACGAGTCATATTCTGCATGGAGGTCAGTGACCAGTGGTGTGCCTCAGGGTTCTGTTCTGGGACTCTTACTATTCACGATTTTTATAAATGACCTGGATGAGGAAGTGGAGGGATGGGTTAGTAAGTTTGCTGACGACACAAAGGTTGGAGGTGTTGGAGGTGTGGAGGGCTGTCAGAAGGTTACAGCGGGACATTGATAGGATGCAAAACTGGGCTGAGAAGTGGCAGATGGAGTTCAACCGAGATAAGTGTGAAGTGGTTCATTTTGGTAGGTCAAATATGATGGCAGAATATAGTATTAATGGTAAGACTCTCGGCAGTGTGGAGGATCAGAGGCATTCTGGGGTCCAAGTCCACAGGACACTCAAAGCAGCTGAGCAGGTTGACTTTGTGGTTAAGAAGGCGTATGGTGTATTGGCCTTCATCAATCATGGAATTGATTTTAGGAGCCAAGAGGTAATACTGCAGCTATAAAGGACCCTGATCAGACCCCACTTGGAGTACTGTGCTCAGTTCTGGTCGCTTCACTACAGGAAGGATGTGGAAGCCATAGAAAGGGTGCAGAGGAGATTTACAAGAATGTTGCCTGGATTGGGGAGCATGCCTTCTGAGAACAGGTTGAGTGAACTCGGCCTTTTCTCCTTGGAGCAAAAGAGGATAAGAGGTGACCTGATAGAGGTGTACAAGATGATGAGAGGCATTGATCGTGTGGGTAGTCAGAGGCTTTTTCCCAGGGCTGAAAAGGTTGCCACAAGAGGACACAGGTTTAAGGTGCTGGGGAGTAGGTACAGAGGAGATGTCAGGGGTAAGTTTTTTACTCAGAGAGTGGTGTGTGCGTGGAATGTGCTACCGGCGATGGTGGTGGAGTCAGATACAATCGGGTCTTTTAAGAGGCTTTTAGATAGGTACATGGAACTTAGTAAAATAGAGGGCTATAGGTAAGCCTAGTAATTTCTAAGGTAGGGGCATGTTCGACACAACTTTTTGGGCCGAGGGGCCTGTATTGTGCTGTAGGTTTTCTATGTTTCTATGTTTTTACAATGCTCTTTATCCTTATTGTGTTTTTAATGTTGTACCGGATCCAGAGTAACAACCATTTCATTCTCCTAAGTAACGCTAAGCTACAATATTAAAATATGTAAATAAAAAGAGGGATAGCGAAGTGGTGTTCATGGGCACATAGACCGTTCAGAAATCAGAAAGGAAGCTTTGTCATCGTTAGATATGGGCTCTCCATTCCAGTTCGTGCTAATTGATAAATCAAAAACAAATAGCTTTGTTTGGGAACATACATTGGATCCTGTTTTTGCCCTCTCATTCATTCTTTCCTCTGAGTTGCGGTGGGCAAAGCATCAGTTGCCATGCTGAGCTGTGCTAGTGGCATTCCTGTCTGTGCTCAGAATTTGGACATTACGAGCCCCTCTGAAAGTGATCATGTTTCATTCCAGGACCCTGTCCTGGGGCTTGGAGTTCTGCCTTAGACCAGGGGAGGGGTGTGTGGGCATTGGGGTGGGGTATGGGTTAGAATGGGGAGAGGAATCCTTTTTGGCTAGGTGCGGTCTTTGAGCCATTTGATTTCCCATGTGTTCCCCACCTTGCCCTTAGTGGCCTTTTTTCGAGGCAAAATCTCTGGCTTTCAGACCGGCTGTCCAGCCACTCTTCCTGAGAGCAAGTCACACACCACAACCTAGAGGCGGCCTTGCTTGTGGTCTGTCTTGTCCTTTGAATCTCTTTTCAGGTGAATGGTTTGGCAAATAGACACCGCAGGTGGGAGCTCCATAACTTCAAGCTGAGTAGCGCCGCGCAACTGCGCGACAATAAAGACGGATAAGTATCCATTCCCAGTGGCAATCCTCTGACCCCTGCTGGAGTGAAAGAAGGATGAGGCTAAGATCCCCTATATTCTAAGTATTCTCAATGTTGTGAGACCTGATCAGAGCTGAGCCAGAGCAGAGAAGCGGTCTTGCAATTGTTTCTGGAAAGGGAGCTGAACCCTTCAGGAAAGGGAGAGAAGAGACAACGAAGACCTGTCGAATACCGTAGAAAAAGAATATCTCACTGGGATCCTTAAACCTTGCTAAAAAAAAAATCAAAGATCTTTCTATAAAAGTTTTTTTCTATTCAGTTGGCAAATGAATATTGAGATCATGATGCTCCAGATATTTTCACTCCAGTCAAAATATTATTATTTTCATTGGAATGAGAATCTCTGTACTTGATTTCACTGATATTCCTGCCATCCAGATAGGTTACACTGTGGTATTTCACTCCAGAGAAAATGTACAAAAATATTAGTTCACATCAGAAAAATAACATTTGCCACACGATGTGATCTCACCATGGAAACCACATCAGTAGCCAATATGAAGTGGATGGGAACATGCACTGTTAGTTAAACAAGTCCTTTTATATTGAATTTACATCTTTTAAAGGTCTTCACACAAAGGCAACTTACCTTCATGTGGGGAGGAAATGCCTGAATAAAAGCCTCTATCACAAAGCAGTGCTATTTGAAAACAAAGATGAAACACAAAGAAATTGGCTCCTAAGTCTCCATATTTCAAAGGCTCGGTTTGACAAAACACTATTGCAGGGTAAGTCCTTGCTGCTGAGTCCTGGAGGCTTGAGATTGCTAGTTCAAGCCGATTCTCCATTGCGCGACTCCTTGGCTGCAGACCTGCGTAGGAATTCAAACTGGTTGGCTTTTTTTAATGGGTGGGGACTGGGTGTGCAAAGGCATTCTTAACATCAGTGGGGAAAACATGTGCACTTGTGTCTATTAGTTCATTTACTTACACACACCCCTGATGGGATAATAACCAAAACTTTCTCATAGTCATTTTGAGATAGTCATAAAAGTTGCTATGCTAACAATCAGAGGAGTTAACCCTTGTGTCCTAGCCTATTCTTTATCCAGCTCATCTAACTACCATCCCCAGAAATAAAAACATCTTCAAAAGGCGATGCCTCAGAAAGGCGGTATCCATCATTAAACACCCCCCTCATCTAGAACATGCTCCCTTCTTATTACTACCATCCAGGAGGAGGTACGGAAACCAGAAGACACACATTCAATGTTTTAGGAACAGCTCCTTCCTCTCCACCATCAGATTTCTGAATGGACTATGAACCAATCCACGAAGACAATCTCACGATTTTTGCTCTTTTGGTGCACTACTTATTTAATCTAATTAATTAGTTAAAATTAAAGTAGTGACATTAAACCTGCTTCTGATTATGCTTCTGTTTCTGACCCCTCTCGTCACATGATGTTTCATTTTGTAGGAGTCTACTGTGAACAATTTGGCTGTTGACTCTCCCGCAGAGCACAACTTCCATTGGCTGTGAAATGTTTTGAAATGTCTGAAAAGCAACACGAAAGGCTGCTTTATAAATATAAACTTAGATTTTTTTTTCTTTCTCTGTCTGGGCAACAGAATAGAAACAGTATCAACAGACAGTTGTGGTTGTAGTGCTTTTACAATATATACATGAGGGTGAATATCTCCCGAGACTCTCCTGTCTGCCAACCATTACTTTGCTAAAAGTCACAGACACTGTTATTTTGATATTTGCACAGCCCTTTCATCAAGGTTACAGTGCATGCATTGCTGAATCCCCACAGAAATTCAGCCCAAGGGCTTTTTGAATGCACTCCCAATCTTCAATATCATAATGTGGAACATTAGAACCAGATCACAACCAGCTTCAGAGCCCACTGCATGAGAAACCAACCCTCGTTACATGCTTCAGAAGTAAAGGCCTGTGGTTTACATGGGTTAAAGCAAATCTTGCTGAGCTTACAGCATATCAAATCGTATGGAATCATAGAACCATGGCAACACAGAAGGTAACTATTCCCTGTTGGCTTTACACTCAATGGCCACTTTATTAGGTACACCTGCAAATCTGCTCGTTAATCAGAAATATCTAATTGGCCAATCGTGTGGTAGCAACTCAATGCATAAAAGCATATAGTCATGGTCTAGAGCTTCAGTCATTGATGTCCCTACCAGACATCAGAAAGGGGGGAAAAAAAATGATCTAAGTGACTTTGTTGGGGCCAGATGGGGTAATTTGAGAATCTCAGAAACTGATAATTTCCTGGTTTAGGACAGGGGTTCCCAACCTTTTTTATGCATTGAACCACTACCATTAACCAAGAGGTCCATGGACCCCACGTTGGGAGCCCCTGGTGTAGAGAATGGTACGATAAACAAAAAAACATCTGGAGAACAACCGTTCAGTGAGTGAAAACACCTTGTTGACGACAGAGGTTGGAGGAGAATGGCCAGACTAAGTCAAGCTGACAGGAAGGCAATAATAACGCAAATAACCACATGTTACAACAATGGTGTGGAGAAGAGTATTGCTGAATGCACAACACATTAAACCTTGAATGGGCTGCAGCAACAGAATATCATGAACATACACTCTGTGGCCACTTTATTAGGTACAGGAGAGACTTAATAAAGTGCCCAGTGAGTTTATAGGTGACTCTCCATCTCTTTCCCCATCTCCTCAGAATTCTTGTTCCATTAGTGTCCATCCATTTCACCTTTGGGAAATGGGAGCTGAGTGCAGAATATGTTTCTAACACCTTATGGACTGAAGGTCGTAACTTCTGCCCACATGATAAAGCCTTTCCTCAAGTCAGCTCTGCTTCCTTTACCATCATCTTTTAAATTTATATTCTCTAATCCATGGGCTTTAATGTGGTGGGAATGGATTTTGTTCTATTCATTTTCTGCACACATTTCATCATTCAGAACACTTCTAACAAAACATCTTTCATCTTTCTGTTCTCCAAGGTGAACACTCCCAACTTCTTCAATCAACCAACAAAACTGAAGCCTCTAATTCCTGGAACCACTTCACTCAATTGTTTCGCTTTGTCTCCTGGGCCTCCACTGGACTGATTCCAGACATGGTACATTTGCTGTTTGAGGAGAGATTGAGTAGATTAGTCTTACATTCTCTAGAGTTTAGAAGAATGAGAGGAAATCTCACTGAAACTTACAAATTTTTCAGCATTTAACAAGCTGAATTTTTCTTGGTTGAGTAGCCAAGAACCAGGTGTCACAGTCTCAGAATTAAGGGGTAGGCTGTTTAAGACCGCGCAGAGAAGACATTTCTTCACACAGACGGTAGGGAATCTTTGGAATTGTCTAATCAGGGGGCTGTGGAGGCTCAGTCATTTAAGACAGAGATCAATAGATTTTTGGACCTGAAGGGAGCCAAAGGAAATAAGGGAATAAGGATAGTCCATGGTAGAAGGTAAGCCAAAATCTTGAATAATGGAGGGTCACTTAGTGAGTTGTGAGAGAGTGGAATGACCCACCAGCACAAGTGGTGCATGTAAGCTCAATTTCAATTTTTAAGAGAAGTTTGGACAGGCACATGAATGGTAGGGGTATGGATGGTTATGGTCCTGGTGCAGGTGGATGGGAGTTGGCAGTTTAAATGGTTCAGCATGGACTAGATGGGCTGAAGGGCCTGTTTCTGCCCTGTACTTTTCTATGACTATGACTAGAGCAGAATTTGACACAGTACATATGTTGTGCCCAAGATCATATCTTATAAACATTTGGCATAAATTCCTTGACTTTGTACTTCATATTTCTATTTATAAAGTCTAGTGTTTTCAATGAAATAAAGTCCTCACTAATTGACATACAATTCTTTTTTAGATTTTCAGAAAACTCTAGGCCATCAACACATTAACTTGTCTCAAAGCTCATTTACTGATTTTTGAATCACAAGTTTGAAGGGATAGGTTGAGGGAGCTAGCGCTTTTCTCTTTGGAGCGAAGGAAGATACAGATGACTTGATAGAGCTGTACAAGATGATATTGTTGACAGCCAGGAAAGCGTTTCCCAGTGCAGATATGGCTAATAAGAGGGCTCATTATTTTACAGCATTGGAAGGATGTTAGATGTGGGTTTTTCACACAGAGAGTAGTGGATACTTTGGACAAGCTGCCAGCAGTCGTGAGAGAAGCAGATACCCTAGGAACACTAAAGAGGCTCTTGGATAGGTCCATGGATGAAATAAAAATTGAGTGACATTGGAAAAAAAGAACTAGATTGATCTTGTTATTGTTCCTCTCAGTGTCTTATAGCATATTGCCATTTCTTCTGCATTTGTCTATTTTTTATGAGGCCGACTTGCTAGCTCGGCATTCAGCCCAGCAAGGGTGGAAAGCGTGCAAGGAACCGGCCAGATTCGAATCCAGGACCACTCACCTCGAAGTCCGGTGTGGATGCCACTACACCACTGGCTGACAGATTGGTCTTAGAGTTGGTTCAAAGGTCAGCACAACATCAAGTGCCGAAGGGCTGTGCTATTCTATGATCTAGTTAATGTAAGAAACATACTTTAGTGCAAGCTTTCAATTCTTGACATGAGCAATGTATTTTGAGGGTAAACCATAAGACATAGGAGCAGAAATAGGCCATTCCGCCCATTGACTCTACACCGCCATTCCATCATGGCTGATCCCAGATCCCACTCAACCCCATACACCTGCCTTCTCACATACCCTTTGATGCCCTGACTGATCAGGAAACTATCAACTTCTGCCTTAATTATACGCACGGACTTGGCCTCCATTGCGGTATGTGGCAAGGCAATCCACAGATTCACTACTCTCCGGCAAAAAGAAAAATTCCTTGTCACCTCTGCTCTGAAAGGTTGCCCTTCAAATTTGAGGCTGTGCCCTCTAGTTTTGGATACCCCCATCGCAGGAAACATCCTCTCCACATCCGCTCTATCTAGTCTCTTCAACATTCGGTAAGTTTTGATGAGATTCTTCAGCATTTCTCTAAATTCCAGTGAGTACAGGCCTAAAGTTGTCAAAAGTTCCTTGTATGTTAATCCCTTCATTCCCAAAATCATCCTCGTGAACCTCCACTGCACTCTCTTCAAAGACAACACACCCTTTCTGAGATAAGGGGCCCAAAACTGTTGACAGGTACTCAAGTGCAGCCTGACTAGTGTATTATAAAGCCTCAGCATTATCTCCTTATTTATATATACTTTTCCCCTTGAAGTAAGTGCCAACATTGCAGTCGCCTTCTTTACCACAGACTCAACCTGTAAATTAACCTTCTGGGAGTCTTGCACAAGGACTCGCAAGTCCCTCTGCACTTCTGATGTTTGAAACTTCTCCCCATTTAGATAATACTCTGCACTGTTGTTCCTTTTACCAAAATCCATTATCATACATTTCCCAACACTGTATTCCATCTGCCACTTTTTTGCCCATTCTTCCTATTTGTCTAAGTCCTGCTGCAATTGCTTTGCTTCCTCAGCACTACCTACTCCTCTATCTATCTGTATCACCCACAAACTTTGCCACAAAGCCATTAATTCCATTATCCGAATCATTGACGGACAATGTGAAAAGTAGTGGTCCCAATACTGACCCTCGAGGAACACCACTAGTCACTGACAGCCAACCAGAAAAGGTCACCTTTATTCCCACTGACTACCTCCTGCCGGTCAGCCTTTCAGCTATCCATGCCGGTATCTTTGCCGTAACGCCATAGGATTTTATCTTGTAAAGTAGCCTCACATGTGGCACCTTATCAAATGTCTTCTGAAAATTACAGTAAATGACATCCACTGCCTCTCCTTTGTCTACCTTGCTTGTTACTTCCTCAAAGAACTCTTATCAGGCAAGATTTTCCTTTACAGAAACCATGCTGACTTTGACTTATTTTATCATTAGTCTTCAAGTACCCTGAAACCTCAACCTTAATAATAGACTCCAACACTTCCCCAACCACTGAGATTAGGCTAACTGGCCTATAATTTCCTTTCTTTTGTCTTCCTCCCTTCTTAAAGAGTAGAGTAACATTTTCAATCTTCCAGTTCTCTGGGACTATGATAAAATCAAGTGATTCTTGAAAGATCATGACCAATACATCCATTATCTTTTCAGGACTAGTCCATCTCTCAGGACTCTGGGATATAGTCCATCTGGCCCAGGTGACTTATTCACCTTTGAGTTTGCCTTGCAGTTTTTCCCTTGTAATAGCAATGCCTATTACACTCCCTGACACTCTTTGAGTCTGACACATTGCAAGTGCCTTTCACAGTGAAGACTGATGCAAAGTACTCATTAGGTTTATCTAGCATTTCTTTATCTCCCATTAGTACTTCACCAGCATCATTTTCCAGTGGTCCAATATCAACTCCCTTTTACTCTTTGTATAACTGAAAAAACTTATAGTATCATGCTTTATATTATTGGCTAGTTTGCTCTAATATCTTACCTTTTCTCTTCTTATAGCTTTTTTAGTTGCCTTTTGTTGGACTATGAAAGCTTCCCAATCATCCAACTTCCCATTCACTTTTGCTACCTTATATGCCCTTTCCTTGGCTTTTATGCAGTCCTTAACTTCCCTTGTCAGCCACAGTTGCCTACTCCTGCCATTTGAGAACTTCTTCTATGGGACATATCTATCCTGTGCCTTGTGAACTATTCCCAGAAACTTCAGCCATCTTTGCTCCACCGTCATCTTTGCCGTAACCTCCTCCAATCCACCTAAACAAGCTCCTCTCTCATGCCTCCGTAATCCCCTTTATTCTATTGCAATAATGATACGTTGACTTATGCTTCTCCCTCTCAAATTGCAGAATGAATTCAATGCCTCCTAAGAGTTTCTTTACGTTAAGCTCCCTAATAAGATCTGGGTTATTACACAACACCCAGTCTAAGATAGCCTTAACCCTAGTAGGCTCAAGCACAAGCTGCTCTAAAACATCATCTCATAGGCATTCAACAAACTCCCTCTCTTTCAATCTGACAACAACCTGATTATCCCAATCCCCTTGCATATTGAAGTCCCATATTAGAATTGTGTCATTACCATTTTTACGTGCCTTTTCCAGCTCCCCTTACAATCTCAACCCCACATCTTGGCTACTATTTGGATATATATATATATTTATAGTTCCCATAATGGCTTTTTTATCCTAGCAATTTCTTAACTTCACTCACAAAGATACAACATTCTCACACCCTATGTCACCTCTTTCTAAAGATGTAATTCCATCTCTTACCAATAGAGCCACACCACTGTTTACATCTTCCTGCCTGTCCTTTTGATACAACGTGTAGCCTTTAATGTTATGCTCCCAAATATGGCCTTCTTTCAACTATGTGATGCCCGCGAAGTTATCCCGACCAATCTGTAATTGTGCCACGAGTTCATCTACGGTACCTTAGTCCGAATGCAACACACATTTAAATACAGCACCTTCAGTCCTGCATTCTTCGCCCTTTTGAATTTTGCTTCTGTGGAAAAATTTGTATCTTTGCTCTGTCAGCATTTGTACCCAGACATCAATTTGACCTTACTCACATTCATGTTACACCCATCATCTACTTGTAAATCTGCTGGCTCATCCTCAGCTCTATCATCCTGGTTCCCATCCCCCTGCCATGTTAGTTTAATCCACTCTCACAGCTCTAGTAAACCTGCCCACAAGAATACTGGTTCCCCTCAGATTAAAGTGCAACCCATCCCTTTTGTACAGGTCACAACTGGCCCAAAAGAGGTCCCAATTATCCAGAAATCTGAATCCCTGCCCCCTGGCTCCAATTCTTCAGCCACACATTTATCTGCCACCCCATTCTATTCCTATTGTCACTGCCATGGGGGACAGAAAGCAATTCCAAGATTACTGCCCTTGAGGTCCTGCTTTTCAGCTTCCTTCTTAACTCCCTGTATTCTTTTTTCAGGACCTCCTCCCCTTTTCTACCTATGTTGTTGCTCACCCTCCCTTTAGGATATTGTGGATGTGTTCAGAAACATCGCGGACCCTGGCACCTGGGAGGAAGGCTACCATCTGTATTTTTTCTTTGCTTCCGCAGAATCGCCGATCCATACCCCAACTATAAAGTCCTCTGTTACTGCTGCCATCCTCTTCAGTTCCCTACCCTTATGAGCACAGGACCAGATTTATTGCCAGAGGCACAGTCGCTATTGCTTTCCCTAAGTACTCAAAGTGGAGTACTTATTGTTGAGGGGGGATGGCCAGAGGGGTGCTCTCCACCATCTCCTTTCCTTCTCCTGACAGTAACCCATTTTTCAGTCTCCTGTACCCCTGGGGTGACTACCTCCCTGTAGCTCCTGTCTATCCCTGCTTCACTTTCACTAACAAATCAAAGGTCATTGAGCTGCAGTTCCAGTTGCCTAACACATTCTCTAAGGAGCTGCATCGCAATGCACCTATTTCAGATGTGGCCATCGGAGAGACTAGAAGTTTCCTGGAAATTCTACATCTGACACCCAGAACAGAATGCTGGTTCTCCAGACATAACCCATATTCTCTCAAGAGTTAATTCAGAAAAAAAAGAAATAAAGAACTTACCTTGCCTCTGCCTGTTCTTGCTGTAGCTGTGTTGAGCCAAAGCCTTACTACTCTGACTCAGACCACTCTGACAATCACCACTCCCATGATGACTGTTCTGCTGGGCGGTACCTCTTTTATAGAGACTGGGTTTTTAAAGCTCTTCACTGGCCCTGCACAGGAATGCTTCTATTGTATATGCGCAGTACTCCAATTAACAACTCCTGTTGAAAAACTTCCTGCTTTTAAAGCTTTTTGCCAGACCTACCTGGAATGCTTCTGTTGCATCTCCGCAGTACTCCAATCAACAACTCCGTTCGAAAAACTTCTTGGCATCTGCAATGTGCCTAGAAACTTCTACAGGTGTGTGGTGGAAAGAATATTGACTGGCTGTATCACAGTCTGGTATGGAAAAACCAATGCCCTTGAATGGAAAATCCTACAAAAAGTATTGACTACAGCCCAGTCCATCACGAGTAAAGCACTCCCCATCAATGAGCACATCTGCATGGAGTATCACTGCAGGGAAACAGCAACTACCATCAGGGACTCCCACCACTCAGGTCATACTTTCTTCTTGCTGCTGCCATCAGGAAGAAGGTATAGAGGCCTCAGGACTCACACCACCATGTCAGGAACAGTTATTACCCCTCAACCATCAGGCTCTTGAACCAAAGAGGAAAACTCCACTCAAATTCACTTGCCCCATCTCTGAAACGTTCCAACACCAATGGGCTCATTTTCAAGGACTCTTCATCTCATGCTCTTTATTGTTATTATTTCTTTTTTTTTTCTTTTCGATTTGCACAGTTGGTTGTCTCTTGCACATTGGTTGCCCGCCCTGTTGGGTATTGTCTTCACTGATTCTGTTATAGTTATTGGATTTGTTGAGTATACTCACTAAAAAATTAATCTCAGGGTCATATACAGTGACATATGTGTACTTTGAATTGTTGTTCCTGGGCTTCCAAGGGTTAACAGTGCTTTATTAGAGCTCTTGTGGGTATGAAGCTTGCTGTTTGAATCACACTCTTGTTTTTCTGCCTTGGGCTAAAATGTAGCCGCATCTTCCATACAGTGGGCCAGCGGTGAAATTGGGAAAGTACTAAATCGTCTTAATCATTCATTGGCTCTAAAAGGTGGCTGCTTAGCATTTGAAACGTGTTTGGCAGAACAAAACCAAATGTTTAATCTCCTGAAACTGTAGTAGAATTAGGGATTTTAGGGTGAGGACTACCACGTCTCCAAGATCCAAGAGCTGCAAATCTTAATGTCAAGTGGCAGGAAATGGTAGACAGTTTATAGAATGTTTGTCTGCCCTTCTCTCACACTGCCCTTCCCTGCCTCAGAGGATCCACCTAAAGTTTACAGCATTAGTTTATCAGTCCATTCCCAAACTAGGTTGGCGCACAATATGCAGCCTGAGGTGTCCAGGATGGTATACACTTCTTTCACAAGGAAGCATAGCAGTTACTGTGATCCTTTACAGTGCCAGCTGTGGGATTAGGGTTCAATTGCCACTGCTGTTTGTAAGGAGTTTGTACATTCTCCTCGTGACCATTTGGGCTTTCTCCAGGGGCTCAGGTTTCCTCCCCACGTACCAAATTTATATTCAAATAAAGTAAATAAATAAACAGTTTTTTTAACTTGCTTTTCTTGACATATAGGAAGATGCTGCAGCCTCATGTTATGGAAAATAAAATATGGACCATTTTCTAGGAGCACAATTACCCCTTTACCCCCATCCCTGGTATCACATGGGTCACCTATACTGATTTATCCATCAGTCTATTGTGTTCAGAAAATATACTTTCCTTTCAAAGGTTCTGAAGCGTATCCCATGTTTGCTTTTCACAGACTCTGTCTGACCTATTTTCCATTTTATTTTATCTTACAAAGAAAGGAAATTTAAAAATACTTACAGCTTTTATGGATGGCAAATGCCCATCTCAGATTAGCTGGTTAGAAAAGTCTCGTAATGGGCAGGGCTGATCGGACCCCAAAGACCCAACAATTCAAGTGTCCAGGAGATGATGTAATAAGCATATGAGTACAACAAAGTAATTTAAGCCTGTATTACAATGCCAATAAAAAGTATTCACCTACTTGGAAGTGTTTATGTTTTATTGTTTTACAGCATTGAATCACAGTGGATTTAATTTGGCTTTTTTGACATTGATCAACAGAAAAAGACTCTTCAGTGTCAAACTGAAAACTGATCTCTACAAACTGATCTACATTAATTACAAATATAAAATACAAGTATTCACCCCCTTCAAGTCAGTATTTAATGCACCTTTGGCAGCAATTACCGCCTTGAGTCTGTGTGGATAGGTCTCTAACAGCTTTGTACATCTGGGCACTGCAATTTTTGTCCTATTCTTCTTTACAAAACTGCTCAAACTCTGTCAGATTGCATGGGGATCATGCGTGAACAGCCTTTTCCAAATCCCTCCACAAATTCTCCATTGGATCAAGGTCTGGACTCTGACCTGGCCACTCCAGGACATTAATTTTGCAGTTTTTAAGCTATTCCTGTGTAGTTTTGGGTTTATGCTTGGGTCATTGCATTTCTGGGAAGGAAATCTTCTCCCAAGTCACAGTTCTCTTGCAGATTGTATCAGGTTTTCCTCCAGGATTGACCTGTGTTTTGCTGCATTCATTTCACCCTCTACCTTCACAAACCTTCCAGGGCCTCTGCATTGAACATCCCCACAGCATGATACACCCTCCACCATGTTTCATTGTAGGGATAATGTGATTTTGATGATGTGTGGTGTTTGGCTTAAGCCAAACATAGTTTTTAGTTTTGGTTTCATCAGACTATAGAGCTTCTTCCAACTCATTCCATGCAATATGCCTTCTGGAAAACTCTAGCCAAGAGTTCATTTGAGTTTTTTTCAACAGTGGCTCTCTCTTTGCCATTCTCCCATAAAGCTGCAACTGGTGAAGCACCCAGGCAACAATTGTAAGCGTAGTCTCTCCCATCTCAGCCACAGAAGCTTGTAACTTATTCAGAATTGTCATAGGTCTCTTGGTGGCCTCCCTTACTAGTCCCTCTCTTTCATGATCGCTCAGTTTTTGAAGATGGCCTACTCCAGGTAGATTTACAGCTCTGCCATATTCTTTCCATTTCTTGTTGATCCACTTAACTGTACTCCAAAGGATATTCAGTGACTTGGAAATTTTCTTGTATCCATCTCCTGACTTGAGCTTTTCAATAATCTTTTCACAGAGTTGGTTGAAGTGTTATTTTGTCTTCATTGTGTAGTTTTACCAGGATACTGACTTACCAGTAGTTGGACCTTCTAGATACAGGTATATTTTCACTACAGTCAAGTGAAACAGCTAGACTACATTCTCCATTTAAACTAATTATGTAACTTCTAAAACCAATTGGCCACACCAGTGATGATTTGGTGTGTCATATTAAAGGGGGTGAATACTTATGTGATCAATTATTATGTGCCTCATATTTGACATTAATTTAGATCACTTTGTAGAGATTTGTTTTCACTTTGACATAAAAGAGTCTCTTTCTGTTGATCATTGTCAAAAGAGCCAAATTAAATCTACTGCGATCCAGTGTTATAAAACAATAAACATAAAAGCTTCCAAGGGGAGGTTACTACTTTTCATAGTCACTGTATTAACATAAAACAGAAAGCACAAAACCACAACACGAGATACTACGTAGTAAGCCACAAAAGTTTCCACAAAGATTTCAAGGCTCTTGATTCTTAGTCTCCACTTCATAGTTGCTTTCATCAGTGGGGTGGGGGGGGGGGTAGATTTGATTGCGCTGTTGTTGAGATAACTCTAAATTCCAACTCATGAAACTACCCTGGGTTTGGGTCTTAGGCACCAATTGATTGTGATTCTTCAATCTAGGCGAAGTCCCAAGAAACAAGCAAAAAAGTACCCAATAAATAGGGAATTCCACAAGCATAGAGAAACAGACAGAGACAAACTCTTTGATCTTTTATTCTCATGCCACTAACTCCATGTGGTTTCTTTAGGAGTTCCACAAGCATTGAGAGACAAGCAGAGATAGACAGACTCTTTGGTCTTTCGATCTCATGGCACTGGTGCCTGAGGCCAAGAAAGACTCCAGCCACTTCCAGCAAACATTTAACAAGCCTACAGTGTTTAACTTGTACGGACACCTTGACACTTTACATGCTGCAAGCTCACAAAGAGTTAAACTGTCACCGTTCAGTCTTTCATCCAATATTTTACAAAACTTAATACACGACAACACAAGACTTTGTGTTTTTTTTTTCAGGGTGGGGCTTCCTTGCTTTACCATTAGCTGAGAACTCAACACTGGATTCTGTGATTCAGACCAACAAGATACCTCACCACCTAAATGCAAACTTAGGTGGACAGAGTAATAAGGGAAAACATCAGTCTCCAGATGTGTAAATATCAGAAAAAATCCTGCCCTGATATGTCCTGAAAGATGAACAGTAAATACTGGAAAGACTCAAAGGGTCATGAGCATCTTTGAAGAGAGAAAATGTTAATGTTGCAAGTTTCATCAGAATTACCTGGAATTATTGAATACGATGGCTATACTGTGTTGAGTCAGAAACATGCTGGAGCTGACAATGTTTGTTGGAACAGTGTAAGAGGCCAGATACAGAGAAGTCAGACTGAGAGTGAGGTGGAAAACCAAATCGATAGGCAGTGGAAGGTCATGGTCTCTCTTTATGGACAGAGCAGGAATACTCTGCAAAGTGCTCACCCAATCTGAATTTCATTTCTCCAGTGTACAGAAAGCCACAGCCACCATCTCATCTCCAAGCTCATCATGTTATACCCACCCCACTACCACTTGCATCTCTTGGTCTCTCCCAGAAACACAGACAACCTTTAAAAACAATTTCTCTCTCCCCAGATACTGATTGAATGAACATTTCCAGTATTTTTTCTGCTTTACTTCAGATTTTGTGTGTTTGCAGTATTGTGACATTTGATATTCTTGTTAACAAATGGATTTAGGTGAATCAGAGAAATGGTTGGAATTTGGAACTAAGTCATAGAATCAACTATAATCACATTGAGTAGTGGAAAAATGTTCTGATTGTTCCAAAGTCCATCCAGGGTAACTTCATTTATCATTGTCAATACTTATAATTAAATTTTGTCTTCAAGAGTTGAGACAGACATAGATAAGAAAGGCCATTCGGCCCACAATGTTGTGCTGAGCCAGCTAAAAAGTAAATCAAAAAGAACCCCAAAAACGAATCCCTCCTACCTACGCAACTTCCATATCCCTCTATCTTCCCCATATTCATGAGTCTATCTAAACGTCTCTTACAAGTCTCAAATGTATTTGTCTCTACACTAAACAAGGCAGCGCATTCCAGGCATCCACCACTCTCTAAGTTAAAAAAGCTTAATCATCATATCCCCTTGAACTGACCCCTCCTCACCTTCAATGCATGCCCTAGTATTAGACATTTCTACCCCAGAGAAAAAATAGTCCCTATGTGCTCTATCTATACCTCTCATAATCTTATAAACTCTATCAGATCTCCTCTCAGCCTCTACCACTCCAAAGAAAACAACCCAAGTTTGTCCGGACTCTCATGATAGCGTATGCCCTCTAAACCAGGCAGCATCCTGGTAAATCTCTCCTGCACCCTCTCCAAAGCCTCAACATCCCTCATACAGTGGGCCAACCAGAACTGTATGCAATACTCTAGATGTGGCCTTACCAGAGTTCCATAAAGTTGCAACATGACCTCTCGCTGCAGAATTTGTCAAATATCTTCTGAAATTCCAGCAACAATAAAATATGTTTATACTTGTCCATCATTTAATTACATCACTGAACTTTTATCTATTAATTGCAATGTGATTTATGGAATTATTTTATTCCTAGCATCCAAAGGTGCATTTATGAAGCTGGATGAAGAGAGTGGAAAGGAGACTTCTACTAAACACAAATCTGGCATGGATTTACTGGGTTGAATGTCTTGTTTCTAATTCTGTGGAAATTTTGATGACAGAGCATGATTTATCTGTCAAAAAAAAACATGCAGTGAAGAAAGTGTAGCTTGCACAAGATTAAATCAAGGCTTGAACTGATGGAGTGGTTAAGCCGTCTTGTAATAAGGCTGTGATCTGTGACTATAAATAATTCTAGAACAAACACATGGGGTAAGAGCTACAACTGAATCTTTGTAGACAAAACAACACTGACTGTAAGAAAGCTTAAAAACTCACCATTTTGGGATTTGAAATGTAGAACAGCCTGAAATTAACTGATCAGTGAAATTGGAAGCTACGAAAGCAGATGCAGAGCTTAACATGGGACTTTGAATGGATGTGGTTAGTGAATAGCATATAAAAGGATGTAGATTTATGTCTGAGTTTCCACCCAGTCAATTTCAGATTTCAGGAATAACCTTATGAGGAATTGTGGTATAACCCAGAAATGGTCAGTGCGTTGGGTAGCACGGATACACAGAGGAATACAACGCCAGAAATATGGGTTCAATTCTGCCGCTGTCTATGAAGAGTTTGTACTCTCTCCCCATGATTGCATAGGTTTCCTCCAGGTGCTCCAGTTTCCTCCCACATTCCAAGGATCTACGGATGAGTAGGTTAATTGGTCACATGGGCTCATCCGGCTGGAAAGGGCTGTTACCCTGCCATATCTCTAAAATTAAAATTGACTGAGGGTCAGTAATGCTAAATATGTTCTGCAGTCCCATCAGTGCTGCCTCCAAATTAATTCTACAATTAGGTAGCCTGTTTAGTGTCATGACCGTGACATTACTGTCCCGCACAAAAATAATATTGAACTTGCTGGATAGCATTACACAAGAGTGTAAGAGTTGTTGGTTATAAAATTCAAAAGTCAGTGACAATATGCTGGTGTTGGTACAGGAATAGAAAAAAGGATGGATTGAAAGCAATGCTTGTCATATAGAAAGAATATAAGTAGTCGGTCACTTCTTTATTGTAGAGATCTGACAGTAAACATAATTCCAACTGATTGAAGCTGATTTTCAGCTACCATGTTTTTCCAGGTACCAGGCAGTTGAAAATGACCAAAAGATTATTAGTGACTCAGACAGTGAACTACATGGAAAGTCCTCAGGACTGGAAGAGGAGGTGAAGGATCCTGCAGAATGGTTCCCTGGATACACTGTCTAGTCATTGACAAAATGCCTCATTAGCTGCAATTTCAGCCAAACACCAAAGATCTTGCATGAACGATGGTGACGAAGGCCCTTCATGTTTGACCCATCATGACAGCTTGAAATCTGCATCACCTCACCTTGTTCTTGAGATGGGTGCATTGGGAACCAGATCATCATGTATCTCCTCCTGAAGCATGCATTTACCAGGAAGGAGTGCATAGAGACACAATTGTCCTTGTCAAGATTGTGTTCTACAGAACTCAATGTTCCACCGGTACTTTCAGTGATACATAGCGAGACAGACATCAACTTCTGCAGTAAGATTACCAACCCAGTGAAAGATGTATTTTGATCTGCTAAGATCCATTGGTCTTCAAATGAAAGGAGATGTCTACAACTAAATGTGACTGATCAGCCTGATAAGATCCAGGACCACGTGCTGAAGAATCCACTGAAGCCACATAATTTTTCGATGGGTCACGCTTTGCCTTTCCACACTGATTGATGGAATCCTGTTGGATAACCCTCAGCTTATTGATCATGGAATTAATGTAAGGGAACATCTACAACGTAAGACCAGCACATAACCGAAAAACTCCAACTTGTACCATGAATAGTGACATATGATTAAAAGATCACTTTTATTTGCCATATATATTTACATATATTAGGAATCTGCTGTGCTGTGTTGGCACAACATGCAACAAAACTGACAAAATTCAACAATTATAAAAAATGAAAAATTATATGAAAATAATCTTAGGGATTAATGTACAGATATAGAATAAAATGTACATAAATACATAAATAACCATCATGCATTTATAATGTAAACAGCATTATAAGTATTGGTTTAAAGTGTTTATAGTGCAGTGCAGTAACAGAGGGAGAGGGGCGAGAAGGGCTAACTGGAATGATTAACTGAAGGAAGAAACTTTGAAGATGTTTTGTTTTAATAGCCTTACAACACTTTCCAAAAGGGAACTTTTGGAACTAGAGTTTGCTGGATAGGTAGTGTCTACAATGGTCACTGGGTGGGTCATGTTGCATGCTGGCAAATTTTCTGAATAAACCTCATGTCTGGAAAACAAGATGTTTCAGTAATTACAACCAAGTCCTGGCTCTCTTGTTGGTTTGGGAATTTTCGGTGTTGCAATACTTCTTACCACTGTAACCATTTCCGAACAGGTTACCCAAAGTTTGTCTGGGACGTTGTCACACATTAATGTGTCTAACTTTTCTACATGCATTGTTCTTTACTGGAAGAGCATTAACTGAATAGTGATTCACTCATTTGTGAAGAGTTTGTTTTGCAGCTACCCTTGAGTAGACTATGCCTTAACTAATCTAAGGATATTCATTGAAGTTATGATTTATCTACATTTTTGACATCACTGTATCAAAAATGGAAGATTTTACTGGGTCATTAGTGTAGACAAAATTGAATTAAAATGGTTTCCAAAGGTTGCCATATCAGTCATCGCAACAACTAGAGACAAAATACAAACATTCTTTCATGTTTATTTTCAATACCCATAGCTCCAAAGTTCCTCTGTGTGGTGGAATTGCTGCAAGTATTAGTACAAGTCTTAGTAATACTCCCACAGATTCCAAAGGAACAACACTGTCTATTCTCTCATCACTCTCCACTCCTAAGTGCTAAGGAAGCTATCCTAAGGACCCTCTGGATCTACAAAAGGTAGTTGAAAAGTCAAAGTAACTCACCCAAGGAAAACAATGAATGCAGAGAAATGTATATTTAGATAGTGTTTATATTTACAGGATTAGAAAGAATTGGGTAATTTAAAATATCCCTCATGGCAGGAATGGACGACAAAATCACTTTGACTGCCCATTTTATACCCTATTTAAATTTACTTTCTATTGAATATTTCAGTGTAATATTCTTTCTTCTCTTTCTATCCTGTCAATTTGGAGATGATGGTCTTCCCAAGATACTGCTGCAATAGGGATTCCTACGCAAATCCTTTCTCAAGCTTACTCCTCTCGAATAGCAGAAGACAAAGGCATGGCCATCCGGCTGGAACATCAGATAGAATGCAGGAAAACTCCTCAGGTCAAGCAGCGTCTGTGGAGGCAAAAGGTATGAGTCATTGATTGGAGTTGAGACCCTGTATTGGGACTGTAAGGGAAGAGAAAAGATTGCCAGCGTACAGCATTAAGACGGTGCGAATTTAGGACAGAGACTGGTAGGGTGATAGGTGGAACCTGATAGGGAGGGGATGATGTAACCAGATGGATGGAGGGGAGAATGGGAGAGGTGAACAAAGGGAGAAGGGAAGGAGTTGAACAGGTGAATGTGTATGGGAAGAGAGCAGCAGGGAGATCAGATATCTGAAATTGGAAAATTCAATGTCCAGACCATTTGATTTGCTGATGAAAGTTGAGGCAGCACGGTAGCAGAGCAGTCTGCACTTCGCTTTACAGCCCAGTAACCAGGGTTTAATTCCCACTGCTATCTGTAAAGAGTTTGTGTGTTCTCCCTGTGACTGCATGGGTTTCTTCTTGGTGCTCTGGTTTCTTCCCACATTCCAAAGACATACTGGTTCATAGGCTAATTTTTTCACATGGGGTATAATTGGGTGGCAGAGGCTCGTTGTGCTGGATGAGCCTGTGACATGTTGTATCTCTAAATGAAAGGTTAAATTAGAAATAGGGAGGAATCCTCACCCCACTGATGACATGTAATCCAGTTGTCAGCTCTTGGATTCCACCTCCTGGCCCTTAACTCTCTTTTGTTCTTTTCACTCTCAATTGCTGATCAGACAGTGTGTTGTGTGATTAATTGACAGACCGCTTCAAGGCTCAAAAGACCTTCTCCAATGTTCCCACTTATTTGGAAAGTAAGTCATGGATGATTTTGATTGGGATTTTTGAAATATTTCAGGATTTTCTCATTTTTAATAAGCCTACCATGACTAGAATTGAGAAAGTGCATGATCCATCAGTGACTGGCCTAATACATCTCGACACAGCAAAATGACAGAAATTGCAAAGTCGCCTGTGGAAAACTTGGAATGAAACTAAAGCATAAAATTTCAGGAATGGAATGAACTTTAATTTGTGGATGAGATTGTTCACAGATCAGATTACAGTAAGGCAAGCTTAGACCTATCTTACTGAGAGGGAAAATGCTCCTTCGGTTTTCCTTCACATTCCCACATGCCCGCCTGGGACTGTACAGATGGGCAAAATTCTACCTTTGGTATAAAGAAATTGTTCAGACACTTGCTCCTCCAACAGACAAAAATTCCCAGGTAAAAGCAATCTTCCAATTCTTAACTGGAGTAATCAAAAGTGCTGATCTTAAAATTTGGGCCAAAAAAAGCCAAAGTCCTAATTCTCAGAAATTCACTGCTGAAGACTATTTTTAAATTATCGTGTGAATGTCTTTTTGGGTCTCTCTTTAAGAAGTCGCCAGCCAAAACCTAGCCTGATCTCCAATTTCTTACAGGCAAACGGATTTTCAAAGATAATTCCTCCTGGAAAACCATGGTTGCTTGTCTGCGTTCCTGACATTCCCAATACCATTGATTTGAATATTTAAACTCTGGCACATTTTACACAAAGGTCTGATGTCCAGCCATCTGCCCTGGCTCGCCACCCATGCAGAACAGAGAATGTTTACCTGAGTAACACAGCATATGAGAAATCCGACTTGAGAGTGAATTTATCACTCTTGCACATTTTTTTCTTTGTTAAATAGACAAACCTGGAGTTACCATTCTCTTCACTAAAATTCTCAGATGGGTATGGTCACTGTAGCTCATTTAGTTCTTCTCATCCTTGTCTCTATCTCCTGTTACTCATGGCCAGGGATCTTTGGTCATAATTCGTTCCTGGATATGACATGTCCAGACGTATCAGTACTTGCTGTGATTTAGTGGCTAAATCTTTGTGGTTGTTGCTCTTTCATCCCTATTTCACATAGGTGCAGCCGACCGATGCTCTCAGGTGGTCAAGAGCCTGCATTCATTATCATTCCTTCGCTAGGATATTAAGCACAGTACCACGAGTTACTGAAGCATTATTGAATGCTGAAATGCTGCCTACACTTCAGAAATCCTTTGGAACATGCTGAAAAGAATTGAAAGCTGTTAGATCAATGCGAGCTCCACATTCTCTAATCAAGTCAAGTCAATTCCAACGTTATCGTTTTTCAATGATATACATGTATACCACAAAATAAAACATCATGCCTCTGGCGCAAGGTGCACAACGCGCCACATATAAGTCACTCACAGCACATAAAGTATAACTACCATAATAAATTAACCTGGGGAAGAAGCTGTTTCTTATTCTAACAGTCCTTGTCCTAATCCTAAAGTACCTCCTGCCTGATGGTAGGGGGTCTAACAGATTCTGGGAAGGATAGGAAGGAACTTTGACATGCTATTCATTCTTCTCCTGATAAATATCTCGGATGGGTGTAAGAGAGTCCCAGTGATACTCTCAGTAGGCCTCGCAATCTTTTACATGGTCTTGCAGTCAGTTGCCTTGTAATTCTCACACCAGACGGTGATGCAAGTAAGATGGAACCGCTGGGCAATGTGAAATCATCTTCTAGATGATTCCTCAATGTGGATTCAACTACCTCTCGTTAGATTGGAATGGGTTTGGGTTCTGCCCTAAATTCAGACAATAGTTCTACCAAATTCCACAAAACACTTCTCAGCTTCTTGTGACAAAGTTTATTGGTAAATAGTAATTAGTTTGTTATCGTCACGTGTGCTGTACTAACATACCGTGAAAAGTTTTGTCTAGACACCATTCAATCAGATTATTCCATATTAAGTACATCATGGTAGCATAAAGGAAAACTTCAATAACACCGTGCAGAGTATAATGCTACAAAGAGCACACAATGCAGGATAGCAAATAAGGCACAAAGGCCAGTATGAGGTAGATTGAAAGATAAAGAGTTCATCTTTATCTCATTTACAACAACATAGCTTTTGTGGAGGATATTTAGAGAGCACCTGCATAAGGTTCTGAAAAGCGAAGAACAGAAGGATGACTAGAGTGAAGGTAGGATTGAGTAAAGATAAAAGAGGAAACATGTGCCTGGAATCAGAGGTCCTTTATGAATTTGTTGCTTCAGTATTCACTAGTGTGAGGGAGCTTGACAAATGTGAAGTCAGTGAAGAACATGCTAATGTGCTAGAACATGTTGAGGTTAAGAAATAGGTTGCTTTGAAACTTCTGAGAAGTGTTAGTATAGATGAGTCCCCAGGGTCAGACGGGACACACCCCAGGTTACTGCGGGAAGTGAGGGAAGGAATTGCCCCACACTTGGCGATGATCCTTGCATCTTTACTGGCCACAGGAGCAGTACCAAAAGAATGTAGGCCAGTCAATGGTATTCCCTTATTCAAGAAAGGAAATAGGGATAATCCTGGGAACTATAGACCTACTACTACTATTACCAGCAATGGAACTGAATTTCAATAGCTTTGTTACTGTATTGTGCATTCACGCATAAACCACGGAGGGTACATCACTATTTCTGTTCTGGAAAAATATTGCCAGTCCTTAGTCACCATGAAACTCCCTACTTGAAAGTACTGTGTGTGTACCTTCACTAGAAAGATGGCTATAAGTCAAGAAGGTAATTCACCACCATTTTCTCAATGTACTTAGTGATGGCCAATAAATGTTTGACCTTCAGATCCTGAAAATGAGTTAAAAGGCATTGTAACGTTCTCCTTCGGGTGTAACGAAACGCCGAATTTAACGTCCGGATAAACCACAGTTAATAAGAACTAGATCGCAGTAAGATTAACCATTTACTGTTCACTCTTCACATTAACATATGGTGAAAACTGTTGATAAAACAATACAAGATTGATACAGTATTTGTTCCTTCCTTAATATCACATTTCAAGTGTAAATACTTGCAAAGGTGACTATAACTACATTACACTAAGGTGCAGTATACAGGGAGAGTTTACCTGCTCCATTGACTACTTTAAATACACTTCCATGCAAACTATCCGCGACTCTTTAACTAACGAAAGCATAAACATTATCTACCGTCGTTACCTCTAACAGGATCAGCACTAATATCTTAGTTCAATATATCGATTATCTATTAACTTACAGCGTTGCTCTCACTGTGATTTCTCATGCCTGCAAACTGCTTCTGCTCAGGTGAGCCTCGTGGAAAGCCCCCACCCTCGCGCTAATTTCAAACCGGTGTTTTCCCACAAGACGCGGCGAAACCGGATGTGACGTCATCGCATGCCGATATATTTTACATGCAATGAATATACTTTAAACACTCCTAATTCTAACTAGAAAATACTATTGAATGAATTACTAAGCGAAAATATTATAAACTAAATAACTGTCGTAAAGACAGCACAGGCATTCACCCAATTTGCAGCAGCCTCCAGCAAACAACAATGAGTACACCTGGAGTTAAGAAGAATGAGGCAGGATCTCTTTCAAACTTACTGAATATTGAAGGGTTTGAATAGAGTAGATGTGGAGAAGATGTTTCCTACAGCCGAGGAGTCTGGGACCAGATAGCACAGCTGCAGAATATGAGAACATCCCTCTTAAACAGAGATGAAAAAGGATTTATTTAGCCAGATGGTGGAGAACCTGTGTAATTCATTGCTACAGGTGGTAGTGGAGGCCAAGTCATTCAGTACACTAAATTTGATGCAGAGTTTGATAGGCAGGGTGTCAAAGGTTACATGGAGAAGACTGGAAAAAGAGATAATAAATCAGCTATGATAAAATGACAGACCAGATCTGCTGGGCTAAATGGCCTAATCCTAAACACAAGGAAATGTGCAGATGCTGGAAATTCAAGCAACAACACACACAAAATGCTGGTGGAACGCAGCAGGCCAGGCAGCATCTATAGGAAGAAGTACAGTCGACGTTTCGGGCCGAGACCCTTCGTCAGGACTAACTGAAAGAAGAGATAGCAAGACAGTTGAAAGTGGGAGGGGGAGGGGGAAATCCAAAATGATAGGAGAAGACAGGAGGAGGAGGGGTGAAACTAAGAGCTGGAAAGTTGATTGGCAAAAGGGATACACAGCTGGAGAAGGGGGAGGATCATGAGACAGGAGGCCTAGGAAGAAAGAAAAGGGGAGGGGAGCACCAGAAGGAGATGGAGAGCAGGCAAGGAGTGATTGTGGGTCAATTAAATGTGAGTACCTGGGATCCTCAGGAGGTCCAAATTAAGAGGCTCAAAAACAAATCCTGAGGCCAACTGGAGTAAGTTGGCAGTGGAGACACATTCCAAGGAAGGATATATGGCTGTAGTAACGGGTCTGGGACAAAGTGTGGTTGAAGAATTGAAGGGCCAAAGAAATTATAGATGGGGAGCAGTGAGAGAGGGTTTCACTACACTCCCGTTGAAGAGAAGATTTAAACTTCTTCAGTGTAGGCATCACGGGAAGAGGCTTCGCAGTAGTGAATATAAAAACAAAAACACAAGGAAATCTGCAGATACTGGAAATTCAAGCAACACACACAAAATGCTGGTGGAACACAACAGGCCAGGCAGCATCTATAGGAAGAAGTACAGTCGACGTTTTGGGCCGAGACCCTTTGTCGGGACTAACTGAAAGAAGAGATAGTAAGAGATTTAAAAGTGGGAGGGGGAGGGGGAGATTTGAAATGATAGGAGAAGACAGGAGTGGGAGGGATGAAGCTAAGAGCTGGAAAATTGATTGGCAAAAGGGATACACAGCTGGAGAAGGGAGAGGATCATGGGACAGGAGGCCTAGGGAGAAATGTCTTACGGTCTACACCTATTATCCACATTACAGAGTAAATGTATATTGTGTAAGAACAACAAAAGATTGAAGTTCACATTTTTGAACTTGATGATACATACTCACTATAGCAATGGAACTATCCAAATACCTCTCACGCTAGTGGAAAGCCCTGGCCATGTACTGACCATCAAAGTCCAACAGTCCCAATTTCACTGGAAATTTTACAGTTGATCAATCTTAAATAAAAATAATTGCAATATTTTCCTCCGAGTTTAATTTTCCCCAATTTTCGATTTCCATAAAAACGTTTAAGAAAGCCCATTCAATATAAATGAATTATAATGCCAAATTTTGCAAGTTGTGAAGTGTAAATGCAATGATCACGAAAGAAAGTTATTGGCATAAGTGAGGAGCAGGTGTTTGCTTGGTCCACCGCCCGGTAAAGTCATTTGTACCCTGTGCCTCATGCTGAGCAGTATGAAGAGGGAGATGACTTTCCAAGCATAAATTAAGCTTGTGGGAAAATGTTTTTGGTGTGGTTTTATAAATTCATAGGAAAGCATCATTATAAAGGAGCAGTTACAAGTGACAGGCTTCAATGAAAACCAGATGAGGCAAGAACATGGGTTACAAAAGTTCAGAGAGATATTGGGCAAGAATCACAGGCTGGTCATAAAAACTCGCAGCCGACGTAAAGGGTGGAAAAAGTGGATTTTCCTGCATCTCACAAAGGGCTATTTGCAGCATTTAGCTAGAATATTCTCTGAGCCTTGAGGGATGAAACATAACAGTCTTCTTCATGCAGCACTGCGATGATATATGAGATGTCGACAGGAAAGAATGTACATTATAAGCTGTGTTGAGTATTGTAGCACGATCTATCATGGTACTTTTGTTCTTGTATGGAATGGAGAAGAAAAAAATAGTGCTCCTTAAGGGAATTACCCATTCATTAGTTGCGAATTGTAGCAGAAAAACTGTAATCATTTATTGGAATATATTGTTTCAAATATTTATTTTATCCTTATTTATTTACAGATAGAGCACAGTTTACAGGCCCTTTCAGACCAATTAGCCCACACTGCTCTATTACACCCATGTGATCAATTAGCATTCTGACCCGTACAGTCACATGGAGAGTGTACAAGCTGCTTAAAGACAGCGACAGAAATTGAACCTGTGTTGCTGGCACTGTAAAGCGTTACGCTAACCACTACACTACTGTGTTGCGCCCGTATATATGTAGCAATTGGGTTTTCTCGGATTTACAGAATGGTTACAGCACCAAAGGATATTCAGCCCATCATTCCATACCAGGACTCTAGGAGCAGCTCTGTAGGTTCACCCACCAGCCCTTTCTCCACTGCTCAATTCCCTCTTCGAGAACCTCCAGCACAGCTCAGGCGGTGCATTCCCTTCAGCCCATCTAGTCTGTACTGATTTATTGCTCTGCCTAGTCCCATTGACCTGCACCCAGGTCGTTGACCTCTATACCCCTCTCATACATGTACTCATCCAAATTTCTCTTAAATGTTGAACTCAAAACCAAATCCATCACTTCTGCTGGCAGTTTTTCCACACTCCTTCTTTTTCATAATCAGAGCCTCAATATCTCTCAAAAACCTAATTTTCCTAAACCTGTTATTCTCCTTTCCTTCTTTCCCTATTCTTCCTGACAGCTGTGTATCCAGGAATATTTAAAGCCTAGCTGGGTCCCTTTTAGAGTCAAACTTCTTTTATTATCACCAGAATATACTCCCATGTGACTAGTTGTGCATGTAATTAACCATCCATATTTACCTAACTCCAGGGTATGAGGCTGCTAGCTACCCTCACCTGGTTTAACCCGCCTGTCGAAGCAGTGTACCAGGGTGTGGCCTGTCCTCCCACAGGGAGTCTGCTCTGCCAGATTGGGGAGATGAAATCTACAGCCAGATCTAATGGCCAGGAAAGGCAGTTCCTTTCTTTTTCAATATTTTTATTAATTTTCACATAGAAGAGTACAGGGTACATGAGGACATATATATTATGAATCCAAAAAAAAGATAGAATTGTACCGAATACATTATATTTAAATCACACTTGCAATCGCAGTACCCCATATTCATAATCAAACATGTACATTAATTAAATTGTAATTTGAATTGTAATAATTTTATTATAAGGCAGTTCTGCAATGCTCCATGGAGAGCAAAGGGCATGACAATGCACAAGAGACATCATGGTCATCCACTGCAGCTAAGGATGACTCCAGTTTGTGAAGCTTCTTCGAATCACTGAACCCGAACTTCTTAGGTCAAGAGAGTGGAGCTGCCCCATTTGAATAGCTTTTCCACTTTTAAAAGCTCTCCTGCACAGGTTTCTTGTCATCTTCAAGCACAATGGACAACCACCACCATTTACCAAACTCCAAATGCATCGTAATTCAACTTCATAAAAACACAAGTGCTGGCAGAACTCAGCAGGCCAGATGGCATCTAATGGAGGAGGCAGTGACAATGTTTCGGGCCGAAACCCTTCATCAGGAGTGAAGTAACATGGGATGGTCGAGGGGGGATAAGAAGTGGGGGGAGGAATAAAGTAGAGAGCTGGGAAGTGATAGGCTGGAGGGAAATGGGCTGGGGGAAGGTGGAGAATTATGGGAAATACAAGAGGAAAAAAAGGTAGGGCTGGGGGGAGATTATAGTGAGGGGGGAAAAACGAAAAAGAAAGAGAACCAGACTAAAATAATAGATAGGGATGGGGGTAAGGTGGGGGGCAGGGGTATCAACAGAAGTCTTTACTTCACTCCTGATGAAGGGTTTCAGCCTGAAATGTCGTCATTACCTCCTCCCATAGATGCTGTCTGGCCTGCTGAGTTCTGCCAGCATTTTGTGTTTTTATTTATTTCCAGCATCTGCAGATTCACTCATGTTACCTTTGTAATTCAACTTCAGTTGTTATTTCATTTCATTTTAAAGATCCAAAAGAAATCCTAATGCTTATCTGTGGAATGTGTTCCCCATGACTTTTTGATACTTTTTCCTCTGGTTTCATTTCATCAGCCTTACTCAGTTTATTGGAGCACTGTACCACGAATAGCCTGCTCCTTCTCTGTACACTCTCACTTATCATGGAGTAGTCAACGCAACTGCTTTACGGCGCCAGTGATCATGAATTGGCGTTTGATTCCAGTCACTGCCTGTAAGGGGGTTGCACATTTTCCCTCTGGCCATGTGGGCTTCTTCCAAGTGTTCCCTTTCCTCCCACATTCCAAAAGTGTATGGGTTATTGCTACGTTGGTGCCAGAAATGTGGTGACATTGTGGTCTGCCCCCAGCACCATATAAAAGCAAGGATGGAATGCTGGGGCTTTATAAGACATTGTTCAGACTGCGCTTGGAGCCTTGTGAGTGGATGTGGAGAGGATGTTTCCTATGGTGGCAGAGCCTATCAGCCAGAGGGCACAGCCTCAGAATACAAGAACGTCCAGTTAGAACAGAGATGAGGAGAAATTTCTTTAGCCAGAGAGTGGTGGTGAATCTGTGGAATTCACTCTCACACATGGCTGCAGAAGCCATGTCATTGGATACATCTAAAGTGGAGATTGATAGAGTCTTGCTTAGGAAGGGTGTCAAAGGTTAGGGGCAGAAGGCAGGAGAAGGATAATAAATCAGCCATGATTGAATGGCAGAGCAGACTTGACGGGCTGATTAGCCTAATTCTGCTCCTTTTTCTTACGTTCTGATCCTTGCTGATATGATTTAATACATTTGATGGATTTGATTGTGTGTTTTGATGTACATGTGGCAAATAAAGCTAATTTTATCCTGTCTTTGTCCCATGCTATTACCTATTCTTTTTGCTTTGCATTCCTTAATACCCCTTAAACTGAAACTTTATTCTTCATTTACAGCCTGGCTTGTCTCCCTTCTGATTCAGCCCTTAGGTTCCCACCCACAAGGCAAATAACTCCCCACAAAAGTACTAGCACACCTTTGCACTGTGCCCCCCCTCTCCGGAGAGGATATTGTCCCTCTTGCAGTGTAATATCGTCTTGTTTATAGAGGTCCATCATCCCCTGAAGTAGTCACAAATCTTCAGGAATTTAAAGCCTTTCTTCTTACCATCTCTCCAGCCATACATTCATCTGCTTCGTCTTCCTACGTCTGTCTGTGTTCACTAACACATGGCACCGCTTGTAATCCACAGATTGCTACCTTTGAATTCTTGCTTTTTAATCTCTTTATTAGCTCCTAAACTCTGCCTTTAAAACCACAGCCCTCTTTCTAATTATGTCATTGGTAGTGATATGAGCCATGGCCTCTCGTTGTTGTATGGACAATTAAGATGCATATTCTCAGCTTGGGGATAGAAGTTTTGGAGCAGAAAGGAAGTTTAAAGATGAATCCATTGCTGATTTCTAAAAAAAAACACGCTTTGGATCTGACACTAATTATAGGATGTGAAGCAATTTGACTGAAACCTCAAGAGCCTGCATTTAAATTCTTCATGAGCTGTGTAGTGTAATTCTTACACAAGGAAATAAATGGTCTTGTGGATGATGAAGAGGGGTTTGGGCAATGAGATCTACATAGCTATATTATACAAAACGAGAACTATCAAAACAAGTGTGTCATCAGAGAACTAAATATGGCCTGATTACCACGTCTGATTTTATTGATCAACCATAAAATTAATATTAAGAAGATCAAAGAACTAAAACACCCATGTGAGTTATAATAACATCCCTTGTGGGTCAGTTGAGGACTAACCCTATATGAGATAAGAGCTTTAAGTTACCATCACCCATAAAAAAATTCTCAAAGTAGTGCATGGTGACATATGCATTCTTCAATAATATATTTACCTTGAACTTTGCACTTGATTTCCTGCAATGCCTTTAAAACATCTTCTATTTTTATCTTATTCAGAGATACAGCTCGGTAACAGTCCCTTCCAACCCAATGAGCCCACATCGCCCAATTATACCCAAGTGACCAATTAACTTACTAATCTGTAAATTTTTAGAATGTGGGAAGAAACCAGAGCACCTGGAAGGAACCCATGTGGTCATGGGAAGAACATACAAACACCTTGCGGTCAGCAGGGAGGAATTGAGCCTGGATTACTGGCACTATAAAGCATTACACTAAGTGCCACCTTAATGTTTTAATCTTCTAACATCACACATTAGAATATTAGGAGTTAAAGACAAAAAACCGTCTTGAACTTTATCACGCCTTCAGTTGCCTCAGGGGATCCTGGAGCCCTTTACCAATCATGAGGTCCTTCTTGAAGTGTGGGAAGTACAGCTGCCAATCTGCGGACAAGAACAAACTCTGAGATGATGTTTAGTGATACTGCCTGAGGGACAAAATTGGCCAGCACAAAAGGTTAATTCTCCTCCTCTTTTTGAAATAATACCATGGAATTTCTTACATCCACTTGAGAAGGCTGACGAACCTTGGTGCTAATAGCTGATATTAGAGTTATCATCGTTGACAGTGTAACATTCCCGCAGCCCTGTACTTACACGTTAGTGGGGATTTTCGTGCTCCAACACCTGCAGTGGATCTTACACTGATAATTTCCTGACTCAGATAAAGGACTGCTATGAAAGAGAGTTGCAAATGATACTGAGATTGGAAATCATGAAACACAAAACTCAATCAGTGTATCAATAACATAAAACAAGGAACTATATAGTACAGATCTCAATAAGCCCTTCAGCCTACAATGTCTGTGCTGGCAAAGATTCAGATTTAAACAGCACATCTCCCTGCACATGTTCCATATTCCTATATTCTCTGCCTGTTTTATGCTGTCAAAATATCTACTTCCACCAGCTCCTATTCTAGGAACCCACTACTCTCAATACAAACTGCTTGCTTCCTCAACCTCCCGTCAATTTTTCCCTATCACTTAAATCTGTGACTCTAGTATTTAGCATTTCCACCATGAGAAAAAGTCTCTGACTTAATTACCTCCATATGACCGGTTAGCCTGCTAACCGGTATGTCTTTGGAATGTGGGAGGAAACCAGAGCAACCGAAGGAAATCCACATAGTCACGGGGAGAATGTGAAAACCCCTTACAGATGCTCATTCATTATGTGGACATATCATGGTCTTTTTATGACCATAATTGTTCTTGATTTGCCACTGTCTTCTTCTGGGCAGTGTCCTTACAAGACAAGTGATACCAGTCATTATCAATACTCTCCAGAGATTGTCTGCCTGGTGTCAGTGGTCACATAACCATGACTTGTGATCTGCATCGGCTGCTCGTACAACCCTCCACCACCTGCCCCCATGGCTTCACGTGACCCTGATTACAGGGCCAAGCAGGTGCTACAATTACCCAGCGGTGACCTGCAGGCTAGTGGAGGGAAGGATTGCCTTACACTTCCTTTGGTAAGGAGGTATCTCCACCCCACCACCTATCCTTACCGACAGTGGCAGAATTAAACCTGCATTGTTGGCACTGTAATAGCATTATACCAACCACTACTCTACTCAGCCTCCGATGATCCAGAAAGAAAAATTATCCAAGATGGTCCGAACTCTCCTTATAGCTAATATGCTCCAATCCAGGCAACCTCCTCTGCACCTATTCCAAAGCTTTCATATCCTTCCTGTGATGCAGTGGCCAGAACTGCACACAGCACTGCAAATGTGGCCTACCAAACTTTTGTGCAACTGCAACATGATCTCCTGACTTTTATACTGAGCCCTCCACAAGGCTGGTATGCCGTATGCCTTCATTGTGACTCTATCTCTTTATATTACCACTTTCTACAGCTCATGTTCTGTGTTATTTATCTTCTATTTATTTTTTATATTTAATATTATTTGGGTTTCTTTGTATTTGAAGTTTGTCTTCTTTTGCGCATTGTCAGTCTTCATTTGTGTTTCATTGATCGATTGTGTTTCTCTGTTCTACTGTGAATGTCCACAAGAAAAGGATTTTCAGGGTAATATATAGTTGCGTACTGTTTATGTACTTTGATAATAAGTTTACTTTGAACTTTGAACTTTCAGGAACCATGGACCACAAGATCCCTCTGAACATTAATGCTAATGATATTCCTGCTATTTAGTGCATATTTCCCTCTTACCTTTGACATTTCGAAGTTCACAGCTCACACTTAAAGCTCCATTAGCCATTTCCCTTCACATCTGTCCAATTGGTCTATATCCTGTTAGAAAACCTCTCCAATATCCACAGCTACTTGAATTTTGTTGTCAACTTATTGATCTATATTTTGATCAAATTAGTTAAATATATCCCAAGCAACAGAGATCCAGTATTGTTCTCTAAGGAACATGACTTGGCAAAGACCTCAAGTCAAAATAAAATCATTCCACCACAACTCATGACTTTTATAGTCAAACCAATTTTAAATCAAATCTACCAGGTCACCATGGATCTCATGTTCCTTAATATTTTGGATCAGCAATGAGGAACTATATCAACGGCTCTCCTAACGTCCACGTACTCAACATCCACCACTCAACACACATCAGTCATCTCTGTTCCATCCTAAAAAACCCAGTCAAGGTTTGTAACAAATGAGCTCCCCCAATTATTCCTATCAAGTCTATACTCTTCCAGCTGTGAATAGACTCTATCCCTAATAACCTTTTCCATTAATTTCCTTAGCACTGATATAATTTCCTGGTTTGGTCCTGTTGCCCTTTTTTAAAGAGAGGAACAACGGTCCTCAGAATCCTCACCCTTGCTTAGAGAAGGTCAAGGTCGCAGATGTCTCCTTTCTTTTCTCTCTCAATAACCTGGGACAGATCACAAGAGGTCCTCGTTGATTATCCACCTTAATGCTCTGTGAGAGCCTCACACCTCCTGCTTCATGATATCAATCAATTTAAAACTATATAACAATTACAGCACAGAAACAGGCTATCTTGGCCCTTCTAGTCCCTGCCGAACACTTACTCTCACCTAGTCCCACCGACCTGCACTCAGTCCATAACCCATTCCTTTCCTGTCCATATACCTATCCAATTTTTTTTACATGTCAATATCAAACCTGCCTCTACCATTTCTACTGGAAACTCATTCCACACAGCTACCACTCTCTGAGTGAAGAAGTTCCCCCTCATGTTACCCCTAAACTTTTGCCCCTTAACTCTCAACTCATGTCCTCTTATTTGAACCTCCCCTACTTTCAATAAAAAAAGCCTGTCCACGTCAATTCTATCTATCCCCTTCATAATTTTAAATGTCTCTATCAAGTCCCCCCTCAACCTTCTACGCTCCAAAGAATAAAGACCTAACTTGTTCAACCTTTCTCTGTAAATTGGGTGCTGAAACCCAGGTAACATTCTAGTAAATCTCCTCTGTACTCTCTCTATTTTGTTGACATCTTACCTATAATTCGGTGACCAGAACTGTACACAATAGTCCAAATTTGGCCTCACCAATGCCTCGTAAACTTTTAACATTACATCCCAACTCCCATACTCAATGCTCTGATTTATAAAGGCCAGCATATTAAAAGCTTTCTTCACCACCCTATCCACATGAGATTCCACCTTCAGGGAAATAGGCACCATTATTCCTAGATCACACTGCATTCCTCAATGCCCTACCATTTACCATGTATGTCCTATTTTGATTATTCCTACCAAAATGTAGCACCTCACACTTATCAGCATTAAACTCCATCTGCCATCTTTCAGCCCATTCTTCTAACTGGCCTAAATCTCTCTGCAAGCTTTGAAAACCTACTTCATTATCCACAACACCACCTATCTTAGTATCATCTGCGTACTTAATAATCCAATTTACCACCCCATCATCCAGATTATTAATGTATATGACAAACAACATTGGACCCAGTACAGATCCCTGAGGCACATCACTAGTTACCGGCCTCCAACCTGACAAACAGTTACCCACCACTACTCTCTGGCATTTCCCATCTAACCACTGTTGAATCCATTTTACTACTTCAATATTAATACCCAACGATTGAACCTTCCTAACTAACCTACTGTGTGGAACCTTGTCAAAGGCCTTACTGAAGTCCATATAGACAACATCCACTGCTTTACCTTCGTCAACTTTCCTAGTAACCTCTTCAAAGAATTCTTAGGGAAAGGCTAAGTAGAGTATAAGACTGTTGCAAGGAATAAAGTCCTGCTGGTTGAGTGGTGTAGCAACAACCTTGCACAACATCGGTAAGACCAAAGAATTGACTGTGGGCTTCAGAAAGCCTAAACTGCAGCTCTTTGTTAAGTTCAATCTGCCCAATGCTCATTTTTTTAGATATCTCCAAATTAGACACTTTATTGCTCCTATAATTCCTAACTTTCCTGAAATGCCTGCGAAAAATGCTATGGACTTATTTCTTTCCATTAATCCACTAGGTAAAGGTTTAATATCAATTATTTGAGATAAATTAGCAGCCTTACGACGGGCCCCTGTGGATAAAATTAAAATGGCACGGGAGCAGGATTTAAATACCTCCTTATCTGAAGACAGCTGGGACTCGATGCTCAAATTGATCAACTCAACCTCACTTTGTGCTCGCCATTGCCTTTTACAGCTTAAAAAAAAGATTGTTCATAGAGCCCATATGTCTAAACCTAAACTATCTCGATTCTACCCTGACATTAGTCCGCTCTGTGATAAATGCAAGAGGGGCGAGGCCTCTCTCATTCATATGTACTGGTTCTGTCCTAGCTTGGAGAAATTTTGGAAAGATGTCTTCACTACGTTATCATATAATCTGAATCAGCACAAACCCCAAACCAAACCCCTAGAACCAAACCCCTTAATTGCTTTGTTCGGTTTCTGGGGCGAGACAGATTTACGTCTGAGTCCGACCAAATGCCAAATATTATCCTTTGCCTCTCTCCTGGCTAGACGCTTGATCCTCCTTAGATGGAGAGATGTTGCCCCACCCACTCATGCTCAATGACTTAACGACGTTATGGCCTGCTTGGACCTCAAAAAAATTCATTATTCAGTTCTTAATTCGGATCTAAAGTTCCATAAGGTCTGGGGACCTTTTATCGAGTACTTTCACAACCTTCCTCTTGACTAGGGTTTTTTTCTTTTCGGTCCCTTGCTTTCAGCTCCCTTTTTTTTCTGGTAGTAGGCATTATTATCCTCTGTTGCTAAGTGTATTCACAGTCTGGGAGTTTGGTTGTCCTGATTTATATTCTCTATATTGTGTTGTGGTTGGTCTGGAGGTTTTTTTTTGGTGTTGTGGTGCTTGGGGAGGATACTAAGTTTACCTGTCTTCAATTTAGATGCTTTTTTTAAAATTCTCTTTCTTTGTATCATATTGTCATTGTATGCTTAATTTTGCACTGTATTAATGTTCCTCATTGTGATTTGGGGTTTTTTTAATTTGTAAAATGTATAAAAAAAACTAATTAAAAAAAAAGAAAGCCTAAACTGAGAGAATGCATACCAGTCCTCATTAAGGGATCAGAAGTGAAAAAGCTGACCAATCTCAAGTCGCTAGGCATCAACATCTGTAAGGATCTATCCTGGGCCCAACATAGCGATGCAGTTACAAAGAAGGCACAACAGTGGCTATCTTTCATTGGAGTTTGGGGAGATTTTGTATGTCACCAAAGGCACTCACAAATTTCTACAGATGTACCATGGAGAACATTCTAACTGGGTGCATCTCCACCCGGTATTGGTGGGGGGGAGCAGGGGAGTTCACAGTACAGGACTGAAATAAGCTGCAAAAAATTGTAAACTCAATCAACACCACCATGAGCACTAGTCTCCCCAGCATCCAGGACATCTTCGAGAGGCAATGCCTCAAAAAGGCAGCATCCATCATTAAGGACCCCCACCACCCAGGCCATGACCTCTTCTCATTGCTACTATCAGGGAGCCGGTACATAAGCCTGAAGGCACACACTGAGTGATTCAGGAACAGATTTTTTCCCCTCTACCATCAGATTTCTGAATGGGCATTGAACCCCGAACACAGCCTCACTACTTATTGTTTTTATTCCTGCACTATTTAATGTCATAGAGCAAACATAAGATGGAGGCGAATTTCAGGCAAATTAGGCAAGGATGCAGACCGTGCATTAGGGTTAATATTCGGCAACTCAACACTTCTTTGCCATTTAACAAAATCACGGCTGTTCTGATTGTGATCCTCAACTCTACATTCCTGTTAACTTAGCGGTAACCTGACAACTTTTTACCTATTAAGATTCAATCAACCTCTGGCTTAAAAATATTTTAAAACTTAGCTTCCTCTGACTTTTCAGGAACAGAGTACCAACCTCTGATATTTTTTTACTCCTTTTTGCTATATAGAGCTAACCCCATAGTTTTGAAGTCTCCATGAGAGGAAATATTATGTCCATATCCACCCTTTACATCTCCACAGGATATATTATATGTTTCAATTACCACCCCCTTCATTCTTCTAAACTCCAGCTGATAGAGACCTAGCCTATCAAATCTGGTGAGTGGTGAGAAGTTGGTGGTGAGATTCTGTCCTGAACCAGAGCGGTTCTTCTGGTGATTATGCACCCATAATATGTTGGGCAAGGAGCTCCAAACCTAGTTCTAATGAAAGAGTGGTAGAATATTTCCAAATCAGGATGCATTTACCGAGTCTACAGACAGTATACCCTGTAGACACTTTATTAGGTACACCTGTACTCCTGCTTCTTAATGCAAAAACAGAGAACTGGGAATCTGAAATAAAAACGTAAATGCAGGAGATGGCCAAGGAGTATCTGTTCAAAAAGGAGCTTTTGTAATGCTACAAGTGAATAAACCTTTGTCAGAATTATAAAATCTAAATCTATATATATTTTTCTTCTTCAGCAGTCCATCGATTTTCAATATTGACTGAGGCCTGGGCAAGGTTGTATGGAAGACTGGTAGTTGCCCATGCTGAAAGTCTCCCCTCTCCACACCACTGATGTTGTCCAAGGGAAGAGCATTAGGACCCATACAGCTTGGCACCAGTGCCGTCGCAGAGCAAGCTGTGTTTAAGTGCCTTGCTTAAGGACACAATACGCTGCCTCAACTGAGGCTTGAACTAGTGACC
Organism: Hypanus sabinus; assembly: GCF_030144855.1. NCBI lineage: Eukaryota > Metazoa > Chordata > Chondrichthyes > Myliobatiformes > Dasyatidae > Hypanus > Hypanus sabinus. The sequence goes on along the minus strand of NC_082713.1, from coordinate 26,568,894 downwards.
TTCAGATCACCAGACCGATGCCTTAACCACTTGGCCACCCCACACACAACTGAAGAGTCTTCAGTTGTAGAAAAGTGGAATGGTGCAGCAAACAAGGGGGATACCTGTGACAGGACAGAAACCAAGGCACTTTGGTGACACAATAAATTTGGTGTTATCTTTTTACTAAATGAATAAGAGAGATGAGGCAGTGGAAGAGAAAAAAAAGAACATGCTAAAACTGTGAAATGCTGATGTACAACACTGGACAACTGGGGCAAAAAGGAATGCTGGAAATACCTAGCGGATAAGACAGTGTGTGAGGACAGAGTAAACAATGAGTTAATGTTTCATCAGACCTGGCCAGTTGTTTCACCACCAGGGAAGGCTGGTTATCTGAGAATTCAATATTAATGTTAAGGATCCGGCCTGAACACTGGGTCGAAGGGCCTCTGCTGGTAGCTCTGGATCATGACAGTCTTTAATTTCTCCTTTCTTTCACCTGGCCATGTGGGTTTTGGCCCAGCCCCTTTCCTTTTTGGACCTTCTCCAATTACCTGCTTGTCTCCTCATTTGCACCCACCTGTTTCTACTTTCACTCATTACCCGGTCCATTTAAACCCTGCCTTGACTCACATTCTCTGTCAGTTTGTCCCAGCTCTGACCTGTGTTGTTCTAGCCTGTCATTGTGACGGCCTCCAACCAAATTTGCCTGATTCTGTGTTTTTGGGTTTTGCCTGTGTGCTCTGGATTGACTGCCCTCGCCAGACTGCCTTTCCTGGGTAAGACCTCTGCCTGCCATTTTGGATTTGTGCCTGCCTCCTGTTTTTGAAAGACTGTTGCCTTTGTGCTCCCTAATAAATCCTGGTAAAAGTGCATTCATTGGTCTACACTTGAGTCCCACTGTAACCTGACAGAACCTGACAATTAAGCCCTGAAGGCTACAATATGATAAAAGAGTTGGTGGGTGTTGTTCCTTAAACCTACATTAAATCTCATTGGAAGAGTGTAGATAGACAAATTTAGAGAGGCTGGGTGGAGAATGTGAAACAGATTTAAAGAGACAAGCAACTGGAAGCTCATTGTTATCCTTGTGGACTGAAAGTAAATGTTTGGTACTGCAGGTACCTAATCTCTTCAACATGAGTATCAATTGCAGTGCACTTGATTGTGCACTAGATTGAAAGAGTAGATGCTTCAGCTTGTTGAATGCCTAGATGAGTTAACAGCAACATTGGTGTTTGGCCTCATAATTCTAACACATTCTTATTTACTTTAACTTCCATTATTCATTTATTAACTAATTGGAATAAGTGTTCCCTCACATGAAGAGTGCCCTCTTGTGTTGGCCATTTCTGCCCTGGGGGAAAAACCCTCTGACTCTCCATATGATCCATGCCTCTCATCATCATACACATCTCTATCAGGTCACCTCTCATTCTCTGTCACTCCAAGGGAAAAAAGGGCCAAGTTCACTCAACCTGTTCTCATAAGGCATGCTCTCCAATCCAGGAAATATCCTTGTAAATCTTCTCTGCATCCTTTTGATAGTTTCCACATCCTTCCTGTTGTGAGGTGACCAGAACTGAGCATAGTACTCCAAGTGTGGTCTGACTAGGGTCCTATATTTCTGTAATGTTGCCTCTTAGCTCTTATACTCAATCCCAAGGTTGCTGAAAGCCAATATACCGTATGCCTTCTTAACCACACAGTCAACCTGCACAGCAGCTTTCAGTGTCCAAGGGACTCAGACCCCAAGATCCCTCTGATCCTCCACACTGCCAAATGTCTTACCATTAATACTATATTCTGCCATCATATTTGACCTACCAAAATGAACCACCTCACACTTATCTGGGTTGAACTCTATCTGCCACTTCTCAGCCCAGTTTTGCATCCTATCAATGTCCTGCTGTAACCTTTGACAGCCCTCCACATGGTCCACAACAGCTTCAACCTTTGTGTCATCAGCCAATTTACTAACCCATCCCTCCACTTCCTCATCCAGGTCATTTATAAAAAAGAATAAGGGTCCCAGAACAGACCCCTGAGGCCCACCACTGGTCACCAACCTCCATGCAGAATATGACCACTCTCTGCCTTCTGTGGGCAAGCCATTTCTGGGTCCACAAAGCAAGGTCCCCTTTGATCCCATGCCTCCTTACTTTCTCAATAAGCCTTGCATGGGGTACCTTATCAAATGCCTTGCAGAAATCCAGCTGCACTACATCTGCTGCTCTACCTTCATCAATGTGTTTAGTCACATCTTTAAAAAATTCAGTCAGGCTTGTAATACACAAATTGCCCTTGACAAAGCCATGCTGACTATTCCTAATCATATTATGCTTCTCCAAATGTTCATAAATCTTGCCTCTCAGGATCTTTTCCATCAACTTATCAACCACTGAAGTAAGACTCACTGGTCTATAATTTCTTGGGCTATCTTTACTCCCTTTCCTGAATAAGGGAGCAACATCTGCAACCCTCCAATCCTCTGGAGCCTCTCCCATCCCATTGATGATGCAAAGATCATTGCCAGAGACTCAGCAATCTCCTCCCTCGCCTCCCACAGTAGACTGGGGTACATCTCATCTGGACCCGGTGACTTACCCAACTTGATGCTTTCGAAAAGCTCCAGCACATCCTCTTTCTTAATATCTACATGCTCAAGCTTTTCAGTCCACTGTAAGTCATCCCTACAATCACCAAGATCCTTTTCCGTCGTGAATACTGAAGCAAAGTATTCATTAAGTAGATCTGCTATCTTCTCTGGTTCCATACACACCTTTCCACTGCCGCACTTGATTGGTCTTATTCCCTCACATCTTATCCTCTTGCTCTTCACATGCTTGTAGAATGCCTTGGGGTTTTCCTTAATCCTGCTCACCAAGGCCTTCTCATGGACCCTTCTAGCTCTCCTAATTTCATTCTTAAACTCCTTCCTGCTAACCTTATACTCTTCTAGAGCTCTTTCACCTAGTTTTTTTTTAAACCTTTTGTAAGCTTTTCTTCTTGATTAGATTTTCAACAGCCTATTTACACCATGGTTCCTGTACCCTACCATCCTTTCCCTGTCCCATTGGAATGTCCCTGTGCAGAACGCCAGGCAGATATCCCCTGAAAATTTGCCACATTTCAGGCATACATTTCCCTGAGAACATCTGTTCCCAACTTAAGCTTCCAAGTTCCTGCCTGATAGCCTCATATTTCCCCTTACTCCAATTAAACTCCTTCCTAGCTCATCTGTTCCCACCCCTCTCCAATGCTATGGTAAAGGAGATAGAATTGTGATCACTATTTCCAAAATGCTCTCCCACTGCGAGACCTGACACCTGACCAGGTTCATTTCCCAATACCAGATCAAGTACAGCCTCTCCTCTTGTAGGCTTATCTACATATTGTGTCAGGAAACCTTCCTGAACACACCTAACAAACTCCACCCCATTTAAACCCCTTGTTCTAGGGAGATGTCAATCAATATTCGGGAAATTAAAATCTCCTACCGTGACAACTCTATTATTACACCTGTCCAGAATCTGTCTCCCTATCTGCTCCACAATGTCCCTGTTACTACTGAATGGTCTATAAAAAAACACTCAGTAGAGTTATTGACCCCTTCCTGTTCATAACTTCCACCCACAGAAACTCAGTAGACAATCCCTCCATGACTTCCTCCTTTTCTGCAGCCGTGACACTATCTCTGGTCAACGGTGCCACGCCCCCACCTGTTTTGCCTCCCTCCTTGTCCGTTCTGAAACATCTAAAGCCTGGCACTCTAAATAACCATTCCTGCCCCTGAGCCATCCAAGACTCTGTAATGGCCTCAACATCATAGCTCCAAGTACTGATCCAACATCTAAGCTCACCCGCTTTGTTCATGATGCATTAAAATAGACACATCTCAAACCATCGCTCTGAGCATATCCCTTCTCTATTACCTGCCTATCCTCCCTCTCACAATGTCTCCAAGCTTTCTCTATTTGATCTAAGTGAATTTCATAGTGGAATTTTTGCTGGTGCCAGATGGGATGATTTGAGTATCTCAGAAACTGCTGATCTCCTGGGATTTTCACGCACAAGGGAATGATGTCATCAACAAAAAAACACCCAGTGAACAGCAGTCTGCGGGCAAAAACACTTTCTTAATGAAAGAGGTCAGATGAGCATGAGTGACTCCAGCTGATAGGAAGGCGACAGTAACTCAAATAACCAGGTGTTACAACAATATTGTGCAGATGAGCATCTCTGAATGCTTGAAGTGGTTGGGCAACAGCAGAAGACTAGGAATATAGATCCAGTGGCCACTGAGTCTATATGCTAATGTGCTTAAAAGAACCAAATATTTTCCTGTATTCCCTGACCACTCAGGTAATTAATGCACTCAGAAATTTGAATCCAAGATGACTGGGATCATGCATTGACTAGCTGGAGCTACTTTTTGATCTGTGAAATATGCTAAATATTTTTTCAGCATTTACTCCTTGGGAATTGTTACTGAAACTTTATTTGTCTAGCAGATTGTTTTAGCATGGAGGAAAGAAAGTTCCTCGTGAAGTATGCACTTGTCAAAAACAGTTAAATCTACTTTGTTTATAATTAATCTTGAACACAAAATAAAATTTCTGAACAGAAACCTTGCACACAGAAAATCTACGAAGTTATATTCATAGTTTTTTTACACCACCTTCCCTTTTGTGTCTTTAATTCAATTGTATTTTAACTTACAAATTTGAGAAACTATTGTTTTAGATTTAGGTTATGAATGTTAATATTTGTTAGACTTGCAAACATTTTATTTTTAATTTTAGTGATGTCATGTAGAAACTAGATCTTTAGGCAAGAGTATACATACCTCAACAACAGTCAACTTTTCTTGTAATCTAACCACAGCATTGAAACGAGTAATAGTATAATCTGTGCACTACACTACTGAGATATAGATGTCAGAGTGCGACACAGTTCATTCAAAATAAATATATATCGGATCAAAACATGGAATTCCAAGGTACCAAACCTCTTCTGATTCATTCCTATTGTATAGAAATCTTGCTCCAAGAAAAACATTTAAGTCCAAAATCCTGACCCAAGCACAAACTGTTGCCAAATTATCCAGTTTTTAATGCTTAGCATACTGAATAAAGCCAACCCAGCCAAATTCCACCCAGCTGAAAGACTATGGTTTATAAAAGCAGGCATTTCAGTTGTAAAATCTTTTTATGGTTAGTGTTTCTCTTCAGAGTGGGGTGGAATTAATTATTAGGAAAGTGTAGGACAAAGATTGGTTATTTTTATCCCTGCTTTATAGAAATCTTAATCTAACCTGTCATGAATAAACTGAGTTTGTGCTACCTTATGTAGTTCATAGAACAGTACAGCAGAGTACAGGCCCTTCGGCCCATGATGTCGTGCCAACCCTTTAACTGACTCCAAGACCAATCTTACCCTTCCTTGCTACATAGCCCTCCATTTTTCTTTCACTCATGTTTCTATCTAATGTGTCCTTAATTTCCCCAATGCATCCGACTTTACCAGCACCCCTGGCAGTCTGTCCAGTTCACCTACCACTCTTTGTATATTTAAAAAAACCTAATGCTGACATCCGCCTATACTTTCTTCTAATCAATTCAAAGTTATGCCCTTTTTATTTATTATTTAGTTTTTATTTTAGAGATAGTGTGGTTGCAGCCCCTTCTGGCCCGAAGAGCCTGTACCACCCAATTATGCCCATATGACCGATTAACCTTTCAACCTGCGTGTCTTTGGAATGTAGGAGGAAACTGGAGCACCCGGAGGGAACCCACAGGGAGAACACACAAACTCCTTACACTGTTTAACGCTGCCACTGTCTGTATGAAGTATATAAAGACCCACAAGCAATAATATAGGAATAGTTTCTTTACCTCCGCCATCGGATTTCTTAACAATGAACCCATGAACATTACCTCACTATTTTTGCAATACCTATTTAATTCTATTGTATTTATTTCTTATTGTAATTTAGATTGTTCTTTTTGTATTGCACTCTACCGTTACTGCAAAACAACAAACTTCACGACATATATCAGTGATAATAAATCTGATTCTGAGCTCAGGTGGCTGGAGCTGTAATAACGTTACACTAACTACTATAATAGTGTTCACCCCAAAATCAGGCTTGGCTTATCACTAACAATAAATATGCTTGATGTGCTTGGATTAGGTCAGTTTATAAAGGACGCTTTATGAAAACTAGTCTGTCAGTTTTCAGCCTGAATTACTTACATTTCCATTCTAACTCATTTAAGTAGTCTGAATGAAGCCACTTCTTAAGTAAAAGTGCTAAAAAAAAAAATTGATGCAAATATCCAATTAGCCAATCATATGACACAACTATCCAGTTATCAGACCAAACATCAGAATGGGGAAGAAATGTGACCTAAGTGATTTTGACTGTGGAATGGACGTTGGTGCCAGACGGGGTTGTTTGATAATTCAGAAACTGCTGATCTCCTGGGATTTTCATGCACAATAGTCTCTAGAATTTACGGAGAATGGACCGAGAAACAAAAAACATCCAGTGCGTGGCAGTTCTACGGGTGAAAACACCTTGTTAATGAGGGAGATCAGAATAAAATGGCCGGACTGGTTCAAGCTGATAAGAAGGCAACATTCTTTCATTCATCGTGGTCAGTGTCATATGATGTAGGTGATCATGGTCTGGACCGTGACAGTTCTTGGCAAATTCTACAGAAGTGATTTGTCACTTCCTTCTTCTGGGCAGTGTCTTTATCAATATTCTTCAGTGATTGTCTTCCTGGTGTCAATAGTCACATAACCTGAACTTGTGATATGCACCAACTGCCCATACAACCATCTGCCACCAGCTACCATGGCTTCACATGATCCTGATCGGGGCTATGCAGGAACTACACCTTGCCCAAGGGTGATCTGCAGACCAGCAGAGGGAAGAATGCCTTATCGCCATCCCAAGGAAGGCAACAGTAAGTCAAATAAGGACACATAACAGCAGTGGTGTGCAGAAGAATATCTCTGAACGAATATGGTGTCAAACTTTCAAGGAGCAACACTTCAACTTCATCTAACACCTCGCAGAGACTCATCACAAGAGTTGGCTGATTTGATATAGGGTGTTGTTAGATGATTGGAAAAACATCTACATTCAGTGGCCACTTTACTAGGCACACTTGTACACCTGCTTGTTAATGCAAATGTCTAATCAGCCAATCATGTCGCACTAACTCAATGCATAAAAGCATGCAGACATTGTCAATTGGTTTAGTTGTTGTCTAGACTAATCATGAGAATGGCGAAGAAATGTGATCAAGGTGACTTTGACCGTGGAGTGATGGTTGGTGCCAGACAGAGTAGTTGAGTATCTCAGAAACTGCTGGGATATTCACACACAGGAGAATAGTGTAGAGACTGATGCAAAAAACTGAAAGCATCCAGTGAGTGGCAGTTCTAAGGGCAAAAACACCTCTTAATAAGAGAGATCAGAGGAGAATGGCCAGCCGGGCTCCAGCTGCCAGGAAGCCGACAGCAACTTAAATGACCATGCATTACAACAGTGGTGTGCAGAAGAGTGTAGCTGAATGCAAAATGCATTGAACCTTGAAGTGGATGGGGTACCGCAGCAGAAGACCATGAACATACACTCAGTAGTCACTTTATTCACTTTATTAGGTACAGGAGATGCATTTCCCATTAGAATTGGAGGCACAGGCTGGAAGCTAGTCTCTAATTGACTTTTGCTTATTTGGTGCCATTGAAAATTAGAATAATAAGTATTAAATTATTATTGAGTGCTAAATTATTATTAAGCTGCTGGGCATTCACCAATGTATAACTATATTAACACTGCTGATTATATCTTATAATTATAATAGACTGGCTGGCCAGTTCTCCTGCCACTTGCAGAGAGGAATGGGGTGAGTTCCATTCCAAAGCAGACTCATTGAATGAAAGCCTCCTCTGCCAGATATAACGTCCTCCGTGCAATGGAAGTGTACACTCTCATTCTGCTGACGCTGGAAATCCGGAGTAACACACACAACATGCTGGAGGAACTCAGTAGGGTCAGGTAGCATCTATGGAAAGGAATGAGGAGTCAATGTTTCGGGCCAAGAACCTTCATCAAGACTGTGTGTGCACACTCTCATTTAATTTGCCTTAAGCAGCAACAATATTGCATATGCATTGTACGGGGTTAAACTGGCAGCTTCACTGACAGATTCTGCTCTGAGGAATATAGTGTTCCCCAGAAAGAATGCCCTGTGAGATCCACGTTAAGGAATATTGTTAGGGCAGAACACTTAAGATTATACTTAACCTTGGAACACTCACTGATGACTACGAATGTTAAAACCAGGCATTGCAGTCTCATGCATGAATTCCAACTGCTTCTAAAGAACAAAAAGTCAAAATGAAAATGACAGAGCCCATGTTTTTTTATTTTCTCTTTTGGCAGACCTGCTTACACGTAGCAGGCACCCAAATGTTTCTAAAACTCATCCCAGGACCCGCAGCCAATTTCAGTCAGCAGTTAACAGACATCAACAGTTTGCACCATGGCCAGGAAGAGCAAGATAACCAATTCCAATTGAACTGGTCCTCAGCAAGCAGAGTGCACTCAGCAATTGAATTGAAGAGTTTAGGTCAAAACCCATTAATGTTCAAAACTTTGAAGCCATGCTAAGATTTTTCTAAAAGTCTCCAGATGCTTCTTTGCACTCTTCATTTTCTTTTATTAAATTCAAGAGTAACCAGAAATGCTATAAATTCAATGCTAAAATGTAAGTGTTTGGCAATAATAAGTATTTGAAAGCAAATAATGTCTTAGAACTTTGTTAAAGGGCCAGACAAAAATTCAAAGCCGTGGCTTTCTGATCTTCAGGACCTTTCCATCACTTACTGCTGCTCTGGAAGGGATGGTTTACCATGGGAATTACTATGGTAATACTAGGAACAACTGTGACCACGGTGTATGTCACCTGCATGGCACAGTGCAACGGGGGGACCTGAGTGCCAGGACAGATAGTAGAGTGTTTGTGGAGACGTTGTTAACATCTCAGACAAAAGTCAGAAATCGAAAAACTGAACATGGTGGGACTAACATTCTGAGTTGCATATAGTTCAATGCAAGAAGTATTGTAGGAAAGACAGATGAACTCAGGGCATGGATCAACACATGAAATTATGATATTGTGGCCATTAGTGAGACTTGGTTGCAGGAGGGGCAGGACTGGCATCTCAGTATTCTGGGGGTCCATTGTTTTAGATGTGACAGACCTGGAGGGATTAAAGGGGGGGAGGATAGTGTTACAAGTCAGGGAAAATGTCATGGCAGTGCTCAGTCAGTCAGACGAGAACATGTCTAGTAAGGCTTTATGGGTGGAACTGAGGAATAAGAAAAGTATGACCACGTTAATGGGGCTACATTATGGACCATACAATAGTCCAAGGAATTTAGAGGAACAAATTTGTAGGGAGATCAGATTGTTGCAAGAAACATTAGGTTGTTATAGTAAGTGATTTTAACTTTCCACATATTGACTGGGACTGCTATACTGTAAAAGGACCAGATGGGATAGTGTTTGTCAAATGTGTTCAGGAAAGCTTCTTTAATCAGTATGTAGAAGTTTCAACAAGAGTGTGCGATACTTGATCTCCTATTAGGTAATGAGACAAGGCAGGTGGAAGAAGTTTGTGTAGGGGAATACTGCATCTCGTGATCATAATGCCATTAGTTTCAAAGTAAATATTGAAAAAGATAGGTCTGGTCTTCAGGTTGAGATTCCAAATTAGAAAAAGGCCAATTTTGATGGTATCAGAAAGGATCTAGCAAGTGTGGATTGGGACAGGCTGTTTCCTGGCAAAGGTGTACTTGGTAAGTGGAGGCCTTCAAAAGTAACATTTTGAGAGTACGAAGCTTGTATGTGTCTGTCAGAGTAAAAGGCAAAGATATCATGTTTAGAGAACTTCGGTTCTCAAGAGATATTGAGGCCCTGATTAAGAAAAAAAGGTGCATTGCATGTATAGGCAGTTAGAAACAAACAAGGTACTTATGGTACATAAGAAAGAAATCGGGAGATCTAAAAGGAGGCATGAGGTTGCACTAGCAGACAAAGTGATGAAGAATCCTGAGGGATTCCACAGACATGTTAAGAGCAAAAGGATTGCAAGCCACAAAATTGGTCCTCTGGAAGATTAGAATGGTAATCCATGCATGGAACCAAAAGAGATGGGGGGATCTTAAATGGATTTTTTTTTTGCATCTGTATTTACTCAGAAGACAGATACAGTCTATAGAGGAGAGGCAAAGCAACGGCAAGGTGGTAGACCCTATACAGAGGAGGAGATGATTGCTGTCTTGAGGGCAAATTAGGGTGGACAAATCCCAAGGGACTGACAAGGTGTCTCCTTGGACTCCATGGGAGGCAAAAAAATGCACAGGCCTTAGCAGAGATATTTTAGTCACCAGGAAATCACAGGCTGGTGAGCCTGAAATCAGTTGTGGGAAAGTTATTGAAAGCTATTCTCAGGTACCGAATATATGACTATTTGGATAGTCATGGTCTGATTATGGATTGTCAGCATGGCTTTGTGCATGGTAAGAAATGCCTAGCCAATCTTAGAGTTTTTTGAGGAAGTTACCAGGAAATTTGAAGGCAAGGCAATGGATGTTGTCTACATGGACTTTAATGAGGCATTTGACAAGGACCTGCATGGGAGGTTGGTTTAAAAAAAGTTCAGTGGCTTGGCATTCAAGATAAGGTTGTAAATTGGATTTGTGGGAGAAGTCAGAGTAGTAGCAAATGGCTGCCTCTCTGACTGGAGATCTGTGACTAGTGGAGTGCCGCAAAGATCAATACTGGGTCTACTGTGCTTGTCATCTATTTCAATGATCTGGATGATAATGTAGTTAAATGGATCAGCAAATTTGCAGATGACACCAAGATTGGGGGTGTAGTGGACAATGAGGAAGTCTATCAGAGCTTGCAGTGGGATCTTGAAAAGCTGGGAAAACGGGCTGAGAAATGGCAGATGGAATTTAATGTAGGTGTTGCACTTCAGTACGACCAACCAGGGTAGGTCTAACACAGTAAATAGTAGGGCACGGAGGAGTGCAATCGAACAAAGATCTGGGATTACAGGTCCAGAATTCTTTGAAAGTGGTGGCACATGTAGATAGAGTCATGAAGAAAGCTTTTTGCACATTGGCCTTCATGAATCAACGTACTGAGTACAGGAAATGGGGTATTATGTTGAAGTTCTATAAGACGTTGGGTAGGCCTAATTTGTAGTATCGTGTGCAGTTTTGATCACCTACCTACAGGAAAGATGTAAATGAGGCTTAAGGAGTACAGAGAAAATTTACAAGGATGTTGCTGGGACTGGAAGACCTGAGTTATAAGGAAAGATTGAATAGATTAGGATTTTATTCCTTGGAACATAGAAGATTAAGGGGAGATTTGATTGAGGTATACCAAATTATGAGGGGTATAGATAGAGTAAATGCAAGCAGGCTTTTTCCACTGAAGGTCATGGGTTGAGGTTGAAAGGTGAAAAGTTTAAGGGGAACATGAGAGGAAACCTCTTCACTCAGAGGGCCTTGAGAGCATGAAGTGCACTGCCAGTGCAAGTGGTGCATGTGAGCTGGATTTAAGAGGAGCTTGGATAGGAACATGGATGGCAATGGTATGGGAGGCTATGGTCCAGGTTCAGTTTGATGGGAGTAAGCAGTTTAAATGCTTCTACTTTGACTAGATGGGCTGAAAGGCCTGTTACTCTGCTCTACTCTTCTATGACTCTGTGATTCTAATTTAACTCTGCAGCGTCACAGCTCTGCAGCTTTCTGATCTGGGTGTGAAGATTGCACCTTCTCACTGGCTAGTTTTCTCCCACATGCCACCCTCAGGGTGTTGGAGCAACACCTTATATTCCATCTGAGTAGCCTCAAACTTGATGGAATGTATATCGATTTCTTCAAGTAAAAAGAAAAGTTTCTCCCCCTCCACTCTTCTTTTCTCCAGTCTGGCCTCTTAACCTCTTCTCCTCACCTGGCTATCAATTCTCCCTGGGTCCCCTACTCCTTCCCACTCACCTCTCCTATCAGATTCCTTCTTCCTCAACCCTTTACCTTCCTTAACCACCCAACTTTACCTTGTATTGATCCTCCTTCCCCTCCCCTCACCTTTTTATTCTGGTGCCTTCCCCCTTCCATTCCAGTCCTAAAGAAGGGTCTCAGCCCGAAACGTCAACTGTTTATTCATTTCCTGAGATACTCCCTGACCTGCTGATTCCTCCAGCATTTTCTGTTTGGATTTCCAGCACCTGCAGAATTTCTTGCATCAAATTACTTGGAAGTGACTTCAGATGCTGAAATCTGGAGCAATAAACAATCTGCTGGAGGAACTCCATGGGTTGAGAAAGGATGTGTCGATGTTTCAGGTTGAAACCATGCATTGTGGCTGGGTAAGTTGCTTGGACTCTAGTGTAAGTAGCGGAAAGAAGAATTAAAGAAAGTTGTTAGGATTTCGATTAGGTTTAGTATACTGTACATAGATGCTTGATGGGTGATGCAGACTCAGAAAGTTGAAGGTCCTTATCCCTGCATGTCCAGAAAGTAGAATGCAGAGGCATTATAACAATACTAAATAATAGTGCTGGGTAAAGCTGTTAGCAATGTATGACATTCATCCATGCCTAGTTCAACAATCGAATCCAAAATTTTCTGCCATGCATCTCAGTGCCTTTTTTACAGACAGAATTATAGATTTGACAGGGATAAAAACCAATCACTTGCTATTCCTTCGATAAAGACTGCTGAAAATTTTCATTCCAGTTCTTGTAAGAGTTTCTGAATTTCCAACATGCAATATGATAGTTGCTGCTGAATACTCAAAACACTAATTTTGTGGGTGTGGAGTTTCACTCCCTTAAAGAAGCAAAAGCTAAAAACGCAAGAGTTTCTGCTGATGCTGAAAATCCAGAACACACAAAATGCTGCAGGAACTCAGCAGGTTAAGCAGCATCAATGGAGAGGAATAAACTGCCATTGTTTCAGGCTGGGACCCTTTATCAGGGTCTCTGAATGTTAAAATGAAGAATTCCTTTGAGTTCCCTATAGGATTTTTTACTGACTTTCTTGAGTGGAGTAGAGGCTGTCCATCACGTTTGACAATGACGGGAATAGCTTTCTTATACTCAGAACATTGGAAATTATATTTTATCAGCAATACATAAGTTAAAGCTTCTTTTAAAAAAAAGTTATTTTCATATTATGTGCCTTATTTTTAATGTTTCTTGCTTAAGATTCCCTGATCTTAATTTGAGCCTCAGTACAATGAATTTATAGGAAATTAATATTCTTTGCCTTTTATTTTCTACTTTGCATCCATGGATTCATTCTTCATTCCAGTTGATTAATCAGACAGCCTCCTGCCACACCTGCAGATGAATACCAGATTCCCTGCAACAAGTGTCAAGTTCCAGCTGATGTCAGAGTAAAGGTAATCGACACTCCAGAAAGCATTAGCTTGATTGTAACTATTTTCAAGATCAACATCAAGTACCATTCCACAAATTCCAAGCCACCGAGCTGAGGGGACTGAAATAAGACATGCTGCCCAACACAAACTTCTCTCGTACCAGTTCATCTTACCTTACCATTCCGTTCTGCCTTATTTACAAATCTATTTCACTCTTGAATTCATAATATCACATACTAAATATTCAACTGCCATTTTATTATCCCTTGTACTTAATAAAGTGGCCATTGTGTATATGTTTGTGGTCTTCGCCTGCTGTAACTCCATTCACTTCAATGCATTCTGCATTCAGAGATGCTCATCTGCACATCACTGTTGTAACGTGCGGTTATTTCAGTTACTGTTGCCTTCCTGTCAGCTTGAACCAACTTGGCCCATTATCCCTTGATTTCTCTCATTAAGAAGCCATTTTCACCCAAAGAGCTGCCACTTACTTGTCACCATGGTTTGGATATGACCCAAGTGCAGAGTGAGAGACTCTGAAGCAGGTCGATAGTTCACAGACTTTAATACAAACCACATTAAAGGGAAAATAAAACAATAAGCGCTAGGCCAAACAGGGCTGTTAACTAAAACTCTCAAAGGAAAATGAAGCCTACACAGCGGCTGAAAAGAAGATCTAAATATTAAACGAATACTGCTAGTCTTCAGGGTCAGTTGACTTGAAAGTCCGATATCTCAGGAAAGGCTGAATGCAAAATATCAGTGAAGTGTTGCTGTGCTCTGTCCAAGTCTCAACAAACACTATGACGACAAGGATGGAGTTAAATATTAACACGATTAATTAAAAATTACCTGACCCGTACTAATTCACAAGCGCAATTGCCATATCTACTGCACTGCTGAATTCATGGTTGTGACATTACTGTATGCACCATTCTCTTTAAACTCTAGAGACTCCCAGGAGATCAGCAGTTTCCGAGACACTCAGATAACCTGTCGGGCACCTGGATGAAACCCATTTGGTCATGAGGAGAATGTACAAGCTGCTCCCAGACAGCCGTGGAATTGAGCCTGGGTCACTGGCACCATAATAGCATTAGTTTTACACCAACATCTTGGCATAGGTGCAACCAATATACGGCCATCCACAGAAATTACATCACCTGTACCAGGTAGATGCTGTCAATGGGAACTCTGAATCTGACCTTCTCTCTCTGACCTTGCTCAGCTCAGTTCATTCACAGAATGAACCCTCGATGTTCTCTTTGATGTAACTTTTCCAATTCACAGCGCGCGCGCACGCACACACCACTCTTTCTTATATGTAAAGCATCTCTTTTTCAGTTAGTCATGTTTTCTGCCTCATACTCAACTTTTCTGCAGAGTATTTTTGTCCTTTCCACAGATGGGATTATTGATTTGACATGGATAAAATCCAAGCACTTGCTGTTCCTTCCATGAAGACTGCTGAAAAGGTTCAGTCTGGTTCATTCAAGAATTTCTGAATGTTTAAAGGAATCACTTAATTTTATACTTAGAACATCAAAGTAACTTGGCTATATTTACCTTACTGCTTTTAGTCTGGTGCCTAACCACAAGTACTTCGTACTGCTAGCCAGCCGACATTTTTAGCCTAGCTCTGGAGAGCTCCACAGCCTTTCATGTCTGTGTATGCTTTTTTAGAGTTAACTCTGTCTTAAGTAATAGCCAGTTCCCTGGAATTTTGGAATTCTGGATTCCATCAATAGTCCAGTTAAAGAAAAGCACTTTAGAGAGCCAATAAGGCAGATGCTGAGACATAGTATCGGAAGATCCATTATGTTGAAGTTTGGACGCCATAGCTGAATGATTTAGACTCATGCCACAAGACATCAAACTATGTGATTTAATTGAATGGAACAAAAAGAGACAACCACATTTCCAGGTATTCAATCCTTCAATAGAATAGGTAAGACAGTGGAGTGAAAACTTAGTGTTGGCAATGATGACTAAACCCTTGTGTCTCATTGGTCAGCAGCAGAAAGCCCTCTCCTGAATCTCTGTAGATTGCATTAGATGCATTACAAGTCTTGCAACCTATCTTGAAATGAAACATTTCACTGTTTGAAACTCTGAGGAGCAGGGAAAATTCTTTGGCACTTAATGGAACTAAGATTTCAAGAAGGTAATTGCCTCATTGAGTCTCTAAGATTGTGGTGAAGGTCGATAAAATATTAACAGAAGTCTAATATCAGAAGGCATGCATTTAATTGAGGGGTAATTCCAAAGGAGATGTGAGGGGCAAGTCTTTTACTCAGCGAGCACTGGGTACGTGGATTGGTGGTGAGGCAGATACATTAGAGGCTTTTAAGAGAAGTTCAGATACACACATGAATGTGAGGAAAATAGAAGGATATGAGCATTGTGTAAGCAGAGCTTGGTTTAGTTGGCCATTTCATTTATTGATTTAATTGATTCGGTAAAATCTTATGGACAGAAGGGCCTTGTCCAGAGCTGTATTGTTCTAAGTATTTGTTCATGAAACAGCTCACAGAGACATCAATATCCTTATGTCTGTTTTTACTCAACCAGCACTTTTCCGAACCTTCTGCTCCCAAAACACTGTTGCAACAACTAGGCACATGAAACAACCCCCAAATGAGTGACAGTATTAACACAAGAATTGTCATCCACAAACCAATAGTAAATATAATACACATATTACAGAGGTTCATCATTTATGTTGGGTTAGATAGGAAGTATAATAAACAAAAGTAATAAAGTAGTCACCGAAAACAAAAGTACAGATGTGACAAGCTGTTAAGAAAGAAAATGATATGTGCTGGACAAGGACATCCTGCTACAATAACACTTGCCCTTTGAGACACCACATTGGAGTACTGTCTACCATTTTGGTCTCCTTGCCTTAGAAAGGATATTCATGCCACAAAGGGAATGCAACACCAGACTGATTGATCAATAGTATTCACAGAGATCTGTGTTCAGTGGAGCACAGAAGACTGAGAGGGAGCTCTAATCAAAACTAGTAGATTTGTTACAGCGCTTGGAAGAGTGGATGTGGGAAAGACATTTCATTTCCCGTAGCACTGGTGTCTAGAATGAGAGCTATTTGTATCAGGTTACAGGCGAGAGATTTGGACTGAGTCGTGGAGAAATTTCACTCCCAGATTGTGGTGAACCTGTGGAATTTGCTACCTCAAGGGCTGCGGAGTGCAAGTCACTGAATATTTTTGGGATAGAGACAGATAGGTTTCCAGATATAAAATTGTCAAGAGGTAATGGGAGGAATTAGGAATATTGCATTGTAATGAGTGATCAGCCATAATCACATTAACTAGTGGAACTGTCTTGATGGATTGAATGAGCCTACAACTATTTTCTATCTTACGAAGCTGTAAAGAAATGATACATTACCGTGAGCTTTAAACAAGCAAGAGCAGAACAATGCTGACTTAAAACCAGAGCCCTGCAAATTAGAATTGGGGTTGTTAACCTTGTTTGATACTTTCATGCTGTTAACAGACTCTTGAACAGATGTCTTGTACGATAAGGTGGTCTCTTGGCCTGTTATTGTATTCTATTCTTATTCTACCACAGTGCACTCTGTAAAGATTTGATCTGTAGGAACAATATGCACGGCAAGCTTTTCACTGTATCTTGATACTGAACATGTGACAATAATAAACCAATACCAACACCAGTGTGCGTGGGCCCGCTCACTCGTACATGCATGTTTGGATACCAGGGATCGAGCTCAACCGTGCTTATCCCCACTTTCCACAATTAACCCAGCCATTGACAGCTACCTGCTAGTCTCGTCCATTAAGAGTGGCCTCGTGGCCAAAGGTAGTGCTAGCATGCAAGAAACTCAAACTTAATATTACTTCAGCAGAGGAGAAGGTGAACTTTATATTGGTGCTGAATGACACCACAGAGTCTTGGAACATTACTAATTCAATGGGTGCTTTATATCGTTATAATGTGATGGATATTCAAACCTAGCTCAGTATTTCCAAATTCTCTGTAAAAATGAGCACTGACTTCTTTTAGTCTGGCTGCAAATTCAGCATTAATAGGTTGTGGCAGATCCCTGCCTAGTGGGACAAGCAAGCTGACCCCCACCAATTCTTTTATGTGGGCAGTTTAATTTTGATCTTCTCGGTGAGCTCATGGTGTAAATTATGCCGCCCTTTGGGAATGCACTCCTGCAGGGGCAGACTATCCAGCACCATTGTAATGCACTGCTCAAAGGAGCAGTGTTTCATGCACTTAATTTTTTTAAAATCTGGTGCTCTCACACTAAACTTCTTAGAGGTTTTTTATGAGCAATCAAAGTGAGTAAGATTACCTGCCAGCATGCTTGGCACAATATGCTTTCTATAACTAATATTGTCTTAGTCCTCAAGTGCTCACTATCGATGGTCACTCCAAGGCAGTGTATCCTGCTTAAGGACATAGAGACAGGTACATTAGTGACTCATACAAAATGCCAGAAGAATTCAGCATCTATCAAAATAAATAAACAGTCGATATTTCAGCTGAGACCATTCATCAGGACTAGAAATGAAGGGGGAAGCCGCCAGAGTCTTTAGGAACATTTAAGAAACTCTTAAATAGGCACACGGATGAAAGAAAAATGGAGGCCTTTGTTAGAAGGTATGGTTAGGTTGTTCTTAGAGAAGGTTAAAAGGTCGTCACAGCATCATGGGCCAAGACTCTTCATCAGGACTGGAAAGGAAGGGGGAAGAATGCCAGAATCTTTAGGCACTCTTGGATAGGCACATAGGTGAAAGAAACATGGAGACCTTTGTGGGAAGGAAGGGTTAAATTAATCTTAGTGTAGGTTAAAAAGTTGGCACAACATTGTGGACCAAAGGGCCTGTACTGTACTGTGTTCTATAAGGTGCAGGAGTAGAACATGAAGCTCATAAAACTTGCTCAATAATTTACTGATATTGTGGCTGATCTTCCACATCATCTCCATTTTCCCACATAAACTCTATTTTGCCTGATTGCATCAATGACAAAAACCTATTGGTCTCCATCTGCAACAGACAACACATTCTAAAATTCACACCTTTTTAACATAGTTGCACAATCCTTTGTAAATTGCAATATGTTCTTGACTATACCCAGGTAAAGTTAGTTGATGATGACCTAAGATCACGGGCCACCTGATTCGAACCTCCTACTTGCCCATCCAGGAGACTGATCCTGAGGAAAACGTCTAGGTGGATGGTGTCCCCTGCTGTGTCCTTAGATTGTATGCAGATCAGCTAGAATGGGTATTTGCAAACATTTTAATCTATCCCTGCTTCAAAATGAGGTTTCCACCTACCCATATGAAGACTACTATCATTCTGGCGCCTAAGTAAGTCAAGGTAATGTGCCTTGATGATCACAGCCCAAGGGCACAGATGTTCACCATCATGAAGTCCTTCAAGAGGGCAGTCGTGGCATGCATTAACTCCGGCTTTACAGACAATTTATTAACCCACTGCAATTTGCCTAGTGCTGCAACAGCTCTACCTGGAATATCAAGGTAGTAAAGACACCTCCATTCAGAGGCCACGTTGTTAGCTACACCTGCTTGTTAATGCTAATATCTAATCAGCCAATCTTGTGTCAGCAACTCAATGCATAAAAGCAAACAGACACAGTTAAGAAGGGAGAAGGAAATCTAAATGGTTTTGGCATGGACTAGATGGGCCAAAGGGCAGTTTTGTGCTGTACTTCTCTATGATCCTATGACTCTGTTGTTCAGACCAAACATCAGAATGGGGAAGAAATGTGATCGAAGTGACTTTGACTGAGGAATTGTTGGTGCCAGGTGGCGTGGTTTGAGAATCTCAGAAACTGCTGCTCACCTGCAGTTTTCACATACAACAGTCTCTACAGTATAAAGAGAATGGTGCAAAAAACAACAAAAAAATCCAGTGAGCAGCTGTTCTGTGGGGAAAAATGTCTTATTAATGAGAGAGGTAAGAGGAGAATGGCCAGACTGGTTCAAGCTGACAGAAAGACAACAGTAACTCAAATAATCACATGTTACAACAGTGGTGTACAGAAGAGCATCTCTAAATGCACAACACATCAAATCTTGCAATGGTTGGGCTACAGCAGCAAAAGAGCACAGAGCATGCACTCAGTGGCCACTTTTGTAACTAATAAAGGAGATGCTGAGTGCATTTCAGACAATTGCGTATTGGTTACAGCTCTGCCTTCAATACTAAAAATCTGAGAAATTCATCCCCAGGTTCCTAGAACCGGAACTTTGCACTGCCCTTTGCAACCAGATCCTTAACTTGCTGACTAAGACTCTAATTGGTAAGGCTGTGCAGTGACACCTCGTCCAAAATTACCCTCAGCTCCGCTGTCCAACAAGGTTAAGTCGCCAGCGCCCCGTTACACTCCCCATACACTTACAATTGTGTGGCCAGATTCTGTCCCAACTCCATCTACAAGTTTGCACATCATACCATGGTGGCATGCTGAATCTCAAATGATTCCCCTATCTGTCACCTGGGGAAATTCCCAGTGGGGAAGAGAAAACCCATCACAGGTAATTAGCATTTTTTTTCAGCTCAAGCTGATAAAACCTGAGGTACAGACATAACCAAGCACACTATTTTCTCGATTGCAAGAAACTTTCAGACTATTCTAGTGGTGTTTAGTCTTGTAGCTTTCTGGAGATGTACATAAATTTTGGCTTGTAGGCCTACTCGTTTAGTGCTATTTTGTAAAGACCTTGGGATGATACCAGTTGTAGATATTACTATTGGGAGAATGTATACCCTGTTCATCTTCCATAGTCTTTCAATTTCCTCTTAATTCAGCATATTTTGTTGTTTTTCACTTATTGAACTCTGTATGTTACATGTGCTAGGAATGGCTATATCTATTAAATAAGCTGTTCTTGCTTGTTTATCGTGGATAGTTATTATGAATTTTCCTACCTGTAATAAAGGATCAGTCAGAATATAATTTGTGGGACTCTGACTCTAAAACTGCATCAGGCTTGTATTTATTGTAAGATATAGTGTCTTTTATGAGTTTGTGTTTTAAAGCAAAATTTTGGTGAATGATTTTCACCACTTGAACATGCCTGTGTAAGTAATCAGCTTGAGTTAAATTGCTGCAGGATCCAGTAATGTGTTGGATTGTTTCTGGTTTCTCTTGGCATTTTCTCCATTTATCGTCTTGAATTTGTTTGTCTTTTATGATGTACATTTGATTATTTTTTAATGTTAACCACTTGGTCCTGTATTGCCACAAGAAACCCTTCGGTTTCTGGAAAGAGGTCTCCACCTCTGAGCCAGGCATTAAACATTTCCTTGTCGATATCTAGTCTGCTCAAATCATGGGGGTGTCTTCCATGGAGAGTTATGTTCTTCCATTGGTTAACTTTTTCTTCTGTAATAATAATTTCTTCATTTTTCTGGGCTGTGCTTTCATTTAAGCATAGTGGTGTGCACTTATCAGAATTGCATATGTTCGCATGGTGATGAAACATACTTTCTTTGAAGGTATATCCTTAAAGCTTTTATCTGACTGTTGTTGCATGTGTTTTATGTTTGTTATTCCTCTTCCTCCTTCTGTCCTAGGTAGCATTAATCAAAGTGTGTTCGAGTATACATTGTGTTTTATAAAATTTGTAATTTCAGTTCTTATTTTTCTTTGTAAATTTTCCAGATTGGTTTCAGACTAAGATATTATGCCAGAAGAATCTGTTAATATGGGTACAGCAGAAGTGTCTTGTCTTTGTTATATTTTCACTATTGAGCTCTGTTTGGCAAATGTTTTCATCCTTGAAATAAATTTTGTTGGAAGTTTTCTCTTTATCATGTTATAATCTATTTTCTTTGCTTCTTAATACTTGTATATGTTTCATATTCATCCGCTAGTTGTACTGTGCCCTGGTGCTCTATTTTATATTCCATTAGCTCTACTGCACTTTTCTTTATGTTTAATGTTCTGCACTTATCCAGTCAAAAGTTCATGTTTATATATTTAGAAAACAGCTTTACTATTTGAATTAATTGCTTTATCCTAACTGATGAAGGAGCATTATATTTCAAATCATCCATGTATAGAAAGTATGCCAAGGTATAATTTGCTTGATTGTTTCTGATACCCTATTTTCATCCAATTCTGTCGATTACAAAGTGGGTTAAAACTAGACAAAATCATAGAGGGCTTGGACAGTCACCCTGGAAAATGCCTCAGTTTATATTGATGATGGTGGTTGTTTTTTTTTTGCTTGTTAATGTATAGGGTAATTATAGTACAGCAATGCCTCATCAGATGTAGAATTTCACAAGTATTGGGTGTAGTTTAGGTATTAAGAACTTCTATTAGCCATGAGTGTGGGACAGCATCAAATACATTTTGGTAGTCAATGCAACAGCATGAAAGATTTCTGCTTTTCCACTGGGCTTGATTTAGAATTACTGATTCTGTTATCAGTTGTTCTGTATGTACACCCTTTCATACCCTTACAGCATCTCTTCTGCCAATATATTCTGGTTGTCTAAGTGAGTGGTGATTAGTTGCGAGATACTTCTAAGCATGTAAAAGGACAATATTTTGACGGGTCATTTGTGATTTCCCCTTTAGAGAAAAGGTATATTTTATTTTCTGTCAAAGATTCAGGCTCTTCTTCAGGATTTTTAAGGAAGTAGCTGATATGTATTAGTAGGTATGGATGAAGACCAGTAAAGGTTTATACTAATAATTATGAATATTATATCACTGCCAGAACTTCTCCATTTGTGAGTACTTTTATAACCCTTTTAGAATATCCATTGTAATTTTGGGTATTTGCATTTCTTCAATTGTATGATGGTGTTCATTTCCCACCATAATTCAGCTTGTTTCTTGATCATGTGTCACCTTGTCTGACCAGATATTAGACCAAAGAGTTCAATATCTCTGTGTTTGTTGGTATTTTGTGCTGGGGTTGGTGACATTTCGGCATGTGGAATTTAGTTTCAATGTCCTATATAAACCTTTTTCATTGTTTCTGAACTGATCATTCTGATTTCTTCACCTAGCTCATTTCATGTATCTATTCAGTCTGGCTTTGTATGCACCAAGCTTTTCTTTTTGTGTATCTATAAATTCTACAATGCTTTTGTTAGGTTGATTATAACTTGTATGGACCATATATTTCCTTAGTTTTTCTCTTAACTTTCTTGCTCAGGTTATTAATTTTATACTCCGTTAAGCAGGCTATTTCTGCTCATAAGGTTTCAATTTTGTTTTTTAATCTCTTCTTCCATTTCAGTGTTCTCAATGCCCATATATTCTGTTAGTACAGTGTCAAATATTAGGATAATTTTGTCTGTAAGCTCAGCCTTGCCATCAACATTCTGATTAACCTCTACATCTGCGTTGTTGCTGTTATTACTGAAATAATTCTACTTTCACCTGTTGCATCTTCATTATTTTCTTGCAGAGCATTGTTGTGATCTTTAGATTGGTTTCTTTCCAGCTCTTGTGCAACTTCATGTGTAATTTAGTTTAACTTTTCTATGGGGATTAAATTATTTTTTCACTATCGCTCTACGTAGATCTGTTATTTGTTGTGCATTTACTTGCATAAAGGGATATTGTGCTATAAACTGTTGATGAAGTTTGTCCCTGTATGCTCTCATGCCAGTCTCAAGATCCGTTATTTGATGATATACATGCATTACAAATGTTTTTACTTCTAATGATCATATTGTGCGTGTCTTTCTTCTCTTAACTGCTCAAGTGGTCTCAGTTGTAAGTGGACTGCTCCCTTGTGAAACACGTGAAGCAGTCACAGCCTGCGGTGCTGGTGGGCTGCTTTGAATGATGACTCTTATCTTTTTTTCAGGTTCTTTTATTTCTTTTTTCTTCTTCTTCCTTTGTGTATTTGCAGTTTGTTGTCCTTTTCACTCTGCTTGTCTGCCCAGTTAGACCAGATTTTCATTCATTCTATTAGTTATTGGATTTATTGAGTATGAAAATGAACCTCAATGTTGTATATGGTGACATAAATCTACTTTGATAATAAATTTACTTTGAACTCATGCAGCTCCATTGAACTTCCTTTCAGGATGTGTGCATCATCAAACAGTTAGATTTTATTTCTACTCTCTGAATGGCCTTGAGGAGGTCCCTTTTCAGACCACTGATTTGCTGTGGCCAAGATTTCCCGACATTGTAGCTGAGTACCAAGTACCAGAGTTTCCACTCAGTAACAAGGCTGAAACCATGGTATATTCGGAAGTCTAAATGACGTGTGATCCAGAGTGGAATTTGTATATGGTGGTGTCCACCCTTCCTGCTGACGTGATCCTTCTGTTTCAGAATTATTATTAAAGAAAATTCAGTGCCCAATCGATGGCCCACTCCAGCCGCAAATCGTTAATGGTGTACTGTAGGGAGTGAGAGGTCATGTTGATGGAAGGTCTGATAAATAGATCGGTTGCTTGACCTGACCAGTGAATATCCTCTTCACTTCAGTTTTGTAGGGACTGTATGGTAGTGCAACAAGTAGAGTAACACTGTTACAGTGCCATCAAGCAGGGCTCAATTCCCATCATTATCTGTAAGGAGATTGTACATTCTTCCTGTGACCAGGTGGGTTTCCTCCATTTTCTCCAGGTTCCTCTTGCATTCGAAAGACGTACGGGTCAGCGGGTTAGTTGGTCACATGGGTTCATCAGGCTGGAAAGGTCTAATACTGTGCTGTATCTCTAAAATGAATAAAATTTTAAAGTACTTGGTGTCACTTGTTGTCAATTTAAAAGTAGTTAACATCATTGTCCAGTTCTCAAAACACCATAACCAAGAGTTGAAGGGATCTCTTTACTGTCTGTTCTATTTAAATATACAGTGGCTTCCTGTTAATTGGGGCATCAGGACAGCCTCTTATTTGGGACTATATTTAAGGAACAAAAACAAATCGAGAAAATAGCCAGGATTCCTTTTGTTTTTGGGATGCTCTGCTGCTTAATTGGAACAGGGGACTGTTGCTGAACAATTCCTTACCTTCATCATTCATGCACACTTGTGTGGCATTAGACACTATGCTGTGCTTAGAATGAATAGTTTTTAAATAGTGTCAGTTGCAGGTGTTTGTGTTCAAATAGCAGCAATTTTTCAGACAATCCTGAACTGCTTTGCTGACTGCAGTTTCAAGCATTAATACCTGGAGATGCTAGAAACAGCTTGGAGTGAAAAATGAAACTATTTTACTACTTCAGCAAGTTAGGGACTATGAAGAATTTGAAGGTATCGACAATCATCTTGAACGTTACAACAAAAATGAAGATTTGGAGGATGCAATCATCGAAAACATTGTATGAAGGTAGTCTGGTAGTCTACTATCTGCATTAGGTGGCTGCGCTGATTTTGTTCATTTACAGTCAATCAAAAGAACATGGCACCCTATGCCGAATGAATTCCTCTGTCAATAACAATTAGGAACTAATACACACTTTTATAGTACCACAGTGGTATTGGTAGTGTTCTAATTTTTTTTCTGTATTTCATTCAAATATACCATTTGTTACTCAATTATTCAGACGTTTGTCTTTATTATACCTTTTTAACAGTTTCCACAAATCAATAGACAGTAGGTGCAGGAGTAGGCCATTTGGCCCTTCTAGCCAGCACTGCCATTCACTGTGATCATGGCTGATCATACACAATCAGTACCCCATTCCTGCCCTCTCCCCATATCCCTTGACCCCACTATCTATAAGAGCTCTATCTAACTCTCTCTTGAATGCATCCAGAGACTTGGCCTCCACTGCCTTCTGGGGCAGAGCATTACACATATCCACCACTCTCCAGGTGAAAAAGTTTTCCCACATCTCTGTTCTAAATGGCCTACCCCTTATTCTTAAACTGTGGCCTCTAGTTCTGGACTCACCCATCAGCGGGAACATGCTTCCTGCCTCCAGTGTGTCCAATCCCTTAATAATCTTATATGTTTCAATCGGATCCCCTCTCATCCTTCTAAATTCCAGTGTATACAAGCCCAGTCGCTCCAATCTTTCAACATATGACTGTCCCGCCATTCCGGGAATTAACCTTGTGAACCTACGCTGCACTCCCTCAATAGCAAGAGTGTCTTTCCTCAAATTTGGAGAACAAAACTGCACACAATACTCCAGGTGTGGTCTCACCAAGGCCCTCTACAGCTGCAGGAGAACCTCTTTACTCTTGTACTCAATTCCTCTTGTTATAAAGGCTAGCATGCTACTAGCTTTTTAGTGAACCTCAGCTAATTGGATCAGCCGCTTAATTGGGCCATAATGTACTGGTCCGGAAGTGTCCCAATTAACTGGAATCCACAGTATAACAAACATATCCAAACAATTCAGTGATTTATTCCTCATATTGTGACAATTCCTCAAGCTGGTTGAAGCATGGACTTTGAGCTCTAACCACTATGGCCAGCGATAAAAGAATTAACATGAAATGTCAGTCTTGATTTTACTGATCGTGAAACTGAAGTCCTCACACCTGGACTCTGAGCTCAACACCTGTGTGAACATCACAGACCGTAAGCTGCCTTGAATTGCACAACGGCAGTACAATTATACTTCTATTACTATGACTTACATAGGTAATAGCAGTTTCTTTCAAGTTCAAGTTTATTGTCACCTGTCTGTACAAACATACCAAATGGAACAATGTTCCTCCGGACCATGGTGCACCCATAAAATGTATAACACACATGCAGCACATAAACCAAAATATTACCATATAAAAGATAGCAAAATATCATTCAAAGTGTATGCAGCACAATAGTTTCCATCATCCTTACACAAGTTACCCAACTACAGACTTCAGGAATGAGGGGGTTAACAGATTTCTCAGCAAAGGATGGTCGGGAGACCAGACCCAGGACAGTAAGTATCTCATTCCACACAGGACATGATTTTAGTAAGTAGGGTTGTAGTAGCTAATGTACATCATCTGAAGAACACTTATTTATCACTTGTGTTCTTGTCTTAACTTCTTCCTGATCACGCAGATTTTCCAGATGACAAAGGTCCGATGCTTGTGTGTGTCTGGTTTGAGTTATATTCTCCTCACCCCAAGAAAAGTGTCAGATGGTAAATTATCTGTAAATAAGCACACTTTCAATAAGGTTACGTACTGTGCTTTCACTCAGCACACTAAGCTCAGTAAGTAACCTTCAGCAGAATCACAGTTTTTGAACAATGTTTTAACATTTTTAAATAAAATGCAACATACACCTGTTTATTTATTGTAGTGAGTGTAGCCACTTCAAATAACTTTATCGAAGTTCATATATGTCGCCATGCACAATCCTGAGATTTGTTTTCTTGCGGTGGGCATACTCAGTAAATCCAATGACCATAACAGAATCAGTATCAGAATCAGACTGCACCCAACCAAGCAGACAAACAACCAATGTGTAAAAAACAATAAACTGTGGAAACACAAAGAATAAAAGGAATAGTGATAATAAATAAATACTGAGAACATGAGATGAAGAGTCCTTAGATTTGAGCCCATTGTGATGGGGCGTGAAGATGAGTGGCGTTATCCCCACTGGTTCAAGAGCCTGATGCAAATCAGATATGGTTCACTAATTAAGTGTTGGGTGGTGTTCAGGGCTCAGGTTCAGAAAACAAGCATCCTTTATATGATTACTTAGGAAGAACATTAATTGGTCATCTAGTTCATTTTTCTAAACATCCTACAACAGTCCATCACAGAGCTCATACTTTTCAATTCCCTCTTTATTAAGAAGCTGGATAGTAGATCTCATAGGCAGGGCTTTATTCTTGAGTACCTGGAAATATTCTATTGTGTATTTACTGGTTTTGCAACCAGACATTAAGGGGTGGGAATGAAGGGACAGTACGGAAGCTGGCAGAGACCCATGACATCATGAGTACATCATGTATAAGCACCAGGCTACACTTGCAGAAGTCATTTTTATAACAAAAATCCAGGTTCCTCAAGGCCAGGCAGGACCTATCATTTGCACCTCTTAACTTTAATTGCTTAAAAGTTTAATTGTCATTCAGCCATACAGTTGAATGACAGCTGAATGAAACAGCGCTTCGCTGAGGCCAAGGTACAAAACGTAGTCCAGACGGTCACACACAGCACATAATGTTACGATTGCACACTCAAAAGAAGATATTAGCCCATGTCCCTGAGCGGCATGGCCTGAAAGTTGGTGGCGCACAGGATGTTGTCCTGGAGCCTGGAGCTGCCAGTTGCAGCCTTGAGGCAACAATAGCCTCATTGTTGTGGAAGGGTACAAAATCATCTTGGGTCCCCCCCCCCTTACCCCATCCCTATCTATAATTTTAGTCTGGTTCTCTTTCTCTCTCTTTTCCCCCCTCTCTATAATCTCCCCCCAGCCCTACCTTTCTTTCTCATTTATTTCCCATAATTCTCCACCTTCCCCCAGCCCATTTCCCTCCAGCCTATCACTTCCCAGCTCTCTACTTTATCCCTCCCCCCACTTCTTATCCCCTCTCGACCATCCCATGTTACTTCACTCCTGATGAAGGGTTTCGGCCTGAAACGTCGTCACTACCTCCTCCCATGGATGCTGCCTGACCTGCTGAGTTCTGCCAGCATTTTGTATTTTTTTATTTATTTCCAGCATCTGCAGATTCACTCATGTTGCCTTTGAATACACACAAAATGCTGGAGGAACTCAGCAGGCCGGGCAGCGTCTATGGAAAAGACTCTGACGATGTGACCTGATGACAGGTCGCGGCCCGAAACGTTGTCTGTTTACACTTTTCCATAGATGCTGCCTGGTCTGCTGAGTCCCTCCAGCATCCTGTGTGTGTCACTTGGATTTCCAGTATCTGCAAATTTTCGCATGGAATCGTCAAGGTCCAGTCTCGATCCAAAATTAGCAGACACTGTGAAGTAGAACATGGGGAATGCAAAAGGTGTGTGTAACAAAAGGTCCTCTCAGAACTCAGATCTGAAGCACATTGTGGTACATTGTCAGCACAATAGCTAATTATGCTATCCAAACCCAGGTGATTGTGACAGCAATGTGCCTTGCCATTCACAAAAAATATGGTCTTCAGCATTAAATGGAATGACATTTCCAGTTACTTAGTGAAATGTTAAAATCTAGGGTTACATCATCATCATTTACCCTGACACACTGCATCTATTAGATTTACATGGATGGGCAAAAAGCCAGGTTGTTAAAGAAGCAACATAATATTGAATTACAATCCAAGTAACTCAATCTATGAATACAGTCACTTTAAAAGTACATTTACCCTAAGGCAGCAGATTCAATTACTATTATTTTTATGCTAATTGGACTAGCTGTTTATCAGTGACTCACAATTACACCACCGCTAAGATTGGTAAATCTATTTGGAACTGTCAACCTAAGTACTGAAATATGGCTTGTAACATCTGTGCTTTCTACTGCTCTGAGATAGCTTGGGATTTTTGAAATTCATGTGCGGTGATAAAAGATATTCAGAGATATTCAGAGAATGCCATTTTAACTCCATGAATAAAACTTGATCTGTGTTTAAATCAAAATCTTATTTTCATATGGCAACTACAGCACAGAAAAAAACACACACACAAAACACCAGAGGAACTCAGCAGATCAGGCAGCGTCTATGGAAAGGAATAAACAGTTGATGTTTCAGGGAGAAACATCAACTGCAGGGAGATATGAAAATAAGATAAGGTGTTTTTTGACCCACATGCAACCAAAATGTTTACAGGATGTCAGCTTAACCATTTGTGTGAAATGTATAATTTCATATTTTGATAAAATAAATACTAAAGGTTTAAAGGTTCATTTTATTATCAAAATATATATGCAGAATACAACTCTGGAATTTGTCTTCTCCAGATAGCCATAGAATACAGAAAACCACATAAGCAGGTGAAAGAATCCCCCCACCCAAACGAAAAGAAAAAGAAAAAAAACTCGCAAATCCCAAACACCTTCAACTCCTCCATCACACAAAAACTAACAGATCACCCAGACCCCCAGCCCGCCAATCCGCAACAAGAAAGAAAGGGCAGGAACATGGAAAAAAAACATCGACCCGAAAGAGGCTAACATGAAATACAGTACGAACCACAAGCAAATCCATATATCGCAGAATTTCGATAACATCTCCGAGAGCATCAGGACCCAGCAGCCACCCTGAGGGAAGCGACTCGAACCAGTAGCCTCTCTGACAGCAATGACACCAATCAGTGGCCTCTCCAGTGGCAATGACTCGAACCAGCGGCCTCACCCGGGAAAACAACTCGAACCAGCGGCCTCTCCAAGGGCAGCAACACAACCCAGCAGCCTCTCCGAGAAGCGCTTGCTCTCTTCCGCATTTGCCTTGATGTTTCAACCTTCCTCCACACATTAATTGGCGAAAAATGTAATCGATCATGGCTCCTCATCTTGTCTCTGAGCTTTTCCTCGTGGAAGCTCGTGCTCACGTTCCTGTCCTGGAGTTTTCTCAGGGACAGCGGAGTGCTACCTAACTCAATCAAACTACAGACTGTAAGTCAGAGGCGCCAACGGTTCCAAAAACAAAATTAAGGTAAAAAGAATAAGTAGAAGATGTAGAAAAGCTGAAATGATTGACTATCTGGACGATGTCACTCAAGGAATTGTTCACCTGCACCATCTTGAACAGAAATACTTGAGCAGTTAACTCATTAAAATGATTCTGTTTTATAATTAGGACTATTTTACATTTACATTTAGGTTAAAGGAAGAATTCACACTGCTATGTATAAGGGACAGGAGTCCTGATGAAGGAGCTCAGCCTGAAACATCAACTGTTTATTCATTTTCATAGACACTGCCTGACCTGCATTTTGTGTGTGTTACTCTGGATTTCCAGCATCTACAGAATCACTTGTGTTTATAGCATGGGAAAATATCGCTGTAACATTACGTAACCAAAGTTGACAGGGAGCAATGTAAGGAGGTAGCTAAGTAGAAGACCCAAAGGCTGGCCAATGAGTCTAACTTTTAAGAAATATCTCAAAGAAGGAGAGCGAGAAGGAGGAGTAAAGAGCTTAAAATCTGATGTGGTCATTACCATGAATTATGAAGGCAGAAATGGAGAAAGGTAGGTTCCTTATAGGACTGCAAGGTTTCCAGAGGTTGCAAAGGTAAAGAAAGGGAAAGCTATGGAGAGATATGAAAATAAGATGAGACTTTTTAAAAGCACATGCAACAAAAATATTTACAGGATGTCAGTTTAACCATTTGTGTGAAATGTATCTCTCCAAAGCAACATACAAAAAATGCTAGAGGAACTCAGCAGGCCAGGCAGCATCTATGGAAAGGAGTAAACAGTCAACGTTTCGGGCCAAGACCTTTCAGCAGAACTGAGAGGGAAGGGAGGAGGTGCCTGAATTAAAAGGCGGAGGAGGGGAAAAAGGCTAGCTAGAAGTTTATAGGTGAAGCCAGGTGGGTGGGAAAGGTCAAGGGCTGGAGAAGAAAGAATCTAACAGGGGAAGATAGAGGACCATAGGAGAAAGGGAAGGAGGAAGGGAACCGGGGAAGTGATGAGCAGGTGAGAAGAAGTAAAAGGTTAGTGTGGGGAATAGAGGAGGAGGGAGGAAATTTTGCTCACTAGAAGGAAAAATCGATATTCATAACATCAGGTTGAAGGGTAAACTAGACGGAGTATAGGTGAATAAACTCTTCTTGGGCTTCAAGCTGGCTACAGGTATCAATTATAACCAACGTTTTGATAACAAGTTCTACCATCTTCTTCAGGGATGATGCCTGAGCATGTC
The DNA here is from genome assembly GCF_030144855.1 of Hypanus sabinus. NCBI lineage: Eukaryota > Metazoa > Chordata > Chondrichthyes > Myliobatiformes > Dasyatidae > Hypanus > Hypanus sabinus. The sequence continues at coordinate 26,537,641 of NC_082713.1, read as the reverse complement.
TAGGCAGGTGGTATTTATGCCCCTGTCTTCCATCCCTCCTGATTGGTTAGTCTTCATCTAATCAGGTTTCCGCTGTCCCATCTTGTTTACAATCGAATTCCAGTTCTTACTTGGAGTGAGAACTTTGCTTTTATTAAAGTTCTTTCCCTCTAGTTTTATTTCAATGGCTTCCTTTACCAAATGATCCCAAAAACCATTGCACGGCACTGTAGTTTTGACAATCAAAGTCAATCCTATGGCCATTGCGAATGCCATGTTTTGCTACCAGCTATTTCTCTGGGTAACCCAAATGGATGCACCTCTTGTGCTCCTTGGTGCGGGTTTCCACTGTATGTCCCACCTGGCTGATATACGCTGCTCCGCATTCACAGGGAATCCTGTAAACGCCAGCCGACCTGAGTCCCAGGTCACCTTTGATCCGCATAAACTGTGACTCGAGCTTCCTTATGGGGTTGTGGATGGTATTAATCTGGTATTTCTTCAGGATCCCGGTGATCCTTCCAGAAACCATGGAAATATAGTGAAGACAGGTGGTAGCGATGGGCTCCTCCTCGTTGTTAGGTTTCCTGGTTTTTCTGTCGGCCTTTTTAAGATTGATTTCCTTCACCTTGTAGCCATTTTGTAGAAACGTTATCCGTAATCATCTGATTTTCTCTGGGAGACTCTCTGGGTCCTGAATATAGGGTGTTACCTCTGCACCCTGAGGGTAGACTTGTCTTGGCACAAGAGGAGTCCATGGATCAACATGACTTTCCCCTCCACCCACCTGTTTATTCAGGTATCTTCTCAGATCCTGAAGAAGGGTCTGGGCCCGAAATGTCGACAGTTTACTCTTTTCCATAATGCTGGCTGACCTGCTGAGTTCCTCCAGCATTCTTGAGTGTGTTGCTTTGGATTGCCAGCATCTGCAGACTCTCTAGTGTTTGCGCATGAATCCATATTTTGACAAAACAAATATGTACAGTTACTCTGTTTTATAACTGGGAATATTTAGCATTTAGGTTAAGAGGAACTTTTCACAGCGTCATATATACGGGTCAGATGAGGAAAAGAACAAGTCAAGATACCCTTGATGGGAACCACAAGAAAGGTAACTGGGAATAATCTCTATTCATACTTTGAAAATACTCAGTCATATGGGACAGTTACCAAACAGGATAATCTGTTCAGGTCACAGATCTCTCAGTGGGTGAGCATATGGGGGACAGTGACCACCATTCCCTGGCCTTTAACATTATCGTGGAAAAGGATAGAATCAGAGAGGACAGGAACATTTTTAATTGGGGAACGGCAAATTAAGAGGCTATAAGGCTAGAACTTGCGGGTGTGAATTGGGATGATGTTTTTTCAGGGAAATGTACTATGGACATGTGGTCAATGTTTAGGGATCTCTTGCAGGACCTTAGGGATAAATTTGTCCCGGTGAGGATGATAAGAATGGTAGGGTGAAGCAACCATGGGTGACAAGTGAGGTGGAGAATCTAGTCAGGTGGAAGAAGGCAGAAAACTTGAGTTTCAGGAAGCAAGGATCAGATGAGTCTATTGAGGAATATAGGGTAGCAAAAAAGGAGCTTAAGAAGGGGCTGAGGAGAGCAAGAAGGGGGCATGAAAAGGCCTTGGTGAGTAGGATAAAGGAAAACCCCAAGGCATTCTTCAATTATGTGAAAAACAAAAGGATGACAGGAGTGAAGATAGGACCGATTAGAGATAAAGGTGGGAAGATGTGCCTGGAGGCTGTGGAAGTGAGTGAGGTCCTCAATGAATACTTCTCTTCAGTATTCACCACTGAGTGGGAACTTGATGACGGTGAGGACAATATGAGTGAGGTTGATGTTCTGGAGCATGTTGATATTAAGGGAGAGGAGGTGTTGGAGTTGTTAAAATACATTAGGACAGATAAGTCCCTGGGGTCTGATGGAATATTCCCCAGGCTGCTCCACGAGGCGAGGGAAGAGATTGCTGAGCCTCTGGCTAGGATCTTTATGTCCTCGTTGTCCACAGGAATGGTACTGGAGGATTGGAAGAAGGTGAATATTGTCCCCTTGTTCAAAAAAGGTAGTAGGGGTAGTCCAGATAATTATAAACCAGTAAGCCTTATGTCTGTGTTGAGAAAGCTGTTGGAAAAGATTCTTAGAGATAGAATCTGTGGACATTTAGAAAATCATGGTCTGATCAGGGAGAGTCAGCATGGCTTTGTGAAGGGCAGATCGTGTCTAACAAGCCTGATAGAGTTCTTTGAGGAGGTGACCAGGCATATAGATGAGGGTAGTGCAGTGGATGTGATCTACATGGATTTTAGTAAGGCATTTGACAAGGTACCACACAGTAGACTTATTCAGAAAGTCAGAAAACAGGGAATCCAGGGAAGTCTGGCCAGGTGGATTCAGAATTGGCTTGCCTGCAGAAAGCAGAGGGTCATGGTGGAGGGAGTATATTCGGATTGGAGGGTTGTGACTAGCGGTATCCCACAAGGATCGGTTCTGGGACCTCTACTTTTCGAGATTTTTATTAACGACCTGGATGTGGGGTTAGAAGGGTGGGTTAGCATGTTTGCAAGTGACACAAAGGTCGGTGGTGTTGTGGATAGTGTAGAGGATTGTCTAAGATTGCAGAGAGACATTGATGGGATGCAGAAGTGGGCTGAGAAGTGGCAGATGGAGTTCAACCCAGAGAAGTGTGAGGTGGTACACTTTGGAAGGACAAACTCCAAGGCAGAGTACAAGGTAAATGGCAGGATACTTGGAAAAGTGGAGGAGCAGAGGGATCTGGGGATACATGTCCACAGATCCCTGAAAGTTGCCTCACAGGTGGATAGGCTAGTTAAGAAAGCTTATGGAGTGTTAGCTTTCATAAGTCGAGGGATAGAGTTTAAGAGTCACGGGGTAACGATACAGCTCTATAAAACTTTGGTTAGGCCACACTTGGAGTACTGTGTCCAGTTCTGGTTGCCTCAGTATAGGAAGTATGTGGAAGCATTGGAAAAGGTACAGAGGAGATTTACCAGGATGCTGCCTGGTTTAAAGAGTTTGCATTATGATCAGAGATTAAGGGAGCTAGGGCTTTACTCTCTGGAGAGAAGGAGGATCGGCGGAGACATGATAGAGGTGTACAAGATATTAAGAGGAATAGATAGAATATACAGCCAGCGCCTCTTCCCCAGGGCACCACTGCTCAGTACAAGAGGACGTGGCTTTAAGGCAAGGGGAGGAAAGTTCAAGGGGGATATTAGAGGAAGGTTTTTTACTCAGAGAGTGGTTGGTGCGTGGAATGCACTGCCTGAGTCAATGGTGGAGGCAGATGCACTAGTGAAATTTAAGAGGCCACTAGACAGGTATATGGAGGAATTTAAGGTGGGGGGGTTATATGGGAGGCAGGGTTTGAGGGTCAGCACAACACTGTGGGCCAAAGGGCATACAATACTGTGCTGTATTGTTCTATATTCTATGTTCCTGGGATGTACCTGGTGGGGATTGAATTACACCATAGAATGCATTACCCTATCATAGTGCATACAGGAGGGAGGCCACGCTTGCACTGGAGTTTAGCACGTGCATTACCCAGAAAGGAGATGGATGGAATTGAAAGGTACAAAGTTCCATCACTCTGGATTTCACCCATCTGCAGAATCTCTTGTCTTTAAGATAAGGTTTGAGGGAAATCAAGTTTTGAGGGAATCCAATCACAACTAAATCCTCAAACAATTAAGCTGTTATTTTCAATAGCAATAAAAAGACCAAGCGGAAGAGAAACAAGGTTCCCAAAGGTGAAGACCTGCAGTGATTAGGAAAACCAACAACAGGGCGGACAACCAGTGTGCAAAAGACAACAAACCATGCAAGACATGGATATTGAATAGATCCTGGTGAATATCCCGTCCATGGTGAAATTGTACTGAATGCTGCTAGTTGGGTCAGAAGTTCATAACTTATGACTTTGTTGTTCACTCACAGTAAAACAGGAACAAATCACACACCGGAATGAGAACCAGCCGTCATTTAGAAGATACTCGCTGTGATATTGATTTTATTATCAATGAGTCTCTTGTATTGATTCCCATTCACCACTCTGACAGGACGCAGCACTGATGAAGATAACAGCAACTGTGCACTTCATATGCTGTCTTATATGGTCTTAAAGTTCACAGTGGGAGTGGGACAACTCTTGCATAGATTTATCATCACCGACTTATACAATATGTCAAGAAATTTGTTGTTCTGAGGCAGCAGTACAGTGCAAAAATATAGTAGTGGAGCTAACAAATTACAAAAACAAATAAATAGTGTCAGAAAAGTACTAACAAAATAGTGTTCATGGGTTTTATGGACTTTTCAGAAATCTGATGGCAAAAAGGAAGAAGTTGTTTCTGAATCATTGAGTGTGTGTCTTCAGGCTGCTGTACCTCTCTGGAGGTAGCAATGAGAAGTGGACACGTCCTGGATGGTGAGCTCCTTAATGACTAATGTCACCTTCTTGAGGCACCATCTCTTGAAGATGTCCTCAGTGGTGGGGAGGCTCGTGCCTGTGATGGAACTGGCTGAGTCTACAACCTTCTGTAGGCTCTTGTGAACCTGTACATTTGAGGCTCCATAGAAGCTCATGATGCAACCAGTCAGAATTCTCTCCACCTGTACCGAAGACACCACGCCCCAGTGGCTCCAATGACTACAGACTGGTGGCATTGACCTCCCAAATCATGAAGCCCCTGGAGGGACTTGTTCTAGAGCAGTTCCGGCCTATGGTTAGGCCACACTTAGACCCCCTCCAGTTCACCTATCAGCCCTGACTAGGAGTTGAGGATGCCATCGTCTACCTGCTGAACCGTGTCTATGCCCACCTGGACAAGCCAGCGAGCACTGTGAGGGTCATGTTTTTTGACTTCTTCAGTGTGTTCAACACCATCCGCCCTGCTCTGCTGGGTGAGAAGCTGACAGTGATGCAGGTGGATGCTTCCCTGGTGTCATGGATTATTGATTACCTGATTGGCAGATGACAGTACATGCGCTTGCAACACTGTGTGTCAGACAGAGTGCTCAGCAGCACTGGGGCTCCACAGGGCACTGTCCTGACTCCCTTTCTCTTCACCATCTACACCTTGGACTTCAGCTGCAACACAGTCTTGCCATCTTTAGAAGTTTTCTAATGACTCTGCCATAGTTGGATGCATCAGCAAGGGAGATGAGGCAGAGTACAGGGCTACGGTGGGAAACTTTGTCACATGGTGTGACCAGAATCATCTGCAGCTTAATGTGAAAAAGACTAAGGAGCTGGTGGTGGACCTGAGGAGGGCTAAGGCACTGGTGACCCTTGTTTCCATCCAAGGGGTCAGTGTGGACATGGAGGAGGATTACAAATACCTGGGGATACGAATTGACAATAAACTGGACTGGTCAAAGAACACTGAGGCTGTCTACAAGAAGGGTCAGAGGCGTCTCTATCTCCTGAGGAGACTGTGGTCCTTTAACATCTGCTGGACAATGCCGAGGATGTTCTACGAGGCTGTGATGGCCAGTGCTATCATGTTTGCTGTTGTGTGCTGGGGCAGCAGGCTGAGGGTAGCAGACACCAGCAGAATCAACAAGCTTATTCGTAAGGCCAGTGATGTTGTGGGGTGGAACTAGACTGTCTGACGGTGGTGTCCGAAAAAAGGATGCTGTCCAAGTTGCATGCCATCTTGGACAATGTCTCCCATCCACTCCATAATGTACAGGTTAGGCACAGGATTACATTCAGCCAGAGACTCATTCCACCGAGATGCAACACTGAGCGTCATAGGAAGTCATTCCTTCCTGTGGCCATCAAACTTTACAACTCCTCCCTCGGAGTGTCAGACACCCTGAGCCAATAGGCTGGTCCTGGACTTATTTCCACTTGGCATGATTAACTTATTATTATTTAATTATTTATGGTTTTATATTGCTATATTTCTTCACTATTCTTGATTGGTGTGGCTGTAACGAAACCCAATTTCGCTTGGGATCAATAAAGTATGTCTGTCTGTCTGCCTGTCAGAAATTTGTGAGAATCTTTGGTGACATGACAAATCTCTTCAAACTCCTAACAAGTTAGAGCTGCAGGCGTGCCTTCTTGATTTCATCAATGAGTTGTGCCCGGGATAGACCCTCCAAGATATTGACACCCAGGATCTTGAAGCTGCTCACCCATTCCATCACTTTCTACTCAACATGCCTTCTCCTGACTTATGTTTTTGAAGTCCACAATGAATTCTTTTGTCATGCTCATGTTGAGTGTAAGGTTGTAGTTGCAACATTGCTCAATAAGCCAATCTATATCACTCCTATATGCCTCCTTGTCACCACCTGATATTTTACTAATAACAGTGTTGACATTGATGAATTTATTGATGAAGCTTGAGCTGTGCTTAGCCGCACAGTCATGAGTGTAGAGAAAACAGAGCATACATCCTTCTGTTATTTGACAGCAAGGAAGAAGAGACCAATTTTTCATCACCTGCCCATCACATGCCTGTATTGCCCCTCCTCCTTCCATTTCTTCCATTATGCACTCTCCTCTCCAATTACATTCCACCTTCTTCAGTCCTTTTACTTATCACCTCCAACTTTCTTACAAATTCCCACTCACATTCCCCCTCACCTGGTCTGACCCATCACCTGCCAGCTTGTCCCTATTCCATCTTATTCTGGCTTCTATCCCCTTCTGACGTAGGTGCTCGGTACGAAATGTTGACTGTTTATTCCTCTCCATATGTGTATCAGTTCCTCCAGCATTTTGTGTGGGTTGCTAGAGATGACACAGAGAAGCTCCAGAGGGATGAGGACTGAGTCAGTGGGTAGATGTAGAATCAGGTGGATAAATATGCTGGAAAATTAGGATGGACTATTATTATCGGAATAGCAAGAGTTAGAAAGTGGGAGGTACAGCATGTCCCAAGATCCTTGTGACTCAGTTGATCAAAGAAAGGATGCAACTACTGTTGGAGATTTAAAATGTAAATAGTGCATTAGCTTTTATACCAAGAAGAACTGGGTGCAGGAGCAGGGATGTCTTACTGCAATTGTACTGGGCCTTGGTGGAACTACGTCTTTAGTATTATGTGCAGTTTTGGTCTCTGTATCTGAAGGAGGATGCCTTTGCCTTGAGAGGGAATGCAGTGAAGTTTCGCCAGACTGATTCCCGGGATGGTAAGACTGACATATGAAGATGGATTAGGATATTGGGCTTACACTTGCGAGAGTTCAGAAGAGTGAGAGGAGACCTCTCCAAAATTAGAAAGTCCTGATGGAACTGGAGAGACTAAATACTGAGAGGATTTTCCAAATGGTGGAGATATTCAGAACCAACAGTCGCAGCACAGGGAAGGCAACTTAGAATGGAGATGAGAAATTTCTTCTCTCCAAGTGTAGTGAACCTGTCAGAGAAGACTCATTACAGCACTAAATACATTGAAGCAGGAGTTAGATACAGTGCTAATTTATAAAAAGATCAAGATACACATGGAGAAAGCAGAAGTAGAGTACTGAATTTTTGCTGACTAACTATGATAACATTGAACAGCAGAGCAGGCACAAAGGCTGAATGGCCTATTCTCGCTCCTAATTTCTATGAATTTGTTTCTGTTATGACCTTAATTTTGTTTCTCCCAATTTACCCCAAATAACTTGATACCTTCATTGAGATCTCTCAATCTCAATTTTGAAAATTTCAGTCACCAGACTTTAGTGGGGGAGAGAGCCAGATTTTCATTGCTTTACCCAGTACGTTTGATTTTTAATTAATACAGATTAGAAAATACCTTTTTGACTCACTTACCTGATATGTCAGAGGGGAGAAATATGCATTGACCTCATTCAGATTATACTGGCTCATTGCACTCTGTCAGAACGTAGCTTAATCTGCCAGCAGGAGATGAAACCAGTGCATTTGATGACAGTTTACTTGATCACTGCTGACACTCGAAACCCTATGCTGGGGCCTCTAGTAAATTCTCCAGACATTCTCGACTCTCTTTAGTACTCTGCTCAAAGTATGAAGCACCCTTGTACCAGGCGGTGACCCAGCATTACAAGATGGTCACTTCTATACCAATGTAACTAGCAGTGAGCTGATACATCAGAATTGCAGAGCTCAAACGCAATTACAAAAACTGAACGGCATAAAATACTTGGCTGCTGTCAAAACAGTAAATGTTTAATAACCATGTAAAAGTCAAAGATCTTTCAACATAAGGCATTTTGTGCACCATGCACAAAAGAATGGCTTCACTAATTAGAAGAAATATTGCACATTGCGTCTTAAACTGAGACTGTAAACCAGCTAAATTGATCTTATTACCCAAAGTGCAATTTCTCCGAGATGAAACAGCACACCTTTGTAACAATACTTGTCATCCAATGTTAAGCACGTTAATATCATTTTAGCAGCATTATTATGACTTTAGGTTATTTTGTAGCAGTGTAAAGTGCCTCACCCCTAATTACATCCAGATGATGAATATCATGTCATACTTGGAAAGGGACCAATCACATAAGTGGGTGGTTAGCTCTACTTGTTTAAGAAAACATTTCTAAGGGATCTTCCAGTAAAATGTGCTAGAGAGAAAGAACAGATGTTCGCACTTTGAAGAAGGCCCATCTTCAAATGGATAGAGAGCTGGAGGAGGCAGACAGCTATTAATCCCAGGCTCTTGTGTTTGCAGAAAGTATTTCAGACACCGAGGAATCAGTGGGCTTTTTGCAGGAATGATTTCAATTTATTTTTGACTGGAATGCTATTTTAAATTCTGCATAAATGTTTACATTTTTTGTTGCATGGAGCAACATTTCATATCAAGGAAAGGGCAAGCGTATGCTGCTGTGAATGTTTGTGCCAAATAAAATCTTCCGGTGTGTTTCAGATATCATAAAAGACCAAGAGCTGGTAAATAGTCTTGGTATGGAAGGGGATAGCATGGACAAGGTGGGCCAAAAGGCTTATTTCTTTCAGTGACTTGCATTTAAACACTCTGTAACTACTCTACTAGGTACACCTGTACACCTGCTCGTTAATGTTAATATATAAACAGCCAATAATGTAGCAGGAACTCAATGCATAAAAGCATGCAGACATGGTCAATTGTTGTTCAGACCAAACATCAGAATGGGGAAGAAATGTGATCCTAGTGACTTTGACTGTAGAATGATTGTTGGTGCCAGACGGGGTGGTTTGAGTATCTCAGAAACTGCTCATCTCCTCCGATTTTCACACACAACAATCTCTAGAATTTACAGAGAATGGTGAGATAAACAAAAGAGATCATCCAGTGAGAGATGTTTCTGTGGGTGAAAGTGCCTTGTTAATGAGAGGTCGGAAGAGAATGGCCAGACTGGTTCAAGCTGACAGGAAGGGGACGCGTCAAATAATCACGTGCGGTGTGCAGAAGAGTATCGCTAAATGCATTATGTGCTGAACCTTGAAATAGATTGGCAACAGCAGCAGAAGACAACGGCCATACACTCCTTATGTATGAAGTCTTTAATAGCACCATGATGCCCCTGTGCATTTTCAAGCAAATGAAATGCTTTATGAAATACAGTCACTGATTTCATGTAAGGATTTGCCAATCTATGTACAGTAAGCTCAAGGAGCAGAAAGGGAGACAGATTCTGGAAAGATGTAATAATGACAGGGTTGTTGTGGTGGGAGATATTAATTTCCCAAATATCAATTGGCATGTCCCTAGAGCAAGGGGTTTAGATAGGGTGGAGTTTGTTAGGTGTGTTCAGCAAAGTTTCTTGACACAATATATAGATAAGTCTACAAGAGGAGAGGCTGTACTTGATCTGGTATTGGGAAATGAACCTGGTCGGGTGTCAGATTTCTCAGTGGGAAAGCATTTTGGAGACAGTAATCACAATTTTATCTCTTTTACCATAGCATTGGAGAGGGATAGGAACAGACAAGTTAGGAAAGCCTTTAATTGGAGTAAGTGGAAATATGAGGTTATCAGGCTGGAACTTGGAGCATAAATTGGGAATGGATGTTCTCAGGGAAAAGTACAGAAGAAATGTGGCAAATTTTCAGGGGATATTTGCGTGGAGTTCTGCATAGGTACATTCCAATGAGACAGGGAAAGGATGGTAGAGTACCGGAACTGTGGTGTACAAAGGCTGTTGTAAATCTAGTCAAGAACAAAAGAAAAGATTATGAAAGGTTCAAAAAACTAGGTAATGATAGAGATCTAGAAGATTATAAGGCTAGCAGGAAGGAACTTAATAAAGAAATTAGGAGAGCCAGAAAGCGTCATGAGAAGGCCTTGGCAGATGGGATTAAAGAAAACCCCAAGGCATTCTACAAGTATGTGAAGACCAAGAAGATAAGACGTGAGAGAATAAGACCAATCAAGTGTAACACAGGAAAAGTCTGTATGGAACTGGAGAAGATAGCAGAGATACTTAATGAATACTTTGCTTCACTTATGGAAAATCTTGGCAATTGTAGGGATGACTTACAGTAGACTGAAAAGCTTAAGCACATAGATGTTAAGAAAGAGCATGTGTTGGAGCTTTAGGAAAGCATCAAGTTGGATAAGTCACCGGGACCGGACAATAAGTAACCCAGGTTGCCGTGGGATGCAAGGGAGGAGATTGCTGAGCCTCTGGCAATGATGTTTGCATCATTAATAGGGACAGGAGAGGTTCCAGAGGATTGGAGGGTTGCGGATGTTGTTCCCTTATTCAAGAAAGGAAGCAGAGATAGCCTAGGAAATTATAGACCAGTGAGTCTAACTTCTGTGGCTGGTAAGTTGATGAAGAAGATCCTGAGGGGCAGGATTTATGAACATTTGGAGAGGCATAATATGAATTGGAATAGTCAGCATGGCTTTGAGCAAGGGTAGGTCATGCCTTACAAGCCTGATTGAATTTTTTGAGGATGTGACTAAACATGTTGCTGAAGGTAGAGCAGTAGGTGTAGTGTGTATGGATTTCTGCAAGGCATTTGATAAGGTACCCTATGCAAGGCTTATTGAGAAAGTAAGGAGGCATGGGATCCATGGGGGCATTGCTTTGTGGATCCAGAACTGGCTTGCCCACAGAAGGCAAAGGGTGGTTGTAGACGAGTCATATTCTGCATGGAAGTTGATCACTAGTTGTGTGCCTCAGGGATCTGTTCTGGGACCCTTACTATTCATGATTTTTATAAATGATCTGGATGAGGAAGTGGAGGGATGGGTTAGTAAGTTTGCTGATGACACAAAGTTTGGAGGTGTGGAGGGCTGTCAGAGGGTTACAGCGGGACATTGATAGGATGCAAAACTGGGCTGAGAAGTGACAGATGGAGTTCAATAGAGATAAGTGTGATGTGGTTCATTTTGGTAGGTCAAATATGATGGCAGAATATAGTAATAATGGTAAGACTCTCGGCAGTGTGGAGGACCAGAGGGATCTTGGGGTCCGAGTCCATAGGACACTCAAAGCAGCTGAGCAGGTTGGCTCTGTGGTTAAGAAGGCGTATGGTGTATTTGCCCACAGAAGGCAAAGTGTGTTTGTAGATGGGTCATATTCTGCATGGAGGCTGGTGACCAGTGGTGTGTCTCAGGGATCTGTTCTGGGACCTCTACTCTTTGTGATTCTTATAAATGACCAAGATGAGGAAGTGGATGGATGGGTTAGTAAATTTGCTGATGACACAAAGGTTGGAGGTGTTGGAGGTCTGGAGGACTGTAAGAGTTTACAACGGGACATTGATAGGATGCAAAACTGGGCTGAGAAGTGGCAGATGGAGTTCAACCGAGATAAATGTGAGGTGATTCATTTTGGTAGATCAAATATGATGCCAGAATATAGCATTAATGGTAAGACTCTTGGCAGTGAGGAGGATCAGAGAGATCTTGGGGTCGAAGTCCATAGGACACTCAAAGCAGCTGAGCAGGTTGACTCTGTGGTTAAGAAAGCATACGGTGCATTTGCCTTCATCAATCGTGGGATTGAGTTTAGGAGCCAAGAGGTAACATTGCAGCTGTATAGGATCCTGGTCAGACCCCACTTGGAGTACTGTGCTCAGTTCTGGTCGCCTCACTACAGGAGAGATGTGGAAGCCATAGAAAGGGTGCAGAGGAGATTTATAAGGTTGTTGCCTGGATTGGGGAGCATACCTTATGAGAAGTGGTTGAATGAACTCGTCCTTTTTTTCTTGGAGCGATGGAAGATGACAGGTGACCTGATAGAGGTGTATAAGGTGATGAGGCTTTGGTTGCGTGGATAGTCAGAGGCTTTTTCCCCAGGGCTGAAATGGCTAGCATGAGAGGGCACAGTTTTAAGGTGCTTGGAAGCAGGTACAGAGATGTCAGGGGTAAGTTTTTTACTCGGAGAGTGCTGAGTGTGTGGAATGGGCTGCCGGTGACGGTGGTGGAGGTGGATATGATAGGGTCTTTTAAGAGACTCCTGGACAGGTACATGGAGCTCAGAAAAATAGAGGGCTATGGGTAACCCTAGCTAATTTCTGAGGTAAGGACATGTTTGGCACAGCTTTGTGGGCTGTGTTGTGTTGTAGGTTTTCTATGTTTCTAAGCTCCCAGTCTTAATGGTGACAACCCCAGATAATTTCTCTTAGGATCTCAACTGAGGGCCAAATGTTGGCCAGGAAATAATGGACATTAATAGGACGCAATTGTTATACACATTTCTATAACACAATGCCAGATACTTTTCGCAGCTGTGTAGTGAAAATCAGAGTGGTGGCAGGTTGCTTCATGATTGGAGATTACCGTGAATAAACTGAAATTATTATAAAGCACACAGGAGTTTTTCGACTCAACAGTAAAAGCACAAGATGAGATTGTTTAATGAGATTTATCAATACACTAGAGTAAAGGAGAATGAATTGATTCTTACCCCCATAAAGAAGACATTGATCGTGTGGGTAGTCAGAGGCTTTTTCCCAGGGCTGAAATGGCTGCCATAAGAGGACACAGGTTTATGGTGCTGGGGAGTAGGTACAGAGGAGATGTCAGGGGTACGTTTTTTATTCAGAGAGTAGTGAGTGCGAGGAATGGGCTGCTGGCAATGGTGGTGGAGGTGGATACGAAAGGGTCTTTTAAGAGACTTCTGGATAGGTATTTTGAGCTTAGTAAAATAGAGGGCTATAGGTAAGCCTAGTAATTTCTAAGGTAGGGACCTGTTCGGCACAACTATGTGGGCTGAAGGGCCTGCATTGTGCTGTAGGTTTTCTATGTTCTATGTTTCTAAGTCAATGAATACATAAGATTCGCTTATATACATACTATAGACTGAGTGTACGTACATAGAGTGATGCTATCTGTGGTAATGGGGAGTGTGTGAATGTGGTGGTGTGGGTTTGTAGGTGGAGTTGTTGATCAGCCTGACAGCTTGAGGGAAGTAACCGTTTTTGAGCCTGGTGCTCCAAGCATGGATGCTGCATAGCCTCGTCCCTGATGGGAGTGGACGAACAGTCCATGAGCAGGGTGGCGGGCTCCTTTATGGTATGGTGGCCTTTTCTCAGTACCTTTCTGTATAGATGTCCTTGTTGAGGGTTAAGCTAGTGCTGGAGATGCAGTGGGCAATTTCAACTCTCAAGTACAAATGATTGCTTTCAAGTACTTTGACCAATACCCTATATTAAATAGCTCCCTGGATTGTAGATGTTTATTCCAGTGTTTCCCTACATGCTACACACAGCAGTGGCATTCTCTGTGACCAGATTGGGCCAGAGAGCCCAGTTGATTTTGGTCAATAGGCACTCGTTCAGCGTCATAGCTCGGATCACAGTGGTGCTCACTGATGGCACAGTTAGGTAAGGTCCTCCACTGACAGTGTAGGTTGAGTCTGGAAGAGTGCTCATGGAATCCATAACAAAGAGGCTAGTTCATGGTTAATGTTAAATGTCAGTCTTCATAGTATGAAGTTAGGCCTTGATGTGTCAGCCTCAGCCACAAATTGTGCTACAACGTAAGAAATAGAGATGGTCACTGTACAGGCAGATAAATGTTGGCCTGCAATATATTGGAGCAGCCTGGTCATTTCAACCTCCTTTCCAATGAATGGAGCAGCCAAATAGTTCAGACCTGAGAGCCATGAAGTTGGATTTAACAGAGGGTTACCGTGATAATGCATACTATTGTCTCTAAGGGTTTGGTTTGTGCTAAATGACACTGTAATAGGGCACAATACTTTACACTTAACTATGAGAAGCCAAAGGGTGAAGAAAGATAAAGATTAGCTTTATTTTTCACATATTGTATATGTCAAAACATACAGTGAAATGCGTCATTTTGCGTCAAAACCAACATAGTCTGAGGATGTGCTGGGGGCAGCTCACAAGTGCCACCATAGCATGCCCACAACTCGCTAACTCTAACTCATCCATCTTTGGAATATGGGAGGAAACCCACTTGGTCACAAGGAGAACACACGTTTCTTATACAATGGCGGAATTGCTGGCGCTGTGACAGCATCATGTTATTGACTACGACACTGTGCTGCTCCTTAGTCACGGCAACTGCTCCCCACTTGCTTCTTGCCAGTTTACTGAGAAACTTGTCATGCCAATGCCATCCTGGTCAGGTGACTCCTGTACATCACCCAAAGGTAACTCCAGGCTTGATTCTACTGAATCTCCTGAGATTTGCGTGTTCCACTTCTGGCTCTGATGTTGCCGATTTTACTGCGTGCCCATGGAAATTGGGAATGATGTAAGGCAAGCTGCCACTCATCAACACCAACTGCATTTGGTTGTACAGAGTTGAGGTCTACCCAGTGAGATTGTGAAATTAGATGGACACCAATAACAATCAGCTGAAGAACAAACTCAAAGATGAAAAGTTCAAAGTAAAATTTATTATCAGAGTACATACATGTCACCACATACAACCCTGAGATTCTTTTTCCCTCAGGCATACTTAGCAAATCTATGGAATAATAACTGTAAACAGAATCACATAGAAGACACCAAACTGTGCAAATGCAAATATAAATAAATAGCAATGAATAACAAGATAAAGAGTCCTTAAAGTGAGATCATTGGTCATGGGACCATCTCAGTAGATTATCCTCTTTTGTTCAAGAGCCTGATGGTTGAGGAGCGGTAACTGGTCTTGATCCTGGTAGTGCGAGTCTTGAGACTCTTGTATCTTCTACCTGATGACAGCAGCAAGAAAAGAGCCTGGCCTGGGTGGTGAGGATCTCTGATGATGGATGCTGCTTTCCTACTACAGCTTTTCATGTAGATGTGCTCAATGGTTGGGAGGGTTTTACCTGTGGTGTACTGGGCCAAATCCACTACCTTTTGAAATCATTTGTAAAGTTCACCCAGAGAAACAATTGGCTCGTTCATACAGGGACCAACACGTACGTTTAGTGACTGTGTCACTAGAAGCTGTTAGTGAAAGAACATGATTTGTGTTTTCTGCGTACCGTTTGGAAGCTTTCTTAAACTTAGCCAACTCCAGTGACAGAGAATACCAGCAGCGGGTGCCGAGAAAAGGGGAGGGCAAAATGAAGGACTGCAAGTCTTGAGATCTTTGTGAGCCTACAAAGATCAAAGAGATATTGTATTAAAAGTGGGTAGGCTCCTGAAGACTTGGATCTACAAGAAGGGGCATTGGGACCTGGAATGTCTTATTAACATAATTTAAACTGTTGTAAAGGAGCTCTGTAAATGTCTGTAAATTACTCCCAAGGCAGATCTAGAGTCGGTAATTGCAAAGTGAAATTTAAGCCTCCCTCCCCACCTCCACATCCCACCACAATACTGATTTGATGACTGAGAATGAGATGCAACAATACTTTTCCCGCCATCCCTTCCACCAACCCACTAACATCACTACCAATTTTAATATCTATTGTTACGGATTCAGCAACAATAAATATATAAGTGAGCCAGGGTTTTTTATAACAAAACATTTATTAAACACTGAAAAACAAACCCCCAAAAGTAAACAAACCACTAACATAACCGGAAATCAGCTGCTGTGCGGCAGCTTAAACAGTTCTTAAAGGAATAAAGCGAAAACTGTTCTTAAAGTGATGCTGCAAAAACAGTTCTTCAAAGTAGTACTGCCAAAAGTTCAAAATGCTTACAGTCCATTAAAGGAGAGACTTTTTAGACAATTTAAATTCTCTTTCATGTTGTGTTGCTGCGGTTCCCAGTGGAACTATACTTTTCCTGGAGAATTTACGAAGATGAAAATGAAACGGCTTAAAGGCACTGACCTTTCCTTTACAAAACTGTACCCAAGCCTTTCTGCTATATTTCGCAGGGGTTACCATGGGGACAGCCAACAAATTCCTTCCGAATGAGGATCAAACAAGGTCGAACCTGTTTCACCGTCGAAATCAAATTCCCTCGATCTTTTAGCTCCCAGACTCTGATCTTCATTCTCCACTGATTTTTAACTGGCAGTGTTGTAAAGAATGACCTTTTAAACTTTAGGCATTAAATAAAACTCCACCTTTCAACCAAACTGCGTCATAATATTGGACCATGCAGTGGCATGGAGTCAAAATGGCAAATCCAGACACGAACTGCCCCTCCTCACAGGGAGTGGTCCTCCTTTTATACCCTGTAGAAAAAACTTGTCACATGACCTCGACTGGCGGGAAAATGACATCACTCCACCATCACAAGACCAATACCTTAAGTCCAGTATAGCTTCAACACCACTGTCATGTGATAAGTACAAGATACCCACGGGTACGTAACACTATTAACACATTGAAGGTAAGGTAAGAAAGACAGTCTGTTTATTAAAAGGATGGAAGGTTCCATGAATAAGGTCACATGAGTTGAGGCTTTATAAGGCATTGATCAGACCACACTTGGAGTATTGTGAGCAGTTTTGGGGCCCCATAAACTAAGAAAAGTTGCAATGGCATTGGAGGGAACTCAAAAGAGGTTCATAGGAAAGATCCCAGGACTGAAAGGGTTAAAGTGTGAAGAGCATTTGATGGTTCTGGGCCTGTACTCACTGGAGATTAAAATAATGAGGGTGGATCTCATTGAAATCCTATCCAATATCGAAAGGCTTAGATAGATGGATGTTTCCTATGATGGAGGACTCAAGGACTGCAGGACATAGCCTCAGAAGAGAAGGACATCCCTTTAGAACATAAATGAGGAATTTCTTTAGCCAGAGGGTGGAAAATCTGTGGAATTCTTTGCCCAAGACAGTTGTGAATGTCAAGTCAGCAGGTATTGATGCACCATCAATAACTCTCGGAGACTGGTAGTGAACAATAGGTTTTTATTAGCAGCAAAAAGGGAGCACAACATCTCGAAGACTGAGCGGGGGGAGCAGTGCCCCAGTCGTCTTTATACAGGGGTCTGTGGAAGGAGCCACAGGAGCAGTCAGCAGAGGGGCGTGTCCAGACAGGTATACATAGTTTACCACAGGTATATTTAAAGCAGAGGTTGATAGCTTCTCAATTAGTAAGGTCATCAAAGGTTATGGGAAGGCAAGAGAATAAGGCTGAGAGAGGTGGAGTGGCAAAGCAGGCTCAATGGGCCAAATGGCATATTTCTGCTCCTATGTTTTATGGTCTTATGAATATTCATTGACAGAAGCTGTGAAATGCTGTGGGACAATAAGGATCCATAAATTAATTACATAATTAAATGCCAAGTCAAGAAAGGAATTGTGTAATATCATACACATAGGACAGAGCTTTGCCTTAGGATGAGAGCAAAGGAAATTCTTCAGAGCATTTCATTGCCATTAAATAATAAAGCACATACTCTGAGCTCCATTGAGGTTGTGGCCTTTGTAGGTTGAATGAAAGCTACTAACTTTTTATTTCTATAATCTCATATTGTCAAATAAGCAATGAGAATTTGTGTTTTTTTATTCTACCCATTACCTAATATATACAGAAAACAAAAGCCCTGGTACTATTAACAAAGAAACCCAATATTCAACCATGAATGCAGGGACAAATGGATACTTAAAATTCTTTTCCTTGTACACCTTATTTATGTAAGAGCAATTGTCCAATCCTAAGGAGGGCCTGTAATTGTAACCTTAGCTCGGATACTGCATTGATTGGATTTCCTGAACATTGTTGACATTTAGACTTTATTAAGTGTTTCTCATTTGGGGTATTGGATGACAGGAGAATTGTGGACACTATTCAGAAATCCATCACCTGTTCATCACTTATCAAGCTATAGGCTTTCTCATAGTCTTACCTGACAAACTATTTATAAGAGATGAAATGTAAGAAGGAGGCATATTTGGCTAACATAAGAATTTCATGCAAGCCACAGGTTGATGTATAAGGGTCTACAATTGAAAAGAGAGAAACTAGTTAATCTATTGGCCTCAATATAGTTGGGTTGGGCCTGCTGCCCAAATTCACCACTGCCCCGATCTTACTTGATCCGGATCCATCGGGATCTCAGTGGCCAACACATTTTGGAGCCAAGCAGAAACTCTTTGCAGCACCCTGTCCTAGAGTTATATAACTGAGACATATAAACAGATAAGATCTGACTTCTGGAAATGCTTGAAAGACAGCAAAGCCCTTAACATTACAACCTATCAAAACTGTCAAGACTTGTTTTGATGTTCAGAAATATTTGAACAAATAGTTTAAAAATGTTAATGTCTTTAAAGAATCTTTAATTGTCCAAAAGGTTAAAATGCATTTAATTGATTAAAAAAATACTAAAGCAAATATCATTCAAATCAATTTATCAAATCCTTATCATTCTATCTTTGCAGGTGCACATTTATACTTCTCTCATTCCTGTGTCTGGTCTAACCTGAGGCACATATATGGCTAGTTGCTGGAGAATCTCAGCAATTTCCTGCTCCACTTGCACAATCCATTGGCAGAAAATGGCCAAGAAATTGCTGGTGGATCTCAGTCAGAGTTTGGCTAGGAAAATCCTGCAAAATCCAGTTGGTTATCATTTGCCTCAAAATATACAACACTGTTGCAAAGGCTTACTGTCAATATTACACAGTTCAAGAATATCTGAGATAATTTCACTTTTAAATTAATAGTTCCTTTTTAGAACACAAATAAAAGAAATTCTGCAGATGCTGGAAATCCAAGCAACACACACAAAATGTTGGAGGAGCTCAGCAGGCCAGACAGCATCTAGAAAAAGAGTACAGTCAATGTTTCAGGCCAAGACCCCTCTCGGACTGAAATGTCAACTGTACTTTTTTCTATAGATGTTGCCTGGCCTGCTGAATTCCTCCAGCATTTTGCATATGTTCCTTACTAGAACTGGTCTTTAAAAAAATTACTGTATGTCCTTGACGAAAGGAACGCAGGTTCCCGAATCAGGTTTCTTATTGCTGTCATGAAATTTGGTGTTTTGTGGCAGCAATACAGTGCAATAAAAATGCTCCACGTAACAATAAAAATATATAAAAATGAAGTATTGCAAAAAGTAGTGAGGTAATGTTCATGGGTTCATGGACCGTTAAGAAATTTAATGGCAGAAGTGAAGATGCTGATGCTAAAACATCGAGTGTGCATCTTCAGGCACCTGTACCTCCTCCCTGATGGTAGTAAGGAGAAGAGGGCATGTCCGGACACCACCTTTGAAGGCATTCTCAATGCTGGGGAGGCTTGTGCCCACGATGGAGCTGGCTGAGTCTACAACCCTCTGCAGCATTGGAGTCTCCATACCAGGCTGAGGCAAATTTGAGAATTTAGTTTGTCATTGGTATTGGTATGACTTGTCAGAAGGATCATTTTGTGCTTTAAATAAACAGTTAATTACTTACTTAAGCCCATCACCCCTACTGGGGCTTAGACCACTGGCAGAATCTTTGTCTTTAAAGTTGTCCCCAAGTGTAGCCCATCTTTGAAGATCTTTCCTCTCCCAGGGAAAAGGCCTTTGAAGCTTCTGCGGGTTTCCGTAGCATTGGGTTTTTACAGAATGCTACCCCATGCCCAACAACTCCTCCTTCCACAGCCAGGCTTGGAATCATCCATGGTGGAGTTAACTAAACAGCTGGGAGCCAGTACTTCTAATTTCAATTGGTGTGAAGTACAAGATTACAGACACATGCAAGCTTTGTCCTCCTTTGACTGTCAGAACAAGATTACTTAATTTGTACAAGGTCTACACTTGTTTGTCGTTTTGGCTGCTATTTTGAGCAACTAAGGAGAAATTATCGTGACACATAGAGCAGGCAACATGAAAACTTGGCAAATTCTCTGAATGTTTCTGCATCTAATTAGAGCCCAGTATTGTGTATATTGATGAACATCTGTTGATAATTTGTAGAATTCCACTAATAATAATAACCCACTAATAATAATTAGTTTATTAATATCCCATGTAGCAATCCTGGTTCAGTCCCTCTAATTGAATTCCAAGGAATTATGTCCAATTATTCTTTGGATAGTATTTTTTTATTCATATATGAGTCTGAAGTAGTATCACTGAAGCTTAAAATAATTTTTAAAAACTGTATGAAGGGAATAAGGCCATTCACCCCCTTTTCTCATGCCAGGCAAAAGAGCCTCTGAGACAAGTGCCACTTCCCAGCTCGCAGGCTACGGCTTTGTGAGTTCCAGCACATTCAGTGCACATTAAGTAGCTGATAATCGTTCAGTGAGTTTCTGTGCCCATTAGCCCTTCAGGCAGTGAGTTCCAGAACCACAGAACACTTTGTGAAAAATCTTACTCTGTAACTTCCTTTGAAGTTTTTATTACGTTAAGTCTGAGTTATAAATATCTCTACTAAGGGAAAAGATATCTCTTATTCATCCCATCTATAGTTACAGAGCACTATAAAACAGAAACAGGCTGTTTGGTCTATCCAGACCATGCTGAAATATTATTCTCCCTAGTCCCATCAACCTGCCATTGGACCATGGCCCTCCACTTCCACTCCAACCACGTACTTATCTAAACTCTAAAACGTTGCAATCGAATCTATATCCATCACTTCCACTGGAAGCCTGTTCCACACAAGTACCACCCTGTAGACTGCTCATAATCTCACGAACCTCAACTAAATCTTCCTTCAGCCTTCGCTGTGTGCAGGAAAACAAGACAGACTTGCCGATCTTTCATTATAATTACAGACCAGTTAACCTGTTCAAGGGAAAATGCTGGGATCTATAATTAAGAAAGTAATAACAGGGAAATTGAGGAATCATAGTATGATTAGGTGCAATCAATGGTTTCATGAAGAGAAAACTTAGATTTGAAAAGTTAAGTAGAGTTTTTTGAGGCTTTAACTGTCTGGATATAAGGGATGAAGAATTTGTATACATTGGAGAACACATCACACAAATGTTAAAGAAGACTACATGATTGGGGATAACATAACAGCACAAATATATAACTCATCCTCTCAGTATTATTGATTTATTATTATTATTATTATTATTTGTTTTTCTGTATTTGCACAGATTGTCTTTTGCACATTGGTTTCTTGTCAGGCTTTGTATTGCATCATTTTTCATTGATTCTATTGCATTTATTTGTTATACTGTGAATGCCTGGAAGAAAATTAAGTTCTGGGTAATATTTGGTGACACATATATAGTTTGTAAATACATTTACTTTGAATTTTGAGCAGAAATAGAGGATTGGTCGAACAACAGTAGGAATAAACAGTTCATTATTAGGCTGACACCCTGTTGCTAGGAGGATGTCCCTTGCAAATCTGTAGATGACACAAAAAGGATGAGAAAGTGAGTCTACAGGAGAATACAACGCTACAAATGGTAAAGACTAAATATAAGGAAAAGACAGACATAATCTAATGTAAAATTATGTACTTATGCTGGAGAAGGAACAATATTTTTGATGATGAGAAACCAGTAATTTTTGTTTTGTCTACAAAGAACCTTTATGTGTTGATTCATGAGGCACTGAAGGAAAATTGCAGGCATTGCAATGGTAAGCCAAAAAGCTCATTATTTTAACCTTCTATTGCAAAGCTTTGTAGTCCAGGGAGTCATACACCACAGACACAGCCCCTTCAGCCCATTGAGACCATAAGCTGCAAATGTCTGGTCCATCTGTTCTCTCCTTCTCAAGGTTCAAAGTAAAATTATTAGCAAAGTACTTTGTATGTCACCAAATACTTGCAGGCATTCACAGCAGAACAACAAAATACAATAGAACAAAGAAAACAACATAATTACAAAGACTGAAAAGCTACCAACGTGCAAAAGAAGACAAAATTTGCAAAACAAATAATAAAAATAAATAATGAGCGGTTGAGTCATTGACAGTGAGTCTGTAGGTTGGGGAATCAGTTCGATGTTAAGTTGAATGAAGTTATCCACTCGTGTTGGTTCAAGAACCTGGTGATTGAAGGGTAATAACTGTTCCTGAACATACTGGTGTGTATGTTCTGTGCCTCCTCCCCACTGGCAGCAATAAGAAGAGAGCATGGCCTGGATGGTGGGCGTCCTTGACGGTGGATCCTGCTTTCATGTAGTAACACTCCTCATAGATGTGCTCAGTGGTGGGGAAGGATTCTCCTGTGATGGATATAGCTATATCCACCATTTTTAGTTGGTTTTCCCATTCTTGGACATCGGCGCTTCCATAACCGTTTTAAACCTCATTACCACATTATCCATCTTCTATCCATGTAGCCAGAAAAGGTTGAAAAATGGTGATCATAATGTAAGGTAACTTTAATAGTGCTGAACTCAGTTTCTGGCCCAAATAGTGCATGATATTGTTCATTGTGATTTATTGTAAAAAATTAGTTTTTGTTTTGGGATAATGTATGGATATTTCAGCTTAATGCACATGAGTACTTCCAACAGCCTTGATCAAATATTATTCTGGCTCCATTATCATGAGATGTGAGACACACTTGGAGAAAACTGTTGTAAGTACATTAATGCACGTGGTACAGTGTTATTGGGTTAAGAGTTGCTATAAACTCCCAGCAGTAGAGATTGAGCAGTTAAATAATGAGAAAGCAGTGAAGTGAAAAACATTAGGTTTCTCCATTTGGTGTCCACACCATTAGGTGCTGACCTATACTATAAATTTTCCAGACCATCTAATCAAATATCATGTAAATTGTTACAGAGTTAAAAACAATTCACTTGCCCTGTCAATGCAGTTTCGGTACAAAAATGCATTGGCATGCACTTCACCTTCTCTTACCCTGTATGATATGCAAAGACAGGATTTACAAGGGAAGGAATAGAATATCAAGAGGCTTCTTCTATTTTCATTAAGAGGTGTAGCCTTCTCCTGCCCACTTTCACATTTTCTTTATGGATTAATATCTGTGAACTAATCCAACAACTCGTTGGAATGTCAGGAGATTGTGATTTCTGGAAGGCAAAGGGAATTGTGAAAATACTGCTCGTTTGCTTGCACTGGTGTCTTGCCTGAGCCTTGCAGGTGGTACCAGGCACTGGTAGTTCAAAGATAGACCCTTCATCACACCATCAGCTTAGTAAAACGGCCCCACCACATCTTGGTTCTGATCCAGCTCATTCTGTACTGAATGTGCTTAACAGCATTCATAGATCACATCTGCTTTTGGTTATAGTAACATCTGTAATAACAATTTTTGTTAAGGTTCTAATTCTGAAAATCTTGAAGTAGAATTAGAGAAATCTTTATCACCTTAAGTTATTTCTCAACTTCCATCACATTTTGAATCTCTTTCTCCCCTGTTATTAGTGCATTATATGAGCATTTTGGTGTTGGAATTGTTTCCTACCTAGAAGTTTGCAAAGATTTGGCATGTCATCTAAAACTTTGACAAACTTCTGTAGGTGTGTGGTGGAGAGTATATTGACTGGTTGCATCACCACCAGTTATGGAAACAGCAATGCTCTTGAATAAAAAATCCCTACAGCAAGTAGTAGATGCAGGCCAGTACATCTCAGGTAAAGCCCTCCCCACCAGTCCGAACATCTACACTGAGCGCTGTCACAGGAAAGCAGCATCCATCATCAAGGGCCCTCACCATCCAGGCTATACTCTCTTCTCACTGCTGTCGTTAGCAAAAAGGCACAGGAGCCCCAGGACCCACACCATCAGGTTCAGCAACAGTCATTACCCCTCAACCATCAGTCTCTTGAAATAGATAGGGTAACTTCATTCACCCCATCACTGAACTGTTCCCATAGCCTATGAACTCACTTTCAAGGAATCTTCATCTCATACTCTCAATATTTATTGCTTATTAATTTAATACTTATTCTTGTTATTTATTTTTGTACTTGCTCAGTTTTTTGTCTTCTTTTGCATGTTGGTTGTTGTCCATCCTATTGGAGTGGTCTTTTATTATCTCTATTGTGTTTCTTGTATTTACTGTTAATGCCCACAAGAGATTTCAGGATTGTATAGGGTGACACATATGTACTTTGATAATAAATTTACTTTGAACTTTGATCAGGAGCAAAATGGCTAAGCTATTAGCTAATCCCAAATATCTATTGCACCCATATCTGAAAGTATTAATTTTAATCTGTTAAATAGTTATAAATCTGGCTGGGTTCAAAGCTCAATTCTCCTCTGAAGTTGTGACAGTCAGATAATGCTATCTCTGATTAAACCAGCCCTGAGAGTAGTAGTTATCTACCGTCATTAGTAAAAGCTAATTTAACACACAATTTATTTTTGAAGTAAGTCTGTTCAGGCAAAGAATTTCTTGTGCTTTCATAAAATTTAAAAATCCATGAATCATATCTACTGTAAAGTCATTCAGAAAGCGACCTATTTAACCTAGCCCCAAAGTATCTCAATATGTTGCTTGGAACTTATTCTGCATATTTATACGAGGAATTGTTTAAAAGAATGCACATGGAAGCTTTCATTTCTTCTCCATTACAGCATCTGTTCTCCTGTGATACTTGTGCACACCTGGGTCTAGTAAAACACTAAGCTATTTTGTGTCAATGTACCATCATAACATTGTTACATCTTCACAAAGTCTCTTGAAGTGCAAGCAAGGAACTATATCACTCTTCCCAGTGAGTTTCCCAGGGTTTTCAAGTTTCCCCCGTGTCCTGTTACCAAAAATGGGTTTGACCAGTACACACTGAAACATCTTTCAACATGCACTCTATATTTTGATATTTTGTTTCTTTCTTTAATGACGCTGCCCAGTGTGCAATACTAAATATATAAGTAACATCACTATAGGTAATCCCTAAAAGACTGTGATTTACAGTTCCGAAACAGACTCTCTAACTCAGACTCAGTTTTCTGATGACTCTGCCATGGTTGGATGCATCAGCAAGGGAGATGAGGCAGAGTACAGGGCTACGGTGGGAAACTTTGTCACATGATGCGAGCAGAATCATCTGCAGCTTAATGTGAAAAAGACTAAGGAGCTGGTGGTGGACCTGAGGAGGGCTAAGGCACCGGTGACCCCTGTTTCAATGTGGACATGCTGGAGGATTGCAATGGACAATTGCAATATGGGGATATGAATGGACAATAAACTGGACTGGTCAAAGAACACTGAGGCTGTCTACAAGAAGGGTCAGAGGCGTCTCTATCTCCTGAGGAGACTGTGGTCCTTTAACATCTGCTGGACAATGCCGAGGATGTTCTACGAGCCTGTGGTGGCCAGTGCTATCATGTTTGCTGTTGTGTGCTGGGGCAGCAGGCTGAGTGTAGCAGACACCAACAGAATCAACAAACTCATTCGTCAGGCCAGTGATGTTGTGGGGGTGGAACTGGACTCTCTGACGGTGGTGTCTGAAAAGAGGATGCTGTCCAAGTTGAATGCCATCTTGGACAATGTCTCCCATCCACTCCATAATGTACTGGTTACTGGAGTGCATTCAGCCAGAGACTCATTCCACCGAGATGCAACACTGAGCATCATAGGAAGTCATTCCTGCCTGTGGCCATCAAACTTTACAACTCCTCCCTTAGAGTGTCAGACACCCTGAGCCAATAGGCTGGTCCTGGACTTATTTCCACTTGGCATGACTAACTTATTATTATTTAATTACTTATGGTTTTATATTGCTATATTTCTACACTATTCTTGGTTGGTGTGGCTGTAATGAAACCCAATTTCCCTCGGGATCAATAAAGTATGTCTGTCTGTAAACAGGTACTCTATCTGTCATACGAGGAGATTACCAGATGGACAGATGAAAAGATTCAAAGATGTGTTAAAGAATTCTTAAAGAAATGCAACAACCCAACTGGTTCTTGGTAACTGCTGCCTCATGATTCCTCAAAGTGGTTTAGATAGTAGGCAGCTGTCGATCCCGGGGGATCGTGGGGTTTGCATCTCTGGTGGACTGTGCCCTCCCCAGGGTGCAAGCCATGGTGGGACGACCTAAAGAACCGGCTGTTGCCCGTGCAGCGGGTTCCCCCTCTCCACGTCACTGATGTTGTCCAAGGGAAGGGCAAGCGCCAATACAGCTTGGCACCGGTGTTGTCACAGAGGCTGCCAGAGTGAAATTGTAAGCAACATCAAACTGCCTTAGGGACCCCGGCTCCGGATTTCTCTCTCAGGGTTTACTCCTGAATCCTTTCCCATGGGTGGGTATGGCCGCAAGGCAGCGGTGGCTTAAAATCAGTTTTCCTTCTCCAGTTTAGATAGCTGGATTATAAACACAAGAGATTCTGTATATGCTGGAAATCCAGAGTAACGCACACAGAATTGCTGTTATTGCTGTTATGCCATGTGGTCAAGAGATTTTTTTTGTCTTACTCTCCACAGAGGTAAAGTAGGGAGGTACTTGAATTTACCAAGCAATTTTTAAGGAACTTGACACTGGAGCAGAGTGTGGAATAGAATCACAATTCCATGTCAGGGATAGGAGATTCTCCAGATGCTGGAAATCCAGACTAACACCTACAAAATGCTGGAGGAACTCAACAGGTCATGCGGCATTTATGGAGGGAAGTGACAGCTAACGTTTTAGATTGAGGGTCTTCATCAGAATTGGATATAATGAGGGCAGATAGCCAGTAAAAAGAAGTGAGAGGAAAGGGTGGAGCAAGAGCTGGTAAGTGATAGGTTGATCCAGGAGAGAGGAGACATGAGAGAACATAGATTTGTACTCTTCCCTTCCGAACCTTCCTTTTTACCCCTCTTCCTACCATCCCCCTCACCACCTCACCATTATTTTCCACTCCCCACCCTCCTTACCTGCTCATGACCCACATATTCCTCTTATCAATTCCTCTCCTCACCTCCTGCACTCTTTTCCATGGTCCACATGGTACCCTAGCAGAGTTTTATCTTCTCCGACCTCTTGGCATTTCCACCAATCAGTTTCTAGTTTCCTGCATCATTTCCACTTTCCTCCCTACCTTGCCTGGATCTGCCTGTTACCCACCGGCTTCTTGCTCCAACCAAACCCCCCCCCCCCTTTTTATCATACTGGTTTTCTCCCCTAGTTCTTTACAGTTCTGATGTTTTATGACCTTATGGTCTAAGAAATGTTTTGAATATGTAATAGCGTGCTTAATATTTAATGAGTTGTGAATTGATTTTGAATGTTTGTGACTGACAAACATTCGCAACCATTCAATCTCTTCACAACTTTGATAACCAGCTGAGTCAGACTTAACCAGCTGTCAGTGCAATTACTTGAGTGAGGTTTTCTATTTTCATTTAGTTAGCTATAGACTACACAAAGCCTTGCCCGTCAGGCTGTGATGCCCTTCTGAAGAGTGGTTGAACAGGATTTTTTGATTATTTAATAAGGATCAAAATGTGGGAGCATTTCCATCCAATAATCTGGACACAAATAAAACAATGAATATTATATAAACCTCTGGAGATTCAAGAGACTACAGATTTTGGGATCTAACACAAAAACTATTTGCTGACATGTGTGGGGGAGGGGTATCGAGCAGCATCTGTGAGGAGAAAGGAATTTCCTGAGTGCTGATGCAGGGTTTCAACTCAATATATCGTAAATTCCTTTCCTCCTACAGTTGCTGGTTGACCCCCTGAGTTATTCCAGTAGATTATTTGTTGTTTGAGTAAACTTTCTTTCCCAATCCAATAAAATATCATGCTGCCAAATTTGTATTGGACTTAAATAACAAACTGTCGATTGGAGGAACTCAGCAGGTCAAGAGTGTATGTGGGGGGAAAGGAATTCTCGACATTTTGGGTTGAAATCCTGCAGTAGAATCAGTAAGTCCCAGTGCGGGGTTTTGACCCAGAGTGTCAACAATTCCTCTACAACCCCCACTGCCAACCCCGCCTCCACAATAGATACTGCTCACCCCATTGAGTTCCTGCAGCAGATTCTTTTCTTACTCCAGGTTCCAGCAGCTGCACTGTCTTGTATCTCTCTTAAAGAATAAAGCTCAAAGTAAAGTTATTATCGAAGTACATGGATGGCCCCATATACAACCGGAGATTCATTTTCTTGTGGGCATTCACAGTAAATCCAAGAAACACTATAGAATCAGTGAAGGACTTCACCCAACAGGATGAACAAACAACAAATGTACAATAGACAGCAAAAGTGTAAATACAAAAGAGAAAATAATAATAGTAAGCAATAGATATCATTAACATGAGATAAAAATTTCCTGAGAGTGAGCCCATAGGTTGTGGGGACATTTCAGTGATAGGGCATGTGACGTTGAGTGAAGTTATCCCCTCTGGTTTAAGAGCATGATCGTTGAGGGCTAATAGCTGTTCCTGAACCTGCTGGTGTGGATCCGAAGGCTCCTGTATCTTCTTCCTGATGGCGGCAGCAAGAAGAGAGCTTGATGATAGATGCTGCTTCCCTGTGACAGTGCTTCATGAATATGTGCTCAATGGTGGGGAGAGATTTACCAGGGCCGTATCTATTATTTTTTGTAGGATTTTTCATTCAATGGCATCAGTCTTTCCATACCAGACTGTGTTGCAACCAGTCAATATACACTCCACCATACATCAATAGAATTTTGTTAGAATCATACTGAACCTTTTCAAACGCTTAAGGAAGAAAGACACTGCCATGCTTTCTTCATGGTTACATCTGTATTCTGGGCCCAGGACAGATTTTATGAAATGATAACAGCGAGGCATGTAAAGTTGCTGACCTCTTTGCACCTCTGATCCCCGATGAGGACTGGTTGATGGACCTCTGGTTTCCTCCTCCTGATGTCAATAATCAGCTCCTTGTTCTTGCTGACGTGGAGTGAGGGGTTGTTACGGCAGCACTCGGCCAGATTTTCAGTCTTCCTCCTACCAGCCTACAAGGTACCCAGGACTTCTCCAGGGAGCGGAGTCTCAGAAAGGCAGCGTCCATTATAAAGGACCTCCAGCACCCAGATCATGCCCTTTTCTCACTGTTACCATCAGGTAGGAGGTACAGAAGCCTGAAGGTACACACTCAGCGATTCAGGAACAGCTTCTTCCCCTCTGCCATCCGATTCCTAAATGGACATTGAACCCTTGAACGCTACCTCACTTTTTTAATACATATTGCTTCTGTTTTTGCACTATTTTTAATCCATTCAATATATATACTGTAATCGATTTACTTAATTTATTTATTATTATTACTTTATTTTGTTTCTTTTCTTCTATATTATTTATTGCATTGAACTGCTGCTGCTAAGTTAACAAATTTCACGTCACATGCCAGTGATAATCAACCTGATTTTGATTCTGAAATGCTGATTTGTTGCCACCTTTGATGCGGCCATTGATAGAGATGTCATCAGTGAAAAAATGGCATCGGGGCTGTGCTTGCTCTCACAAACGTAAGTGTAAAGAGAGTAGGGCAGGGGACTTAGCACGTAGCCTTGTGGTGCTCCTGCGCTGATGGAGATCACGGAGGAGATGTTGTGCCCAATCCAATCTGACTGAGCTCTGTGATGCACCATCAATAAATCTCGGAGACGGGAGGAGAACGATAGGCTTTTATTAGCAGCAAAAGGGAGCACAACATCTCGGAGACTGAGGGAGGAGCAGTGCCCCAATCGCCTTTATACAGGGGTCTGTGGGAGGAGCCACAGGAGCAGTCAGCAGAGGGGGGTGTGTCCAGACAGGTATACATAGTCTACCACATTCACCCCCCCCCCTTGTTTTAAAAGAGAGTCCCCACGGGGCGAAGTTTCTTACAAGTATATTTACAGGTCAAGTCTATCAGGCGGTCAAGTCTATCGCTGCGATCTACATAGCACCAGTAGTGATTGCACCGGTGACGGTAGTTGTGCTGGCTCCGGCCTGACTTGAGGTGCCAGCCCGTTAGGCATCAGTAACCCCTCATGCTTGTGCGTGTGCATGGTGCCCGGTACGGGAGTGTCGTGAGGAGTCTGTGTAGGGCTTGGTGTGCACGGTGTCTTGTGGGTATATACATCGGTGGGTACGGAGGTTTGAGGTAGGAGCTCCTGCAGGTGTCAAGTCGTGGACGGAGACCATGTCCTCCCGCCCATCAGGTAAGACCATGTAGGCATACTGGGGGTTCGCATGAAGTAGGTGAACCCTCTTGACTGTTGGGGAGTATTTATTGCTCCTCGCTCATGAGGGGTGGCACTGGTGGACGTGCATAACAGGGAGCGGGTGGAGTGGAGTGCCTCGGGGAGGACCTCCTGCCAGCGAGAGACCGGCAATCCCTTTGACCTAAGGGCTAAAAGTGTGGCCATCCACACTGTGGCATTCTCCCTCTCCACCTGTCCATTTCCACGGGGATTATAGCTTGTGGTCCTACTAGTAGCAATACCCCTAGCCAGCAGGTACTGGCACAGATTGTCACTCATAAAGGAGGACCCTCTATCACTGTGGATATAGCAGGGATATCCGAACAGAGTGAAGAGCTGGTTCAGGGCTTTTATGACGGACGTGGCAGTGGTATCGGGGCAGGGGATGGCAAAGGGGAACCGCGAGTACTCGTTGATTACATTGAGAAAGTAGACATTGCGGTCGGTGGAGGGAAGGGGGCCCTTAAAGTCAACGCTCAGTCACTCAAAGGGGCAAGTGGCCTTGATAAGTTGTGCCTTTTCAGGACGGTAGAAGTGTGGTTTGCACTCAGCGCAGACTTGGCAGTCCCTGGTCATCGTCCTGATGTCCTCCAGGGAGTACGGCAGGTTCCGGGCTTTCACAAAATAGTAAAGCCAGGTGACCCCCGGGTAGCAAAGATCTGCATGGAGGGCGTATAGCCAGTTGAGCTGCGTGCTGGCACACGCTCCCCGGGATAGGGCATCAGGGGCATCATTGAGCCGTCCAGGCCGGTGCAGGATATCATAGTTGTAGGTGGAGAGTTCTATTCTCCATCTCAAAATTTTATCATTTTTGATTTTGCCCCGCTGTTCGTTGCTAAACATGAACACAACTGAGCGCTGGTCGGTCAGCAAGGTGAACCTTTTGCCGGTGAGATAGTGCCTCCAGTGCCTAATAGCTTCCACTATGGCCTGGGCTTCTTTCTCCACCGCGGAGTGCAGAATTTCAGGGCCTTGAAGGGTACGAGAAAAGAATGCTACTGGCCTGCCTGCCTGATTGAGGGGAGCAGCCAGCGCGAAATCGGAGGCATCACTCTCTACTTGGAAGGGAATGGTCTTGTCCACCGCATGCATCATTGCTTTGGCAATGTCCCCTTTAATGCGGCTGAAGGCTGCGCGGGCCTCGGCAGAGAGGGGAAATGCGATAGACTTGACCAGGGGGCGGGCCTTGTCTGCGTAATGGGGGACCCATTGGGAATAATAGGAAAAGAAGCCCAGGCACCGTTTGAGAGCTCTGAGGGTGGTGGGAAGAGGGAGTTCTAACAGGGGGTGCATACGGTCGGGATCAGGGCCAATGACCCCATTCTCCACGACATACCCAAGGATAGCAAGTCGGGAGGTTCCGAACACACACTTGTCCCTGTTATAGGTAAGGTTAAGAGCTTTGGCCGCTTGGAAAAATTGTTGGAGGTTGGTGTCATGATCCTGCCAGTCGTGACCACAGATGTTGATGTTATCCAGATAGGGAAATGTGGCCTTCAGTTGGCACTGGTCCACCATCTGGTCCGTTTCCCTCTGGAAGACAGAGACACCATTCCTGACTCCAAAAGGGATGCGCAGGAAGTGATAGAGCCTGTCCTATCTTTCTGCCCGGTCCGAACAATGACCACCTGGGCCCTCCAAGGACTTGTGCTTGGCTCAATGATCCCCTCCCTGAACAGCCGCTGCACCTCCAACTGAATGAAGGCCCTGTTCCCCGCGCTGTACCTCCTGCTTTTAGTTGCCACAGGTTTACAGTCGGGGGTCAGGTTGGCGAACAGCAGTGGGGGAGGGATCTTGAGGGTGGAGAGGCTGCAAGTGGTGTCAGTAGCGCGGCTGGTGGCATGGTGCTGGATGTGCGGGCTGGTGTGTGTGTGTGTGTGGTCAGTAGTGGGGTATATGACTAGGTCCCACAGAACTGAGGATTTCTGACACTGATTGGTGGGAGGGGCCCGTCATACTCCATTGTCACACTTTTCAGGTGACTCTGGAAGTCGAGCCCCAATAGCACAGGGGCACACAGATGAGGCATGATCAGAAGCGCAAAGTCCTGATATTCTGTGCCCTGCACCACCAGTGTCGTACACAACCCCCTCCCCCCCCCGGATGTCTGTGGAATGTGATCCAGAAGCCATGGTGACCCTCCGGCTTACCGGCCGTGTCATGAGTCCGCAGCGTTGCCCCGTGTCCGGGTGAATAAAACTCTCAGTGCTGTCCGTGTCAACCAGGCAGCTAGTCCTGTGCCCCTCCACCAGGATGTCCATCATTGACCTTGCAGCTGGTGTGGAGCACTTTGGTCGAGGGGCACGGAGGCCAGAGTTGCATCGCCGTCTTGGTGCCCGGTAAGCACCTGTGGGTCGGAGGCGGGGCGAGTTGGTGCCAACAAAGATGGCTGCCCCTATGCCTCGCATGTGGCGGGCAGGCAAGATGGCGGTGACCAAGATGATGACCCCCATGCCTCGCACGTGGCGCTGCTCGACCCTGTTCGTGGTTTGGACTTACAGGCCTTGGGGAAGTGGCCCTTCTTGCCACAGCTGGAGCAGGTAGCTTCTCGGGCTGGGCAGTGTTTTCGGGGGTGCTTTTCGAGTCCGCAGAAGTAACACAGCCCTGACTTGCAACTGGCAGCAGCCATGGTCGATATGCCAGCGGGTTGCGGGGACTTTACAGACTCGCGACTGACAGCAGCCGAGGTCGACTCGCCGGCGGGTTGCGGGGTCTGCAGCATCCATGGGCCCAGCGGGAGATCGCACGCCTGGACAGCGTCAGCGTTGTGCAGAGCAGTCTCCAGTATGTCGGCCAGCTCGATCACCAAATGTAAGGTAAGATCAGCTTGTTCCAGCAGCCGCTGGCGCACGTACACTGACCTGATCCCCGCAACGAAGGCGTCTCTTACTAGCAGCTCCGAATGCTGCTCCGCCATCAGTCCCCTGCAGTCGCAGGCCCGCACAAGTGTCTGTAGGGCCCGGACAAACTCAGCGCTCGACTCTCCAGCCTGCTGCCGCCATGTTGCTAAGTGATGTCTTGCGTAGACGGTGTTCACTGGCCGTCAGTATTGTCCTTTGAGGACATCCATTGCACCCTGGTAGTCCGTTTGGTCTCTGATCATGGAGTAGACCCGTGGACTGACCCTGGAGAGGAGAACCCTGCGTATCGTGGCAGGGTCGGTCACATGAATCTCCTCCAGGTACAATTCGAAGCATGCTAGCCAGAGTTCGAAAGCATCGCCGGCTTCCTGGGATTGAGGGTCGAGATCCAATCTGTCGGGTCATAAAATGCTCTCCATGTTTTACAATTGCTGTTAATAAAATTGATGCACCATCAATAAATCTCGGAGACGGGAAGTGAACGATAGGCTTTTATTAGCAGCAAAAGGGACCACGACATCTCGGAGACTGAGGGAGGAGCAGTGCCCCAATCGCCTTTATACAGGGGTCTGTGGGAGGAACCACAGGAGCAGTCAGCGGGGGGGGGGGGGGGGCATGTCCAGACAGGTATACGTAGTTACCACAGTCTGCAAGTAAGGAAACTGAGGATCCAATTGCGCAAGGAGGTATTGAGGTGTATTGAATAGTTTTGAAAGGATGATAGTATTGAATACCAAGCTGTAGTCGATAAAGAGCATCCTGATGTACGCATCCTTGTTGTCCAGATGTTCCAGGGTTGAGTGAAGAGCCAATGAAAAGGCATCTGCTGTGGCCCTGCTGTGCTGGAGGGCAAATTGGAGCAGCTCCAAGTAGCTTCTCAGGCGGGAATTGATACGTTTCATCAAATAAACCCAGTAGGGTTATCAGTTACCAAATTAACTTGCACATGAAACGAGAATGCTACTTGCTGACAATTCATTCACAATTGAGATCAATTTCCCAAGGAACATGCAGCTGCAAATTGAATTGTGCAAAATCCTAAACGGACAAGATTCTGCAGAAGCTGGAAATCGAGAGTATCCCACACAAAACGATAGAGGAATTCAGCAGTTCAGGCAGCACCTATGGATGGAAATAAACAGTCGCTGGTTCAGGCAAAGGCCTTTCACCAAGTCTGGAAAGGAAGGAGAAGGAAACTAGAATTGGAAGATAGGAGGAGGGGAAAGAGTACATGCTGGCAGGTGATAGGTGAAACCAGGTATGGGGGAATTCATGTGGCTGGACAAGGGGGTATGAAGTAAGAAGCTGGGGGATAATAGTTTTAAAAAAAAAGGGAAAGGGCTGAAGAAGAAGGAATCTGATAGGAGAGGAGAATGGGAGAAAGGGAAGGAGGAGGGGCACCACAAGGAGGTGAGGAGGTGAGGACAAGAGAAGGGTTAAGAGTGGAGAATGCAAAAGGGGAGAAAGGGAGGGAGAAGAAATTGCTGGAAGTTGGAGCAATCTATGTTCATGCCATGCGACTAGGGGGTACCCAAAGAGACCAGGAGGTGTGGCTCCTCCAATCTGAGAGTGACATCATGGTGGGATTAGAGAAGGCTACAGCCTGAGAAGTCAAAATGGGAATGCAATGTGGAACCAAGATAGTTGGCCACCAAAATTCTGAGAGAGTTCAACAGGGTGGCTGCAGAGAAGGCTATTGAGCCTGCCTGAAGAATATATAGTCACAGGTCACAATCTAAAAGCAAGAGAGAGGGCTTCTAGGAAATGGGGAGTCATTTCTGCACTCAAAAATCTTTGGCATTTTCAACCCTGGAGTGAAGTGGAGGTTCTGTCTTGAGAAGAGAAATCAACATCTTTCTGGATACCAGTAGGATGAAGGGTTATGAGGTAAATGGTGTTTGGGGAAGATGGCAAGGCATGATTAGGTTGAATGGCCATTGTAGCACAAAGGGTCAAATAGTTCATTCCTAATCATATTTCTGATGTTCTTCATTGCTTTTATTACTGTATTTCACATGTTGGAACCTGTTGCAGATTTGAAAATCTGTTTCAGTGACCTTTCTAAAAAAACATTTTTTTTTGCAATTCCACCGCCAAAGATAGATCAAATTAGATAGTTTGTAATAAAGCCAAGCTCTAGCCAGGAATGTTTATTTTCACCAGCCAAGTTAGTTGAATAGTTTGACTAAAAGTTGTGTTCATAACTTTGACAAAAATGGAGCATGCTGTCCAAAATGTGATCAAATCTGGTGCCCTCTTTCCTCTGCTTGATTTGAACTAAACCCTTTGCCAAGTCTGTCAGGACAGAATCAGGCATAAAATGGGTGCTTATCCTAAGCGATGGATTTAACATATTACAGAGATTAGCATTATTTTGTTAATTGTACATAGAAAGGTTAAAACACACAGTGAAATGCATTGTTTGCATCAAATCAAATCAGCTGGGGGCAGCCTGCAAATATTGCCATCATAACATGGTGACAGTGTACCGCCCTAACCCATAGAGCACCGTGCAAAGGCCTTTGGCCCACATATATAGCTAGGGTGCCCAAGACCTTCGTTCAATACTATTTTTCAACGTGGAGCAGAGAGTGAGTTTGTAAATCTGGCGGGAGCAAAGGATGTTGGGAATAGCAAGGGTGGAGCACCATGAGAGGGGTGTGGGACAGGTGGCAGAGAAGGAATGACAGGGGCGGGGGGGGGGGTGGCATGGATGCGGACACATCCAACCCTGAGACACCAGGCGAGCTCATTTGATTCCACATAATTGATTTATAGATCATTAAAAAAAAATTTCTCTGGTGCTTCCCGCTCCCATCCCTTTTCCTAACCATGATTCCCCTCTCCCTCCCCCCTACCCACTTTCAATCCACAGTGGAGACCCATCAGAATCAGGTTCATCATCACTCACATATGTCATGACATTTGGGTTTACTTTGCGGCAGCAGTACAATACAATACATGAAATTACTTAGGCACAAATATATATCTAGGGAGCGTGAGACCTTTGCACGATACTGTACATCCTTGAAATGTGGGAGGAAACCTGTGTTAAAATTCCTTACAGACAGTGGCGGTACTGGAACGTCGATCAGTGATCGCTGGTGATGTAAAGCCATTGCACTAACCCTTACGCTACCTTGCCGCCCATTGTACTCTGATCAGAGCGTCCCTCTACATGGACGTTCTGCTCTCAATCTCTGCTGGCCCACAGACGGGCAGGTCCCTGTCACCCGTTCAGACTGAACAGCAGCAAAAGGCAAGGGCGTGGTTCCTCATGGTCCGACTGATCCTGTTCAGCCCTCGCTGTCAGGTGCTGTCTGAAAGCACTGGGAAAATGGCACCAGGGCATCCACAAAGAACAGACTGAAAGGTACAGTCAAGGTGAAGCAGTAACTGGGAATGTGGGATGCTCTCTCGCTGCTCCCCCTCTGCGGCCCTCCAAATCTTCGACCACGTGCTTACCCAGCCTGGTTTCGCTTGTCACCTTGCCTGTCTCCCTCCCCTCCCCCCACCCTTTAACTCAAATTCCTCATCTTCTTTTTCTCCCCAGTCCTGCTGAGGAATCTCGGCCCAAACAGTCAACTGGACTCATTTCCATAGACGCTGCTGGGTTCCTCCAGCATTTTGTCTGTGTTGCTCGGATTTCCAACATCTGCAGGTTTTCTCTTGTTTATGTGGGAGTGGTACTCCATTTCAATCGTGGGAAAGGACCAGGTCATCAGTTATAAGGTGTGCTTTACACTTTTTACAATTGTTTTTAGGGGTTCGGATTGGAAGCCTCATGTGGGCGGCAGGAACAAGGTCTGATGACACCCTGGGTTCATAAATCGGCAAGACCAGAGCTGGAGGCCTAGAGTTCAAGTCCAATCATTAGTGAGTTCAGAGTTTGAGCCGTAGTGTTTTCATGATCAACAGCTGCTGGTGTCTGCTATGTTTTGAAATGACGAAACATAAAACTAACTGGAAGAAAAGCAAAGGAGCTGAGAATAACTTGTATGCTTTGCTTTTACTTTGGCGAGATATGCACGTATTTTGTGGTAGCATTATGACATATGCAGTTCACTTATTTTTACAGATAACCCATAATGAATTATTTAAACAAAGAAGAATGCTTAATTAAACAACATACAATATGACACAAATATTACTGAAATATTAAATACACAGCAGTGTCAATGCTAAGGAACAAGGCCCGAAGGTCGAATCAGAAATCCGGAAGTTGATGCCCATTGGCCGGAGCCTGGGCCTGAGAATCTCTGCAAGTCGACAGGGGAAGTCAAAGCCTAATGTCTGTAGGCCCAATTCTGAATCTGAGCTGAAGACCGAAGAAGAAGATCTGCCCTAGGGTTAGAGGGCTTTGTATATGCATGGGTAGAGGGGAAGAAAGGGGATTGCCTTGCTGTTGTTGCTTGTTGTGTTCTGTTTTGTTCTACGTTGCCCTGCCGAGCACTGTGGGTATGCTATGTTAGCGCCAAAATGTGTGGCGACATTTGCAGGCTGTCGGCAGCGCACACTCAGGTGTGTTGTTTATTAATGAAAATGACACATTTCACTATATGTTTTAATGTTCCCATGATAAATAAACTTGAACCTTGAATTTTGATATTACTGTATATGCTGCAAGTGAGGAGGCCCAGCATCTGCTTCTGCATGGCAGCAGTCATCTATGCTCACTTGCATTTCGTGCGGAGTTTGAAATCCACCAGGTTTATAGAGGCAGGATGTATACATTGCCAGAGAAAGTGCCAAAATGTTCCTCGACCCAATGGATACACTTGCAGGTGGCTGTAGCAGGTGATGTACAGACGCTTGAGTACCCTGTCATAGTCACGTGTTGCATCTAGCTGTGCCCAGTATCAGAATGGAAGGGCCTGGACACATTGCCATGGAGCATCCTATTCAGCTGAACTGAGCCATCTCACCGGCCCGTTGGAGAAAAGTGAATCAGGCAACAGACTGTCAATCAGGACCCTGAGGACTTGTGGAAACTGTGTGGTGGTTTCTTTCGAACTTATAGGCTTTGAACATCTTTGAACTATTTTTACCGCGTCCATGGTCTGTTTTTTTAATCAATTATGCTATTGTTTGCACTGTTGTAACTATATGTTGTAACTACGTGGTTTTGTGCAGGTCTTGTAGCTTTAGTTTTTGGTCTTGTTTTTGTCTGGTGGATTTGGAGCTCCTTTCCGGGCTAAGACGGTAGCGTGATATTAATACGCAGCAGCCTCTCCGGACTCTGGATTGGGGATTGCCAAATGTTATGTGGATTTTCTGGTGTAGTCTGTTTTGTCATGTGCTTTTGTGATATCATTCTGGAGGAACGTTGTCTCATTTTTTAACTGCATTGCATTTGTGGTTTTTAAATGGCAATAAATTGAATCTGGATCTGAAGAAGTGCCCAATGCCCGATGGGGAAAGGAGATCAGATTTTCCCAAGCAGCTACTCAAGGTCTCGCAGAAGGATGTCTCAGAGTGAGAACTTTCAATCAAGCATCAAGAATGTGACTGTGGAGCTGTGCTTGGCTGATGGTGTGAGGAGCCGACCCACCCCTCCCCCTTCTGTGATCCTCAAACAGGTCTGGGTTGGAACACCACCACACTTGGAATTTGTGATCGTTCACACCAAACAGGCATACTCTACAGGGTATCCCCAGGAACACACTTAGATCAAACATCAACCACTGCTGAAGACTAGTAGTTTG
Organism: Hypanus sabinus; assembly: GCF_030144855.1. Lineage (NCBI taxonomy): Eukaryota > Metazoa > Chordata > Chondrichthyes > Myliobatiformes > Dasyatidae > Hypanus > Hypanus sabinus. The sequence goes on along the minus strand of NC_082713.1, from coordinate 26,498,733 downwards.
CTCCAGAATCTGCTGGACTACCAGTGCAAAGAGTTGTCAACAGTGAGAGATGCAGATTAGCATTTCCCAAAGCCCAGGACGATGTACTAACCGATGCACTAAAGCTCAGTTAAGTCTTCCCAAAGACTCCAGGGGAAACACCACCATTTAAAAATCTCCCACAACTCCAACTGAGAAGCTGGAACTCATGTAAAAGCCTTCGAAACTTATCATTCAAAGAATGAGTTTTTTTTAATGAAATAATGTCACACCAAAGCAAATGTGATCTTGTCAGCCAAAGAAATGATATGGTTTGCACTGTAAATGGTGACATACGAATGAAAGTATTATATGAAAGCAAATACAAGGGGTGATTGATAAGTTTGTGGCCTAAGGTAGAAGCAGTCAATTTTAGAAAACCTAGCACATTTATTTTTCAACATGGTCCCCTCCTACATTTACACACTTAGTCCAGCGGTTGTGGAGCATACGGATCTTGGACCTCCAGAAAGTGTCCACAGCAGGGGTGATTGATAAGTTTGTGGCCTAAGGTAGAAGGCGATGAGTTATACAGCTCTCGTTACATGCACATGCAGTTCAACTCTTTGAGTAATTATGCAGAAAGTTTGAGTTAATATCTCATCAGTTAATAACTCATCAGGGTGATTGATAAGTTTGTGGCCTAAGGTAGGAAATGAGTTATTAACCAAACTTTCTGCATAATCACAAAGAGTTGAACTGCATGTGCATGTAATGAGAGCTGTATAACTCATCGCCTTCTACCTTGGGCCACGAACTTATCAATCACCCCTGCTGTGGACACTTTCTGGACGTCCAAGATCCGTATGCTCCACAACCGCTGGACCAAGTGTGTAAATGTAGGAGGGGACTATGTTGAAAAATAAATGTGCTAGGTTTTCTAAAATTGACTCCTTCTACCTTAGGCCACGAACTTATCAATCATCCCTCGTATTATTGATAAATCGAAAGAAAAGGTTTGCAGCTATAGCACTTTTTATTTCATTGATCTCAAAATACATTGAAACGTGAAACAAGAAGAAAAGTCATGAGGCAAAGAGGAAAAACTAAAAATAAAATTAAAGTCTGAGAAAATGGAAAAAAGGAAGAAAATGTAAGTAAAGAGGATAGGCATTAATATTAAGCATTCATTACATTTGAATCTTTTATAACTATTTTGACATATCTTTGTTGTTGTACCATAAATTATTCTTCGGTTATATCCCTGATCTCCATATTTTTAGGGGAGTCAGTTTATGGATCTATTAGACTTTTGGTAAGGTAACTTGAAAGCAAACAGCAATGATACAATGAAATAAAGACAGAAGACTGTAGATGCTGAAATCTAGTGCAAAGGGCCCACTGGAGGGACTCACCAGGTTAGACAGCATCTGTAGAGGGAAATGGACGTTGGGTCGAGACTGGAAAATTTGACTATCCAGTTCTCTCTGCAGATGATGCCTGAACCTGAGAGTTCCCTGGCAGTTTGTTTTCAGCTCAGGATACAGTAAAATGCTGGAAATGCTGGTGGCATCCGTGAAGAGAGAAACCGATTTAATGTTTTAGGACAGGAGTTCTTCATCAAGCCTTGAATTGTTTTAGATATTTTACTATTCAAATGAGACCCAGTGAGACAATGGACCTAATTCCAGTCAATTTTACCCACCACCCAGAATCACAGTCTCTGTCCATTGCCTACACTCCCAGTACAGCAAAGGTGCAGCATTTCACAGAGACTGACCGGACACTTGGGTCAGATGAGGCTTCAACAGCACCTAAAGCTAAGGCTGAGTACCACTGAGCTCCTACTAACAACTCCTTCCCTTCTCCTGCCGGGCAGCACGGTAGCACAACACTTTACAGTACAGGCGACCCAGTTTCACTTCCCGCTGCTTACTGTAAGGAGATTGTACATTCTACCCATAACCGTGTGGGTTTCCTCCAGGTGCTCCGGTATCCTCCCACAGTCCAAAGACGGACCGGTCGGCAGATTAATTGGTCAGTGTGAATTGTCCCATGATTAGGCTCAGATTAAATTAGGTGATTGCTGTGCGACACGGCTCAAAAGCCAGAAAGGCCTATTCCGCTCTGCATCTCGATAAAGAAATAAAAATGTTCTGGCCACCTTTAATCAGAAGAAAACCCCTTACCTCATAAAAATAGAACATGCTTTAAACTTCTAAATACATCACCTAGAGACATTTAACCACATATAATTGATGCAAATGATTTACAATTACAACTTTCTTGTTAAAATATAACAAAAATGATTTAAAACATCTTAAGTTGCAAAGAAATAATTAAGGCTTAAAAAGATTTATCTCTTCCTTACAGGTCAGGAGTCTTCATTCGTGTGACACCGTGGATTCTGGCTGATGAAGAGTCACACAGCTAACATCCTCTACGTACTGTTGTCGATCTGCAGCCCTTTTCAATTCCACACTGGACTACACACCGAGTCTGGTGGTGAGCTACTGCTATAAATATTTCCCTTCTGATTAGTAGGCAATATCAGTAACAGACAGCCCAACATGTTTGAAATAATTTTCAGTTTAAAATGACAAGCAAATCTATTTTACAAAAGCAAATATATCTTATTAAAACAAACAGATATTCACAGACGTAGATTAGAAAAGGAGAGGGAAAGTCTGATTTCAAACCTCCGCTGCCTTGCGGCTATACCCGCTCACGAGAAAGGCTTTAGGAGTAAATCCCGAGGAAAAATCCGGAGTCGGAGTCCCGAAGGCGGCTGACTGCTGTACCCGGCACCGGCATGGCAACTCCTGCGATGCTGCAGGCACCAAACTGTATTGACTTCCGTCGTTCCTTTGGACCTGTCGTCAGCATGGAGAGGTGGGGTCTCACTACATGGGCAACAGACGGATCTCCATATCAACTCTGCCCTGGCTTGTGCCCTGGAGAAGCCACTCCCGGTGACTACCAGAGGCACAGTACCCATGGTCGACCACGACCGGCGGAGGCCGCGCATTAAGATTAGAAAAAAAAGCAAGCAAGCAATCTTGTTTTAATTCTTCAAGTTGATTAAATTCAAACATTGTTACTCCACAAACTAAGCTGATTTTTTGTAAGTAAATTTAAATGTAAAAGAGTTTCTTTTTCTCAACCTCTCCGACTTTATGTACTTCCCTTTCCTGTTCCAATATGTTGGTCCGTGGCCTTTTCTACTGCCTTGATGAGGCCACATTCAGTTTGGAGGAGCTGTGCCTCATATTCTAACTGGGTAGCCTCCAACCTGATAGCACAAACATCTATTTCTCTAACTTTCGGTAATTACCCCCCCCCCCCCCGCTTCTCTCTTTTTCCATGCCCTCTGCTAGTTCCTCCCCTCACACCTTCTCTTCTCCTGCCCATCACTTCCTTCTGGATTCCCTACTCCTTTCCTTTCTTCCATGGTGCAAATGTCCGCTTCTATCAGATCGTTCTCTTTCAGCACTTTACCTCTTCCACCTATCACCTGCCAGTTTCTTACTTTATTCCCCACTTCCCTCACCCATCTAATTTCCCCACTCTCCTGGTTTCACCTATCACCTGCCAGCTTATACTCCTTCCCCTTCCCCTTCACCTACCATCTTTTCTGGCTTCTTCCCTTCTCCTTTCCGGTCCTGGTGAAGTAGTTTCAGCCAGAAATTTTGACTGTTCATTCCAACCTTTTTACGCCATGGACCAATACCATTCAGCAAGGGTTCCCATGGACCCCAGGTTGGGATAGATGCTGCCCGATTTGCTGAGTTCACTCACAGCCTGTGAATGTTGCTCAAGATTTCCAGCATCTGTAGAATCCCTTGTGTTCATATAATTTTAACTGCCTCTGAGCAATTCAAATGCATTTTTATTCTTTTCATGGTTTCAGACGGATTTGTTTTTCCAGACGTTGGATGGGAAAGAGTTTGGACTTCTGGAGTTAAAGTGGAAATGAAAGTCATGTACAAACCAACTGCAAGACATTGTTCCTCTCTCTCTAGCCTGTAAGCAATGAATCATTGCAGCATTGGGAGAGATTCCGACTGCTCCCTGTGAAATTCTTCTGCCCCTGCTCCCTTATTTCTGACTACCTTTCTCTATAACAATCCTGCTAAAGGTGATTGGTGTCAGAATCAGGTTTATTATCACTGACATGTGCTGTGAAATTTGTTGTCTTGTGGGGGCAGTACATTACAATACATAAAATGTACAATAAATTATAATAAGAAATATAGACGTTTAAAAATAGTGTAAAAAGAGAGCAAAAATAGTGAAGTAATGTTCATGGGTTCATTGTCCGTTCAGAAACCTGATGGCAGAGGGGAAGAAGCTGTTCCTAAAATGCTGCATATGTGTCTTCAGTCTCCTGTGTCTCCTCCCTGATGGTAGTAATGAGAAGAGGGCATGTCCTGGGCGCTGAGGGTCTTGGATGATGGATACTGCCTTTCTGAGGCATTGTCTTTTGAAGATATTCTCGATAGTAGAGAGGCTAGTGTTCCTGCCTCCAAGAGCGTGGGGAGTGTAGGTCAAAATTCCAAATTGCAGGAGTGTACCCAACACAGTCACTTCTGTCATTTGCACCCAGCAACACAAGCTGGAAAAGAGGGGCCTTTTAAAGTCCACAAAACTGATGCAATTGATTACTTGTGCTGACACTGGGTGGTGGGGTTGCTTTTCCTACAGCTGCCAGTGCTGAAGCAGCTCCATACCCTCTGCATTTACTTCACAGGAACAGTGAGTCTGGGAGCTCGATTTTCTGCGGCATTCATCCAACATGTACAATTGAAAGATGATGATGCAGCAGCTGTGGCCATCTGCAGTCAGCCATAACAGGTTATTCCTGTTCTCCTTGGCAGACAAAAGGTTTCATCTAATAATAGTGGAATTAACGCTTCATGTGGGGACAAAGGGCTACTGTACTTTTCTGTCTGTCTTTCTCTCAGGAAAGCGAATAAACTCACAACTGTTTCAAAAGCCACACCAATACAATTCTATATCAGGATCGGCATCTTATAAAAATGCATGCTGGATTAAATATTCCCAAGATAGATCTGCTTTAGGAAAGACTTCACCTTTATCAGTCCAAGATTGTTAATTTTGGAGGTAGGCTACCCTTTGCAAAACCAATGCGTGGTGCTGAATTTTCCTGATAAGTTTCTTGTTCTGTGCACTAGATAAACTAGGCTCAAGTCTTGGGACGGAATCAATTCAATGCCAGGATTGCGGAGAACCATAGATGAATTGCTGGGACCCTTCTAAATGAAAAATTAAACAGAAATTAGCAGGTACAGGCGATAACTTCTAGCAAGAGACAGAGTGGGTCTTGCTAACATGAACCTTGACATCTAGCAGGCAGGGAGGGAAAGGTAGGTGGGCTGGAATAGAGAGGGTGAGAAGAACATGGCCAAAATGCTGAAGGAACTCAGCAGGTCAGGCACCATTTATGGAGATGAATGAATAGTCAATGTTTTGGGCCGAGACACTTCTTCAGGACTGGAAAGGAAGGGGGAGGACAACAGAATAAAATGGTGCCGGGTCGAGAGGGGAAGGAGGGCAGCTGGAAGGTGATAGGTGAAGCCAGGTGGGTGGGAAAGGTAAAGGCCTGGAGAAGAAGGAATCTGATAGGAGAGGAGTGTGGAGAGAGAAGAAGGAGGGGCAACAGGAGAGGTGAATTGCAGGTGAGGAGAAGAGGTCAGAAGACAAAGTGGGGAATAGAAGACGAGGAAAGAGGGAGGGGAAAATTACAAGGAGGAATTGGTGTGCATACCATCAGGTTGGAGGCTACGCAGATGGAATATGAGCGTTTGCTCCTCCACGCCGAGTGTGCCCTCTTTGTGGCAAAGGACGATGCCGTGGACCGATGTGTCAGAATGGGAATGGGGCTAGGAATTAAAATGGTTGGCAACTAGGAAATTCCACTTTTGTCAGGAGTGGAGGTGCTCGACAAAGCAGCCTTCCAGTTTACATCAGCTCTCACCAATGTAAAGGAGGCAGCTCTGGGCACACGAGATACAGTAGATGACCCCAACAGATTGACAGGTGAAGTATTGCCTCACCTGGTAGGACTGTTTAGGGCCCTGATGTGAGGTAAGGGAGGAGATGAATGGGCAGGTGGAGCACTTCTTTCACTTGAGAGATGTGTGCCAAGAAGGAGGTTAGTGGGAAGGGACGAATGGACAAGTGAATCATTGAGGGAGCAATCCCTGCAGAAAGCAGAGAGTGAGGGGAGGTAAAGATGTGTTCAGTGGTTGGAGATAGCGGAAGGTAGCAGAAGTTTCAGAAAATGATGCGTTGGGTGTGGAAGCTCATGGGGTGTTGGTGAGGACACCCTGTTGGGACATGAGGAACTCTATCCAGGAAAATAGAATGAGGAGATATGGGTGAGGGAAAAAGGGGGCATCTTTGATGTACTGAAAAGGAAAGCCTCATGCTGAGAACTTATGTGGCAGAGATGAAGGAACTGAGAAAAGGTAATAGCGTTTTTACAGGAGAGAGAGTGGTAAGAGGTACAGGATAGTCCAGATAGTCATCTGGTTTATAAAATAAGTCAATAGACAGTTTGTTTCCAGAGATGGAGACAGAGAGATCGAGAAAGGGAAGGGAGGTGTCAGAAATGGAGCAAGTGAATTTAAGTGCAGGATGAAAGCTGGAGGCAAAGTTGATAAATTTGATGAACTCGACATGGGTCAATGCAATCATCAACGTGGTGCAGGACATCAATGACGGAGGAAGTGCAAAGTTTGTTGGAGGGTATTAGTATTGGGTTGTTATTGTCACATGTGCCCAGATACAGTGAAAAGTTTATTTTGCATGCTGATTAAATCATTAATTGAGGTAGACAAGGTAAAATAATAACAATGCAAAATTAAAGTGTAAATGCTTTACATTTTAAAGGAAAGGTGCAGTGCAGGTAAACAGTAAGATGCAAGATCATAACAAGGTAGATTGTGAGGTCAAGAATCCATCTTATCATACAAGAGTCTGATAACAGAGAGATAGAAGCAGTCCTTGAACCCAGTGGTTCGTGCTTTCAGGCTTTTTGTATCCTTTACCCAATGGCAGAGGGAAGTAAAGAGGATTCTAGGGTGAGTGCAGTCTTAGAATATGCTGGCTGCTTTACTGGGGCAGCAAGAAATATAGATGGTGTCCATAGAAAGGAGGTTGGTTTCTGCAGTGTTCCACAACTCTCTGCAGGAGGATAAACCTTGAGAAGAAGGGAGGGGGAGGAGGGAACAGATCTGGAAAAAGGGAAGATGAGGGTGAGGGGAGAGTGAGTGAGAAGATGGAAGAGGGGAGATAGATGAGGGGAAGCAGGATGGAGGGAGCTGGTGAAGAATGAAGGAGGGAAATGGTTGGGAAGGTGAACAGTTCTCTGTTGACTGGGACTCTCCATAATAAACCAGGTAGTTAATGACCCATGTTGCCCTGCTTCCCATATCATTCTCCAAACCCAGGTGCCCTAATGCACAAAGGCAAACAGACCCCTATGCCAATCCCAAAGACTATAACTGTAATTGTTTCGGTTCCTGGAATCAGCAGATACAGTGGCCATGGTTCTGTAGTCAGAGTCAGGAACCACTGACAATGTAAATGCCGGCCTAGATAGGCTGGCGGCTCCTCTCTCCGCAACACTGAGGCTGTGAGACTGCCCCTGGCTCCTGAGCTTTGTGTCTGCAAACCTTGCAGTAACTTGTCCTGCTAACATCAGACATCCCAGCCTGCAAAAACTCATTTCAGGGAGGTAGCACCATCAATTTGTGGGAAACTCCCGGAACTTCTGGGAGAGATGGGATGTCTGCAATAGAGTAGCTCCTTAGCAGCTAGCCAGCTAGTTTAAATAACGTTAGCTATATTAATGAATGAATGACACCCGTTAAACTCACCTCAACAGTGATTTAACCCACCATGGGCAATAGAAAAGTCACTGTTGCAAACAGTGCAGTGAGCAAAACTGTCATTATTTTTGACCCCTATTAGGCAGGGGTACACTTTAGTGTAGTCTGGGGTGAAGTACCTTTTATATTTTCTTTTTTTGGAACACTCTGCCATGGTGCTCTTTCTCTCTCTTGCTCTCTCTCTCTCTCTCTCTCTTTCTCTCTCTCTCACTCACTCACTCTCTCTCAAAAAGATCGATTTCCGGGATATTGTATATAATTTGTGGGCGTCAGGGAGCCACTATCAATATGTGTGAGAGGTGGGATGTCTGTAATATGATGAACTGAATCCTGAGGCTTTGGGCCTACTCCGAGCTGCTCTGGGGAGTCGGATCTAAGGACGTTGTTTGGTTCGGAATGTCGTTGTTGTTGCTCACTTTTATTGTTTGCTTGATTTGTTTTATGTTTTTTTTCTGTGGGCACTGGGGGTTGGTCTTGTTTTAATTATTGTTTTTTTTTTGGGTTCCTTGTTTTGCGACTGCCAGTCAAGCAGTCTCAAGGTTGTACAATAAATACAGTCGCTGATAATAAATGCACTTTGAATCTTTCAACGTAAAAGAAATCAGTACTTAGAAGCTTCAAAACTCCTTTCTAGTGAGGCAATCTACGCCGCCACACAGTCTCTCTGAATCAGGCTTATTGCCACTAATATATTGTGAAATTTGTTGTTTTGTAGATGCAGTACAGTGCAAGACATAAAATTCCTACAAGTTACAAAAGTAAATAAAGAGCAAAAGATGAGTAATGAGGTCGTGTTGAGGGATTTGTCGACCTCTCAGAAATCTGATGGTGGAGGGGAGGAGGTGGACCTTCAGGCTCCTGTACCTCCTCTCCAATGATGATAACACAAAGAGGGCACGTCTGATAGTGAACTCCCTTACCTTTGAAGTACACGGATCTCAAGGCTCAGACTAATTTGGCCATATTTTTAGCAACTTGGATTTTATTTTTATAGAAAAAAGAAAATCTACAGCACATTACAGGCCCTTCAGCCCACAATATTGCACCCACCATGTAACCTGCTCTAGAAGCTGCTTAGAATTTCCCTACCTCATGCCCTTCTCTTTTTTTAAGCTCCATGTGCCTATCTAAGAATCTCTTAAAAGACCCTATTGAATTCGCCTCCACCATTGTTGCCGACAATGCATTCCACACAACCACCACTCTCTGTGTGAAAAACTTATCCCTGACATCTCCTCTGTATCTGCTTCCAAGCACTTTAAAACTATACCACCTCATGTTAACCGTTTCAGCCCTGGGAAAAAGCTTCTGACTATCCACACGATCAATGCCTCACATGATCTATACAACTCTATCAGGTCAACCCTCAAACTCCATTTCCTCAAGGAGAAAAGGCCAAGTTCACTCAAATTGTTCTCATAAGGCATGCTCTCCAATCCAGGCAACACCCTTGTAAATCTCCTCTGCACTGCCTCCATAGCATCAACATCATTCCTATAGTGAGGTGAGCAGAACTAAACATAATAACAACCAAAGAGTGTCTGTAGGTCATAGAATCAGTTTAGAGATGTGGTGAGTGAAGTTATCCACCTCCAGTTCAGGACCCTGATGATTATAGGGTAATAACTGTTCCTGAACCTATGGTGACAGGTGGAAGACAGCATTGTATGGATGTTGCTTGCTTGTGGCAGTGCTCCCTGTAAATGTACTCAATGATGGGCAGTGCTCTGCCTGTGATGGACTGGGCTGTAGCCACCATCTTCTTTAACCTTTTCCATTCCTGGTGGTTTCATACTAGGCTGTGATACATCCAACACACACAAAATGCTGGCGGAACGCAGCAGGCCAGGCAGCATCTATAGGAAGATATAGATCTTCTATATCTTCCTGTATAGAAGATCTCCACTGTGCACCTATAGAAGTTTGTTATGGTGACGTGCTGAGTCTGAACAAACCTCTACGAAAGTAGAGGCATACTTTATCATATTATTATTAACTTTTTTCAGCTCAAGCTGGTAAAACTGGAATTACAGTGATAATACTTAACGGAATGTGTGACAATATGTGCAAGTTAAACCTAGGGTGTGTTGATTGTTAACACAAGTAACTCATTTCAATGTGTGTTTCGACGATCAAGGTTCCATAAGGTTGTTACAGCCAGGGGTGGTAATGGGGACAAGCTCTCATTACCTATTAAATGCTCCCAATGGTGTGTATTTCAAAGAGCCTCTGACAACCAAGTCCAGCTCCTGGTCTTCACACATGGCTTATCTACTAAGCCTGGCTGGACCATTTCTAGACAGCGTCTATGGAAAAGGTGGGGGAGAGCAGGGAGAAACAATCGTTTTGGCTGAGACCCTTCAGCAGGACTGGAGAAAAAAAGATGAGGAGTAGAGTTTAAAACCTTGTGTTTCTCCCTCCCCTCCCCACACCTTTTAATTCTACTCTTTGCCTTTTATTTCTCCAGTCCTGCTGAAGAGTCTCAGCCAAAACATCAGCTGGACTTTTTTCCAGAGATGCTGCCTGGCCCACTGAGTTCCTCCAGCATTTTCTGTGTGTTGCTTGGATTTCCAGCATCTGCAGATTTTCCCCTGTTTGTGACTGAACCGTTTCAACTGACAGAAGGGAGAAACGTGGGTTACTGGCGCCTTAAAACCAGCACTTCGGGCAGATGGGGCTCATCAGCTGTAGTTGGCAGCTCGTCCAGGAGAAGGAAAACTCTGATCTCAAACCTCCGCTGCCTTGTGGCTACACCCGCTCATGGGGAAGGCTTCGGGAGTAAACCCAAGGGGAAAACTCTGGAGCTGGAGTTCCTAAGGCAGCCCTACGTTGAGTTCCATGCTGACTGGCAACTCCTGCGGATGCTGGTGGTGCCAAACTGTTTCAGTCTCTGCCATTCCTTGGGGTTCAACAGATGCGTGGAGAGGGAGAGCTTGCTACGTGGGTAACTGCTGCTCTCCATATCGTACTGCCCAGGCTTGCGTACCTAAACAGCTGGGATGAAATATCCATGCTGGACCCTGACCAGTGGAGACCCATACCATACATGTGATAAGTAAATCTGAATCCAAAGCTGCTATGCACAGTGAATAGATGCCAACAACCGATGGAAGATTGTGTTGGTGTTCCTTTCCCCTGAGGGAAGAGCTGGTGCTCCTTTTGGGAGAGTAGATTGCAATTTCTTTTTTTTTATTGCACCACACAAGTCCAGCTTCTTTACGAAAAGTAGGTTGGACAAAATGGAACTGATCAGGAGAACGACGGCTTCAGCTCTCAATAGTGTGCAGATCGTTAAGTCTGAGATTTATTTTTTTCAATCACAATGACATTCCAGTTTTTGAAATTCTCCCAAAGCAAGTTACGTTGAGTTTATTATCATACGAACAAATACATGAGGTATATGTACAATGAAAATCTTTCAGCAGCAGTGTCACAGGCACAGATTCAGAAGCTAAATTATATATATAAATTGTACACAAATTATACAAGACAGTGAAGCAAAAGACTAGGCAAAATGAGATAGTAGTGCAAAAACACAGTTAGAAACAAATCCATGGTTTTATAATCAAAAGGCTGATTATAGTGTTCCATTGCTGAGATGGAGTTAGATTTATGCAGATTGGTTCAAGAAACTAATGACTGTAAGGAAGTGGCTGTACTTGAATCTGCTGCTGTGGTACCTCAGGCTTCAGGCACACAGAACTTCAATACTGCATAATGAATAAGTTGAGGGAACAGGCAAGTATAGGCATTTCACTATTTTTATATAAGAGAGAAAAAGGGACATAAAAAGTGAATAAATAACAGAGTATGCACGGAACAGATCTTGCCCACATCGTGGGAATGTGTATTCCCACATTTAAGAGCTTGTGCCGTGTGCTTCACAACATTTTAAAAGGCGATCAGATATTTGGGAAAGAAACAAAATTACAACGATCCTGGGGGAAAAAAACTTGGGGAAGGAATAGGCTTGATCTCTCTCACTGGCCTGATGGGACAAATTCTGTGGTATGATGCTTTTCTGATTCTCTTTCCAAAACTTTTTCTTTGAAGAAGATGGAGCAAAAAGTAAGGAAGCAAAATATGTAGAAGGAAACCAAGCAAGGCGAGAAAAAAATTCAGAATTTACCAGCACAATGAATTCTCTTTCTGTATTTCCTGCTATTTCGCCAGAGAAGGGAGATCTGCCAGATCACCTTGCCCCCTGCATTCCCTCAGTGATTCTGGTTAATTGGATGATTAGTTAGTCTGCACGGCTGCTTATCCGGGACAACTTTTAAAGAACAAAAATATTGAGAAAGGATCTGGGATTCACTTCATTTATTTGGGATATTATGCCACTTACTTGGGGAAGTAGACTGTTGCCGAAGAGTTTCTAACTAACATCAGACAGTTGCACTTGTGTGACGCTATAAGACACTACGCCATGCTTACAGTGAACAGTTTTTAAGTCATGTCAGTTCCATGTGCTGTGCTCAAAAAGCAGTGATTTTTTTTGTCACTGATGGTCAGTGAGAAATAAGCAGTAAGGCAATCTAGAACTGTTTTGTTTGCTGCAATTTTGAGCATTTGGACTTGGAGATGACAGAGACAGCCGGGTATGAAAATGAAATGATTTCACTACTTCATTGAGTTAGGATCTATGAAAAATTGAAGGTGTCAAAAATCATCTTGAATGTTGCAGTGAAAATAAAGATTTGATGGATGCAATCGTCGATAACATTGAATGAAGGCAGTCCATTATCTACACTAAGATCCACAAAACTGACCATCCAGGTAGACCCACTGTCTCTGCCTGCTCCTGCCCCATTGAACTTGTGTCTGCCTGCAGACCTTAACTCTGTTTTATACCCCTTGGTTCAGTCCCTTCCCACCCACATCCATGACACTTCACACAGTCTCAATGACTTTCCCTGGCCCCGATTGTTTTGTTTTCACTATGGATGTCCAGTCCCTTTACACTTCTACCCACCCGTACCCCCGCCCCCCCGCCCCCCCCCCCCACCATCAGGAGGGCCTTAAAGCTCTCCGCTTCTTTCTGGACAACAGATCCAACCTTTCCCTTCCGTCTGGCAGAACTGGTTCTCACCCTCAACAATTTCTCCTTCAGCTCCCCCTGTAGGTTTTCACAAATAAAAGCGGCGGAGGGGTTTTATGGTTAAGAAAACACTGGGCTGTTTCAGACATCTCCAAGCCACTAATTCAGACTTGGAGATGTCAGAGACAGCCGGGTATGAAAATGAAATTATTTCAGTACTTAATTGAGTTAGGATCTATGAAAAATTTGAAGATGTCAAAAATCATCTTGAATGTTGCAGTGAAAATATTAGTGACAAAAAAATCACTGCTTTTGAACACAAACACATGGAATTGACAATTTTACAAGTGCTCGCTCTGTTTTTTGTACTCCAGACAGTGAACACAAAGGGTGATAAAAGTACTTTACATAGTTATGTCATGACGTCAGAACAACCTCTTAAAGTGAACCCCAACTCTAAGTAGGTGGTTGTGAACTATGTATGCTTCCACCAATTATGTTATCCTAAGCGGACTCCCCCCCCCCCCCCCCACCTCAGAATTCACTAATACTGGCATTGTGAGCCTGTCCAGAGCTCGGATGGGCCTCCCAACTCGGGTCCTATGTTCCATGGGTGGAGGAACAGCAGAGGCCTCTTGCTGATCCAGAGGTGTGTTAACACATTTGTGTCTGGTCCTGATGGCAGGGGCATGGTAGCAAAATCCTCCAGATCTCAGTGGGCTGGTTTAAGGTGAACTACCAAAAAACATTCAGGCTTACCCCTCTTATCCAGGAGAAAAGTATTTTCTCTCCATTCCAAAGTGTGGAACGGGCCATTATAAGGAGGCCTAAGAAAACATTGGTGTGCATCATGATGGACAAAACCAAACGAGGCGGAATGTATGTCAACAGGAACTCAAGAGTTCTGTTTTCCTTGATAGGAGGGAGGAGTAGGATTTGAATTTACTGAGGAGGGTGGAATGCTGTTGAGAGGCCAACCAGGCGGTCATGTCCTCAGGAATAAAATCACCTGGCACTCAAAATGGCTGCCTGTATAACGAACCCAGCCAAGAACAACTGCTGGTCCTCTTATGGAGCTGCTCTGAGCCTCAGCAGGTCCTATGGGAGACAATCATGCCAACACTCATCCATCAGGGAAGCCCTCAGAGCAACCTTTAAGGAGCGGTCAAACCGCTTGCATAGGCTATTGGACTACAGGTGATACACTGTGGTGTGATGCAGCCTAATGCCCAGGTTCTGGCCCATCACAGTCCAGAGGTCTGATATGAATTGGGGATGTGGTCAGTGTAAATATCAGATGGGATGCCAAAATGAGATACCCAGGTGCTGATGAACACCCGAGCCACATCTGTGGCCATCGTCATTGCTAGAGGGACAACCTCTGGCCATCTGGTGGTAATGTCCACTGTGGTAAGGAGGCGTGTGAAAGAGGAGGGAAAAGGACAAACAAGGTCCATATTAACACTGTTAAACTGTCACTCAGGACCTCAAGAGGTGTCAAAGGCACCTGAATGTGGCGGTTAATTTCTGCCTGCTGGCACTCCGCACAAGCTGCAGGCCAATCATGCACGTCCCTTCTACGGCCGTGCCACACAAACTTTAGTGCAGCCGGTTTCTGTAAGGCCTCCCAGCCCCGATATGAGAAGGCATGTATGGAGTCAAAAACAGTCCACCTCCAGTCTACAGGCACCACGGGGCAAGAGCAACTGGTTGAGACATCTCACAGGACAGAAAGCCCAGCTTCCCTGAGCTTAATGTCAGCCAACCGCAGGCCCATGAATACTGTTCGGTAAGCCTGGACCTCTGGGTCTGTAGTTTGGTTGTCTGTCATGCTGGCATAGTCAGTCCCTATGTGTACGACTTCAATGGCTGGCTGTGATAGGCAATCAGCCACGGCATTATTTTCTCCCTTGATATGTTGTATGTAGGCCTGTTGGCGTTGCTACAGTACAGAGCAAGGGTCTGATATTTTGGCCATTGCGTGCATGAGGGTAGATGTGGTCAACAATCACTGTGAAATGGCAACCCACTAAAAGAAGACAAAAATGGCTGACAGCCAGATAAAGGCCAAAAAGCTCATGGTCAAACATGATGAAACTTATGGATCTATTTCTTTTTGAGTAATGACTCCCCTTAGTACTAATTATGATGTGTATATGCATGTGTATCGATTTGTTGTTCTCTCTGCAAACTCTCTGCAAAGAGAATATACACATTAACTTCGCCCTCAAGCACATACCTTTACTTGTTTGATTTGTAGTTGTACAGACACAGCAAACTGGCGACAAGTACAAGCCTGCATGTCAGCGGATATCACCATGTTCACCAACAGTTGTGAAACGACAGAATTTGGAGGGAGGGAGAAAGACAGCAAGAGGAGTATAAGAAATAAGGTGGATGATCTTGTTGCACTATGACAGATTGTCAGGTATGATGTTATGGCCATCACTGAATCATGGCTGAAGATTGGTTGTGGTTGGGAGCTGAATGTTCAAGGTTACACATTGAATCGGAGGGATAGGAAGGTAGGCAGAGGGGGTGCTGTGGCTCTGCTAGTAAAGAATGGCATCAAGTCAGTAGAAAGATGTGACATAGAATCAGGAAATGTTGAATCCTTGTGGGTTGAGTTAAGAAACTGCAAGGGTAAAAGGACCCTGATGCCCTGTACAGGCCTCCCAACTGTGGCTGGGATGTGGACCACAGATTACAACAGGAAGTAAAATAGGCATGTCAATAGGGCAAGATTATGATCGTCACGGGAGATTTTAACATGCAAGTCGATTGGGAAAATCAGGTTGGAAATGGATAACAAGAGAGTGAGTAGGTTGAATGCCTTCGAGGTGGCTTTTAAAGCAGTTTGTCATTAAGCCTACTGGGGGATCAGCGAGGTGATTAGGGAGCTTAAGGTAAGAGAGCCCTTAGGCAGCGGTGATCACAATATGATTGAGTTGAACTTGAAATTGGATAGGGAGGAAGTAAAGTCTGATATAGCAGAACTTCAGTGGAGTAAAGGAAATTACAGTGGTATGAGAGAGGAGTTGGCCAAAGTAAATTGGAAGGAGATGCTGGCAGGGATGACAGCAGAGCAGCAATGGTGTGAGTTTCTGGGAAAAGTGAGGAATTTGTGGAATTTATTGCCAACAGCAGCAGTGGAGGCCAGGTTAATGGGTGTATTTAAGGCAGAGCTTGATAGGTTCTTGATTGGATGCAGCATCAAAGGTTACAGGGAGAAGGCTGAGGAGGGGAGAAAAAGGATCAGCCATGATTGAATGGCATAGCAGACTCAATTGGCCAAATGGTCCAATTCTGCTCCTGTGACTTCTGGTCTTATGGAGAGAGTGAACTGAACCAGTATGGTGACAGAAGAAGCAGCCACAGATGCTAGAAAAGGGCACATGAGTAATAGTACACAATATACAGTGAGAGGTGCACAACTAGCAAAGCTAAAACAATGTGACAAAGGCAATAGTCAGTAAAATTGACAAATTTGATAGTGGTAATGAGGACTAAGAATTGTATATCGAGAGGGTTGAACTGTATTGTAATATTAGCAGTGTGGATGAGGTAAAGAAAGTCTCCACACTTCTTAGTTTAATGGGTGCTAGAACATACAGTCTTCTAAGCAACTTAGTAATTCCTGAAAAGCCAGCTAACAAAACATTCGACAAAATTGCTGCAAATTTGCAAAATCACTTGAGTCCAAAACCACTAGTAATAGCTGAGAGCTTTAGATGTCACAAAAGGAACCAGTCAAAGGATAAATGCATTTCTGAATACATTGCAGAACTGTTCAAACTTTCCCAATACTGTGAATTTAGAGATGGACTTCCTGATGCATTAAGGGACAGGCTTGTATGTGACATGCATAATCAAAGCACTCAAAAGAGGCTACTGTCAGAAAGAGACCTAACCTTAGAACAGGCATTGACCATTGCAATATCGTTAGAGACTGCTGCAGAACTACTGAAAAAGAGTTTAGAATATGAAACATGCAAAATGCCCTGAATAGTGCAAAATACCAAAAATGTTATGAATGTGGCAAATCCTCCTATGATGTAAATTACTGTTGATTCAAAGAAAAAGTTTGCAGAATGTGTCACAGACAAGGTCACATAGAAAGAGTGTGCATGTCAGAAAAAACGCACAACCAAAGAGAAAAACCACCAAGTGAAAAGTTTCACACACAAAACTAAAGTAATGCATAAAGTGATTGAATGTGAAACTGAATCAGACAACACAGAGTCTGACAAAGGGGAGATGTCATGCATATAACTATAGCATTACTGAAGCAGGTTGCAAAATCGTATGGATCACAATGGATGTGTCGGTGTAAAACAGATCATTGAACTGGATGCTTTGTTAGCTTTGTTTGTAATTTCAGAGGCTAACTACAACAGAAGGTTTTCTAAGCTACCATTATAAAAGACCTCGATGATGCTAAAGCTCTACAAAGGCAAGAAAGTGCCTCCCAAAGGCAAACTGGAAGTGAATGCGATGGACGGAGGCAAAACACACCACTTAAAGATCTAGTGATGAAAAGTGGAGGGCCAGCATTTTTTGGACATAAATGGTTCAGAAAACCTCAACTACACTGGCGCACAACCAAAGTTCTCAATGTTTCATCAACAGGCAACTGCAACCCAAATGGTAGAGCTAACCAGAGAATATCACAGCTGCTTAGTGTTGATGTGACAACAGACCACAATACACATCAGAAGAACTCAGACTGTCCAAATGTTCAAGAAGTCCATTAAGGCAATTGACAAGGAAGACCTTTCTCTACTGCACAAGGTGGACAATTTCCTTTTTGTTTATCAGAACTCCGTTCAACTGACGACAACTCAAACACCTGCAGTGCTGTCAGGAGCAGAACTCTGAGATCTCGCATAGACCTGCTGAAACAAGACCTTACGGAGGGAAGTACGGAATAAACAGTTCAGCCAGTTGCCAAGTGAATCAGCAAGGAGCCTTGAGGTTGGACAGGAAGTCCCAGTGCATAATTACTGAGAAAACAAGTGGACACCCAGAAAGATATCTACAAGAACTGGACCACTGATGTACACAGTGGATGTTGGAGATCGGACATGGAGACATCATATGGCTCAGGTACTGGATACTCAAATAAAGAACACACATGTTGATTACATCCAACAAGATGAACATAGAAAACCTACAGCACAATGCAGGCCCTTCGGCCCACAAAGTTGTGCCGAACATGTTCTTACCTTAGAAATTACTAGACTTACCTATAACGCTCTTTTTCTAAGCTCCATTTACCTATCCAAAAGTCTCTTGAAATACCCTATTGTATCTGCCTCCACCAACGTTGCCAGCAGCCTATTCCACGCACTCACTAATCTCTGAGAAAAAAACTTACCTGCTGACATCTCCTCTGTACCTACACCCCAGCACCTTAAACATGTGTCTTCTTGTGGCAACCATTTCAGCCCTGGGAAAAAGCCTCTGACTATCCACATAATCAATGCCTCTCATCATCTTACACACCTCTATCAGGTCGTCTCTCATTCTCCATCACTCCAAGGAGAAAAGGTCGAGTTCACTCAACCTATTCTCATAAGGCATGCTCCCCAATCCAGGCAACATCCTTGTAAATCTCCTCTGCACCCTTTCTATGGCTTCCATATCCTTCCTGTAGTGAGGCGACCAGAACTGAGCACAATACTCCAAGTGGGGTCTTACCAGGGTCCTATATAAATGCAACATTACCCCTCGGCTCCTAAATTCAATTCCACGATTGATGAAGGTCAATACACTGTATGGCTTCTTAACCACAGAGTCAACCTGCGCAGCTGCTTTGAGTGTCCTATGGACTCGGACCCCAAGATCCCTCTGATCCTCCACACTGCCAAGAGTCTTACCATTAATACTATATTCTGCCATCATATTTGACCTACCAAAATGAACAACTTCATACTTATCTGGGTTGAAATCCAACTGCCATTTCTCAGCCCAGTTTTGCATCCTATTGATGTCCTGCTGTAACCTCTGACAGCCCTCCACACTATCCACAGCACCTCCCAACCTTTGTGTCATCAGCAAACTCAGTAACCTATCCCACGACTTCCTCATCCAGGTCATTTATAAAAATCACAAAGAGTAAGGGACCCAGAACAGATCCTTGAGGCACTCCACTGGGTGACTGACCTCCATGCAGAATATGACCCATCTACAACCATTCTTTGCCTTCTGTGGGCAAGCCAGTTCTGGATCCACAAAGCAATGTCCCTTTGGATCCCATGCCTCCTTACTTTCTCAATAAGCCTTGTATGGGGTACCTTATCAATGCCTTGCTGAAATCCATATACACTACATCTACTGCTCTTCCTTCATCAATGTGCTTAGTCACATTCTCAAAAAATTCAATCAGGCTCGGAAGGCATGACCAGCCATTGATAAAGCGACTATTCCTAATCATATTATACCTCTCTAAATGTTTATAAATCCTGCCTCTCAGGATCTTTTCCATCAACTTACCAACCACTGAGGTAAGACTCACTGGTCTATAATTTCCTGGGTTATCTCTACCTCCTTTCTTGAATAAAGGAACAACATCCACAATCCTCCAATCCTCCAGAACCTCTCCTGTCCCCATTAATGATGCAAAGATCATTGCCAGAGGCTCAGCAATCTCCTCCCTCACCTTCCACAGTAGCCTGTGGTACATTTCATCTGGTCCCGGCGTCTTATCCAACTTGATGCTTTCCAAAAGCTCCAGCACATCCTATTGTCGTATCTTCAGGCAGCGCTTTACAAAATGTGAAATCCACTCCCTCATCTCTGCCAATCTCTGTTGATTTTTCAACCTCTTCTTGGCTATCCTCTCGAATTCTTCTTCCTCAGTTTCTTCCTGTACTCCGCTGATCTCACATCCACGGACCTCCTTCGTTTAAATATTGGCCTTCCTCCTGGAAATTCAAGTCTTCTGCTCAACAGCGCTCTTCCCTCTCCCATCAGTGCCATCGGGAGTCACCTGACCCACAACCTGGACTCTCTTCATCGTTCTGCACCTGTTCTTCACCACCCACTGCTTGATCCTCACTTTCACATCTCACCAGACTTTCCTCTCAGTGAAGATCATGTCACTAACAGCAATGTGACACCTGCAACAGAGAAAGTTGTCCTTGACAAGACGCCAGCCAAACCTGATGCCACCCCACATCCAGAGATGTTATCCTGAAAGAAACAGTGTGCCAGCCAAAAGACTGGAGCTTCAGTATAGTGAAGTTAGTTATGGACTGTTACATAAAAAGAGAAAAATCAAGTAAACGCTGTTACTGTGAAAGCATGTTTATTTGGACATGGTCTGTGAAAGGAAAATTGATTTGTTACATATACAGTTTTATGTTACATTTATCTAAAGGAGGAGGAAATATAACGTACAGATCCCTTTCTTTCAGCACAATGATTAACTATTAACTGATAACTTCACACTAACTTGCTGCTCTCTCTGCAAAGTGAATTTACACGTTAACTTCTCCTCCAAGTGCATGCCTATGTTTATATGATATGTAGTTGTACAGACACAGCACGTGCTTCCTTTTGAAGGATGGTCCTGCCGGCTGAAGAAGGCAAGCAGCTACTACCCGCCTCTGATCAACTGTTCTTGCACAGCACCCACAGCATAGTCTGAAGCATCAGTAGCAATGGGTATGGGTGCATAGTGGAGCAGGTGTGCCAACAGGGTCGCGTTGGAAAGAGCTTGATTGGTACTTTCAAATACCCTCGTCATGTCCGCTGACCGGTCAAGCATGTGATTAGAGCAATAACCCTAACCACGCTATACAGGGGGAGCATAAATTCAGCAGCTCATGGATAGAAATCCATGATAGAAATTCACCATAGCTAAAAACTCCTGTAGCTTTTTAGTAGTGCGAGGTGGTGGGAAATCCATAATAATGGCTACTTTTGGTGCGGGGGGGGGGGAGGTTTGTACATTCTGTGGAGATGCAATGGCCGAGAAAGTCAATACTTGACAACCCAAGTGGGCATTTAGTAGGGTTAATAATCAACCCTAGCCAGCTGGTGGTGTAGTGGCATCAGCACTGGACTTCAAGGCAAATGATCCTGTGTTTGAACCCGGTCAGTTCCTTGCACATTTTCCATCTATGCTGGGTTGGGCATCGAGCTATCCACTCGGCCTCGTAAAAAACAGACAAATGCTACGGAAAACACCACCCAATGCGAAACAAAGCATGAAAAGGGACAACTACAACAATAATCAACCTGTGTTGGCTTAAGCGCTCAAGAAGAGTGTTGAGATGAGATGCCTGTTTGGATTTCAAAGTTCATTTATTATCAAAGAATGTATAAATGATCCAACCTTGAGAATCTTTTAGCTTACAGGCAGCCACAATGCAAGAAACCCAAAAAGAAACCCCAAAAAACCCAAAAGGAACCCAAAAAAATAAAATAAAGACCAACATCCAATGCACAGAGAAGGGAAAAAAAACACAGATCATGCAAACAATAGAAGCAAGCATCATCATTCCAAACCAAAAGAGTCCTTAGGTTGAAGAGCAGCCAACCCAAGATATATTTACAGGCAAAAGATTTGGATGCACTGGCAACAAGTTTGACATCCAGGTAAATAAAGAGAAAATCTCAGTCTTTTAATACAGAGTCCACCAGCCATTGGAAAATCTGTGCTGCATTTTTCAGCATAAGGGAATGTGCAGAAACTCAGAGGCCAAACAGGGTTATCACAGCTGTTTTGGGAAGGCATTTGATGGCAGCCCCTAACCGATTGACTTTGGAAAAATTTAACTCTCCGGCTAACCATTCCAATAATCCTGGATGTGCGGGACAGGGTAACTCAGCCTTCAAGTTTGCCAGCTTTTCTGAGTCCGGTCTATGCGTGCGGGCAAGGACTGGTGGGCCATTTGAGAAAATGTGGTGCTCGACCCAATGTTTTGCGACTGTAGTGGAGAATGTGGGCTTGGTGAGGTTTGAGAATTCACCCAGCATGTTCAATAACTCTGGAATTGTCCTATCACATCGGGGTCACCAATGTAGGTTTTCGCAAATAAAAATGGTGGAGACAATAGACAATAGGTGCAGAAGTAGACCATTCGGCCCCTCGAGTCTGCACCGCCATTCTGAGATCATGGCTGATCATTCACTATCAATACCCAGTTCCTGCCTTGTCCCCATATCCCTTGATTCCCCTATCCACCAGATATCTATCCAGCTCCTTCTTGAAAGCATCCAGAGAATTGGCCTCCACCATCTTCCGAGGCAGTGCATTCCACACCTCCACACCTCTCTGGGAGAAGAAGCTCTTCCTCAACTCTGTTTTAAATAACTGACCTCTTATTCTCAATCCATGCCCTCTGGTACTGGACTCTCCCAACATCTGGAACATATTTCCTGCCTCAATCCTATCAAATCCTTTAATTATCTTAAACGTTTCAATCAGATCCCCTCTCAATCTCCTCAATTCCAGCGTGTAAAAGCCCAATCTCTCCAATCTCTCTGCGTAAGACAGCCCTGCCATCCCAGGAATCAACCTAGTGAATCTACGCTGCACTTCCTCAATTGCCAAAATGTCCTTCCTTAAACCTGGAGACCAAAACTGTACACAATATTCCAGGTGTGGTCTCACCAGGGCCCTGTACAAATGCAAATGGACATCCTTGCTCTTGTACTCAATTCCACTTGTAACAAAGGCCAACATTCCATTTGCCCTCTTCACTGCCTGTTGCACTTGCTCATTCACCTTCATTGACTGGTGAACTAGGACTCCTAGGTCTCTGCATTTCTCCCTTACCTAACTCTACACCATTCAGACAATACTCTGCCCTCTTGTTCCTGCTTCCAAAATGGATAACTTCACATTTATTCACATTGAATGACATCTGCCGAGTATCTGCCCACTCATCCAGCCTATCCAAGTCTCCCTGTATTCTCCTAACGTCCTCTTCGCATGTCACACTGCCACCCAGTTTAGTATCATCAGCAAACTTGCTCTCATGCCCTCATCTAAATCGTTGACATAAATCGTAAAGAGCTGTGGTCCCAATACAGAGCCCTGTGGTACCCCACTAGTCACCTCCAGCCAGTCCGAGAAACACCCATTCACTGCTACCCTTTGCTTTCTATCTGCCAACCAGTTTTCTATCCATGTTGAAACCCTGCCCCCAATGCCATGAGCTCTGATTTTACTCACCAATCTCCTATGTGGCACCTTATCGAATGACTTCTGAAAATCTAGGTATACAACATCCACTGGCTTACCCTCGTCTAACATCCTTGTTACACCCTCAAAAAACTCCAACAGATCAGTCAAGCAATTCTGTCAAGATTCAAAAAGTCAAGATTAGACCTTTTAATGTTTAAGAGGAACTGTTACAACTCATTTATTATACTCCAAACACTGAACATAAAGCACAGTAAAAGTATTTTACATAATTATACACATTTCCATCAATTAAAATAACCTACACTCCCCCTTCCTTCAAACAAAAAGTGTTACCTTAGTGTTACGTATCCCATAACTGGATCACTTACCAGCAAAGATAGAGAGGTCCATTGAAGTCTGATGGCACTAATTTCAAACGTTTTTTATTTATAAAGGGGCACAAAAGTAAGGTTAATACAAACATTCAGATAATATACATCATCAATACTCAATCTAAAGCGGGGGTATAGTAATAATCATCATTAAGAAATAAGCTCTACTGTTGTCTAGGGGATAATAGATTGTCCGTTGGAAATATAAAAGTCACTCAGAAGTCTGCAGCCTTCAGCCTTTTGGGAATCGCTGGGTTTCACGTGTTGGACAGAGAGGGAGAGATTGATGAGAAAAGGAAAACTTGCCCGGGTCTTTATGAAGCAAATCCGTTGAATCAGGGGAGCGGGCTCCCCTCCGATGTTAGTTAAAAGCGGTTTTCCGTGATTCCAGCCACAGATTCCAGGGCCGGAATCTAATGCACGTGGCTTCTTTCAAAATGGCCTCCCGCTACGACGGGATCGCTATCGTGTCTTCTTGGTGCGTCTGCCGGGGCTGTCCCCCCAGACCATCCTTTATACTTCCTCACGGGGTCACAGGTGTCAATCAGGTTGGGATGATGCAATCTCTCTCTCAACCAGCCCACTTTGCCCGAGGGCTTTACACGTGATCTCCATGAGACAATAGTCAATGTCACCTTATTTTGCATCCCGGTGGAACACGATATTCGGCACGTCTCTCTCTCTCTCTCTCCCATTTCCTGTGTCTATTCAGCACGTCTCTCTCTCTCCCACTTCCTGGGTCTACTGACCCCCCCCCCCCCTCAACTAGTGTTCTTGCAATTCTCACAAAGGAGGGGGCAGGGATTATAACACCTCCCCTCTTAAAAAAACGTTTTTACCAGCGGTTAAAACGGAGTGGTACACAGTCTTACAGGATTTTTGAATCGAACACAATACACAAGCTTTTCTTTTCACAGAGTACTACCGTTATACATTCAAGTCAGTATCTAAACCAGGCATGGGCAAACTACGGCCCGCGGGCCATATGCGGCCCGTTAAGCTTTTTAATCCGGCCCGCAGAACTTGATGAAATTAAATTAATAAAGCTTGTTAACGTTTTTTCCCCGCAATTCTAGCGTTTTCCCAATAGATGACACACTCTATATACATTGACCTTTGTTGAGGTGCAGCGTATTACTCCACATTTGCGCTTTACTTTGTGACCTTGTGGCGACCCATTTCCTGGCACATCCGAACCGGCTCACAATTAGCCAGCGTTCCGGCTAAGGGAGATAGCCTGCGGGGATTTGCGAGCACAGAGCTCCGCATATTGGCGCGCTCTCACTGTTCTGTCATTGTGCGGGTCGTTGTTGAGTTTTGGCACAGGGGACAATTGAATAAGAAGGAGCAGGACAAGTAGACCTGCATCTCCTACCGTTTTTGAAATAAAGACAGTCAGGAGGAGAGTGATGATGATAATATCTTGAAGGATAACAGAATTTTCAGTGCTTTAAAATAATAACTGTTACTATTAAAAAAAGCTGTATTTTATTCATTTAATTTTCAGTGTTTTAAAAGACATTTCAATAAATAGCTAAATACCATGGGACTTCAAAGACAGATATTTTGTTGTAATGCATTTGTTCATTTTCAATTGAAATTAAAGCACATGTTTTCTACATATCCCATGATATTTTATTTTCTCTTATGAGGTGTATTACCAAAACACTCTGTCCATCTGCCTCTGGTCCGGCCCCCCTGTCAAATTTTAGAACCCTTTGTGGCCCTCAAGTCAAAAAGTTTGCCCACCCCTGATCTAAACAGTTAACGACTACAATGTCCCTTTCTTTAATATCTTAACATCGCGTACTGTACTAAAGTCTTGTAGCATCAATTCAATAACCACCTATTTTTTTTTCCTTCAGCAACAAAACTAAGGAGGTGTGATCTTAGCTTAGGTGCATCTACAAAAGTTTATGCGAATAAGTTTCGGTCGTTTTACTTAACCGGCAGGTCTCCAAAGGGCTGTCTTTATTATTCACAGGCTTTGGCACAAACCCATTCAACCTGCTTGGCTGTCTAACAATGGCATCCCCTTTTTCGGCGAGCCCCCCACCCCCCGAGGGGAACTTGAGTAATTTGGCGTGGTGAACTTGTTCATCAGGGTTATTTTATCAACACCATGCCCCAAACTTAGACCATTGCCACCCAATTCTTTAATTTTACCCAGGTGGCTAGCCCTTTTGGGAACTACAGACTTTCCGTTTCCTTCAACAACAATCCTCATCCCCCCATTCTTAAATTCTGCGTTAACTTTGAACCCACCTTCGAGTACAGACGCCGGGGAACTCACACTTCCCACGGTTACCAAGGTTAACCCTTTTTCCACTGAACCAAGTCTATCTGACCCACAAGGACGGCCGCCCCGTTCCACTGAATCAAGTACCTCAGACTTCTTCTGAGCTCCGTTACCAGGTTCAGCACCACGTGCATCCCCATCTCGGACACACTCAAACGGGACATTGGCCTCTTCCAGGCTTTCAACACCCGTACCTTTTTCAAATTCTAACTCCCCCCGATCCTCCCAGTTACTCTCTGGGCAGCTCCCACCCGGGGAAGGCGCAACATTGCGAGCTGAAACAACCTCCTTGGCCTTTTCAGCAGACTTCCTCAAGGCAAGGGTACCCTTTCCATCTAGGACTGCCCTCCTCTCATTTTCGGGAACACCTTTAGAACTCTCAACTTCTTCAAACAATTCTGCCAAACCAGACAGATCATCCATGTCCAACTCTGGACCTTTTAACAGCTTTATCTGTTTCTCATCTTTATTTCCTACCTCTAGGACCTTTTTCTTCGCTAAGAGCAGATCTATCTCCTCTCCCTTACCCCCTTTCACTTTACTATTCTTCGTCTTTCCACCATTTTCTTAAATTTCTAAACTTTTGTCTATACGCCTCAGGTACCAATTCGTAAGTCCGGAGAATGGCCTTCTTTACTTCAGCATAATTCTCTGCTTCTCCCTCCTCCAGGGACAAGGCCGCATATGCTCGTTGGGCCTTCCCCTTTAACACACTTTGTAACAACGCCACCCACTGCTCTTTTGGCCACTTCTGATTTACTGCCACCTTTTCAAAAAGCAAGAAATAACTATCAACATCTGTCTCCTCGAACGGAGGTACAATCTCAACTCCCTACTAACATTAAACCGCTCCGCTCAGTCTAACCCTTGATCTCTTCGCTTGTTCCTTATCTTCTCCATCTCCAAGTCATGTTTCCTCTGTTTCTCTTTCTCGTCTGCTTCTAGCTCCTTCAGCTGAATTTCATGCTGTCTTTGCCTCTTAGCTTGGTCCTGCTCCTTTTTCACCTCTAACCCCTTTAGTTGGAGCTCATGGTCCCATTTCACCTCTAGCTCCTTTAGGTGGAACGCCTGCTCCCTTTCTCTCTCAGCCCTTTCTTTCTCTCTCTCAGCCGCTTCCAGCTCTTTTAACTTAATTTCATGTTCCAACCTTAACTTCTCCAACTTTAACTGAGCCATCCCACTTGATGGTACCTTTTCAGGGATATCTTCCAATACCTCAGCTTCAAACACATTCTTCCCAACGTAATACTGAGTTATGGCCCTTCGCACCTCCCGCTTTTTCATGGATGACCTGCGAGGTTCTACCCCTTCACCAAGTTTAACAAGTCTGATTTGGTGGCCACCTCTAGCGCCCCCACCGTTGGGTTTTTCATAAATTCACCCACGTCCATCTTTGCTGGTTTCCCGTCTGGCTACCCGTGTAACCAGATTCAAGTTTGGACTTACAAGCCCGATTCACTGGCCTCCCAATTTGGTGTCAAATCCCGAGACGAGAACCCCAACTGTTAGGAATCCCGTAACTGGATCACTTACCAGCAAAGATAGAGAGGTCCGTTGAAGTCTGGTGGCACTATTTTCAAACGTTTTTATTTATAAAGGGGCACAAAAGTAAGGTTAATACAAACATTCAGATAATATACATCATCAATACTCAATCTAAAGCGGGGGTATAGTAATAATCATCATTAAGAAATAAGCTCTACTGTTGTCTCGGGGTTAATAGATTGTCCGTTGGAAATATAAAAGTCACTCAGAAGTCTGCAGGCTTCAGCCTTTTGGGAATCACTGGGTTTCACGTGTTGGACAGAGAGAGAGAGATTGGTGAGAAAAGGAAAACTTGCCCGGGTCTTTATGAAGCAAATCCGTTGAATCAGGGGAGCGGGCTCCCCTCCGATGTTAGTTAAAAGCGGTTTTCCGTGATTCCAGCCACAGATTCCAGGCCCGGAATCTAATGCACGTGGCTTCCTTCAAAATGGCCTCCCGCTACGACGGGATCGCTATCGTGTCTTCTTGGTGCATCTGAAGAGGTTGTCCCCCCCCCCAGACCCTCCTTTATACTTCCTCACGGGGTCACAGGAGTCAATCAGGTTGGGATGATGCAATCTCTCTCTCAACCAGCCCACTTTGCCCGAGGGCTTTACACGTGGTCTCCATGAGACAATAGTCAATGTCGCCTTATTTTGCATCCCGGTGGAACGCGATATTCGGCACGTCTCTCTCTCTCCCATTTCCTGTGTTTATTCGGCACATCTCTCTCTCCCACTTCCTGTGTTTATTCGGCACGTCTCTCTCTCTCCCACTTCCTGGGTCTACTGACCCCCCTCCCCTCAACTAGTGTTCTTGCAATTCTCACAAAGGAGGGGGCTGGGATTATAACATTAGGCACTCACATGGTTCCCAGCTATGCCTGCCTTTTCGTCAGCTATGTTCGAAGCCTACATCAGCATTGCTCCCCAACTCTTTCTTTGCTACATCAAGGACTGCATTGGTGCTGCTTCCTGCACCCATGCTGAGCTCGTCAATTTCATCAACTTTGCCTTCAACTTCCACCCTGCCCTCAAATTTACCAGATCCCTTTCCGACACCACTCTCCCTTATCTCAATCTCTCTGTCTCTATCTCTGGAGACAGTCTCTCGACTGATAACTTTTATAAAACCACTGACTCTCACAGCTATCTCTCAATTCCTCTGTCTCTGCTGCATCTGCTCTCAGGTTGATGCTTTTCATTCCAGAACAACTGAGATGTCATTCTTCTTCAAAGAAAGGGGGCTTCCCTTCCTCTACTATCAACACTGCCCTCACCCGCAGCTCTTCCGTTTCACACATATTTGCCCTCACCTCATCCTCCCACTACCACACCAGGGAATGGGATTCCTCTTGTCCTCACATACAACGCCACAAGCCTCTGCATCCAGCAGATAATTCTCCATAACTTCTGCCATCTTCAACTGTATCCCTCCATTATGCACGTCTTTCCCTTCCCCCCACTTTCTGCTTTCTGTGGGGATTCCTCCCCACGCAACTCCCTTCTCCCTCATCCCTGCCCACTGATCTCCCTCCTGGCACTTATCCTTGCAAGTAGAACAAGTGCCACACCTGCTCTGACACCTCCTCCCTCACTACCAATCATGGCCCCTGTGGTGAACTACATATACCTGTCTGGACATGCCCCCCCCCCCTGCTGACTGCTCCTGTGGCTCCTCCCACAGACCCCGGTATAAAGGCAATTGGGGCCTGAGCCCGGCCTCTCAGTCTCCAAGATGTAGCATGGTGGTCAATTGCTACTTGTTCTTTCTTCCAGTCAATAAAAGCTGATATCTCGCCTCAGCCCCGAACAGTCCTTCCAGGTGAGGCGGCACCTGGAACCTGTGAGCCTGTTTGAACATCGTCTGTATTCAGTGCTCCTGGTTTGGCCTCCTGTATATCGATGAGACCTGAGGTAGATTGGGAGACCGCTTCACTGAGCACCTTTGCTCGGTCCACCACAAAAAACGGGATTTCCCAGTGGGCACTTCCCAATTCCGCTTCCCATTCCTATTCCAACATGTCAGTCTATGGCCTCCTCTACTGCCACAGTGAAGCCACACTCAGAACAGAGGAGCAATATCTGGATAGCCTCCAACCTGATGGTATCAACATCGATCTCTTGAACTTCCGGTAATTGCCTCTCCACCTTCACCATTCCCCGTTCTTGCTTCCCTCTCACACCTTCTCTTCTTACCTGCCCATCACCTCCCTCTGGCGTTCTTCCCCTTCCCTATCTCCTATGGGCTTCTGTCCTCCTATCAGATTCCCCCTTCTCCAGCCCTGTATCTCTTTCACTAATCAACTTCCCAGCTGTTTACTTCACACCCTCCCCTTCCCAGTTTCACCAACCTCCTATCACCTAGTACTTCTTCTCCACAGCCCTTCCATTCCCTGATGAAGGGCCTCAGCCTGAAACGTCACCTGTTTACTCTTTTCCATAGATGCTGCCTGGCCTGCTGAGTTCCTCCAGCATTTGCTGTTGTGTTGCCTCCATTATCCACACTAGTTGTCTGCATTGATTTTGCTCATTTATAGTCAAAGTAACATATAAACTGAATGAATTCCTCCAGTCAATAACTATCAGGAACTAAGTTTTATTGTACCATGGTAGCATTGATAGTGACCTAATTTGATCAGCATTTCATTTAAATACATAATTTGTTAATCGGTTAAATGGTAATTTGTGTTTTTATATCTTTTTAATTATTTTCATGCAACTATGGCTAGTTGGGAAAACCACTTAATTGGGCCAGAATGTACTGATCCCGATGTGTCCCAGTTAACCAAATCCATTGTACTGATTATTCAGGTTGAAAGAGAACCTAAGATACAACCTATAGTTGATAGCCAGTGATTTCCTGGACTTTTTGTAAGTGAAAAAAATAGTATTTGCAAATTATTAAAACATATTCATGCGTAAAATACAGAAATCATCAGCATTTATAATCTCCTCCTTATTGAATATGACTTTCATAATGATCATAAACTAAATTACTGAAATTTAATTTCTGGAATCAAAACAAATCAAAACACATGATAATAGCAGTAATTTTATAAAAATAGATTGCTTCTTGAAGTGTGTTGGAAAATATGCCAATTTCCAAGAAATTCTGTACTGGAGCCACTGATCACTAATTGCAATCCTGAGCCAAAGAAATCAGTGGCATTAAAGACTCATACAATAAAAAGGCCCTTCGGCCCACCACATCTGCACTGACAAATGAGCAGCCATTACATAAATTCTTCCCACGTTCCCATCAACTCTCCTCAGATTCCATGACTCACCTGAACACTTAGGGACAATTTACAAAGGCCAATTAACCTACCATCCCACATGTTTTGGGATGTGGGAGGAAACCCACACAATCACAAAGAAATCATGCAAACTCCACAAAGATAGCATCGGATGGAAGCCAAAACAATGGAGTGGTGAGGCAGAAACTGTAACCATCTGCACCACTCTGACACCCCAGTCGTCTCAGCAAGTTTTAAATCTTATTGATTGACCTTTCAGTTGGCATTTTATATTGAAATGGTTAGAAGTTTTAAGAATTTATAATTTTAATAAACAGTCCAAAACATGGGATGAACTAGATAGAGTGCTTTTAGTATTGGAATGGTTGATTTAAAATAGTAAGGGGTTATTTCACAATCGAGAGAATATCTGGTGATGTTGGAAATCCGAGCAACATCATTCAGAAATGCTGGAGGAACGCAGCAGGCCAGGCAGCATATGTGGAAAAGAGTACAGTCAACTTTTCAGGCTGAGACCGTTCAGCAGCACCTGCTGAAGGGTCACGGCCCGAAACGCCAGCTGTATAGGCTGTGGATAGTAGATGGGCGACCACCAGGAGAAGTAAGGGGTTTAAGAAGTCAGAGCAGGGGTCCCCTGTGTCCATTGCCATCAGAAACAAGTGTACCTCTTTGGATACAGCTGGGAGGGTTGGAAATGACTCATCAGATCACAGCAGCAGCCAGGCCAGTGACACTGTGGCCTGATCTGAGCTCGATAGGGGAGGGTGAAGTCAAGCAGTGCGGTAGTTATAGGGGACAGAAAGGAGTGCCAGCAAAAGAGACACCAAGGTAGTGTGTTGCCTCTCAGATGCTAGGGTCCATGATGTATTTGAGCAGCTGAAGGATATTCTCAAAGGGGAGAGGCAGCAGCCAATGGTGCACATTGGTACCAATGACATAGGCAGAAAAGGGGAAGAGTTCCTAGGCAGTGAGCATAGGGAGTCAGGAAAGCAGCTGAAGAGGAGGGCCTCCGAGCTGGTAAGCTCTGGATTACTTCCTGTGCCATGGGCTAGTGCAGGTAGGAATGGGGTGATATCATGGATGAATGAGTGGCTGAGGAGATGGTGCAAGGTTTCAACTTAGAAACATAGAAAACCTACAACCCAATACAGGCCCTTCAGCCTACAAAGCTGTGCTGAACA
Organism: Hypanus sabinus; assembly: GCF_030144855.1. Classification (NCBI taxonomy): domain Eukaryota; kingdom Metazoa; phylum Chordata; class Chondrichthyes; order Myliobatiformes; family Dasyatidae; genus Hypanus; species Hypanus sabinus. The sequence goes on along the minus strand of NC_082713.1, from coordinate 26,467,028 downwards.
TGTCCTTACCTGAGAAATTGCCCATAGTCCTCTTGATCTAATGATTAGTTCTTAGATCATTGGAACCCTTTCTGGGGAAGGGTTGACCTGAACAAGAGCGACACATTGAAGGACCGAAGAAACAATATCCTGGCTGAGAGGTTTCTCTGAGGCTACTTGGGAGAGTTTGAACTTGCTATGCAGGGGGCTGGGAACAGGATCCCCAGGTCAGCAAGGGAAGGATCGGAGCAGAAGGTAGATGTCAGGGAAAGTATTGATGGACAAAATCAAATTAATAGGTCTGAAGGGTAGTAAATTTAGTTTGAAGCGTGTAAATTTTAATGCTAGGAGTATTATGGGTATGGATGGTGAACTTTGATCATGGATCAGTATATGGAACTACAATGTTGTAGCCATCACTGAAACTTGTTTGAGAGATGGGCAGGAATGGGTGATTAATGTACCAGGTTTTCAAAGTTTTAGGGAAGATAAAGCAGGAGTTAAAGAATGGGGGGAAGAGGTGGGCTACTAATCATGGACAATATCACAGCTGGACTCAGGGAGACATAACGAAAGGATCAGACACGGAGTCCATTTGGGTGGGACTCAGCAGTAGGAGGGGTACAATCACACTGATGGGATTGTACTACAGAGCCCCCACCCCCAATAGCCGCTGGGTCAATGAGGAACAGTTATATAATCAGATCAAGAAAATATGTAAAAATAATAGATGTTGCCATGGAGATTTCAACTTCCCTAATATAAACTGAGATCTTCTTAGTGTAAGGGGTTTAGAGGGGGCAGAAGCTGTTAAGTGTATCCAGGAGGGTTTCTTAAATTAATATGTGGATCGGCCATACTGGACTTGGTAATGGGTAATAAACCTGGCCAGGTGACAGTGGGTGAACAGTTGGGGACAGTGACCACAACTCCTTAACTTTCAGGATATCCTAACCTGAGGAGAATCAGAATCAGAATCAGGTTTATTATCACTGGCACATGTCTTGAAATGAGCAGCAGCAGTTCAATGCAATACATGATAAAATAGAAAGAAAGAACAATAAATAAATAACACAAAATACATACAAGAATATGCTTATTGAATAGATTAAAATAGTAAAAAACAGAAATAATATATATTAAAGAATAGTGAGTTAGTTTTCATGTCCATTTAGGAACTGTATGACAGAGGGGAACCTGAATCACTGAGTGTGTGCTGGACCTCCTACCTGACAGTAACAATGAGAAGAGGGCATGTCCTGGGTGATGGGGGTCCTTGATAATGGACATCACCTTTCTGAGGCACCACACCTTGAGTTGTCTTGGATACTACAGGGGTTAGTACCCAAGATGGAGCTGATTAATTTTACAGCTTCCTCTAGCTTCTTTCAGTCCTGTGGAAAGGCAACCCCCCCCCCCCCACCCCAAACCTGACATTGATGTAGCCTGTCAGAATGCTCTCCATGGTACAATTATAGAAGCTTCTGAGTGTTTTAGTTGACAAACCAAAGCTCTTCAAACTCTGAAGGAAATATTCCCACTGCCTTGCCTTGTTTATAGCTGCATCAATGTGTTGGGACCAGGTCAGATCCTCAGCGATCTTGACACCAGGGAACTTGAAGCTGCTCACTCACTCCACTTCTGATACTTCTATGAAGATTGGTATGTGTTCTTTCATCTTACCCTTCCTGAAGTCCAAATTAAGATCTTTCATCTTACTGATGTTGAGTGCCAGGTTGTTGCTACGGCACCACTCCACTAGTTGGCATATCTCACTCCTGTACGCCCCTCGTCACCACCTGAAATTCTACCAACAATGGTTGTATCGTCAGCAAATTTATAGATGATATTTGAGCTATGCCTAGCCACACATTCATGACAGTCAGTCTCTCTCTCTACATAGAGAGTAGAGCTGTGGACTAAGCCATACCCCTGAGGTGCACCAGTATTGATCATCAGTGGGGAGGAGATATTTGTACCAATCCGCAGAGATTGTGGTCTTCCAGTTAGGAAATCGGGGATCCATTTGTGTAAGGAGCAACAGAAGCCCAGGTTCAGTAACTTATCAATCAGGACTATGGGAATGATGGTGTCAAATGCTGAGCTATAGTCAACGAACAACATCCTGACATAGACGTTTGTATTGTCCAGGCTATATGAAGAACCACTGAGGTTGCATCTGCCGCAGACCTATTGCGGCAATAGGTAAATAGCAGTGGGTCCAGCTCCTTGCTGAGGCAGGAGTTCATTCTAGCCATGACCAACCTCACAAAGCATTTCATCACTGTAGATGTGGTGCTACTGGGTGATAGTCATTAAGACAGCTCACACTACTCTTCTTAGGCACTGGTATAATTGTTGCATTTTTCAAACAGGTGGGAACTTCCATCCATAGCACTGAGAGGTTGAAAATATCTTTAAATACTCCCACCAGCATGAAGAAGCAAAAAAGGAACTAAAGAAGAGGATTTGGAAATCCAGGAGGAGCCATGAAAAGTCCTAGGTAAGGAGGATTAGGGTGAATCCCAAGGCATTCTATAAGCAGATAACTAGGGAGATGGTGGAACCACTCATGGATAAAGGGAGGATAAAGGCTCAAGTAGGTGGGAGCACTCAAGGATAAAGTCTTGGATGCAGTGAAGGTGAGTGAGGTACAGGTTTCCCCTGCTACCCAAAGGTAGAGCGTTCCTATGAAACCGTTTGTAAGCCAAAATGTCGTAAAGTGAACAAGCAATTACCATTAATTTATATGGGAAAAACTTTTGAGTGTTCCCAGACCCAAAAAAAAACTACCAAATCATACCCAATAACACATAAAACCTAAAATAACACGAACATATAGTAAAAGCAGGAATGATATGATAAATATTCACCATATATAAAGTAGAAATATTATATGTACAGTGTAGTTTCACTGATCAAAATTGGGAAGACAGCGAGCCAAAATCGATTTGGAGAAAAAAAATTGGCACGTACACGCACGTACACGTACACGCCTACGCACGTACATGCATACACACATACACGCACGTGCACACAATTGCCCGCACAAGGCTTCATGGTCATGGTAGTCTTTCTTGGGGTAACCACACGTATAAAGCGGGCATCTTTTTTTCATAAAAGCGAAAATCCTCTTTGGTTCGCAAAAACAGGTACTAATGTAGGTCTTTTGTAAAAGCAAGCTGTCAAAAAGCTAACGTTCGAAAAACAGGGGCCACCTGTACTTAATGAGTACTTTACTTCGTTATTTACCAAGGAAAAGGATATGGAGGAGCAGGAGATCAGTGCTGAGTATATAGATACAGGTGTCCTCCCCCTTTACGAAGATAGAGCGTTCCTTTGAAAAATTTCTTAAGCCGAAATGGCATAAAGCGAAGAACCATTAATTTATATGGGAAAATTTTTTGTAAAAGCAACAATCTTCTTTGTAGTGCAAAAACAGGTTACTAATATAGGTCTTTTGTAAAAGTGAAGTGGCGTAAAGCGAACATTCGTAAAACTGAGAATACCTATACTTTAGGACGTTTAAAGATCAAAGAGGAGGAAGAGTTGGGCCTCCTAATGAGTATTAAGGTGGATGAGTCCCCAGGTTATTGAAGGAGGCAAGCGACGAGATTGCTGGGCCCTTGACCAGTATCTTTGTGTCCTTTATAGGCACAGGCGAAGTCCCGGAGAACTAGCAAGTAGCCAGTATTGTACCTCTATTTAACGGAACAAGAGAAACCACAGACCGGTGAATCTCACATCGGTCATAGGGAAACTGCTGAAGAAAATTCTTAGGGATAGGATATATGAGCATTTGGAAACTCATGGCCCAATTAGGGAAAGTGTTCTCTTACTATCTTTCCTTTCGGTTAGTCCTGACGAAGGGTCTCGGCCTGAAACGTCGACATCGCTTCTCCCTATAGATGCTGCCTAGCCTGCTGTGTTCTACCAGCATTTTGTATGTGTTGTTGTTTGGGTTTGTGCTCAGCAGGTTGTGCCTTAACAACTTGATTGAGCTTTTTGACAAGGTGATGAGGGAGATTGATGAGGGTAGGGCAGTGGATGTTGTCTACATAGATTTTAGTAAGCCGTTTGACAAAGTCCCTCATGGGAGGCCAATCCAGAAGGTTAAGATGCATGAGGTCTATGGTGAATTGGCTGTTTGAATTCAGAAATGGCTTGTACATAGAAGACAAAGGGTTGATGGGACTTATTCAAGCTGCAGTCTGTAATTAGTGGTGTTCCGCAGGGATCTGTGCTGGGGCCTCTGCTATTTGTAATGTATATAAATGGCCTAGATGAAAATGTAAATGGGTACGTTAGTAAACTTGCAGATGATACCAGGATCAGTGGAGTTGTGGATAGTATAGAAGATTGACAAAGAATACAGCATGACATAGGTCAGTTGCAGATATGAGCAGGGAAATGGCAGATGGAGTTTAACCCAGATGAATGTGAGGTGTTGCAGCTTGGTAGGACAAATGCAAGGAGACAGTACACTGTCATGGGTAAGATCCTTAACAGTGTTGCTGATCAGAGAGATCTTGGGATCCAAGTTCATCGCTTGAAAGTGAATGCACGGGTCAATAAGGTGGTTAAGAAGTCTTATGGAAGGCTTCTCAGTCAAGAAAAATGCTTTTTTCAGGCATTGAGTTCAAAAGTCAGGTGGTTGCGTTGCAACTTTATAAGACTCTATAGGAAAGATGCTCAGGCTTTGGAGAGGGTGTAGAAGAAATTTACCAGGATGCTGCTAGGTTTAGAGGGCAAGTGATATCACGAGAGGCTTAATAAACTTTGGTTGTTTCCTCTGCATTGAAGGCTGAGAGGAGATCTGATAGAGGTTTACAAGATTATGAGAGCCATAGATAGAGTGGACGGAGTATCTGTTTCCCAGGGTTGAAATGTCGAATACCAGAGGGCATGCATTGAAGATGAGTGGGGGTGGGAGGAGCTTGGATAAGTACATGGATGGTAGGAATATGGAGATCTATGGTTCTAGTGAAGGTCAATGGAACTAGGCAGAAAAATAGTTCAGCATGGACTAGATGGGCCAAAGGGCCTATTGCTGTACCGTAGTATTCAATGACTCAATGACTCTATGAGAAATTATATAGAGTGGATTGTATTCACAGAAACTTCACAGGTTGGAGGGGGGAATGGGGGTGACCTGATAGAGTTACCGTATATAGACAAGGTGAAAAGTGCATACATTTTTGCCCAGGGAGTGGGTACTTAAAACAAGAGAATAGAGGTTTAAGATCAAAGACAAGAGATTGAAAAGGGTCATCAAGAGCAGCTTCTTCACACAAAGGGTGCTATGTGTTTGGAATGAGCTTCAATTTGTGGTTGAAGTGGACACGTTTGCAACATTTAAAATCCATCTAGTTAAGTACATAGATAGGAGGGGCTAAGGGCCAAGCACGGGCAGATGGGACCAGCTTGCTAGACAACACGGGCAGAATGGATGAATTGGGTCAAAGGGCCTGTTTCCATTCTATATGACTCTATGACTCCGAGTTAACTTTTCAGGTCTTTTGAGCAAGAACATCTTGGATATATTCATCTTTCCATATTTCCTCTCAACTCCTACTTGAACCTCATTGCATTGTATTCTCTATTGCCTCATCATTCATGTCACTTTCAGCTTGGTCAGCAAGAAAGGAAGATAAATTATATTTATATAAGCTGTTCATGCATCAAGGCATCTCAGTGTCCCTATTCATCCAAAGTACTTCTGAATAGTACTCTTGAATAGATCTCAATAGTCAGGTGAATTTGTCGATGCCATTCTGTGGTAACATCAGGGCTGCAAAAGGTTGTTGATGGTTGTTTCTGGTGCTTTTTCTTGTTCTCCAATAGCAGTGTTGTGTGCATACATCTATTGATGCCTCCGGACACATCATCAGTGATGTTCCTGGAATCATCGGGTGTTTCGGGTCATTCAACATCATACACCCTCCTCCAGGTGACCCATCTGGGGCTGATCAGACCCCAGCTTGTGTCCAGATGGCTAGCTACACATGACTCCATGGCTCCCCTCTCTTGAGCCTGAGCCATCTTGAGGCCCTCTCTGCCACATCGGTGGTACTGCAGAAGGCTCTCCTCTTCCTTTCTCCATCAATGCCCAAATTGCTGTAGGCTCTGGCTAAGGAACGGGCTGTGAATCCCCTACAACCAACCTCCACTGGGAGACACCTCGCTCTCCATCCAGCCTGCTGGCAGTTGCTGACCAGTCCTGCATACTTAGATAGCTTCCTTTCAAAGGCCTCTTCCTAGCAATCTTCCCATGGGACTGTCAGCTCCAGAATCACCACCTGCTTTGTAGACTCAGACACAAGGACAATGTCTGGTCTGAGTATATGTTACTGGGATGTTCTCATAACCAAAGCTGTTCACACTAACACTGGAAGGATGGATCCATCTCAATTAGGGATGTACAATTGTCTCACGATATCTCTCATTATGTATTAACTATCTAAATGCTCTAAGTAGTTGGTAATTTAAATAACAATAAGTCCAACTTTTTTTTACGCTGAGGAAAGTAGAAGAAAATAAGTATAATGAATGACTGTCAGAGTGTTGGTTGTGGTTCTTGCTATTGATCAAGGAGCTGTGGGTGCAAATCCGACTTCAGAAGTTTGAGGGCAAAGTCAGTACGGAGTACAGGAGCTCTATAGAAGTATAGCAAGCTTGTATGGTCAGTGGTACAGTAAAGCTGAAAGTCACACTGGAGATTTTGGGTGCTGCACAGTTGCTGATACCACTCAGTAGGTGTTCACATCAGAAAATTGTTTCAAGAGCTAATGAAACTCCCACAAGCACTCCTGTTATTGAATTGAATTTCAGTTTATTGTCATTTAAAAATCACAACTGCAATGCAGTTGAAAAATGAAACAACGTTCCTCCAGAATGATATCACAAAAGCACACAACAAAACAGACTACACCAGAAAATCCACATAACGTTTGGCAATCCCCAAATCCAGAGTCCAGAGAGGCTGCTGCGTATTAATATCGCACTACCATCTTAGCATGTTCCCTGGAAAGGAGCTCCAAATCCACCAGACAAAACAAGACTACCCAGACACACCAAGTCAGGAGACCGACTCTACCACCCAACAAACCAAAAACTAAAGCTACAAGACCTACACAAAACCACATAGTTACATATAGTTGTAGTTAACATATAGTTACAACAGTGCAGACAATACCATACAACACACACAAAATGCTGGTGGAACACAGCAGGCCAAGCAGCATCTATAGGGAGAAGTACTGTCGACGTTTCAGGCTGAGACCCTTCGTCAGGAATACCAAAGTTTAACAATACCATAATTTATAAAAACAGACCATGGGCACAGTAAAAATAGTCCAAAGATGTTAAAAGACTTTAAGTTCAAAAGAAACCACCACACAGTTTTCACAAGTCCTCAGGGTCCCGATAGACTCGTCATCCCACGCAGGCGGCAGAAGGGAATACCCCTGCTATGGACTTCCACGGCGCCGCCTGACTCAGCCTCGCGGACACAGCACACAGTGGAAACGCCCCGACCGCAGCGGACTCCGAGTCCATCGAACCTCCGAGCCTCCGACCATCCCCTCCAGCACAGCCTCTCCGAGCACCATCCTCTGCCGAGTGCACTACGACGCCTCCGTCAGCGGCCACCGGCAACGCGACCCCGAGGACTGGGGACCTGTTCTTCCCAGCAGAGACCAGGACCTCACAACAGCAGCAGCAATGAAGAAGGCTTTCCTGGAGATTTCCAGATGTTCCTCCGTGCTCCCACGTTCGTTTTTCATCAGATTAGGATTGTGCATGGCACCCTGCTTAACAAATAACAGATATCAGCTCCAGAGAGGCCACTGCAAACTGCATCACGCCGCCATCTTGAATCTTGTTAGGTCACAAAACCAGGAAATGAGTGTAAAATCAATCTCCTCAAGATTAAGCTAATATTTTACTGCATAGCCGTTTAACAAGGCTCAACATAAACTTGAGAAACAGCACCCCATCTTCCATCTGGGCGATCTGCACCCTGCAGCATTGAATATTGAATTTTTTATCTTTAGAAAGATCTTTCTTTCAGTCTAGATCAGAACTGGCCCTTTCTGCCTGCTAGTATTTTGGCACAGTTTTTCTCTTTCTATTGGTGTAGTCTGGCCTGTAGGACAAGTCCCACTGCCTTGTTATTAACATCACGGTGCATACACACAATGTGCTTCTGAATCCTACTCTATCAGATGTATTAATCTGGAGACACAAGGGACTGCAGATGCTGGAACCTGAAACAAAAGCAAACTGTGGGAGGATTGCAGCAGCTCAAGCAGTAACTGCAAGAGGGAAAAAATTATCAATTAAATTCCCTTCATTCGCATCCAAAATGTCAGCAATTCCTTTTCCCCCACTGATGCTACTTGGCTCAAAGAGATCTCCAGCATTTTCTTTTTTTGCTATATTAACTCATCTGGGCTCAACCTCTCAGAGCTATTAAGACCATAAGACCAAAAGATATGGAAGCAGAATTAGACCATTTGGCCCATTGAGTCTGGTCCGCTGTTTCATCATGGTTGATCCATATTCCCTCTCAGTCCCAATCTCCTGCTTTCTCCCCGTATCCCTTCATGCCCTGACTGATCAAGAAATCTACCAATCTCTGCCTTAAATAGATCTCAATGTCTTGGCATCTGCAGCTGCCTGTGGCAACAAACTCCACAGATGCACCATTCTCTGGCTGAAGAAATTCCTCCTCTTCTCCATTCTAAAAGTACGCTCCTCTATTAAAAGAGTCTGTGACCTCTGGTTTTAGACTGCCCCTCCATAGGAAACATCCTCTCCACATCCACTCAATCAAGACCTTTCAACATTCAATAAAACAATATATTCTACTCATTCCTCCTACACTTTATTAGTTAGCTATTGATAACTAACTTCTCCCAAAATTCAGGTCATAACATATAAAAACCTGTCAATGACAGAAATGACAAACAGACCCATTGAGCACATGTGAAAGATTCTTCCATGAAGTTTTATGATTAATAAGCTGTCCTTCAGGATCACCATGCTTCTAAAGAGGGTTACCTGAGCTCAGAGAAGCATGGTAGAGGACAGATATAACCAAGTTCTAAAAGTGACCTTGTGCTTTAAAAGTATATTTTAATGGTGTAAGGCTGGTGAATTTTTAAATTCACCTTGAAGAGAAAATGTAATGCTAGAGTTTGAATTCAGTAACTTACAGACACAAGCTGAACTTTGAATCTGTCAATTTCAAAGCATTTTTGCGGCGTATGGTCTGTTAAGTACTCCCCAAGCTGTTCAAATATGTTAACACAAAGTGCACTGCAGATGCTGTGGTCAAAGCAACACGTACAAAAGCTGGATGAACTCAGCAGGTCGGGCAGCATCCATGGTAATGAGCAGTCAACATTTTGGGCTGAAACGTTGACTACTTGTTTCCACAGATGCTGCCCGACCTGCTGAGTTCCTCCAGCGTGTTGTTTGCATTGTTCAGATATGTTGGTGTGCACATGTTAAGTTTCTGTAAGGCATTATGACCTTAACCACACCCACATTTCCCCACCCATCCCATTCACTCTTTCCCATTTTCACAAGTCAGAAAGGTGTGACACAGTACCGTAGTTATTAATTTAATGCCGTTACAGCACCAATGACTTGGGTTCAGTTCCTCTGATCTCAGTTAGCATGATCTCCCCATTACCATGGATTCCCTCCTGGTGCCTCAGTTTCTTCCCACATTCCAAAGCCATATGGATTGGTAAGTTAATTGGTCATTTGGGTGTAAATGGGCAATGTGGTTTTGTCAGGCCAGAAGGTGCCTGTTACTGTGCTGTATCTCGAAATAAACTGTTCTCTGTTGTGCCCAGTCATGGCAGAACTCTTTATTACAGTTTAGCATCACTGTAGTTACTTTAACCATTTTGCACTACAATGGACCTTTTTAGTTCAAAGAGCAATCTTTCTTGTCAACATTGTGCATAATTTATGCTTTTCCTGTGAATGCTGTGTATGTTTCTAACTGCCTGTGAGGCTACTGCAAGTATGTTTTTCATTGCCACTGTACAATAAACATATTTTTGAACACAATAATAAACCTGATTTGACTTTGTAATATCTGGCAGTTGTAGTAATGACCATTGGCATAGTCCAGCTCCAGATTTTAGAACTTTATTTTGAATTAGATTTGCCCAGAATTTGCAACAATGCCCTGGCTCCAAATTTTCTTGTTCATCAGGGTGGAAATTTTGGTCACATTTCTCAATCTTCAAAAGCCATGAACTGCTATATTTTGCTATCCAAAAATATTGATTCCTACTTTTAGGATTACACTAACTGAACATGTAAAGTAAATCTTTGCCAAAACAAAATAAAATATTGCATTTCACTTTTCCTAAAAGCAGTTTTCTCCCAGGTGCTACTAAAAAGCAGATTTGACTTGTGGTGACATTTCTTAGATATTATTAAAGCACCAGATTCTCACCCAAGCGTAGACAATAGCAGTAGTTTTGACTTTGGGCAAGACTTTGCAAAGCCTATTGATTTTAGTACAAATGAAAATCAGGGCTGGCACTTAAAAGGCATCTGCTTCAAAAACCCCATCTTGCCTAAAGATGACAGTGACTTGTGAATTTCCAGGTTTTCACCTGAATGCTTCTCCAGACTAAAGTTCCCCATGTCAAACATTGACCAATATCACACCTTGGACTACTGGGGAGGTAAAAGCACCAAATTAGAATATAAACTGGGCTAGATTTACTATTTTTCATCAAAGCTGGTCTAAAGTAGTAAGGCTAACTTTAAATTTTAAAAAAAGTTGCGTGAACAAGTACGTTATGTGTCTTCAGAAGTTCCCATCCTGATGATCACACTTCTGTTTAGCGAGGCAGAATAAGGAGTAACACACTCAAAATGCTGGAGGAACACAGCAGGTCAGGCAGCATCAACAGAGAGGAATAAAGAGTCAACGCTTCATGCCGAGAATTTCATCAGCAAAATATGGAATCAAATTTGTACCTCGCTAAGATGACAAAAACATTAGCTTGTGATACTAGCTGTGAGAGGAATGCTGGCTAGGGAACATGGGAGCTTCCTACTCTTCATCAGATCATGCCAATGGGATCTTTGCATTCATCAATATTTGCATTGTAGCAATCAAAGCACCAAAACATTCCCTAGAACACTAAAGAATTAGAACACCCTCTCCCAGTGAATAGTGCCCTCCTGCTTCCAAACATCCACCATTACCCTTGTTCCTAAAAAGACCAAGGTAACATGTCTGAATGACTGGCAGTCTGTCACACTCTCCTCAATAATAAGCAAATGCTTTGAGAGGCTGGTGAAGGACTACATCTGTAGCTTGCTACCACCCACACTGGACCCCCTACAATTTGCCTACCAACACAACTAATCGACAGATGACGCAATAGCCACAGCTCTACACACTGTCCTTACACATCTGGAGAAGAAGGATGCTTATGCTGTTCTTGGACTACAGTTCAGCATTCAACACCATAATTCCCTCCAGGCCTTGTGCAGCTGGATCCTGGACTTCCTGTCAGATCACTGGCAGATTGTAAAAGGGAGCTCCATCACCTCTGCCCCTCTGAATCTCAACACAGGAGCCCCTCAGGGCTGTGTCCTAAGGCCCCTCCTTTACTCTCTGTATACCCATGACTGTGTCGCCACCTACAGCTCCAATCTGCTAATAAAATTTGCAGGTGATACTACGTTGATTGCCTTATCTCAAATAATAACAAGGCAGCCTACAGAGAAGGAATCATCACCCTGACACAGTGGAGTCAAGAAAACAACCTCTCCCTCAATGTGGCAAAAACAAAGGACCTGGTTGTGGATCACAGGAGGAATGGAGACAGGGTCACCCCTATTGACATCAATGGATCTGGGGTTGAGAGGGTAAACAGCTTCAAGTTCCTCGGCATCCACATCACCAAGGACCTCATGTGGTCTGTACCTACTGGCTGTGTGGTGAAAAAGACATATCAGCACCTCTTTCACCAGACAGTTGAAGAAGTTTGACATGAGTCTCCAAATTCTAAGGACTTTCTACAAGGGCACAATTGAGAGCATCCTGACTGGCTGCATCACTGCCTGGTATAGGAACTGTACTTCCCTCAATTGCAGGACTCTGCAGAGAGTGGTGCGGACAGCCCAGCACATCTGTGGACGTGAACTTCCCATGATTCAGGACATTTACAGAGACAGGTATGATAAAAGAGCCCGAAGGATCATTGGGGACCTGAGTTACCCCAACCACAAACTGTTCCAGCTGCTACCATTTGGGAAACAGTACAGGACAGCTGTGCCAGGACAGGACAGGATATAAAAGCCAGGACAGCTTCTTCCACCAGGACATCAGACTGATAAATTCACGTTGGTGCAATTGTATTTCAATGTTATATTGACTATCATGTACATACTATTTATTACAAATTACTATAAATTGCACATTGCACATTCAGATGGAGACTTAACATAAAGATTTTTACTCCTCATGTATGAAATAAGAAATAAAGATGTAAGAAATAAAGTCAATTTAATTCAATACTGAACTCTGACTGATCACCGTCTAAACTCTCTCTACTTGTGCTTTAAAACCTATTAATGCCACTTACAGCGGAGATATTTTATCACATGAACTGCACGCAATAGTTCTTAATCTCTGAAATTTTGTTTGTTTTTTTTGATAAATTTTCAGTCTTCAAAGACAGCTATAATAACATTCTCTTCTAGTTCAAGAGTTAATGTGCTAATTACTATATAATGCATTGTTCGACTACTCTAGATATAATACAGCAAGGCCATATCATAATAATTCCATACAAAAATTTGCTTCAAAGCCAAGACTGACCAGAAAGATTATAACATTCATTGTTTTCATCTCACTTTGTGTCAAATTAACATATTCTGTACGTGACATCTGACTAACACTAAAGCAAACTTTTACCTGATTTTATTCCCATAGATGTGCTTCAGTAGAGGAAAGCAATTATGATTTGTCCTCTTACATGGCACAACTAGACTTTTGAAATAGGGTAAGACATCTTGTGTTGCATAATACCACATAGGACCTCTGCAATCTGCTGAGAACCAGATCAGAGGCATTCAAGTCTGGCGACCAAGAAAGTTACAAGAGGTCCAGGTATTATCATCGAGTCAATGAAGGATACTCGACAGCTATGGCAGGACTTGAATGCTATCACTTCTTATAAAGTAAAATCAAGCACATAGGCAACACCAGGGCTTTGCTTCCAGATGAGTTCAATGCCTTCTATGCTCGCTTTGTCTGTCAAAACATGGAGGAACCATCACAAACTCCCACAGCCCCTGATGATCCTGTGATTCCAGTCCCTGAGGCCGACGTGGGAGCAGCCTTCAGATGGGTGAACCCACAAAAAGCATCCAGCCCAGACGGGGTACCTGGCCAAGTACTAAAGAACCATGCTGATCAACCATGCTGGAGTATTGACTGAGATCTTTAACCTCTTGCTTCAGCAGTCTGCGGTACCTATCTGCTTCAAGCAGGATTCAATTCTACTGGTACCTATGAAGGACGTGGTAACCTGCCTCAATGACTTTAGTTCAGTAACACTTGCATCCATAGTGACTTAAGTGTTTTGAGAGGTCGGTGATGAAACATATCAATTCCTGTCTGGACAAGTAACTTGTCCAAGTGACTTGAATCCACTCAGTTTGCATATCTGCAGAACAGGTCTACAGCAGATACCATCACATTAGCTCTGGAACATCTGGACAGCAAAGACGCACACATCAGATGGTCTTTATTGACTACAGCTCAGCACTCCGTACTATCATCCCTCAAGATCTTCAGACTTTCACTAAGTTTCAAGACCTTAACCTCAATACCACCTTGTGCATTTTCCCCACTGGCAGACCCCAGTCAGTTCAACATCTTTTTCATGATCTCCATCAGCACAGGTGCACCACAAAACTGTATGCTTAACCCCAGCTCTACTCCCATTATATTTATAACTGTATGGCTGTGCATAACTCCAATGCCATATTCAAGTTTGCTGATGACACCACTGTCACTGGCCGAATCAAAAATGGTGATGAATCAACATATAGGAGGGAGATTGAAAATCTGGCTGAGTGGGGTAATAACAACACCCACTTACTCAATGTCAGTAAGAGCAAGGAGCTGATTTTTGGCTGCAGGAGAAGGAAACCAGAGGTCCATGAGTCAGTCTTCATTGGAGGATCAGAGGTGGAAAGAATCAGCAACTTTAAATTCCTCAGTGTTATCATTTCAGAGAATCTGTCCTGGTTCCGGCATGTACGGGCAATTACGAAGAAAAAGCATTTCAGGATGTATATTGTATATGTTTCCCTGACATTAATTTGTGCCTCTGAACCTTTGAACCTCTGCTTCCTTAAGAGTTTGTGAAGATTTGACATGACATCTAAAACTTTGACAACCTACTATCGATGGGTTGTGGAGAATATATTGACTGCCTGCATCACAGCCCAGTCCGGAAACACCAGTGTCTTTGAATGGAAAATCCTACAACAGTTAGTGGATATGGTCCAGGTAAAGCCCTCTCAACCATTGAGCACATCTACATGGAGCATTGTAAGCAGCATCCATTATCAGGGACACCCACCACCCAGGTCATGTTCTCCTCTTGCTGCAGCCCTCAGGAAGAAGATACAGGAGCCCCAGGACTCAACTCAAACAAGCTCAGGAACAGTTATTACCCTCCACCATCAGACTCTTGGATCAAAGAGGATAACTTTACTCAACTTCACTTACCCCATCACTGAAATGTTCCCACAACCAATGGGCTCCCTATCAAAGGCTCTTCATTTCATGTTCTCAATATTTGTTTCTTATTTATTTATTTATTATTGTTAATATATCTTCTCTCTTTTTGTTTTTGCACAGTTTGTTGTCTTTTGCACACTGCGTGGCTGCCCAGTTGCTGTGTTCTTTCATTGATTCTATTATGATTATAGAATTTATTGAGTATGCCCACAAGAAAATAAATTTCAGAGTTGTATGCGGTGACATGTATATACTTTGATAATAAATTTACTATGAACTTATGAACTTTGAACTTGGACACTCCTGTGCATACGAATAAAACATCCACTTCCAAATGTTCAGAGGGAGACTAATACAGTAATGTATACTTATGAAATTAGCTGGTTGAGTGAGTCCAAGAGTAAAGTCCTGACTGGAGCACTTCCAATGCAATTGAATTTGAATGATAAACATAAAGAAACCTTTGCATTCAAAGCAGTAAGATTGCTGGATGCGTTGTCCATATGGCATAATTTGAAATGCTGCTGGTTAATGCTTGACTACAGACATCACATCACATACATCAGTAGAAAGTGGAATATAACACATATTTTCCACCATGCCTAGTTTCCTTGATATTTAAAAGACTTAATATGTATTAATCAAATTCACATTCTCTGTCTGGAAATAGTTTTTATTTTGATCTTGGTTTTCAATGTTTTCATACATATTTTAATCTAGTTAATCACAATTTATTTTTACAATAGTTACCCATCTGTTTTGTTTGAAACCTACAACAGTGCGTACTTCTGAGGCTGGTACTGAAAACATACCAAACACCTGGTAAAAATAGCCTTGCTTTTCCTAACTCACATTTCATATTTCTTTTCACTTAGCAGGCAAAACAACCTGCTCTTGCCAGACTCCATGATGTGCAATATTAATACTGATTGTACTTTACACTGGAATGTTTCCTGACCAATCCTGTTATTATTGTAAGGTGTCTTTTTTCCAAAAAGTTCAAAGTTCAAAGTAAATTTATTATCAAAGTACAAATATATGACAATATACTACCCCGAGCTTTGTTATCACATGGGTATTCACAGTAAATACAAAGAAACACGATAGAGTCAATTATAAACAACACGCAACAAAGGCTACAACAGCCAAAGTGCAAAAGGCAGCAAACTCTGTAAAAGAGCAAAAAGAGGGGGGCAAACCAAAATAATAATAATAAATAAACAAACAATAAATATTGAGAAAATAAGTTGTAGATACCTTCAAAGTAAAGCACCAAATATATTGAATTAATTTTCTTCATATTAGCTGTATGTTTTCATTTGCCTTGTCTGAATGTGGGGAATTTGATTGCTTGGACTCATTTTCAAGTGCCAGAATTAAATGCTTGCACATCTGGCATCCCAAAACAGAACTCTTCACACTTGGTTCCACCACGCCACCTCAGATGTTCTCTTGCTCTTCACTGCACAACAGAAAATGCTGGGCGGCGATCAGCAGGTCAGTCAGCATCTGTGGGCAAAGAACCAGCTTTAACCTTTCAGATCAAAGACCATGCTTCAAATTTTCAGCATTTTTGATTTTCTTCTGCTGCACTGTAATGTTCCTTCTCAATACAGACTTTTTTGTGACATTTCTGAGTAGTATTGTTAGCCTAGTACAAATCGCTGATAAATGAGTAGATAGCCTCCTACTTTCTTCCATTGTCGAAGCAGATCATCTGTTTTCATGAATTTCACTGTAAAGCAGCATCTCTATTATGTTTGCCCTGGAAATAATATACCCTATTTTAGTAATCAGACCTATTACAAAATAAGATGTCCATGAAAATATATATCACACCCATTACATATTAAAGTAAATAAATTAACCTTTAGTGAATCCTGCAGAAAGACTCCCAAGTCCCTTTGCACCTCAGATTTTTGCGTTTTCTCCCCATTTAGGAAATAATTTATGCTTTTATTCTTTCTACCAAAGTGCTTGACCATACACCTCCTGACACTGTATTCCATCTGTCATGTCTTTGCCATTCTCCTATTCTATCTAAGTCCTTCTGTAAACTTGGCCACACAGCCATCAATTCTATCATCCAAATCATTAACATACAAAGTGAAAAGAAGTGGTCCCAACACAGACCTCAGTCGAACATTACTCATCACCAGCAGCAAGTCAGAAAAAAGGTTCCTTTCATTCCCACTCTTTGCCTCCTGTCAATCAGCCAATGCTCTATCCATGTTAGTATTTTTCCTTGGGCTCTTATCTCATGTGTGGCCCCTTGTCAAAGGCCTTCTGAAAATTAAATTTTCACAACATCCATCTGTCTACTTGCCTGTCCTTTTGATACAAGGTGTATCTTTGAATATTAAGCTCCCAACTATAATCTTTCTGCCACAACTCAGTGATGCCCACAATGTCATACCTGCCAATCTTTAAATGCACTACAAGATCATCTACTTTATTCCATATACTGTATGCATTCAAATATAAAACCTTCAGTGCTGTATTTGTCACCCTTTTCTACTTTGTCCCTGTTACATTGCAACTCATCCCACTGACTGCAATTTTGCCCTATGATCTGCCTGTCCTTCCTGACAGTCCCACTACACGCTGCCTCTGCTTGCATATCAACCATCCCATCCTCAGCCCTATCACTTCCCATCCCACTGCAAATTGGTTCAAACACTCCTCAGTAGTTCTAGCAAACTTGCCTGAACTATATTGGTCCCCCTCAGATTCAGGAGTAACCCACCCTTTTGCACAGGTCCTACCTTCCCCAGAACAGATCCCAAAGATCCAGAAATCTGAAACTTTGCCCCTGCACCAGTTCCTCAGCCACACATTCATCTGCCAAATCATCCTATTCTTACCCTCGCTGGTGCATGACACAAGAAGAATCATAAGATGACTGCCCTGGAAGCCCTGCTTTTCAGCTTTCTAGCTAGCTCCCTAAATTCTCTCTTCAGCACCTCCTCCCTTTTGCTACCCATGTACAAAAGCTTCACTTCCCCTTTAGAATGCTGTGGACCCAATCTGAGACATCTCAGACCTTGGGAGCTCGGAGGCAACTTACTATCTGGATGTCTCTATCGCAATCACAGAATCTTGTATCTATTCCTTTAAAAATGGAATCTCCTGTCACGACTGCAGTCCTCTTTACATCTCTTCTCTCCTGAGCTTCAGTGACAGACTCAATGCCAGAGACCCAGTCACTGTGCCCCCTCCCCGAGGGTCATCCTCCTCAACAGTATCCAAAGTGCTATACATTATTGAGTGGAATGGCCACAGAGGTATTCTGAGCTGCCTGACCATTTCCTTTCCCCCCTCCTGACAGTCAACCAGGTATCTGCCTCCTGCATCTACCTCCCTCTAGCTCTTGTCTGTTACCTCCTCAGTTTCCTGTCTGAGCTAAGGGTCATTGAGCTTCAGCTCCAGTTCCTTAACATAATCTCTGAGGAGCTGGAAATGTGAAATACGAAAGTAAGAGTGATCAGAAATCGTTGATTGTATTGGTGAGTCTGAAAGGCTTTAAGATATCCAGGCAGAAGGAGAGGTGCTGTTCTTCATCAAATTTCTCCAGCTATACTATTGAAAGTATCGTTGTTAGTTGCAATACGGTCTGATACAGAAATTCAAATCAGAATTAGGATCGGACTTTAATCGCCAAGTACCTGTACACATACAAATGTACAGGAATGTAAGAAACTTACAGTGGGTGGTGAACACTACCCAATACATCATAGGCATATCTCTCCACCATCAAAAATATCCACAAGAGGTGTTCTTCAAGAATGCAACATCTATCATCAAAGACTCCCACCATCTGAGTCATGCCATCTTCTCACAGCTACTGTTGGCAAGAGGTACAGAAGCCTGAAGTTCCACAACAACAAGTTCAAGAATAGCTACTTTCCTTCAACTATTCAACCCTTGGACCAACCTGCATAACCGTTATCACAGCCACAGTCTAACGGCTTTGCGCTACTTTGGAGATACAAGCGAGACCACAGACACTGGATATCCAGAGTGTCTGATTCACGGAGCCCATCAGACATCTTGTGTGTTGTACCACAATGGACTTTGTTTTTTGGGTTTTTATTGTGTCTTTTCCTTGTATAATATTGTATAACTTATGTTCAATTTATGGGTTTTTTTGTGAATTTTGTGTTTCTATATGCCTGTAATGTTGCTACAAATAAGTTTTTCATTGTGCCTGTGCATACATGTACATCTGCATATGACAGTAAACTCCACTTTGATACAATAGGGTCTTTTAAGAGACTTTTGGATAGGTACATTGAGCTTAGTAAAATAGAGGGCTATGGGTAAGCCTAGTAATTTCTAAGGTAGGGACAGGGTCGGCACAATTTTGTGGGCCGAAGAGCCTGTATTGTGCTGTAGGCTTTCTATGTTTCTATGTTTCTGTACCAGGTTAGTAAATTGGTCAGTGTAAATAGTCCCAATATTCAGTGAGGGTTAATGGGGTTTGTCAGGAGTTTTGAAGGCTGCGTGGCTCAAAGGGACAGAAGAGACTTCTCCACGCTGTATCGCTAAATAAAATAAAATTGTTGAAAAAGAACTCAAGCAATGTGGTTTAATGCAGTGGACCTAATGCTCAAGGAGGCAGCATACTTGTGACCAACTGAGAGATAACACATGAAAGTTTGAGGCAATTTTTTTCAAGGTATGAATCTGAGGTGCAGTAAAGGAACAGGCCCACAGAGCTGGTACTGATAGCATTCATCTTCCTCATCAATGCCAGGTCACATGGATATTACAAGAGCTTCAGAAGGGAAACCAATGAGCTCAAGTTGTGTCATCAGTTGAAACGGGAAGGTTCACAAAAGTAGAGGACCAGGATTCTGGAACTGAAGGCTGCAGAAGAATGTCTCCAGAAATGTGGGTGACTCAAAAGGTGAGCAATGCTTCGGAGTTGGAGGTTAAAATGAAGTCCCCACAGGTTGGAGAGGCAGTGAAGGAGAAGTTGCTCAGGAGGTTTCAAGCTGCACAACTAACTGGAGAGCAGTAGATGGAGGTGCCTAGCAAAGACAGCTCAGGAAATGGATGCAGAACTCAACGTGATGAGAGTTTTCTATATAAAATGACATTAGATGATATCAAGATTAACAACGCTAAACAAATCTGCAGACATTGCAATGGTTTGCCTGAGCTTGACTGTAATCTTCTCATTACTCGCTCGTAACTGACAATTGCACTGTAGTTAAAAACTCTTTGCCAGTCATGAATACATACAGTGTCTCAACTTTCAGAGCACTGTGAGATGAATTTCAAAGATTCAGAGCAATCTGAGAAGTAATTCCTCCCCATCCCTGGCACCTGTTCTGAGGTTATATCCCTAGTTCTGGATCTCTCCCTGAGGAGAAACACCTGTCAGCATCCACCATGTCAAACTCAGAATCTTAGGTGTTTCCAAAAAGAATCACCCCTCATTCATGTAAATTGCAATTTTTCATAAGACAATGTTCATCCCACAAATCAATCCAGTGAATCTTTCCTGAAGTGCCCCCAAAGCAAATGTATCTGTTCTTAAACAGGAGACCAAAGCTAGATATAATATTCCATCTGATCTCTCACTAAAGCCCTGTACAGGTGTTGTTGCCTTTCCTTCTTTATTCACTCAGTAACCTCACCTTTAGCCTTTGTAATCACCCTGTTTCCACAGTGATCTTGCCTATAGTGCACTTGGTCCTTTCATCGAAGACCCTACACAGATCTAGGCAGCACCAAACTGTCAACCTGAAAATGGTCCATTCTCCTCATTCTCCATTTTCTGCTATTTAACCTGTGCTGGACTTTAGAGACCAACTTGGCCATCAATGTTTTTCCACACTCTCTAACATATTTGCAGATGGATTATAAATTTGGCTGCAAATGCTGGTGAGCTCTAGCAGCAGGAACATGCTAAAAGATCACAGGAGTCTCAGAACAAGGGTGTGTACTTCATTATGGACCAACAGCAACAATTGACCATGTGGTGCTGACATCACAATGATGTCATTACATTACAAGTGGATGACTTTTTTACATAACTCTGTATAAGTGCACCACATTGCTTTTGTTCTTTGAAGAAAAGCTGGCTAGGATAGAAATATAGATTTTTCTCCTACCTACCTTAAAACTCTCTAGGCTGTACTTATTTGCTTTGAAGCTGATGCCATATTAACGGGCCTGCCAGGGTGAAACCCATAGCAGAGTGTGGTGTAGTTCAATGTGTAAACAAGAACTTAGCCAACCAATGATTCATTGGCACACTAGATGAAAGCTCCAGCACCTGCATCTTCAGGGCTTTCTTTAATACACATAATATACACCCAGTTTCACCACTGGAAACAGGGTGGCAGGGAAAAATTAACGAATGCTTGATATTATTGCATGTTATGAAGGTTTCGAACAAATAGAATTTGAACAATGGAGAAATAGTGGAAATTTTTTTTTAAACCATGGGTTCTGGATGCTGGAGGGGCATGGTAGCATAGCAATTAGTTCAATCGTTTCACAGCACCAACGCTCAGTTCCCACTGCAGTCTATCAGAAATGTATACATTATCCCCATGACCACGTGGATTTCCTCCAGGTTCTCGTGTTTACTCCCACATTCCAAAGCCGTGGGGTTGGGGTTAGGGTTAGTGAGTTGTAGGCATGCTGCGTTGGAACCAGAACCATGGTAACACTTTCAGGGTGTCTCTGCCAACATCCTCACTGATTTGATTGGGCACAAACAATGCATTTCACCAAGTGTTATGATGTTCCAATGTACATGTGACAAATAAAGTCATCTTTCTTTACTTTCAAAACCGAAATAAAAATTGACAATGCTTCAATGTAGCCAAGAGTGCTGCTGAAATGAAGAGCATGGCAATGTTAGAGATTAGTTTATTATTGTAAGTGGGCATAAAAGAAGATAAAGATGCAATGTGGGGAAATGCTGGAAAGAATCAGTAGGTCAGACAGCATCCGTAGGGAAATGGTCAACATTTCAGGGCATTTCCAATTATTTTATTTTATTCATCAGAAGTGCCAAGTTCTTATTCCTTCCTTCAGGGGTTGTAAACCTTTGTAACTCTCTTCCTCAGGGAGTAGTAGGAAGCAGAGTTGTTGAATATTTTTAAGACAGAGGTAGATGGATCTTGACAAGAAAGGGGCAAAAGGTTACCATGGGTAGACAGAATGAGAACTTGATATGAGTGATATCAGTACTTTTGAAGGAGAAGATAGATAGATACATTATTGATCCCAAAGGAAATTACAGTATCACAGTTTATTATCAAAGTATGTACAGGATACATTATACTAACTTGACATCCATTTTGTTGCAGGCATTCACAGTAGAACAAATTCAATAGAATCACACACAAAGACTGACAACCAATGTGCAAAGAAGAAAACTATGCAGATAAAAAATAATAAAAATATAATACTGAGAAGATGAATTGTAGAGTTTCTGAAAGCGAGTGTGTAGGTTGTGAAATCAGTTCACGGTCGAGGTGAGTGAGGTTATCCACGCTGGTTCAGGAGCCCAGTGGTTGTAGGGTATCAGACCACTGGAAACTGACACTGGGGAGGTAGTAATGAGGGAACAAAGAAATGGAGAATGAGCTAAAGTATTTTCAAAGGTAAAATTAAATTTATTATTGAAGTACATCTATGTCATCATGGACAACCCTGAGATTCATTTTTTGTGGGCATACTCAATAAGTCTATAGGATAATAACCATAACAGAATCAGTGAAAGACTGCCCATCTTCAGTGTTCAACCAGAGTGCAGAAGACAACAAACTGTGCAAAAACAAAAAGAAAGAAGTAGTAATAAATAAATAGATAGATAGATAAATAGATAAATATCGAGAACATGAGATGAAAATGAGTCCATTGGTTGTGAGAACATTCATTTCAATAATTGGGCAAGTGAAGTTGAGTGAAGTTTTCCCCTTTGGTTCAAGAACTTAATGATTTGGGTTAGTAACTGTTCCTGAACTTGCTGGTGTGAGTTCTGGGGCTCCTGTACCTTCTTCTTGATGACAGCAGCTAGGAGAGAGCGTAGCCTGGGTGGTGAAGATCTCTGATGATGGATGCTGCTTTCCTGCAGTAGTGTTTAATAGAGGGCTTTACCCATGATGGACTGGGCTATATCCACTACTTTTTGTAGGATATTCCATTCAAGAGCATTGGTGATACCAAGCTGTAATGCAGCCAATCAGTCAAGCAGCTCCACTCTGTCCGCCACAACAGACAGGTTCTCCCAGTTGCCACCCACTTCAACTCTGCTTCCCATTCCCATTCGGATATGTCCATACATGGCCTCCTCTACTGCCATGATGAGGCCAAACTCAGGTTGGAGGAGCAACACCTCATATACCGTCTGGGTAGTCTCCAGCCCCTTGGTATGAACATCGAATTCTCCAACTTCCGGTAATTCCCTCCCCCTCCCTTCCCCATCCCACTTTCACTCTGCCTCCTTTTCCAGCTGCGTACCATCTTTCTCAAGATTCTGCTTTCTTCTACTACCCATAGTGCTTTCCCCTTACATTCCTTCTTCACCTCTCCTGCCTATCCCCTCCTTGCTTCCCCTCCCCCACCCCTTGATCTTTCCCCTTACTGGTTTTTCACCTGGCACCTACCAGCCTTCTCCTTCCTACCCTCCCCCCACCTTCTTTATAGGGCCCCTGCCCCCTCCCTCTTCAGTCCTGACGAAGGTTCTTGGCCCGAAACATTGACTGCTGGTTTCCACAGATGCTGCCCGACCTGCTGAGTTCCTCCAGCGTGTTGTACAGCCAATCAATATACTCTCCACTGCACATTTTTTAGAAGTTTGTCAAAGTTTTAGCTGTCATGCTGGATCTTCAAAACCTCCTGAGGAAGCAGAGATGCTACTGTGCTAAGTGCATTTACCTGCTGGGCGCAGGACAGATCCTGCAAAAAAATAACACTGAGGAATTTAGAGTTGCTGACCCTCTCCACCTCTGATCCTTTGATGAGGGCTGACTCATCGGCCTCTGGTTTCCTCCTCCAGAACCCAACAATCAGCTTCTTGGTCTTGCTGATATTGAGTAAAAGGTTGTTGTTATGGCACCACTCAGGCAGATTTTCAATCCCGCTCCTATATGCTGATTCATCACCACCTTTAATTCAGCCTATGACAGAAAATGTCATCAGTAAACTTGAATATGGCATTAGAACAATACACGCAATGTATGGAGGAGCTCAGCAGCTCAGGCAACATCTGTGGATGGGAATAAACAGTCGACGCTTTGGGCTGAGACCCTTCAAATGGTGTTGGAGCTGTGCTTAGCCACACAGTCATCACTTTACTTGGCCTTTTCTCCTTGAAGCAACGGAGGATGAGAGGTGATCTGATAGAGGTGTATAAGATGATGAGAGGCATTGATCCTGTGGATAGTCAGAGGCTTTTTCCCAGGGCTGAAATGGCTAACACAAGAGGACACAAGTTTAAGGTGAAATCTGCAGATGATGGAAATTCAAACAACACACACGACATGCTGGTGGAACACAACAGGCCAGGCAGCATTTTCTTCTTATAGATGCTGCCTGGCCTGCTGTGTTCCA
This sequence comes from Hypanus sabinus, assembly GCF_030144855.1. NCBI lineage: Eukaryota > Metazoa > Chordata > Chondrichthyes > Myliobatiformes > Dasyatidae > Hypanus > Hypanus sabinus. The sequence continues at coordinate 26,442,667 of NC_082713.1, read as the reverse complement.
CCAGCATGTTGTGTGTGTGTTGCTTGTACAGGTTCAAGGTGCTGGGGGTAGGATCAGAGGAGATGTCAGGGGTAAGATTTTTATTCAGAGAGTAGTGAGTGCGTGGAACTGGCTGCTGGCAATGGTGGTGGAGGCAGATACGATAGGGTCTTTTAAGAGACTTTTGGATAGATACATGGAGCTTAGGAAAATAGAGGGCTACGAATAACCCTAGTAATTTCTAAGGTAGGGACATGTTCAGCACAACTTTGTGGGCTGAAGGGCCTGTATTGTGCTGTAGGTTTTCTGTTTCTATGTCTAATCAAAATCTGTAAGCGAGTAGAGCAGGGGACTAAGTGCACAGTCTTGTGGTGCACCAATGCTCATGGAGATTATGGAGGAGATGTTGTTGCCGATCTGAACTGACAGGGGTCTGCAAGCGAGTAAATCAAAGATCCAACTGCACAAGGAGGTAATGAGGTCAAGGTCTTGGAGCTTATTAATTAGTTTTGAGGCGATGATGGTTTTGAATGCTGAGTTGTAGTCGATAAAGGGGATCCATCTTCACTGTCCAAATGTTCCAGGGTTGAATGAAGAGCCAAAGGTTTGGCATCTACGTTGCTTCGGAAGACAAATTGGAGCAGATCTAAGTCACTTATCAGACAGGAGTTAATACGTTTCATCACCAACCTCTCAGAACACTTTATCACTGTGATCACTTTATCACTTTATGCTACTGGGTGTTAGTCGTTAAAGCAGGTCACCTCACTCTTCTTGGGCACCAGTAGAATTCTAGCCTGCCTGAAGCAGCTGGGTACCTCAGAATGCTAAAGGTTGAACTTCCCAGCTAGTTATAGTACTTCAGTTATGGTACACCAGTCTTTAGTACTTGGCCACTACACCATCTGGGCCAGATGCTTTTCGTGAGTTCATTCTCCTGAAGACTGCTCACATGTTGGCATCAAAGCCTAAAATCATAGAATCATCGGGGGATGTTGGAGCTCGTGATGGTTCCTCCATCTTTTAATGGTCAAAGCACACACAGAAGGCATTGAGCTCATCTGGAAGCAAAGCCCTGTTGTCACCTATTTTGCTTGATTTTACTTTGTAAGAAATGATAGCACTTAACAGTCAAGCATCCGACATTGATTCAAGTTTGATGCAGCATTGCCACTTCACCCCTGAGGTGGTTTTCCAGAGATCATACCTGGACCTCTTGTAACTTCCTTGGTCGCCAAATTTGAATGCCTCTGATCTGGTTCTCAGCAGATTGCAGAGGTCCTGTGTGGTAAAGTCACTGTTTCATACTCTGCAATGCAAAATCTTTTAGCCTATTCCAAAAGTCTGGCTGTGTCATGTAAGAGAAAAATTTACAATTGCTTTCCTCTGCTGAAGCACATCTGTGGAGAATAAAATTAGGTAAAAGATTGCTTAAGTATTAATCAGATGTTATGTACAGAATATGTTGATGTGACACAGTGAGATGAAAACAATGAATGTTATAATCTGTCTTGTCATTCTAGGCTTTGAAGTAATTTTTATATGAAATTATTATGATATGGCCTTGTCATATTATATCTCAAGTAGCAAAACAATGGATTATGTAGTAATTCGCGCATTAACTCTTGAAAGAGAAAAGAATGTTATTATAGAAATTGATAGCTGTCTTTGAAGACTGAAAATTTATCAAAAAAAGAACAAAACTGCATAGATTAAAAACATTTTGGGGTGTTAAAAAACTACAAGCCATAAATATGAGACAAACACTAATAAACAATGAAAAATGTATTTATATATTGTATTGAATATTGCAAAAATTTGCTGCACACACTTGGGAATACAGGAGAAGCCTTTATATGCAGACCGGGAAGGAATGTGAAATTTGCTATCATTTGTCGTTGTGAAGAGAAGTTTTTGATCAGTCAAGGCGTCAAAAGGTTACAGAAAGAAGGCAGGAGGATGGAATTGAGAGGGATACACAACATTGTGGGCTGAAGGGCCTGTACTGTGCTGTACTATTCTATAATAAATCAGCCATGATGGAATGGCAGAGCCAACTCAATGGGCCAAGTGGCCTAAGTCTACTCCTATGTCTTATGGTCTTGTCAAGGGTATTTCATGGCCACTTTTTTCATGGCCTCCTCATTTTTTTAAGTTCTCTCAAATTCACACCCTGCATTCCTCACATGATCTTTTTCATTCCAGTAGCCTACATTTGCCATGTGCTTCCTTTCTGGTCCCCTATTCAAACCTTCACTCTCCCATTGTTGGCATCGTTGTATGTTTTGACTCTGCTTCTTTACTTATGCTTATCAATTACACAAAGCTCTCTGCCATGGCTTTCTGATACAGGATATGTCCGTATGATAATAAAGTTACAGGTACTTTGAGCTTTGAGCTTATCAGAAACAGCATGAGCCCATCACAGAAGGAAATGGCACCAGAAATGGCAACTCGCTTTGAACAATATTTGATTATATAATCACTTCATGAAGTAAAGACTCTCCACCATTGTATCTAGGAAATTACCAGTAATCAATTTAGGGCCAAGGATTGCTAATAATATTTTCAACTTCAGATATAATATATTAGTTCTTCCGAATATTAACTGAATTCATTTCCTTACACTGAATGTAATATCTTTCATTTCCTTTTCAATTTTTGATGAGTTTTGCACATTTTTATGAGAGTTTCAGATGTAAATGCTATTTTTTTTCTTACTCATCAAGCATAACAGGACTGACAGCCATACCCAATTCATAATTCAAGGCACAGTGAACCAATAAAGATGGCAGCATAGACTCTGCTCGCATTGATCAAATTCTTTCTGTTCAACTGTCCGCATCCATTTTGAATTCTTTTTTAGAAGTTGGCGCAGTGCTATCAACAGCATAGCCGGATCTGGCATGTGCCTGGAATAATATTGAATAATTCCAAGTAAGTCTTGAGCACTGTATCATTTTGAGTGGCCTTGGCCTTCATTAAAGTATAAACTTTAATGTTAACTGGCTGCAGCCCATTATCGTCCTCATTTCGGCCAAGGCACACAACCTTTAGATGCATAAACGCAAACTTGGAACACTTGCTTCAGAGCTTTCTCCAGCTTACATAGATTATCTTTGAAATTGACCTGAGAGATCTGAAGATCATCTTGGTTACAGAGGCAGTGATCAAGATCCTGTTACTACTGAGATGCTGTCAGATTCTGAGTTGATTTACAATCTCTGCAGGGAAAAGAGCTTTTCCACTTTAGGTATGAAAACAGTCATTCAGTCTTCTCTTCCTTCTGATATGGCAACTCCTTCTTTCACTTGACTTTGTGAAGAATAAATCACTGCCTGTGGTTTGAAGTAAACCATTCTGATTCCAGGTTTGATCTGTATCTGCACCTTGCTTAATCATTGTGGATATCATCACAAGTCACCTTCAAATATAGCTTTTAATATCCATCTGGGTACTGAATGTATCTTACAGGTCAAGTTTTACATTTAACATTTAAACCTTACCCCACAGTGTTGTCTTGTAGCATGGAGGGAGAATTATTTGGTAACCCAAAATGGTGGTTGTTTTACAATACGTTGTACTTGCTCCAATCGTAACTTCATCCAAGTAAGTCCTGAGCCCCATAATGCTCCTTGTTAAGGGTAACTTCTTCCATCGATATCCATACCAGTAAAAGCACAATCTGCCATAGTGTTAATCTACACCGTCTGTAACTATGCCCTTTCTGTATGGGTTCCAATGCTCTGCAAGTTCCCTCTCTCAAGCTTCTTTCTGAAGCACTTATGTCCTGCTCCTGAGTTGCCTTGAAAACTACACTCCCACCTGCTGCCTGACAGTTACATTTGTACATCGCTGTTACATGCCCTTCCAGTATACAAGCACTTGATATCATTCAATATAAGCATATCCCTAGCACAGAATCATGCTACTGTGGTCACAAGGTGCTGGCCTTGCTTCTATACTAATGCTTCCTGAGTTTCCTTTAGACTGTAGACTATAGTTATGTTTATGGCATGAGTGGTGGAATTCTCCAGTCATCTTGGCTGCCTTCTCCATTGAAGCTGCACACTGAAAGCCAGATCACATGTGAGGCTCTAATAACTTGGACAGGATCCTATCGTCATTTATCCCCACACAAATCTGTCCCTCAACTTACATTTTGAAACCTCTCCAAAATTACAATGCCTTAATATGTCTTTCAACAAGATAATATAATCACACACTATTCCCTCCATTTTCTAGTCATGAATATCAAGCTCCAACTCTCCGCTATTTCAAATATTCGAAACTTAAGGTACTATTCCAGCTTCTATACAGTGGATATATGTTTAGCTTTTTGGTAAGCCATTAAATGTGCATGATGAGATTTGAAGTTAATTTCTGTGCCTAAAATCTTGTTTCTTCACTCATGCATTGCACTAATCCAAATCATTAAAATGTCTTTCTTCTTCCCAAACTATGGTTTCTCCTCTATCATAGTAAACAGAGGCCTTGAACACAACCCATCTGTGTCCCCACCTCTTCTCTCGCCCACTCTCCTTCTGAACCAAGCAGGAACAGAGTTTACATGATCTTCAACTTAAACCCCACAAGCCTCTCGATGGGTCATCCTTCGCAATTTCCATGGGCACGTATTCCTTTCAGAATGTCAACAAGTTCAAAACCCAGCACCACCTTTCTTTTCATGATCCAAGGACCCAAACAGTCCTTCCAATAAAGCAGCGATTCATTTGCACTCTTTGCGTTGAATCTACTGCAGTCATCACAATGTGGCCAGCCCTGCAATGGAGAAACCAAACACAGATCAGGTGACCACTTCGTACAGCCCTTGTTCTCAGTCCTGTTACGTGCCACCTCCCTTCCTGTCCTTTAAGTCTCTAGCCTCCTGCACTGTTACAGGGAAGTCTAATGCAAGCTTGAAAAAAATCTTCCCTTCTGTCTGAGCACACAGTAATCTCCAGGATTCAATATCAAACTCTCCAACTTTAGATGATACGCTCTTTCTTTCTCTTTGTATGATGACTGGCCATTTATGTCTCTCAGCATTTGAACTCAGTTTTATCCATTTTCCCTTTACTTCTTTAGTATAGTCTGGCTTGCTCGGCATATTCCTGGCCATTAACAACACATTACCACACAAAGATCTTTAATCTGATCTGTTATACACTCGCTGGCCACTTTATCTGGTGCACCGGTACACCTGCTCGTTAATGCAAATATCCAGTTGGCCGAACATCTAGCAGCAACTCAACTGCATAAAAATATGCAGACATGGTCAAGAGTTTTGTTCAGACCAAACATGGGATGAGGAAGAAGTGTGGTCTAGGTGAAAAAAACTGGAATGATTGTTGGTAGCTTGAGTATCTCAGAAACTGCTGATCTCCTCAGGTTCCACCCACAGCAGTCTCCACAGTTTACAGAGAATAGTGCAAACAAAACAAAAAAAAACATCCAGTGAGCAGCAGTTCTGTGGTCAAAAGTGCCTTATTAATGATTGAGGAGAATGGTTCAAACTGACAGGTTCAAATAACCTATTTGAACTAATGGTTCAAATCACTATGCATTACAACTGTGCTGCAAAGGACATCTCTGAATGCACAGTATGCATGGACTACAACAGCAGAAGCTCACAAATATACACTTTGTAGCCACTTCATTAGATCAAGACGCTGTTGTGACGGCGTTTTTTTTTTACAGGCTTTCTTGTTTTTACGAGGCCGAGTTGCTAGCTCAACGCTCAACACAGCATGGATGGAAAGCGTGCACGGGGGCCGGCTGGATTCGAACTCAGGAGCCTTCGCTCCGAAGTCCGGCACTAATGCCACTACGCCACCTGTTGGCTATTAGGTACAGGAGGTACCTAATAAAGTGGACACTGGTGTATTAGATCATCCTGCCTCAATCTATCAAAGAAAATCTCTTGGTTCTACTAATTGCTCTCCCCCTCCTCCTCTGTTGCCTATCCCAACCTGCTTATCCCTTTCCTAGTTCTGATAAAAGGTCTGGGATTTGAAACGTTAACTGTTTCTCTTCAAACACATGTTGCCTGACCTGGTAAATGTTTTCATCATTTACACTTTTTTCCAGTACCTGCCGTAGCTGTTTGATTTTATAGAGGTCTAAGATTAGATTCGATTTATTGTCACGTAAATATTGAGACATGAAAACATACAGTGAAATGCATCGTTTGCATCATATCAGACTAGCAGAGATTGTGCTGGGCAGTACACAAGTGTCGCCACTCTTCTGGTGCCAACATGGCAGTTCCACAACTTTCTAACCCGATCCCGGAGCAATACATACAAATTGCTAAAACAACTCAGGAAGACTGATGAAGGGTCTCGGCCCAAAACGTTGACTGTTTATTTCCTTCCATAGATGATGTGTAACCTGCTGAGTTCCTCCAGCATTTTGTGTGTTACTAATGAAGATCGCTCAACCATCTTTACGTGCCCATGTGAGAGCTTCCTGCATTTAGGTCGACTGAGGTGGCTGCTACTTTGCAACAGTGTACACTTCAGGCATAATTCATTGGCTTTAAAACTTTAACATATGATGAAAGATGTCATATAGTTCAAGTTTTTGTGTTTCTATTTGGGGGAAGGTTTGGAACCATTATTAGTGTTGAGTTATTGTATTGGCATAGACTCGGGATTATGTCGTGTGTACTTAGGAACATAGGAATAGTAGTAAGCTATTTAACCTCTTGAGCCTATAATTAGATCATGATGATCCATGTATTATTATTGGCTTTTGTTCCATGTGCCTTAAAGTGCAACTTACATTTATATCAAACCTTGAAGGAGAATGGTGCTGTGGTAGAGTCACAGGCTGACAGCTCTTGTGACCTGGGTTCATTCCTGATCTCTGCTGCTAGCTGTATGCTGTCTGCATGTTCTTTCAATGACCGTGCAGGGCTCCAGTTCCCTGCACTATATTCAGTGAGCACAGTAAATACGCCCGCTGTGCTGGTGAGTGATAGAACCTGGGGCGATTCATGGGATTGAGGGGAAAGAATTAAAAAGGGGTAGGGTAAGATCAGTGTAAAACAGTGCTTGATTGTCGTCATGGAATCATGCGGTATGACACTGATTCAATAACCTCAATAAAACATCTCACGGTGCTTACCAGGAATATTAAAACTTGACTGAGGGAGGCGTAGGGCAGATTCAAGATTCAAGACTGTTTAATGTCATTTCCAGTATACAGTTGTAAAGGGGAATGAAATAATTGTTACTCCAGAACCGATGAAGTATATAAAAACATAATATAATAAAGAACATAATTCTTTAAAAAACACAATAAATATAAATACTTAAGATAGCTTATATAAATGAATAGATTATATGTACATAAAGTAGTGCTAGATACAGGGGAGTCTACATGTAAGGTAACAGACAGGAAATGATGAAGCACACTCCAGTACATCTGTCCTTGATGCTGGTGGCATGTTGCTCAGGTTTGACTACCCATTGTAGACCCTCCCTGTCTGTCGCAGTGTAGCTTCCGTACCAAGCAGTGATGCAGTATATTAGGTTGTGGAATGATGTGAGTATGGGTGTGCATATTCCAGCTCTCTCCAGAAAGCAGAGGCATTGGTGAGATTTCCTGGCTGTGTAGAATGTGCTCTGGGGCCATGAGAGGTTGCGTGAGATGCACCCTCCCAGGAGTTTGAAACTGCTCACACATTCCTGTGCTGTGCTGCCAATGTAAAGAGGGGTGTGGGTAATGCAGGTTCTCCGGAAGACAATGACCTTCTCCTTTGTCTTTTTGACATTGACGAGAAGGTCATTTGCCTGGCTCCGAGCTCTTCCATATGCTCTCTGTAGACCATCTCATCATTATTGGTGATGAGCCTACTACTGCTACAGTGATGAGCCAAAGCTTCATGACGAGGGTGATTATTACAAAGCGACACATACAAAATGCTGGAGGAACTCAGCAGGTCAGGCAGCAACAATGGAAAGGAATAACCAGTCAATGTTTTGGGCCGAGACCCTTCATCAGGACTAATTCAGGATTATTACAAGCATTTTTGAGAGAAAGTAGAGAGCCAAAGAGAGAATTTCAGATCTTAAGGCCAAGGCAACCAATGATGAAGGGATTAAATCAGGAAGTCTGTATAGGCCAGAAGCATAGGAGTGAAAAGATCTGGAAAGAAATGATTTTGGAGAAATGGACTGGGTGAGTCATGGAGAATTGTTAGCACTGCCAAGAAGATTTGGCTGGGATATGTAATGGGTGTAGAAAGGGGCCAGCAAGGGTATATCCCTTTCCTTCCCACAACCCACAAATATTCATTAAGCTGATAAAGGATTTTTACATACACCAAAGCATTTTTAATGTCCTCCTGCTAGTCAAGTTAAATTCCTGCACACTTCCCTAAGAATCTCAGCTTTAAGTTTTCAATTTCTATCACCTCGGTAGCTCTGTGGGAGTTGTTGGCATTCAGTCTGATGGAAATCCAGTGGTAGTCATTTCCACTAAATGTTCTGCCCCAGCTCTACTGTTGGGAACCACAACCCATCAAACCATTTGTGGAATGGATCCGATCTGGCAGGCTGCACCATTTAGCACCATGAAATGATGGCTTGGGGGTATGCGAAGTACAAGCTTTAAGGCCACCACATGTGCTTATGGCCAGAATGTAGCTCATGAAGAATAATAAGAAGAAAAAGTCTACATTAACAAAGGAGAAATAAAATACCTTAGATGCTAAGTTTATATTGACTCAATGTTTTAGGTTATATTTCAACATCAATTGTTTGCTTTCTTACAACGAGTTTGATGGGTCTGGGCCTGTACTCAGTGGAGTTTAGAAGGATGTTGGAATTGGGGTGGGGGGGGGGGAACATCTCAATGATACCTACTGTGTATTGAAAGGCAGGAACAGAATAGATGTGAAGACCATGTTTCCAATAGAGAGGGTATTGGACAAGATGGTGCAGCCTCAAAATACAGGGCATCCCTTTCCAACAGTGACGAGGACAAACTTCTTCAGCCAGAAAATGGTGTATCTGTGGAATTCATTGCCAGAGATGGCTGTGGAGGCCAATTCATTGGATATATTTAAAGTGGGGGTTGATAGGTTTTGATTAGTAAGGGTGTCAAAGGTTATAGGGAACATAGAATGCAGAGTTAATAATAAATCGGCCATAACTGAATGGCAGAGCAGAGTTAATAGGCTGAACGGCCTAATTCTACCCCTGTGTAATATAGTCTTACAGTCAGAATCAGAATCGTTGGCATACAATATGTTGTGAAATTTGTTATTTTGCCACAAGAGAACATTTCATTACATAAAGAACTATAAATTAACATAAGAGGTATAATATATAAACAACAACACACACAAAATGCTGGTAGAACACAGCAGGCCAGGCAGCATCGATAGGGAGAAGCGCTGTTGACTTTTTGGGCCGAGACCCTTCGTCAGGACTGGTATAATATATATTTATTTCGTGGGTTGGTTCATTGTCCATTCAGAAATCTGATGGCAGAGGGGAAAAAGCTGTTCCTGAAATGTTGAGTGTGTGACCTGGGCGAAGGGGGTCCTTTATGATGGATGCCGCCTTTCTGAGGCACCGCCTTTTGAAGATGTCCTGGATCCTCAGTGCTGGGGAGGCTAGTGCTATGATGGAGCTGGCTGAGATTTCTGATCCCGTGCTGTGGCCTCTCCACGCCAGGTGGTGATGCAACCAGTTAGAATGCTCTCCCTGGTACATCTGCAGAAATTTGCTCGAGCCTTTGGTGACGTATCAAGTCTTCTCAAACTCGAAATACGAGGGGTGATTGATAAGTTTGTGGCCTAAGGTAGAAAGAGTCAATTTTAGAAAACCTAGCACATTGATTTCTCCTACATTTACACACTTAGTCCAGCGGTCGTGGAGCATACGGATCCCTTCTTTGTAGAAGTCGGCGTCTTGGACCTCCAGAAGTGGTCCACAGCATGGGGTGATTGATAAGTTTGTGGCCTAAGGTAGAAGGAGATACAACTCTTGTTACATGCACGTGCAGTTCAACTCTTTGAGTGATTATGCAGAAAGTTTGAAGTTAATAACATCTCCTTCTACCTCAGGCCACGAACTTATCAATCACCCCATGCTGTGGACCACTTCTGGAGGTCCAAGACGCCGACTTCTACAAAGAAGGGATCCATATGCTCCACGACCGCTGGACTAAGTGTGTAAATGTAGGAAAAATAAATGTGCTAGGTTTTCTAAAATCGACTCCTTCTACCTTAGGCCACAAACTTATCAATCACTCCTCGTAGAGCACATTTGTGTCTTCCTTGTAATTGCGTCCATATGTTGTTCCCAGGATAGATCTTCAGAAATGTTGACACCCAGGAATTTGAAACTGCTCACCCTTTCCATTGCTATATAATTTTGTATGATTTATGATATATGATAAAAGGTCAAAATGATTTTGACCTAGACGTAGTATCTCAGTACAGATGCAGAATTTTGTATGTAGGAAAGGCTGGTCTTTGCATGCTTATGGCAGAAGAGGACTTGCTCAGACCTTGTTCAGTCACGTACACAGATGATAATTAGAAAGCTGAAATCTGCAGAAGTGGCAGTGAGGATAAAGGTGACTGTTAATGTAGAGAATAGGTTGGGTAGGATCAGCTGGAGGCCTTCTCTTGCAAATCTGCTTAATTAGTCAAAAGAAATGAAGTTACTTATCACAAGGATGTGGCAGCAGGTGAATGTTGATTTATAAGCTGAACCCACTTTGAGGCACAGACAGGTGAAGCTCAGTAAAGATTTCAAACGGTGGCTGACGTGCCGATCTTGCCTGTCAGCCACACAATTCAGATCCAGATTGCTGTCCAGAAACTGAGGCAGAGAAGGAATGTCAATATACTACTGACCGTATTGGTATTCGTATTGATTTATAATTGTCACATGTACCAAGATCCAGTGAAACTCTTGTCTGGCATACTGTTTATCTTTACCTTTACCTTTTCCATCTACTGGATCCCCATTTCCCTCCCCCACCCACCTGGCTTCTCCTTTCACCTTCTTGCTTGTTCTCCTTCCCCACCCCACACCTTCTTACTCTGGCATCTTCTCCCCAGTACTGATGAAGGGTCTTTGTCCAAAACGCTGACTGTTTATTCATTTCCATAGATGCTGTACGACCTGCCGAGTTCCGGCAGCATTGTGTGTGTGTTGCTCTTGCGTACCGCCTGTACAGATCAAGCCATTGCACAAGGCATTGAGCTAGAATGAGGTGAAACAATATCAATGCAGAATCAATTATAAAAGCAACCAAATAAAATGAAGTGCAGGTGAACATTAAAGTGTAATCGTGATAAATTCCACCTTATCATACAAGAGGTCTGCTCAAGAGTCTGAAAGCAGTGGATGGAAGCTGTCCGTGAGCCTGAAGCTTTTGTATTTCCTGCCAAATGGGAGAGGGGAGTAGGGAGATTGTCCAGGGTAGGTGAGGGATTTGACTGTGTTGCTGCTTTACTGAGGCTGCAGAAAATATAGACAAAGTCCTCAGACGGGAGGCTAGTTCCTGAGCTGTGGCCACAACTCTCTGAAGCATCTTGGGAGATGTAGTCTTCCATGTGAGGCCGCGAAACAAGACCCGTAATGATCTCTTCTGCAGATGTGAAAGATCCCAAGGCAGCATTTTGAAGAGAAACACAGAATTATGACAGAGTCTTGGCCAATTCTTTGACATTTTTATAAAACAGATTATTCAGTTGCTATCACATTGTAGCCTGTGTGAACAATTATGTACCACAACGACTGTGTGACCAGTTTTTTCTACATTCCAGTAGCAAATGCAGTAATATGAAGCCGTGCACCTGGGATAGTTAAGAAAGGGATGTGAAAGTCACCATATAAATGAAAATATTAGACAGCCAAGGAACTAAGAACATTAAATCCTACCAGAACAGTTTGCACAGCTGAGAAGATGTGAATGAAGACTTTGAGAAGCATAAATCTGCCCAACTAGCTATTTTATTTACTGTATTACTACAGTGATTGTATTAAAATAAATACTTCATTAGCTCTGAATTTTTTATGGAACCACTTATAAGTTAAAATTCTTTCCTTTAGGGGGCAGAGGTGACCCCAGTCAAAAATCAAACCTCTCGACAGTTGCTTTCTGTTGTAGTCCCTATGAAGTCCAAATACTGGTTGGGGTACAAGGCTATTTTTCATCCGTTCAGATAAGGTCAATATACAAGTCAGATCAGAATTAATGAGTACTCTTATTTCATAAGTGCTGCTCTCAGGTAGCCATCACTGTACACCTTCGTTATAGAGATGCATCAGCTCGGGAGGTCATCAGGAAACCTACAGGGAAATTCCAGAGATGCCAGTGAAAGGAGTGACTACAGTTGGCACAGAAAGCGTGAAGCAATAATCGAGGAAGCCATCTCAGAAAAGGTCACTGTCGATCTTAATGTTCCAGGGTATCCTGTTTAGTTTATCTTTAATTTACTAAAGAAACACAATGTCTCTTGTTTTGTGACTGGAAATTTTCAGAGGTAAGAATCACAGTGCTTAAAGCAGCCTAAAAGTGGAAAGTTCTTATGCTAATTTTCTCATTTCTTGGGAAACCTATCAAAAACACACAGGCTATTACTAGCAGCTGCTGAGCTCAGTTCAGTCGCCCCTGTATGCTTTGGCAACTGTTAGGTGCACAGGAGCAAGGACTGGAAGGGCTGGGGCTTTGATGTCTGTCTGGTGATGTTATATTTTTCTTGGCCTTTCTCAGCAGTGGAAAATGCACTGCAACAAGTTCTCATCGCCACAGAAGTGCAAACTTTCTTAAGCCGCAGTGGCTGGGTTCTTCTCACCATCTGCACTGGGCAATGAAATCTCTTTAATCATGTGGCGCCTTAATTTTAAAACTGGATGTCCACCTTCACCAGCCCCGAAAGACAGACAGAGTGCTTGCTCTCCAAGGCCTGATGCCAAGGTTTACATACCACAGATGGAGTGATGGTCACCCTGTATATTGTTTGTACCGACCCTGAAATGCATTTTATTATAATCATTTTACCACATTATAATTCTCAGGCATGTCGTGTGAGGGAGAATAATTTGTATCCCACACAATCCAAAAGACCGACGGTTGTTTAAAGTGTACATTTGCTTGATTTCCCAGGCCATAATTACCAGAATTGGTAGGCAGTTGCTCAGCAAACTCTGGGAATTAGCAATATTTTTTCTCATGTGTTTCTGGGAAATATGTCTAGCAAAAGCTAGACGTGGAAAAATTAAAGGTTTTGCCATTCACTGTTGTAATTATGCTGCCTTAAAGATGAAAAAAAATGAAAGGACCTCCACAATGGTTGCTGCTAATGCACTTATAATTCAGAATCATTAGAAGGACCCACAATCAATTTCTACTTATTGTGCTAAAAAAAAATTAAGCAATGTACTTTTCCACACTTTGAAATTGGTACCCTCCTGATGTGGAGAATGGGGTGCATTTAGCAATTGCTGAGGGAAATCTCAATTGAAAACCACAACCATAAGTCAAGCCAGCTGCAACACCAGGGCAGGGAAATGCTTTTATTTATTTATTTTATTTAGACACATGGTACGCAGGCTCTTCTCAACTAACCCCTTGAGCCCATGCTGCCCAAATGACCAATTAACCTACTAACCAGTATGGCTTTGGGATGTGAGAGGAAATCTGGGGAGAATGCACAAACTCCGGACAATCAACTGTGGGAACTGAACTAAAGTTTTACACTAACCACTATGCTACTGTGCTGCCCCGAGTAAGCTTTTCTTCTTTGAAGATTACATTTGTTACTGTTGAAGGGTAAGTACTTGCTTGCTTTTTCAAGTTGTGACAGAGCACGTGAAAATTGATGGAACTATGGGCAGGGAGGAAGGTTGTTAAAAGATATAGCAGGATATAAATCAGTTAGAAATACAGGCAGAGAAGTGGCAAATGAAGTTTAATCCAGATAAACGTGAGGTGATGTATTTTGAAGGATCGAATGAAAGGGGAAAGTAGATAATATATGACAGGACTTAAGAGCATCGATGATCGGAGGGATAGAGAAGTACAAGTCTGTAGCTCCCAGAAAGTGGAAAGAGGTAACTCATTACATCGTGATGAAAGTAAGGTGTGCTTGCTTTCATCATTTGGGTACTGAGTAGGGAACACGAGGGAATCTGCAGATGCTGGAAATTCAAGCAACACACACAAAATGCTGGTGGAATGCAGCCGGCCAGGCAGCATCTATAAGGAGAAGCACTGTCAACGTTTTGGGCTGAGACCCTTCATCAGGATGTAGGAAATGTAGGGAAGTTTTGATAAAGTATTACTTGCGCCACATTTGGAGCATAGTGAATGGTCTGGTCACCACACTGCAGGAACTACGTGCTGACTTTAGAACGGGTACAGAAGTTCACCAAGGTGAGTGCTGGTAAAGCGTCTTGGCCCAAAACATTGACTGTTTATGCCCCTCCATAGATTCAGGAATAGTTATTACCCCTCAACCATCATGCTCTTGAAACAAAGCACTCTCAACTCCAATTGCCCCATCGCTGCAATGTCCCCACAACCTATGTACTCACTTTCAAGGACTCTTCATCTCATGTTCTCGATATTTATTGCTTATTTATTTATTATTATTACTTCCTTCTTTTTTGTATTTGCACAATTTGTTCTCTTTTGCAGACTGGTTGAACACCCTGTTGGTCTTTCATTGATTCTATCATGGTTATTATTCTATAGTGGATTTACTGAGCAAGGAAATGAATTTCCAGGTTCTATACGGTGACATATATGTATTTCAATAATAAATTTACTTTGAGCTTCTGAGTGTGGAACTTTGCTGCCTGATCTGCTAAGTTCCTCCATCATTTTGGGTGGATTGCACAGATTTCCAGCATCTGCAGAATCTCTTGTGTTCAGATGCTTTTGCCTGGATAAGGGAGCATTGAGGTCAAAGTTGGGTTATTTTCTCTGGAATATCAAAGGATGGGGAGCAATCTGATACAGGTATATAAAATTTTGAGAGATATGGTGAGGGTGGGAGTCAGACTCTTTTTCCTGGGGTGAAACTATCAAATATTGGAGTACTTACTGTGGTGAACGACGTGTGCCTGTCGGGACACGCCCCCTGCTGACTGCTCCTGTGGCTCCTCCCACAGGCCCCTGTATAAAGGAGATCTGAGGCCTGACGCTCGGCCTCAGTCTCCAGGACATTGTATGATAGACACTCACTCCTGGTTCCTTCTTCCAGTCAATAAAAGCCGATATCTCGCCTTACGTCTCAGTGTGAGTTATTGATGGTGCATCACTTACTTAAGCCCATCACCCCTGCTGAGGCATAGGCCACCAACAATAACTCGCCAGAGCCTTCTGGCCTAGGCCAGTTCAAGCTGTCCCTAGGAGTAGCCCAGTTTCTTGGTGTATCCTTCCTCTCCTGGGAATGACATCTTTGGAGCTTCTAGTGGCATTTCTGTAGAACCGGGTTCTTAACAGGATGGGGTCGTTAGCCTCGTGCTCGACCCTCTTCCTTTCACAGCCAGGCTTGGGACTGTCCATGACAGAGTTCAAATATTAGTGTGCATACGTTTAGGGTGGGAAAGTTTAAAGGGGATTTGCAAGGCGAGGTTTTTTATACCGTGAGTTAAGGGTACATGGACTGCATGGCTTGCTGAGGTGGTTGAAGCCAAAGGAGTAGCAATGTTTAAGGGGCATTTAGAATGAATCATGAAGAAACAGGGAGAAGAGGGAAACAGACTACGTGCAGGAAAATGGGATTAGATGAGATTGTAAATTTAGTCGGTTGTATCTTGGGTGCTAGCCTACAAAGTACTCAGGACATCTTCAAGGAGCGGTGTCTCAGAAAGGCAGTGTCCATTATTAAGGACTCCAGCACCCAGATCATGCCCTTTTCTCATTGTTACCATCAGGTAGGAGGTACAGAAGCCTGAAGGCACACACTCAGCGATTCAGGAACAGCTTCTTCCCCTCTGCCATCCGATTCCTAAATGGACGTTGAACCTGTGAACACCACCTCACTTTTTAAATATATATTATTTCTGTTTTTTGCATGATTTTTAATCTATTCAATATGCATGTACTGCAATTGATTTAGTAATTTATTTATTTATTCTCTTCTAGATTACATATTGCATTGAACTGTTGCTGCTAAGTTAACAAATCCCACTGCACATGCCAGTGATAGTAAACCTGAATCTGCTTTTGAGATTGGCATCATGGTGGGCAGAGACATAGGGGGCAGAAGAGCTGCTCTACGTTCTGTGTTCTATGTACAGAGCAGCGTAGCGTATATTTAGTTGCAAATTGCACAATTCTCCAAAATCCAGAAAGTGAGACTCTGATACCTCTGAAACCTGTCTGCTATTATAGGCTGCAACATTTCCATCCTCATGAGCAGTAATGACCTACTCTTGGGCGGAAACAGGGACGGTCATAATAGATCTGCTTGTTGTAGATCTTACTGGACTTTTGAAGTGGTATGTACACTAGAAGGGTTAAGAGGAATCTATCAGCCCAGTTGAGGTTTATGGAGACTCGTAACCAGGAGCCTGCATAAATGGTTGACCCTTTCTATACTCCAGGCACAGAGTGCAGGTGCTTCATGCAATTGTAATTGAACCAGATTCACTTAGAAAGATACAGAGAATTGTGTCATTTGTGTTAACAACCAGTGAAGCCCAATGATGTGCTGGGGGCAGCCAATGAGTGTCACCACACATTCCAGTGCCAACATATCATGCTCACAATGCCCTGTAGAGCAACACAGTACACAGTAAAATGGAACACGACAAGCAACAAAATGATTACAGCAAAGCAAGCCATTTCCCTCCCTCCATCCACTCACCCACACACCCTCACAGACAGTCCTCCAACCCGAGGACAGGCCTCCAGGCCTGCAGCAGACTTGCAGATAACGGGCCTCCAAACCTCCCCCGTGGACTTCGGACTCCTAGCTCCAGGGCGTTGTCCATCGGGTTTCTACTTCCAAAATTCATATCGACCTTTGGACTCCGATCTTCACTATCAACCCCAGGACGAGCCGATGATAGATCCCCAAATTCCAGGTCTCGAAATCCACACTTGCCGTCTCACATGCTCTCAGATCCCCTGCTTGCATAGACATTACATAACGTGTGATCATTTTCATTGTTCCAATGTCATGGACTAATCATGGCTCTGTATATTGCCTCAGGATGTACCTTATGCTGAGTGGGCTCCTGTATTCTGTTTAAAAAATTAATTGACAGAATGCCACTTTGGACTTGAGTCGTTATAAGTGATTTTAACTGGATCTGGGTGACCAGCCCTTACAATTGCATACAATTATCAACTTAGTTATCTTCATACTTGCAAACAATGATATTGAAAAGAAAGCAGGGTTCATCTTCAGACTCATTAACAATGCTAAGACCTCCAGTAATTCTGGGACAGCGGTAGGTCACTACCGGAACCTTTCGAAATAATCCTGCTACAGGGTAAGTGAGCAAAGGAAATTATTCAGAGATGTTTTCAGGGGAGATGTAATCATGGTCCAAGTTTTACATCTGGGTCTCAGACAACCGCTCCCATTCCACGTGGGCCAGAAGCAAATCTGAAAGAATGTAAAAGTTTAACAGTTGGCCCCAATCCCTCCTGTTGCCTAGTTTAACCGCAGGATGAGGTTCATTCAATAGGAGTGTGTACGTTGTCTTAAAATACTGAATAAGGTTTTAACTTAGAATACCGTCGGTCTTCACCACATTGTTTGGCTCAGTAAGGACGTACCAGTAGCGTGATCTTTTAAAAATCTTGAGCTGGATGGCTCAAGTAAAACTAATATAGCACTACTGACAGTTGATTGTATCTCGTTGAAATGGGAAGAGTTCCACGAAGACACATGTAGAAACTCCAAGCCTTCGGACCATGGGCTTCTCTGGGATCTGAACAACCTTCTTTAATCGCTTCTCTCAAGCCAGGATTATTCCTCTGCAGTGCCCACTCCCTGAGGAAATATAACATGATTTGAGGAATGCAGGATTCAAATTTCACTAAGATTCAAAGGATGCTGTCAGAAAACCCCTGCACGTGTGAGCCTCCTGTTCACACCTCCATCTGCCCTACTGCGATGACCTTCAGCCAAGCAGACCTCGTTCCGAGTAAATTAACGATAGTGGAAATTAACGATGAAGATTTATTCCGAGAATAACATGGGGAATGATCAAACCAAGAGCTCACTTACTCGGGACTTGAGCTCACAATACAGTGGTTCACACAGAACTCGAATCCACGATTCAGCGATAAGCGCTGCTCCAGAATAACCTTAGACAGAGTATAAAACACAGGAAACCCGTGTGAGTCGAAATCAAAAACTAATCCCTTAAGAACAAGAAGCATAAGAAAACAGTATTCACATAATGAGTGTCATGAAAAACACAGTGACAGCTTAATGATAAAAGCAGTCATTAGACAACTCTAATAAACCCAAATAAATTACATTCTGGTGCTTTGAGACCTGCCACTAACTGGCACCCCTCGCTGGTCCAAAGGGAGCATGACACATACACATTTTTATTTGCAAGCTTTTACCGCTCTTTTCAGAAATGCCACCACTACCTCTCCTTGACCTTCCCTCCTTCCCTTTTTGTTTCTCTCCCTCACTTGCTTCTACATCTGCAATGTTGAACATGTTTCCAGTCTGATGGCACGAGCATTGCTTTCTCTAGCTTCCTGTAATTTCCCCCCTTCCTCCACCCCGTTCTCCATTCTGGTTCCCCTCTCATCCTCTGACTTCTCCTCACCTGCCTATCACCTCCCTCTGGTGCCCTCCCTCCTCCCCTTCTTCCCACCTCCTACCAGATTTCCTCTTCTTCGGCCCTTTATATTTTCCACCTATCATCTCCCAGCTTCTCACTTCATAACCCCTCCCCTTCACCTGGCTTCCCTTATCTCTTTCTAACTTGTACTCCTTTCCCTCCCTGCATCTACTTATTCTGGATTCTGCCCCTTCCTTTCTGGTCCTGAAGAAGGGTCTCAGCCTGAAATGTCCACTGTTTATTCCTCCCCATAGATCCTGCCTGAGCTGCTGAGTTCCTCCAGCATTTTGTGTGCTTGGCTCTGAATTTCCAGCATCTGCAGAATCTCTTGTGTTTATGCTTCATTTCTAACTTTCCCCAGTTCTTGTGAAAGGCCGCCTGTCAGAAACATTAATTCTGTTTTTCACATGGAACAGGTGGGAAATACCTGCACAGTAACTGAATTGAAGCCTTTGTGTTTTTTTTTTATCAATTAGATAATATCAGTCTCAGAAAGAAGCAGGGAGCCAAAACCCAGGTCCCTGCACAAGGAATGGAAAGGTAATCTTTCCAAAAGACCACTGGCCAACCCTTCTTAAATAGGGCATGCAAACATATCACTTTGCAAACGTTGTTACCTGGATCTGTGACTCAACTGAAATAAAGTACTCAGTGCAAATGTGATAATGACCAGATAATCGACTTTAAAATGCAGCCGCATAAACATATTTGGGCCCAAGTGTTTCTACTTGAAGTGTTCTAGCTGAGTACTTTTTATGTGCCTGTACATACATATTTCATACCACAGCTTCATTAAGGTCTCAGAATGCCCATAAAAATAATGAATACCTGGAGCAATTTGTTAGCAGTTGTGCCAGGATTGTGCCATGTTCTGTTTTGAATGAGCACGTGGGAAATTTCAGAAGCAAACCATCACTTCCTTTAGGCCCATCTTGCCCTTCCACAGAAAGTTTTTCTTTTTTAACTTTTCATCACTGACACATCCTTCTCCAGTAGTCCCACCTTTTTGTAGAACCTCTGTGTAGGTGCCCATCTCAAGCATACTGCCCTCTCCAATCCTTCTGTACTCTCCTTCTACCATTCCTTTTAAAACTTGCTTCTTTCTTAAAACCTTCAGCTGATTCCATTCTTATCTCTCCAGACCCAAGTCACAGAATCAACTAAAATGGTTTCTCTGCAAACCATTACACTTGGTCACCTGCATGTGTCTCTCCTTGACATGCTTCTCATTTAACTACTGTCCTTTATTAAATATTAAAGATAAGCTTTATTTATCTTACGTACACCAAAACATTGAAACATACAGTGACATGTGTCGTTTGCAGCCCACAGCATCTTGATTCCGCATGCCCACAACTTACTAACCTTAATCCATACATCTTCAGAATGTGGGAGGAAACCAGAGCAACCGCAGGAAATCCATGTGGTTACAGGAAGAGCGTACAAACTCTTCAAAGACATCGGCGGGAATTGAACCCCATTCACTAGTGCGGTAAAGTGTTACACCAGCTGCTTCGCTACGGTGCCGTCCTTGGCAACGTAACGGGCAAAGCCACATGGATGCTGGCAACGCTAACTCTAACTTAACATCTGTACTTTTGATCCTTCTGCTGCTGAACATCAAGACTGTTTGTCAGAGGTGGATCAGCAGCAATTTCCACCAAGGGAATACTGGAAAGTCCAAGAATTCTGAGGAAGAAATTTGTTCAGGCACTAGGTTCTCAATAAAATATTGATTGCAATAGATTTCATAACAGTTTTAAATGAAGAAGTACAATTAACTGCTTCTGGTTATGTGTTCTGTTTTAGGGATTAGTGAGTTGTCTCAATTAATAAAAAACAAGAACATAGAACAAAGAACAGTACAGTGCAGGAACAGACCTTCAGCCTATGACAACTGCACACATCACCATGCCAAGTTAAGTCTCTTCTGCTTTTGCGTGATCCATATACCTCCATTCTCTGTCAATTCATGTTTATATCTAAGAGCCTCTTAAACATTATCATACCTGCTTCTGCCACTACCCCTGGCAGCCTGGTCCAGGTACCTACCACTCGCAGTGTAAAATATATGCCCGTCCATCTCCCTTATACTTTCCCCCTAATTAATACTGCTATTGCAGTTCTCCAATTACGAGGGCCTCGTACAAAAGATAAGTTCATTCTAGCTAAGCCTGCCCTACTCTTATCTTCTGTTTTAGATCTGCTAATTTTCCAGACAGTTGACTCAGAAAACTGATTACAGGTCCTCTTTATCTACTAAGGTACACCAAATGGCTGAAACCCTCATCAATGCTTTGTTGCCCCTGGACACAACTATTTCAGTGTGGTCTTTGTTGTGACTGTGATGGGAGGGGCAACTGCAGGACCCGGAGTCCGGAGCCCTCGGACCGGATCGAGACCCGGAACCCAGATTCCGGACCGGACTGGACCCTGACAGGAAGTCAGCAAAGAGACACTGAAGCTGGTGGCAGAGAATTCTTTGTTCATCAGGACAAGCAGACTCCTCTGGAGTCTCTCTCAACAGGGTCTCACAAACCCAAATGTACATCACATTTTTACACCCTTAAGATCAATGGTAAAAGCAGGTGATTCAATATAGTTTCAAAAGTTACAATGACATTGCTTACTTCAATATTTTGAGTTGGCGATGCTTCCTTTGAATTACATATTTACAATGGAAAACACCTCTGAATGCTCAAATACCGTTGTCACAAATTAATTCACACCAATAGTCGAAAAGCTTCTGGGGACACTCAAAATGAATGTTGTCAGGGCTGTCTCTGAGTTCAAGAATGTCCTGAGTACACAACAAAGTCACAACAATCACAGGATCTGTGTGCCTTCGCAGGTGGGCTGCCGAACTGGGTCGACAATCACACTCGTGAGTATGCAAGTTCCAGCCAATCAGTGTTTCATTGAGATTGTATTTAATTCCCTTCCTATTATTTCAGTGTTGTTGGGTCTTGACCAAAAGCACAGGAATGTCAATGCTCCCTGCTTAACTTTGCCCTTGTTCTGAGAATGAAGACTACTGTTTAGACTGACACTGTATAGGAGTGGCTTTTATTTTGTGTTAAAGCTTATGAGCCGTAGTGTCTGTTAGCCTTCAGTTTGAGAGTTTTAGTTAATGGCCCTGTTGGCCTGGCATTTCTCTTTTTCTTTTAATTCTGCATAGTTCTTATTACGTTTGTAAAAGTCGGTGAACTGTCCATCTGTCTCTTCCTCTGCCCTTGGACCATCACCGCACATTCCTGTCAACAGGACTTGATCACAAAGAAAATGAACCCAGCGGAGAGAGAACAGCTGACAAGGGTCCTGACCTTTGTTGGTCAGATAAGGGGGAGGATACAGTCAGTGGAGGCTGCGCTGGCAGAGGTAACTCATGCGAGTGACGACTACTCGCAGAGAAACAATCTCAGCCCAAACCCAAGTTCATGAAGGAAAAAATATATTGGTAGAGAGTGGGTTGGCAGAAGTGTCTTGTGTAGTGTGACAGCTACATTCAGAGTGGCAAGCCCAGTCCTAGTAGGAAGGGCAGGTGTCAGACCTCACAGCAACAATTCAGCAACTCACCCTGGGTAGAAGAGTTAGGTGACAGCGATTATTGCTCTCATGGGCGAGGTTCAGTTACAGGCAGAATCAGGAGGCAGCAATCCAACAGCTTTCAGCCAGGACAGTTCCACCACCTCCTCCCCGTTAGCAGTCCCATCAGTCTTGGGCACTAATCTCCTGACTCTCATGACAGCATTTGGACCAGAACCACGTATTCCTCCACCAGGCAGATATTTTATTACCCAGGGTGAGCTGACTTTCCAAGCCCAGCCAGGTCAGCTCAGTGATGATGCATGTAAAGTGGCTTACACGATGAATCTCTAAGACAGACACCCATTCTGCCAGCTCAAGAACAAAGTTTCCCTGCAGCCTAGTCATTCTAGCAATTTGTAGTTGAGTTCAAGAAAGTTTTGGATCTTCCAGTACGGGGTCAGGAAGCTCCCCATTGGTTCTTGGACCTGCACCAAGTAGAGGGACAGTGAGGGATTGCATAGTAAAGTTTCACATGCTTGCAGTTAAGATGGGGAGGAGAGATCCCTCATCACTCCCTTCCAGTGTGGGCTGAGCGTGTCAGTCAGGCATGAGGTCACAGTATGTGACGAGCTGGATAGCCTGCATGTCCTGATAAATCTGGCCATTCAAACTGACAAACATGCAACTGAATGTTGCAGAGAAAGAATACTCCTTAGATTACAGTCTGCGTTCACCCACTCCCTCGTTACCCAGTACACAGTCTGCTGAGGAACCTTTGCATGTGCTCCTATCTCAGGAGGAACAAGATCAGTGTGGGAGAACAGGTTCCTGCCTCTACTGTGGTGATCTTGGGCACTTCTGGATGTCATGTCCCAAGCCCCCAGTAAAAGAGGACACGAACTAGCAGGAAGGGTAATTGTGATGTGTCAATTCTCCCTGCAAGCATCTTCCCTTAATCGCATGATCCTCCCGGCTTCCTTGTCATAGCAGCCTCAGACCCATGAGCTTCAGGCATTTATTGAATCCAGGGCAGCTGGATCCTCATAGATACCTCTCTCACTCAAAGGTGGAGGATTCCAACAGCATTCGGGAGAGAATATCGATGTCAGCTGTCTAGATGGTTGGTCTCTGGACACCGGCAAGATCCCTCTTTCCACAGAACCCCCCAACTTGTGCTAAAGGGCAATGATAGGAGCAGCTCTCCTTCTGTCTTGATGATTCACCTGAAACACAGCTGGTGCCTGGCCTTCCCTGACTACCTTGACACAACCTATGGATCGATTGGTTCCCTAAGGCACTCCAAGAGTGGGGATCGGCATACATGTTTACCCCTCTGGGTCCAGCTCAAGCCCCTGTCAGTGTATTCCCTCCTGTATCAACTGCTAATGTGGACCTGACTGGTGCTCCAGTTGAATATGAGGACCTTCTTAAGGTCTTCAGTAGGAAGAAGGCTACCTCACTGCCTCCAGACTAGCCATACGACTGTGCTCTTACCCTGTACTGGTCCTCCCCGGGGTCACTTCTTTTCCCTCTCTCATCTTGAAATGGTGGCCATGGAGGAGTACATCAAGGAGGCATTAGCCTGAGGACTGATCTATCTGTCAACCTTGCCAGCAGAGACGGGCTTCCTTTTTGTGAGCAAGAAAGATAGCAAGGTCCAATCTTACATTGATTACCAGCCCCTCAACAACATCACAGTGACAAACCACCCTCTTCCCCTGCTTGCATCTGCGCTTGAACATCTCCAAGGAGCCACCATATTCTCCAAGAAAGATCTGCACAATGTTTACAGCTAAGTTTGTATCTGATGAGTGGAAGATTGCGTTCAACACCTCCAATGGCCATTATGAGTACTTTGTGATGCCATCTGGTCCAGCCAACACACCTGCTGTTTTCCAGACCCTGGTCAATGATGTGCTCCAGGAGATGTTGAATCAGTTTGTTTTTGTGTATTTATAAGCTGGCTCTGTGCTACATGGGACCATTCGTAGTGGAGAAGGCTATCAACAAAGTCTCAGTGACTCCCCCTCCCCATCCTCACCATTTAATGGATGGTTCACTGATCTATTCTATATGTCGCCTCCTGGCAGGGTGCAGTATCTAGGGGATTGTGAGGGCTATGGGCTGGAGGAACATTCTAGGGCTCCTGCCCATGTCATCAAAGACAAGTCTCTCATCCAGCGTTCAGTTTGAAAGATCTAGTTAACGGTCTTGTTGGCCTAACATTTATTGTTTTTCCTTTAATTATGCACAATTCTTATTAAAAGTCAGTGAACTGTTTATCCACTTCAGTGTCTCTCCTTCTGCACTAAGGCCATAATCACACATCCCTGTTGTATTGCTTATACAGTACCTGTGATAATGTTTGATATGCTAAGTGTCAACAGCAGTCTGGTCTGCCAGCATGAACTCAAGTCATAATGGTGCAAAAAACTTAGCCATTTTGCCTGGCTTGATGCAGGCCAATTAACACAACCCCATTGTCTTCATGTTTGGTTGATGCATATGCAAATATTTCATGGTGACCATTTTTCAAACTGTATCTCTTAGTCTCTGGGACAGTCTGTGCTCCACAGACAGTGCAAAGGCATGCTTATAACTTTAAATTACTGCTTGCAATTTGCAATCCACATTAAGAGCTGAAGACTGGTTCTCATTTGAATTAGTATCTACTATATTGAAATAACTCCTGAATTCTCCCTAACGGTCTTGGCCAGTATCTGCCTTTCTTTCTTCAATAGACTTGCAGTTGTCCTAAACTCCTAATCTGAACCGTCCAGCTCAGCTGTCACCTTGTGCTGGATGACTTACATTAGCTCTGTAATGTCCTCCAGCCATAAAACTTCCTGATGTACCCAAACATTTTTGATTCTAATCCATTAATCATCATTGAATTTAATTATTTCAGCAAAAGTGATCATGCTTTCAGTTCTCTATATCTCGCGCTCTGGAGATCCTTCTCTGAACCGCTTGGGGCGGCATGGTAGTGTAGCAATAATGTTGCACTGTTAAAGAACCAGCAATCATCAATCGGGGTTCAATTACCACTACGACCTGTAGGGAGTTTATACGTTCTACCTGTGAACGTGTCGGTTTTCTCCAGATGCCCAAGTTGCGTCCCACATTCCAAAGTTGTACAGGTTAGGGTTAGTGAGTTGTGGGAATGGTACGTTGGCGCCAGAAGTGTGGCGACACTTGTCAGCATTTAACTTTATTTTTCAATGTATAAATGACAAGTAAAGCTAATCTAATCTAATCTTGATCTCTCTCACTCTCTTTAACATTTTCTGAACTTGATCAAAATGAACTACTTTGACATACTGTAGTTCCTGGTCATCTGTCTCAATCATCATCATCATCATTGTGTGCTGTGTCATACGACGTAGGTGGTCACAGTCTTTCCACAATCATAATTGTTCTTGCCAATTCTTTCTTCAGAAGTGGTTTGCCATTGCCTTCTTCTGGGCAGTGCCTTTACAAGATGGGATACCTCAGCCATTATCAATACTCTTCAGAGATTGTCAGTGGTCGCATAACCAGGACTTGTGATATGCACCAGCTGCTCATACGACCATCTACCTCCTGCTCCCATGGCTTCACGTGACAGATTGTGGGGCTAAGCAGGTGCTACACCTTTCCCAAGGGTGACCTGCAGGCTAGCAGAGGGAAGGAACACCTTGCACTTCCTTTGGTAGAGACATATCTCCACCCACTCTCAACATCTCCTCCTATTCCTAGTCCCAAACTTTGATATTGCTCCTATGAAGCACCTTAAAGTGCTTGGGTGCACTAATACTTGGATATATTATATGTGCTACCGGGAACAATAGTAAGATCCAAAGACTCTACTAGATTTAATTTCCTTCCTGAAGATCCCGCTCACCCCATTGAGGGCTGAAAAATAAGGCAGAGAACAAAACTCATCACATAATGTTACTCTGACACACACTGTGGCAGGAATGATATAACCAGTCTGACCATGCAGGGCACATCATGTCTAGGACTTGGAGTCCTAGCCTTGAGCTAGAGAGGATAGGGATTCACAATCATGTACAGCTTACGCACAATACTTAAACAATGGATGAAAAGATTTCTTTCCCAATCTATAGTTTAAGTGTGACTCAATCTTCCTTTCACTTTTGGATAAACAGCACCACAGTTGCTCTTTGACTATACATGATGTAATTTCCATTAGGTCTGAATTTGGTACTGAAATGCTCTTACACTATCTTACCTTATTTAAAAACATAAATGAAGTTCATGATTAAGCACTCATATTGAGAACATTTACTGTCCAAAACAAACATAATGAAGCAAATCAAAAGCATTTAATATAAGTCACATTATTAAGAGTTGTCATATTTAGTTAGAATGTTTTCTTTTTAAAGTGCATAGAGTAGAGGAAAACCAGACATGGGCAATAAATGTTATAAATAAATCTGTCATTAAAGTGACCAGGGCCAAATGGCACAGAAATCATTCTCGTTTAATCACACTTTGCAATAATATGAAAACATTTTGGCCACCGATCAATCGGAATATGCAGTATAACTCCACCTTTTGTGAAAGGAAGTTTATAAAGTTTTCAAGCCTCTTCGTATACATGCAACTTTAACTGGTATTCGGAGTCAGCAAGTGCATCAGATTTCAATGACTGACCCACACCAAGAAAAGAGGAATATTTTTTCCACAAATAACTAGAGTGCGCCTACACTCCAAAGAGATGATTGCTTTGTCAAATCACTTGCAATTAAGTCTAGCCATGAGTGAGCAAAGATTTGCATTCAATATCTCGTCAATAGGTATCGGGAATCCAAAACAAGTCAGAAAATTCTGCAAAAGCACAACAGAAAATCTTGGGCCAGGTTGTGCAGGTCTCGGCAGACTACCAAGATCTGTACATAAAGACGTAAGAACAAGGAGCAGAAGTAGGCTTCCATCCCTTCAACCCTGGTCCACCCACTGATCCCTCGAAATGGCACGGGTGCACAGCCTCACAGTGACCGTCCACATAGCAGTTGTTGATGTGTAGCTGGAATTTGCTTATATATAGTATTAATATAGTTTTGAAATTATGCTAATATAATTTTGAAATCTATGTTAATATAATTGTGAAATACCCTGTAGTTAATTATGTGTTAATGAATACAATCCACACATTTTTTAAATAATAAATGTACCACAGGCTTTACTTTGAAACACTTTAGAGCTTCAACATATTTACATTTCAGTGTTCAGTAGGAACACTCACATTTAGCTGTATTCATGACAATTCATATATGGTTAAATGACAATTAAACTTGAATTGAACGGTTACAAATTATAACAATGCACACAGAATGGAAATTGGTAGCTCATTGTCAATAAACTGTCAGCCCGCTGAACACTACTGCTGTCTAGTCAAAGCATTTTACTTTTGCCATTGTGCCTGTCAGTTATTTTGACTTCCTGATATTGTTTATTTGTGTTGTGAGTTGTGGTTTGTGCTTGTTTTTATGTGCGTATCACAAAACAAAATTAAAGAGCCGTGCTGTTTTCAGGCCATGTAAAAATTTCCTGTTCTGAACAATGGTTGGTCTGTGCAGCTGTAAAAAAATTAGAGAGAACGTTGTTTTCATCATTCATCAAGATCATGACTTGCCTTCTACTGCTGTGCCATTTTCCCGCTTTATATCTCTATCTCTTCATTCCCTGACTATCCAAAAATCTAAGTCTGTTTTGAATGAGCTCAATGACTGAGTCTCCACAGAGTTATAAGGTAGAGAATTCTAAAAGTTCACCATACAAGAAATGAAGAAACTATTCTTCATCTCAGTCCTAAACAGTGTAATTCTGAAATTGTGACCTATGTTTCTAGACTCTCGAGCAAAAGGTAACATCCTTCCTCTGTCAAGATCTGGAGCCCTCTAGGAGTTTTGGACCTGCACCTGTATCATACCCCTCTCACCTACATAGCTATTCTAAACTGCTCTTAAATGTTGTCTTTGAACCCATATCTACAACTCCCACTGGCAGCTTGTTCCACCCCTGTGTAAGTAAAGAAGCTCCCCCTAAGGTTCCCCTTAAATAGTTCACCTTTCACCCTAAACCTATGACCTCTAGTTCTAGTCTCACCCAACCTTAAGGGGAAAAGTTGCATGTTTTCCCTATCTATATCCCTCATAATTTTGTATATTTCTATAAGCTCTCCTTTCATTCTCCTACACTCCAGGGAATAAAGTCCTAACCTTTTCAACCTTTCCCTATAATTCAGGTCCTCAATTCCTGACAACATCCTTATAAGTTTTCTCCGCACACTTTCAAGCTTATCAAAATCTTTCCTCAAGGTAGGTAACCAGAACTGCACGTAAAATTCCAAATTCCTCACCAGCATCTGATACATCTTCAAAATATTATCACAATTTCTGCACTTAGAGCTCTGATTTATGAAAGCCAATGTGTCAAGAGTTCTCTTTATGATCCAATCTACCTGTGAAACCATTCTCAAGGAATAATGGATCGGTATTCCCAGATTCCTTTGTTCTACCGCACGCCTCAGTGCCCTACACTGATTGTTAATAGTACTAATCCTTCCCACGTCCCACTACTCATAGGTGGCCAACATGAGGAGAATCTTTTTACTCCTGTTCTTTGTGTTCTGTCCAATAATCAGTTCTCAGCCCACTCCTGTGAACTGTGTTGCCCAAACCTGCTAAGTGGGAACTTTTCACAGAACGGTAATGCGGTAGAGAAAAGCTCTGACAATCTGACAGAGGTGCTTGCAGGTGGCTGACTAGTGATTTTCCAGACTACCAGATGATATTCTTTTAATACCCTGACACATGTTTTTAGATGTTTATAGAAAATAATAAATTTCTAGTGAATCCTGTAAGTTGAAAGCAAGCAATAGAATCAGGTGACACAGGGGATTCTGCAGGCTGTCAATTTCCCTCCGTAGAGGCTGGCTGACCTGCTGAGTTCCTCCAGCATTTTGTGTGTGTATTGCACTGAATTATGTGAGTTTCATGGAACGTGAAACTGGAACTCAAGTGAGTGAAAGAAACCACAGGAATCAGCAACCTATGAGCAGGTGCCAATCCATTTTGATTTTGAAATAGTAAGATAACGCTTTTAATCAGTAATTATTGAACTGATCTTTCAGCACTCCAGAGACCGGGACTAATAATCCAGTATATTCATATCTTAGACGCACAGGAGAATGCTGATGCACCAATCAGGAGGCAATCTGGAGGAGCTCAGCAGGTCAGGCAGCATCTATGGAGGGACATAGGGACATGAACAGTCTATGCTGTTCACTGTGAAAAATGAAATTCATGTTTTAAAATCTGGAAATCTATGAAGCAGATGTCAGTCAGAATGTCCACACATTGCAAGTTTGCCCCCAACATTCTTGAAACACTTGTGTGATTCCAGTCCAATTCAGTAAAACCGATGCATAATTTCTCTCTAAAATGACCGAACGATCCACTCTGTTGCATCAAAGTACTGCCACAGGATTGTAAACAGAGATGAGGGGAGGTGTTGGCCAACGGGGACCGCAGCTGCTGGCCTTTGCAGTGCCCATGTCCAGAATACATAATATGGTATTTATAAATTTGTATTTCTTTAACAGAGAAAAAGGCCATTTGGCTCCTTGAGTCTTTTCCACGTCAGATTTCAGCTTTTCCCTACCACATATTTTCTGTCTTTTTCTCTTCAAATACCTTTGATTCTCTTCATCTTTTAAGGGCTACAATAGAGTCTTTTAAGAGATCCCTGGATAGGTACATGGAGCTTAGAAAAACAGAGGGCTATAGGTAACCCGAGGTAATTTCTAAAGTAAGTACATGTTCGGCACAGCATTGTGAGCCGAAGGACCTGTATTTTGCTGTAGGTTTTTCTGTGTTTCTATGTCTATATTTACCGACAATGTTCCTACCTATAGGTAGAATAATGTAAAGCAGCTGATTAACTTGCCAGCCACCATGTCTTTTGAAGGGTACTGGAGTACCCAGTGAAACCCATATGCTCAACCATACATATAAGATAATAAGAATATAAGAAATAGGAGCAGGAGTAGGTCATCTGGCCATTTAATAAGATTGTGGCTGATCTGGCCATGGACTCATCTGCACCTACCTGCCTTTTCCCCATGACCCTTAATTCCCCTACATACAGCGTTGGAATTCAAGACTGAATCCAGGTTACCAAAGCAGCACTACCTACTGTGGCATTTTTAGAAATGGTCATTCAAGTGCTCGTCAAGATCTTTGAGGTTGTACCGAGTATGCCTTTAGAAGAATATTGAAGTTTCCTAGGCTCTGCAGTAACAGTGAAAGTAGATTTCTTCTGGTCACAATTAAGGAAATCTTAAATGCATTCCAAGGGAATACCAGCAGACAAAGGGGATTTGCATTCCTTCAGTCTGATGTAGATTCCAAATCTATATGCCAGAGGTGGAGGGAGCAAGGTATTTATTCAGCTCCAGAAATAGGCACATTTATTAAAGCAGATGATACACTTTGGGCTGAATGCTGTTTGCCCCCTAGTGATCAGAGAAAAGGATGCAACTTGTTAATCTTTTAATTTAATTCTCTGCTCCTGACTGCCCTGATTTTTTTTCACACAAAAGCTCAAAAGAAAAACAGTGGAATATTATTCTTCCCACTTAAATTGACTTCAAAGTAAACGTATTCCTTTGTGGCAAAAGGGAATGTGGGTGCAGCAACCATCTGTGCTGAATAAATAGTCTTTATTTTCCATGTGATTTTGCAGTGTTCTTTCAAAGTCTAGTCATTCATGCCACTTGTTTAAAGTTTTAATGGAGTTTAGATTACCTGCCTATATTTCCCACTTCTCGGCACAGTGTGTACTGAATGCCCATACGTGCTTGTTAAAATACTTTAGTGGATTGTTGTCACATCTGAAGGGCCAAGGTCACTTTGTTCCATGTACAGTAAACAGAGAAATTCAGTGCTTTAAAATTACCCCCACCTAGAACAGAAATCACAGGAGCTTTGTTGCAAACTTCCCTATATTTATTCCACTCCTCTGATGTTACATAAAACTAATTGTACTATTTTCAGTTACTACAAAGTAAACATATTCTAAGTGTGTGCCAAGATCCTGTACTAGGAATCAGAATCAGAGTCAGGTTTATTAACAATATGCTGTAATATGTTGTGAACTTTGTTGCTTTGTGGCAATGGTACATTTTAATTGGTCCATACTTGATATTTTATTTGGACCTTATTTGAGTCACATATTTTATTCACCCTTATTTATTTGAGACACAATATAGGATGTGGGCACATAATGTAATTTGCCACTTTAATACAGCTAATTCTTTTCTAGGACATCTCACTTCTAACACATTAAATGGCATAAAATGCCAAGCCCAGGTTAGAAAATCTGAATTGCAAAGGTATGAGAATCTCAGGATCAAAAGGTTGGGGGGAGAAAAGCTAGCAAGGAACAAGGCAAAGAACAGCCCTGAGGATTGTTTGGTTTCACCAGTTCAGATTGGTTTGAGCAGCAACAAGTGGGCATAGCTTCCCAGCGAAATGTGCAGCTGAATCACAGAATCACAAAGCAGTGTAGCGCAGAAATGAACCCTTTTGGCCCACCTCACCCGTGCCAACCATGACATCTTTCTATGCCAGTTCCATTTTCCTGCCTTAGGCCTAAATCCTTCTACCCTTTTCCTAAACAAGTACCTGTCCGAAAACATTAACATTGTAATAATTCTGCCTCCGTTACCTCATCCAGCAGTTTGTTCCAGATATCTACCTATCCATAATACCCTACATGAAATGCCCTCATATCTCCTCCGGAACAGAATTTCAACCTCATGTCAGAGCCCAGAGAGCTGTCACAGTGAATTCAGTTTTTACTCCCCCAGGTTATTGAGACTTAGCTTATGCCCCGCTCAAGCCTTACAGTACAGGAGTAAATCGTGTTCTGTTCACGTCATGGTGCACACCCTGCAATCTTAGGGATTTGTAACATACAAATGAGGTGGATGGTAACAGAATACAGGAACAGGCCTGCACTTTGTGCAATCAGAACTTGTCTTAAAACTCTGCATTACCCAGGTGGTAGTAGCAAAGGGCTTTGTAAGTACTTTGAGAATTGTCAGCAGACAATATGTAAGGTTTTTTTTTCCCCAAAAAACTGATTAAAGTATTTCTGATGCAAGAGGTGTAAAGTCGCCCTTTAAATGAGTCGAGCAGAGATTATACGCTGTGCAAGTGATTCGATCTTCACATCCCATTGATGGATAGAGTGCAGTAAGATTTAAAGGGCAGCAGGAGATGGTTAATAAAGTTGGATTTTAATGAGAGGCTGTGTTTTCGAACTAATAGTGCCTTTCCTAACTCTTCTCAGAAGATTAATTGTGAGCATGCTATTCCCTGCTTTCCAGCAATTTTTGTGCTGTCAGCTATTTGCCCAGTAAACCAATGCAAGTTAACTCCATTATTTCCATGCACTGAGACACAAGGGACCTGGCCTCGGACTCTCTATATACCTTCATAAATGGCTCCTGTCAACACTGGGATCACAGAAGGGGGAAATTCATTTAATTTTTTCCTTGTGCAACAATTTATAACCCAAATACTTAATCTAAGCTTTTTCCCTTCAGGTTGGGTGATTCAAGAACTAAGGGACATGGGTTTAGAGTGCAAGGTGAAATATTTAAGGAGAATCAGGGGGTGATGCAAGTATGGAACAAGCTGCCAGCAGAAGTGTCGATGTGGGTTCAGTTGAAGAGAAGTCTGGATAGGTGCATGGATGAGAGAGGCATGGAGGACTATGGTCAAGGACTGTACAGAAAGCCAGGCCAGAATGGATAAGATGGGCCAAAGGTCCTGTCTCTGTGCTGTAGTACACTGTGGCTCCATGACATTAAGCAGATGAGGGCTTGTGTTAGCCAGCACATGGGGAAACACAGTACCCATTCCAATTATGGTTAAATTGATTATGCAAAGACCCAATTGAACATGCAAGACATGGCCTTGTGTTTCAGAGTGCCAGATAACTGCATGGTTTAATCAATCATACACTGATGAAAATAGACAGTAATTAATGCTCCTTTTGTAGTCCTATACTGGTGAATATGGCACTAATCACTGAACTGGTGCAACGAAGTTGATCCCAATGCCACAAGGAGGGAAGCAGAGCTAAACAGTTCATACCTGTATTTCCAACATACCCATGGACAATGTCTAGGCCATTGATCTATTCTGTGGGCTGGTAGAGTGGGGTGGAATGATACGCCCCTGGTGGCACTCAAGAAGGTGCGACCAAAAGTGATAGATTCCGCCACGAGTGATTTTATTGCAACAATGCCATATCCCTTCGCAGAGAAAAGCCCATGCAAGATGACGTATTGATGTAAAGCAGGGAAGTGTGGGGAATGCGTCTGCTTCTGATCTCTGCTGATGCAGTCAGTCTAGGGTTTCGTTCCTTACTTTAAGAGCTTTTATAAAAATACAGCAATAGATCATCAGGGTCTGGGAAAGTATAATGTATAATCTGACTTGCTCCAAACGAATCTCCTTGGTTTACGTCACCCTAACGAGTCCATTTCACTGTGCTGTGGCAGTGGAGAATGCACAGAGCTGCCTGGTAATCTGCAAGTGGGTGTGTTATAAAGCAAAACCATTTCAGTCTAGCATTCAGCATCTCATTGTTTCACCTACTAAGGTTCGACAGTCATACTGTATACTCTATCTTTTTAAAAATATAACAATTTAGAATCAGGATCAGATTTAATATCTTCGGCATATGTTATGAAATTTGTTAACTTTGTGACAGCAGTACAATGAATTGCATGATAAATAAATATAGAGAGAAAACTGAGTTACATTAAGTATATGCAGTGCCTGTAACAATGTACTACATACAGAGCTAGAGACAACACGCAGTCGGTAAGTCGTTTCGAGACTAGTTTATTCAAACTTCGCGGCACTGGCATTTAATCCCTAGCGCCCGCCCTCTCCGGGCGGAAATGACGTCAGAGGTGCTTTACCAAAGTCTCCCCCCAAGTGCTGGCTATTTGTGAGCCAGTTCTCCTGCACAGAAAGTGGGTCGCCACATAACCCCCGCCCCCCCAGTACTGGCGATACATCCCCCAATATCCACAGTCTGGATCAGCCTCTGTTTGGGAGGTCTGCCTCTGCGCCGGGGTGCCTGAACCTCGACCGGCTGCACCAAGTCCACATGGGCTGGTTTGAGTCGGTCCACCGTGAAAAACTCCTCTTTCCCCCCAATGTCCAGAACATACGTGGACCTGTTGTTGTTGATCACCTTGAATGGCCCCTCGTACAGCCGCTGTAGCGGTGCCCGGTGTCTGCCCCTTTGTACAAACACAAACTTACAGTTCTGCAGGTCTTTGGGTACATGGGTCGGGGTCCGTCCGTGCTGTGAAGTCGGTACAGGGGCCAGGTTGCCGAGCCTCTCACGTAGTCTGTCCAGGATTGCTACAGGTTCTTCCTCTTGCCCCCTTGGGGCTGGTATGAACTCTCCTGGGATGGCCAGGGGTGCGCCGTACACCAACTCGGCCGATAAGGCATGCAGATCCTCTTTGGGCGCTGTACGAATTCCAGGCAGGACCCAGGGAAGCTCGTCCACCCAGTTAGGTCCTCTCAGGCGGGCCATGAGAGCCGACTTCAGGTGACGGTGGAAACGCTCCACTAGTCCGTTTGACTGTGGGTTGTAGGCAGTAGTGTAGTGCAGCTGCGTTCCCAACAGGCTGGCCACAGCTGACCACAGGCAGGAGATGAACTGGGCGCCTCCGTCAGAGGAAATGTGGGCCGGTACCCCGAAGCGTGCTACCCAGGTTGCAATCAGCACTCGGGCGCAGGAATCGGCAGATGTGTTGGTGAGCGGGACCGCCTCTGGCCACCTCGTGAACCGGTCTACCATAGTTAGGAGGTACCACGCTCCTTGGGACACTGATAGGGGGCCCACGATATCCACATGAATGTGGTCAAACCTCCGGTGGGTGGGTTCAAACTGCTGCGGCGGGTCAACAGTTTGTGGTCCGTGAACGTGGTGAATGGCCTGCCTTCTAAGAAGTACCTGAAATGCCGGATTGCCAGATACAGTGCCAACAGCTCCCGGTTGAAAGCACTGTACTTGAGTTCGGGTGGTCGTAGGTGCTTGCTGAAGAACGCCAGGGGTTGCCAGCGCCCCTCGATGAGCTGCTCCAGCACCCCACCGACTGCTGTGTCGGATGCGTCCATCATGAGTGCAGTCAGAATGTCCGGTCTGGGGTGCGCCAGCATCGCGGCATCTGCCAAGGCTTCCTTGGCTTTAACGAATGGCATTGGGGGGGAAGACATTGACATGGATAGAAAACTGGTTGACAGATAGAAAGCAAAGGGTAGCGGTGAATGGGTGTTTCTTGGAATGGCAGGTGGTGACTAGTGGGATGCCACAGGGCTCAGTATTGGGACCACAGCTGTTTACGATTTACGTCAACGATTTAGATGAAGGCATTGAGAATAACATCAGCAAGTTTGCTGATGATACTAAGCTGGGTGGCAGTGTGACATGTGATGAGGATGTTAGGAGAATTCAGGGTGACTTGGATAGGCTGGGTGAGTGGGCAGATACTTGGCAGATGACATTTAATGTGAATAAGTGTGAGGTTATCCACTTTGGGAGTAAGAACAGGAAGGCAGATTATTATCTGAACGGTGTAAAGTTAGGTAAGGGAGAAATACAAAGAGATCTAGGAGTCCTTGTTCATCGGTCACTGAAGGTGAATGAGCAAGTGCAGCAGGCAGTGAAGAAGACTAATGGAATGTTGGCCTTTATTACAAAGGGAATTGAGTACGAGAGCAAGGAAATCCTCTTGCATTTGTACAGGGCCCTGGTGAGACCACACTTGGAGTATTGTATACAGTTTTGGTCTCCAGGGTTAAGGAAGGACATCCTGGCTATAGAGGAAGTGCAGTGTAGATTCACAAGGTTAATTCCTGGGATGTCAGGACTGTCTTACGCAGAGAGGTTAGAGAGACTGGGCTTGTACACGCTGGAACTAAGGAGATTGAGAGGGGATCTGATTGCAACTTATAAGATTATTAAGGGATTGGACAAGATAGAGGCAGGAAATATGTTCCAGATTCTGGGAGAGTCCAGTACCAGAGGGCATGGTTTGAGAATAAAGGGTAGGTCATTTAGGACAGAATTAAGGAAAAACTTTTTCTCCCAGAGAATTGTGGGGGTCTGGAATGCACTGCCTGGGAAGGCAGTGGAGGCCAATTCTCTGGATGCTTTCAAGAAGGAGCTAGATAGGTATCTTATGGATAGGGGAATCAAGGGATATGGGGACAAGGCAGGAACCGGGCATTGATAGTAGATGATCAGCCATGATCTCAAAATGGCGGTGCAGGCTCGAAGGGCCGAATGATCTATTTCTGCACCTATTGTCTATTGAAAGCGGCCGCAGCATCCTCATCCCAAGTAATGTCCTTGCCTTTACCCGACATCAGGGTGTACAAAGGGCGCATGATACGGGCTGCTGAGGGGAGGAAATGGTGGTAGAAGTTCACCATACCAACGAACTCCTGTAGGCCTTTGACCGTGTTGGGCCGGGCAAAGTGGCGGATCGCATCTACTTTGGTGGGCAGAGGTGTTGTCCCGTCTTTGGTAATCCTGTGGCCCAGGAAGTCGATGGTATCGAGACCGAACTGGCATTGTGAAGCCGAAATCACTCAGGTGGGAGTAGAGCTGGCGGAGGTGGGATAGATGCTTCTGGCGATTACTGCTGGCTATAAGGATGTCATCCAAATAGATGAACGCAAAGTCCAGGTCGCGTCCCACCGCATTCATTAGCCACTGGAACGTCTGTGCAGCATTCTTCAGGCCGAACAGCAATTGGAGGAACTCGAACAGGCCAAACGGGGTGATAAGTGCTGTTTTGTGGATGTCTTCACGGTGCACCGGGATTTGATGGTATCCCTGGACGAGGTCTACTTTGGAAAATATTCTTGCCCCGTGCAGGTTTGCTGCAAAGTCCTGTATGTGCAGCACAGGATAGCAGTCTGGAGTTGTAGCCTCGTTCAGTCTGCGGTAGTCGCCGCATGGTCTCCAACCCCCAGCTGCTTTGGGCACCATGTGCAGGGGGGAGGCCCATGGGCTGTCAGACCGCCATACGATCCCCAATTCCTCCATCCTCTTGAACTCCTCCTTCGCCAGGCAGAGCTTTTCAAGGGGGAGCCTTCGTGCGTGGGCGTGGAGGGGTGGTCCCTGGGTCGGAATGTGGTGCTGAACCCCATGTCTGGGCATGGCTGCCGTGAACTGCGGTGCCAGAGTCGATGGAAAGTCCACCAGGATTCTGGTGAATTAGTTGTCCGACAGCGTGATGGAGTCCAGGTGTGGGGCCAGCAACTTGGCTTCACCCAGGGAGAGCGTCTGGAAAGTCTCGGCATGTACCAGTCTTTTCCCTTGCAAGTCGACCAGCAGGCTGTGAGCTCGCAGGAAGTCCACCCCCAGGAGTGGTTGGGCCACGGCGGCCAGTGTGAAGTCCCACGTGAACCGGCTGGTGCCGAACTGCAGCTGCACTGTGCGGGTGCCGTAGGTCCATATCGTGCTGCCGTTTGCGGCCCTCGGGTTGGGTCCTGGCTTCCTGTTGCGGGTGTCATACCCCATTGGGGGGCAAAACGCTGATTTCCGCTCCGGTGTCAACCAAGAAGCGGCGTCCCGACTGCTTGTCCCAGACGTACAAGAGGCTGTCCTGGTGGCCAGCCGCCATAGTCATTAGGGACAGCTGGCCCTGGCCTTGGCCCTTACAGGGCAGGCGACAATGGCGAGCTTCTGTGCCCCACCACTGGTGGTAGAAACACCACTGTTCACTGGCCTCCTCACTCCTGCCTCTGTGTTGTGTGCGCCCCCCTGCCAGGCCTGGTCTGGTCCGCTGTTGGGCGCGTGGCCTGGTAATCTGACCGACGGATGCCACGCTCTCCCTCTTGGCTTTCCACAGCACGTCTGCCTGGGCCGCCACCTTCCGGGGGTCGCTGAAATCTGCGTTGGCCAGCAGCAGATGTATGTCCTTGGGCAGTTGCTCTAGGAACGCTTGCTCGAACGTGAGGCAGGGCTTGTGTCTGTCAGCCAGGGCCAGCATCTCATTCATCAATGCTGACGGCAGTCTGTCTCCCAAACCATCCAGGTGAAGCAGGCGAGCACCCCACTCACGCAGCGAGGGGCCAAAGGTCCCAATGAGCAGTGCTTTGAATGCTTCATATTTGCTTTCTTCCGGAGGCGACTGTATGAAATCCGCAACCTAGGCGGCCGTCTCCTGGTCAAGGGTGCTCACCGCGTGATAATAACGCGTGGAATCAGAAGATATCTGCCGAATCTGGAACTGGGCTTCTGCTTGGCTAAACCACACGCGTGGTCGCAGCGTCCAGAAAGTTGGCAGTTTTAATGAAACTGCGTGAACAGATGAAGAGTCTGTCATCTTTGGTCCAAATCCCGTTTGGACCATCGGGGTCACCAATGTAGCGATGTGCTACACACAGCGCTGAAATAATGACACGCAGACGGTAAGTTGTTTCGAGACTAGTTTATTCAAACTTCGCGGCGCTGGCATTTAATTCCTAGCGCCCGCCCTCTCCAGGCGGAAATGACATCAGAGGTGCATTACCAAAGTCTCCTCCCGCGCGCTGGGTATTTGTGAACTGGTTCGCCTGCACAGAAAGTGGGTCACCACATGCCTACAAAAAGTATTCACCTACCCCCACCCCCCCCCCAGAAGTTTTCATGTTTTATTGTTTTACAACATTGAATCACTGTGGATCTAATTTGGATTCTTTGACATGGATCAACAGAAAAGACTCTTCCATGTCAAAGTGAAAACAGGTTTCTACAAATTGGTCTAAATTTATTACAATTATTAAACGCAAAGTAATTGATTGCATAATTACTCACTCCTTTAAGTCAGTGTTTAGTAGATGCACCTTTGGCAGCAATTACAGCCCTGAGTCTATGTGATAGATGTCCTGACGAAGGGTCTCAGCCCAAAACGTCGACAACACTTCTTCCTATAGATGCTGCCTGGCCTGCTGCGTTCCACCAGCATTTTGTGTGTGTTGCTTGGATAGATCTCTATCGGTTTTGCACATCTGGACACTGCAAATTTTTTCCCATTCTTCTTTGCAAAACTGTTCAAGTTCTATCCGATTGCATGGGGATCGTGAATATACAGCCCTTTTCAAGTCCAGCCACGAATTTGCAATTGGATTGAGGTCTGGATTCTGACTTGGCCACTCCAGGACAATAACTTTGTTGTTTTTAAGCCATTCTTGTGTAGCTTTGGCTTTATGCTTGGGGTCATTGTCTTACTAGGAAACAAATCTTCTTCCAAGTTACAGTTCTTTTGCAGACTGAATCAGGTTTTCCTCCAGGATTTCCCTGTATTTTGCTACATTCATTTTACAAGCATTCCAGGGCCTGCTGCAGTGAAGCATCCCAACGTGTGCTTTTGATGATGTGCGGTGTTTGGTTTATGCCAAACATAATGTTTAGTCTTATGGCCAAAAAGCTGACTTTTGGTTTCATCAGACCATAGAACCTTCTTCCAGCTGACTTCAGAGTCTCCCGCATGCCTTCTGGCAAACTCTGGCTGACATTTCATGTGAGCTTTTTTCAGCAGCGGCTTTTGCCTTGCCACTCTCCCATAAAGCTGTGACTAGAGAAGCATCCAGATAACAGTCATTGTATGAGCTGTCTCTCCCATCTCAGCCGCTGAAGCTTGTAACTCCTCCATAGTTGTCATAAGTCTATTGACGGCCTCTCTCACAAGTCCTCTTCTTGCATGGCTACTCTGTTGTTGAGGACAGCCTGTTCTAGGCAGATGTACAACTGTACCATATTCTTTCCATTTCTTGATGATTGACTTAACCGTACTCCAAGGGATATTCAGTGACATGGAAGTTTTCTTGTCTCCATCTCCTGACTTGTGCTTTTCAATAACCTTTTTGCAGAGTTGCTTGGAGTGTTCTTTTGTCTTCACCCTGTAGTTTTTGCCGGGATACTGACTCACCAGATATACTGGACCTTCCAGATACAGGTGTATTACTACAATCAATTGAAACGCCTTGACTGCACGCAGATCTCCAAAAACAGACCTCTTTTTAACTTATTATCTAACTTTTAAAACCAATTGTCTACACCAGTGATGATTTGGTGTGAATAAGGAGTGAATACTTATGCAATCAATTACTTTGTGTTTTATATTTGTAATTAATTTAGATGACTTTGTAGAGATCTGTTTTCACTTTGACACAAAAGATTATTTTTCTGTCAATCAGTGTCAAAAAAAGCCAAGTTAAATCCACAGTGATTCAAAGTTGTAAAACAATAAAACATGAAAACTTCAAGGGGGGCAAATACTTTTTTTTATAGGCACTGTATATGTCTATTAAATAGCTATGTTAAAATTAGTACAAAATAACAGAAATAAAAACGTGGTGAGGTAGTGTCACAGGTTCAATGTCCATTTAGAAATCAAATGACAGAGTGGAAGAGGCTGCTGCTGAATCACTGAGTGTGTGTCTTCGGGCCTCTATACCTCCCTCCCGATGGTAACAGTGTGAAGAGGGCATGTCCCCGGGTGGTGGGGGTTCTTAACGATGGACGTCACCTTCCTAAGGCACTTCCTTGATACTGCAGAGGCTGGAACCCATAATGGAGCTGGCCAATTTTACAAGTTCCTGTAACTCATTTCAATCTTGTGCAGTAGCCCCCACATAACAGTAGGTGATGCTTCTTGGCAAGAGTCTTTTGAAGATTCCCACTTAGTTAATTCTGGATAAGTATAAACAAGTGCAGAAAGTGATCTAGTGTTATTGTGATTTTAACAATAGCTATAACTTTGATAAGTTTTAAGTTCCAGGAAGACTCCAAGTAGAATAGATGAAGCAACACACACAAAATACTAGAGGAGCTCAGCAGGTCAGGCAGCATCTGTACAAATGACGTTTCAAGCCAAGACTCTTCTTCTGTCATGCTCCCTTCTGGTGATTGCCCACCTGGCTATTTACCTCAGGAATTGGGCCTCAGTCACCTCATTTAGTCCCAATCCTTCCCAGGTTCCACTAACAACAAACACCTGCCTTCCATCAGCAAATGCAGTATAAAAACCCTGTGACCACAACAAGGAGCTGCCAGTTCGTTGGTTGACTCTGGTGTGAGTAATCTTGTTTCATGGTTCTTAGGACTACCAGTTCTAGGTCAAGCATTGCTCCTGGATACTGATTCCACGTTCGCTATGTTAATGATGCCTCCTGACTCTGCCTCCATGCCAGTGTTCTGCACTTGGGTTCATTGCCACTGCCATGTCCTTGCAACATCTTCAAGGCTGAGAAGTGGGGAAGGCACTGGAATAAAAAGATGGAGGAGGGGGAAAGAAGTAAACTAGAAGGTAAACTGAGATCTTGCCCCTTCCTTCTCAGTCCTGAAGAAGGATCTCGGTCTGAAACATCGACTAACTATTCATTTCCATAGATGCTGTCTGACCTGCTGAGTTCCTCCAGCATTTTGTGTGTTTTGCTTTAGATTTCCAGCATTTGCAGACTTTCTCATGTTTAAAAGTAGAAAAGTATCACTTGTACTCTGTGAAGTGTCTCAACCAGAAATGTTGACGGTCCACTTCCCTCCATAGATGCTGCCTGACCTACTGAGTTCCTCCAGCAACTTGTGTGTTGTTCCAGATTCCAGCATCAGCAGCCTTTTCTGTTTCTTTTTATGTCACTTGTTTTCACAGTCTAACAGAAGTATTTTTTCTACAAAGCAACAAAAAAGCTTTAAAGTTGCATGAGATTTAATAACTAACATTTCAATTAAAACATTGTAGCGTGCTCATAAATCACTCATTCAAGCCCGCATAATTGAGGTTTATCCTGGGCCACAGGTGTCCGCAGATTTATGCGTGCTCAGTTCTTGTTTTTTTTAATGGTTACGAACATTAAGCCAGATTGTCCTGGATTCATCCCACTAACAAAACTCACATCTGACAGAATCTGTGTCATCTCATTGTAAGTATGGACACTCAGGAAGCACAAACAAGATTGACAAAGACCTTTGAGATAGTTTACAAATATCTATAACAGAGATATTAAAACACACTTCAAATAGCTTTCAATAATTCAAAGTTAGGAAAATATTCAAAACTCAAAAGAATAAATTATTGAAAACACCTTAAATGCGAGCTGATTGTGCTCACTCTCCGTGATGGTCACTTCTCTCTCCACGGCGCTGAAGCTATGAAGACGGCCCCAGCTGAGAAGCTCTGTGTTTGCTACTTTGATGAACTGAGAAGTGAGGTTTTGGACCTACTCCAGGGTGCTCCAGGGTTCGGATCTGAGGACTCGATTTGGCTCGGAAAGTTGTTCTTTGTATCAATCGTTTGCATGGTTTGTGTTTAATTTTTTCTATCTCTTGCACATCAGGTGTTGGTCTTTCATTCTTTTTCTTTTATTGGAAATTTTTGGGTTTCTTGCTTGGAGGCTACCTGTGAGCAAACAAACCCCAAGGTTGTATAATTCATACATTCTTTGATTATAAATGTACTTTGAATCTCTGTGATCGGGCTCAACGTCCATACTTACCTTCAGAACTTGGTTGCAAACTAGTGTCAGGTGAAGAGCACCAGGAAGGCACAGGATTAGGAATCCTGCTTCCCAGCTGGATCTAATCTAT
Source organism: Hypanus sabinus (assembly GCF_030144855.1). Taxonomy (NCBI): domain Eukaryota; kingdom Metazoa; phylum Chordata; class Chondrichthyes; order Myliobatiformes; family Dasyatidae; genus Hypanus; species Hypanus sabinus. The sequence continues at coordinate 26,399,672 of NC_082713.1, read as the reverse complement.
CTAATCCAGCCGGGAAGCAGGATAGCTGATCCTGTTCCTCCCTGGTATTCTTCATCCGAAACTAGACCATAAGACTAGAAGGCATAGGAGCAGAATTAGACTATTCAGCCCTACAGATCTGCTCCGCCATTTCATCAGGGCTCATACATTTCCTTCTCAACCCCAGTCTCCTGCCTTCTCTCTGTAACTTTTCACACCCTGACTGATCAAGGATCTATCAAACTCTGCTCTAAATGCATCCAATGACCTGGCCTCCACAGCCGCCTGTTACAACAGATTCACCACCCACTGGCTAAAGAAATTCCTCCTTGTCTCTGTTCTAAATGGACATCTCTCTATTCTGAGGCTGTGCCCTCTGGTCCTAGGCTCTACCACCATAGCAAACATCCTACAAACAAGAGAAAGTCTGCAGATGCTGGAAATCCAAGCAACACACACAAAATGCTGGAGGAACTCAGCAGGCCTGGCAGCATCAATGGAAAAAGCACGGTTGACGTCTCAGCTTGATACACAAACTGATGCTGACTGGCCTGCCAAGTTCCTCCAGCATTTTGTGTGTGTTGCATAGCAAACATCATTTCCACATCCACTCTGTCTAGGTTTTTCAATATTCAATAGGTTTCAATGAGATCCCCCTTCATTCTTCTGAATTCCAGTGAGGACAGGGCCAGAGCCAGAAATCGCTCCTCATCCGGTAAGTCTTTCATTCCCAGAATCATTCCCATGAACCTCCTCTGAACCCCCTCCAAAGACAACACATCATTCCTTAATAAGGGTCCAGATTGCTCACAACACTCCAAGTGAGTCATCAACGCCTCATAAAGCCTCAGCATTACATTATTGCTTTTATGTATTAGTCCTCTCGAAACAAATGGTAACGTTACATTTGCCTTCCTCACCATCGACTCAACCTGCAAATTAACCTTTAGAGAATCCTGCATGAGGACTCCCAAATCCCTTTTGCACTTTGGATTTTCTCACCATTTAGAGAATAGGCTGTGCTTTTATTCCTTCTACCAAAGTGCACGACCATTCAGCTCCTGACACCTGCCTTACCTTCGCTCATTCCCCTAATCTGTCCAAGTTGTTGGGCAGACACCCTGCTTCCTCAGCACTACCTGCCATTCCACCTAACTTCGTATTGTCTGCAAACTTAGCCACAAAGCTATCAATCCCATCATCCAAATAACTGACATTCAAGAAGCAGAACACAAACAGTCACAGGCAGCCAATCAGAAAAGGCTCCCTTTATTCCCACTCTTTGCCTCCTGCCATCAGCTGATACTCTATCAATGCTAGCACCTTTCCTGTAATACCAAGTTCTCTTATCTTGCTAAGCAGCATCATGCACGGCACCTTGTTGAAAGCCTTCTGAAAGTTCAAGTTCACAATGTCAACCGATTCTCCTTCGTCTATCCTGATTGTTATTTCCTCAGAGAATTCCAACAGATTTGTCAGGCAAGATTTTCCCTGAAGGAAACCATGCTGGCTGACTTTCAAAGGCAACACGAGTGAATCTGCAGATGCTGGAAATAAATAAAAACACAAAATGCTGGCAGAACTCAGCAGGCCAGACAGCATCTATGGGAGGAGGTAGTGACGACGTTTCGGGCCGAAACCCTTCGTCAGGAGTGAAGTAACATGGGATAGTAGAGGGGGGATAAGAAGTGGGGGGAGGGATAAAGTAGAGAGCTGGGAAGTGATTGGCTGAAGGGAAATAGGCTAGGGGGAGGTGGAGAATTATGGGAAATAAAAGAGAAAGAAAGGTAGGGCTGGGGGGAGATTATGGGAGGGGGAAAAAGAGAGAGAAAGAGAACCAGACTAAAATAATAGATAGGGATGGGGATAAGGGGGGGGGGGGGGGTCAGGGGTATCAACGGAGGTCAGTGAGTTGGATGTTCATGCCGGCAGGAAGGAGGTTACCTAGGTGGGAGATAAGGTGTTGCTCCATCGACCTGCATGTGACCTCATCTTGATGGTAGAGGAGGCCATGGACAGACATGTCGGAGTGGGAGTAGTCTGTGGAATTGAAGTGTGTGGCCACAGGGAGATCCCGCCACTGCTGGAGGACTGAGCGCCGGTGTTCAGCGAGTCGGTCTCCCAGTCTGCGGCGGGTCTCCCCAATGTATAAATGGCCACATCGGGAGCACCGGATACAGTATATCACCCCAGTTGACTCACAGGTGAAGTGGTACCTCACCTGAAAGGACTGTCTGGGGCCTGGGATGGTGGTGAGGGAAGAAGTGTGGGGGCAGGTATAGCACTTCTTCCATTTGCAGGGATAAGTGCCTGGAGGGAGGTCGGTGGGGAGGGATGGGGGGGATGAATGGACAAGGGAGTCACGTAGGGAGTGACTTTGTCCTGTTTAGCCATGCACCTCCAAGTACCCCAAAGCCACATCCTGAACAATCGACTCCAACATCTTGCCAAGCACTGAAGTCAGGCTAGCTGGTTTATAATTTTCTTCCTTCTGCCTCCCCCCACCCCTAAAGAGGGGAGTGACATTCGCAATTTTCCAGTCCTCCAGAACCATTCCAGAATCAAGTGATTCTTGAAAGATCATGCCTCCACAATCTCTTCAGCTACCTCTTCCACAACCCTGAGATGTAGTCCATCTGGTCCAGGAGACTTATCTATCTTCACAACTCTCAGCTTCCCAATCACCTTCTCCCTAGAAATAACAACTGCACTCACTTCTGTCCCCGACACTCTCAAATTTCCACCCCATGCCTAGTGTCTTCAACAGCGAAGACTGGTGCAAAATACTTCTTCAGTTTATTTGCATTTCCTTGTCCCCCAATACAATCTCTCCAGTGCCATTTTGCAGTGGTCTGATAACTACCCTCACTTCTCTTGTACTCTCTTCTACAAGATTACAAACCAGTTCTGAAGATATGTGTGGACAGGGTCATTGAAACTTGGATTTGGAGGAGTGGAAAGTGAAGTGGACACCAAGGAGAAGATCAGAGTGGTCAGGCCCAACCCTGTAAAATATGACAAATAGTCTTATCTCTAAGATGCTTGCAAATAGGGTTCTTAATGTAGCAGAACCAAATCACCATTGTGAACTCCAGGTTAAAAAATGCAGATAAGATCAATCCCATTAAAAAATGCTGGAGCACTATTGCTTGCTGCTGTTCAAGTTCAAATTTATTGTCATGTATACATTCCTCTGGGGCCAAGGCGCAAAGCACAGTACATATAGTCACACACACAACATACAGTCACAAATAATATTAGCACATTGCTGAATGGCATGGCCTGCAGATTGGCAGGTTGACATAAAGTGTGAGATGCATATTCATTTAAGTTTGTTGAGAAATGCTTAGTCATTAATAACAACACACACAAAATGCTGGAGGAACTCACTCGTTCAGGCAGCATCTATGGAAGTGAATAAAGAAATGAGACGCCTGCATCAGGACTGGAAAGGAAGGGCAAAGAAGCCAGCATATCCCAGTGCCTTCTCTGGATTTCTAGCATCTGCAGAATCTCTTGCGTTTATTCATTACCAGCACAGGATGTTGCCTATGCAAAGTTTAAAGTTTTAGCAGTGTTGCCAAACGTGCGTTGTATTACACTGCCAGATGCCCAGTGTAAGCCTGGCATAAACCAAGAAGCATTTTGGTTGCTATATATATAAAGAGTTCTGCTCACTTTTAATGATCAATTTCACATTTCAATTCAATCACCTGCTGCATGGAAAATCTGAACAGAAAACTGAGTTTCCCTATCAGTGGCTCTGTTAGGAGAACACAAAAGGCTCTCTCATTGCCTTGGCTCATATTTGTCTCCACCACTCATGTAGTTATTGTTAATTCATCCCAATGTTATTTGTGATTCTGGCCAAGTGCAAATTGGGTGTTACATTACCCAAAAAGAAACAGTGAGTGGGCTTGAAATTAAGAAAGATAAATCCGTAATCAAAGCTTTTCCTCTTCATTTTTACCCTCCGTCCACACTAAAACGGCATTTTCATCCCCCGAGAATAGGCGCTCGTGAGGGGTGGCATTGGTGGACGTACATAACAGAGAGCGGATAGAGTGAAGTGCCTCAGGGAGGACCTCCTGCCATCGAGAGACCGGCAACCCCTTTGACTTAAGGGCAAAAAGTGTGGCCTTCCACATTGTGGCATTCTCCCTCTCCATCAGCCCATTTCCCCGGGGATTATATCTCGTGGTCCGACTAGTAGCAATGCCCCTAGCCAGCAGGTACCGGCGCAGCTCGTCACTCATAAAGGAGGACCCTCTATCACTGTGGATATAGCAGGGATATCCGAACAGAGTGAAGAGCTGGCGCAGGGCTTTTATGACGGACGTGGCAGTGGTGTCGGGGCAGGGGATGGCAAAGGGGAACCGCGAGTACTTGTCGCTAATGTTGAGAAAGTAGACATTGCAGTCGGTGGAGGGAAGAGGGCCCTTAAAGTCAACACTCAGTCGCTCAAAGGGGCGGGTGGCCTTGACAAGTTGCACCGTGTCAGGACGGTAGAAGTGCGGTTTGCACTCAGCGCAGACTTGGCAGTCCCTGGTCATCGCCCTGATGTCCTCCAGGGAGTACGGCAGGTTGCAGGCTTTCACGAAATGGTAAAATCGGGTGACCCCCGGATAGCAAAGATGTGCATGAAGGGCGTATAGCTGGTCGAGCTGTGCGTAGCACACGTTCCCCGGGATAGGGCATCAGGGGGCTCATTGAGTCTGCCAGGCCAGTACAGAATATCATAGTTGTAGGTGGAGAGTTCTATTCTCCACCGCAAAATCTTATCATTTTTGCTTTTGCCCCGCTGTTGGTTGCTGAACATGAACGCAACTGAGCGCTGGTCGGTCAGCAAGGTGAACCTTTTGCCGGCAAGATAGTGCCTCCAGTGCCTAATAGCTTCCACTATGACCTGGGCTTCTTTCTCCACCACGGAGTGCCGAATTTCAGAGCCTTGAAGGGTACGAGAGAAGAATGCTACCGGCCTGCCTGCCTGATTAAGGATAGCAGCCAGCGTGAAGTCGGAGGCATCACTCTCTACTTGGAAGGGAATGGTCTCGTCCACCGCATGCATCGTTGCTTTGGCAATGTCCTCTTTAATGCAGCTGAAGGCCGCGTGGGCCTCGGCAGAAAGGGGAAATGTGATAGACTTGACCAGGGGGGCGGGCCTTGTCTGCGTAATTGGGGACCCATTGGGCATAATAGGAAAAGAAGCCCAGGCACGTCTGAGGGCTTTGAGGGTGGTGGGAAGAGGGAGTTCTAACAGGGGGTGTATACGGTCGAGATCAGGGCCAATGACCCCATTCTCCACGACATACCCAAGGATAGCAAGCCGGGTGGTTCCAAACACACAGTTGTCCCTGTTATAAGTAAGGTTCAGGGCTTTGGCCACTTGGAAAAATCGTTGGAGGTTGGCGTTGTGATCCGGCCAGTCGCGACCACAGATGGTGATGTTATCCAGATAGGGAAATGTGGCCTTCAGTTGGTACTGGTCCACCATCCAGTCCATTTCCCTCTGGAAGACAGAGACACCATTTGTGACACCAAAGGGGACGCGCAGGAAGTTTTAGAGCCTGCCGCCCGCCTCGAAGGTGGTGTAGGGGCGGTCCTCTGGGCGGATGGGGAGCTGATGGTAAGCGGATTTCAGGTCTATAGTCGAGTACACCTTGTACTGAGCTATCTGGTTGACCATATCCGTGATGCAGGATCAGGGGTACGCGTCAAGCTGCGTGAACCTATTGATGGTCTGGCTATAGTCCACAACCATCCTATTTTTCTGCCTGGTCCGAACAACAACCACCTGGGCCCTCCAAGGGCTTGTGCTTGGCTCAATGATCCCCTCCCTGAGCAGCCGCTGCACCTCTGACTGAATAAAGGCCCTGTTCCCCGCGCTGTACCTCCTGCTTTTAGTTGCCACAGGTTTACAGTCGGGGGTCAGGTTGGCGAACAGCGGTGGGGTAGGGATCTTGAAGGTGCAGAGGCTGCAAGTGGTGTCAGTAGCGCAGCTGTCGGCATTGTGCTGGGTGGGATGTGTGTGTGTGTGTGTGTGTGTGTGTGTGTGTGTGTGTGTGTGTGTGTGTGTGTGTGTGTGTGTGTGTGTGTGTGTGTGTGTGTGTGTGTGTGTGTGTGTGTGTGGTCAGTAGCGGGCTATATGACGAAGTCCCACAGAACTGAGGATTCCTGACAGTGAGTGGTGGGAGGGGCCCATCATATGCCATAGTCACACTTTCGAGGTGGCTCTGGAAGTCCAGCCCCAATTGCACAGGCGCGCACAGTTGAGGCATGACCAGTAGCGCAAAGTTCCGATACTCTGTGCCCTGCACCACCAATGTCGCTACACAACCCACCCGGATGTCTGTGGAATGCAACCCAGAAGCCATGGTGACCCTTTGGCTTACCAGCCGTATCACGAGTCCGCAGCGTTGCACCGTGTCCGGGTCAATAAAACTCTCGGTGCTGCCTATATCAAACAGGCAGCTTGTCCTGTGCCCCTCCACCAGGATGTCCATCATTGACCTTGCAAGCTGGTGTGGGGCGCTTTGGTCGAGGGTTACGGAGGCCAGAGTTGAACTGCCGTCTTGGTGCCCGGTAAGCACTGGTGGGTCGGGGGCAGGACGAGGTCATGCCGACAAAGATGGCCGCCCCCATGTCTCGCACAAGGCGAGCAGGCAAGATGGCGGCCCCCATGCCTCGCACGAGGCGGGCAGGCAAGATGGCGGCGACCAAGATGGCGGCCCCCATGCCTCGCACGAGGCGGGCAGGCAATGTGGCGCCGACAAAGATGGCCGCCCCCATGTCTCGCACGAGGCAGACAGGTAAGATGGCAGCGACCAAGATGGCGGCCCCCATGCCTCACACGCAGCGCTGCCCGACCCTGCTCGTGGTTTAGATTTACAGACCTTGGCAAAATGGCCCTGCTTCCCGCAGCTGGAGCAGGTCGCTTCTCGGGTCAGGCAGCGTTTTCGAGGGTGCTTTTTGAGTCCGCAGAAGTAACACTGCACAGGCTTGTGACTGGCAGCAGCTGTGGTCGGGTTCGGGGAGTTCGTGGACTCGCAACTGGCAGCGGCGGTGGTGAATTTGCTCGCGGGAACCGGCGGCGGCAGGGTCTGAGGTGACCATGGAACCGGCGGGGGATCGCGCGGCTGGACAGCGTCAGCGTTGTGCAGAGCAGCCTCCAGCATGTCGGCCGTCTCAATCGCCGAGTGTAGGGTAAGATCGGCTTTTTCCAGCAGCCGCTGATCCCTGTAACGAAGGTGTCTCGTACCAAGAGCTCCGCATGTTGTTCCGCCGTCAGTCCTCTGCAGTCACAAGTTCGCACGAGTGTCTGTAGGGCTCGGATTAACTACCCGCTCGACTCGCCGGGTCGCTGTCGCCATGTCTTGCCTAGATGGTGTTCACCGGACGCAGGTACTGTCTTTTAAGGGCGTCCAGTGCCCCTTCGTAGGTCAGCAGGTCCCTGATAAGGGAGAATACTTTCGGACTTACTCTAGATAGTAATATTTTGTACATTGTGGCAGGCTCAGTCACTGGAATCTGTTCCAAGTATGATTGGAAGCATGCAAGCCAGAGTTCAAAGGCAAGAGCTGCTTCGGAATCTGCGGATCAAGGTCTAATTTTTCCGGATGTAAAATGCTGTCCATGTTTTAAACTTCCAGTCAATAAAATTGACGCACCATCAATAACTCTCCGAGAAATGAGGTGAGATATTGGCTTTTGTTGACTGGAAGAAAATACAAGCAGCAATTGACCACCATGCTACATCCTGGAGACTGAGAGGCAGGGTGCAGGCCCCAATCGCCTTTATACCGGGGTCAGTGGGAGGAGCCACAGGAGCAGTCAGCAAGGGGCGTGTCCAGACAGGTATATGTAGTTCACCACAATTTTTACCCTCCGTCCACACTAAAACGGCATTTTTGACCCCGAAACCAGAGCTTTTCGGAAACGCTTTCCAGGGTGGGTATTTTTGGAAATGCCGGTCGGGCAGATCAGTGTGGACGGGGTAACCGGAGACTTTTGAAAACGCTGTCAGACGGCAGCGCGATATGTCATTGTTTTCCAGAACGCAACCTAACAATTTCAGAACAGACGGCAACGAGACTGAAGCCAGAAGAGTTAGAAATGTACTCACCAAATACTTTGACCCATAACTTATTGAATAAATAAGTATACTCACTTTGCCCTGTTTTCTGTCCTTGCTCGTATGAAGGTGGTTTACCTATTTATGCAAGTACTTCTCTGACAATAGATGTGTAACAGCCTAATGTAACGATGCAGGCATGTTTTATACATATAACAAGGTGCCTTATTAATGCAACAGAGTTAGTCAGTTTTTCAATGTTCATCATCAGCTGGGTCAATCTGTCCGTGAACTCCCTGACTGTTACCTCTGTATGCTCCAGTATTTGTTTTTTTTTACTTTTAAGTTCTCCTGCGCGAGAGCCAACCGCTGTCCCTCATTTTAAGTTTTTTTAGTCTGTAACTACACAAATGCGCACTTTTACGGTAAGATTCGACACCAAACATGTCGCTAGTTTTCAGTAGATGCGTCCTGCACATGCCCAGTAGGAGGAGATTCACCGAAATCTCTGTTTCAATGTGGATAGAGATATTTTCAAAAACATATAGTGTGGATGCCTATCGTTTTTACGTGAAACCGGCGTTTTCAAAATTATCCAGTGTAGTGTGGACGTAGCCCAATTCACTGCCTGTAAAACACCTTGAAACTTCCTGAGAATGTAAAATGTATCAAACAGCAGAAAGTGAGAAAGAATCATGACTTAATATAGCTGAAAGAAACTTGGGATTTTTTTTTTATCTTTGTAAATGTTGAATTATTCTCATCAGGTCCAGAAGGCAACTCTTTGTGCCTGCTATCAGAGAAATCCCATCAATTCTGTAAGCAACTCTTTCTCGCATGCCTGTTAAATCCATTCTAATTCTCCCATTCTTGAGAAAATTCATATAAAAAACACTTACCTCGCAACTTGCACATCTTTGGGATGTGGGCAAAAAAAACCCATAGCGTACAATGGGGAAAACCTGCGTTGACAGAGGGAGAACACGTAAACTCCGCATAGACAGCACTCGATGTCGCTGGAGCTTTGAAGTAGCAGCACTACCTGCTGTGCCTCTGCCCCTAAGCTAGTTTATTGAAATATTGACCCTGCCATATAGACCTTCCCTTCCTTATGCTAGTTTTATTTCACTTCTGACAAAAATGTCTGCTTGAACCCTTACTACTCCAACAAAGGAGTAGACTAACAACTAACCATGTTAATCTTCTTCTTAAGTTTCTAATGGTGACAGACCTGCTGTGATTTTCCAGCATTCTCTCTCTCTCTGTCTATATATATCAGATTTCCATCGTTCTTATTTTCTTCTTTTTATATACTAAAATGCTTTCTCATTTTCAACTCACCAGTGCTAGAAAACCTACTGTTTCTTAATAAGTGAAATTCTCCAATGGGCACTTACTTATTAACCTTCGACCATATAAATCAAAAATTTTGCTAAAACAAACGCTGACGTGCAAACAGTCTGCTGCTTGTATTGCCTGGTGTTTTAATTGAAGACTTAACAGCCAAACACCAGGCTAAAATTACGTTATTTAAAGTACTGATTGATTGTATATATACCTATGCCATTCATACTGTTGCAAACACCTCTGCTGAATTGTCCCATTAATGGTGCACAGATGCTGCAGTTATACTGACACCAGTTGCCAAACGTGACAGCAACTTTAGCATCTGTACAGAGAAACAAAGCAACAGTGGAGAGAGAAACTGAGTTGATGTTTTGGATTAAGGACCCTCTTATCAGATATGAAAAGAGATTAAGTCATGTTTTAAGTTTCATGAAGCTGTTGAATTCCTCTGCTTGTTAATCTCATGGGTTAGAAATTAATCACATGACATTTTGTGGCCATTGGCACTTAACCCAATGGCTATAACACCAAGAGCAGAAGAGCCTACAAAAAGTAGTGGACATAGCCCAGTGCATCACAGGAAAAGCCCTCCCCACCTTTGAGTGCATCTACAAGGAGTGATGCCACCAGTAAGCAGTATCCATCATCTGTAATTGATATTCACTTCCTGGGCTAGTGGGCCTCTTGGGTTTTTTTTTACCAAGCTCAGCTTTCTGAACATAGTAGCTGCCATTTGAAAGATCAAACAGTGAGAGTTAAACTTATGCTGTACATTTTGTTTAGCTTCTGGTTGTAAACAGCAGCCAGTCTTCAGTTCTTGAAACAGAAATGGAAAGTAGTAATCAGCTTGAAGTTAAAACAAGCACTGCCTATACAGTAGCTTTGCAACCAAGCTCTGTATATAGCAGGCACATTATCTGTCAGAAGTAGGACACTGGTCACTGTACCTGGTTTTTTGCTGCTCAAGAGGTGCAGTATAAATCACTGGGTTATTTAATTTGGCTTGTTTCAAACAGACAAGGCTAGCTAAATTGCTTCTTTCAAGGAAGCTTGCAGATGAGATGGAAACAACCAATTAGCATATCAATGACTGATTTATTAATGTTGGAAGTTTTATGTACTTGGAAAAGTTAGCTTTGCAGCATTAACTGGGGAAAGTTGGAAACTGTGTCTCTAAGAGGTTTTTAGAACTTTTGTGTAAAGGGGTATGAGAGGAACTACCATATATGTGTGAAGTCACTCAAGTGCCAAAAAAACAGCATTAATGTAGAGAACAATTTAGGATTATTAAGCATGGAGTAAGGAATATCAAGAGGCATGGAGTGAACTGGAATCCATTCCTCGGCTTCGATTCCTTCAATAGGTGATCATTCATCTGCATCATTTTCATCTGTATGTCTTTTTAGTTACAAGAATTGTTTTGGAAATTATTTATGTTTTAGACATTTGTAATTCAGAAATGTTTAAGGTAAAAACCTGTTGTGTTTTAAATATGTTTTAAGAATGTTGCTTGGATTTAAAATGTATCGCTGTAAATAAATTATGAATGTGCTTTAAACTATTTTGTTAGCTGGAAGTATCTTCCAATTATGTAGGCTGTGAATGGTTGATGATATCAATGTAGGAAAAGACTCTTCTATGGGTGATTCAACACCATCCCACATGATCCCTTGCCACTTTGAGTCATTAGAGGCCAGAGGTTTCCAGATATAATTTACTCCTGAACCAGCATGGCTAACTTTACTCATCTCAACTCTGAACTGATTTAACAACCTATAGACTCACTTTCAAGAATACTACAAGTAATGCTCTCAGCATTATTAATTTACTTAATTCTTTAGTATTATTATTATATTTGTATTTGCACAAATTGTTTTCTGCTACATATTGGTTGTTTGTCAGTCTTTGTGTGTGGTTTTTCATTTATTTGATTATATTTCTTTGTTCTACTGTGAATGCCTACAGGAAAATGAACCTCAAGGTAGTATATGGTGACATATATGTACTTTAATAATAAATTTACTTTGTACTTTGAACAGGTAATGTTATTGTGGTAAAATGGAAGTAGCACCTCTTCACACTACCACTCCCCCCCCCCCACCCCAAACCCCACCTACACACAAGTTTCCGGTTGGGATTATGGATTAAAATGCAGGTGCAGGAAGAGTTATGCTGATATATTTCCCCTTCTTTGCCCAGATATACTGAAAGTAACAGCAGTTTCTCTACTGCCAAGCACTGCTGAATGATATAGCTCAGAAAAGATCAAGGTCAACCATTAGACTGCTTGGGGTCTGTAGAATTCAGCGCGGAACCTATTCGTACCCACATCCTCACAGCCATCAAGAGCAATTTTGAATTAAGCTTCAACATGAGAAATAAATGCTAACAGGTAATGGATCCCTTATTAAAATAACAATCTTCATCAGTTTCAAATCTGGAACACTTTGTTTTTGTTCCAAGATTTATGCTGCTCCCCGTGGTCTCAATGAGATGTTCTGTTAATGATGTCATGAGTTGAACCCCTGCCACATTCCTCACGTTATCTGTTCAGCTCCTGACATCTACTGGTAACATAGTCCCAGAAAGTGAAGAGAACTGAATTGTGTGGACAACAAAATTAGAATCAGGCCCTTGACCTTTTGCACATTTGGTTTTAATACAAAGAGATCCGATAGCTGTCAGAATATTTTAAAAATTGCTTTTCTTTGTTATTAATGTGCATGAGCAGAAATATATATTTTCCCAATAGTCCTATTTGTCAAATTCAGATGCCGCTCATCCATTTAAATGTAACTTCTCATAAATCTCTACATCCTCATTTGGTTTTTGTTTAACTTTTTTTATAAGGTCAAGAAAGGAGTAAGGTTTATGTGAAACTTTACATGGAACCACTGACAGAGTAGCTCACCTTTTTTATTCTTTCCACTACTGCCTGATTTGTTGTGTAATTTCCAGCAATTTTTTTTTCTTTTGGTTTTATTGCCGATTTCCAGAGACATTTATTGTGAATTTCTGTGAAGTAGGTGGAAGAATTGGCTAGAAGCAAACCATATCCCTTTATACGTAGCAGGTAATTATCTAATTTTTACACACTGAAGCAGAAACCGTGCCCGTTGAGAGCTTGTGACAGAGTTTCCACTCAGAAATATTCAGCTGAGCCCTTCGTTCAAAGATCCTCTTTGAGACCTTAAAGCTGCAGAGTTTTGTGTGCATGAATCCCCATACATTTATCCATACCAAATGTTAAGTTGCCCATCATTTCAAACCTTCCCCCCCCCCCCCCCACTCAAGAGGCCAGGAACATATCCAGACCCAAAGCCATGTTACTCTGTAATCATAGCTTAGAGAAAAACAACTCATTAAAACAAAACACTTGTTTCTTTTGTTCATACTCTACTTACTTTACAAGGAATGAGAGACTGATGTTTGCTATCCCCTTTCCCATTCCAACATGTCAGTCCATGGCCTCCTCCATTGCATCAATAAGCAACACCTTATATTCCGTCTAGGTAGCCCCCAACCTGATGGCATGAGCACCAATTTCTCCTTCTGGTATTTTTCCTCTCCCCCTTCCCTCTTCTTCAATTCCCCACTCCGGCTTCTTACTTTTCCTCACCTGTCTATCACCTCCTCCTGGTGCCTATCCTTCTTCATTTTCTCCCATGGTCCATTCTCCTTTCCTGTTGGATTCCTTCTTCTCCAGCCCTTTACCTTTCCCACCATCTGTCTTCAGCTATCACCTTCTGGCTAGTACTCCTTCCACTGCCCCCCACTGTTTTATTCTGGCGTCTTTCCCATCCTGAAGAAGGGTCTCAGTCTGAAACAGCAACTGTTTCTTCATTTCATAGATGCCGCCTCGCCTGCTGGGTTCCTCCACCGTCAGCAGACCTGTGTGGATCAACCGGCTGGAGATCTTTAACCTTTCACTTTGGCAGTCAGAAGCACCCACCTGCTTCGGGTAGACTTCTCTTAAGAAGAAGGTAGTAACCTGCCTCAATGACTATCATGCAGTAGCACTTACGTCCACTGTGATAAAGTGTTTTGAGAGGTTGGTGATAAAATATATAAACTCCTGCCCGAGAAGAGTCTTGCATTCACTCCAATGTGCCTACCAGAGCAACTAATCTACAGCAGATGCCACCTAATTGGCTCTTTACTCAACCTTGGGCAACAAAGTTGCTCTTTATGCCATCGGGTTCCACCCGGTTCGGACATGGGCCAAGTGCGGAGTGAGAGACACTGAAGCAGGTGGATATTTCACAGTTCTTAAAGCGAACGGTGTTAAAGGGAAGGAAAACAATAATCACTAGGCCAAACAAGGCCATTAACTGAAACTCTCAAATGGTAAACAAAGCCTACACTGCGGCTGGGAAGAACAACTAAGAATAAAATGAATAGCGCTAGTCTTCAGAGTCAGTTGACTTGACAGTCCAGTTTCCCAGACAAGGCCGAATGCAAACAGGCAGCAAAGTGTTGCTGTGCTGTGTTCAAGTCTCAACAACACTACGGCGGAATGAATGGAGTTAAATACTATCACAATTAAATAATTAGCTGACACATACATATTCACAAATGCAATTGCCGTATCTGCTGTGCTGCCAAATCTGTGGTTGTGACACTTTATCAACCAAAGCTCAGCATTCAATACTGTCATCCCCTCAAAACTAATCACTAAGCTTCAAGACCTTGACCCCAACTGTGCAACTGGATTCTCAATATCCTCCCTCGCAAGCCCCAGTCAGTTCAGATTAGGCAGCAACATCCCCTCCGCAACTTGCATCAGCACAGGTACATCTGTATGCCTAGTTTTCTGCTCCACTTGCTTTACACGTATGACTGTGTGGCTAAGCATAGCTGTAATGACGTGTTCAAGTTTGCTGAGAACACCACTGTCGTAGGCTGAATCAAAGGGTGTGATGAATCAGCAAATAGGATGGAGATTGAAAATCTGGCTGAGTGATGCCATAACAACAACCTCTTACTCAGGACCAAGGAGCAGCGTATTGAGTTCAGGAGGGGAAGCCAGAGGTCCATAAGCCAGTGCTCATCAGAGGCCTGGGATGCAGATGGTCAGCAGCTTTAAATTTCTTGGTATTATCATTTTGGAGGACCTGTTCTGGGCCCAACACAAATTACAAAGAAAGTACTTCATCGCCTCTAAGGAGTTTACAATGATTTGGCATGATATCTAAAACTTCAACAAACTATAACTTCTATAGATGTACAGTGGAGAGTATATCACATCCTAGTATGGAAACACCAGTGCCCTTGAATGGAAAATACTACGAAAAGTAGTGAATATTTCCCAGTTGATCATGAGTAACGCTCTGTACACCATTGAGCACATTTACAAGAAGTGCTGTCACAGGAAAGAAGCGTCCATCATCAGGGACCTCAACATGCAGGTAATGCTCTCTTCTCGCTGTTGAAATCAGGAAGAAGGTAAAGGAGCCTAAGGACTCACACCACCTGGTTCAGGAACAGTTATTACGCCTCAACCATCAGGATCTTGAACCAGAGGGGATAGTTTCACTCAACTTCACTTGTCCCATCAGTGAACTGTTCCCACAACCTTTGGACTCACTTTCAAGAACTCTTCATTTCATGTTCTTGATTTTTATTGCTTACTTCTTCATTATTCTTATTTCTTTTTTGTATTTGCAGTTTATTGTCTTCTGCATGCTGGTTGAATGAACAAGTTGTGCACTCTTCAGTGGATTCTTTCTTTCTTTTTCAATCTTTTTATTGAGTTTCATATATATATATTAAAAAACATAACATAATAATGAATAGGTTATGAATACAATAGACTTGAAATTGCATTAATAATAGGATAATAATATCCTATTAAACATCAACAAAAAAGGTACATTAATCAATCAAGTCTATATAATTATATATGAAAAAAAACAAAAATAATCGTCAAAAGAAAAGGAAAAAAAATTTGAAAATATATAAAAAAGAATATATATTGAAAATAAAACACTAAACTAAACTAACATGGGCAATAATAATAGTTTATAAGTATATGATAGTGTCAAAAAACTCCAGAACTCCATACCTGAACATGAATAAGCAGAAAGAAGGTCTGGAAAAGGTCAAATTAATTCATATGAAAATGTCGAATGAACGGTCCCCAAGTTTCTTCAAATTTAATTGATGAGTCAAAAATAGTGCTTCTAATTTTTTCCAGGCTCAGATAAGAAATAGTTTGAGAAAACCACTGAGACGTGGTAGGAGGAAGTGGATTCTATTATAGTCATTGTTCTATTATAGATTTATTAAGTATGTCCACAGGCCAACAGGTCCTGAATTTAGATGAAAAATGGTTTGTACAGTATGTCTTCCTGGCATGGGTACCAGAGTACTGTGCTAGGTGCCAACATTAAAAACTGGTGCATTAAGAGAAATCCTGTCAGTATTTCTTGTCTTTATCTTCTTCGTGTTATTGCTTAGTTCTCATTACAGGCAAAGAACGGGTGGTTCTGTGAAAATGCTGCTACTCCAGTTTTCAATATTCAGATTTAAATATCAGATCAACCACATCAAAGGATCCACCCTTTTCGGGAAGAGCATTAAATCCAAGGTGGTTTGAATGTTCTTATGCTTGCTTGTTTCAGATGTCAAAGCAGGCTGGTTTCATTAAGGCAAAGGATAACATTAATGGTAAGTATACGCCAGGCACAGTTGCATCCACATTGAGGCCTTTGCAATTTGACATTTAACACTGCTCTGAAGTGAGTCAGACTAGTCCTTCAAAATTACTCAACCATGTTTACAGCCTTCCCTACTCAGTTATTACACAGTAGGCAGCAATTCAGTTCAACTGGTCCATCCCAGTTTCCAGCAGGGAATCTCATCACTCTCATTTCCTTAAAACCTTTTCTCTCTCTCTCTCTCTCTCTCTCTCTCTCTCTCTCTCGCTCGCTCATGTGCAAAATACTGCTTCATCACAACCTTTACAGTATGCGGAGTTCACAGTTATGGGTGGCTTTGTAGCGTAGAGGTTAGTGTAACACTTTACAGCACGAGTGACTTGGGGTTCAACTCCTGTCACTGTCTGCATGGAGTTTGTACATTCTCCTCTTGACCGCATGGGTTTCCTCTGCATGCTCTGGTTTCCTCCCACATTCGAAAGATGTATGGGTTAGGGTTAGTAAGTCGTGGGCATGCTATGCACCAAATTTCTTGGTGTTCACCTGACGGAACATCTCACCTGGTCTCTCAACACCAGCTCCATAGCAAACAAAGCCCAGCAGTGTCTCTATTTTCTGTGAAGGCTGAGGGAAGTCCACCTCCCATCCCCCATCCTCATCACATTCTACAGGGGTTGTATTGAGAGCATCCTGAGCAGCTGCATCACTGTCTGGTTTGTGAATTGCACCATCTCGGATCGCAAGACCCTGCAGCGGATCGTGAGGTCAGCTGAGAGGATCATCGGGGTCTCTCTTCCCGCCATCACGGCCATTTACACTACAGGCTGCATCTGCAAAGCAAACAGCATTTTGAAGGATCCCATGCACCCCTCATACAAACTCTTTTTCCTCCTGCTGTCTGGGAAAAGGCATCAAAGCGTTCAGGCTCTCACGACCAGACCATGTAATAGTTTCTTCCCCCAAGCTATCAGACTCCTCAATACCCAGAGTCTGGACTGACACCCACTTACTGCCCTCTACGGTGCCTATTGTCTTGTTAATTATTTATTGTAATGCCTGCACTGTCTTGTGCACTTTATGCAGTCCTGGGTAGGTCTGTAGTCTAGTGTAGTTTTTTTTTCTGTGTTGTTTTTTACGTAGTTCAGTCTAGTTTTTGTACTGTTTCATGTAACACCATGGTGCTGAAAAAATGTTGTCTCATTTTTACTATGTACCAGCAGTTATGGTGGAAAAGACAATGAAAAGTGACTTGACTTGACATGCTATGTTGATGCTGGAAGCATGGTGACACTTGTGGGTTTCCCCCAATTCATCCTCAGACTCTGTTGGTCTTTGATGCAAGCAACGTATTTCATTTTATGTTTCAATGTTAACGTGACAAGTAAAGGTAATCGCTAAATCCTTTAAATCGTTAACCTTTTACACTCTGACCACACTTCCTCTCACAAACAAAGCATATCCAGAAAGGCTGAAGGCCGGGATCAGAAGGGCAGCATGGAATACGTACAACTGTTGAGTTAAGTCCTCTCTTGAACTTCACTTTTGAAGTCTTAGCTGCGGCCAGCAGCAGTCTGCCTGTAACATGAGTGCAGCATGAGATCAGTTAGCCTGGGTACTGCAAGTGAATTGCAGAACCCAGGCTATACCCAGAAGGTATTGCAAGTGAATCATTTAACTGATGATGCACAATTTACCGTGAGACAAGCTGAGAAATAAATTCCAACAGAACTTCTGGTAATTTTTCTCCCCCCACTTCTCTTTTTCCTTTCCCCTTTCTGGCACCCCTCTTACCCCTTCTCTACTCCTCAACTGCCTATCACCTCCCTCTGGTGGCCCTCCTCCTTCCCTTTCTCCCATGATCCACTCTCCCCCCTACCAGATTCCTCTTTCTTCAGACATTTGCTTTTTCCAATGAACACCTCCCATCTTTTCACTTCAACTACCCTCCTCCACCCACCTACCTTCCCTGTCAACTGGTTTTACCCATGACCTGTCACTTGTACTCCTCTCCTCCGTCCTACTTTCTTATTCTAACGTCGCCATTTCCTTTCCAGTCCTGATGAAGGGTCTCAGCCTGAAACAACAATTCATTATTCCTTTCCATAGATGCTGCCTGACCTGCTGAGTTCCTCCAGCATTTTGTCTGTGTTACTATGGACTTCCTGCATCTGTCCAGAATTTATTGTGTTTATCCCAAAAACAATGCCAAGCTTGTTGCAAGTGATGCAAGCAGTGTTACCTTTTATCCTCTGTAGTCAATAAGGCAGAAATGAATAATGTTCCATGGCTCTGAGATTAGACTGAAACCCATGCTCAATGTTTCTTTATTTCAGAGAAGGAGACCTCATAGTCCATTGAATGGACAAAGCAACCCTAAAACCCCACTAATTTTCACCAAAACCTACTTTGGGAGCATAGTCTCAGAACAGAAGGATATCCCTTCAGAACAGAGATGAGGAGGAATTTTTTTCAGCCATAGGTTGATAAACTTGTAGAACACATTGCCATGGACACCTGTGGAGGCCAATTCTTTGCATATATTTCATGTGGAAGTTAAAGGTGCTTGATTAGTAAGAGTGTCAAAGGTTATGGGGGGAAGGCAGGGAAATGAAGTTGAGAGGGAATATAAATCTGCCATGATGGAATGGTGGAGCAGACTCAATGGGCTGAATGGCCTAATTCTGCTCCTATGATCTATTCTCTCCACATTCCCTTCATCCTCCCCCTAACTTTGCTACTCATCCACACACAGTATGTTTTTAGAACAGCCAGTGAATTTACGCAACCACCTTGGGGACATGGCAAGAAACCGGAACACATGTAGACAAGGAGAACTTGCAAACTCCACACTGACATTGATGTTTTGTCTCTGGTGCAGTTTTCCTAGCTGTGCCACTGAGCCATCCTGATCAATTACAGTATTACTCAAGAAATCTTATTGGACAACTATCTTGTTGCAGCACTGAAGTTTGGACTTAGTCTTTTTTTATCATTTTACATGGATATTCAGTTTAAAGGTGACCATGTATTTGAACATGACTTTGTGACAAGCGTGCAGCCCTTGAAGACTGGAATCGGAATTGATTTATTATTGTCACGTGTACCGTGGAACAGTGAAAAGTTTGTCTTACATACTGTTCATACAGATCAATTCATTACACTGTACAATGAGGTAGTACGGGGTAAAACAATAACAGAATGCAAAATAAAGTGCAACAGCCACAGGGAAAGTGCAGTGCAGGTTAACAACAAGGTGCAAAGTCATAATGAGGTAGATTGTGAGGTCAAGAGTCTATCTTATCATTCTAGGGAACCACTTAAATAGTCTGTAGAAGCCATCTTTGAGCCTAGTGATAGGTGCTTTCAGGCTTTTGAATCTTTGCCTGGTGAGAGAGGGGAGAAGAGAGAATGCCCATAGTGGGTTCATATCACACTGAGAAAATGTTTTGTGGAGTCATAGTTGCCCGCACTTATAGATAAAGGAAGCAGACCTTTTCAAAAGAGATTAGATATCAAGCCAGTTCAGTTCCCTCTAACTACAAATAATGATGTGTTAATGAATATAATCCATAAATGTCCTAAGTAATAAATGTACCAAAACCTTTAAAATGTTTTAGAGCTTCAATGTATTTACATTGCTAGTGTTTCAAGTTACAATGCTGCTACAAATTATAACAATAAACACAGAATGGAAGTCGGTAGCATGTTGTTGGAATCCACTGGCCCACTGAATGCCAGTGCTGTCTAGTCAAAACAAAATTATTTTTGCCATTGTGTCTGTTAATTACTTTGACTGCCTTACTTGTGTTGTGATTTGTAGTTTGTGGTTGTTTGATGTACATATTACAAAACAAAAGCATTTAAAATGCCGTGCAGTTTTCCGACTCTGTAAAAATTTCCTGCTCACAGCAATGGTTGTTCCACGCAGCTGTAAAAGAAATGAAGGAATGTTGCAAGCCAGTACTGTGGCAGGGACTGATTTTCCACAACAGGGGAATATGTAGGTAAAGAAGTTCACACCTCTCACCTCCTTTAGGAGCATCCAATACAGACAGATAGACAGACATACTTCATTGATCCCTAGGGAAATTGGGTTTTGTTACAGTCGCACCTACCAAGGATAGTGTAGAAATATAGCAATATAAAAACATAAATAATTAAATAACAATAAGTAAATTATTCCAAGTGGAAATAAGTCCAGGACCAGCCTATTGGCTCAGGGTGTCTGGCACTCCGAGGGAGGAGACCCTCATTTGAATTAACATTTGTTTTGTATGTTGATTCAAGTAGTTGAGGTTTACATCAAACAAAGAACATTGCACATTACAGCTCAGTACAGGCCATTTGGCCCACAATGTTGTGTGAATCTTTTAACCTTCTCTATGATTACTCTGATTATTCCCTCCTACATAGTCTCCATTTTTCTATCATCCATTTACATACCTCAAGAGTTTTGTAAATGCCCCTAATAGAAACATAGAAACATAGAAAATAGGTGCAGGAGTAGGACATTGAGCCTACACCGCCATTCAGTATGATCATGGCTGATCATCCAACTCAGAACCCTGTACCTGCTTTCTCTCCATACCCCCGATCCCTTTAGCCACAAGGGCCATATCTAACTTACTACCACCCCTGGCAGGGTATTCCAGGCCCCGCCACATCCTGTAAAAACTTACTTCTTACATCTCCCCTTATTTTCCTCCATTATATTATTTGAATTAAAAATTTACTTTAATATACAATTTACTTTAATTATTTAATATTTAATATAAATTTACTTTAATTTATAACAAAGCTGGTGGAGATGTTATGCAGTTGCATTCCTCCTTACAGTATTCACATATTATGTTGCTGGTGTGAGTTTACAGAAGCACATTCATCACAATGCTTGTTTGTGTAAGACATAGAAGGACACTGTTGATTCAACAAACTGAAATGTGCATCAACGTACTTGGCAATGGGCACTTGAAAAATCTGCTTGTGGCCACTGTCAGTTTTACTGAAGGTTTATAGCGTCATCTACTGGTTCCCCTCGGTATTTCACGTGTTCCAGGTGAAAGTGTTCGTACTGTTCCATGGCACAACATCACCTCCACCTTCTGAACACACCTCTGCATTTCTTCATCATTACCGAAGTTATTGGTTTAGCTTGTATTTAAAGCATGATCAGTATTTTGCATCTGAATGCCTGTTATTTTCTTTATGTGGGATTGATGAGTACTCCATGTGTGATAGGACACTCTAAGTCAAATTATTACTTTCCATAGATACTGCCTGACCTGCTGAATTCCTCCGTGTTACACAAAGTCAAAGTCGAGTTTATTGTCGCTTGCGCAAGTACATGTATGCACAGATGTAATGAGTAACTAACAGGAGCAGCACAAGCACAAAATATCACATAATTAGCACTCACGATAGAAGCATAAATCAAACATAAATTAAGCCCATTAAACCATAAAACATATGAGCAGAATTAGGACATCCGTCTCATCAAATTTGTTCTGCCATTCCATCAGTGCAGACTTATTATTCCTTTTAACCCCATATTTCTGCCTTCTTCCCATAACCTTTGAAGCCCTAACTAATCCAGAAACTCTGCTTTAAATATACTCAGTGACTTGGCCTCCACAGCTGTCCACTGCAATAAATTCCACAGATTGGCCACCCACTGTTCTAAATGGATGTCCCTCTATTATGAAGCTGTATCCTCTGGTCCTAGATTCACCCAATTAGGAAACAGCCCCTTCGAATCCACTCTACCTCGGCCTTTCAATGAGATCTCCCCTTATTCTTCTAAACTCCAGTGAGTACAGGGGCCCAAAGCCTTCAAGCATGGGATTCATTTGTGGAATCATTTTGTGAGTCTCCTCTGGACCGTCTCAAATGCCAGCACATCTTTTCTTAAGGGGTCCAAAATTGCCCAAAGTACTCTAAGTGCAGTATGTCCAATGCCTTATAAAACCTTCCTTACCACCAACTCAACCTGCAAGTTAAGACTGTAAGACATACGAGCAGAATTAGGCCATCTGGCCCATCAAGTCTGCTCTATCATTCAATCATGGCTGATACTTATTTTCTATCTCCTCTTCAACCCCATTTCCCGGCCTTCTCCCCATAACCTTTGATGCCATGTCCAATCAGGAACCTATCAATCTCTGCCTTAAATACACCCAACAACCGAGCCTCCACAGCTTCATATGGCAACAAATTCCACAAAGTTACCACCCCCTGGTGAAAGAAATATCTCCGCATCTCTGTTTTGAAGGGTGCCCCTCTATCCTGAGGGTGTTCCCTCTTGTCTTAGACTCTCCCACCATGGGAAACATCCTTTCCACATCCACTCTGTCCAGACCTTTCAACATACGAAAGGCTTCAATGAGATCCCTCCTCATCCTTCTGAGTTCCAGCGAGTACAGACCCAGAGCCACCAAACATTCCTCGTATGATAACCCTTTCATTCTTGGAATCATCCTTGTGAACCTCCTCTGGACCCTCTCCAATGCCAGCACATCTTTTCTAAGATAAGGGGCCCAAAACTGTTCACAATTCTCAAGGTGAGGCCTTACCAGTGCCTTATAAAGCCTCAGCATCACATCCTTGCTCTTGTATTCTAGACCTCTTGAAATGAATGCTAACATGGTATTTGCCTTCCTCACCACCAACTCTACCTGCAAGTTAACCTTGAGGATGTTCTTCTAAGTCTCTCTGCATCTCAGATTCCTGGATTTTCTCCCCATTTAGAAAATAATATGCACATTTAGTTCAACTACCAAAGTGCATGACCATGCATTTTCCAACATTGTTAACCTTTAGCGAAACTTACACAATGGCTCCCAAGTTCCTTTGCACCTCTGACTTTTGCATTCTCTTCCTGTTTATAAAAGAGTCTACACCTTTATTCCTTCTACCAAAGGGCATGAACTTCCCTGCCACTTCTTTGTCCATTCTCCGAAACTGTCTAAATCCTTCTTCTTCTTCAACATGAGTGGCCCCTCCACTTATCTTTGTGTTGTCACATCACCTGGACACAAAGCCACCAATTCCCATCATCCAAATAATTTAAGTATAATGTGAAAAGAATCAGTCCCAACACAGACCCCTGTGGCACACCACTAGTCACCAGCAGCCAGCCAGAAAAGGTGCCCTTTATTCCCATTTTTGCCTTCTGCCAGTCAGCCAATCTTCTATCTATGTTAGTACCTTTCATAAATACAATGAGTTCTGACTTTGTTAAGTAGCCTTGTGTATGGCATTTTGTCAAAGGCCTTCTCTCTATCCTGCCTATTCTCAAAGAATTCCAACAGATTTGTCAGGAAAGATTTCCCCTTTAGAAAAGCATGCTGACTTTGATCTATTTTAACATGTGCCTCCAAGAACCCAAAACCTCATCCTTCAGTGGCTGGAAACATCTTCCCAACCACAGAACTCAGGTGAACTGGCCTACAATTCCCTTTCTTTTGCCTCACTCCCTTCTTGAATTGTGAAGTGACATTTGCAATGTTCCATTCCTCCAATACCATTCCATAACCTAGTGATTCTTGAAAGATCATTACTAGTGCCTCCATAACCTCTTCAGCTACCTCTTTCAAACACTGGGGTGCAGTTCATCTGGTTCAGGTGACTTATCTCCCTTCTAGCTTTTCAGCTTCCCAAGCACTTTCTCCTTAAAAACAGCAATTACACTGATTTCTGCCCTCTGACAGTCTTGCATTTCTGGCATTCTCTTAGTACCTTTCATATTGAAGACTGACACAAAATACTTATGTTCTTCCACCATTTCTCTGTTGCCCATTACTACCTCTCCAGCATCATTTCCCAGCAGTCCAATATCCACTGTCATCTCTCTCTTACTCTTCACATATCTGAAAAAACTTTTGGTATCCTCTTTTTTACTATTGACTAACTTAACTTCATAATTCACCTTTTCTCTCCTTATGGCTTTTTTTAGTTATGACTGTTGGTTTTTTAAAAGCTTCCCAGTCCTCTAACTTCCCACTAATTTTTGCTATATTACATGCCCTTTCCTTTCCTTTATGCTGTCTTTGACTTCCTTTGTCAGCCAAGGTTGCCTCATCTTCCATTTAGAATACTTCTTTATCATTGGGATGTATCTATCTTGCGCATTCCGATTTTCCTCCAGCAACTCCAGGCACTGCTGTTCTGCTGACATCCCTGCTTATGTCCCCTTCCAATCAATTCTGGCCAGTTCCCCTTCCATGCCTTGGTATTTCCCTTTACTCCACTGTAATAATGATACATCTGACTTTATCTTCTCCCTCTCACACTGCGGGTGGATTCTATTATATTATGATCATTACCTCCAAAGGGTTCCTTTACCTTATGCTTCCTAATCAAATCTGGTTCAATACACAACACCCAATCCAGAATTGCTTTACCCCTAGTGGGCTCAACCACAAGCTGCTTTAAAAAGCCATCTCATAGGCATTCTACAAATTCCCTCTCTTGGGATTCAACATCAGCTGGATTTTCCCAGTCTACCTCCATATTGGAAGCCCTCATGACTATTGCTACATTTCCCTTTTTACAAGCCTTTTCTATCTCCCGTGGTAATTGTAGCCCACATCCTGGCTGCAGTTTGGAGGCCAATATATAACTTCCGTCTTTTCATCCTTGCAGTTTCTTAACTCTATCCACAAGGATTCTTAATCTTCTGATCATATGTCACCTCTTTCTAAGGATTTGATTTCATTTTTTACTAACAGCAGCACCCCACCTTCTCCGCCTACCTGCCTTGTCCTTACAATACAACATGTATCCTTGGGTGTTAAGCTCCCAACTATGAGCTGTCAGCCATGACTCGTTGATGCCCACAACATTGCACCTGTCTATCTCTAATTGCACTACAAGATCATCTGTGTTATTCCATAGACTCATGAGAAATTCTTCAGATACAGGAAATTCAAAGCAGCACACTCAAAGTGCTGGAGGAACTCAGCAGGCCAGGCAGCATGGATGGAAATGAATCAACAGTCAATGTTTCAGGCCAAGATCCTTTTTCAGGTCTGGAAAGGAAGGAGGAGACTCCAGAACAAAAAGGTGGGGAGAGGAGAAGTGGGGTAGCTAGAAGATGAAAGGGGAAGTCAGGTGGGCAGGAAAGGAAAAGGGCTGGAGAGGAAGGAATCTGAAAGGAAAGGAGAGTGGACCATTTGAGGAAGGAAAGGATGAGTGAAATCAGTGGGAGGTGATAGGCAGGTGAAAAGAGGCAAGAGGCCAGAGTAGGGAATAGAAGAAGAGGGGAGCGGTAGGGATTTTTTTTACTGGGAAGAGAAACTGATACTCATACCATTAGGTTGGAGGTTACCCAATCAGAACATAAGGTGCTACTCCTCCACTCTAAGAGTGGCTTCATCTTGATACGTGAGGAGCCGATGTACTGACATGTCAGAACTTGAATGGGAATCACAATTAAAATATTTGGCATTGGGAAGTTCCACTTCTGGCATCTGGAACAGAGGTGCTCAAAAAGCAGTCCCCCAAATTTCAGCGGGCCTCATCAATGTAGAGGAGGCCACTTCAGGAGCACCATACACAACAGATGGCTGCAGCAGATATGCGGATGATGTGTTGCCTCACCTGGAAGGATTGTTTGGGGCCCTGAATGGAGGTAAGGAGGAGGGTAATGGGCAGGTGTAGCACTTTGGCCACTTGCAGAGATAAATGCAGGGAGGGATATTAGTGGAGGCAAATGGTCAAGGGAATCATGGAGAGAGTGAATCCTGCAGTAAGTGGAGAGATTTGGGGCAGAAAAGAGGTGTTTGGTGGTAGGATCCCTTTGCAGAAGGGAGCAGTTGCAGAGAATGATGTCTTGGATGTGGAAGCTTATGGAGTGGCAGATAAGGACAAGGGGAACGCTATCCCTGCAAAGGCTGCAGGAAGATCAGATGAGTTAGGATGTTTAGGAAATGGAGGAGATGTGGGTGAGGACAGCATCAATGGTGGAGGAAGGGAAACTCCATTCTTTGAAGAAGGAGGACACCTCTGATGTCCTGGAAAGGAAAGTCTCAACCTGGGAATAGAAGGAACTGAGAAAAGGGAATACCATTCTTACAGGAGACAGAGAGGGGAGAGGTATAATCAAGATAGCCTTGGAAACTGGTAGGTTTAATTAAAGATGGCTGCTGACAGTTTGTCTCCAGAGATGGAGACAGAGAGATCAAGAAAGAGGAGAGAGGTGTCTGAAATGGATCAATGGCATGGTGGAGGTCAGAGGCAAAGTTGATGAAATCGATGAGCTCAGCATGGGTGCATGAAGCAACAATAATGCAGTCGTCAGTGTAGTGGAGGAAGAGCTGTGGTGCATTACCGGGAACATGGACTTCGACATAGCCAAAGAAATGGCAGGCATAAGTGGAGCAAAGCAGGTACCCATGGCTACCACAGAGAAGTGGGAGAAGTTAAAGAAGTTGTTGCGTATGAGGACCAGTTCTGCATTCAAATGTAACACTTTCAGTCATGTATTCATCACCCTTTTTGACTTTGCCCCTACGTTACATTTCAACTCAACTCACCGACTGTAATTATACTCTGTCATCTGCGGGTGCTTCCTCACAGTCTCACCACATGCTGCATCAACATATACCAACTGTCCCATCCTCAACCCTATCACTCTAGTTTGCATCCCCCTGCCATATTAATTTAAACTCTCCCCATCAGCTCTAGCAAACCTGCCCACAAGGATATTCATCTCCCTCAAGTTCAGGTGAAACCTGTCCTTTTTTTACAGACCATACTTTCCCCAGAAGAGAACCCAATGATCCAGAAATCTGATGCTCTGCCCCCTAGTATCAATTCCTTAGCCATGCATTCATCTGCAAAGTCATCCTATTCTTACCCTCAATGGCACACGGCACAGGCGACAATCCAGAGATTACTACATTGGAGGTCCTGTTTTGTAGCTTTCAACCTAACTTCTTATATTCTCTCTTCAGGACCTCCTCCCTTTCCCCACCTATATCACTGGTCCCAATATGTACCATGACTTCTGGCTGCTCACCCTCCCCCTTTAGAATACTGTGGACCTGATCTAAGACATCCTGCCCCTGGCAACAAGGAGGCAAAGCACCATTCGGGTTTCTTTTTCACATCCACAGAACTTTCTGGTCAGCTCCTCTATCTATGGAATCCCCTATCACTACTGCACTCTGCTCCTCCTGCCCCCACCCCCTTCCCTCCTGAGCCACAGAGCCAGACTCACTGCCAGAGACCTTTTGTATGTATTGCTTGAGGTTAAATATGGTTCTCTTAAAAAGGTTATGTTTTTAGAAAACCATTTAAAATAGATTCCTTGTTGTATGAAAGGGAGCAATTAGAACAAAAGAAGTACGATATCTATTTTAGTTCAAAGAGGTCATAGTTTGTAATGGTTGGGGATGTGCTTCAAGAACCATGTGGTTGAATGGAAGAAGCTGTTCTTCCACCTAATAGTGTGAGGCTTCAGATTTCTGTGTTTCCTGCTTGATGGTAGCAATGAGAAGGTGACACAGCTCTGAACAGTGACTCAGGATTTATTAAGATTCTTCTTATAAAATCTGATGAATTACTGCCTTTTGTTTTGTAAAGAAGCTCAGGCACCTTATAGCTCAAGAACAAGCAATTAAAGCTTCTTCCTGCCTGACTATAAACAGAGACTCTATGTCTGTTTATAAAAGTAAATGTTTATAATTGCCATAGATTGAGATCTACTTCTTGGTGAAGGGTGGAACTGACGTTGATCTTCAACCACAACTTCACTGCAGCCTTTTCTCAACTAGACAGAATGTGGCTTTGGCAAAGGATGTTTGGTATTGGTAAAGTACAATATTATTGGAAGCATAGTACAATATTATTGGAGGTATTGTCTTTTGGATAAGATTTAAAGCCAACGTCTTATATTCTCATTTGAAGAAGATCAGTGATCTTTTCCCAAATGTTTTATATATTAATCCATTCATGAAGTTCAAAGTTCAAGGAATATTTATTATCTAAGTTCATATATATCATCCTGAGATTTGTTTTCTAGTGGGCATACTCAGTAAATCCAAGAACCATAAGAAAATTGATGGAAGACCATACCCAACAGTATAGACAAACACATTGATGAAGGAAGAGCAGTAGATGTAGTGTATATGGATTTCAGCAAGGCATTTGATAAGGTACCCCATGCAAGGCTTACTGAAAAAGTAGGGAGGCATGGGATCCAAAGGGACATTGCTTTGTGGATCCAGAACTGACTTGCCCACAGAAGGCAAAGAGTGGTTGTAGATGGGTCATATTCTGCATGGAGGTCGGTCACCAGTGGGGTGCCTCAGGGATCTGTTCTGGGACCCTTACTCTTTGTGATTTTTATACATGGCCTGGATGAGGAAGTGGAGGGATGGGTTAGTAAGTTTGCTGATGACACAGAGGTTGGAGGTGTTGTGGATAATATGGAGGGCTGTCAGAGGTTACAGCAGGACATCAAAAGGATGCAAAACTGGTCTGAGAAGTGGCAGATGGCATTTAACCCAGGTAAGTGTGAGGTGATTCATTTTGGTAGGTCAAATATGATGGCAGAATATAGTACTAATGGTAAGATGCTTGGCAGTGTGGAGGATCAGAAGGATCTTGGGGTCCAAGTCCATAGGACACTCGAAGCAGCTGCACAGGTTGACTCTGTGGTTAAGAAGGCATACGGTGCATTGGCCTTCATCAATCGTGGGATTGAATTTAGGAGCCAAGAGGTAATGTTGCAGCTATATAGGACCCTGGTCAGACCCCACTTGGAGTACTGTGCTCAGTTCTGGTCGCCTCACTACAGGAAGGATGTGAAAGCCATAGAGAGGGTGCAGATTTACAAGGATATGCCTGGATTGGGGGGCATGCCTTATGAGAATAGGTTGAGTGAATTTGGCCTTTTCTCCTTGGAGAAATGGAGGATGAGGGGTGACCTGATAGAGGTGTATAAGATGATGAGAGATATTGATCTGATCAAGTGGATAGTCAGAGGCTTTTTCCCAGGGCTGAAATGATTGCCACAAGAGGACACAAGTTTAAGGAGCAGGGGAGTAGGTACAGAGGAGATGTCAGGAGTGAGATTTTTACTCAGAGTGGTGAGTGCATGGAATGGGCTGCTGGCAACGGTGGTGGAGGCAGACACGATAGGGTCTTTTAAGAAGCTTTTAGATAGGTACATGGAGCTTAGTAAAATAGAGAGCTATAGGTAAGCCTAGTAATTTCTAAGGCAGGGACATGTTTGGCACAACTTTGTGGGCCAAAGGACCTGTAGTGTGCTGTAGGTTTTCTATGTTTCTATGTAACTAATGTGCAAAAGACAACAAACTGTGCAAATAGAAAAGAAAAAAATTCATAAATAAATAAGCAAATATTTATATTGAG
Source organism: Hypanus sabinus (assembly GCF_030144855.1). NCBI lineage: Eukaryota > Metazoa > Chordata > Chondrichthyes > Myliobatiformes > Dasyatidae > Hypanus > Hypanus sabinus. Next base: position 26,370,239 of record NC_082713.1, on the reverse strand, counting down.
AACATGAGATGAAGAGTCCTTGAAAGTGAATCCATAGGTTGTGGGGATAGATTAATGATGGAGCGAATGAAGTTGAATGAATTTAAACTCACTGGTTCAAGAGCTTGAGGTTGAGGGGTAACAACAGTTCCTGAACCTGGTGGTGTGGGTCCTGAGGCTCCTGCACCTGTTTACTAATGGCAGCAGTAAGAAGCGAGCATGGTATGGGTGGTGGGGGTCCTTGACGATGGACGTTGCTTTCCTGAGACAGCGCTCAGTGAAAATGTGCTCAGTGGTGGGGAGGGCTTAACCCATAATGGATCACTGAAGTAAATTATTTATCCATTTATGGACCATGGCTGGGCAATCGGCAGTTATATGTGTCAACATTACAATGGCAAGAACGGATAAGAAAAGTAATGAGACGCTGAGGTCACAAAACATAAATTATGACAAATAGGGGGGATATGAGAGAGGAAAATATCTAGAGAGTAACATTATTAATATTTCCATTTTGAACACCACATCTAAAGCAACAGCTGAAACCAGTCAATTCAACAAGATAATAAGTACCATTATTCAAAATGTGGCATGCACATACAATATTAAATGATCCATTTTACTATCAATCTACTTATACCTGTAAATTCATTTTCTCTGCATTTGTCTCATAATATGGTCATTGTCTTTCAGAATCAGGTGGTTTTGCACGTGTAGTAACTCAGCTACCTGCTGTATTGAGGAAAATTAAAAGCTCTGACCATCAGAAACGTAGAAAATAGGTGCAGGAGTAGGCCATTCGGCCCTTCGAGCCTGCACCACCATTCAGTCTGATCATGGCTGATCATCCAACTCAGAACCCTGTACCTGCTTTCTCTCCATACCCACTGATCCCTTTAGCCTCAAGGGCCATATCTAACTCCCATTTAAATATAGCCAATGAACCGGCCTCAACTGTTTCCTGTGGCAGAGAATTCCGCAGATTCACCACTCTCTGTGTGAAGAAGTTTTTCCTCATCTCGGTCCTAAAAGGCTTCCCTTTATCCTTAAACTGTGACCCCTCGTTCTGGACTTCCCCAACATTGGAAACAATCTTCCTGCATCTAGCCTGTCCAATCCCTTTAGAATTTTAAATGTTTCAATAAGACCCCCCCCCAATCTTCTAAATTCCAGCGAGTGTAAGCCTAGTCGATCCAGTCTTTCTTCATATGAAAATCCTGCCATCCAAGGAATCAATCTGGTGAACCTTCTCTGTACTCCCTCTATGGCAAGAATGTCTTTCCTCAGATTAGGGGACCAAAACGGCACACAATATTCTAGGTGCGGTCTCACCAAGGCCTCGTACAACTGCAGTAGAACCTCCCTGCTCCTGTACTCAAATACTTTTGCAATGAATGCCAACATACCATTTGCCTTTTTCACCGCCTGCTGTACCTGCATGCCCACCTTCAATGACTGGTGTACAATGCCACCCAGGTCTCATTGCAACTCCCCTTTTCCTAATTGGCAACCATTCAGATAATAATCTGTTTTCCTGTTCTTGCAACCAAAGTGGATAACCTCACATTTATCCACATTAAATTGCATCTGCCATGAATTTGCCCACTCACCTAACCTATCCAAGTCACCCTGCATCCTCTTAGCATCCTCCTCACAGCTAACATTGCCACCCAGCTTTGTGTCATCCGCAAACTTGGAGATGCTGCGTTTAATTCCCTCATTTAAATCATTAATATATATTGTAAACAACTGGGGTCCCAGCACTGAGCCTTGCGGTACCCCACTAGTCACTGCATGCCATTCTGAAGAAGTCCCATTTACTCCCACTCTTTGCTTCCTGTCTGCCAACCAATTCTCTATCCAGATCAATACCATACCCCCAATACTGTGTGCTTACAAGTTTGCACACTAATCTCCTGTGTGGGACCTTGTCAAAAGCCTTTTGAAAATCTAAATCTACCACATCCACTGGCTCTCCCCTATCCACTCTACTAGCTATATCTTCAAAAAATTCTATTAGATTCATCAGACATGATTTTCCTTTCACAAATCCATGCTGACTTTGTCCAATGATTTCATCTCTTTCTAAATGTGCTGTTATCACATCTTTGATAACCGACTCTAGCATTTTCCCCACCACCGATGTCAGACTAACTAGTCTATAATTCCCCTGTTTTTCTCTCCCTCCTTTTTTAAAAAGTTGGGTTACATTAGCCACCCTCCAATCTTCAGGAAATAATCCAGAATCTAAGGAATTTTGAAAAATTATCACTAATGCATCCACTATTTCTTGGGCTATTTCCTTAAGCACTCTGGGATGCAGACCATCTGGCCCTGGGGATTTATCTGCCTCTAATCCCTTCAATTTACCTAACACCACTTCCCTACTAACATGTATTTCCCTCAGTTCCTCCATCTCACTAGACCCTCGGTCCCTGACTATATCCGGAAGATTATTTATGTCCTCCTTCGTGAAGACAGAACCAAAGTAGTTATTTAATTGGTCTGCCATGTCCTTGTTCCCTATGATCAATTCACCTGTTTCTGACTGTAAGGGACCTACATTTGTCTTGACCAACCTTTTTCTTTTCACATATCTATAAAAGCTTCTACAGTCAGTTTTTATGTTCCCTGCCAGCTTTCTCTCGTAATCTTTTTTCTCTTTCCTAATCAAGCCTTTGTCCTCCTCTTCTGGACTCTGAATTTCTCCCAGTCCTCAGGTGTGCCGCTTTTTCTGGCTAATTTATATGTTTCTTCTTTGGACTTAATGCTATCCCTAATTTCCCTTGTCAGCCACGGGTGCACTACCTTCCCTGGTTTATTCTTTTGTCAAACTGGGATGAACAATTGTTGTAGTTCATCCATGCAATCTTCAAATGCTTGCCATTGCATATCCACCATCAACCCTTTAAGTATCATTTGCCAGTCTATCTTAGCTAATTCACGTCTCATACCTTCAAAGTTACCCTTCTTTAAGTTCAGAACCTTTGTTTCTGAATTAACTATGTCACTCTCCATCTTAATGAAGAATTCCACCATATTATGGTCACTCTTACCCAAGGGGCCTCGCATGACAAGATTGCTAACTAACCCTTCCTCATTGCTCAATACCCAATCTAGAATGGCCTGCTCTCTAGTTGGTTCCTCGACATGTTGGTTCAGAAAACCATCCCGCATACATTCCAAGAAATCCTCTTCCTCAGCACCCTTACCAATTTGGTTCACCCAATCTACATGTAGATTGAAGTCACCCATTATAACTACTGTTCCTTTATTGCACGCATTTCTAATTTCCTGTTTAATGCCATCTCCAACCTCACTACTACTGTTAGGTGGCCTGTATACAACTCCCACCAGCGTTTTCTTCCCCTTAGTGTTAGCAGCTCTACCCATATCGATTATACATCCTCCAGGCTAATGTCCTTCCTTTCTATTGCGTTAATCTTCTCTCTAACCAGCAATGCTACCCCACCTCCTTTTCTTCCCTGTCTATCTCTCCTGAATATTGCATATCCCTGGATGTTGAGCTCCCATCTTTGGTCACCCTGGAGCCATGTCTCTGTGATCCCAACTATATCATATTCATTAATAACTATCTGCACATTCAATTCATCCACCTTGTTACGAATGCTCCTCACATTGACACACAAAGCCTTCAGGCTTGTTTTTATAACACTCTTAGCCCTTATACAATTATGTTGAAAAGTGGCCCTTTTTGCTTTTTGCCCTGGATTTGCCTGCCTGTCACTTTTACTTTTCACCTTACTAGTTTTTGCTTCTTCCCTCATTTTACACCCCTCTGTTTCTCTGCACTTGTTCCCATCCCCCTGCCACATTAGTTTAAATCCTCCTGAACAGGAGCAGCAAACTGAGGATGTTATTGGAGCATTATCTGAAAACATATTTTAGACTGAAGTAGAGTCACTTCATGGACAAGAAAAATAGTACATCGTTGTATGTTGTAATTAATGCAGCTAATTTAGAAAGAAATATGTGGCTTGCACTGTTTCATGACAAGAATTTAGTACTACCATGAGAGAGATTCTATTGCATTTTTGTTATTAATAATTTACATGTGGTTTTTATTGCAATATGTAATGAAGCTGCTGGTAGTTCCTAGGTTAGTGGTTGACATTATGATGTACACAGAATTGACAAAGGAAGAGATTTTTTCATGATATTTATGGTAGAAAACAATCAGGTTCCCCATTGACCTCCTTCTGGGAACTCAAGGTTATTATTTTGATAAATTTCAGAATGCCAGGGAAAGAAAGTTGAGTATTTCGGTTTTTGGAACAACAATGAAATGCTCTGCAAAACATTGAGTCAGTAAATTGCGCAATGAGGTCAGGGTGACAGAGCCAGAGGAAAGGGATGGGCCTGTTTAGCTTGCTGCTCCGTACGGATTACTCATCTCTGCACTGAACTGAGGCTGTGGCCCGCCAGTAATGTGCTCCTGAATCGGCTGGCTGCTGGCTTCATATCTGTGAACTCACCTTCGTAAACTTCAATTCTGAATGCTTTTTGCTTACTTTCATTGTTTGCACGTTTTGTTTTTTTCTTCTGCACATCGGGCATTCGACTGTCTTTTTTTAAATGGGTTCTATCCGGTTTCTTTGTTTTGCAAATACCTGTAAGGTGACGAATTTCAAATTTGTATATAGTATACATACTTTGGTAATAAATGTACTTTAAACTTTGAACTTTGAACCATCTTTAATGATATGCCAATTAGCCAACACTACACTAGTGGCAAGTAGACCAATCTATTCCATTTGAACAGTGGGAAAACCTATTGGTACATAATTCACTTTGTGTGCCACAATGGGATCATTGGTTCACTAATTCACTTCATCATAGAATCGTAGAATATTCATTCACTTGTACTACAAATAGTTCTTCCACATACTGCCCAGGATCTACAAACTTCATTGTGCAGTGCCTCCAATCGCCTTTAGCCAGGGGTCTGTGGGAGGAGCCACAGGAACAGTCAGCAGAGGGGCGTGTCCAGACAGGTATACACATAGTTTACCACACCTGCCCAGGACCTACACACTTCATTGTGCTATAACCTAGTGAGCTACAGGTAAAATCACAGGGACACAGATGTTCACTTTCAACTTCCTGCAATATGAAGGGCCAAATGCAACCCGCTTAGAAACAAGGGAAACAGTAGAGGTGGCCATTCCTCCCAGAAATTAGCCTCAGAAATGATATGGCCTACAGCATTGGGCATCTGACAGAAAATGACAGAGAGTAATAAAGGAAATATAATTTTGTACACTGCACTGTGCAATGGCTTAGGCATGCACAACTGTGATTGTAGCTAGGGTGCCCACGACTTCTGCACAGTACTGTATATGTCAACGTGGAGTGGAGAGCGAGCTTGTAAATCTGGTGGGAGCAAAGGATGTTGGGAATAGTAAGGGTGGAGCACCATGAGAGGGGTGTGGGACAAGTGGTAGAGAAGGAGTGCCAAGGTCAGGGAGTGATATAAACAATTGATTTATTGATCAATATAGAACATCTATCTGGCACTTCCTGTTCCTACCCCTCCCCGTTCACCTTTTCCCAACTATGATTCCCCTCTCCCTGCCACCTTCCCACTCTCAGTCCACAATAGAGAGCCATATCAGAATCAGGTTTATCATCACTCACATGTCACTGATTTTTGTTTGCAACAAAGGGCTTCCATGTGTTGTTATAAAAGCACAACGTAAAAGAGCTTCAACCTTGATTCTTAATACTAGAGAACAGTCATTTAAGATGGGGGGAGTTCAAAACAGATGTATAGGTATTTTTTTACACAGAGTTGTGAGTGCCTAGAATGTGCCTAGGTGGTGATAGAAGCTGACACCACAGAGGCTTTTAAGAGGCCTTGAGATAGGAAACAGAATGGATTGATATAGGCCACCACATGCAGGCAGAAAGGATTTGGTACCATTGGTTTAATTAGTTTGGTAGAAGGGCCTGTGCTGTGCTTGATGCACCATCAATAACTCACTCTGAGACGTAAGGCAAGATATCGGCTTTTATTGACTGAAGAAGGAACCAGCAGTGAGTGACCATCATATTACATCCTGGAGAATGAGGCAGAGGATCAGACCTTGATCGCCTTTATACAGGGGCCTGTGGGAGGAACCACAGGAGCAGTCAGAAGGGGGCGTGTCCAGACAGGCACTTCTCACCAGGCCCTACATGGACTCCTCATGACACTTCTATACCAGGTGCCTCGCACATGTGTGAGCTGGAACCAGCACAACCTCCGTCTCCTGTGCAATCACCAATGTTGCCGGCATCGGCGCAATCACAGCCGGTGCTACGTAGATCGCAGCGACAGATTCGACCACCTGATAGACTTGCCCTGTACGAAACTTTGCCACATGGGGACTCTTTCAAACAAAGGGGGGCCCCTGTATAAAGGGGCCTGTGGGAGGAGCCACAGGAGCAGTCAGAAGGGGGCGTGTCCAGACAGGCATATAGTTCACCACAGTGCTGTTTTATGATATTGCAACATTTAGGTCTACCATGGCTAGCTATCTTTCCCTTAAAATATGTATCTTGTATCTAGATGGTGTGCAGCTACAGGATTCTGTAGCTGACTGTGTGTTCTAAAGTAACCTGTACTATATTAACAAACAAGAGAAAATCTGCAGATGTATTCATCTGCAACGCGGAGATATATAATTCAGAGCCCTCTGCTGTTCCTTGATGTTCTTTTTGCATTGCATCAAACGGAAGTTGCCAAAGACTGGGGGAAAGTTTCGATATTCCCTCTCCCTTATAAATTACCGACAGAAATCGAAAATTAATAAATGGAATAGAGAAATGCTGAAAGCTGAATCCAATCAAGCAGCATTTTTGGAAAGAGAAACCGGTCAATATTTCAGCCACCCTTCCTCCCACTTCTTCAGGCATTTCTTTTTTTTTTGTTTCAGATTCTAGCATCTGTGGTATTATTTTCGAGGATCAATAGCTATCGATGAAACGGAAATGGTCGAAATCTTCCGAAGTAGCGGGGAGGGGCGACCCATTCCGGAAATAGCCGAAGTGGCGGCGATTCCGAAACATCTGGGGCAGCCGGCATTTTTCCGGAAACAGCCGAAGCGAGCTGGCGCTGCGCCGGAGGCGACCGAGACCAGTCAGCCGGGATCGGTGAAGCAGAGGGTTGAGGGGACCGGCCGATAGGCCGGGTGGGAAAATGGCGATATCGCGAGGGCTTTGGTGCTGTCAGCGGCTGTTGGCTTGGATACCGGTGCTCATCATCACCATGGTGGTGCTTTGGTCTTACTACGCCTATGTATTCGAGCTGTGTGTCTGTAAGTAGCTCTTTTATTTTGAAACTGGTGCTGAGAGAGAAAATAAGTCATTGGCTGTATCCAGTGGGCGACAGCAGTCATAGGGTCTGTCAGTATCATAGCTCAGACCGTACCTCGGGTTTGGGCCTTCAAGAAGCTCAGAACAGGAGTATGCTGACTAGGAAACCATCCTGATGGTTTAAATATATAGCTGGAAAATATGTGTCCTTCTGTCTTGGGATCAAGGAGGATTTGTAACTAGTCCTGATCTATAGGCTCTGAGGTGCCTGATGTGGGACTTGCAGACTTCGACAGGTGACAGAAGGTGTATCAAGGGGAAGGCAAATGCTTTGCAGGGTTTCTGTGTGTGCAGTTGATGTATGAACAAAATTCTGGCTGCCATCCTTGAATGTGACTTCATGGGCTAAGAGTCAGTGGGAATATTACCTTTTTTTGAAGGAGGCTTTTGTGGGTGTTTTGGGTCTTTCCTCTTTTTCCACCTGGTAGTTTCTTTCTGCGACACAGCTGCTTGGTTTCTGAAAGTAGTGGATTGAGTTTAATCTTAAATTCTGAACTTCACATTGAAACTTGCTGATTAAAACATGTTACTTCAAAACCTGTAAAGGTTAAGAATATTTTGGATTTATAATATTTACATTGATAGATGTAGATGATAACTGTACAACTATTATCCAAGTTTTTTTAACTGTTTCATTTCCAATTTTTGGGAGGTGTCTTAAAGATAGAGTTTGAATTCTAACCAATATGAAAGGTGAAATTACAGAGCTGTCTGCTAATTCATAGGTTGAGTCATTTGATGCCTTTACAAATACATATACTGCTTGTCACCAGTGGTGATTTCAACAGAATTAGGCCTTTTCCTCATACAGTGGTTATGTATTTTGAAATTAGCAATCATTTGTAATAACTTAGATGGTACAGAATCATGAGCAAGAAATTTCCCAAAGATCAATTCAGTTCTTAATCTAATAGTATAATGGATATGAGAGGATGTTCAAGGCATTTTTTCTGGCATACAGCAAAACCCAACAAACAATTGTGGGTGGAAGCAGGGGAATTTTAGAGATTCTGTTTTAGAGCATGAAGTTGAGCAAATAGAAGTTGTATCCGTGAAAGACCATTTTTATGGTGGTATCATAATCCTATTTACATTTAGCATTGTTTTGGGAAAATGCAAAGTAGCAGCAATGCTTCCCAGAGAAAAAGCAAATACTACAAGGTTGGAATGTGGATTGTATCAGCTTTTTAAAGGTAAATTAGTGTCAGGACAATAGGCATCTGTTAGTCTCAAGAGACTATGAATTTGTGCCTTTGGAAAGTTTCCAGTGCACAGGCCTGGGCACTGTACAGGAGACCGGCAGTTGCCCATGCTGCAGGTCTCCCCTCCCCACACCACTGATGTTGTCCAAGGGAAGGGCAAAGGGCCGATACAGCTTGGCACTGGTGTCGTTGTAGAGCAATGTGTGGTTAACTGCCTTGCTTAAGGATGCAACGCGCTGCCTTAACTGAGGCTGGAACTATCGATTTTCAGATCACTAGATCAATGCCTTCACCACTTAGCCCGGTGCCAGCACAATAAAGTGGAGAATTCATGAAAAAGCTTCAGAGGATTATAATAATATATTCTCAGGAAAAAGGTGGCACTATCTTATCTCAGACTTTGATGATCAGGTGCACAGGAAGTTAAATAAGACAGAAAGGGGAAGCTTAACCAGATACAGAGCTCTCAATGCAGAGCACTCAAGGTGTAACAATGAAATTAAGGAACCAAAAAATAGCCTGCAAATTTTTGGCAATTAAAGATAAAATTAAAAGTGCTAAAGGCATAAAGCCTAGGAGGATAACTGAGGATGGAACAGTATTTATTAGAGAACTAAAAGTAATTTATTGTTGAGGCAGAAGACAACAATAAGGTTCAGAAAGAATACTTTGCAACAAGGACAGATGTTGTAATTAAAAAGGATAAGTGAAATATTAGATGAAGTAATGTAGTAAAAGTAAATATTAAGAGGTTTAGCACCTTTGGAAATGGAAACATTACCATTTTCAAAAGTCGATATTCTGTTTTCATTCAAGAACATCTATTCTAGGTTGTTAAAAGAAGCAAGGGAGGAAATTGTGGAAGTTCCAATCCAATGTGGAAGGGGATGTCCCTGAGAAGTGGAGAACTGTATGATATTTTTATTTACCATGTAATTAGTTAGGTTTATTTCGTGGGCTGGCTGAATTATTAGACTCAAATCTGAGGGAGAGTTTACAACTTCATTTAAAAAGGCATAGATTAATCAAGGACAATCAACATGGGTTTGCAATGGAAGGTCATGTCTGATAACTTGAATTTTTTTAGGAATATTAAAAAATGAGGGCAGTGTGTTTCATGTCATCTACTGGCAGGCTGGTCAAAACTTTATGACATTTACCAGGAGTGCTGTATACGAAGGGCCCAAAGCATTGCTGAGGATCCCTAACACCCATCCCATAATTTCTTTGACCTACTACCATCGGGAAGGAGTTATAGAAGCATCAGGATGAGAAATGTCAGACCGGGTAATAGCTTTTCCTGCTATTACTAAGACTAATGAAAACTCTTGTCACTAGGACAGCGAGCTGTTGATGGTTTATCTGTGCTGCACACTACATGCACTTTGAATTATATTTTATTAACTATTTATAGTAATATTTTGCTCTATATGCTGTACGTGATATATGTTTTGTGGGTGCGTTGTGATCTGGAGGAATGTTGTTTTGTTTGGTTTTATACACGTACAATCAAATGACAATAAACTTGAACTTGTGATCCAAAGAAAAGAAAAAATTGGATTCAGAATTGGCTCAACACCAAAAAGCAAAAGGTCATGATTGATGGCTGTAATTTGAAATTCACTGGAGTTCCACACGACTGTGTTATGTTTGTAATATACTGTACACTAGTAGAGTAAATTGAACTATAAGGGAACATGGTTAAAAACGATTTCAGGGATACATTAATTGGCGCTGTGATTTAATAGGGAGGAATGAAACTTTAGGCTGCCAGAGAATGATATTAATGGCTTTGTTAATTTTGCAGAGAAGTGTGAGGTAATCTAGTTGGGCAAGTTCTGCAAAGCAATTAACACAGGTAAAAAGGAAGCATGTCGAAAGGAATAGAGGGACATTGCTGAGTATGCCAAAGATAATTAAAGTTAGTTGGAGCGGTCAATGAGGTAGTTAAAAAGGCCCTATTGAATGCGTTCCATTATTAGACAAGACACAGAATATAAGAATAGGAAATTTATACTACAAATATATACAACACTAAGTAAATCACGATTAGAATAATGCCTAGAATTCTGGTCATGCATTACAGGAAAACAAGTCATTGCGCTAGACAGTTGCTAGGGAGATTTATTATGATATTACAGTACTAGAAGATATAAATTGCAACGGGCGATGAAATAGACCGATGTTGTATCTTTTGGGAAAAGGGGATGAAGGGGATTAATTGAGGTCGAAAGTTGTGAGAGGCCTTAATAAATAAGGCATATATTTTTCAGCAGGAGGGTCAAAAAGGAGAGGATATAATTTACAGTAGAAGGTAGAAGAATTAGATGAAAAAATTAAATCATGGAAAAGTTGTAATACAGGAGGAGGCTATTAGGTGCATTGCGTCTCTACCAATTGAAGAAAGCTGCCCAGCCAAATCTCGCGTTTTGGCACCAGATCAATAACTCTGAAGGTTATAGCTCTTCAAATACTCACCCAGCTTCTTTATAAATCTGCTGAAGATTTCTGGTTCTACCACTATTCCATGTTAGCAATTACACCCTCTAGATGAAATATTGTTTCTTTCTCTTCTTCTATTCCTACAAATTATCTTACATCTATGCTGCTTGGTTACTTTGCTGAAGAAAATGATGTCCTGAGAATAAATAGGCCCTTTCTAGTTTATTGTATCTTACAAAAGTGACTGCTGGTCTTGCCTGATCCAAAGAAAATAACACCTGTCTATCTAATGTTTCCTTGTAGGTTAAATGATCTATTCCTTGCAATATCCCTCTTAATGCCTGTTGCACAGTCAGTGGCGCAACTGCATCTTGGTAAATTTTCTGTGTTGTGGTGGTCAAAGTTCTGGCCAATATTCAAGCTGCAGCAAAACTAGTGTTTATAGTTCTTCCATAACCTTCCTGCTGTTATATTCACTGCCAAAGTTATTAGAAGAAAGGATTCTGTCTGACTTATCTAACTCATTTCAAGCTTTCTTGCTAGCTTTAAGGATCTGTGGACATAGACTGCAACCACCTTCTATTTCCCTGCACTTGTCATTTTCACCTCGTGTTCTATATTCTCTTATTGCCGTATCCCATGCCTTATCTCATACTTCTCTGGTCCCAACATATTGATGCAGCTATAGAGAAGGCAAGACAGCAGCTATGTTTCATTAGGAGGGAGATTTGGTATGTCACCTAAAACACTCGCAAATTTCTACAGATGTACTGCGGAGAGCATTTTAACTGGCTCATCACCCTCTGGTATGGGGGGGGGGGATGCTGCTACTGCAGAGGATCAAAGTAAGCTGCAAAGAGTTGTAGGATTAATCAGCTCCATCGTGGGTACTAGCTTCTGTAGTATCCAAGACATCCTCAGGGAGCAGTGCCTTAAAAAGGCTATGTCCATCATTCAGAACCCCCACCACCAAGGACATGCCCTCTTTTCATTCTTACCATCAGGAAGGAGGTACAGAAACCTAAAGGCATGCAGTCAGTGAATCAGGAACAAATTCTTCCCCTCTGCCATTCAATTTCTAAATGGATAGTGGACCTCAATACTTTTTTATTTCTGTTTTTGCACTAATTAACTATTTATATATATTTACTGTAATTCCGTTTTTTCTATATTGTATTTCATTGTACTGCTGCCACAAAGTTGACACCTCTCACAACATATGCCGGTGATATTAAACCTAATTCTGATTCTGATTGTCTGAATTGAATTCCATTTACAATTTTGTGTGCAACTCAGCAAATACATTGATATCCTTACTGTCAATCATATAACCAAGTTTTATTTATTTTGTGTGTGTATGTATATACAGTGGCATGCAAAAGTATCAATTTCTGTTACTGTGAATAGTTAAGTGAGTAGAAGATGAACTGATCTTCAAAAGTCATAAAGTTAAAGATGAAACATTCTTTTCAACATTTTAAGCAAGATTAGTGTATTATTTGTGTTTTTGTACAATTTTAGTGTGGGAGAAAAAGAAAAGGAGCACCATGCAAAAGTTTGGGCACCCCAAGAAATTTAAGCTCTCAGATAACTTTTACCAAGGTCTCAGACCTTAATTAACTAGTTAGGGCTATGGCTTGTTCACAGTCATCGTTAGGAAAGGCCAGGTGATGCAAATTTCAAAGCTTTATAAATACCCTGACTCCTCAAACCTTGTCCCAACAATCAGCAGCCATGGGCTCTTCTAAGCAGCTGTTGAAAATTAAAATAAATGATGCCCACAAAGCAGGAGAAGGCTATAAGGAGATAGCAAAGCGATTTCAGGTAGCCATTTCCTCATTTCGTAATGTAATTAAGAAATGGAAGTTAACAGGAATGGTGGAGGTCAAGTTGAGGTCTGGAAGACCAACAAAACTTTCTGAGAGAACTGCTCGTAGGATTGCTAGAAAGGCAAATCAAAACCCCCATTTGACTGCAAAAGACCTTCAGGAAGATTTAGCAGATTCTGGAGTGGTGGTGCACTGTTCTACTGTGCAGCGACACCTGCACAAATATGACCTTCATGGAAGAGTCATCAGAAAAAAACCTTTCTTGCGTCCTCACCACAAAATTCAGTGTCAGAAGTTTGCAAAGGAACATCTAAACAAGCCTGATGCATTTTGAAAACAAGTCCTGTGGACTGATGAAGTGAAAATAGAACTTTTTGGCCCCAATGAGCAAAGTAATGTTTGGAGAAAAAAGGGTACAGAATTTCATGAAAAGAACACCTTGTGGCGGCTCATTTCCTAGCGTATGCGAACCGACTCACAATTAGATAGCCTACGGGGGTTTGCGAGCACAGAGCTTTGGAGCCTCTTCGCCATGGGGGGCCGGTTGACAGAGGCTTAAAAGTGAGGCTGAAGTTTTCGAATAAAGTTTTTTCCTTCGACTGCAGTTACCGACTCCGTGTCGTAATTTTAGCGCTGCTTGTAGCACACCGCTACAACCTCTCTAACTGTTAAGCAGGGTGGTGGATCGATCATGCTTTGGGCTTGTGTTGCAGCCAGTGTCATGGGGAGTATTCCTCTGGTAGAGGGAAGAATGAATTCAATTAAATACCAGCAAATTCTGGAAGCAAACATCACACCATCTGTAAAAAAGCTGAAGATGAAAAGAGAATGGCTTCTACAACAGGATAATGATCCTAAACACACCTCAAAATCCACAATGGACTACCTCAAGAGGCGCAAGCTGAAGGTTTTGCTATGACCCTCACCGTCCCCTGACCTAAGCATCATCCAAAATCTGGATAGACCTCAAAAGAGCAGTGTATGCAAGACGGCCCAAGAATCTCACAGAACTAGAAGCTTTTTGCAAGGATGAATGGGCGAAAATCCTCCAAACAAGAATTGAAAGACTCTTAGCTGGCTACAGAAAGTGTTTACAAGCTGAGATACTTGCCAAAGGGGGTGTTACTAAGTACTGACCATGCAGAGTGCCCAAACATTTGCTTTGGGCCCTTTTCCTTTTTTGTTATCTTGAAACTGTAAAAGATGGAAATAAAAAAGTAATCTTGCTTAAAATATTAAAGAAATGTGTCATCTTTAACTTTATGCCTTTTGGAAATAGGTCATCTTTTACTCATTTAGCTATTTATAGTAACAGAAATTTTGACTGGGGTGCCCAAACCTTTTCGTGTGTGTGTGTGTGTGTGTGTGTGTGTGTGTGTGTGTGTGTGTGTGTGTGTGTGTGTGTGTTGTGTGTGTGTGTTGTGTGTGTGTGTTGTGTGTGTGTGTGTGTGTGTGTGTGTGTGTGTGTGTGTGTGTGTGTATTCTCTGCTGCAAGAGTCCATCATTAAGGACCTACAGCATACCCTTTTCTCATTGTTACCATCAGGTAGGAGGTACAGAAGTACAGAAGCCTGAAGGCACACACTCAGCGATTCAGGAACAGCTTCTTCCCCTCTGCCATCCGATTCCTAAATGGACATTGAACCCTTGAACACTACCTCACTTTTTGAATATATATTGTTTCTGTTCTTGCATGATTTCTAATCTATTTAATATACACATACAATTATTTATTTATTTGTTCCTTCTGTATTATTTATTGTATTGAACTGCTGCTGCCAAGTTAACAAATTTCAGGACACTTACTGGTGATAATAAATCTGATTCTGATATGTATACACACACCTTTTATCATGCCCCAAAATTTTAAAATAAATGGGAAAAAAATGTTTCACCCAAAAGGTGTTAAGGATTCAGAATTTGCTCTCTGAAAGGGCGGTAGAAGGATAACTTTCTCTTTAATCTATAACCCACAGAATATTTTATCAACTGACATGGACATGATGGACCAAATGGTCTCCTTTTTGTGTTGTAATTTTTCCTCAATTCTTTACTTTCTACTGTCTAATCATGCTGAGTCGAGAACCACCTCCTCCTAGTACTCCCTACTTGTCTAAATGCAGCTTTAACCTACAGGCTTGGTTTAACCACAAGTAATGTTCTCAATTTATTTATTGTGTTCTTAAATCGTTACAAATTATAACACATTTTTCTCTGTTTCTGCTGTGAAAAATAGAAATGAAAAACAAGAAGCTGTGGAATTATTTAGTAGGTCAACCAACCTTTGTTGAAAGAGTTATTGTTTTATGTCAATAATTTGTTACCAAAGCTCTTAGATTCTTGTTGCTTCCTGGGCTTTATTTTGTATGTTGCTAATCAGAACAGGAAGTACCACTAGATGAATCTGATCCACGGAAATACTTAATTTCATCACTTTTGTATAAGTTTAGTTCTCTGGTAATTATGCATTCTGTGAACTGTCTGAGTATTATTCTTTAAAGACTGCACATGTAGAATTTTCTCATGGCTTTGATTGTGATTAATGTGGAGTGGGTGCAGAAAAGATCCACAAGGAAGTTGCAAGGACTGGAGGGCTTGAGTTTTAAAGATACATGAGATTTATTGCAGTCTCATCCATAGCTGCTTTGAAATCATTTGACTAATGTGTTGTTTTTTTTTTACAATTTGTATCTTGTATTTGTCAAATCACATGTCATCCTAAGGGAAATGTGGTAAATTATCCTTCCTATTTCATATTGACCTGCTTGCAACCTTTGACATAATTAATCATGCCATCTGCTTGCAACATCTCAATTCCACAACATCTCAATTCCATTGACTGGGTGCAGACATTCCTCATCCTTCTTTCCATTCTTGTACTTGTAGCCAGATATTTGTAATGGATCATCTATCCTCTGCTGTACTGTTACCTCTAGTGTCTCCCGTGGATCTATACTTGATGCTTCCCGTTTCTCATCGGCACAGTCCAAACATATACTGGTTAGCAATTCAAATGGCCATTGTAATTTGTCCTGAGATTAGGCTAGGGTTAAATTGGTGGGCCTGTTCCACACTGTATCTCTAAATTTAAAAATAAAGCAAGTCAGTTTATATACTGATATCATCAAGCTCTGGCTTAATATCACCTCTCTTTGCCACTTTATTGTACCTGATTTACTGTGCTTGTCATGGGTGGGATAAATGGAAGGTCACAGTGTCCAAGTTTTGTCAAACAATGTTCCATTTTAATCATAAACTTCTTCACTCTCCTTGGCTATTGTCTGAGGTTATTTGGGCCATAACCTTGCTTAGACAGCTTTGAATTGAACTTCTGATTGCCTCCTCTTTTTAGATCAAATCTGCCTACTTCACTGGGCCCCAGTTTTGACTACTGAATTCCTCAGCTTTGGCTTTGTTACCTGAATCTGTGTCTACACCTATGGTGCTGCTCCTGCTGGCCTTCTATCTTCCACTCTATGTAAACTAACTCATTGAAAATTTAGTTATTTGTAGCCTAAATTTCACTGTTACACTTCCCGGCTTGCTGACCCGCATTCTGTATTTCTCACTCACCTTCAAATCATTCCATTGCTTCAACTCTCTTTAATTCTGCCACCTTCCTCAAAACTTCTCAAAATCATGAAAAGCTTACTTGCAGTAACATCAAAGGCACAAAGCGTTAGAGACACAAAATTCATAATAAAAAAAATTGAGCAAAAATTAAACAAGATCAAACTCAATTAGAACGAAATTCAAAGTTCATTTTTTTGGAAAATACGACATATTACTATAGTGAAGTAGTGAATAGGATTGTACAGGTGAGTTCAAGGTGGGTTGAAGGGAGATGGATGTTCTTGAACCTGGTGGTGTGGGAGTTCAGGCTGTTCTGAACTTCAGGGAGTTCTGTAACCTCTTGTTAGAAATTGCAAGAAGATGGGATGACCTGTATGATGGGGTTCTTTGATCAATGTTAACTTTTTGATGCAGCATCTTATGTAAAGTGCTTTCAGTGGTTGTGAAGGATGTGCCTTGATGCATTGGGCTAAATCCACTACTCTGCAGCTTCTTGCTTTCTTGTGCATTTGATCATTGTTCAACCCGTCAGGATACTTTCAAAAGTACTTCTGCAGAAGTTTGTTAGTGCGTTCAGTGACAAGCTGAACCTCCTTAACCTTCTAAGAAAGTAAAGATGCTGGCACGACTTCCTTTTGATTCAATCCATGTGCTGGGCCCTGGACAGGTCATCCAGTCTGATAATGCCCAGGAATTTAAAGCTGTTGACACTCTCCAGTGCTGATCCACCAATGTAGACTGGCACATGTTTGCCCTCATTCCCTTTCCTGAAGTCAACAATCAGTTCTTTCATTTTATTGATATTGAGCGAGATATTGTTACAGGACTTCTCAATCAGGTATCCTATCTTGCTCTTGGCTGTTGATTCATTATGTCCCGTGATTGTTTCAACAACATTGATGTCATATATTTGTATATGGCATTGGAGCTGTACTTCGCCACACAGTTACATGTGTATAGGGAGTAGAGAAGGGGACTAAGTGCACAGTCTTGAGGTGTATCTGTGTTGATGGTCAGTGAGGAGGAATTTGGCGACGACACTACATTGATTGGCCTAATCTCAAACAATGACGAGATGGAAAGAAGTCATCTCTCTGACATGGTGATGTCAAGAAAACAACCCCTCCCTCAATATTGCAAAAACAAAGGATCTGGTTGTGGACTACAGGAGGAATGGAGACGGGCTAACCCCTATTGACATCAATGGATCTGGGGTTGAGAGGGTAAACAGCTTTAAGTTCCTCGGCATCCACATCACCAAGGATCTCACATGGTTCTGCAGAGGGTGATGCAGACAGCCCGGCGCTTCTGTAGTTGTGAAATTACCATGATCCATCATTGGGGACCCATGTCACCCCAACCACAATCTATTCCAGCTGCAACCATCTGGGAAACAGTACTACAGCACAAAAACCAGGACCAACAGGCTCCAGGACAGCTTCTTCCACCAGGCCATCAGACCGATTAACTCGCGCTGATTTGAGTGAACTTCTATGTTACATTGACAGTTCTATTTATTATAAATTACTATGATTGCACATTACACATTTAGACAGAGGCATAATGTAAAGATTTTTACTCCTCATGTATGTGAAGGATGTAAGAAATAAAGTCGATTCAGTAGATCTGCCAGTGAGGTTAGATTCAATCACTTCTGTTCTCTTGAGCATGCAATTTCAATCACTACAATTCTGACTAGATCTCAAGCTTCATATTCTGCTCCTAGGTCATAATGTAGCTGACATCATCAGTATGGGTGATGATAAACTCCATGTTGAACTGTCTCTGGCAGGAAAGCAACTTCGCCAATGAAGTAAACTATTTCAAATCACCTCAAATCATAAGGGATGCATTGATGGCCAACTAACTTTTATGCTTAGTTGCAAGCAGCAGTGCCAGGTGTTATCAGCTCAGTCTTTACTTCATGTGATTTTGAAAATTTCGTTCAAATTTGTATCATTAAAAGAAATTGACATGTTCTGTATTCCCTGGGGTTGGTGAGGGCAATTGCAATGCAATTGCTTGTGTTTCATATGGAGTTCGATCCTCTTCCAGGATGTGTTCCAGTTATCTTCCACAGGGACTCTAAAGAGCCATGACATAACCTTGCTGTAATTTAATCCAAAATCTGCCAATAAACTCTTGGAGTCTTAGCCTAATGGATTCTGTGACAGCATGTTGCCTCTGAATTTTAGCATTCTGTAACAAGATATATAAATTTTTTGGAGCTGCTCAGCAGTTGATAATATATGTATAAGCTTCTTGTTTCTCCTTTAGTTTAGTCCAAAGTTGTCTATCTGGAATTATAATTGCTCTTGATTTTAAAAGGTTTTCAGCACTAGGAGTAAATTTCAGTATTTTCATATTTTTTTAAACTAAACTTCAAATAAGGATGTAAAGTAAAATTTCGTCTTCAAAATCATAAATGAGACTGAAAAATACTAAAAATATACAGTAGTGTGGAAGAGGTCAATGTAACATATCCTGTATAATTCTTCACCAAATCTGAGGAGCAAACCAATATATGAAAGAATGGGGAAGTAATGACGAGAAAGAGAAGGTAACAATAGAAATGCAAATCGATAGGAGTTAATGACCACCACTCTTCTATGTATGGATTCTTCTTGCTTCTATTCTTTGCTTCCACAGTTGAAGCAATTTACGTATGCTTACTTCTCAGTTTTTTGTGCTTTCGTAGAATGATAGTTGAAGGTTAATCTGTCCTTTGCACTAGCATTTCCTGGGAGTATTCTTTTCAGACTTACTGCCCTTTCAGTTTTTATCACAGCTTAATCAGGTTAAATTAAATTTTCTTTAAATGTTCTTTCCCTATCATCGCTGAGTTGTTTTCTTAGCCTGTTGCAGTACATATCTAACTTGGAAAATGTTTTGGTACAGTGTTGCACAAAACTCAATGACAAAGGTGAGGTGAAGCAAACAGGGATCAACTGTGGAGGAAAGTAAAGTCATCTTTAGAGTCAGACATTTTCAAAGACATTTCTTGCAACCAGAGGGAAACTTGCAACTGTTGCAAAATGATTTTTGCATCATTAGAGCCTGGGAAGAAGCTCCATGCTTAAAATGAGAAGAACAAGTGGCAAAGGAAATCCAGTGTGTTCATCCAAATAGTTACTGAATCAAAGAATGCTACAGCACAGAAACAGGCCCTTTGGCCCATCTAGTCCTTGCCAAACTGTTATTCTGCCTTCCAGATGAAAAAAACAGTTCACTTGAGTTTTTTAATTGAACGTATTGTATAAGGTGCACGGGATTTGGTTTCTTCTCTGTTGAAGAAACTGGATATAGACTGGATGACCACTTTGCCAAATACGTACCTCTGTTCAGGCAGCAAGGATACCGGAGCTTCCAGTTACCACTCCATTCTTTCCTCTGTATTTGGCCTACTATGCTATTACAAACTCCAATATAAGTGCAAGGAACAGCACTTTGTTTTCATTCTAGGCTGTCCTTGGTACTTAGTATTGAATTGAATAATTTCAAATAACCAACTTTTCCTGCTGTATTAACACTAGCAAGTTCTAATGCAATGCCATCCACTTTATGTTAGTTTTCCTGTCTTCATTGATATTACCTGACCTTCTGGTTTTTCAAGCATTCCCTTTTATTTCCAATTTCCAGCAACTGCTCTTTTTATTCTTACAGTTACAGTGTGTTATTTTATTCATTTATCTATTAACTAGATAGAACTGAGGGGAAAGGATGTTCAATCACACACATTTCTTTCATTCTTTCCAATTTGCTGTTCTTGAAATACATGTGTTTTGTCGTGTCTTGAAATACATGTGTTATTCAAATGAAGGTCATTTATCTGGAATGTTGACTCAGTTTGTCTCCATATATTTGCTGCCTGACCTGAGTATTTCCATTATACATATTTACAGGTATGGAGTATTCCATTATACTCCTCATTTACTTTCTAGATGCTGTAAATGCTTTTGGATCACAGAAGTGACATTCAGGATATCCAGTCTCTGAGCTGCACTTAGAGCCACAGTATTTAAATGGTGCATTAACAGTATGTTAGTCAGTGGTGATCACTAGGCTGTTCAAGGTGGAAAATTTGATGATGATAGCTTGCCTACCATTGATGTGATACTCACTAGCCTATAATTTCCTAATTTGTTTATATTACCCTTCTTCGACAGAGGAACAGCATTAACTATTCTTCAGCCCTCTTAAGATCTTGCCTGGGGCTAAAGAGATACAAAGGTCTCTGAAAAGACTCCAGCAATCTCCTTTCTTTCTTCTCTCAATAACCTTGGATAAGTCCCATGACCTGATGGAATCTAACACTTTAATATTCTTCAAGTGTCCCAACACCGTCTCCTTCTTGATATCATCATTCCCTAGAATATCAACATTCATTGATTAACATGATCATTGCCTGGCATTTTGGCATGAATGCTCCTTGTCCTCGTGGTTTCATTGCATATTGAATAGACTACTTCATCTGCTAAAGAGTTTCAAATGGCATTGAAAATGCTATAGTACTTTTGAAAATGTAATCAAAAGAAGGCCATTGGTGAAGCAGCTGAAGTTAATTGGGCCTAAGAAGAACTCCTGAAGTGATATCTAGGTCAGTGACCTATGATCTAGATCAATGAACGGTCATCTGTTTTGTTGAGATGAGTGACTCCAGCCTTTGAAATTCTTTCTCCTCGATGCCCATCAGCTGTGATTTTACCATGGTTACTTGATGGCATACACAGTCAAAGGCTGCATTATTGTCAAGGGCAATCTTGCCTTGCTTCTGAATTCAGCTGTTAGGTCAATATTTGCATGCTTACTGCCCAGCTGGTTGTGAATGAACTGTTCACAAAGGTGTGTGTTTTGTGTGTGTCCCTTGTTGTTATTTCATTGTTATTCTCTTTCTGATTGTGCAGGAAACCTGCCTGTGTGTTGACTTTCTAATTGCCTTGAACTGAACTCAAAATTAGAAGGTCTACCTGACATTTTCTTCTTAATTTCAGGATTAAACTAAGCCACATCAACATTTCTAATACAAGTATTCTTTGCTTTGGGTGTCTGTTAACTATTGGGTGTCTGTCAACAGATAAAAGGTTATCTGTTGGAACAGAATTTGACGAAATATCAAGCAGTATATAATATATTTCCAGTAAATTAGCCATTACGTGAGTAAAAGCACAAATCTGCTTGTGACAGAGTTGAAGCAGAAGCTTTTGCTTGTGTGTTAATCGCAATAGATCCTGGAAAGCTCAGTATTCTTTGGTTTTTTACTGATATTCTGTTAACTGTTGGAGGTATGATTTCTTTGTATGATATTCTATTTTCACAACAATTTTTCTCTATAGCTTCTCACACTGAGCAACAGCATTTTCTTTATAAATGAAAGGACCATGAAGAGTTCTGTCTACCTTGACATCATATTTCATCAAAATGCTTAGAGGAATGGGTGATCCAGGTCATTGACACGACGAATCAGAATCAGGTTTATTGTCACTGACATGTGATGTGAAATTTGTAACTTAGCAGCAGCAGTTCAATGCAATACATAATCTAGCAGAGAGTGAAAAAAACATAATAAACAAATCAATTACATATATTGAATAGATTATTAAAAATGTGCAAAAACTGAAATACTGTATATTAAAAAAGTGAGGTAGTGTCCAAAGCTTCAATGTCCATTTAGGAATCAGATGGCAGAGGGGAAGAAGCTGTTCCTGAATCACTGAGTGTGTGCCTTCGGGCTTCTGTATCTCCTACCTGATGATAACAATGAGAAAAGGGCATGCCCTGGATGCTGGAGGTCTTTAATAATGGACGCTACCTTTCTGAGCCACCGCTCTCTAAAGGTGTCCTGGGTACTTTGTAGGCTAGTGCCCAAGATGGAGCTGACTAGATTTACAACCTTCTGCAAGTTCTTTTGGTCCTATACAGTAGCCCCTCCATATCAGACAGTGATGCAGCTTGTCAGAATGCTCCACGGTACAACTATAGAAGTTGTTGAGTGTATTTGTTGACAGGCCAAATTGCTTCAAACTCTTAATAAAATATAGCCGCTGTCTTGCCTTCTTTATGACTACATCAATGTGTTGGGACCAGGTTAGATCCTCAGAGATCTTGACACCCAGGAACTTGAAGCTGCTCACTCTCTCTACTTCTAATCCCTCTTAGAGGATTGGCATGTGTTCCTTTGTCTTATCCTTCCTGAAGACCACAATCAGCTCTTTTGTCTTACTGATGTTGAGTGCTAGGTTGTTGCTGCGTCACCATTCCGCTAATTGGCATATCTCACTCCTGTACACCCTCTCGTACCCACCTGAGATTCTACAAACAATGGTTGTATCATCAGCAAATTTGTAGATGGTGTTTGAGATATGCTTAGCCACACAGTCATATACTATAGGATGGAAGCTAGTGATCACAGATGGTTATTAAGGTCCATAGTAATGTATCAATTTTTGCAGTCTTTTTACATTTTTCTTTAATCAGTTTGTCAGTCTCTAGCATAAAACAATCTAGAAGAAAAGTTCTGAACTTGGGTTTGAGGCACTCAGTCCAATTAGTAAGGGTAACTTTATTCTTAGGAAATGGACAATGTCAGGAAAAGTTATGTGTTTATAAGAAATTCCCAGTTATTCTACAAAGGAGATTCTGCCCTAGAACTAACAAATTAAATTGAGCTTGAAGAAAGGACCAATTAGACAGATTAACGTAAGATTATAATGTAGAAATAAGAACAGGAGTGGGCTATTCAGCTTCCTAAGCCTGCATCAGAATCTTCATATCCTTGGTTTCCTCATATCTGGAAATCTATCAAACATTGTTTTGAATGCATATCAAATTCAGATTAATTTATTTATCAAAACATACAGTGAAATCAGTCATTTACATTAACAACCAACACATGCAAGGATGTGCTGAGGCAGGCAGCCTGGAAGTATCAGCATTTTGTGTGTGTTGTTATTATTTTCTAACTGTTTTGATATCTCATTTTTATTACTATTGACAGCATTTTCACATCAAACAGTGTCGGTTTAATAGATTGTTCGTTCCCCATGTTGTCTCTCCGTACTCTCCTTACTAAGAGTATGTGTTGCTCTCCACCTGCATGGACAATTCCAGAATCTGCAGATTAAAAATCAGGTTTAATACTTTGTGGCAGGTTTGTGACAATACAATACTGCTGTTCAGGAGGCTTTAAACTAATGTGGCAGGGGGATGGGAACAAGTGCAGAGAGACAGAGGGGTGTAAAATGAGGGAAGAAACAAAAAGTAGTAAGGTGAAAAGTAAAAGTGGCAGGCAGGCAAATCCAGGGCAAAAAGCAAAAAGAGCCGCTTTTCAACATAATTGTATAAGGGCTAAGAGTATTGTAAAAACAAGCCTGAAGGCTTTGTGTGTCAATGCGAGAAGCATTCATAACAAGGTGGATGAATAGAATGTGCAGATAGTTATTAATGAGTATGATGTAGTTGGGATCACAGAGACATGGCTCCAGGGTGACCAAAGATGGGAGCTCAACATCCAGGGATATTCAATATTCAGGAGAGATAGACAGGGAAGAAAAGGAGGTGGGGTAGCATTGCTGGTTAGAGAGAAGATTAACACAATAGAAAGAAAGGACATTAGCCTGGAGAATGTAGAATCGATATGGGTAGAGCTGCAGAACACTAAGGGGCAGAAAACGCTGGTGGGAGTTGTGTACAGGCCACCTAACAGTAGTAGTGAGGTTGGGGATGGCATTAAATGGGAAATTAGAAATGCGTGCAATAAAGGAACAGTAGTTATAATTGGTGACTTCAATCTACATATAGATTGGGTGAACCAAATTGGTAAGGGTGCTGAGGAAGAGGATTTCTTGGAAAGTATGCCGGCTGGTTTTCTGAACCAACATGTCGAGGAACCAACTAGAGAGCAGGCCATTCTAGATTGGGTATTGAGCAATGAGGAAGGGTTAGTTAGCAATCTTGTCATGCGAGGCCCCTTGGGTAAGAATGACCATAATATGGTGGAGTTCTTCATTAAGATGGAGAATGACATAGTTAATTCAGAAACAAAGGTTCTGAACTTAAAGAAGGTTAACTTTGAAGGTATGAGACGTGAATTAGCTAAGATAGACTGGCAAATGATACTTAAAGGGTTGACGGTGGATATGCAATGGCAAGCATTTAAAGATCGCATGGATGAACGACAACAATTGTTCATCCCAGTTTGACAAAAGAATAAACCAGAGAAGGTAGTGCACCCGTGGCTGACAAGGGAAATTAGGGATAGTATCAAGTCCAAAGAAGGAACATATAAATTAGCAAAAAAAAGCAGCACACCTGAGGACTGGGAGAAATTCAGAGACCAGCAGAGGAGGACAAAGGGCTTAATTAGGAAAGGGAAAAAAGATTAAGAACGAAAGCTGGCAGGGAACATAAAAACTGACTGTAAAAGCTTTTATAGATATGTGAAAAGAAAAAGATTGGTCAAGACAAATGTAGGTCCTTTACAGTCAGAGACAGGTGAATTGATCATAGGGAACAAAGACATGGCAGACCAATTGAATAACTACTTTGGTTCTGTCTTCACTAAGGAGGATATAAATAATCTTCTGGAAATAGTAAGGGACCGAGGGTCTAGTGAGATGGAGGAACTGAGGGAAGTACATGTTAATAGGGAAGTGGTGTTAAGTAAATTGAAGGGATTAAAGGCAGATAAATCCCCAGGGCCAGATGGTTTGCATCCCAAAGTGCTTAAGGAAGTAGCCCAAGAAATAGTGGATGCATTAGTGATAATGTTTCAAAACTCCTTAGATTCTGGATTAGTTCCTGAGGATTGGAGGATGGCTAATGTAACCTCACTTTTTAAAAAAGGAGGGAGAGAGAAACTGGGGAATTATAGACCAGTTAGTCTGACATCGGTGGTGGGGAAAATGCTAGAGTCAGTTATCAAAGATGTGATAACAGCGCATTTGGAAAGAGGTGAAATCATCGGACAAAGTCAGCATGGATTTGTGAAAGGAAAATTATGTCTGACGAATCCTATAGAATTTTTTGAAGATGTAACTAGTAGAGTGGATTGGGGAGAGCCAGAGGATGTGGTATATGTAGATTTTCAAAAGGCTTTTGACAATGTCTCACATAGGAGATTAGTGTGCAATCTTAAAGCACACAGTATTGGGAGTATGGTATTGATGTGGATAGAGAATTGGTTGACAGACAGGAAGCAAAGAGTGGGAGTCAATGGGACCTTTACAGAATGGCAGGCAGTGACTAGTGGGTTACTGCAAGGCTCAGTGCTGGGACCTCAGTTGTTTACAATATATATTAATGATTTAGACGAGGGAATTAAATGCAGCATCTCCAAGTTTGCGGATGACACGAAGCTGGGTGGCGGTGTTAGCTGTGAGGAGGATGCTAAGAGGATGCAGGGTGACTTGGATAGGTTAGGTGAGTGGGCAAATTCATAGCAGATGCAATTTAATGTGGATAAATGTGAGGTTATCCACTTTGGTTGCAAGAACAGGAAAACGGATGGTGGCCGATTAGGAAAAGGGGAGATGCAACAAGACCTGGGTGTCATTGTACACCAGTCATTGAAGGTGGGCATGCAGGTACGGCAGGCGGTGAAAAAGGCAAATGGTATGTTGGCATTCATAGCAAAAGGATTTGAGTACAGGAGCAGGGAGGTTCAACTGCAGTTGTACAAGGCCTTGGTGAGACTGCTAGAATATTGTGTGCAGTTTTGGTTCCCTAATCTGAGGAAAGACATTCTTGCCATAGAGGGAGTACAAAGAAGGTTCACCAGATTAATTACTGGGATGGCAGGACTTTCATATGAAGAAAGACTGGATCGACTAGGCTTACACTCGCTGGAATTTAGAAGATTGAGGGGGGGTCTTATTGAAACATTTAAAATTCTAAAGGGATTGGACAGGCTAGATGCAGGAAGATTGTTTCCAATGTTTGGGAAATCCAGAACGAGGGGTCACAGTTTAAGGATAAAGGGAAGCCTTTTAGGACCGAGATGAGGAAAAACTTCTTCACACAGAGAGTGGTGAATCTGTGGAATTCTCTGCCACAGTAAACAGTTGAGGCCGGTTCATTGGCTATATTTAAATGGGAGTTAGATATGGCCCTTGTGGCTAAAGGGATCAGGGGGTATGGAGAGAAAGCAGGTACAGGGTTCTGAGTTGGATGATCAGCCATGATCATACTGAATGGCGGTGCAGGCTCGAAGGGCCAAATGGCCTACTCCTGCACCTATTTTCTATGTTTCTATGATAATATAAATTTTTAAACAACTGAATTACAGAATTTATACGTATCATAAATCATTAAAGTAAGTCGTACAAAAACAGATATTTTTTTAAAAAAGTATTGAGGCAGTGTTCCTGGGTTAAATGTCCACTGAGAAATCAGATGGCAGAGTGGAAGAAGCTGTCCCTGAACTGCTGAGTTTGTGACTTCAGGCTTCTGTACCTCCTTCCTGATGGTAACAATGAGAAGAGGGCATATTCTTGAAGATGTCTTGGATACTACAAAGGCTAGTACCTATGATAGAGCTGATTAATTTTACAACTTTCTGCAACCTACTTCAATCCTATGCAGTAGCCCCAACCCCCATACCAGACAATGTTGCAGGCAGTCACAATGCTCTCCACAGTACATCTGTAGATGTTTTTGAGTGTTTTAGGTGACAAACTAAATGAACTCAAACTCCTAATGAAAAATGGCCAGTGTCTTGTCTTCTTTATAGATGCACCAATATGTTGTGTCTAGGTTAGATCCTCAGAAATATTGATACCCAGGAACTTCATCTTTCTCACTCTCTCCACTTCTGATCCCTCTATGATGATTAGTTTCAGTTCCCTTGTCTTGCCCTTCCTGAAGTCCACAATCAGCTCTTTGGCCTTACTGACGTTGAGTGCAAGGTTGTTGCTTTGACACCACTCAATTAGCTGGTATATCTCGCTCCTGTGTGCTCTCTCATCACCATCTGATAATCAATATTACAATAAATAAAAAGTGCAAAAGAGGTAGTGTTCACGGGCCTTTCAGATATCTGATGACTGAGGGGAAGAAGCTGTTCCTGAAACATTGAGTTTGCTTCTTCCTGGTTCCAGTACCTCCTCTCTGCTGGTAGTAATGAAAAGAGGGTATGTCCTGGATGGTCAGGATCTTTAGTGACAGATCTGCGTTCTTGAGACACTGCCTTTTGAAAATATCCTCAATGGTAGGGGAGCTTACAATATCCAATATCTCCATTGCCGCCTCTTGAATTAAAATAATCAAGCCTCTGAGATTTATTAATTTTCCACATTAACTTCTCCAGTAGTATTTCTTTACTAGTATTAATATTTTGTTTTCATTTGTACTGATCATAGGTTATCTAATATTTTTGTGACCTCCATGATACAAATAATTTGTTTAATTTCTCTGGCTTTTTCTTATTCTCCCATCTGTCTCCAAAGAACCTATATTAGCCCTCAATCATTTTCCCTACTTTTCATAAAATCATGTAGCTTGTTTTCATGTTTCTGATTAGTTTAATCTCACATTCTATTTTATTTAGCAATTTCTTGGCTAAGAGTAGGTTTAACTTTGCAGTCAATTTGAGATACAATGAGGTAGTGCAAAAACAGTTTCTTTGACCCAATAACTATGCCAACCATCAATCACCCTCTTAGAATAATCCAATGTTATTGTCTGCTTTCCCATCAGACCCTACACTCATCTATGTAGTAGAAGGAATTATTGTGGCCAGTTATCAATTCTGTATATCTTTGGGATGTGGGAAGAAATCAGAGCACCCAGAGAAAACCTGCACAACCTCTGAGAGAATGTGCACATTCTATACAGATATCTCTGGAGGGCAGGATTGAACTTGGGTCTCTGGAGCTGTGTTGGCAGCAGCTGCACTAGATCTGCCATTGTGACAGAAGTCAAGTTCATATTTCATAACAATAACATTATACATTGCACTTAACTTAGCAAAGTGGTTCATGGCATTTCATAAGAACATTGGCAAACAAAACCTGACATTAAGCTAAACCGACATGTATTAGGGCTGATGATTGACACCTCAGCCAAAGACAGAATTTAAGGAATGTATTAAAGAAGGAAAGAACACTAGAGGGACAAATTAGCTGACACAAAAATTCTCAGATTTGGGTCCTTTGGAACTGAAGGCATGGCCACTAATTGTGGAGAACTTAAATGAATGATGAAGAGGCCCATGATGGACAAGCACACATTTCTTTGCTAGTTGAATGGACAGACAACTTATTTGTACAGTGAAGAGCAAATATGGTTATATTCACTGCACCTTGCCATGCACAGGGAATTCAGTGTCATGTTGAAACAGACTTTCTCAATGAATTTGTCAACATTGTAGGAAAGTTTTTAAACCTACAGATTTGTTTCTTGACTATCTGATTCAAGGAAATTTAACTCGGTCTTTTTTTATGAATGGAGTTTCTAGCCTTAACTATTCATGTTGTAGGATGATTTATCCATTTCTTTTTCACTCTTTCCCTCATCCCAAAGCTTCCCATATCATTTCATTTTCAATCTTTTTTTATTAATTTTCCAGCAGAAAAAAATATAACTCAGAGAAGTTTTGGCATACACATAATACAAAAAACATAGAAACAACAAAAAAAAATACTGTCAAGGTCAATTAAATATAATGTTAAGCTGTTGTATATAGTATATAAGCAAGAAACCACAACTCCTCTTGGCAAATCGTAAAGAGAAAAAAAAGATTGGAAATTTTATTAATAAGGAGGAAAAAAAACCCCGCCAAACTAACCTAAAACAAAAAAAAAGATTGGGCAGTCCATTTGAGGATAAAATCAGAAAAAAAGAAGAAAGAAAGCATCCCTCCAGTCACCTCTGAACTTTCGCGGATAAGGAAAGTTTTTCCTTAAAAAAATAAAAGAGAGAAAAAAATTAAATCATATGTAAATATTGAATAAGGGGGTCGCCAGACTTGCTCAAAGTTAAAAGATGTGTCAAACGTTCGGCTTCTAATTTTCTTCAAACTTAAACAGGACATAATGGAGGAGAGCTAGTTAAAAACAATAGGTGGATTAGAATCTTCCCAGTATAACAAGATAGCTCTCCTAGCCAGCAAAGTTGAAAAGGCTATCACATGTTGAGCGGAAGCAGGAACTCTTCCTGTTTCCTCTGGAATAATCCCAAAGATTGCCATAAGTGAATTCGGTTGTAAATCCACACCTGTAACTTTTGATAATATTCTAAACACATCCCTCCAAAAATTACGTAACTTTACACAGGACCAAAACATATGAGTTAGAGTAGCCACCTCAGCATTGCATCTGTCACAGATTATATTAGAAAAGATATGCGCTAATTTATCTTTTGACATATGGGCCCTGTGTACTATCTTAAACTGAATTAGGGAGTGACGTGCACAGATAGATGAATTATTAACTAGATAATAAATTTTACTCCATTGATCATCTGAAAGTGAATGTTGAAGTTCTATTTCCCAAGTACGTTTAACCTTATCATTAGGTGTCATACGTGTGTAACTCCCTGGGTCGCCTTAGGCTCGCTCAGCTCGTTCTTGTCTAGGGGGAGCAGCCTTCGGCCCCGCCAAACTGGGTAATCAGCTGGTGTGGATGCTGTGTGATGTCCCCGCCTCGCCCAAAAACAGACAGTACACCATATGCGATTAAATGAGTACAATTTATAAAGGTTACTACAACTAAGTGATTAATAACGATACAGTATATATGAAGAGAAAATTAAAGAAAAGGCGCCAAACTTATCAAAGTCCAAACCACTTCATGCACAACCGTTGGAGCTCAATTACTGAAGTCTTCTGGCCACCATTCGCTCCCCTCCGAACTCCTCGACTCTCCAAACAGCTCAGGACCCTCCGAGTGGTCAACCAAGCACATCTAGCTTCATCCCCCCCCCCCTCGGAGAATCTCCCGGCCTCGGACCCCCCTTTGGGGTCCGATCCTCGCCCAGCTTAGAGCATTGCGTCCTCTCTCTCGACCCCCTCGCGCCGATCTGCCCAAAAGCCCGTCAACAAAAGCTTACAGACTCAGAAGAAAGAACATTAATCCCCATTTGGTTTACAAAGGAATACCATTCTCGTTATCAGTAAATTAGCATTCCTGCTAGTTAACAAAAGGAAACCCTTTCCCAACAGTAACAAAGAAATAAAAAGAAACCCCCTTTACACGTGCATTCATTAACTGTTTATATATAATATCACAATGTTAGAATTGTGTGGTTTACAGAAAGGATAAAACGTGTTTTCCTTGATTTCATGATTAACTGTTAATTTGTACGTGGGAAAACTGCAGCAGTGTGTCATTTCCTGTTCTGAGACATCTCTTTTAAAGCCCCTATGAATATGTCCTAGAATAACTTATCTAAAAGATCCCTTTGGCAACATGTTATTGAAACACTGAATGCGATTAAAGATTCAGTCTAACACTCTACCATCT
This sequence comes from Hypanus sabinus, assembly GCF_030144855.1. Lineage (NCBI taxonomy): Eukaryota > Metazoa > Chordata > Chondrichthyes > Myliobatiformes > Dasyatidae > Hypanus > Hypanus sabinus. The sequence continues at coordinate 26,339,381 of NC_082713.1, read as the reverse complement.
CTCTTGGACTCTGCACTACTATGGTGTCAGTTGTTCCAATTGAATGAGTTACAGATTTCTTCAAGTAAACATTACAACAAACAATGGTTTTATCTTTGGCCGTTGTCTTTAATTTGATTAATTTCCCCTTCCTAGTTGTTTGCATCTTCGATTCTGAACCAAGCATTCAATGTCAAATCAGCTAAATCACAAAATCTTTGTCTACCTCTACCACCATGTTGTGGAGGTCCTTGGTTATGCATCTCCCTCTCTCAATCTGTTCTTAAATCTTACTCAAAGAGGTGATTTTTTTGTTCATTCTTCTGGTTTTTCTTTTAAAAGCTGCAGAAAGTTATATATTCAGCCAGTTACAGCATGGGCACTAGCCTCTCCAGCATTGAGGACATCTTCAAAAGGCAACATCGGTTATAAAGGACCCCCATCACTTAGGACATTCCATCTTCTCATTGCTACCATCGAGGAGGTACAAGAGCCTGAAGACTCACACTCAATGTTTCAGGAGCAGCTTCTTCCCCTCCACCATCACATCTCTGAATGGACAATGAACCCATGAACATAACCTCAAATTTTTTCTTCCTTTTTTAAGCTCTCTTTTTGCACTACTTATTTAATTTAAACTTTTTTACATATGCTTATTGTAATTTTAGATATTTTTATTATTGTGTAATGCAATGTACTACTGCTGTAAAACAACAAATTTCACAACATACATCAATGATAGGAAATCTGGTTCTGATCTATATTTTGACAAAGGGTCTGAGTAGTCCTTGAGACTTTTATTAACATTGAATTGTTATATAGGTGTAAATTCACAAGATCACAAGACAAAGGAGCAGAAGTAGGCCATTCGGCTCATCAAGTCTGCTCTGCCACTCCACCATGAGCTAAACTATCCCGTCTAGTTCCAATTTCCGGCTTTTTTCCGATATCCCTTGATACCCTGACTAATTAGATACCTGTCAATCTCCTCCTTAAAAACCCTCAGTGATTGGGCCTCCACAGCTGTATGGGGCAACAAATTTCATAAATCCACGACCCTCTAGCTAAAAGGTACAGGAATTAGGGGAAAGTGATTATAAAATGAAGGAATTCTCTATCCAATTTGAGCAGGGAAAGCTTCTGCTTAGTGTCTTATGGAGCAGCAGAATGATGGACTGAAAGGTCAGTTTCTGTAGGTTTGTGACTGTGACTGTAATGGCACAGGAGCGTTCCGCTGATGGTCCGATGGCGTGTTCCTCTGCTGTCACGTCTGTGACTGACTGAAATGGGACAGGAAATTCAGGGTGATGGGCTGAAGGTGTGTTCCTGTACTGTCCTGTCTGTGGTTCTCTCTAAGTGGCTGGAAACCTCAGGGCAATGGAACAAAGGGTGTTCCATTGCTGTTGTGCCTGTGTCATTCAGTGTTTATTGGATGGCCATCCTGATAATATGCTATAAAGATTAAGTCAAAAGTTACCTTCGCAAAATTCATAGTTGACGTTTTTGCAAATGGAAATTATTTTTGCCAGTACATGTTTCATTGAAGTTTATATCTCATTTGTAATTGTACAATTTGTATGGGAATAACTCAAAAATAAGGAAGGTGCAATCACTCATGCTACAGGCAATCAAATAGCCACTGGGACATTGAGGAATAAACTTTGAGGCAGTATAGGAAAAGGTGTAAAAGCAACAAAGTAGTTGTTGCGGATAATTTCAACAACCCCCCCCCCCCCACCCAGTTATAGAGATTAGGACCTCCTTAGCACAAGAAGAGATGGAGCAGAATTCGTTAGGTACATTTGGGTGGGTTTCTTAAATCAGTATGTGGATACACCAATAAGAGAAGGGCCTGACTGGACTTGGTGTTAGGTAATGAGCCTCGCCAGATGACAAATCCTTGAGTGGAAGAACATTTAGAGAGAAGTAACCACAAATGCTTAAGTTTTATGATATAATGATAAGTAAGGACTTTGTGGGAGAGAAATAAACTGGAATAAGGCAAATTCTTAAAGTATTAGGGGGAACTAGGGAGGGTTAATCGGGAGTAGCAAGTCCACATCTGAAACGTGGAGGGTGCGGGGGCTTTGGAGAGGGTGCAAAAGAGGTTTACCAGGATACTGCCTGGATTGTACTGCATGTATTATGAGGAAAGGTTAAACAAACCTGGGTTGTTTTCTCTGAAGTGGTGGGGGCTGATGGGAGACCTGATAGTAATTTGTAAGATTGAGAGGCATAGGTAAGGTTCCCAGGTTGCAATGTCTAATGCTAGACAGCATGCATTTAAGTTGAAATGGGGTAATTTCAAAGGAAATGTGCAGGGCAAGTTTTTTTTTGTGAGTGCATAAAATTTGCTGCCACATGAAGGTGCAAAGAATAGAGGGGTATGGGCATTCTGCAAGCATAAGGAATTAGTGTAGTTTGGCATCTAATTAGTTTGGCACGACATCATATTCCTGTGTTTTAATATAGGCACACAGATTTGTGGTAATTGCTTCTCAGTATTGAGTAAAGTTGACCAGCAACTTACTTTATGTAGTGATACAGTACGGAATAGGCCCTTCTGGCCCTTCAAGCCTTGCTGCCCCAGCAACCCCCTAACCACCTGATTAACCCTAACCTAATCACGGGGGAATTTACACTCATGCATGCGGCAGGAAAGGCTACAAGCAGTCATTGCCACTGAGGCTGCTTCCTTTGCTAAATTAAGTCTCTCATCGGCTTCAGAGAACTGAGTAACATCAAATTTGCATTTGATATTTTGTAATTTTTGTAAACTATTAGTGATGCTATTTTGGGCTGAATTCTAGTAAAGATCAAATGACCTGGAGTTAATTAAGAAATTAGCTGTATGGTTTTTTTTTATCATGTCATGTACTAAAATAAATTACATAGATTTTTGTATCTTTTATGTTCATTTTACTGCTACTTATAAAAAAAACTGCATCTGCAGATTTTTTTGCCGCAAATTATTAGAATGTGTAATATATTACCTCCTGAAGTGGGGTTAATCATAACACTTAAGAAGAAATTGAAGATCTGCTTTAAGGGGCTTGGGGGAAGACGAATCGCAGGGTTATATACTGCAGACATACTTTGATAATGAATGTTCTTCGACTTTGACTTTATAGTGATAAAGTAAGCAGCTCATGCTACCACAGTAACTTTCATTGAATAGTTTTCAAAAGCAGCAAAAATCATTTTGAAGTTGCTACCTTACAAATCAAAGTATCTATTTATACTGTAAATGATAAATACTTCTGTGCATTTTGAATGTTTCCTTCTTTAAAATCTTGTTCATTCTTCTCTTACAGTTACTATCCGTAATGGTATGGAAAAAGGTAAGGCTTTGTTTTGGATCTTTCTGATCTTTTAACGAACTTGCTTTTCCACTGAACAGCTAATGTGTTTCACCATTTTCAATGGGTCAATATAATTTGCTTATGTTCATGAGCAAAGGTCAAGACCTTAAAACATTGTAAATACTTATCAGCCAGCTGGCTATAAATTACTGACATTTCAGGTTGTAAAGTTTAAACATTCAGTACAAATTTAGTATTTTACATAAAAGCCCAGAAGTGCAATATTTACTTGAGGGACTTGGAAACGATGAGAAAAAGTTTGTTTTGTTTTACCATGGAAAAACATGTAAGGCATGCACATCTCCACCTTTTAAGCAAGTCTTTGATTAGTTAATGCATTCTGTCTCGTTCCCCACAATTCCTTTAACTTCCCAATCCATCCCAGACTCCCGCCTCCCTTTCCAGGATATGCTAAGCAATTGCTTTGTCTGATAATTCACATTCATTGCACCATAATCATAGAAATTCAAACCACAGAAGGAGGCCTTTTGACTCTTTGTGTTGTACCCACTTCTTTATTGTTGATAAAATCGATATTCTGAATTTACCCTCCATACTTAATTTCCCCGAGGGAAAGATAAGATAAATACTTGGATTTTATCAAATAACTTGTAAGATTGCTCATCAGATTTGAAATAGTCACTCTGGGCTTCCTTTCAGTGCCGAAGCATTTCAATTTGCGACTTATTAAGTAAAATGGGATATTTTAATTATTTCATTTATGTAAATATTATTGCTATTGAATTTTTAAAGACAGGCATTTGTTAATTTTTAAAATTGAAATTATTTTTTCACATCCTTTTTGACAATTGCAGATTTCACCTGCATTTGTGATAAGCAAATCCATTTCAATATGCTCCAAAAATAAAAGCTGCAAGTTAGAAACCTCCAGACCAATTGATTTCTCTTTCAATCAACTAACATAATTCAATTTTGAGGAGCTCATCAAAGGAGGGATGTTATTTCAGGAGAGTTAACTATTTTTCATCTGAAGCACGCAGTTTCAGTCTTTCTAGTCCAATATACTGTCTGGACATTCTGAAGTTTGCTGGATTCCATTTTACAGTTGGTTTATCCCAGTGTTCAGAAGAAACATTTATTGCTTTTTCTTTTGACATTTCCATTTATTTTGGCTTTTGAATGGTAATGTCCATTAGTGGCAAATTAAAGGAATACATTTACCATGTTGAGACACAATCTCATTTCACGGAGAATTCTTGCAGATAATTGACCAAGCAATATCTAAAGCTATATTCAGATTTCAGTTCCAGAGATGAAAACAAAACTAAACACTTTGTCCCCAAAAGATCTGGTTATGATTAATAAGGAAGTTTTACATGGTCATAGGAACACACTGTGTCATGACAGAAAATGTAATAAATATTTAAAGATTATTTTTCCTTTTGGCTTTATTTTGTTGGAACATTGAAATAAAAACAAGATGCTAACATGCAGTGTTTCTCACATAAGGGGAAGAACTTGAGTAGAAAATAGGAATGAAGTTAGGAAGGTGACCAAAAGAGGTGTTAGTGAATCCAGTGGAGTGGTGACCAAAATCTACACTATTGACAGGGTGGAGACACCCTCCACTATTGATGGAGGAACTGGGTGAGTGTATTGCAAACTTGTGTTAGAAAGGTGCCTGATGCTTGCTGAGATGTAAAGATGCAACTGTTACAGAATTAGAATATACCAAGGCCAAAAAGATCTGGGATGGCAGAGTTGTCACATGGTGAGCTAGTAAGGGGAGTGGCCCTGTACTGTACTGTACTGAGTTTGGAAGAATAAAGGTTAATTTCATCGTAATGTTCAAAATTCTTAAAAGGGCATATGTTGATGTTTGCTTTATCTGAGACATCTAGAGCCTCTGTTCACAGTCTCAAAATAAGGAAGTGACTATTCAGGAAACAGGTGAGCAAAGCTGTCTTCTTGAGAATACACTCCCTTTGAGGGCAATGGAGGCACGGCTACTGAATATATTCAAGAAAGATTTTGATTGTTTTTCATATACAGGGTTAATGCAGGAAAGTGGCACTGAGGTAGAAAATCAGTTGTGATATCAGTAGAGTGGACATGGGAGGTTAAATAATGTACCTCTGCTTCTATTATTTTTATGGCCTTGTGTAATGTTTTGTCAGCTAAGAGAAATCATGTCTTGAAAGTGGTGGCACTGATAGAGAATGCTTCAGGTTATTGGAGTGATTGAAACACCACATGGCTCTTAGATGGACACAAAGAGGTTGATCACATTGGTGACCAAAATGGAAAGAAAATATGATTATTGGACTATAGTTTGGGGATTACATTCTGATCACATTTCTTTAGACACTTTACAAAACAGTGATTACTGTGCAACCAGTTAATTTGCAAATCAAAATATATATTTTGTGTTTATTGTGTAAGTGTTACATGTGTAACATGCAAGTGTTAGCAAAAGGAACATGTTTCTTTCTCAACAAAAGACCCAGCCATTTCCCTGCCACCACCTGACAGAACTGGTCCTCCTTCAGCTCCTTCCACTTTCTCCAAATTCAAGGGGCAGGTATGGGCACCTGCATTGGCCCCAGCTATGCCTGCCTTTTCATTGGGTGTGTGGAACAGTCCATGTTCCAAGCCTTCCCTGGTAATTCTCCCCAACTCTTTCTGCACTACATTGACAACTGCATCAGTGCTGCTTCATGCACCCGTGCTGAGCTGATCAATTTCATTAACGTTGCTTCCAATTCCACCCTTCTCTTAAATTCACTTGATCCACTTCAGACACTTCTTTTCTCAGTTCCCTTGTCTCTACCTCATCTGTTCCCAGGATGAGGCTTTGCTTTCTAGGACATCAGAGATGTTCTCTTTCTTCAAAGAACAGTATTCCTTTTCCTCACCCATTGATGCTATCCTCACCCACATCTCCTCCATTTCCCAGATATCTCTGCTCACACCTTTCCACCACTTCAACAGGGATAAAGTTCTTCTTGTCTTGATATCCTGATAGCATGAACATTGATTTCTTCTTCCAGTAATTTTTAGCTCTTTTTTCCCCCTCCCTCCTTCCCTCTTCTTCTATTCACCACTCTGGCCTCTAACCCCTTCTCCCCACCTGCCCATTGCCTCCTCCTGGTGCCTGTCCTTCTTCCCTTTCTCCATGGTCCACTCTCCTCACCCATCAGATACCACCTTTTTCAGCCATTTACCTTTTCCACCCACCTGGCTTCACCTATCAATTTCTAGATTGTTCTTCTTCACCTCCTCCTGCCTTCTTATTCTGGCATCTTTCCCCCTTCCTTTCCAGTTCTAATGAAGGGTCTCAGCCTGAAATATCAACTGCTCATTCATTTTCATAGTTGCAGTCTGACCTGCTAAATTCCCCTTCGTGTGTTGCTCTGGATTTCCAGACTACTTTGGTTCAGTACATTTCCACCTTTATTCTTCACACTTCATACACTCTCAATCTGTGACATCACTTTAAGATCCCTGTCCCTGATCGCCTCATTTTCACAATGAATATCCAGTCCCTATACACTTCTAACCCTATCAGGAAGGCCCTAGAGCTCTCTGCATTTTGTCTTGATAACAGACTATTTCCCTTCCATCACCACCCTTCTGTATTCTGGTGGAACTGGTTCTCACCATCAACAACTTCTCTTTCGTCTCCTCCCACTTTCTCAAAACCCAAGGTGTAGCTGTGGGCACCTGGATGAGTTACAGCTGCACCTGTCTTTTTTGTCAGCTACATGTCCATGTTTCAAGCCTTCACTGGTAATGTTCCCCAACTCTTTCCATGCTACCTCGAGGACTGCATTGGGGCTGCTTCCTGAACCCATGCTGAGCTCATCAATCTCATCAACTTTGCTCCAACTTCCACCCTGCCCTTAAATTTACTTGGTTCATCTCAACACCTCTCTCCCCTTTCTTGATCTTTTGTGTCTCCATCTCTGGAGACAAACTGTCTAGTGATATCTTTTTTAAACCTACGGACTCTGATCAATAAGCTTTAAGTCCTTGGCCTCAATACCTCCTTGTGCAATTGGATCCTCGATTCCCTCACTTACAGACCTCAGTCAGTTCGGATTGGCAACAATATCTGCCATCAGCACAGGTACGCCACAAGGCTGTGTGCTTAGCCCCCTGCTGTACTTGATTTACATTTACGACAGTGTGGCTAATCACAGCTCCAATGCCATTTTCAAGTTTGCTGATGATGCCACTGTCAAAGCCGAATTTAAGGTGGTGATGAATCAAGGAGATTGGCAAAGTCAGCAAGACTAAGGAGCTGATTATTGACTTCAAGAGGAGGAAACCAGAGGTCCATGAGCCAGTCCTCTTCAGGGGATCATAGGTGGAGCATGTCAGCAGCACTAAATTCCTCAGTGTTATCATTTCAGACGAACTGTCCTGGGCCCAGCATGTAAGTGCAATGACAAAGAAAGCACAGCAACACCTCTACTTCCTTAGGAGTTGGCGAAGATTTGGCATGATATCTAAAACTTCTAATGAACTTCTGTAGATGTGTGGTGGAGATGTATTGACTGGCTCCATCACAGCCTGGTATGGAAACACCAAAGCCCTTGAAAGGAAAATCCTACAAGAAGTAGTGGATACATCTCAGTCCATTGTGTGTAAAGCCCTCCTCACTATTGAGCAATCTACATGAAATGTTGTAGCAGGAAAGCAGCAACTCACTGCCCAGGTTGTGCCCTCTTCTTGCTACTGCCATCAGGGAAACCTCAGGACTTAACTTTGCCAGGTTCAGGAACAGTTATTGTCACTCAACCATCAAGCTCTTGAGCTGATGGAGTTAACTTCACTCAATATTACTTGCCCCATTACTGAGATGTTTTCACAACCTAAGGACTCACTTTCAGAGACTCCTTATCTCATATTTTTGATAATTATTGTTTATTATTACTCTTTACAGTTTGTCTTTTGCACACTGGTTGTCTGCCCTATTGGAGCAGACTTACATTGATTCTATTATAGTTATTGGATTTATTGAGAATGCTCGCAAGAAAATGAATCTTAGGGTTGTATATGGTGACGTATATGTACTATGATAATGCTTTAGAAACATAAAAAACCTACAGCATAATATAGGCTCTTCAGCCCACAAAGTTGTGCCGAACATGACCGTACCTTAGAAATTACTAGGCTTACCTACAGCCCTCTGTTTTACTAAGCTCCATGTATCTATCTAAAAGCCTCTTAAAAGACCCTATTGTATCCGCATCCACCACCATTGCCAGCAGCCCAATCCACGCATTTACCACTCTCTGAGTAAAAAAACTTATCCTTGACATCTCCTCTGTACCTACTCCCCAGCACCATAAACCTGTGTCCTCTTGTGGCAACCACTTAAGCCCTGGGAAAAAGCCTTTGACTATCCACGCGATCAATGCCTCTCATCATCTTATACACCTCTATCAGGTCACCTCTCTTCTTCTGTCACTCCAAGGAGAAAAGGCAGAGTTCATTCAACCTATTCTCATAACGCATGCTTCCCAATCCAGGCAACATCCTTGTAAATCTCCTCTGCACCCTTTCTATGGCTTCCACATCCTTCCTGTAGTGAGGCAACCAGAACTGAGCACAGTACTCCAAGTGGGGTCTGACCAGGGTCCTACAAAGCTGCAACATTACCTCTCGGCTCCTAAATTCAATTCCATGATTGATGAAGGCCAATACACTGTACACCTTCTTAACCAACTTGCGCAGCTGCTTTGAGTGTCCTATGGTCTCGGACCCCAAGATCCCTCTGATCCTCCACACTGCCAAGAGTCTTACTGTTAATGCTATATTCTGCCATCATATTTGACCTACCAAAATGAACCACTTCACACTTATCTGGGTTGAGCTCCATCTGCCACTTCTCAGCCCAGTTTTGCATCCTATCAATGTCCCGCTGTAACCTTTGACAGTCCTCCACACTATCCACAACACCTCCAACCTTTGCATCATCAGCAAACTTACTAACCCATCCCTCCACTTCCCCATCCAGGTCATTTATAAAAATCATAAAGAGTAACGATCCCAGAACAGATCCCTGAGGCACACAACTGGTGACCAACTTCCATGCAGAATATGACCCACCTACAACCACTCTTTGCCTTCTATGGGCAAGCCGGTTCTGGATCCACAAAGCAATGTCCCCTTGGATCCCTTGCCTCCTTACTTTCTCAATAAGCCTTGCATGGTGTACCTTATCAATGCCTTGCTGAAATCCATATACACTACATCTACTGCTCTTCCTTTATCAATGTGTTTAGTCACATCCTCAAAAAATTCAATCAGGCTTGTAAGGCACGACTTGCCCTTGACAAAGCCATGCTGACTTCTCCTAATCATTTTATACCTCTCCAAATGTTCATAAATCCTGCCTCTCAGGATCTTCTCCATCAACTTACCAACCATTAAAGTAAGACTCACTGGTCTATAATTTCCTGGGCTATCTCTGATCCCTTTCTTGAAAAAAGGAACAATATCCGCAACCCTCCAATCCTCTGGAATCTCTCCCATCTCCATTGATGATGCAAAGATCATCACCAGAGGCTCAGCAATCTCCTCCCTCACCTCCCACACTGGGGTACATGTCCTAGGGTACATCTCATCTGGTCCCGGCGACTTATCCAACTTGATGCTTTCCAAAAGCTCCAGCACATCCTCTTTCTTAATATCTATATGCTCAAGTTTTTTAGTCTGCTGCAAATCATCACTACAGTCACCAAGATCTTTTGCTATTCTCAGTTCTCAGTTCTCTATCTCCACTGCATCTGTTCTCAGGAGGAGGCTTTCCATTCCAGAATATCTGAGAAGTCCTGTTTCTTCAAAGAATGGTGTTTCCCTTCCTCTAACATCGATGCTGCCTTGCCCTCATCTCCTATATTTCCCGGACATCCACCCTCACTGCATCTTCCTACTGCCATATCAGGGATCGATACCTTGTCCTTTCCTACAACCCCATGAGCCTCCCAGTCCTGCACATCATTCTTCGTAACATCCATCATCATCAGCAGGATCCTTCCACTAAAAACTACCTGGTGCTCCCAGTGTGGCTTCCTCTACATTTTTGAGACCTGTTGTTGATCTGTGCATCACTTAGTTTAGCCCTTTCACACTGTCAGCCACAAAAGGTAGGTTTTCCTGGTGTCCACCCATTTCAATACTGCTTCCCATTCCCACATATTGACCCATGGCTGCCTCTATGCCTACAGTGGCGCCACTCTCAAGTTGGAGGAGCAATACCACACATTCCATCTGGGTAGTCTCCAAACATGAACAGCATGAACTTCTGGTAATTTCTCCCTCCTCCCCCTTCACTCTTTTCCGATTCCCCATTCCGGCTCTCCTTTTACCCCTTCTCATCACTGGCCCCTGCTGTCCTTCCTTCTTCCTTTTCTCCCATGTTCCACTCACCTCACTTATCAACTTCCTTTTCTTCAGTTCTTTAACTTTTCTACCTACCAACTACCAGCTTCTCACTACATACCCTTTCCCCTGTTTTCACCTATTGCCAGCTTCTACTCCCTCCTCTTCCCCTCCCCCCCCATTTCTTTATTGTGGCTTCTTCCCCATCTATCCTGTCTTGATGAAGGGTCTTGGCCTGAAACATCAACTGTTTATTCCGCTCCGTAGATGCTGCTTGAGTTCCTCCAGCATTTTGTGTGCTGCTCTGGATTTCCAACATCTGCAGAATCTCTTCTGTTAATAAAAACTAAATAACTCAAATACATCTTGTAATAATTATTTAATTAATGGTCAGAAGATTGTTGTGGTCCCACCATTAAAGGTAGAGAGATATAAATCATCCTTAGCCACAGGCGAGGTGTCAGAGGATTGGAGGATAGCTAATGTTGTTCTGTTGTTTAAGAAAGGTTCTAAGAGTAATCCAGAAAATTATAGAATCGAGAGCTTGACATAAGTAGTGGGAAAGTTATTGGAAGGTATTCTAAGAGACTGGATATATAAGTATTTGGATAGACTGTGACTGATTAGGCTAATCAACATGACTTTGTGTGTGATAAGTTGGGTCAAACCAACCTTATAGAGTTTTTGAGGAAGTTACCAAGAAAGTTGATGAAGGCAAGTTAGTGGATGTTGTCTACATGGTCTGTTGTCTACAAGGTCTTTGACAAGGACCCACTTGGAAGATTGATCAAGAAAGTTCAGTTGCTCGGTATTCAAGATAAAATAGTAAATTAGCTTCATAGAAGAAGCCAGAGAGTGGGTATAGATGGTTGCCTCTCTGACTGGAGGCCTGTGACTAGTGGAGTGCTGCAGGGATCGGTGCTGTATCCGTTGTTGTTTATCATCTATATCAGTGATCTGGATGATAACGTAGTAAACTGGATCAGTAAATTTGTGGATAAACACCAAAATTGATGGTGCAGTGGACAACGAGGAAGATTATCAAAGCTTGCAGTAAGATCTGGACCAGTTGAAAAAATGGGTTGATAAGTGGCAGATGGAATTTAATGCAAACAAACGTGAAATGTTGCACTTTGGGAGGAACAACCAGGGTAGGCCTTACACAGTGAACAGGGCACTGAGGAATGTGATAGAACAGAGGGATGTGGACACCATCCATAGATCCATAATTCCTTGAAAGTAATGTCACAGGTAGATAGCCACTCCTTGATTATTCCTTTTAATCTGTTCACTTTCTCTTAGGTTCCACTGTCATCTTACCCCTTCAGTATTATAACTTTAAAAATAATGTAATTGAATAAAAGTATAACTTCAGAGTGCAGGAGAATTGAAGCAGGAGTAGGCCAGGAGGCTTCTCAAATGTGGCTCAGCTTTCAATAAGTGTAAGGTGGGTGGGCCAGGCTGGAGAGGTCAGCTGGCCTACACCTGCTGAAAGGTGGCAAATCTGTGGAACTTATTGTCACAAATGGCTGTGGATGTCAAGTTATTGGATATATTTAAAGCAGAGTTTGATAGGTTCTTAATTAGAAAGGTGGCAAAGGTTATGGCAAGAATAGGGTTGAGGTAGGTAATACATCAAGCATGATGGAATGACAGAGACTCGATGGGCAGAATGGCCTAATACTGCTGTTGTGTCTTATGGTCTCAATGTAATCATGGCTGTTCTATGTTGATTTTGACTTGTCTTTTGTACCAGTTACCTTTAACACTCCATCTTTCAAATATTCATCTACTTCTACCTTAAATATATTTAATGATCTGCCCTCCAGCACCCTCACAGGCAGAGAATTCCAAAAATCTCAGCATCTATCCTATTAGCATTTTGTATGCTGAACATAGTCCCCTCAGTTCTTGTGAATTCCATGCAATACAGACCTAAGTAGTCCGGCCTCTCTCGCAAGGACAATCCTCTCATCCCCGGAATTAATCTGCTAAATCTCTTTTGACTATATCATTTTTTTAGATAAGGGAGCGAAAGCAGTGCACAATAGTTCAGGGGTAGCTTCATCAGCACTCTATACAACTATAACTAAACCACCCAATTTAAACTCCAGCCCATTGTAAGAAAGGCCAAAATGCAGTTTGCCCCTTGGTTGTACCTGCCTGCTAACTTTATGTGATTCATGCAGTAGAAAATAAAAACGCCTCTGAATTTAACTAATTTTGCAGACTCTCTCCATTTAGACAATAATCCAGCTTTTTAATTCCTCTTATCAAAGTGCATGACCTCATACTTCCCCATATTAAACTCCATTTGGTAGGTTTTTGTTCAGTCACTCAATCTATTAACATACCATGCAGAATCACTCTTACATCATCACAACATACCATTTATCTGATTCTAATATCATCTGTAAACTTTGAAATATTATATTTAATTTCCTCCATGTCATTAATGTAAGTTGTTAAACAATCAAGTACCAAGAACTGATACCCTGGGGTACACTACTAGTTACATCCCTCCCAGCTGTTTTTAAAATTATCTGATACCCTCCTGGAATTCAGTGAGTTTTGAAAATTTTCAACCAATGAGTCTGCTGTCTCTGTCACCATTTCCTTTAAAATTCTTGCGTGCAGAGCACTGGATCCCTTTCATTTGTGTAACCATTGGCCCCTTAGTTTCTCCAATATTATGATCCTTGTGATTGAGATTTTTACAATTCCTCCCTTTATTTGAAATTCTCCCATCTGCTGGGGATATTTGCAGAGCCCCCTGCTTTGAAGACTGATGCAAAAAAACCCCGATATAACATAATGCTATTTCTTTATTTCCTTGCATTAATTCACCAGCAGGGATAATTCTCCAGTGGTATCACACTTATTTCCCTTCTTTTGTAGGCATCCACAGAAACCATTTCTACTTTTTTTGATATTGCATGCAAGTTTTCTCTCAAAATCACTTTTCCACAAAATCATAAGAAAGTTTTCAGCTTCTGGAAATCAAAAGCAACATATACAAAATGCAGGATGAACTCAGCTTGTCAGGCAGCATCTATGGAAATAACTAGGTAGTTGAAGTTTTGGGCTGAGACTCTTCTTCAGAACTGAGAAGGAAGGGGAAAAGATGCCAGAATAAAAAGGGTGGGGGAAAGTGAAGGAGGCTAGCTGTAAAGAGTGGTGTTGGGGGGGGGGGGTGGGATTTGTCTTTTGAAGGAGAAATTGATTACCCAGATGGAATATAAAGTGTTGCTCCTCCACCCTAGGATCGTCTCATCTTGCCACAAATGGAGACCATGGACCAACATGTTGGAATAGGAATTAAAATGTTTGGCCACCAGGTAGTCCTGCTTGTGGTGGGTGGTGCAGAGGTGCTCAAAGCCGCAGTCCTCGAATTTACGGCGAGTCTCATCACTGTAGAGGAGGTCACATTGGGAGCACCAGACACAACAGACGACCCCAGCAGGTTCACGGGTGAAGTGTTGCCTCACCCGGAAGGACTGCCTTAGGCCCTGAATGGAGGTGAGAGGGAGAGGTGTAGCACTTAGGCCGCTTGCAGGGATAAGTGCTGGGAGGGAGGTTAGTGGGGAGGGACAAATGGCCAAGGGAATCGCTTAGAGAGTGATCCCTGCAGAAAGCAGGCAGTGGGAAGTAGAGATAGGATCCTTTGGAGATGCAGAAGTTGCAGAGCGTAATGTGTTGATGGAGTGGTAAGTAAGGACAAGAGAAATTCATTATTGAATTACAGTTAAGGCAGCATCATTAGTAGAGGGATGGAAACCCAGTTCTTTAAAGAATTGCTGTAAATTCTTGCGATGATAGTCATTGGAGAGGGTAGCATAATGTTTTACTGTTCCTTAGAAAATTATTTTTCATATTCCTTGAGATAAGGAATGGATCAAATGCTTCATTTTTTTCATATAAGCTTTTAGTGCCTGGGTTAAGCGCCGTCAGATCAGGAATAACATTGCTATCTGGAGAGGAAATATCTGCTCTCAAAAGTGTATCAGCTTCCAAATTGGCCACGTGTAGTGAGTTTATAATATCAATGTTTGATTTTCACTCCAAGTATATGTCAGTCTTTATAAGGAAATTAACATTAGATTATTAAAATGTGAGAGATTTTTTTGCCCAAGTACAAATGTTGCAAAATATTTTGGCTGTTTTATTTCACGACAATCCTTATACACCATAAATGTAAGGCTCCATTTGGCAATTGTCCTGAAATAGTGAGCAATGTGAAGAAACAAAATCTGTCATGGCTTTGTGTTGTTCCAACACTTGTGAAATTCTCATTGGCAAAAGATTGTCAGCAAACCTGGTTAGAAATGGATGTGCCAGCCTTGCTGGCCATACCCAGATGTCGATAATTTGAAAAAATTATCCCCATTAGTAAACTTCAAAATGTTGCATTTTATTTTAATTGCTTTGGAGCTTGCTAATAATATAATAAAGATTTGTAAATAGTTTTCTTTGGTTTGAAATCAAAAATATTAACAAGGACCTCGTACTGAATTTGTATGTATTGCATGTTTATCTTTTAGTAACAGAAATTATGTTGCTTGTTTCTTCACATCTAGAATAGTTTCAGTTAAGGAATATTAAATGATGACAAGAAATAATCCATATTAAGCAGTTTGTTTATTTGAAACTTTGGCAGTACAACAGTCTGGTAGTATTCTGTGTTTTGTTTCCTAGCTGTTGCTAATAAGTCTCAACTATTTGCTATTAGGGTTCTATATTTATAAGATTTCATAGTAATTTGTGGTTTTGCCACAAAAATTGCCCAAACAGTGCAAATTAATGATAATCTAACAATTTAAATAGGGAATCAATCAAGTTAGCTGCATGGGAGCTACTTTAAAACCAAGGTTGCTGGTAGGGCATAACCGAAGAACATAATGAAATAGAAAACAAAACATTCAACTTTTGAAACCATCCTATTTTGAATTATTTGGCTTCTGCTTTGAATTCAGCATTTGCCTCTAGCCATATCACATCGCTTACTGCTTAAAATGGAGGGCATGATGTGCTGGCAGAATTAGTAAATTTAAGTATCACTGAGACATAACCTAGGACAAAAATGACTCTCTTAGCTGAAAGTGTAGTCACTCTCTGATGAGACTTAATATAATTAAACAACTAAGGAAAAAGCATTTTCAATTTCAACTACTGTAATAAGTGAGTCATAGGGGCATATGGGGCAGATGGGTTCTTTGGCCCACCAAGTCTATGCTCCCCATCAACCACATGTTTACATTAATCCTTCATTAACTTTAATTTTATGCCCCCCACATTCTCATCATCTACCTGCAGAGACTACTATTCATCTTCATCAGAAAAATTGAGAATCTACAGTAGCCAATTAACTTGCCAATCTGCACACCTTTGGGATATAGGAGGGAATCAGAGCAGCCTGTATGTGGGGAGTGGAACCTATGCAGTTACGCAGAGAACATGCAAATTCCACATAGATATCACTCGAGGTCAAGCTTGAACTCAGGTCTGCAGCGATCCACAAACTGCGCCATTGTGCCATCTTAAAGTCTTCAACATCAGTCTTCACTGATCCATGTTTTTAGCCAGTGGTCTGTGTCTTTACCATCTAGCTGTTATCCGCTCATTTATAGGATTGTCATCAGCTTTATTGCATTGTCCTTGTCTGTTTGGAAGACAAAGCTGATTGTCTAAACCTTGCAAATATAAGCGTTTGTTAGTTATAGGTGCACTTGTTTTTTCTAAAATGCAAATGTTATTATTTATCTGTTTTAAAAATGAAACCATTTGGCTTTTATCTGATCCATTTTTTTGTTATATTACAGCTGCATATCTTGTGATATTTCATTTATTTTTTGTGCTGTTTGTGTGGACCTATTACAAAGCTATTTTTACAGAACCAGCACAGCCTTCTCGAAAGGTAATTCATTTTGACTTAAGAGAGCATTTATTGATCTTGTGTCATGTTTAACTTCATCATCATGGTTTATGTAAAGCTGATGGATCATACTTGCTCTACAGAACAAGTACCCCAAGAACTCTCAAACAGAGTAGAGAATTGTAAGATGTATTGTTACATTCCCTCGAGTATTGTTGGATGCTGATTCAGTACATCTGTTGAAGAAGCATCAAAGCCATTGAGAGAAAAAGCAAATTGAGCTCCTTCTGTGCAGTTTGTTTGGAGTAGCTTAGACAAGAATGTACTTATTTGGCAAAACCTGTTTGAGCTAGAAACTATAAATAAGTGAGAAATCGAACAAAATTGGTGGATGAATTTGTAAACAAAGACCTTTGAAAATAGGGGTTGATCTGTTAAAGCTGCTTGCAGCACAGTTAAATGATTTATAAAACCTAGTCGCTTGTTATCTATCTGCATAATGTTGTAGGGCTTTGTAGAACTTTGCAGGAGGTGTATAAGACTAACATTCTTGAATTTATTCTGTTTCACTTTCACCACCATTGAATTTTCTGTAACTTCTGTTTCTATCGGAGTTTCATTTCCCCTGCAGAATGATCCAAAATTCTTTATCTAACTGTGATGATGTTCAAATTTTGTTTCTATTATAAAGTATCATAGGAAATCAACAGCAAATTGTCACATGAGAAACAGAGAAAAACAACAGATCATTCTAATTAATGTTGAATGAAGGATTAATATTGGCAATGAAAGTATCTCTTCCATTCTTGTACAAAATAATCTCATTGGATTATTTGCATCCACCTTACTCAGTAGCAAACTCTCTGTTTAATAAGTCAAAGTCTGACCTTCTGCTTGTACA
Organism: Hypanus sabinus; assembly: GCF_030144855.1. Lineage (NCBI taxonomy): Eukaryota > Metazoa > Chordata > Chondrichthyes > Myliobatiformes > Dasyatidae > Hypanus > Hypanus sabinus. Next base: position 26,321,914 of record NC_082713.1, on the reverse strand, counting down.
TGTGCCTTTAGATCTAGGAAGGTAGCCAGTTTTTAGTAGAGCCTGGGTTCTGGAGTTCGTAAGTTAACTGTCAACATACCTGTTTAAAGGGAAAGCCTTCTAACAGTTAAAACTGCTTAGCACCTTAATACTTTCGGCTAGGTTTCGAATATAGTGTTCAAACCAGCTAATTGTTGAACAACACACAGTAATAAACTGCCATAACTCTAGTTTTTAAAATGGCAATAATTAATGCAAAAAAGCAATTGCTATATGAAAACCATATAACCATATAACAATTACAGCACAGAAACAGGCCATCTCGGCCCTTCTAGTCCATGCCAATGCTTACACTCACTTAGTCCCACTGGCCCGCACTCAGCCCATAACCCTGCATTCCTTTCCTATCCATATACCTATCCAATTTTTTTTTAATGACAATACCGAACCTGCCTCTACCACTTCTACTAGAAGCTCATTCCACACAGCTACCACTCTCTGAGTGAAGAAATTCCCCCTCGTGTTACCCTTAAACTTTTGCCCCCTAACTCTCAATTTTTTTTATTAGGTGTAATTTTTTTTATTAGGTACTAAAATTTAGTCCATCTTCTAATGAGTTTTGAGAGACCGGTCCTGATTGTAAACCCTGATAATATTATTGCCAGTATTTTCTTCTGACTTCCTGTCATATAATAATACGACATAACATTTATTCTTCTTGCTGTACCACAACATTAGCTCTTTTTTTAATGAGACATTCTTGCATACTCTTGTTAATGGAATTTTGTTCTACTTTCCATGTGCTTGTAGTTTCAACTGACCAGAGCTGACAGAGAGAGATATGAGCGAGAAGAAAATCCTGAGGTGCAAAAGCAAATTCTATTGGATGTGGCTAAAACATTACCAGTGTACACCAAGACTGTATCCGGAGGTATGAGAATCCATTCTCACACATCTGTAATGTCTCATATTTGAAAAACAAACATAAAGTAAGTACACTAAATAGTAGCAAAAGCTGACCCCTTTTGGGAAAATAATTAATTTGACTAATAGTGAGAAGAGGGAGGAAATAACTTGGTGCTAGACCATAAGACATAGGAGCAGAATTAGGCATTCAGTCCATTGAGTCTGCTGTGCCATTTCATCATGGCTGATCCCAGATCACAACAACCCCGTACACCCGCCTTCTTGCCATATCTTTTGACGCCCTAAGCGATCAGGAAACTATCAACTTTCACCATGGGTTTGGCCTCCATCGCACTCTGTGGCAGAGCATTCCACAGGTTCACCACCCTCTGACTAAAAAAAATTCAATTTACCTCTGTTCTAAAGGGTCGCCCATCAATTTTAAGGCTGTACCCTCTAGTTCTGGATGCCACCACCTCCTCTCCACATCCACATTATCTAGTCCTTTCAACATTTGGTAGGTTTCAATGAGATCCTTCCACATGCTTCTAAATTCCAGTGAGTAAAGGACCAAAGCTGCCAAATGCTCCTCATATGTTAACCACTTGATTCTGGAAATCATCCTCGTGAACATGCTCTGGACTCTCTCCAATGGCAACACATCCTTTCTGAGAGAGGAACTGTTGACAGTACTCCAAGTGTGGCCTGACCAATGTCTTATAAAGGCTTAACATTTTTTCGTTGCTTTTAATTTCTGCTCCTCTTGAAATAAATGCCAACATTGCATTTGCCACTTTTACAACAGACTCAATCTGTAGATTAGCCTTCTGGGAGTCTTGCAGGAAAACTTCAAAGTCCGTCTGCACCATATTGGAGTGCAGGTAATAGACAATAGGTGCAGGAGTAGACCATTTGGCCCTTCAAGCCAGCACCGCCATTCAATGTGACCATGGCTGATCATCCACAAACAGTACCCCGTTCCTGCCTTCTCCCTATATCCCTTGACTCTGCTATCTTTAAGAGCTTTACCTAACTCTTTCTTGAAAGCATCCAGAGAATTGGCCTCCACTGCCTTCTGAGGCAGAGCATTCCATAGATCCACAACTCTCTGAGTGAAAAAGTTTTTCCTGAATTCCATTCTAAATGGCTTACCCCTTATTCTTAAACTGTGGCCTCTGGTTCTGGATTTTCCCAACATCGGGAACATGTTTCCTGCCTCTAGCATGTCCAATCCCTTAATAATCTTATTTGTTTCAATCACATCCCCTCTCATCTAAATTCCAGTGTATACAAGCCCAGTCACTCCAATCTTTCAACATATGACAGTCCCGCCATTCCAGGAATCAACCTTGTGAACCTGTGCTGCACTCCCTCAATAGCAAGAATGTCCTTCCTCAAATTTGGAGACCAAAACTGAACACAGTACTCCAGGTGTGGTCTCACCAGGACCCTGTACAACTGCAGAAGGACCTCTTTGCTCCTATACTCAACTCCTCTATAGTATATACTATACTCAACTAATGTTACAATGTCATTACAATTCGAATGCATGCAGTCTCCAAGAAGGGATATTATTCTGCATATATATTGTTCACCCTTGTTCGTACACAGTGCAGCCACTCTGCTAAACAGTAATAGGTTTATCGTGGTGTATTTCAGCTGAAAATGACAGTATTGATTTTGTGTTACCAATTACTAGCTTGGTGGCCTTTTATGTTGTTAGATTCTGTAACACTGACCACCCTTTAGATCTGTTGAAATGTTTTATTTCTAAGTTTATAGACCTGTGTCCTGTTATGTACTAAAAGTTTAAAAGGAAGAGATTTTCCTTGAAACTTTTGGTTTAGAAATTTCTTCATCTAAGCATTAAAATTGCAGGAGAGTGATACTAATCCTTCTTCTTTTCATTAGCCATCCGATACTGTGACCGGTGCCAACTGATTAAGCCTGATCGTTGTCATCACTGCTCCATCTGTGACACGTATGCAGTTCAGATCTTTTAATTAAGGAAATCTAAAATGAAGCAACTAGATTGATTTAAATAAACAATGTTCTTGTACAAATGATCAGTTATGTAGATTGAATTCAATGAATTCTAATATATATCCTATTCTTGATTTGAATGCAGTGAAATTCTATTTTATTACTTGTATACAATGAACAGATTTCTCACCTGCAGAGTTTAAATATTCATGGTATCACTACGTACTTAGTAACATGGTTTCTCCCCTGCTGGAGAATGTAATGCTGATTATACCTTTGGTCTTTGATTTTCACATCAGAACTTCTGTATACCAACTGCAGCAGAGCTACATTTGTAAAGCTATATTTAATGAGTTGCTTGCCACTTAATACAGTTTGCTGAAGTAACTGGAATGCTGTCATTAGACAGTCTGCTATGTGAATCTGACAAAACTCATTCCTTTTATGCAATGAAGGGAAAGTGAGTTTAGTACAAGTGAATATGGCAATGATCTAATTCCAAAAACTGAGAATGCAAGCTTCAAGGGATCAAGAATGCATTCAGTCCTACCTTGAACAGATATCTAAGGACAGCAATTTAAAATGACTGTTTTTTTATTATTTGATGCATAAAATAGTGGAATAAGCAATAGTTAAAACAATGCATCAGTTCTCTTGTCACGCAAATGTTCATGTGCTTACTTTCAGAGCACTGTTGAACAGCTTAGAGTGTAAGAAGCAGGAGGAAGAATAGGTCACACAGTCCCTTGAGCCTACTCACCATTTGACAAGGTCACTGCTTACCTATCAAAATGCTACTTTTCTGCCTGATCCTCATGTACATGGAAGGTCAGTTAAAGATCATAGATCTGAAACGCTGGCACAAAGTGCACTGATTTATAGCCAACAGTTTCAGAAGAAATCACCAGCTGTCAGCTGTTCACTCTTTAGCAAATCAGATTTCCCAAGTGTATAATGAAAAGCAGAAGGTGAAGGTGCTGGGGTTTAGATACTGGCACGTTTTCTATTACACTCAACAGTGGAGCAGTGAGTTACCAAGAAATGTACTGGTTGCAATCTGCATCCTGTTTTCATCTTTACAGCACAGAGGCCTGTTGTGTTTACAGAGACTTCCATTTCAGTGTCTTTGGTAAAACATCAATGTTTTTTTTACTTTAATGTTTCTAATTATATGATTTTAATGTGCTGTTAATTATATTTTTTTACATTTAATTGCCAAAATAATGTTTTAATCTCTAATCCCCTTTTTGACTTGTCTTAAATGTTTCTGCAAGCCAGAAATATTTTTAAAAGCTTTAAAGTCTACTGATGACCACTAAGGCTGTCTGGGACTTGGAATATCCTACTTGACTTCTGCTTGTGGCACAGAATCTACTTCACATCAGCAGATACCTGTCAAGTACAGAAGTTCAGCCAGGAAAATTATTCATGGATACAATGGGCAATGGATCTAAATCTAGGCAATGGTCCAGAATAATCTGGCCTGCAATTTTTTTTTCTCTTTCCACAGATCAGTTTTGATCATTTTCTCTTCTAACCCATAACCTGCAATTTGAAGATGTCTAAATAATTAATATTCACATTATCTAGGCTGAAACATAGACTGAAATTTTTTAGCTGGTTGGACAGATTCCCAGATTAATCTTTGGCTAACTGCAGTCTATCTTGAGTAATTGTATTCTATATTTTCCGTTTCTCCCACATGTTTACACTCCAGTTCTGACCATTTAAACGTTATCATTTTAATTGCTTGGATAATTGCAGCAGTGATTTCAACTGCTTGTGAATCCTAACCCTAGGATTCCCAAACCAAATTTTTCCATATAGCTCTCCTATTTTTAGGAAACACCTTAAATTTTATCTCACTAACCAGCCTGTAGCTCCAATGCAGATTTGTCAAATTTAGTTCTTCTGTGAAGTGCCTTGAGTTTCAATAATGCTAAAGGCTTTGTGAATTGATGTTAAAGACCAGCCGAAATTCTCCTGGAAATACCTGAGGTTTACTTTTTAAGTGGTCATTATTTATTACTAATGGATTTTTTAAAATTTGTTTTTAGGTGTGTATTGAAAATGGATCATCACTGTCCTTGGTAGGTCAAATCTGATATTTAACCAAGCACTGGGCAACAAGTGTAATCAAGTCATAAAACTTTTTATAATCAAGTCATTAATTCACATATAATGTAATTTGTGGTTTCATTATAGAGTGGACAGAGTGTATGATTTCTAGTGTTGTGAATTCAGATAATGCCAGACGATTTCTTAATTGTCTGGTTTCTCATCTTTAACATTGAAAATCCTGTTGAAATAAACTTGTAGTTGGTTACTGTTCATTAGTCATTGTGAACTTTTCATCTGCAGAATTAAAATGAGTTTAAGATAAATTCATATCCATTCAGTATTTCAAAATTCCTTAATTTATAATTCGGTTCATTTTGTCCCATCAATTTATCTTTTATATAACTAGGCAAATTTGCAAAAAATTGAACGGGACAACAGTTTCAGTTAAGTAGATCTTCAGTTGCAGTTTACTTCCCTGAAAGTTTATCTGTTCAGTAATAACTTTCCTTAGCACTGAGGTTCCATGCTCCAATTTTTTTTTGGGGGGGGCAAAAAAGAACATCAATGGCTTTGGAAGTTTTTACATTTTTATCTTAGTACAAGAGCAAGAGCAACTGTAGAGTCCTGCATGATAGATTCAGTTAGACTTGCCTCCTACTTAGTAGATGACAGATTCATGTACCACTGAAGAAATTCAGCCCATAACCTTCAGGGCAGTAAGAACAAGTGCTGCACTGCAGCAGATGTGTGTTTCTTATAGGATGTTAAACAAGATCCATCTTCCCTCTCGATTAGGCATAAAAGATCTTATGAAACTAAGGTCCTAAAAAAAAACAAAGGAATTTGCCCTGGAGCCTTTTCATTATAAGTAACTCATCTAGGGTCACTGGCAAGACGTGTTATCTGATCATCATTTTACTGAAATTTGTGGAACTTTTCAGTGCATATTACTTGTTGTGTTTGCTACTGTACAGCTGTGATTTCAAAAATAATTTATTGGTTATGTTATGAGGTTGTGAAAATAGAATTTAAATCCCAGTTGTTATTTATTATATAAACAAAGGCTTTGTTCTAATAATTTCTCTCTAGGGTGAACAACTGTATTGGATTTTCAAACTACAAATTTTTTCTGCTCTTTCTTGGATATTCCATGCTGTATTCGTTGTTTGTTGCTGCAACAGTTCTGCAATATTTCATCATGTTTTGGACGGTAACTTCTAGTTTGCATGTATCCTCACTAACAATATGAAACACACACAAATGAAATCTAGATATGGACTCTTAGTTCAATAGTTACTTTACTTGGTTCGAGGTATACAAACAATATTTGATTGCTTGTTGAAAATCTCCACAACTATGTTTTAGTTAGCATGTATTTAGTCTTGGTTTATTTCCTTGTCATTTCTCGAAGGTATCACACCTAGTCAGCATGCATTTCTAATTAGTACTGAGTCTGGTGGAACTGGACTGTGGTGGCAGTTTTTCATCAGGGCCTAAAGTGAGTGCTAGCAAGCTATTGGGTATTAGATGGTATCACAGACGACCACTGTCCTATGTCAGTCTTTTTCCTCTTAAGATATTCACTTTCTAGTGATCAGGTGTGGAGTGTGGGCTAACTGTCCTCCCCATCACGTTTCCTATTCAGGAGCATAATGACTGACTGATAGTTGTAAATTAGTGACCATTTTAAGATCACTTAAATCACACGAACTTCAAATTAGAGTTTGGATCATATCAGCTCTAAAGTTTGTATATAAAATGATATCATGTATCTTTGTTATTGTCTACATGGCTCAGAACAATGGTCCTACAACAGCATAAATATGATTTTAAAATTAAGCTTTGAAAATCACAAGTTTGCTGTGTTCTTGCTCAGTGATAGTTCATTGGCTCTTATTTTCCTGACAGGGTGGTCTTCCCGATGGTCCTGCAAAATTTCATGTTCTCTTTCTTCTTTTCGTGGCTGTCATGTTCTTCCTGAGCCTCATGTTCCTCCTTAGCTACCATTGTTGGCTGGTCAGTTTAAACAGATCTACATTAGGTAAGACTTCAGCAACATATCACTTTATTATGGAATGGATGAGTAGATTGAAAATTCAGGTCTGGATGTTTGATGCTGTGGATTACTTAGGGGCATTGAATTAGAGGGCTGGGGGAGAAGGAGAGCTGTGGAGTTCTAACTCACAGCTTCTCTGTCCTGATAGGCTCAATGGTTATGCCAGTCATTCTTGGTGGTCTCCTCCAGTATTGCGTCCCCTCAAGATATCTGTACTCATATTCTGAAGTTTTGCACATCCAAATCATTGTGGCTATGCCTTAAGCTGATGAGTCCATACATTCCTTCTGTCCGCCCTCCATCTTTTCTCTCCTCGGAGACACTCTTACAGATCTACAGTTTTTATCAAGCTATAGCATCTGTTCTGATACTTATGGCATGTCACGATATTCTTTTAAAGGTGTTCGATAAATGCAGATGTTGCAGCTGTTGTGACAGTACTTGTATATGTCCTACCTGAAGATCGTTTTTATTGAACAAATATAACAGAAAGATTATCAGTTTGCTGTTTCTACTTCATTTTAATCCAACCTACTATACAAAAACAAGGAAATCTGCAGATGCTGGAAATTCTTTAGATGCTGCATGGCCTACTGCGTTCTACCAGCATTTTGCTTGTGTTACTATGCTAATACAGTATTTTAATGCAGATGCACTCAGCTCATTCTATTAAACCAAACGGTTATTCAAATACTTTCATAAGAAATAGTGTTGGTTAGGTCTTGATCCTTTTATAAGCTGGCTATATTGCTTATAACGTGCAATTTTTGAACTGTGTTTTGTCTTCTCTTTGCATAATATTATGAGTCAGCCTCCAGTAACACTTCTCCAAACTCAAGTTGAACTAGTCCTCAACAAAAAAAAATACTTACATATCAGAGAACTCGTGCCATTTAGCTAATCTTTACGAACAGTGACTTCCCAAAATGTTAGCATTTATTTGAATGAATTGGGTGCAGGAAAGGAGGAAGAAACATTGGGAGGAGCAGCCAACAGTGCAATCATTAAAAACCAAATGGTCAGTTTCATAACACTGAATATGGAATCTGGAAGCTTGAGATCCAGTCTGAGAAGTAAGGTGTGTGCAAGAAGCATAAAATAAACATTTTAGAAAGTTTGAGTTGAATGATAGTCCAACATGAAGAAAATAGTGTACAGAGAAAATTTATAAGGATGTTGTTGGGTCTGGAGGATCGAGATAAGGCAAGATTAAATAGGTCAGGAACATAGAAGATTGGGAGATTTGATAGAGGTATACAAAATTATGAGGGGTATAGACAGGGTAAATGCAAATAGGCTTTTCCCACTGAGGTTGTGTGGGACTACAACTAAGGTCATGGGTTAAGGGTGAAAGATGAAAAGTTTAAGGGGAATTTCTTCACTCAGGGGGACATGAGATTGTGGAACGAACTGCCAGCATAAGTGTTGCATGCAAGCTCAAACTCAGTGTTTAAGAGAAGTTTGAATAGGTACCTAGATGGTAGGGGTATGGAGGGCTATGGTTCCAATGCAGGTTGTTGGAAGTAGGCAGTTTAAATGGTTCGGTGCAGACTAGATGGGCCAATCAGTTTATTTCTGTGCTGTACTTTTCTATGACTCTAAAAATAGAGGCATAGAAAGTAACTAAATATTACACTTTAGCATGAACAGAGCATGCACTGAGCAATTTTCTAACTAGATTTCTGTAAATATCTAGCTGATCTTCCAAAGAAGTAATGATCAGATTGTTCTTGAATGTGAAACAATACTGTGGGTTTGTTAAAATGTTTATTTTTTTCTTTCCAGAGGCCTTCTCATCACCAATATTTCAGCATGGTCCAGATAAAAATGGTTACAACCTTGGCATGAGGAAAAATTTAGAGCATGTATTTGGACCAAAAAAAAAGTACTGGCTGCTACCTATTTTTACCAGGTACTCTACCCATTTGGACTATCAGTACTGATGTGCATTTGTAACTATGTATAAAATTTTAATCATAAACTTACTAAGCTCAGAAATTGGCCATTTGGCCCACTATGACCATGCTGACTATCAATTACTCAGTTCTGATGTGAGCAGTATATAAGGGTGTGTGCAAGAACAACTATAAGACCATAAGGTATAAGAGTAGAAGTGGGCCATTTGGCCCGTCGAGTCTGCTCCACTCTTCAGTCATGGGCTGATCCAATTCTTCCAGTCATCCCCACTGCCCTGCTTTCACTCATACCCTTTGATGCCCTGGCTAATCAAGAATCTATCTATCTCTGCCTTAAATACACCCAGTAACTTGGCCTCCACAGCCACTCATGGCAACAAATTCCACATATTTACCACCCTCTGACTAAAGTAATTTCTCCGCATCTCAGTTCTAAAGGACGTCCTTCAATCCTGAAGTTGTGTGCTCTTGTCCTAGACTCCCCTGCCATGGGAAATAACTTTGCCATATCTAATCTGTTCAGGCCTTTTAACATTCTGAGTGTTTCTATGGGATCCTCCCTCATTTTCCTGAACTCCAGGGAATACAGCCCAAGAGCTGCCAGATGTTCCTCAAATGGTAACTCTTTCATTCCTGGAATCATTCTTCTAAATCTTCTCTGATCCCCCTCCAATGTCTAAAATAAGAGCCCAAAACTGCACACAATACTCCCAAGTGTGGCCTCATGAGTGCCCCTTATAGAGCTTCAACATCACATCCTTGCTCTTATATTCTACACCTCTAGAAATGAATGCCAATATTGCACTCACCTTCTTCACAACTGACTCAACCTGGAGTTTAACCTTTAGATCCCAAGTCACTTTGCATTTCTGCATTTTGAATTCTCTCCCCATCTAAATAATAGACCGCCCGTTTACTTCATCCACCAAAGTGCATGACCATACACTTTCCAACATTGTATTTCACTAGTGAAGGTCCAGTCAATGTCTGAATTATTGCTGTTCTTGAAAATCAGAATCAGGTTTATTATCACCAGCATGTGTCATGAAATCTGTTAACTGAGCAGCAGCAGTTCAATGCAATACATAATATGGAAGAAAAAAATGAATAAATAAATTGCAGTATATGTATATTGAATAGATTTTAAGTTGTGCAAAACAAATAATATATATTTTTAAAAAGTGAGGTAGTGTTCATGGGTTCAATGTCCATTTAGGAGTCGGATAGCAGAGGGGAAGAAGCTGTTCCTGAATCACTGAGTATATGCCTTCAGGCTTCTGTACCTCCTACCTGATGGTAACAACGAGGAAAGGGCATGCCCTGGGTGCTGGGGGTTCTTAATAGTGGACGCAGCCTTTCTGAGACACCGCTCCTTAAAGATGTCCTGGGTACTTTGTAGGCTAGTACCCAAGATGGAGCCTACTAAATTTATGACCCTCTGCGACTTCTTTCGGTCCTGTGCAGTAGCCCCCACCATCTTATACCAGACAGTGATGCAACCTGTCAGAATGCTCTCCATGGTACATCTATAGAAGTTTTTGAGTGTTTTTGTTGACATATCAAATTCCTAATGAGGTGCAGTCTCTGTCTTGCCTTCTTTATAAATGCATAGCAATGTTGGAACCAGGTTAGGGTTCTCAAAGATCTTAATACCCATGAACTTGAAACTGCTTACTTTCTCCACTTCTGATCCTCCTGTGGGGATTGGTATGCGTCCTTCGTCTCACCCCTCCTGAAGTCCACAGACAGCTCTTCTGTCTTACTGTGTTAGATGTGAGTGCTACTGGGCAATTGGCATTAAGGCAGTTCAGATTATTCTTCTTAGGCAATGGTATAATTGTTGCCTTTTTGAAACAAATGGGAACCCACTCATAGCAGTGAGAGGTTGAAAATGCCCTTTACTCTGGCCAGCTTGTTGGCACAAGTTTTCAGAGCCCTACCAGATACTCTGTTGGGGCCTTCCGGCTTGCAAGGGTTCACTCTCTTTAAAGACCCCTGAGACAGAGATCACAGGGTCACCAGGTGCAGCAGGGATCTTCACAGCTGCAGTTATATTCTCCCTTTCAAAGCAGGCATAGAAGGTGTTGAGTTCATTTGGTAGTGAAACATCACTGCCATTCATGCTATTGGATTTCACTTGTTAGGAAGTAATGTCTTGCAAACACTGCCAGAGTTGCTGTACATCAGATGTCACTTCCAACCTCGTTCAAAATTGTCTCTTCGCCCTTGAAATAGCCCTCTGCAAGTCATACCTGGTTTTTTGGTACAGACCTGTGTCACCAGATTTGAATGCCATAGATCTAGCCTTCAGAAGATGATGTGCCTCCTGGTTCATCCACAGCTTTTGGTTTGAGAATGTACAGCAAGTCTTTGTAGGTACACACTCATCCACAAAGGTTTTAATGAAGTTGGTAACAACTGCAGCATACTCATCCAGATTCGAAGATGAATCCCTGAATACGGTCCAGATCACCTAGCCAAAGCAGCATTAAAGATTATCTTTACTTGTCACATGTACTTCAAAACATACAGTGAAAAGCATTGTTTGCTTCAATGACCCACATAGTCCAAGGATTTACTGGGGGTAGCCCACCATGCTTCCAACACCAATATAACATGCCCACAACTTACTATCCCTTACTAGCAATACACCTTTGGAAGGTGGGAGGAAACCTGAGCACCCAGAGGAAATGCATGTGGTTACGGGGAGAATGTACAAATCCCTTACAGATAGCGGTTGGAATTGATTCCCAATTGCTGATACTGTAAAGCTAGGCACTAGCTACCATGCCACTCATTATTCTTATCTGTATGTCCTTACCTGATAGATGGAGACCATTGAGCTTATCGGCTCTATTCCAGCTCAAAGCAATCCTACTGATCTCATTTCCCCTTTTTTCCCCAGAATTCAAATTTTTACAGTTGCTAATAAGCCTAACAACCAGTACATCTTTGGAATGAGGTGAGGGCACCAAAGCATCTGGGGGACTTTATGCAGTCACAGGGAGAATGTTCAAACTTCACAAAGGTGTCATTAGTGATCACTGTGCCACTCTGCTGCTGCTGATGATCACCACATTAAATTATTATAAATCATAAGATGTTTTTGAAATCTTTATTTTTAGTATCGGAGATGGACACTTCTTCCCCATGAAGTCACAGTCAGAGAGTCACAATCCACTTCTCTCCAACGATGAGCACTGGGATGAGGGAGATTCAGATGTCGACTACTATGGTAAGTCAATCTTTTGCTTTAATGACAGAAATTAGCCTTTTTGAGTCAGATGAGTATACTTCAATAAAGATGGATTGTTTATTGTAATTGGTTTTAAGACATGCTGGCCCACAAAATTTATTTGCTGATAGGCATCTAATTATTAAACAAGATTAGAACAGTGTCATCATCGTTAAATCTTCATCTATTGGGAAAAATCATGACCATTGTATTCTGTATTAGGTTCAGGGGTAAACCAGAAGGTGGTAGTTCTAATATGGGTTTCATTTCACCTCATAGTAAGTATCAAGGTGTTAATATAGAAACATAGATAACCTACAGCACAATACTGGCTCTTCGGCCCACAAAGTTATGCTGAATATGTCCCCACCTTAGCAATTACTAGGCTTACTCCGTAGCCCTCTATTGTTCTAAGCTCCATGTACCTATCCAAAAGTCTCTTAAAAGACCCTATCATATCCGCCTCCACCACCGTTGCTGGCAGCCCATTCCACGCACTCACTACTCTCTGAGTAAAAAACTTACCCCGAGATCTCCTCTGTACCTACTCCCCAGCACCTTAAACCTGTGTCCTCTTGTGGCAACCATTTCAGCCCTGGGAAGAAGCGTCTGACTATCCACACGATCAATGCCATCTTACACACCTCTATCAGGTCACCTCTCATCCTCCGTTGCTCCAAAGAGAAAAGGCCGAGCTCACTCAACCCATTCTCAAAAGGCATGCTCCCCAATCCAGGCAACATCCTTGTAAGTCTCCTCTGCACCTTTTCTATGGCTTCCACATCCTTCCTGTAGTGAAGCGACCAGAACTGAGCACAGTACTCCAAGTGGGGTCTGATCAGGGTTGGGAATATTTGAAGTATCCATCTGTATCACTGGATTGTGAAATAGAAATTGTGTTTTGCCAATTACTCTTACTCTCTCCCCTACTCCTCCCATATATTTTTTGCTTGAGTATTCTGTATCTCCCTTTGCTCTTCTCTCTTCCACTGCTTCCGTCCTACAACCAAATAAACAAATAGGTTGTTATATTTGACTGGATTGTACTTCTAATATTCCTAACTATAGAAAAAAGAAAAACACTTCTTTTTGGAAACGATTCAGATGTTTTCTAAAACAGCATTTTATCTTCTGTCAGCAACTACAAGTGGAAACACCTCTGTGACTGTAGAAATGGAGAGCTAGCTGATCTTTGCTCCCACGTGTAAGTATCTGAGCCCATTTTCACTGTTCAGTTTCCATTTATTTGGAGTATAGCAACAAAAAAAACCTAAGTTCATCTGGAATGTGCAAATTATTAATAGCTCAGATTAAGGAGTCATCATCAAGATGTGCCTGTTCTCATTACTGCCATCAGGGAGGAGGTATAGGAGCTGAAGATACACACTCATCATTTTAGGAACAGCTTCTTCCCCTGTGCCATCAGATTTCTGAATGGTTCATGAACACTAACTCACTATTTTGCTATACTTTATTTTTCTATTTCTTATTGTAATGTATTTTTATGTATTGCACTGTACAACAAATTTCACAACATACAGTATGTCAGTGATAATAAACTTGATTCTGATTCAACTTAGTTCTACGTGATGAATGTTTTTGTTAATTTTTAAGATAATATCCCAATTGAAAATTGATGTAAATGGGCAAACACAATCAAACACATTATCCCATCTTGCATACTTAACTGAAGCTTGAGACCTCACTGTAAGAAACTCACTACCTGTACATCAGAAGAGAATGACTATATTGATTGTGATTAGGAAAGGCTTGAAATGAGCTTTCTTCTCTCTTTCAGCTCTAATCCATAAATAAAGTGAACTTAAAATTGCAAGGGAACACATCAAAATGCTAAATTCATAAAAGTTGAAGTTTTCAGTTTGAATTAGATTCTCAATTGAGCCACTAAGGGACCATTTTGTGCTTTTGACCATTATACAGCACCACCCCTTATTGCTTGTCAAACACCTATTTGGCTATCAAATAATGCCAGGATGGCTTAATAGCCATCATCACTGTACCTACTTAATTTTGAAGAAGCATTTAATTGATGCCTGTGTCCACTTTGTTGTACCTTAGTATCTGACTTAGAATCCATGATCAGTGATAAGGGGAAAAGTTCTTGAAGAAGAATATGGAGTATATTTTAATGCTAAAGTCATCTATGAAAATTATGCTGCTTCATGTTCTGATTACATCTATTTATCAATTAATTTCAACTGAACATAGATATGTGAACCTTGCCATAGATATGTGAACCTTGCCATAGATATGTGAACCTTGCCATAGGTTCCCTGCCATAAACAAGGCCAAAATGCTTTTGATTTATTAATTAATCAAGCAGTTGCCTCCATTTTTTTTTAAAAAAGACAGATTCTTAAGGCTATTTATTAACTGAAAATACTTTTTTAAAAATTATCTTACCTATTCTTGATGTTAGTTATTGCCTTTTTTTTTCAGGTTAATCCCAGGTGCCACAGTATTATTTAATATGACAATATGAGAACCAAGGATCCCTAAAGGTCTTCAATAAATGAGATGGAACTGGGTGTTACATGCCTTACAGTCTACTGAAGATCCTCTCATTACATAACGTACATTTAGACTTTGGTTCATGAACAACTGCATTTTCTTGAGATAGTGGAGGAATGATAGGGGACTGTTGTAAATTCACTTACTATCTTATACCCATGAGCAGGAACTTGTATGTAAATAATGTGCATATGAATGAGACTCTATCAAATATCTGAAACTAATATTGCAATTAATTTAACGTGACAAGTTGTATTTAACTCATTAGGGCAAAGTGCTAAGCAAAAGTGTCCCTTGCACTAAAGCTGCAGGGGTAAGGTACAAATATCGAACTGTCAAGTGGAAAATTCTGCAATATCTGTTCAACCATGTGTTTGAACAAAAGAGCAATGGATTGATTATTTACTGTGTTTATATGAATTAAGTCATTTCAAACAAGGTCATCTTTTTTAATGTTTTTTAAATATGTTTAAAAGATCTTGTATTTAGCAAGTTCTTTTTTATATGTTTGTAATGTGATGTACATATTTTTAAAACTAATTTACCCTCAGAATTAAAATTAAATATTACTCCAACGAGGGACCAAAGATTGGTAAAGCAGTATCTGCTCAAAGTTTCAGTTATTCTTCAACCTTAGGAAAATTTATTTGTTTCTTATTTAATGTACACATGCCTTTCACATAACGGCATAATATCAGATCCAGTTTTCATTATCATTCCATATCACTAACTTTAATTTTGAGCAAAAGAAATGACCAGCAAAAGTCTACCATAAAAATTCTGCTGATCTTCCTCTGCATCCAAAATTTCTTCAGTTTGTGTACTTAACCTGTAGTATGATTCCACCTCCAAAATATTACCTTCTACCTCCCTGTACAACCCACAATTGAGTTTTCTACCAGTTTATTTATTTAAATTGTATTTTAATTCAGGTTAAAAATTAACTCTTGACATAGGTGTTTACATTGGAACAAGTGCAATTTCTCATAGATGATTTTGTTTGCATACAAATACATTCCCTCAATTGCCTGAGCCATTATATAATTTGACATATATTATATATTCTGACAAAGTGTAACATCTTTCTATAGGTTCTGCTTATAAAACATGTTCTCATAATGGGGCTTTTGAGTTTCATGAACTTTAAATTCTAGATATTTTCTGACTAGGCTCCTGGGCCTGTTGCTGAGGCCAAATCAGTGACTCAAACATCTCTAGCAATACAAAGGTTTAATAATTCAAGGTTTAAGGATATTAATCCACAGAGATACTGATTATTTTCAGAGATAGAAAACAAAAGGACAATTATGTTGTATGCTTCCGTGGGATTTAGTGTATTCACTTGTCTTGCTTAAAGTATTCTTAACGTGTTAATAACATTCATATTTAATGAAATACACATTTAAGGTATTTTCCTTTTATCCTTTGCAACATATCTCTCGGCCAGTCCTTAAAAGAGATTATATTTATTTATTTTGTGGGACTCAGCTGCATGCAACTTACTGGCTTTGCTTCTTACACTTGTAAACTAACTTAATGTTTGAAAAGCCTTTGGAATGTCATGAGGTTGGAAAAAGCAGTCTATATTTACAGTGTTGTCCTTTTTATAGCTTCTGTTACAGGCCAATCTGAATTAAATAATTCACTTTAGATACCCAGGGTTGCAATAGGGACATGATAATGAAAACATTTGTTTGGAAAAAAATAGTTGTAAAACTGGTGGTACTTGTTATCTGTTAAGAACATGTCCTCTAAGCCCTTTCAGTATAAAGCAAATTGCAGTTAAAGTAATGAGTCTGAATTTGAATCTGAATTCAAGAATGAATTTGAATTCAAAATGTGTTTCATAGCACACTGCCCACTATAGGAAAGCCCTGGTATTTTTCAGATCCTATAAATGCTCTTTTTGTCAAACTTAAAGGTGCTCTGCAGACATATAGAAGAGCTTTCATTTTCTAAATTAAACCACTGTTATATCCTAATCAGTGACCAAGTCTCAAGTATTATTTTAGCTATGTTGTAAATATTTTGTAAAGTGAAGAATTGTCTTTGTACAATGAGACATTATTACAAGAAATATTTAAAAACAAAAATAAGTTTGACAAATTAGAATAAATTGTGAGTTTCTTTCTGAGAATTTGTTCAATAATCTTGATTTGCTACAGTAAAATGACACCTACAGATATAATCATAAATCCTGCCATTGAAAATTGAAGTCTGATTTCTAGTGTTTCAAGTTTCGATAAATGTACTAAACTTTCACAAGTTTGATTATTAACCTGACAGGTACACATAATTTAATGTAGTTTATTTTTAGTTTCACAATCATTCGCCAAGCCGCACTTAGAAGAAGTAGCATATATTTTAACAGTAAGAATATGCACATTAGGAATATTTTTAGAAATCTTCTATGGAGAAATACAAGTGGAGATGAAAGTGCAATTTCAATTGATAAATCTCAAGATTAATCAGAAATTTATTGGTAGTTAATATATCACAATTAAAAATACTTGTCAAAATAAGCCCCGTTCATTTTAAATACAGTTTCTTTCAGAGATGAAATATCCCACTCTAATAATGTAATACCTCTCATATTTTCCCATATGACAGAACTAGGGCATTCCACTATAAATTGACAACATACTGTACAGTACTCTTTGCCTTGTATAATATCTTTATGAAATGGGTGATAAAGTAAAATACAATTGTTCTTATAGTACAACAGATAATCAGGATGTTTATTTTCATCCATTAGTTCCCTTTCAGCTTCATAGACAACAGTAACCAAGGTAAGGTCAGAATGTATTCTTGGTTTATAGTAAGAACAATAAAATGCTGCATTAATAACTTGATGAAAGCTATTATTTTCTGTTTCTTTATCTGCGCCATATTATCCTTCAAATACCCCAAACTTCCAAGTGATTCAAATGGATACTGACTGGAAGATTGAACATAAATACCACATGAGATGTTCTCTCTCTCTATCATTCTCTGACTCACTTTCTACCTTTCATGCTCTCTGCTCAGAAAATTTCCTGTTTAATTTAGTTCTTAATAACAAGAATATTAAGAATGAAATACCAACTCCTTTACATAATAAATATCAATCCAAAATAGAAACCTTTATATTGGTAAACTAATATTGTTCCTTGCTTAAAAATTATTATTACTGGTTTATAAGTAGCATTTCTACACATCACCAGTAATTTAAGTATTATGCCTCTGTTACTAATAGCTTTACACTGGAGAAACAAATCAATATGTCCCCATTATGCCAGTCGGGCATTTTTTGTTGTATTGTTGGAGAAATTGTAAAATTCAGCTGATGACTCTTAGAACTTACAAGAATATCTATATTTCTCAAAATGAATCCCAGGAACCCAATTTAAAAATGGAGAGACATCATTTTTATCTAGTTTCTAATGGAAAAACAAAGGTTAATTAAAATGAAGGAACAGACTTAGCAGGGGTGTATTACAAAGAATGGAGGATGAAGCTGTCCATTATACATTAACAAGTAAAGCAATCTTACTGAATAAGCATCCTTTCATCCATATCCAAACTTCATGAAAGTTATGATCAACAAGGTTGAATTTGTGGTACTGCACCTTTTGACAGCACCAAGCATTGAAGCTTTGAAGA
Organism: Hypanus sabinus; assembly: GCF_030144855.1. Taxonomy (NCBI): domain Eukaryota; kingdom Metazoa; phylum Chordata; class Chondrichthyes; order Myliobatiformes; family Dasyatidae; genus Hypanus; species Hypanus sabinus. The sequence goes on along the minus strand of NC_082713.1, from coordinate 26,303,604 downwards.
AAAGCAAATAAAAGTATATAGCAGATGCTGACAATGGAAAGAGATTATATGCATTTGTTACTAGTTGTCTGCTTAACTTTTTAGGAAATTTTCTATTAATTCTTTGGATATGGGGATCACTGTACATTTCCCCTCACTAAGTGCACTTGATGGTATCATACATCAGTTTTGTGTGATGGAGAGGAACTTTACTTCTCCAGTTTTTGTTTTTGTCTTTCTGGATAGAATAGCTCACAGGTTTTGAAGTGTGTTCAAAGGTTCAATAAGGACAATGACATTGAGTATTGGAGTGGTAGATTTTTGGGATGGTCTTTGTTTGGAACTTAAGCATGCAAATGTTACCGTTTATCAGCCCAAACTGTTTCACTTAATAAAGCGTTGCTAATAGAACTGAATACTGCAAGTTTCCACACATATGACTTACTGAACTAGTCATCCTTATAGAGTATAATATTGTGTAATAATGTATGGCCTCGGTGAAACCAATCCTGGCATATCGTGTGCAGTTTTGTTCCCTTATCAAACTTTAAACCTACACATTCTTATGTTAGATTCTGCTACCTTGAGAAAAAGACTGTTACTATCTGCTCTCTCTATACTCCTCATGATTTTATAAACCTCCATAATGGCCCAGCCTATCCAGTCTCCTTTTAACTTAAGCCCTCCAGCCCAAGTAATATCCCTTGTGTTACTTTTCTGTACCCTCTCCAGATTAATCAGATTCTTCCAATAGCATTGCAACTAGAATTGCACACAATATCCCAGTGTTGTCAAACCAACGTTACATACAATTGTAACATGCTGTGCCAACTTTTGAACTTATGTGACGGGCAAGCATGGTTACACTGCCTTTACCACCCTGTTGCCACTTCAAGGGAACTAGGTACTTATATCTCCAGGTCTTTGTTCTATATTCCTGAGGGGCCTGCCCTTCACTGTGCATATCCTCCTGTGGTTTAACTTCCCAAAATCCATCACTTGAATTCCATTTCAGCGCTGGGTGTATATTTGCCCTAACTGTGGTGTCGACAACTACCAGCCAGAATCTTAAAATAAGCAATAGCACAACTGGAATGAGTTGAGAAATATTTTAACTCAGGTGGTTGTAAATTTTTTACAGTTGTGTATGTCAGAAGTCTGTTGATCTTCAGGGGATGAACATATAATTCTTGAGACTAAGTACATCAAGAATTCAGAGGTTGTGAGGATAATGCCAATAGGTCTTGTTGAGATAGCATTTCAACAATGTTTCTGGATGGCATAGCAGGTTTATTGATCTACATGTCTACAGGAGGGCAGGACTGATGCAGCATACCTGCTATATTATGACCAGGGCCCTCAATACCACAATGAAAGGAATAGCATGGTAGCATATTACTTTAGTGCCAGGGATCATCAATTGGGGTTCAATTTAATGCCGCTGCCTTAAGGCATTTGTTATGTTCTCTCCGTGACTGCAACGAGCTTCTTCCGTGTACCCCAGTTTTACCTCACATTCCAAAGACATACAGTTAAGGTTAGTGAGTTGTGAGGATACTATATTGGTGTGGAAGTGTGGCGACATTTGTCCATCGCAATGCTGGCTGATTTGATTCGATGCAAACAATGCATTTCACTATGTTTTGAAGTATATTTGACAAAAAGCTAATAATTAACTAACTATAATTTAACACAGTTTAAACTTGACTAATTCCTAACACTACTAAAGCATCTCAGAGACTTCCTTTTATTTTGTATTTCCTTAAACAACCACTTTAATATGTTAACCTCTGTACATCTAGCCATTGAAAATCTGATTCATGGTCTGGGTCTAATAAATCATGTAACTGGCTAATTGCTGGGAAGAGAATTAGTTTGTTAATTCATCACTGTTCCTTTCAATTGAAGCATTTTGCTTTAGTCAATTTAAATACAGAATTGGTTTGTCTCATCGAAACAAAAAAGCCTGTCTCCAGGTGAAAGTTGCAAAGTAACATTTCTAGAGGAATCCAATACCCAAACCAAAGGTTTGCTGATAGAAGTACACATTTTTAAATAACATTTTTGACTTTGTCTCAACTACCTCCGAGATATTACCTGGAAATAGTAATACTTCCCAAAAAAAGTTGGTAATGACAAAAAAAGTTACTTTATTCCTAATATATTATTGAATTCCATTAAAAAGTACCAAAATGCTTTATGTGTTGACTTTAGTCTCTAATAACTTTTAAAGCTAGTGAGACAAATAATGCAGTTTCGATCCTAAATGTTGACAGTTGCTTTCTTCCCTTAGATGCTGTTTGACCTGCTGAGTTCTTCCAGCATAATGGTTTGTTACTTTTAAAACTTGTTAGGGTGCGTTAAACTGTCTAACAATTGTCCAAGGCAGCAAACAAGATTTAACGAGGAATTTGTATTTATACTGTTTGTTTTAAATGAATATGCTTGATAAATATATTTTTGTAAAATATATATCCATGTGTTGTATACTTGCACGTGTACTAATTATAGAGTGCTTGATAGCAACCCTTTTTCAATGTAAGGAATTTTCATACATCATGATATATCATCAATCTTCCTTTCCCTCTATTTTCCACTTCAGTCAATTTACTCTAATGCCCTTAATTGGCAAGGAGACTACAGTGCCCATGCCTGTGCATAAATATGTTGTCAGATCCATTATCAAGGTTGTAGAGAAAAATGTGCATACATTTTAAATGTTTTATTAAAAGAGTGGACTTGTTAATAGATCTACACAGTGACAATAACTCCTGAAATAGAAGCAGCCAGTAGAAAACAAGTGGAGAAACCCTTTAGAGAGAAATTCTGGGAAGTAAGATGACATTGTAATAATGAAGTTGAGAAGACCAATTTGGTTTTTGCCAAGAACTGTATAGTAGTAACCGATAGGGAAAATTAAATAATTTCTGTAGTGCAGGTAAGTCATTAAAGTAATTCTATCTTAGCTAGTATGCCTGATTCCCTTCACTAGATTTGAATCTATTACAAATATTTCTACATTTTATGTACTGGGCAGAGCCCATTTGTAGATTAGGGATTTAAATTCATAAAACATTTGCAATAATTATCTAGAGTTCCAAATGTCTCTGTAATGTGAATCTTACCCACACAACATTTGGCCCACCCTGTCTGTGTTGGCCACCAAGTAACTTTCTAATCCCATTCTCCAGAATTTGCCTCAAGATACTAATTAAATGATGTGAGAGTATCAACATCCAATCCTCTTCTGCAACTCTAAGCTAGTTTTTCAGAGAGTCTGACTGCAGGCAACCTGATGATCCCAATGAGTAGCATCTCTGCAAATAAAACAGTACACATTGTGTCAAGTTTTTATGCTCATCCAATGTAAGTGTGTGGATTGAGGCTTTTAAAAACAGCTACAGCCACTGCTACCAACAATTCTCCTTACATTCTTATATAGTGTGTTTACTCAATTGAAGTACTAGCCTGCTCTGATTCTAGAAAGTAATTTAAAGTATTTTATAATATTTTGAGCTGTGTGCCATTCAGTAAACAATACTTTGTTATGGAGAGTATTTAAGCAAGCTTTGGAGCTTGCTTCAGTTAACTGATTTCCAAACATCTCCATTAGTTAATTAGAGTACCTTCTATCTGACAAGTAGGGCTTTCTTTTCCAGTTCAAAAATAGACCAAACTATCATCCTTTATCATTTCCATGTTCCAACTGCAGTAAGAAACCACATTGCCTTAAGGACATCTGTGCATGAGATTGAATTTCCACTCATCTGGCGTACTTGCATTATATCCATACCTGTACCATGTTGAAGAGAATCACCTTAATTACACCTGCAAGATTAACATGACCAAGTATTGTGGTAAAATTCAATGAATTTTGTTTTTACAAATTATTTAAATGATTTTCACAACTTAACTGATAAACAATTCTTTTCAATTGCTCTTGGGGTCAAGGCTTTGATTTAAAATTCTGGGTACTAAGTAGAGGGCATTAATTATTTGCGGCAATGTCCAACAAACTGCAAGTGTAGTACACATGATTCAGCACTTTACAGCTTTTGGGATAAAGAAAAGTTGAATCAGTAGCAAACTGCTGGTGTTTTATATGATGCAGAGATGTTGCAATGCACTTATTATTTTTCATTAAAGCCCATGTCATTGACTTCCTTTAACTGTGCTCTTAATACTTTCTAGGATATCTTAACATTTTATTATAAAGATCTTTATAACAATAAAGATGTTTATGAACTGTTGGATTCTTAATGCCTTTTACTGAGTTAGAATCAAATATATTTCCCACGAGTAATATGGAACTAAGATTGAACCATGTTACAAATGCTTAGAGAGCAAGATCACCAGTTATAATAGCATAGCAAATAATAGTTCCAATCCCTTTGGTTTTAAATTAAACAATATTATGACTCCAACATAGTATCTCCTTACCATTATAATGGTAATGGTAAAATGTAAAGATGTACAGCACCTTTTGAGTATCAAGAAGAGAAAACTGGGTAGAAGTCAGTATTTTAGAAGGCCTGCATGATTTTAGAGTCGAAAAACAAGATCAGTCCCAGTGGAAAGTGAATAGAAATTGGAGGAGTTAAAAAAACTAGGAGGGTCAATTCAACAGTGAGCGCCTCAAGTCCTGCAATTTCAGAAATTCAGATTTAACTTTAGCTAGAGGGCATCAATGTAACAGAGCTCAGGTAGTAGCTGGAAATACCCAGTGCATTCAATCATCTTTTAAGGAATGGTTTTTAACAAGACATCTTTAAAGCAAAAGAGGATCTTTGGGGAAAATCAAGCAATTTTTTCAAAAAGATCCAACACCGAAATGCTGATATTAAAGTGTTTATTGCATCCTGCTTTAAGCTGTTTTTCCTTGGAAATTAATGATCAGATACACTATTATTGAAAATTTTTATTTTAATCAAAGGTAGGAAAGTATCAGCAGTATGCACAAAGGCAGGTATTATACATAGTCATTTGTAATACAGTTTTATATGACCATTATTTATTTTATAAAACTATAGTTTCATGCAGTTTATTTATTTTGATTAGACCTTGTTAGTGCTGGTATACATTCCATTTAGTTCTTTACCTGCAGTTTAGGATCCAGAATACAGTGATGAACTCCTGAATCTGTATATATCACATAACTCTTATAACAGGGTGTGATGTGCAAGTCAGCAATAGAAGCAGAGCCTGCAAAGCAGATGCAAGGCATGAATAAGAACTCTGGACCAGACCTCCAGATAACTAAGTGTCCTGGGGGCGGTAGGAAGAAGCCAATCCAGAAAAACCAAACAGCTTTCTGATCATACTAAGATACTCGGTAGCCTCATCCAGGAAATTAGGATGCACAGGAGCCACAGTGAATTAATTGGCAGGTTAGATCCAAAATTGGCTTGCCCATCGAGAACAGATGTTAACAGTGGATAGTCTTGTTTCTGAATGGAGATCTGTAACCTGTGATGTATTGCAGGAAACTGTACTGGGATATCTGTTTTTCATACACATAAAATTTATAAGTGATAGGTGGTAAAGAAGACATATGGTAAGCTTGCCTTCATTAGTCAAGACATTGAGTTCAAGAGCCAGGAAATTATGTAACAGCAATATAAAACACTAGTTTGACCTTATCTAGACTATTGCATTCAGTTCTGGTCACCTCATTATAGGAAAGATGTGGAGGCTTTAAAGAGAGTGTAGATAGGTTTATCAGGATGCTGACAGGTTTGAATGAATATGTTATGACAAAAGGTTGGAAAAGCTAAGGCAGTTTTCTTTAGAGTGGGCAGAAACCCATGTGAAGCATAGATACAATAAACAGCCAGTATCCTTCCCCCTCCCCCACCAGGATTGAAAGGGCAAGTACCAAAGGGCATGTATTTAAGGTGAGGGGGAAAAGTACAAAGAGATGTGTGAAGCAACATTTCTTTTCAGACAAACAGTGGTGAATGTCTGAGTGCACTGCTAGAGGTGGTTGTAGAGACAAACAGCACCGAAGTGTTTAAGAGACTCTTAGATAGGCATGTGAATATGCAGAGAAAGGAGGGAGATGGATCAATGTGCAGCGAAGAGGGATGAAATTAATTCGGAGTCATTGGTTTAATAAACTGAGCACAACATGGGCTGGAATGAAGGGCCTGTCCTGTGCTATCCTACCCTCAGTAGCGACTACTAGGTACACCTTGTTAATGCAAATATCTAATGAGCCAATCTTACAGAAGCAACCCAATGCACAAAAGCATGCAGACTTGATCAAAAGTTTCATTTGCTGTGCAGACCAAACATAAGAATAGCGAAAAATTGTGATCCAAGTGACTTTGACCATGGAATAATTATTGGTGCTAGACAGGGTGGTTTGAGTTCCTCAAACTGCTGATCTCCCAGGATGTTCATGCACAATAAAGTTCATAGAGAATTGTGCGGAAAACAAAAAACGTCCAGTGAGTGTCAGTTCTGTGGGCAAAATACCTTGTTAATGAGAGGTCAGAGAATGGCCAGGCTGGTTCAAGCTGACAGGAAGGGGACAGTAACTCAACCACACATTACAACAGTGGTGAACACCTCTGAATGCACAGAAGGTTGAACCTTGAAGGGCAACACGACTGCATCTGCAGAAGCTGGGAATAAATAAAAACATAAAATGCCGGCAGAACTCAGCAGGCCAGACAGCATCTATGGGAGGAGGTAGTGACGACACTACCTCCTCCCATAGATGCTGCCTGGCCTGCTGAGATCTGCCAGCATTTTGTGTTTTTATTTGAACCTTGAAGGGGATGGGTTACAACACCAGAAGACCACACAGGGCTCCACTTCTGTGCTTAATAAAATAGCCACTGAGTGTGTATTCTAATTGTCATTTTAGTTTATATTCCATCAAGGATCTGCTTACAGAAGAAGAAATAGTAGATTTTCAAGAGTCTGGAAAAGAAAAAAATGAGCAAGGAACTAGACCCATTGCAATTTGCTTATTGTCACAATAGGTCAACAGGAGACACAAACTCAATGGCTTTAGACCACCTGGACAACACAAACATCTGCGTCAGGATGCTGTTCATTGACTATAGCTCAGCATTTAATATCATCATTCCCACAATCCTGATTGAGAAGTTGCAGAACCTGGGCCTCTGTACCTCCCTCTGTAATTGGATCCCTGACTTCCTAACCAGAAGACCACAATTTGTGACGATTGGTGATAACATATCCTCCTCGCTGATGATCAATACTGACGCACCTCAGGGGTGTGCGCTTAGCCTACTGCTCTACTCTATACACATGACTGCGGCGAGGCAAAGCTCAAATGCCATCTATAAATTTGCTGATGATACAACCATTGTTGGTAGAATCTCAGATGGTGACAAGAGTGAGATATGCCAACTAGTGGAGTGGTGATGCAGCAACAACCTGGCACTCAACGTCAGTAAGATGAAAGAGCTGATTGTGGACTTCAGGAAGGGTAAGACAAAGCAACACATAGCAATCCTCAGTGGGATCAGAAGTGGAGAGACTGAGCAGCTTCAAGTTCCTGGGTGTCAAGATCTGAGCAGCTAACCTGCTCCCAACATATCGATGTAGTTATAAAGAAGGCAATACAGCAGCTATACTTCACTAGGAGTTTGAAGAGATTTTGACAAATACACTCAAAAACCTCTATAGTTGTACCATGGAGAGTATTCTGACCGACTGTATCACCGTCTGGTATGGAGGGGCTGCTGCACAGAACTGAAAGAAGCTGCAGAAGGTTGTAAATTTAGTCAGCTCCATCTTGGGTACCAACCTACAAAGTACCCAGGTCATCTTTAGGGAGCGGTGTCTCAGAAAGGCAGTGTCCATTATTAAGGACCTCCAGCACCCAGGGCATGCCCTTTTCTTACTGTTACCATCAGGTAGGAGGTACAGAAGCCTGAAGGCACATGCTCAGCATTCAGGAACAGCTTCTTCCCCCCCGTCATCCAATTCCTAATGGACATTGAATCTTTGGACACTATTTCACTTTTTCTAAATATACAGTATTTCATGTTTTTAATCTATTCAATATACATAATTGATTTACTTGTTTTTTATTTTTTTTTCTCTCTCTGCTAGATTATGTGTTGCATTGAACGGTTGCTGCTAAGTTAACAAATTTCAAGTCACATACCGGTGATAATAAACCGGATTCTGATTCGAAGTTAGGCAGGTAGTTATATTCGAGAGAGTGAAATTAAAAAGACAATGTTTCACAATATTCAGTAAGAATGATAAGATTCCAGGCCAAGAAGCAATCAGTTCCCATGCAGATCCATCTTTCTGAAAACTCATTCACCTGTAGCCTCCTAATTGAATTTCTTGTACCTGTTCCTTTGCACTCCCATTGTTGTGGGTGTCGGGTTTTAAAGGAGGTAAAATATAAAAAATCTCTACAACTTTTAAAATATTCCTGCCCACGTTCACAACCAAAAGACTGAGGGACAAACATTCGGGCATAATAATACTTGACATTTTCAACACTCTCTTAATAACTGTGCTGCATACCTTAACAGCATTGTCATTACTCATATGTGGAAGATTATCCATGCAACCACTATCTTGACCCACAGGCCAGTAGGTTTTGGCACCAAGTCAAAGATGATTGAATAACATGAAGCACAAATCCCTCAATGAGGAAGCTGAGTGGGTACAGATTACTTTGCATGGGTGTAATCTTGTCATTGAGAAATATCATGTGATACCTTGAAGTCAAGCATCTGACATCTTACGTTGAACATGATCTGCAAGGAAAGGCATAGTACTGGTCCAACAGATTTCTAGCCCCAAGAGGAAAACAGAAGTAAGCCTTTGCAGAAAAATAAACATGAAGAAAACAGGTAATGATTAGTCTATTGAGTTTCCAGGCTGCAAGTACTTTTTGAACAAGCAGGGGATTCTGGTTGTTGCTCTTCCTCATGCACTGCTTACTAGAGTCCTGCAGCAATGTAAAGTCAGGCAAATGCATTGGTGCTCTGACTGCAACCTCAGTGATTATCAGAGAGTCACTGCAGACTTCTCATTAATTGTGCTGCTCCCACTGAAAATGGGGAAGAAATTCAGCTCTCAGCTATCGGTGGCTGTTTCAATTTGCTCCATCGACAGGGACATCTGTAATAATAGCACTGCCGCACAAAAGCGGAACTGCTTTCAAGTAAACATTGAGAGAATCTTACTGATCCAAGGATGTAAGATTTTAAGGCACTGGTCAGGCCACACTTGGAACAAAAGTAGTTTTTGGCCCCTTATCTGAGAAAAGGATGTATTGGCACTGGAGTGGAGGTTTATGAGAATGATCCTGGGAATGAAAGAGTTAGGGAATGAAAGAGTTAATGAACGAGAAGTGTTTGCTGGTACTTGACCCATACATGCTGGAATTCAGAAGAATGAATCGGGTACTTTCATTTAAGCCTGTCAAATATTGAAAGGCTTAAATAGAGTGGACATGGGGAGGAAGTTCCCAATAGCAGGGGAAGTGTAGGACCAGATGCACAGCCTCAGAAATGAAGGATGTCCCTTTAGACCAGAGATGAGGAATTTCTTTAGCCAGACGGTGGTGAATCTGTAGAATTCATTGCCACAGATGTGCAATATAATTCACTGCAGATTGTATACGCAGAATTACTCCTGCTCCAGTGCTTTCTCATCTGATATCCTGAAATGTAGATAAATTATTAACTAACTTTATCTGTGCCTTGGTAAGACACGTTGCAAAAATTATGAACAATTAGGACTGGGAGGCAGCTCTGTTGTGGCACTGCACTTAATGTTTAGAAAGATCCCAGGTTTGATGTCTGGTCTCTATTGTTGCAGCAGTTTAAAAAAGAGGAAACATTCATTGTAATTGTAAGCACAAGAAATTCTGCAGATGTTAGAAATACAGAGTAGCGTAACACACACACACACAAAATATTGGAGGAACACATCAGGCAGCAATTCTGGAGACAAGTAAAGAGTTAATGTTTCAAGCCAAAACATCAACTGTTCATTCCTCCTCATAGATGCTACCTATTCTGCTGTTTTCCTACAGCATTTTGTGGGTCTTTCTAACTATCCTGCAACTACATTTAGTCCTAATGTAAACCACTGACTATCCCCTTCTTTCCACAGATCAGGGCAAATGTAATTGTCCCTCTAGACCTTTGGCGCTTGTGTGTCTAAGATTGTGAACAGAATCATTTGTGATTTCCACTTGCCCATCCTGCCCATAACCTGAAAGATAGCCAGTTCACGCTGTAGCTACACTGAAAACTGACACTTTAAGCTGCCACCTCGGTGAAACTATAATCTCAAATGGAAAATGGAAGAACCGGACAAGGGAACTGCAAAATAATTAGAATGCAATTTAATACTTTTTTTAAAAAAACATATTTAATATAGTTTAATTTACAATTAGGCACTGCCTCTAGCTGCAAACAATAAATATGCTAAAATGAATAAATGTCAAAGCACACATGCAAGCACAGCGCAAACAACTGATGGAATTGGAATGTGCTTTAGAAAATTGACATCTCATAAAAGTAACTTGACAGAACCGAAGGCAAAAAAAATAATCAAATCAAGTTTCATTTTGTCTTGCCACAAAGAGTGGGGTTGGGAGCTGGTTGGGAGAAAACACACCTACTAGAATCAAACTAGGCCTTTATCCATGGAAGCAGCGACAATGCATTCAAAGAGTTTGCTTGGATCCCATCTGCGCTTTAATCCGTGCCAAAATACTTCTGTCCAAAGTGGGTGGGGGCCACTGGATGGACCTCTGTGGCCAAAATTGTGATCTCAGGGAATTCTTCTATTATAGATTTTGCACCTTTATAGGGGAAAATAATAAAACAAATTGATGTTTTAATGTATTTCATGAAAACCAAAGGATATTTCTGTTCCATTGGTGGTAAAGAATTCTACACATCTTTGCAGAGTTACAAGCATATGCAAGTGTTGTACTTGAAAAGCAAACTGTGCAGCCATTCACACAGGACAACAAGCAAGCATCATTATTGCAGCATAACCAACAATGCACTCACTTTCAACAATGTATATGTAATCAATATACACTAATTCCACAACCCAGCTGCTGCCAAAAGGTACTCCCAATACCCACCTGAGCAATATGGCTTATGTTTCAAAACATTTCTAAAGAGGTGTTAGAACTAACTGAAAAAGAGAGAATTTCAAAGAGTGGGGAGCAGGAAATTCAAACAATTGCTCCAAACAGCAGAATGAATGATAGGGGGTTGGGGGGGGGGGGGGTACCAGGAGTTCAGAGGAAAAGGTTTCTAAGACGAGAAATGGTAAGAAGGTCAAATTTAAAATTTGTACCGAGGGACAGTAGGTCATTATAGAATGCAGAAATTATGTTTGAACTTGGCTAAAGTGGTACCAAGCAATGTGGATGGGGGAACTATTTGGAAATTACAATTGATCACATAGATCAGAAATTCAATAGTCTTCCAAAGGTCTGAAGGCCATGAAATATCCAAACAGTCATCAGAGGGCACTTAAGGCCAAACTCTTCAATGGTGAGTTTGAGGCCACATACAGGCCTGAATGGTACTGATGGTAATTTCTTACCTTGTCAGTCATTAGTGAATAATTTGGGTTTTTAACAACTAAGTAGTCTGATATCATTATAAATGCAACTTATTCATATTTAATTTCAACAATGGATGTAATGGATTTGCCTCAGGATCAGTAATCCAGGTCTTTTGGACTCTCAGGGAATATAGAAGGGATTGAGATGATGAATGGTGAGTGGGAAGGAAAAGAAAACTGAGATTTATCCTTGGATCTTCCCAATCTTCAGTGGGAAATATTATAATCTGATCATAAACAACCTAATAGTACATAACATGTGGATGCCTTGAATAAACACTAGTGATAATGTTACTAAGCAGGATCATATAGATACAAGGGAACAAGAATTACTTCTTTGGGGCTGGGATGCTAAACTGACAACGGGAAAAGATGACATTCCTCAACTGTATAACTGAAGAGCAGAACCTGACAAATGAAGAGGAAAATGCTAGCTGAAACAGCAGCACCAAAGGACAGCAAAGCAAGACTTGGGTTAAAGAGGAAAAGCTTGATGGCCACATAGAAAATTGAGGGTTTCTACATGCCTGAAAACTTCAGTGAATCATTATCCATTAATTTTGATGCAACATTTTCCCGATATCCATAGCTGAGTGAAGAATAATCCAGCGTACGTTACCACTCAGATACTTTTAAACACCAACTCAAAGGTGGTATAAATGTAAAGGGTTTTACCCAGTTTAGAGAAACCTATTTGACATCAGTGGGTTGCAGACTTGATATTTCCAAATTCACTCTAGCACACTCCTACTTTCTCTGGAGAGGAAATGAAAGGCTGTATTATTCAGCGAAGGAGTGAAAATTAAAATTTGGCTGCACTTCACAATTGACCATGTTAGCATCTGCTGCCTGAATGGATTCAGTAACAGCAGTTAGCGTAATGCTTCACTGCACCAGCGATCGAGATTCAATTCCTGCCACTGTCTGTAAGGAGTTTGTACATTCTCCCCGTGACCATGTGGGTTTCCCTCCGAGTGCTCCAGTTTCCTTCCATTTCCCAAAGACCTATAGGTTAGGGTTAGTAGGCTGTGCGAAGCTACATTGGCACCAGAAGAATGGCAACACTTGCAGGTAATCCCTGGCACATACTTCGACAGTGTCGGTTGTTGTCACAAACAACATATTTCGCTGTATGCTTCAATGTGCAAGTGACAAAATAAATCTGATCTTTAAAATTTTTACAACAAAGTGAGGGAGAAAACTGAATTCACTGTTCACGCCAGCATTCTAAATCTGGCCACAATACAAGTCCATGTAGCCATTCTGATCGTGCAATGCTTAAAGAAAGTAATTTTAGTTTTAGAGTACATTTTTAATTCTTGCTCTCCAACAATCATTGCAGCAGAAGAAAGCAGCAATTGGATTTGGATTAAAGGGAAAGACAATAACTGGGCTGCAAGATGAAGACAGGAGAGTACGGAACTGAGGGGGGGTGTATCTGGGACGCCAGGTAGCACCGTTGAGCCATCTGGAGACATCGTGGGTTTATCAATGAAACGTCAAAGAAGGAGGGTGCCCACCTGATGACTCCGATGACATAGCTACCATCCTTGTCACCACTCCAAGCCTATTGCCAACATCGAGAGTGCCGACTTATCACAGGGATTGAAACATCAAGTCCTAGTAGCTCTACTATATTAAAAAAAGTTTGTGTCTACATCCCAATAATAAAGTCTGTTTCTTACTTACCATGTGGAGTTGAAAAAAGACTGAGTAGGATTATATGGTTTGGCTGCACTCCGTGCTCGATCAGAACTTTTACAGCTTCTATAACTGTGTTGCCTGTACCTGCAGTATAAATAGATGACCAGCCATTATCCAGAACGGAAATTTTCATCTCAGATCAATCCAGACCATTTTATCCTCGTAGCTGTGAATTATCCATTGGATTATCAGTAGTTCTCAGAGAGTTACTCATTTTTGTGGAATTACTATCATAGTGTGAACATTTTGGTGTAGTCTAGTAAAGTAATAAATCTATTCTGAATAAATGGTGAAAACACAAGAACAATGTTCAGGTTGTACTATTTTGCAAAACTGAGGCCAAAATAATGTTTGCACTTGCAAGAAGTATTGGCAGCAGAAAGGATAATGAATGATTTGGGAAGCAACTAACTGGGTTTCTAATTACCACAAATTGCAGGGGAAAGGCACCAAATTTATTGTGTCATTCCTTCATTAGTGACAGGAAAATCCAGCCTTTAACTGGATAATCCTTCCTTACAGCTTCTTTGATACAAGTCAGAGACAAACTGTGCAACTATCCACAGTTGGTATAGAAATGCTGCATTCAGTTAAAATAGCTAAATATGAACTATCAATGATAAAACCTTCAGTAATTCCTGAATTGGAATCTTTTCTCGTGAAATCTAGATCTACCTGATCAGTCACCTCATCTTGATTTCCCCAGCATCATTAGTTGTGAAAAGGATTATCACACTGCATGTGACCCCAATGTGATACATCAGGTACCTGATCCAAACCCAACTGGACCTAGTTATATGGTTGGGATTTAAAATAAAAGTTCTAAGATCAGATTTGGATCAAGTAGGTTTTAATTTTACACCAAGTACATGAATGGTGTAAACTCATTTCCAGCTTTCTCATCCATATAGATCTTTCCTTTCTCAAAGTGTTCAATAAAAACACATGGTACTTACTCAATATTGGATACATTAGAAGCACCTTCCTGCGGTAGATGTCTGGTGGGAATTTGGCATAGTAGACCTTTGCTCTCTGCGTCTCTTCGTCACTTTGGATTAAGATCTTTCCAATGCGTATTGATCGACAACAATCTCGTAAACCCTGCTCCATGGCTTCACCTGTATGAACATTCTGATTTATGCTCTGTTCCAACTATTGCAGATACCTGAACCTTTACTTGTGAATCCTGGTTAGCTTTCGTTGTGTGAAGTTGTTACAGATGTGTAACTTAGAGGTAAATTAGAAAAAAGATGGAATAAAAAAAAAGGTAATTGGTCATAGTCCCAGTGTAGGGGAGTCTAAAGTAAAAGATACAGATTTAATATAGAGGGGATATATATAGATTCAAAAGGTACCTGAAGGGAAACCTCTTCACAAAAATAGTGAGTATGTTGAGTGAGCTGCCAGAGGAAACTGCAGAGGCAGGTACAGTATAATCACAATATTTCAAAGGTGTTGGGCAGGCACATGGATAGAAAAGGTTTAGAGCAGGGGTTCCCCACCTGGGGTCCAGAGACCTCTTGGTTAATGGTAAGGGTCTACGGCATAACAAAGATTGGGAACACCTAGTTTAGAGGGTTACGAGCCAAACACAGGCAAATGGGACTAGCTCTGATACAGATCTTGGACGAGTGATATAGAAGGGTTTGATTTCATGCAGTATGAATCAATAACTGAATCCTTTCAAATTAACCCTACACATCAAACTGCAGAACTTTGTACGAGAACCTCAGTGTGGAATGTATTTTTGAATATTTTACTTTATCAAATGAGTATTAATTAAGAGTATTTAACTTTATATAAGAGTCTCTTCTTCTGATTTTTAATGGCAGTTAGCAGTCCAACTTAAAGGTGGATTACCACCACTAACTAGACTGGAGTGTGGTGCAGAGATCAGAAATAAAAATCCCTACTAATTCTTTATCAAATATGAACTAAAATTACCCCAAAAAAAAGCTCTAAAGATTGTAAATAATGAAAGACAATATTGTGAATTAAAGCCATTTTCAATACTTAGTTTTTAAATAAAAACTATCAACCCCCAAAGCAAGTCGTGCTGACTGCATTTGCTTTCTTTCAACCTTATAAGCTCCACATTGTAAAATAAAGTGTTCAACTGTTTCTTAATGACAAAACCTACATGCCCCAGAGTGATGTTTTCCAACAAAATACAAGGAATAATTAAGCACAGTATGCCAGATTCTAAATCGAATCAATATAATTCCTTCCCTTCTTGTTAAACCTCCTTCTCCCATCAATCCAACAGTTTCGTGTAATCTGCAAAGGTGTCTCCCCTTATACCCATTATCCCACAAGACTTGCCATAATCCCCTATTCTTAACCCCACCAACTCCTTAGTTTCTGATTCACCAAGTGGAAGGTCCACATCCACAGATGAACTTTTAACGGATTTTTTGACCACTCATTCCCCTCAACACCTCTATGTGCGGGGATCCACAAGAAAGAACATGTAAACCAATACTCTGAATATGAAATAAAGTTCAAAGAGCTTCCAGCAGTAAGTCTGACCGACTGCTACAATGACCTGTTTTAAGACTAGTGAAAACTGAGAAAGAATCTGAATTACAACCTTGAAAGGACAAACTGGCTCCACCCACTGTAAGCCCAAAATGATAGTGACCAGTTCTGCTGTATAAACCTGATAAATGGTTAGTAAGATGTTTCTTCATTGTTACCTGTAATTCTGGCACAAAAACAGCCACACCAACATCCCCAATTATCTTTTGATCCAGCAGTAAAAATGTTTAGCACATCATAATCATTTTCCTTGACACAGTAATGAACCAACAGACCCACAGGCATATCTGAATAATGAAACTGGACAACATTCCTATCGTATTTGGCTGAGGGAGGCACAACAGCAACACTTTTTACTGCGTCAGCTGGGATCCAATTCCCGCTGCTGGCTGTGCGGAAATTTTACATTTTCCCCCGTGTGGATAGGCACTGAAGCAGGAAGGATAAAAACTGAGGCACACTGAGGGATGGGGAAAGGCCGATATTCATTATTGTCTTACTCTTGCCCCAGCCAACTCCAGTCAAACTATCGTCCTCTCCATCATGTCAAAATATTTGCCTCCTGCAAGATGCTGGCTGACAAAAATCTGTAGACAATGATTACTTACCACTTCTCATAATACTAACACCACAGTTTCCTTTCTCAAACTTCACTCCTTCATATTTATGGCCTGTATAAGATTAAAGATTAACTGAAGTTAGCACCGCACAAGTCATCTGAATTTCTCACAATCCTTCCTGCTCTTATGCCACCATTCTCACAGGCTGCAAGTAGATATCAGATCATTTGACATCTGCTTATTTTCCACTGGATAAGTAGAATATTTAGTCTGAACAATCAAAGAGTCAGGGATTGTTACTATCGCTGGTTTTTTCTGCGAGTGATGGGGTTGGGGGTGGTTATTGTTTTTTTTTTGCTGTGGGGAAGAGGGCATTTTGGGCTTGAGAGTTTTGTTTCTTTTCTTTCTTGTGTTGGGGGGGGGGTTGGAAGTTGGTTTCTTTTCTGTATTTAGTGGCTATCTGGAGTAGACAAATATCACAGTTACATTGTTCATGCATAAATTTAATAAAATGAGGTTGCACCTGGAGTACTGTGTGCAGTTCTGGCCTCAATACTTGAGGAAGGATATATTGGCTTTGGAGGCAGTGCAGAGGAGGTTCACCAGATTGATTCCAGAGATGAAGGGGTTAACTTATGAGGAGACATTGAGTTGCTTGGAACTATACTCTCTGGAATTCAGAAGAATGAGAGGAGATCTTACAGAAACGTACACAATTTTGAAAGATAAGATAGAAGTAGGAAAGTTGTTTCCACTGGTAAGTGAGACTAGAATGAGGGGACATTGCCTCAAGGTTCAGTGGAGAAGATTTAGGACAGAGACGAGGAGAAACTGTTTTTCCCAGAGAGTGGTGAATCTGTGGAATTCTCTGCCCAGGGAAGCAGATGAGGCTTCTTCACTAAATATATTTAAGATAGTTAAATAAGTTTTTAGATAGTAGGGGAATTAAGAGTTACGGGGAAAAGGCAGGTAGATGGAGCTGAGTTTATGGACCGATCAGCCATGATCTTATTGAATGGCGGGGCAGGCTCGATGGGCCGGATGACCTACTCCTGCTCCTTTTTCTTATGTTCTTATAAGGTGCTCATTTCACTACAAGTATATTTAAATTCAGTAGCTTCTTCCACTGGCTGTCACAGGAGCAGCTCTGCTCTCTGCTGCTATTCTCTACAACTGACCACACAAGGAGTGGGAAGTTAGTCAAACCCCATCATGTTATAAGTTTCGACTCAAACATGCTTTCAGGATGTGATGAAACATTTCTGACTTGCTCAATGAAACTCATCCAGTTTACCAACGTTCCTCAAGGGAGAATGAAGGTTTGGAAAATATCTTATAACATCACCAAAGGAGGCCATTTGGCCCATTGGGTTGATACTGACACCCAGAAAGCAACCCCATTAGTCCCATTCCCCCCTTCTCTTTAATTCTCTATTCCCCTGAAACTAATTCTCTCTAAACTTCCCTTTTATTCTTTTTGACAAACTACGTTAATATCGAAAGTCACCTTAATTTAAGACACTACACGGAGCAGGTGGAAATTCCAGTCAGCTCAAACTTGCCCAGCATATTTTTTTTAAATATATCAAAATAAACTTCATAATAAAATATTTACAAGAATAAACCATGCAATGCCTTTTCATTCGTCACATTCATAGTAAATGCTTTGATACTGTTCTACCACATGCTTACAAATCAACAACACTGCAGCCACTCATGTGGCCCCACGCCAATGGCAAACTACTACAATAATTCAGGGGCTTCCTTATCCAAACCAGTCCTTCCTTTCAATGGTGGAAGAGCCACGTCCTGTGGTGCCTTCCAGAGTTCTTCCAGTAGCTGCACCAAGCTTCAGTGCATTCCCCAGCACGTCATCCCGCAGCCTGGAATGTGCCAGTCGACAGTGTTCCTCCATGACATGCTGACGGACCAACAGGTTTCGTGCAAACCAATGGTTGTCTTTCACCGAGTTAGAGATCTGCAGTAAGTCGTGATCTTTGGTCATGGATCCTCACACTAAGGAGTAGCTTACTGTGTCCAGCGGACCAACTAGCTCACCTTTGGGCCGTGAGAGGAATTTGAAGCATTCAAAAGAAACCTACAGTCACAGGGAGAGTATGATAACTCCACTCAGACAGCGCAGGGTCAGCACCAAACCCCAAATTTCATGGATTGCCCTGCAAATCTACCCACACTATAAGGGCAGTAAAACACGTAGATCAGAGCAAGTTCTTGATGTGTCCCAGCTGGTCATCAATATGGAGCTCAGTAAACTGCTATTCACTGGGCACCCAATTTGGATGGTGGCATCCATTGTAGGGTGACTTACGTGCTGCTGAACAGCTAAACAGGACCCACAGCAAAAGTACACTTGCAGGACAAATCGCAATATATATTGGTATTGAGAGGCATTGATCATGTGGATAGTCAGAGGCTTTTTCCCAGGGCTGAAATGGCTAACACAAGAGAGCAGTTTTAAGGTGCTGGAAGTAGGTACAGAGCAGATGTCAGGGGCAAGTTGTCTTTTTTTTTAAGAACACACACAGAGAGTGGTGAGTGCGTGGAATGGGCTGCTGGCGACGGTGAGGGAGGTGGATACGATAGGGTCTTTTAAGAGATTCTTGGATAGGTATCTGCAGCTTAGCAAAATAGAGGGCTATATGTAATTTCTAAAGTAAAGTTCGGCACAGCATTGTGGGCCGAAAGGCCTGTATTGTGCTGTAGGTTTTTCTATGTTTCTATATTAGTAAGGACTTGTTAGGGGGCAAGTGAAGTAGGCAGGTCAACATTCCAAAGGCATACTACTCTGAATTGACGCCACAATTGCTGTTTCAGAGATGACATCCACAGGTTACCATACAATCAGCAAGAGATGTTCCAATCAGGAAGCATAAATCATCCAGCAGTCCTATCAGTGGCATCGTTTATCAATACTTACTGGTCAATAGCTGATTGATTTCCTCGGGCTGGTGGTAGATGCTTCAAGGTGCAGGAGTCACAAAGAAGAGACTTGCCCAATGCTGGTGGTCGTTTTACCAATCAGGCTTCTGCACTGTGTTGCTTCCAAGAGTAAGCTAGTAGGTACCCTAGAAACTAATTGTGCTGTTACTAAGATTTCTGCATTGCCTGGGAAAGAGGCAGATTCTGAAATTTGCCTGTTATTGGACGCTCTCAAACAAAGGGTGTATTAATAGTGCCATTTCAGAGCAGGCCCCAGTTTTAGAATTCGAATCCCACTCAGGATCCGTAACTTACTCATCCCCAGACTATCAAATCCTCACAACAGCACCCCACCTCCAAACATTTTAATTCCAGTTCCCATTCTGACGTGTAAATTGGTGGCCTCCTCTTGTGCCAAGGTGAAGCCACGCTCAGGGTGGAGAAGCAACACCTTGTATTCCGTCTGGGACCCCTCCAACCTGATGGCATGAACATCAATTTCTCCTTCCAGTAAAAACAAATTTCCCCTCCCCTCTCCCCTATTCCCCACTTTGACCTTTCACTTCTTCTCATCTGCCTATTACTTCCCCTTGGGTCCCCTGCTCCTTCACTTTCTCCAGCCCTTGACCTTTCCCACCCACCTGGCTTCACCCATCACCTTCCAGCTAGCCTCTTACCCCACCCCCACAGCCACACCTTTTTATTCAGGCATCTATTCCCTTCCCTCTCTGTCCTGAAGAAGGGTCTTGGCCCAAAACGTCGACTGTTTATTCCTTTCCATTGATGCTGCCTGACCTGCTGAGTTCCTCCAGCATTTTGTGTGTGCTACCCTCAACTCCTTTGCTCCACACCACCCCAAACCCTGAACAATGCCCACCTGAGACCCAAACAAATCCTAACCACAGGCCTCTCTTCCCCATAATCCCCTCCAAAGGCCAAACCTGCTTGTGCATTTACTTGATACCTTCCCTGTGCACTCAACGATGACACAATATGCAAGTGGAAGTGTTCAGGTCCCATTCATTGATGTGCAACACCGTCTGTGTGCTAAACTTTGTTGCACATGGCCATGGCCAGAATAGTCACTGGCAAGCCACACAAAAGAACCTTGAGCATGCCTCCCATTTTAGGCCCAAAGATCTACATGTTGAGTATAGCAGTGAGACATGCCAATTATCACAACATTTAAGTTATATCAGTATGTTTGTTTCATACCTGTTGGAGTTGTAACTGTACATTCAGTGTATGGTAGCTGATTCAATCCTTCTTCGACAACGAGTCTGATCTATAATACAATATTCCAGGAGATTTTGTCCTTACAGGAACACTGACAGATTTAGTCACTAATTTTATGGCAGGTCAATAAAACAAATCCAGCAACAATGCCTATTTCTTTGCCATTAAAGAAAAACGTCAAGTGCAGTTTTGTTCTTAAAATGGCATTCCTTGTCATTTCAGAGGTGCTGATTACGATGGGTAGGGTGATTAGGTGCATGCCTTTTCCCCTCAGGTTGGGCAAGACTACAACTAGGGTCATAGGGTTTAGGGTGAACGATGAATCTGACGGGGAACTTCTTCAGACAGAGGGTGGGACAAGTGTGGAATGAGCTGCCACCGGCAATGGCAGACGCCGGTTCGGTTGCAATATTGAAGGGAAGCTTGGATGAGGGAGGTAATGGAGGGCTATGGGCTGGGAGCAGCTAGATGTGACTAAGCAGAAAACCAAGGTTAGTCAAATGCCGTTTCTGTGCTCTAGTGCTCTATGCTTACAGCCCTGAGGACTGCAAGGAGAATTAATTCTTTAAAAAAAAAACAGAATTTATGTTAATTTTTTTATTTCTACTCACCAAGCGATCAGCACAAAACACAAAGTCTCCTCTGCTCGTTGTTCTAGGGACAAAGGAAAAGTAGCAGCCTCTTTAGATGTAGGCAAAACTGTGACAAGTCTTATTTTAGTGCGTCCCCTTAACCCTTCAACAAATTATATTGCAGTTCAAGCCAAAGCAAAACAGTTTCAATGGACACCATGGTAGCGAAGTAGTTAGAGCGATGCTATTACAGTTTGGGGCCTTCTGAAGTTCAGAGCTCAATGCTGGCACTGTTCTGCAAGGATACCCTCCCCATGGAATTAGTGTTTATTTTCTCTGGATCCTCCCACAGTCCAGACGTGCCGGGTCATTGTAAATTGTCCCATGATTAGGTTAGGGTTAATCAGGTTTGTCAGGGGTTGCTGGGGCAGCATGGGTCAAAGGTTGGAAGGGCCTACACTGCACAACTACTGCGTCAACTCAGGCCTAGGGGGCCAGTATCGGGCACGATGACGGACTCTCCACTCCTCCCTCTCCCTCATCAGTGTGTTCAGTTCATCTACGTTAGCCACGCCACTATCTTCTAGGATCGTGTTGACCACAGTCTTGGGAGGGCACCCAGGGTTCATCCTCCCATGCTGGGGCTCCCATGTGATGACCAGGCTGGCAGGTAGCTCAGGGTGGCATAGACAGTGCCCCGCTAGTTGCAATCTTCTCGCCTCGATTTTAGTAGTGAGCATCGGTGATCGTCATAGAGCTTGTCATTCGTCATGTGCTGTTGCCAACTCGCGTCAAGAGTCATCTGGAGCATGGCAATGGATTACAAAATAATTTTGGATCAAAAACAAACATCAACTCCCATATGCACTTTGTCCTTTCAATGTGAGGACTATCAGTGCAAGGAAATGCCAACTTTCTCCATGGTGAACAGCCACTCTCAAGTCTCCAAGACCTGATCAATGGCAGAATTAGCCAATGACCTCACCTCATCTCAATTTAGAATTGCACTAATACAGCGTTATCCAATTCACACAGCAGCCATGCCATGAATTCTCTTAAGGCTATCAAGTACTGTCAAATTAGGAGATTTGCAAGAGGAGCTCATGGCTCTCAGCAATTGGAGTCAAAGTGAAGAGACACACAAGGGAGACTTTTTCTCCATCTACTTTGGATCTGAATCTGGTCTTCAGTTTCTTTTCCCTTCCTGATGTAATCTGGGTCACTCACCATTTCTTGTCAGGTGAAGCAAGATCAGACATCACTACTCAGAAGAACTTAATTTGATTAAGTTACCATCAGGTAGGAGGTACAGAAACCTGAAGGCACACACTCAATGATTCAGGAACAGCTTCTTCCCCTCTGCCATCTGATTCCTAAATGGACACTGAACCTTTTTAAACTACCTCACTTCAATATATATTATTTCTGTTTTTTGCACAATTTTAATCTATTCAATACATGTATACTACAACTGATTTATTTATTTATTATTAATTTTTTCTTATATTGGATTGAAATGCTACTGCTAAGTTAACAAATTTCATGATATGTGCCAGTGATAATAAACCTGATCCTGAATTTAATTTTATTTAGTGATACAGCAAGGGAATGGACTTTCCAGCTCAGCCAGCCCGCCATCCGGTTACATACACAACCTACTAACCCATCCATACGCCTTTGGAATGGGGGAGGAAATTGAAGCACCTGAAAAAAAAAATCTATGAGATCATGTGAGAATGTACCAACTCCTTAAAGGCAGTGGCAGGAATTGAACCCAGGTCGCTGGCACTGTAATAGCTTTACGCTAACTGCCATGCTGCCATGACACACCATCTTACTTCACAGACGTCACTGCCACACTTTCTCAAATCGGGAACCGGCAAATCCTGTCATGGCCTCAGCCCTCCCCACCCATGTAATTCCCAGTCCTGCAAACCTCCACCTTTTCCAATTCCAGCCCAATTGATACCCCACTCCTTTCGACAGCCATGCTCCCTGCTGCATGAGACCTAAACTCTGGAATTTGCTTGCTAAATTTTTTCAAATAACTATCTCATACCTTAAGATGCTCCTTATAAAATTTCCTCCAACCAGCCTATTACAGGTTGAAACTCTCTAGTCCAGAACGCTTGGGTCCCAGTTGGTGCCAGGCCACAGAAATTACCCTGAATCACAGGAGAACTGTTCCTCTTGTGCAGATATTCCCCAGGTCATTTAAGGGTTCCAGAAACTGTCTGTAATCCAAAGTGTCTGTAAGTGTCAGCTGAGATTGCAAAAGTTGACTTGGTAGCTATTAACGAGTACAGATTTTAGTTAATTTTAAGATCTTCATTAGAATTAATTAGTATGGATCTGGACCATGGAAATTACCAGACCACAGAATGCCAGCTGACAGAGTTTCAACCTCTAGTCCCCTGCTCCAGTATGTCTTTCTGAAATTGGTCATTAATTTTTGAACATATAAAATTAAAGCGATATATTAAAAAAGGAATTTTTTTGTTATTTGAAACCACAAAACATAATTAAACAAAGGATTGAAAATGACTTGGAACCAACTGGCTCTTTTATGGAGTTTCTGGCATTTTCAGATCATCTCACAAACAGGATATGTTTTTTTATATGCACTCACTGACATTAAAAAAAAACACAAGACAATTTACACCGTGGTAACACACAATTTTTGAATACACCCTTGATGTTGTTAGAAATCACCTATCT
This sequence comes from Hypanus sabinus, assembly GCF_030144855.1. NCBI lineage: Eukaryota > Metazoa > Chordata > Chondrichthyes > Myliobatiformes > Dasyatidae > Hypanus > Hypanus sabinus. Next base: position 26,279,756 of record NC_082713.1, on the reverse strand, counting down.
ATATTAGCTTTACGTCCGCACTTCAGCTCCTGTCAAAGTCAAAAGGCTGGTGATAAAAAATGTGTGAGTGTGTCTATCTCACTCATGTGAGGATGTTTAGATGTTGCCATCATATCCATTCTGAATCTGAACTTCTTTCTACACAATTTCATCCCATGAACAGTATGAACACCAGCACACTATTCTTCCTCTGCACCATTTAACTTTTATTGTAACGTATAATAGTTTAAAAAAATATTTTGCACTGTACTGCCACCACAAAACAACAAATTTCACGATGTATGTCAGTGATAATAAACCTGACTGATTCTAGAGAGTGCAACAAAATGTGACAAGCAAAAACTCTTAACAGGTGATCACTTAACCCTTAAGCATACACTGTCAGATGGGACTTTTCAATATCTGTGGAATTAGGATTTCCTGTGGGCGAAGACCTAAATCACTTTACAATCAAGATAATTATTGAGTGCAGCTTATTTCAAATGTTAAAGGAAGAACAATCCAATACTTTTAAAAGCATCAGCAATTGTTAATGCTCTAAATGGAAACAAATCTGTCAAGGGCTTTCAGAACCATTCCAAATGATTGTTTCTAACTAATAAAATGCATTGGGATTACTGCAGCACAGATGCATTAGACTGATTCCTGAGATGAAGGGATTGTCCTGTGGTAGAAAAAGATTATCCATGCAATGGAGTGTCATGGAATATGAGGCAATTTTAGTGAATCATAACAGATTCTGAGAATCCAGCGAAGAGCATTTGATGGCTCCAGGCCTTTATTCACTGGAATTCAGAAGAATGAGGGCTGACCTAATTGAAACCTATCGAATGTTGAAAGGCCTTGATAGAGTAAATGTGAGAGTCTAGGACCAGAGGACACAGTCTCAAAATAGAGGGGCATCCTTTTAGAATGGGGATGAGGGGGAATTTCTTTAGCCACAGTGGTGAATCTGTGGAACTCATTGTCACAGGAGGTTGTGGAGGCCAATTCTTTGCCTTAAAAAATAAAAAGGTTGATAGATTCTTGATTAGTTAGGGCATGAAGGGTTAGAGGATAATAGCAGGAAATTGGAGCTGAGAGGGAACATGGCCTAATTCTGGTTCTATATCTTATGATCTCAACAAGACACCAACTGTCCATTTTCCTCCAGTGATGCTCCCTGACCTGCTGAGTTCCTCCAGCACTTTGTGTGCTGCTCCAGACTCCAACAACTACAATCTTGTGTCTCCCAGATTATAGAAACACAGAAAACCTGCTGCACGATACAGGCTCTTCAGCCCACATAGTTGTGCCAAACATGTCCCTACCTTAGAAATTACTAGACTTCCTCATAGCCCTCCATTTTTCTAAGCTCCATGTACCTATCCAAAAGTCTCTTAAAAGACCCTATTGTATCCGCCTCCACCACCGTCACCGGCAGCCCATTCCACACACTCACCGAGTAAAACACCTACCCCGATATCTCCCCTGTACCTACTCCCCAGCACCTTAAACTTGTGTCCTCTTGCGGCAACCATTTCAGCCCTGGGAAAAAAGCCTCTGACGATCCACACGATCAATGCCTCTCATCATCTTATCACCTCTAGCAGGTCACCTCTTATCCTCCGTTGCTCCAAGGAGAAAAGGCCAAGTTCACTCAACCTACTTTCACAAGGCATGCTCCCCAACCAGTCAACATCTTTGTAAATCTATGGCTTCCACATCCTTCCTGTAGTGAGGTGACCAGAACTGAGCACAGTACTCCAAGTGGGGTCTGACCAGGGTCCTATATAACTGCAACATTACCTCTCGGCTCCTGAACTCAATCCCATGATTGATGAAGGCCAATGCACTGTACACCTTCTTAACCAACCTGCGCAGCTGCTTTGAGTGTCCTATGGTCGTGGACCCCAAGATCCCTCTGATCCTCCACACTGCCAAGAGCCTTACCATCAATACTATATTCTGCCATCATATTTGACCTACCAAAATGAACCACTTTACACTTATCTGGGTTGAGCTCCATCTGCCACTTCTCAGCCTAGTTTTGCATCCTATCAATGTCCCATTGTAACCTCGGACAGCCCTCCACACTATCCACAACACCTCCAACCTTTGTGTCATCAGCAAACTTACTAAACCATCCCTCCACTTCCTCATCCAGGTCATTTATAAAAATCATGAAGAGCAAGGGTCCCAGAAATGATCCCTGAGGCATACCACTGGTCACTGACCTCCATGCAGAATATTACCCATCTGCAACCACTCTTTGCCTTCTGTGGGCAAGCCAATTCTGGATCCACAAAGCAATGTCCCCTTGGATCCCATGCCTCCTTACTTTCTCAATAAGCTTTGCATGGGGTAACTTATCAAATGCCTTGTTGAAATCCATACACACTACATCTACTGCTCATCCTTCATCAATGTGTTTAGTCACATCCTCAAAACATTCAATCAGATTCCTCTCATAAGGCACGACCTGCCCTTGATAAAGCCATGGCGTCTATTCCTAATCATATTATACCTCTCCAAATATTCATAAATCCTGTCTCTCAGGATCTTCTCCATCAACTTACCAACCACTGAAGTAACTCACCAGTCTATAATTTCCTGGGCTATCTCTACTCCCTTTCTTGAATAAAGGAACAACATCCGCAACCCTCCAATCCTCCAGAACCTCTCTCATCCCCATTGATGATGCAAAGATCATTGCCAAGAGCCTCAGCAATCTCCTCCCTCGCCTCCCACAGTAGCCTGGGGTACATCACATCCGATCCCAGAGACTTATCCAACTTGATGCTTTCCAAAAGCTCCAGCACATCCTCTTTTTTAATGTCTATATGCTCAAGCTTTTTAGTCTGCTGCAAGTCCGCACTACAATCACCAAGATCCCTTTCCATAGTGAATACTGAAGTAAAGTATTCATTAAGTACCTCTGCTATTTCCTCCGGTTCCATACACACTTCCCATTGTCATACTTGATAGGCCCTATTCTTTCAAGTCTTATCTTCTTGCTCTTCACATACTTGTAGAATGTCTTGGGGTTTTCCTTAATCCTGCCCGCCTAACTCTCTGAACATTTTGTAAGCTTTTCTTGACTAGATTTATTACAGCCTTTGTACACCACAGTTCCTGTACCCTAACATAACTTCCGTCTCATGGAATGTACCTATTCAGAACTCCACACAAATATCCCCTGAACATTTGCCACATTCTTCCATACCTTCCCCTGAGAACATGTTCCCAATTTAAGCTTCCAATTTCCTGCCTGATAGCCTCATAATTCCCCTTACTCCAATTAAACGTTTTTCTAACTTGTCTGTTCCTATCTCTCTCCAATGCTTTTGCAAAGGAGATAGAATTATGATCACTACCTCCAAAATGCTCTCCCACTGTGAGATCTGACACCTGACCAGGTTCATTTCCCAACACCAAATCAAGTAGTTTCTCCTCCTGTAGGCTTATCTACATATTGTGTCAAGAAACCTTCCTGAATACACCTAACAAACTCCACCCCATCTAAACCCCCTTCTCCAAGGAGATGCCAATCGATATTTGGGAAATTAAAATCTCCCATCATGACAACTCTGTTATTATTACACCTTTCCAGGATCTGTTTCCCTATCTGCTCCTTGATATCCCTGTTACTATCGGGCAGTCTATAAAAAACACCCAGTAAAGTTATTGATCCTGTCCTTTTCCTAACCTCCAACCAGAGACTCCACAGACAATCCCTCCATGACGTCCACCTTTTCTGCAGCCATGACACTATCTTTAATCAACAGTGCCACGCCCCCACCTCTTTTGCCTCCCTCCCTGTCCTTTCTGAAACATCTAAAAACCAGCACTTGAAGTAACCAGTCCTGTCCCTGAGCAACCCAATTCTCTGTAATGGCCACCATATAATAGCTCCAAGTACTGATCCACACTCTAAACTCATCTGCTTTGTTCACAATACTCCTTGCGTTAAAATACACATCTCAAACTGTCGGTCTGAGCACGTCCCTTCTCTATCACCTACCTATCCTCCATCACACACTGTCTCCAAGCTTTCTCTATTTGTGAGCCAACCGCCTCTTCCCCAGTCTCTTCAGTTCGGTTCCCATCTTGCAGGATCTAGTGATTCTTGAAAGATCATCACTAATGCCTCCACAATCTCTTCAGCCACTGTGGGCTCTTTCAGAACTCTGGGGTGTACACCATTTGATCCAGGTGACTTCTCTACCTTTCCAATTTCCAAGAACCTTCTCTCTAATTATGGCAACTTCACACAATTCATGACCCCTGACACCTGCAACACCCACCATACTGTTAGTGTCTTCCACAGTGAAAACTGATGCAAAATACTCCGTTCATCTGCCATTTCCTTGTCCCCCATTACTACCTCGCCAGCATCGTTTTCCAGAGGTTCAATATCCACTCTTGCCTCTCTTATACACTTCATGTATCTCAAGACAGTCTGACCAGTAGCTTCCAGTTTAGATCTCTCCCTTGTGCTTTGAGCTATCTCTGCCAGGACGATAACATAATCACTACTTTATGCTTGCTCTGGATCACTTTCAAATGACCTCTGACCTAAATGCACCCCTGTAGAATTCAAGTCAGAATAAAGTCATACCACTGGGCTTATCCTCCCACCTCTCTCCTGCCCCCTCCCCATTCACCGCTTCTAATGCCTGAAACAGTCGCAGATTTTCATCCACCAGGTTTAACATGAAGCACACATACAAAGCACTTGGTTAGATACATAGATAGGAAATGTGTATGGGCAGCCTGGTCTGCATGGACAAGTTGGGCCGAAGGGCCAGCTCCCGTGCGGTATTGTTCTGTGATTCAGACTGACACACACGTGGGAGAGACGTTAGCGACTTTTCAGGGTCTAAGCAAACCTTCAGCAATGAAGTGGGTAGAAAGTGGAAAAATAGGCTAATTGGCTGTTTAATAAAAGAGAATTAATTACCCCCGAGTTGTTTTTGCAGGTAATTCATGCTGACAGCGGGGACGACGCTTTCTTCAGAAGTCCACTGGCATTTGTATCCTATTTGAAACCAGTGACCCCACTATTTGACACACGGGTTATTCAAACGATCTGGGAATTACCCCTCAGTAAGTAAACGAACTGCACAGTGAAGTAAAAATCGGCCAGTTAGGCTCGGAGGCGGAAATAAGAACATGTAAAAATATGAGTGAACGATTTGCACTATCCGTTGAATAAATAGATAAGTAACATTTCTGTACCTATTCCATTCTCTTAGTTAAGACATTGTGGCTTCCAACTGGCTGCTTGTGCAGTGGACACATGCGATGACTTCGGTTTAACCTGATCTAGCAGTCGGGGCAGTGACTCATTACCCTCCTCATGCCGGGGAGCCCATTGAAGAGCAGGCCTGGATCTCCAGGCTCCGCACACAGAGCCGAGAGGCCGGCCCGGCGCCGGTACGTTCCGCTGGCAGTCTCGTCCCCCTCCCAGCCCCTCGATCCCCGCCGCCACTCACTCACTCACTCACTTGTCCCTGATGATCGTCTGCAGCTCCCTGATCTGGTCGTTCATGGGCAGCAGCTTGAGCTGCGCTCCCAGCGGCTCGGGCTCCACGCTGGCCGCGAACCTCACTTGCTTGGGCAGCGTGTGGCTCCGCTCCGAGCCGCTGAGCTGCTGCTGCTGCTGCTGGCTGTTCTGGCAAGGCATGATCCTAGCAAGGGGGGAATCAGCTTCCATAGAACAACAGTCCACTCCTCCTTAAGGTGCCTCCAGCTTCCGCAGCGAAGGGTGAGAGGGAAAGATGTCCAGACTTCTCGTCGTTGCTGTCTCTGATTTTATATCCTGGCTCCATCTGCTGGCCGCTCCCTTTCCGAGTCTTCAGCGCTGCACCACCCATTTCAAACGTACTTCCCGCTTTTTCTTCTGATTTACACCTTCACGAAATTTGTTTACCAACAGAAGAAAGCGTTCATTATTCATTCATTTGTTTGATTCTACCTCGTGTCCCTTCACGCTACGCTGATTCTTTTCAGCAAGGCAAGAAAGACCGCTTTTATTTAGAATTAGAACATTTCAAGTTCAAGTTTGATGTCAATCAACCAGATATATGTATACAACCAAATTAAACAACGTTTTTCCAGATTAACGTGCACAACACAGTACATATAACACACACACACACACAATACATCAAGTAATATCACTACAAATAAATTAACAAATAACAAAATATATTACAGAAAATCAACATTTAGAGTTAAATAGGCGCAGCACCATCTGGAAAAGAAGACTTTAAAGTTCAAAGCAAATTTTATTTTCAGAGTATGTATACGTCACCACATACAACTCTGAGATTAAAATTTTTTCAGCACGCATACTCTGCAAGCCTTTAGAACAGTAATGATAACAGGATCAATGAAAGATTAATTGGAGTGCAGAGCGGTGCAAATGCAAATATAAATAAATAGCAATAAATAACAAGAATATGCAATAACAAGATAAAGAGTCCTTAAAGTGAGATCATTGGTTGTGGTAACATCTACATGTATGGCAAGATAGTATAGTTACCCCACTTTGTTGAAGACCCTGATGGTTGAGGGGTAGAATCTGTTCTCGAACCTGGTGGTGAGAGTCCTGAGGCTCTTGTCCCTTCTACCTGACGGCAGCAGTGAGAAGAGAGCCTGGCCTGGGGTGGTGAGGATCTCTGACGATGGACGCTCCTTTCCTCGGACAGTGTTTCAGGTAGATGTGCTCAACGGTTGGGAGGGCTTTACCCGCGATGGATTGGGGGAGAATCCACTACCTTTTGTAGAATTTTCTGTTCAAAGACATTGGTGTTTCCATATCAGGCCGTGATGCTGCCAGTCACTACGCTCTCCACTACACATCTGCAGAAATTTGTCAAAGTTTTTGATGTTTCCAAGGAGTTTTCTTTGAAGGAGGTATTTATGGTTAACTCAATTATCAAATTCTTCTCTTTGGTGGCAATATAATAAAATCTCGCACCATTGATGTTTTCCACATAACGTATTTCGTCTTAATGGATGTGCATTTTAATATTAATGCTGGAATACTGATGCTAATTCCACGTAGAAATTCTTGCTGCAAGTAAGGACACAAAATACTTTGAATTACTATTACAAAGACATGAGTTAAATGCTGTTATGGGAAACAAATACCAAACAATCCAAAAAAACAATGATGTTTTTTTAAACCCTCCAAATGCCTGGTCCATGATTGTTTAGGATGGCGAACATTGTTCCCTCTGAGCTGCACCCGGCCGTGCAGTAACTGAAATACTCCCATGCACATAGCTTTTGTAGCCACGCAGCTGGGATTTTCTTTTATATAATGCTAATATAATTTTAAAATTACTGCTTTAATGAGGAATTATGAAGTTTTTATCTAGTATTGCAAGGAGTAAGTTAATGAAGGTAAAGATCCAATCAGCCTGAAGATTTTGACCAATCCACAATATTGAGTAGCATTGACCAAACTTAATGATGTTTTAGATCTGGTGTCTCTTTAATAATTCCTTCTGAAAAGCTGTTTGAATATAATTGAAGCCCTGCAGAATGAAAAAAAAACAAGTTACGGTCACAGAATCTTAGTGATAGTGCTTAGTGGAGAAACAAAGTAAAAGTTCTGCTTGCATTGATAAATTCTACCATCGATACTGTGCCTCTTATTCGATTCATTCAACGTGTCTGTAGTCACATGGATAACAGATTTCCTGACAACAAATTAAGAGAATGGCAAGCTTTTGACCCTGTTGCTATTACAAATGCATCCAGTTTTGAATTACAAAAAGAGAATGGTGTAAGACAGACAAAAAAAATACTCAACTACTTTTATGAAATACAAAAGTATCGCAATAACAATATGATTTCAATTCTGAGAAAGTTAAGACTGGTTCAATTAAGATGTTCACTGCTATGTTGTACTACAGTGCTAAAAAGATAGAATTTGAAGAACTAATTTTTTTGTTGACATCGTTGGAATATTTCAAGCTTCCAGTGCTGACTGCAGATGTGCATTCAGTCTTATGAATTTAATCAAATGTAAATCTAGAAGCAGACTAGAAGAGGAACATTTGGATGATCTAATGAGGATTAAGACGTAGCTTTCATCTGGATGCAAAATTAATCTGGAAATGATGGACAAAGTTTATGAATCATGAAAGGTCTTCCTTGTTGTACTATATTTCATTAGACCCTTCAATTAATAAATAAATCAAAAGTATGTGATTGTTGCAATGAATGAGGTGAACCCAAATGCAGGACACAGGCACAGAGATTGAGTTAGGATGCTTATGTGGGCGTGTGCATTGAGCAGTAAACAAGAGGGATCTTGACACAGAGCCTTAACATGGAGAGATGGAGTTTCACAGTTAAACCTCAAAAATGGAGTAGAACTTAGAAAACTTAACTTGACACAGAGAGACGGGGTTTCACGGTAAATCTCTGTACAGGAGCAAAACTTAGTACACACAATCCTAAGCGGCCAGGAAACGTTAATCACCACACAGGCAAAACCAACAACTTGGCGACTATTGGTTGTAACGCCAGGGTTCTTATGCTGCAGGTCTTGATGGAAACCAGGTGTACTGTCATCAAAGTGAATTAGGAGCAAATGGGCAATTAATGGTTGGAACAGTGGCACAATCAAAGGGAATTAGGAGAAAATAGGGAATTAATGGTCGGGGCCACGAGACAGGGATATTCTGATTTTCATTCTAAATATGCATAGTATGCATATTCCAAAAATATGTAAAGTGCTGCAAGTTTTCAGGCTGCGTAAAAACTTCCTGCTCAGAGCAATGGTTTCCATGCGGCTGTAAAAAATACTTAGAGGGAACTTTGATGGTGAAGGCAGTGTGATTGAAGGGATTTTTTATTTAAGGTATTGGAAAAATATGGATTAGGAGTATCCTTTATAAAATGGATTAAAACCTTAAATACTAATCCCAAAGCTAAAGTAGTGACAAATGGTCAAATTTCAACATCACTTCAGTTAACAAGATCAACTAGACAAGGTTGTCCATTATCACCTGCTTTATTTGTGTTGGCGATAGAACCATCAGCTGAATTAATTAGAATGGACCCAGATATCAAGGCTTTCAGAGTTAACCAGGAGGAATATAAGATTAACTTATTTGCTGACGATGTTCTGCTTTATTTAACAAACCCAATGTATTCGCTACGTAAATTATCTTCTAGATTGGAAGACTATGGGAAAATATCAGGCTACAAAATAAATTGGGATAAAAGTGAAATTCTACCTCTTACTAAGGAAATTATAGTCAATGTCGATTAATAACTCAATTTAGATGGCTGATAAATGGTATAAAATATTTAAGTATAAGAGTTGATAATGATATAAAGAATTTATATAAATTAAATTATTTACCATTATTGAAAAAAATTCAAGAAGATCTTGATAAATGGATGATGTTACCAATAACATTAGTAGGCAGAGTAAATGCTGTAAAAATGAATATATTCCCTAGATTACAATATTTATTCCAAACACTACCAATACAACTACCCCAGAAGTTTTTTCAAGAGTTAAATAAATGTGTGAGGAAGTTCCTTTGGAAAGGTAAGATGTCAAGAATATCATTGGAAAAATTGACATGGAAATTTGATCTAGGAGGGTTACAACTTCCAAACTTTAAGAATTATTATAAAGCAAATCAACTTAGATTTATTGTATTTTTTTTGATAAAGATAAGCTGGCATGGATTAGAATAGAACTAGATAAAATAGGAGAAAATATACCAGAAGATTTTATATATAAGTGGGAATCTAAATGGATATGGGAAAAGAAAGAATCTCCTATATTAAAACATTTGATTGATTTATGGAATAAGATAAATGTTGACAATGAGATAAGGAAATCTTTATTAGCAAAGAGACCTTTAATTCAAAATAAACTTATTCCTTTTACAATGGATAACCAACTTTTATACAACTGGTTTCAAAAAGGGATTGGATATATAGGAGACTGTTTTGAAGGAGGTATATTAATGTCATTTGATCAATTAAAGAATAAATACAAAATATCAAACAACACTTTTTTGTTATTAAGGGTTTATTTAAGAGATAAACTGGGTCAAACAATGTTATTGCCAAAACCTAATGAAATAGAAACTTTAATTCAAAAAGGAAAAATTAAAAAGAATATTTCTTGTATGTATAGTTTGATTCAAAAACTGGCAATTAAACAAGGAATTCATAAGTCAAGACAAAAATGGGAAACTGACTTGAATATTAAAATTGAAGAAACAAGTTAGTCAAGACTATGTCTTGACAGTATGACAAATACAACAAATGTTCGGTTAAGATTAGTGCAATTACACCACACTCCTGACTTGTGCCTTGTAAATGATGGGAAGACTTTGGGCTGTTGAGAGGTGAATGACTTACCACAAAATCTTGCTTGAGATTTGCCTCCCAATGGAGGCTCACTTCAGGAGTAGGGCAGCCAGTCACAGCTAGAACCTCTGACCTGCTCTTGTGGGCATATTTATGTGGCTGGTTTACTTAGTTTCAGGTGCATTGCTACCCCAGATAGCTGATGTTGGGGGAATTCAGTAGCACTGGTGCCATCTGTAATGGTCATTGTGTGCATATTACTGGCACAGTTCTTACTTGCCATTTATCTGACCACTTCTCAAAGCTGTAAGGTTCTACTGTATGGAGACACAGGCTGCTTCATAGGCTGAAAAGTTATGAATGTAATTGAATATATACAATCACAGGCAAAGATTCCCACTTCCAAACTTATGATGGGATGAAGTCATTAAGTAACTGAAGATTGGTTAGCCTTGGACACTGCCTGGTAATGTCTTGGGGTAGGGACAATTCACCTGCAACAATCACAACCATCTTTCTTAATGTAAGGAGTGATTCCAACCATTGGAATGATTTTCCCCAATGCTCATTGACTCTAGTTTAACCAGGTGCCTTAATCCCACACGAGGATCAGATGCTGCCCTAATGTCAGCGGAACTTACCCTCTCAGCACTTTGATCCATCTTTGGACAAACAGTGTGGTGAGGGAAACCCCTCGGTGAAACCATCTCTGGGGATCAACTGATTCTATTTATTACAATCAACTTCAGCAAGGAATGTACTACAAAGGAGATCTGAAAAAAGCAACGAAGAAACGTATAGAATAAATCTGAAGATTTGACAACAGGAAATAGGGAAAAGCTGTCAAGGACAAGTTACGTGGCAAGTTTTCAGTTCATTATTTCAAGTATCTTCGTCACAAGATTCAGCAAAGGAAAAAAAGGGGTCAGCAAAAGGCTGATTTATCAATACACAGTCAAGTTACCAGTAACGTGTGTGATCGTAAGTGCAAAGCATGCAAAATATTTCAAGACAAATGACAGCTAATTTGCCTATGGCTGTCCATGCTCGATAGCAGTAATGTTCTGAATATTATTTTAACCAGCAACTTTATACTTGTCTATATTGTTATTAGTATCAAAGAATAACATTACCCAGACCACAACCCAAAGATGTATCATAAAATAGGTTAATTGGTCATTGTAAATTGCCCCACAATTTAGTGAGCTCTATAGTTAGGGGGTCAGACAGGCGATTCTGTGGACACAGGAGAGAAACATGGATGGTAGCTTGCTTCCCAGGTATCAGGGTCCGGGATGTTTCTGATCGCGTCCACGATACCCTGAAGTGGGAAGGTGAACAACCAGAGGTCATGGTACATATTGGTACCAACGACATAGGTAGGAAAGAGGAGAAGGTCTTGAAAACAGACTACAGGGAGTTAGGAAGGAAGTTGAGAAGCAGGACCACAAAGGTAGTAATCTCAGGATTACTGCCTGTACCACGCGACAGTAAGAAAAGGAATAGAGTGAGGTGGAGGATAAATGTATGGGTGAGGGATTGGAGCAGAGGGCAGGGATTCAGATTTCTGGATCATTGGGACCTCTTTTGGATTAGACATGACCTGTACAAAAAGGATGGGTTGCACTTGAATCTGAGGGGGACCAATATCCTGGCAGGGAGGTTTGCTAGGGCTACTGGGGAGAGATTAAACTAGAATTGCTGGGGATTGGGAACCCAACTGAAAAGATGGAGGAAGTGGCTGTTTGCACACAAGTAGAGAAAGCTTGGAGACCAATGCAAGAGGGAGGATAGGCAGGTGATAAGAGAAGGGATATGATTAGACCAATTGTTTGAGATGTGTCAATTTTAATTCAAGAAGCATCATGAACAAAGCGGATGAGCTTAGGGCATGGATCAGTACTTGGAGCTATGATGTTGAGGCCGTTACAGAGATGTGGATGGCTCAGGGGCAGGAATGGTTACTCAGGCTTTAGTTGTTTCAGAAAGGACAGGGAGGGAGGCAAAAGAGTTGGGGGTGTGGCACTGTTGATCAGAGATAGTGTCACAGCTGCAGAAGATGGGAAAGTCATGGAGGGTTTGTCTACTGAGTCTCTGTGGGTGAAAGCAACAGGAAGGGTGTCAATAACTCTACTGGGTGTTTTTTATAGACCACTCAATAGCAGCAGGGACATCGAGGAGCAAATAGAGAGACAGATTCTGGAAAGGTGTAATAATAACAGGGTTGTCGTGGTGGGAGATTTTAATTTCCCCAATATTGATTAGAATCTCCCTAGAGCAAGGGGTTTAGATGGGGTGGAGTTCGTTAGGTGTGTTCAGGAAGGTTTCCTGACACAATATGTAGATAAGCCTACAAGAGGAGAAGATGTACTTGATCTGGTATTGGGAAATGAATCTGGTCAAGTGTCAGATCTCTCAGTGGGAGAGCATTTTGGAGATAGTGATCATAATTCTATCTCCTTTACAATAGCATTGGAGAGGGATAGGGACAGGCAAGTTAGGAAAGTGTTTAATAGGAGTAAGGGGAAATACAAAGCTATCAGGCAGGAACTTGGAAGCATAAATTGGGAGCAGATGTTCTCAGGGAAATGTACGCTAGAAATGTGGCAATTGTTCAGGGGATATTTGAGTGGCATTCTTCATAGGTATGTTCCAATGAGACAGGGAAAGGATGGTAGGGTACAAGAACCATGGTGTACAGAGGCTGTTGAAAATTTATTCAAGAAGAAAAGAAAAGCTTACGAAAGGTTCAGAAAACTAGGTAATGATAGAGACATAGAAGATTATAAGGTTAGCAGGAAGAAGCTTAAGAATGAAATTAGGAGAGCCAGAAGGGGCCATGAGAAGGCCTTGGAGAACAGGATTAAAGAAAACCCCAAAACATTCTACAAGTATGTGAAGAGTAAGAGGATAAGACATGAGAGAATAGGACCAATCAAGTGTGACAGTGGAAATGTGTGTATGTGACCGGAGGAGATAGCAGAGGTACTTAACAAATATTTTACTTCAGTATTCACTACAGAAAAGGATTTTGGTGATCATAGGGATGACTTACAGCGGACTGGAAAGCTTGAGCATATAGACATCTAAAAAGATGTGCCGGAGCTTTTGAAAAGCATCAAGTTGGATAAGTCACCGGGACCGGATGAGATGTACCCCAGGCTAATGTGGGAGGCGATTGCTGAGCCTCTGGCAATGAACTTTGCATCATCAATGGGGATGGGAGAGGTTCCGGAGGATTGGACGGTTGCAGATGTTGTTCCCTTATTCAAGAAAAGGAGTAGAGATAGCCCAAGAAGCTATAGACCAGTGAGTCTTAATTCAATGGTTGGTAATTCAATGGTTGGAAAAGATCCTGAGAGGCAGGATTTATGAACATTTGGAGAGGCATAATATATTAGGAATAGTCAGCATGGCTTTGTCAAATGTGGGTTGTGCCTTACAAGGCTGATTGAATTTTTTAAGGATGTTACTAAGCAAGTTGATGAAGGTAGAGCAGTAGATGTGGTGTATATGGATTTCAGAAAGGCATTGATAAGGTACCCCATGCAGATAAGAAGATAAGGAGGCATGGGATCCATGGGGACCTTGCTTTGTGGATCCAGAACTGGCTTGCTCACAGAAGGCAAAGGGTGGTTGTAGACAGGTCATATTCTGCATTGAGGTCAGTGACCAGCAGTGTGCCTCAGGGATCTGTTCTGGGACCCCTTCTCTTCGTAATTTTTATAAATCATCTGGATGAGAAAGTGGAGGAATGGGTTAGTAAATTTGCTGATGACACAAAGGTTGGAGGTGTTGAGGATAGTGTGGAGGGCTGTCAGAGGTACATTGATAGGATGCAAAACTGGGATGAGAAGTGGCAAATGGAGATCAACCCAGATAAGTGTGAGGTGGTTCATTTTGGTAGGTCAAATATGATGGCAGGATGTTGTATTAATGTTAAGACTCCTAGCAGTGTGGAGGATCAGAGGGATTTTGAGGTCCGAGTTCATAGGGCACTCAAAGCTGCTGCTCAGGTTGACTCTGTGGTTAAAAAGGTATACGGTACATTGGCCTTTATCAACTGTGGAATTGAGTTTAAGAGTTCAGAGGTAATATTACAGCTGTATAGGTCAGCATTGTGGGCCAAAGGGCTATACTGTGCTCTGAGTTTTCTATGTTTCTATGTAACTGCAATCCTCCTGGCATTTTTGTTGTTAATGATTATAGCTTAGCTAAAACTACTACTAATAAGATTATGTCCAACTTTGTTACCACTAATAATATTCTGAGTACTATAGTCACAATGTTCACAGAACTACCATTGAATTTCCAGCCAAAGATAAAGGAGATGAAAAGTTGATACCAACAACAGAGGACCATTAGATTCAAAGATGCGCTAAAAACTTCCATGAAGAAATGCAGCTGATGTTGCACATTGTGCTGTAACCGGCATGAATGCCTTCTAGAAGTAGTGTATTTCTCTCAGTAATTATGCTCTGAGTATTATTTATTAGTAATGTTGTTATTATTCACAATCATACTTTACACCAATACAAATATTCTGAGTACTTTCTTATAGCAGTGATGTTACTGCTGCGAGCAATTTTCATTTAGCTATTCTCGCAATAATAGCAGTACTCTTCCTACTGAACACTGTAATAATGTACTAAACATTTTTTCTCCCAGCTCTAAAGCATTATACTCCCAGTTGTAAGAGTCTTATTTCTGTAAGTAATAACTCACTTAATAATATACCCAGCAATCATGTTCTAAACTGTTTTTTCTTGGTAATAATGCTCTAAGTATTATTGTCCCAGTTATAATGCTTTGGGCATTATTGAGCCTGTAATAATGCTTTGTATGTTACTTCGGATTATATTCCTGTCAATAATACCTTCCGATTATCATGCTTTATTTTATACTAATCTCACACTCCCAGTGCAATTATGTTTAAAACATTCGTTCTCCCTGTAACAATGCTGCCAATAGTATCGCACTGTTATTGTGCTCCATTTTGTACTCATCTGTCTACTCCCAGAGCAGTAGTACTTGTTCTCGCTGCCGGTACGAACACATCTCCCAGCCAGGCTCCCCGGAACGTCCCTTGAGCTGGGAGGTCACGTGAAGGGAGCCGTCCCATCATGCAGCGGGCCCTTGTCCAAGATGGCGCTGCTGTGGGCGTCGTTACGGTGCGGTGTTTCCCTCCACAGGCGCCGGCTCGCTTTCCTCCTGCAGCCCGCCAGCTCGGCACACGTACTCTGGAGCTCCAGGCATCGGACTAGGCGACGAGGCGAGGTGAGCGGGTGGGAATGTGGCGAAGATTGTGTGAAGGACGGTGTTGGCCGGACCATTGCGGATGGGAAGGGAGCTGCCTGCCCACCGGCCGGCTCAGGACAGCGGACGCCCGGGGGATCGAGCAGCTGGCCGGGTCTGCGCAGCGCCAGCGATGGGGATCTGTCCGGGACACCGTGGATGAAACGGTCTGCCGCCGGTTGGGTCTAGACAGCAGGCGTCTCCAGTCAGATCTGGACAGTAGGAGCCCCCTGTCCTTTAGTTATAGTGACTTGGTGAACATCAGAGTCACTACGGTTTCGATTCTCTGCTTCTGCCCACCGTATCCGGCTGAGAATGCCCTGATCTAGATAAAAGCTATAGAAATCTCCAGCGTGTCATACTGAATCAAATGACAGCTATTAATCCCTCGCTTATCAAAGGTTTACCGAGAACTTTATGTCTTTGTTGCGAACGGAAGACGTCCTTTATGCCCGTTATTTTCAGTTTGTGTTGGTGCTGAACATAAATTGCATGAGGCAGATCCTGTGAGGTTTGGATTTAGCCGTATGCAGTCGCTTCTATTGTTACCGGGAAATCGATGTGACACATTTAGCGGTTTAATTGTTTCAATTAATATAGTTAAATCTTATTTCTTTAAGCAATGTGCTTCCTGATACATGCTGATGTTTAACTCCGACGTGGTGCTGGTTTTCATTAGTTATTTAGAGATGATAAACCTGTTAGTTACGATGCTCCATTTCGCTTGTGAATAATGGTCAGTTGAAGGTAAGATATGTAAAAATAATAAGTATTAACCTTGGTAATATGAGCAGCATGTATCTTCAGAATTTCATCACCTCATTTGTACCTTTTATACATTTAAGGGTCAAAGGTTAACTATTGCTAAAACAAGTATGTTGCGAAACGATTTTAAGTATTGCTCCTAATTATAATTCTTAGGCTGGATTCTTCTACAAAATAGGTCCAATGGTAATAAAATCATTATTGCCTTTGATAATTTTTAAAAAACATTTTTTCAAAATATATATCTTTGCCTTTAGCATACCTTATTATGAAAAGTTGTCAAAGGCTGTTGGGCTGGCACATGGTAACAGCACTATATGGATTTGCATTGCTTCTAAAATTCGTTAAAACATTTGTTTGCAACTTGACCTTTTGGAAATAGAAGAAGTTTCAAAGACAGATGATGAGTTCTTTCAAATAGTGGGTGAACTAAAATGAGCTTCTGATTATCTTTGGAACCATAGAATTAGGTAAAGTCAGAGTAACATAACATGGAACAAGGTGCTTCAGCCCAACTGATCCATCCCTACTAGTCCCATTTGTCTACATTTATTTGTCCCATAAGCTTTCAAGTCCCTCCCCTCCATGTTCGATTTAGACCATAAGACCTATCAGAATTAGGCCATTTGGCCCATCAGGTCTGCTATTCCGTTTCCCTCTTAACCTTGTTCTCCTATCTTCTCGTAATATTTCATACTTTTACTAATCAAGAACCTATCAATCTTGGTCTTAAATACACCTAATGACCTGAGCTGCACAGCCTCTGGGGCAATGAATTCCACTGATTCGCCATCCACATGCTAAAGAAGTTCCTTCACATCTCCACTCTGAATGGATGTCCCTCAATTCTGAGGCTGTGTCCTCTGGTCCTAGACACCCCCCCCCCCCCCCATAGGAAACATACTCTCCACTTCCATTCTGTCTAATCCTTTCAACATTCGATAGGTTTCAATGACATTCTCTCCCCCCCCCCCCCCCGACAAGTGGAGCCTCAATATTACCTTTGCTTTTATATTCTAGTACTCTTGAAATAAATGCCAATGTTGTGTTTGCCTTCCTCACTGCAAATTCAACCTACATATTAACCTTGAGGGAATCCTGCATGAGGACTCCCAAGTCCCTTTTCTCCCCATTTAGAAAAAAAGTCAGTGCTTTTATTTTATTTCTTCTACCAAAGTGCATGCCCATACACTTCCGAACACCGTATTCCATCTACCACTTTTTTGCCCATTCTCCTAATCTGTTCAAGTTCTTCTGCAGCCTTCCTGGTTCTTCAACACTACCTGCCCCTCCATCTATCTTTGTGTCATCTGCAAACTTGCCGAAAACATTCTTGCAGGAATGTTTGCCAGTGCTGCTCGGGGGGGGGGGGGGGGGGGGGTTAAACTAGATGTGCAGGGGGCAGGGATCCAGAATACGAGAGAAGATGATATGATGAAGGATAAGGGACAGGTGGGGAATACATGTTTCCCAAATATAAATTGTGTAAAGGAGAAAGGTGAGACAGAACATGTGTTGGAAAAGTTACATGTACAGAGGGTTGGTCAGAAGGAGCATGGGGTTAAATGTGTAGAAGGTTTGGGTGATCTTGAGAAGGTCATCAAAATTCAAGGTGCAATTAGCCCGATGGAAGTTCAAGGAGCTGGGTTAGGTACAATAGACGGTGTTTTAAGCAAAGAGAGGAGGAATAGGCTAAGAATTCTATATTTGAATGCGCGTAGTGTCAGAATTAAGACAGATGAGCTTGAAGCTAAGATGAAAATGGGGAACAACGATATTGTTGGGATAACGGAGACATGGCTGCAAGGGGATCAGGCCTGGGAATTGAGTGTACCAGGGTATACGTGCTATCGTAGAGACAGAAATATGGGAAGAGGGGGTGGGGTGGCCCTGTTGGTGGGGAATGAAATTCAGTCCTTAGCAAGGGGTGACTTAGGAACAGGGGAAGTAGAGTCTGTGTGGATTGAGCTGAGGAACAGTAAGGGTAAAAAGACCCTGATGGGTGTTGTGTACAGGCCCCCAAACAGTAGCATGGATATTGGGTACAAGTTGATTAGGGAGTTAACATTGGCATGTGCTAAAGGTAATGCAGTTGTTATGGGAGATTTCAACATGCAGGTGAACTGGGAGAATCAGGTAGGTGCTGGACCCCAGGATAGGGAGTTTGTGGAGTGTCTAAGGGATGTATTTTTGGAACAGCTTGTGCTTGAGCCAACCAGGAACGAGGCTATTTTGGACTTGGTGATGTGTAATGAACAGGAATTGATAAGTGATCTTGAAGTAAAGGAGCCATTAGGAAGTAGTGATCATAACATGATAAGTTTTTATCTACAATTTGAGCGGGATAAGGGCAGATCAGAGGTGTCAGTGTTGCAATTAAATAAAGGAGACTACGGAGCCATGAGGGAAGAGCTGGCCAAAGTTAAATGGGCGGATGCCCTGGCAGGAAAGACAGTGGATCAGCAGTGGCAGATATTCTTGGGCATAATACAAAAGATGCAAAAGCAGTTCATTCCAATGAGAAGGAAGGATTCAAAGAGGGGGAAGGGGCCACAGTGGTTGACAAAGGAAGTCAGAGATTGTATAGCATTAAAGAAAAAGAAGTATGACAGGGCTAAGATGAGTGGGAATACAGATGATTGAGGAAGTTTTAAGTGTTACGAATCCCATAACTGGAGAACTTACCAGCAAAGATAGAGAGGTCCGTTGAAGTCTGATGTCACTATTTTCAAACGTTTTTATTTATAAAGGGACACAAAAGTAGGGTTAATACATACATTCAGATAGTGCACATCGTCAACACTCAACCTAAAGCGCGGGTATAGTAATAATCATCATTAAGAATTGAGCTCTGCTGTTGTCTAGGGGTTAATAGATTGTCTGTTGGAAATATAAAAGTCACTCAGAAAGTCTGCAGGCCTCAGCCCTTTGAAAATTGCTGGGTTTCACGTGGGGCGACCGAGAGAGAGAGATTGGGGGAGAAGAGAAAGAACTTGCAGAGTCTTGATGAAGCTTCCGTGAAATCGGGGGAGCGTTGGTTTCCTCTCCCCGATGTTCATTAAAAGCGGTTTTCTGTGATTCCAGCCACAAATTCCAATCCCGGAATCTAACACTCGTGGCTTCCTTCAGAATGGTTTCCCGCTGCTGCGGGATCACTCTCTCGTGTCTTCTTGGTGCGTCTGAGGGGGCTGTCCCCCTGAGACTCTCCTTTATACTTCCTCACGGGGTCGCAGGTGTCAATCAGGTTGGGATGATGCAATCTCTCTCACAACTAGCCCACCTTGCCCGAGGGCTTTTCACGTGGTCTCCATGAGACAATAGTCGCTGTCGTCTTATTCTGCATCCCGGGTGGGACGTGCAATTTGGCACGTTTCTCTCTCTCTCTCTCTCTCTCTCTCTCTCTCCTACTGGGTCTACTGACCCCCCCCTTCGACGGGTGCTCTTGCGATTCTCACAAAGGAGGGGGCTGGGATCATAACATAAGGAACAGCAGATCTTAACTAAAAAAGCAATATGGAGAGAAAAAATCAGGTATGAGCTCAGTCTAGCCAGGAATATAAAAGGGGATAGCAAAAGCTTTTTTAGCTATGTGAAGAGAAAGAAGATAGTTAAGAACAATGTTGGCCCCTTGAAGAATGAATTGGGAGAAATTGTTATGGGAAACAGGGAAATGGCAACAGAATTTAATGCGTACTTTAGATCTGTCTTCACCAGGGAGAACACAAGCAATCTCCCAGATGTATGGATGGGCCAGGGTCATAAGATATCAGAGGAATTGAAACAGATTGACATTAGGAAAGAAACTGTGATGAGTAGACTGATGGCTAATAAATCCCCGTGTCCAGATGGTCTGCATCCGAGGGTTCTAAAAGAGGTGGCTCAGGAAATTGCGGATGCATTGGTAATCATTTTCCAATGTTCCTTAGATTCAGGATCAGTTCCTGAAGATTGGAGAGTGGCTAATGTTATCCCACTTTTCAAGAAGGGAGGGAAGGAGAAACCGGAGAACTATCGCCCTGTTAGCCTAACGTCAGTCGTGGGGAAGATGCTTGAGTCCATTATTAAGGACGAAATAGTGGCATATCTTGATGGCAGTAATAGGATTAGGCCGAGCCAGCATGGATTTATCAAGGGCAAATCATGCTTGACTAATCTGTTGGAGTTTTTTGAGGGTGTAACAAGGATGTTAGATGAGGGTAAGCCAGTGGATGTAGTGTATCTAGATTTTCAGAAGGCATTCGATAAGGTGCCACATAGGAGATTGGTGAGTAAAATCAGAGCTCATGGCATTGGGGGCAGGGTTTCAACATGGATAGAAAACTGGTTGGCAGATAGAAAGCAAAGGGTAGCAGTGAATGGGTGTTTCTCAGACTGGCTGGAGGTGACTAGTGGGGTACCACAGGGCTCTGTATTGGGACCACAGCTCTTTACGATTTATGTCAACGATTTAGATGAGGGCATGAGAGCAAGTTTGCTGACGATACTAAACTGGGTGGCAGTGTGACATGCGAAGAGGACGTTAGGAGAATACAGGGAGACTTGGATAGGCTGGGTGAGTGGGCAGATACTTGGCAGATGTCATTCAATGTGAATAAATGTGAAGTTATCCACTTTGGAAGCAGGAACAAGAGAGCAGAGTATTGTCTGAACGGTGTAGAGTTAGGTAAGGGAGAAATGCAAAGAGACCTAGGAGTCCTAGTTCATCAGTCAAAGAAGGTGAATGAGCAAGTGCAACAGGCAGTGAAGAGGGCAAATGGAATGTTGGCCTTTATTACAAGGGGAATTGAGTACAAGAGCAAGGATGTCCTTTTGCATTTGTACAGGGCCCTGGTGAGACCACACCTGGAATATTGTGTACAGTTTTGGTCTCCAGGTTTAAGGAAGGACATTCTGGCAATTGAGGAAGTGCAGCGTTGATTCCTGGGATGGCAGGGCTGTCTTACGCAGAGAGATTGGGCTTGTACACACTGGAATTGAGATTGAGAGGAGATCTGATTGAAACGTTTAAGATAATTAAAGGATTTGATAGGATTGAGGCAGGAAATATGTTCCAGATGTTGGGAGAGTCCAGTACCAGAGGGCATGGATTGAGAATAAGAGGTCAGTTATTTAAAATAGAGTTGAGGAAAAACTTCTTCTCCCAGGGAGTTGTGGAGGTGTGGAATGCACTGCCTTGGAAGACAGTGGAGGCCAATTCTCTGGATGCTTTCAAGAAGGAGCTAGATAGATATCTGATGGATAGGGGAATCAAGGGATATGGGGACAAGGCAGGGACTGGGTATTGATAGTGAATGATCAGCCATGATCTCAGAATGGCGGTGCAGACTCGAGGGGCCAAATGGTCTACTTCTGCACCTATTGTCTATTGTCAAAAGCCATCAATTCCATCATCCAAGTCAGGTCTGGTAAAAAGAAGCAATCGCAACACTGACCCTTACGGACACCACTAGTTATCAGCAGCCCAATGAGAAAAGTCTCCCTTTACTCCCACTCTTTGTCTCCTACCAACAGTCTATCCATGCTAGTATCTTTCCTGTAATACTATGTGCTCTTGTTAAGCTGTCTCATGTGTGGCACCTTGCTGAAGGACAATTGAAAATCCAAGTACACAACATCCACCAATTCTCCTTGTTTACCCTGCTTGTTATTTTCTCAAAGAATTCCAACAGATTTGTCAGGCAGACTTTCCCTTAAGGAAACCATGCTGACTTTGGCCTGTTTTATTACATGCTTCCAAGTACCCCAAATCCACATCGTTAATGATCAACTCTAACACCTCCTCACCTGCTGAGGTCAGGCTACCCATCTTGACCATTTCCTCTGGAGGTTCATCCCAGGTGCTCACTACACTCTGTGCAAAACCATCAATTCATTTATCCAGTGTAAAAAATGTGGTCCCAACACTAACCCTTGTATCACACCAGTAGTCACTGGCAGCCAACTAGCACAGGCTCCCCTTTATTTCCATTCTTTGCCTGCTGACAGTCAGTGAATCTTCTAATAGCTTTCTAATAGCTAATAGCTTATTTTGTTAAGCAGCCTTATGTGTGGCACATATGATGATTTGGCTGAAGGATCAGCGCAGGGGCAAGGTTTCAGATCCTTGGATCACTGGGATCTCTTCTGGGGAAAGTATGACATGTATAAAAAGGATAAGTTACACCTGAACCTGAGGGGGGCAGGTTTACTAGAGCTGTTGGGGAGGATTTACATTAATTTGGCATGGGGGTGTGAACCGGATTGATAGGGACAAGATTTGGGCAGTTGGTATACAGTACTGTAGATACAGTGTGTAGAGAGACTGTGAGGAAAGACAAGATGATAATTGGACAAAATTGCAGTCAGTGGAATGAGATAAGGCTGATTTATACTTCTGCATCAAATGATCGCCGTAGGTACAGCATAGCCACGTAACCCACGCTACACCCTAATGAAGGGTCTCAGACCGAAACGTTGGCTACTCTTTCCTCACAGATGCTGCCTGACCTGCTGAGTTCTTCCAGCGTCATGTACATATTCTTACCCTTACTAGCAGGTGACACAGGCAGCAATCCAGAGGTTACTACCCTGAGGGTTCTGCTTTTCAGCTTTCTGCCTAACTCCTTATATTCTCTCTTCAGGACCTCCTCCTTTTTCATATTCATATCGTTGTTACCAACAAGTACCACAACTTCCAGCTGTTCACCCTCCCCCTTTTGAATGCAGTGGACCTGATCTGAGACATTCCTGACCCTGACATCTGGGAGGCAACATACCACCCGGGATCCTCTTTCATGTCCACAGAATCTGCTTTCCGCTTCTCTAATTATGGAATCCCCTATTATTACTGCACTACTCTTCTCCCCACTTCACTTCTGAGCCATAAAGTCAGACTCAGTGCCAGAGACCCGGTCGCTGCGGATTCTCACCATAGGTTGTCCATCCCCTAACAGTATCAAAGTGGTATTGTTATTGCGGAGAACTGCTACAGGGTTACTCTGTACTGGTTGGCTATTCCTTTTCCTTCTCCTGACAGTCACTTAGGCACCTGTCTCCTGCAACTTAGGAGCTACAGGGAAGTAATCATCTCTATCCATCACTTCCTCATTCTCCCATATGAGCTGAAGGTCATCAAGCTGCAGCTCTGTTTCCTTAACACTTTTTCCTAAGGAGCTGTAGCCCAATGCACTTTGTGTAGATGTAGTTATCAGGGAGTCTAATGGTCTCCCATTTCCCCAGATCTCACACAAGGAACATACCGCTACCTCCAGATCCATTCTCAGCGCACTAGCTATGCACTAACAAGAAAAAAACTTAACATAAAAAGTGGGATCTCCTAGTGGCCACCCATTTTAATTCCACTTCCCATTCTCATTCCGATATGTCCATCCATGACCGCCTCTACTGTCATGATAAAGCCACACTTGTGTTGGAGGAACAGTACCTTATATTCCATTTGGGTAGCCTCCAGCCTGATGGCACGTATGTTGATTTCTCAAACTTCTGGTAATGCCCCCCCACCCGCCCTCTCCTTCAACATTTCCAATCCCCTTTTCCCTCTCTCACCTTATCTCCTTGCCTGCCCACCATCTCCCTCTGGTGCTCCTTTCCCCTTTTCTTTCTTACATGGTCTTCTGTCTCTTCCCCGCTCTTTATTTCATCCTCCCTGTTCAGGTTTCACTTATCACCTTGTGTTTCTCTCTCCCCTCTCCCCCACCTTTTAAACCTAGTCCAAAGCCTTTTTTCTCCAGTCCTGCCAAAGGGTTTTGGCCCGAAATGTCTACTGTACTCCTCCATAGATGCTGCCTGGCCTGCTGAGCTCCTCCAGCATTTTGTGTGTGTTGCTCGGATTTCCAGCATATGCAGACTTTCTTGTTTGTGATTGCATTTGCCTTCCTCACCACCAATTCAACCTGCAAGTTAACCTTTAGAATGCTCTGCACAAGAACTCCCAAGTGCCTTTGCATCTTAGATTTTTGGATTTTCTCCCCATCTAGAAAATAGTCTGCACACATTTATTTCTACCACCAAAGTGCATGACCATGCATTTTCCATCATTGTATTTCATTTGCCATTTTCTTGCCCATTTTCCTATTCAGTCTAAGTCCTTCTGCATCCTACCTGTTTCCTCAACACTACCTGCCCCTGCACCAATCTTCATATCATCTGCAACCTTGGCAACAAAGGCATCTATTCCATCATCTAAATCATTGATATACAACATAAAAAGAAGTGGTCCCAACACCAACCTCTGCGGAAGACCACTAGTCACTGGCAGCCATCCAGACTAAGATCCTTTTATTCCCACTTGCTGCCTCCTACCAAGCAGCCAATGTTCTAATCATGCTAGTAACTTTCCTATAATATCACTGGCTCTTAACTTGGTAAGAAGCCTTGTGAAGCATCTTGTTGAAGGCCTTCTGAAAGTCCAAATATACAACATCCACTGTATCCCCTTTATCTATCGTACTTGTAATCTCTTCAAAGAATTCCAACAGGTTCATCAGGCAGGATTTTTCCCTTATTAAACCACGCTGACTTTGTCCTACCTTGTCCTGTGTCATCAAGTACTCCATAACCTCATCCTTAACAATTGACTCCCAACATCTTCCCAACCTCTGAGGTCAAGCTAACTGCTGGTCAATAATTTTTCTGCTGCCTTCCTCCTTTCTTAAAGAGTGGAGTGATAGTTGCAATTTTCCAGTCCTATGGCTCCATGTTGGCGTCCAATGATTTTTGAAAGATCATTACTAATGCCTCCACTATCTCAACAGCTACATCTTTCAGAACCCTAAGGTGCTGTTCATCTGGTCTGGGTGCCTTATGTACCCTTACGTCATTTAGCTTTTTGAGCGCTTTCTCCCTTGTAATTGCAACTGCACTCACTTTTCTTCCTTCACACACTACAACATAAGGTACACTGCTAGTGTCTTCCATAGTGAAGACTGATGCAAAATACTCATCTAGTTCATCTGACATTTCCTTGTCTCCTGTTATTATTTCTCTGGTCTCTTTTTCTAGTGGTCCTATATCTGCTCTCATCTCTCTTTTTTTTACATACTTGAAAAAGCTTTTACTATCCACTTTGATATTGTTTATTAGCTTGCTTTCATATTTCATCTTTTACCTCCTAATGATTCTTTTAGCTGCTCTATAGTTTTTTTAAAAACTTCCCAATCCTCTATCTTCCTGCTAATTTTTGCTTTGTTGTATGCCCTGTCTTTTGTTTTTAAATTAGCTTTGATTTCCTTGCAGCCACGGTTGTACTATTTTTCCATTTAGGTATTTTTTTGTTTTTGTAATACATCTGTCCTGCACTTTCCTCATTTTCCCAAAAACTCGCTCCGTTGCCGCTCGGCTGGCAGGATGACCAATTTATTTTGGCTCACTCCTCTCTCACTGTAATTTTCTTTACTCCACTAAAATACTGCTACATCAGACTTTACTTTCTCCTTATCAGATTTCAAGTTGAACTCAATTATATTATGATCAATGGTTCCTAGGGGCTCTTTTACCTTAAGCTCCCTGATTGCCTCTGGTTTATTACATAATACATTACATATTGTTCATTACATTACAATATAACTGATCCTCTAGTCGGCTCAATGACAAACTGCTCTAAAAAGCCAACTGAGGCATTCAACAAATTCATTGTCTTGAGATCTATTACCAACCTGATTTTCCCAATGGACCTGCATGTTAAAATCTCCCATGACTATCATAACATTCCCTTTTTGACATGCCTTTTCTATTCCCTTTTGTAATCTGTGGTCCACGTCGCGGCTGATGTTGGGAGGCCTGTTATAGCTGCCATCAGGGTCTTTTTACCTTTGCAGTTTCTTAACCCAACCCACAAGGATTCAACATCTTCTGATCCTGTGTTACATCTTTGCACTGATTTGATGTCATTCTGTACCAGCAGAGCCAAGCACCCCTCCCCCCCACCTACTTTCCTATCCCTCCGATACAACATGTAACCTTGGACATTCAACTCCCAGCTACAGCCATCCTTCAGCCACAATTCAGTGGTGGCCACAACATTATACCTGACAATCTGTAATAGTGCAACAAGATCATCCACCTTATTTTTACATTCTGTGCATTGATATATAACACTTCGAGTGCTATATTTGTTACTCTTTTTGATTTTGCACTTCTAGTGCACTGATAGTCACCCTGCAGGCTACAGTTTTGTCCTTCCTGCCCTTGCTGACAGTCTGACTGCATGCTATATTTGCTTTATTACAAACCATCCTATCCTGTGTCCCTTCATTCTAGTTCCCACCCCATGCCAAATTACTGTAGTTTAATCCCTCCCCAACAAACCTGCCCGCGAGAATATTGGTCCCCCTCTGGTTCAGGTGCAACCCGTCCCTTTTGCATAGGTCATACCTCCCCCAGATGAAATCCAAATAATCCAAGAACCTGAAGCCCTGCTGCCTGCACCAGCTTCTCATCCACACAGTTATCTGCCAAGTCATCCTGTCTCTATCCCCACTAGCACGAGGCACAGGTAGCAATGCAGAAATTACTATCCTGGAGATCCTGCTTCTCAGCTATCTGCCTAGCTCTCTAAATTCTCTCTTCAGGACCTCATTGCTTTTTCTTTCTTTTTCATTGGTACCAATATGTACAAAGACATCTGGCTTCTCTCCCTGCCTCTCTAAAATGTTGTGGACATGATCTGAGATGTCCCTGACCCTGGCACCTGGGAGGCAACATATCATTCAGGTATCCCATTCACATCCACAGAATCTCCTGTCTGTTTCTCTGACTACTGAGTTCCCTATCACTACCACTTCCCTCTTCTCCCTTTCTACCTTCTGCACCATGAAACCATGCTCAGTGCCAGTAACCTGGTCTCCATGTCATTCTCCTGGGAAGTCATCCCCCACAACGGTATGCAAAATGGTATACTTATTTTTGAGGGGAAAGGCCTCGGGTGTGCTGTGCTCTAACTGCCTATTCACATTTCCATTTCTCCTGACAGTCATACAGCTACTCCTCTCCTGCAACTTTGGGGTGACTACTTCCCTGTAACTCTGATCGATTATCTCCTCGCTCTCCCCTTTCAGCTGAAGGTGATCCAGCTGCTGCTCCAGATCCCTACATGGTCTTCAAGGAGCTGCAGCTGGATGCACTTCACGCAGATGTAGTTCCCTGGGGGACTCTGGGTCTCAGGACTCCAACATCTGGCATGACGAGCACACAACGGCCATTTACTACACTATGTACAGCAAGAGAGAGAAAAAAAGGGAACCTTAACAGAAATTTACCCAGAGCCAACAGCTCTTCTGAGCTAAAGCCTGACACTCCTACTCTTACCACTAGCCAACTCCCAACAATGACTTTTGGCCCTTCTGTACTTCTGTTTAATTTGCAGTGCTCTGCTCCCAGTGCTGATCGGGCCTCTGGAATGTCCGAATGCCCGCTAAGTTCTCCTTCTAAACAAGCGTCACCGACCTGTGAGAAACCTCATCACTGTGCTTTGCTCCCGCTGTTAATTGGGCCACATACTTTTATTACAAATGTACTTTGAACTTTGTTAATGAGGCAGACAACACTAGAAGAAACAGCACAGTGTCTCCTCATCCCAAGATCATCTGCTTTCAGGTCCCTGATCTGCAGTGATGATGTACTCTCACCCTCAAGTTTCTAAGACCTGATGTAGTTGTCATGTTTGGTGCAGCATTATCTTTTTTAAGCAAAGATCATCACGCCTTTGGTAATTACAAAACATGTTATTTTTGCATGAAATTTGTGTTTCATCCCCACCTAAAATCCCATGATTGAGGTAATAGGAACCAGTGCATTATTGCGCTAAAATAAAAGTGACTTTTTATGTAGTTTTCATTATATTAACTTGGAATTAAAATTCAATCTTTTGTTTTGATATCTTATATCAAATCTAAAAAAAATGTAAAATACAAATACAGCATAGTGTAACCTCTTAATCAAATCATGGCATTGTAATTGGAGACTGAAAGCGTGCCGTTGTTTGTTGTTGTTCAACAACTGATCCAGGTATTTTCCCTGATGTTGCTGTGCTGCTTTTGTTAGCCTGTACACATTATATTTTCATTATATTAATGCCATGTAATAATTTTTACTTTTATATATTCCAAAATCCAAAACACTTCTGGCCCCAAGCATTTCAGATAAGGGGTACTCTACCTGTACTTCTAGAAATTGTTCAAATCAAAAAGAAGTAGGAAGGAGAAAACAACAGAGCAGAAAATAGAGTGCATCAGGAAATACATACTGTTCTGATATAGGGTCTTATAGGGCAAGGGTTGCCGGCAAGCCTCCTACCCTGGTGAAGTAGGAACATTTCTGTCCTAGCATGTAAAGTCACCTCTGGTGGACTGGGTGGATGAGATCAACAGTGAAGTCAACATTGCAGTTCTGCAATGCTTCATGGAGAGCGAAGAGCATGATGAGGCACAGAAGTTAACCGCTGCAACCAAGGAAAACCCCAGTTTGTGACAATTAGTTGTAGCACTGGACCCAGACTTCTGAAGTGGAGAGACTGGAACTGTCACAGTGCAATGGCTTTTCCACTTTAAAAACTCACCTCCACAGGTTTCACTGTCATCATTGGATATGATGGGTAACCACTACATTCTTTTGATTGACTGTAAAATGAACAAAATTAGTGCAGATACTTAAGTGCAGAAAATGCACTGCTTTCATACAATGCTATCAACAACTGTATCCTCCAAATTCTCACTTTCATTGGAATATTTAAGATGATTGTTGATACCTTTATATTCTTTGTAGTTCTTGTTGAAGTAGTTTCATTTCCACCCATGGTCATTTCTGGCATCTTCATGCCTGAATACTTGAAACCACAGTGAGCAAAACAATTCCGATTTATCTTGCTGCTTACTTCTCACCACCTGTCAGTGACTGCATTTTGAACACAAGCACACGCAACTGATGCTATTTTAAAACTGTTCACTCTAAGCATGATGTAGTATCTAAAAGGCACACAAGTTCATGTGACTGATGCTACTTAGAAACTGTTCCACAACAGTTTCCTGTACCAAGTAAGTGGCATAGTGTCCCAAATAAATGAAGAGGATCCCAACTATTTTCTAGATTAGTTTTTGTTCTTTAAGAGTTGACCCAAATAAACAGCTGTCCTGATTAACCAACGACCCAATTAACTGGAATCCCTTGTTTATTTCCAGTCTTTTCTACTTTGTATTCCGTGTACGTATCTTTAATTCTTTTGGAACCTATTAGGCCATACTCTTTATGTGGTTATCAAAGTAAATCCAATGCTTTTCATTTAGCTTGCCATCTTTTTCATACTTTCTCCTTCCTTTTCCAATTTTCCTTTGTTTGCTTTTGCACATTTTTTAATCTTACTGGACTAACATTTTGAAGTCTGACTTGTGCTGATTTTTTTTTTGCTAATTTTGTATCTATAATCCTTTGTCATCCAGGGACTCAAGGTTTAGCTGTCCCACTATTTTGTGGAAATGTATTTACTCTGGATTCCATGAATACTTCTCATGAGACTAATTTACCATGGTAGCTATTTCAAGCACACTTCTGCTGAATCACTTCTCAGTCTATTGAAATGCACAGGTTATCTTTGAAACTGTATTCTGTGCTGTAGACTGCAGTCATGCTCCAACCTTCAATTCCCAGCCGTTCTTCTTCTCTTTGCCAATAATTTCTTTCTCTGGTCTCTTTTGGCCACTTCACTGTTCCTACCTAGTATGATGTAGACTCTTTTTCATACTCCACAGATTCCATTTGATTAGCTAATTACTTTTGGTGTTTTCTTTTTTAAAAATCAATGCAGCTTTCTTCCACTCTCACTCTGGTTCTGACAGCTCGAAAGAACATTTGCAGAGATTGTTGTTCATCCCTCTGTAGTTTGGAAATAGCCATATGATGTGTAGAGATTGGTGAGAAACATACTGAATCCTCATCTTCCAATAATGCTGTATTATGCCTTTGCCGTTATGATATCAGCTGCCTTTAGAAGGCCCAGCTTTACAATTATTGCAGTGAGCTAACATGGGTTGTACCTCCTCCATGTACCTCCTCTTTCTTAAAGTCCCTTTAGGTTTTTTCAAAACCTGTCACTTGTTTAGCCTCTGTATTCATTGCAATAAAAATGAAAAGAACTGGAATATACTGAATTTTATTTGAATAATCTTGAATGACTATTCAATTTACACGCCTCTTGTTTTTACAACAGTGAATCTGTTAGACACAGAAATTGATCCCTGTCAAAATTATTATTCTAGGAAAATGAAACAATAAGGAAGAGGGTAGGAGTAATTCTTTATCTTGTCCATGTGCCTTTGCATATCCTTGAATATCAGTGATGCAGTCCTACTTATCAGTGCAGAGCATTTGGAAAATGGGCTGTTGCCAGGGATACACATGGAGGTGATCATCAACTAGGTGAAAGAAGCACCTTGCTCTGTCCGAAAGTTGTTAATCTGCAAGATGTCTGCGGAGGAATTTTGCTGACTGGCATATTCCAGGCTGTAGGAATAGGTACTAAGGGACACACTGAAGCTTGGTTTAGGCACAACTATGGCTTGGTGGGGGAGGACCACAGTGTAGGGGTCTTCTGATATTGGAGAGAGAGGCCAGTTTGGGTGAGGAAGCCCCTCAACTACTGTACTAGAATACCACCTCAGGGGGCCACATGAGTGGCAGCAATGCTATTGATGTGTATGAATATAATAGAATAGTATTGAAAACATTGACTATGAATGTAAAGAATGAAAATGTATTGCATGGTTTATTCTTGTAAATTTTTTTTATGAATAAAGTTTTTAATAACAAGATTTTTTTAAAAATGGGTACTTCCCATTCTTCTACCTAAGTCTTCTGGTAGTGGAGCTGAATTCTAATAAAACATAAGAGTGGTATCAGTTTTGTGGCATCAACAGTGAAGTTTTAAAATGTGTTATGGAGGTCAATAATTTAAATTTTTTATTTTTAAAATAATTTTAAATTCTTAATCAATTTTTCTTGTGTTTTCTTTTTTTCAGACTGCACAATGGTGGCATTTTGTAGATAAAAGGACAGACTGGCATGGGCATGCTGGTGGAGGCCTTCATTCTGACCCCAAAAATGTAACTATTTCCATTTTATGATTGAGTTTTTAATATCTGATGACTGAGTTTTACCTGAAAAAACATACTATTCACAAAAAAAAGTTTGGTATTGTTTGATTTTTCACTCATGTAATTTTGAGCTTTTATTGTCTGTCTCTAAATCCATTGATTCAAGAATGCCTGCAGTTTTTCAGTGCGGAGTACCAGCACCAGCAATTTACCTCAACAGTAATAATGTGCAACCTGGAGAGTAATTAGGTTTTATCATGTGTCTGTAGAGGTTACAAGTTTGGGAACAGTAGGAGACAATTTGCCACGTTTCTGCAGTGCATTTTCTGTATGTTGCTCTCTGAAGGGTGTTTAAAGTACTTGTGTCCTGTAAATGTGTGAAAAGCTTGAGTTAGGAATATGCCATATATGTATAAATTTGCATATCTGATTTTGGGAAAAACTCCTTTGAAGTGTGAGTATGCAGGTTGAACATTCTGTACTGAAATGCTTAGGGCCAGAAGTTTGTGGATTTTGGAGTTTGGAATATTTGCATCCATATAATGAGATAGCTTGGGGATGGGACCCAAGTCCAAACATGAAATCCATTTATATTACATATACTGCTTGTATATATAGCCTGAAGGTAGTTTTATATAATATTTTTACTTTTGTGCATGAAACAATGTGTATATTGAACCATCAGAAAGATGAGCTATCACTTTCTTGGCTGCCCATATGGACAATCTGAGGCTGTTTGGCATCACCATCATTCCTAAGCAATTAGGCAGCCATTCGGTGGCTTAGATTTTCACTAGAGACTATCTTGGCAAGTTCATCAATGAATTTCTCTGCTGCTTCGTGATTAGCGGACGCTTTATCACCACAAATATTTAAAAAAATTAATACCATGCCTTTTCTTAAATTTATGCAACCAGCTTGCTGAATATTCACAATTACCTTCAATTTCAAGTTAATCGTGAAAGATATTTGCTGTTTTCGCAGTGTACGTTAAAGTGGCATATGTTCATTCCTATGCTGATGGATCCACAAAATCAACACACAATTGAGATCTTCATTTTTCATGTTAGGCAGTGTTTTTCTATTTTGCATCAACTTGTGTTCATTACATATGTGAGGTCACTTCTTAAAACTGTCGATGGTGCGCAGAGACCTGCACATTGCCTGAGAACCTCCCAGTGCCATGGGAAATTCTCCATTTGTGATGTTGTGATGTAGCTCAAAAAACTTATGGATTTCGGAGGTTTTTGGATTTTTTAATTTTAGATAAAGGGTGCTCAATCTATATATTTACGCTATTGAAGCTCAATCTGCAAAAAATACTAGTAATGCTCAAAAGGTCAGACATCTGTGGAGAGAGAAAGCGTTTTAATGTTTGAAGTTTGCAGCTTCATTAGAACTAGGGAAAAAGGTGGGTTTTACAGTTATTACCCTACAACCATCAGGCTCCTGAGCTGGCGTGAATAACTTCAATCACCACTTTTATGAAGTGATTCTGTGACCAGAATCACTTTCAAGGACTCTTCAACTTGTGTCCTCAGTATTATTATTTTTACTTGCATTGTGTCTCTTTTGCACATTGGTTGGTAGTCAGTCTTTGTTTATGGAGTTTTTCCATAAATTGAATTATTTATTTATTTTTCCTGTAAATATCTGCAAGAAAATGAATTTCACAGTTGTGTATAGTCACATATATGTAACTTTGATAACAAACTTATTTTCAATTTTGAACTTGTAGTGACAACAAGGGAAGAGAGGGGACCAAACAAATGAAGGATCTCTAAGGTGGAAGGGAGAAATTCAAAAGACATGGTTGACAATGAGATAATTAAAACAATACAGAGAGCCATTATGATAGACTAAAATATCAAGGTATTGATTATGATAAATTTGAGCTCTTGAGTCAAGTTGTGAAAGGGTTAATCAGTGCTGTTCCTTGAGTTTGTTGAACTTAAGTGGAAAGACTTACATAGTCAAGATCAATGTGGGACTGGGGAAGAGATTGAAAATGATAGGCTCAGAGTTAAACTTTTGGACTGAAATCAGCTAAGGTATTCTACAGATGAATAACTTCATTGGCATTCACTTTCTGTCTGAGAGTGAAGTCTCTTGTGACTAATTTATAATGGTAAATTGACATCAGGTACCTAACAGCTTTCTAAAACTCAACAATTTCATATCAAAATAAGTTTTTATTTGCATACATGGATGCTTTTAACTGTTCTGCTGTCCTCATTTTTTGGCTTCTGTAGAACTATCTTTTCATCTTTTCCCTATACATTCTTTAATGTTTTTCTGTTTAAATTTATTCCCAGGTTTTGTGTGTGTCATCTTTTTATTTTGGAGTCTTTTATACAGCTTCCACATCAACACAAATACATTTTTCTATTGTACTAAGTTTTTAATTCTCAATTTTATTATGCATTTGTTCTGGTTGTGCTGTTCCAACTGATAATTAATTTCATCCTTACTGTGGCTTCAAAAAGCTCATACATGGCTATAAACCAGTTTTTTTTTATTCCTTCAATTTCAGTCTTTTTCCGCCCTGTGGAATGACATTTCCACTTAAGGGAATTTGGAAGTTTTTTTCTTTTTACAATAGCATTCTGAGATTTGATTTTTAGCACTATTTCCTTAACTATAATTATCTCATTTAATTATTTCAGATCTCCCCCCCCCCCCATATCTTTAATTTCCACAAGATGCTTTTCTGTGAAAGGCAAGACAAATAAATTTCTCTTTTGTGTCTGATTGTTATGTTATCCTTTAAGGCTATTAAAACTTTGACAAAATCCTTTCCTATTTCCCTGATTTTTTTTTAATGTTATGTCAAATATCCATGCTTTAATATGGCCTTTTGTTTTCCCCTTTCTTCCATTCTGTTAATTTGACCCACGTTAATTTTATAGTATATGTTACTTGCCTGATAACTGCTGAACAATATTGTAGGGAAAGTTGTAGTGTAGATGTGGAGCATTTCATACACAAAAATCTAGATTCAGGATGTTATAAGTTTTTAAATAATCCATTGAGGCTGTCATCTGATACCAATGTACTGTCAAATAAAACCAATAGAAATCCTTTTTAAGAAATCTTGACTGTAAAACATTTTAAGCATACTTTTCATTCTGTATGTTTTCTAGATTTCACATAAACACTGATTGCAATGAAACTTTAGCAGGAGATCCTACTGAGCCCAACCATCAACGTATTTGTTGAGATAATAAACTTGAAACAGAAGGACAACTTGGTCTCTGCAAAGTTCCATTTACATTATCCTCAATAATTATCGCAGAACAGAAATATAGACTATTTACATAAACTTAGCTAGTATTTGTTGTACACTTATTTCACTGTTTTTATCTTTCAGTTCAAAGATATTGATGCAGGGAAAATCCTCAAAGCAATGCTGACGTATGTTTGGCCAAAAGATAGACCTGATCTCCGTGGAAGGGTGGCTATGTCGCTTGGTCTTTTAGGTGGAGCAAAGGTTGGTGATTTCTGGAGATTTATTTTAGTTTTTTTTGTACATGTCTTGCAGTTTGTGTTGACTAATTTTATTGTTCAGGCTAATGGAATAAAAAATTACATTCTGCCTTTTTATTAATTGTGAAATTATACCAAGTAAAGGTGTACTTAAAATATTAGTGTATTTTAATTTGAGAGAGTTTTATTATCAGAATCATGTGATGAGAATCATGGAAATATGGTAATTTAGACTGATTGGACTTGCCAGGTCTTGTAGTTCTATGGACTTGTAGTTTACAGGATGTTCTGTTCGACTACATATGTGTTAAATGTGTGTGTGATTTCTCCTTCTGCTAATCTTGGGACTGAATTCTAGATTATATCATTTAGCCTCCATTCCAATTAGATGAACATTGTACCTGGATACAGGAACATGGATTTCTCAAACAGCACTCGATGTGTATTCAACTGTTCTGTGGTGCTCTGCCATGTCTCTTTATTAGACTATTAAAAAGGGAGAGTTTTATGTGTCTGATAGTGACATCTTGTTGCGGGTTGTAGTTATTGGTGGGTGGAAGAGGAGGACAAGGGAATGCAATTTTTATTGTGTCTGAAGAAGATGGGATGTCTAGAAGAATGGGAAATGGAGGTTTGCAGCTTGAAGCAACAGGATACATACATAATACCCTAAAATATAGAAGCAGAATTAGGCCATTCAGCTCTTTGAAGCTGCTGTGCCCTCTGGTCCTAGGCTCATCCACAATTGGAAATACGCTCTCTACATTGACTCTGTCTAGCCTTTTCAGTACTTCATGGATTTCAATGAGATCTTCTCTCACCCCCCTCCCACCCCTCGGCCCCATTCTTCTAAACTCCAGTGAATAAAAGGCACAGAGCTATCAAGTACTCCTCATATGTTAACCCTTTCAACCCTTTCATTACCAGAATCGATTTTGTTAACCTCCTCTGGACCCTGTCCAATAGCAGCACAACTTTTATTAGATAAGGGGCCCAAAACTGCTCTCAATACTTGAACGGCAAGAGGAACCAAATAAGGTGGCCACTGAGTGTATATCCCAACCTTTTGCCAATCTTTTACACCATCCACAACATCACCATTTTTCTACTGTGTGCACCCATCTACGTTTTCATCCAGATTATTAATAAATATTGGAAACAGCAGAGGTCCCGGGCTGGCTCCAGTAATTACAGACCTCCAGCCAGAAGAAGTTTCATCGATCACTACTGTTTGTCTTCTATGGGCAAGCCAATTCTGAGTCCAAATGATCAATTCACCATGGATCCTATACATCTTAATCTTATGGATGAACCTCCCATAAGGAACCTTATCAAATGCATTGCTAAAATCCTTGTATACATCATTCACAGCTCTCCTTCAGTCACCTTCATTGCCACCTTGAATAACTCAAGTTAGTCAGACAACCCGCACAAAGCTGTGCTGACTGTCCCTAATTAAATGGTCTTAAATCCTACTACTAAGAATCCTTGCCAGGATCTTCCCCATTCACTGAAAAATGAGACTCACCAATCTATAGTTTGCAGCATCATCCCTATTTTCCTTCGTGAGGAGTGGAACAACATTAGCTACTCGCCAAAACAAGAGGACCTCACATATGGCTAGAGAGGACATGATGATATTGGTCAAGGCCCCAGGAATCTCATCTCTTGCAATAGCCTGTGGTATATCCCATCATGCCCTGGGGATTTATTCACCTTAATGTTCTTTTACAGACTGAACACTACCTTCTTTAACTGGAAATGCCCTAGCAAATTAGCATGCCATACATTGATCTTCTTATTCTCCGTGTCCTTCTTGATAAACACTGATGCAAAGAACTCATGCAAGACTTCAGCCACGTACTCCACCTCCAAGCACACGTTCCCTCGTTTATCCTTGAGTCATCCTACCTGCTGTCTGGTTATCTTCCTGCTCTTTATGTATGTATAGAATGCCTTGTGATTCTCTTTAATCATACTCGCCAAGGATTTTTCATGGACCCTCCTGGCTCCCCACATGCTTCTCGTTGCCTTACAATCTTCAAGGGCTGTTTAATTCAAATCTCTCAAGCTTACTTATGTTTTTCTTTTTTACCCCTTGACTAAATTTCCTACCCCTCCCGACAGTCAGAGTTCCTTTACCTTGCCGTTCTTGTTCTTTTCACTCAAGCATGCCTGTACTCTGTGCAGTTGTTCTTTAAGCATGCTCCACGTGGCAGGTGTGGACTTGCCCAAAAACAGCTTTTCCCAATTAATTCTTATTTTTGCCTAAAACTCATATAATTTGCCCCGTTCCAGTTTAATACTCACTCACAAATAAAAAAGTCTCTCTAAGAGTTCATACTTAGCCATAGCTATCTTAAAACTTCAGATGTAATCATCGTATCTAACTGCAACACACACAAAATGCTGGAGGAACTCAGATCAGGCAGCATCAGATTCCCCCTTCTCTAGCCCTGTACCTCTTTCACCAATGAACCTCCCAGTTCTTTACTTCACCCCTCCCCACCCTCCTAGTTTCACCAATCACCTTGTGTTTCTCCCTCCCTCCCCCCACCCATCTTCTAATTCTAACTCCTCATCTTCTCTTTTCTCTAGTCCTGATGAAGGGTCTCAGCCTGAAACATCGACTTTACTCTTTTCTATAGATGCTGCCTGGCCTCCTGAGTTCCTCCAGCATTTTGTGTGTGTTGCTCTGCTTTCTTTGTTGATACTGCTTGGCCTACTGAGTGCCTCCAGTGTTTTCGATTTCTGTTTCTTAAATATTAACCTCATGCTATAGTGTCTGAATAGGTTGATGTTTGCATGGATATTTGTTTTCTATCCTCTCCATGGCACAGTAACATAGTGCTTAGCGCAACTCTTTACAGTACAGGTGATCTGGTTCAATTCCCACTACTGCATGTATGGAGTGTTTGCGTTCTCCCCGTGACCATGTGTGTTTCCTCCAGGTTCTCTGGTTTCCTGCCACTGTTCAAAGACCTATCGATTGGTAGGTTAATTGGTCATTATAAATTGTCCTGTGATTAGACTAGGATTAAATTGGGGAATTGTTGGGCAGCATGGCTCGAAGGATCTATTGGATGCTGTATCTCAATGAATAAATAAAAATAGTGTGATTGCACTTAATAGCTTTCAATTCAAGCTACCCATCTACTTTCACCCCCTCCTCCCCTCATCAAGTATCGATGCAAGGTTGTGGAATGGGTGAAAGGAAAGCAGAACCAAAAGCATTTTATTAATCTTATCTGTATAAGATAAATCAGACACTGGTTTTGTACTCTTCATCAAATTTGTAAGTTTTTACTTATAATTGGAAGATGGTAGTTTAATACATCTACCAAGATGGTCTTGTTGAAATTAAATGGCAATCTAAGCTTGCAGTGTCTGGAGTAACTGCTGAAATCTTTGTTTCATGGTAAAACATGCCTTTGTTGCTGAAGACCCCCTTTTCTGCCCCAAAATCATATTAGTATTTAGTGTCATCAGCTGTAATAATGGTATTAACTGTGTCCTGGAAATCCTGATTTTATTCACTTGAGAACTTCATTTAAGTAATATCCGTGTGACTGCAAAGTCACTAAGCAGCTTGGTCTTCTTTCGTAGTAGGGTAAATCTCATTATTCATTGCAGTGTGGCATTTTCTGTATGTCATGTGTTTTTTGTGTTGATTATTAGTTCTGCAGTGATTTTCATATTTTAAGTGCTAACTTAAGATAATGTGTAATTTTTGAAGCTGAATTTTGTTATGCTGACTTATTTAACATCAAATCTATGTTTAAAAAAGTACAACTGCATTCTACTTAAAGTTTATCATGGTTTTACCATGCAATATAATTTTCCTCATCTGTTTCAATGGTATGTTAATGAGTTGTTTTGATCCCCTTATCTAAGAAAGGACATGCTGACATTGGAGAGGGTTCAAAGGAGGTACACAAAACTAATTCTGCAATTGAAAGGCTTATCATATGATGAGTGTTTAATGGACCTGTACTTGCTGGAATTTGGAAGAATGGGGGTGGGGGGGGGGGGTGGATTTCATTTAAAACTATCAAATGTTGAAAGGTCCAGACAGAGTGGATGTTTCCTATAGTGGGGGAGTCTAGAGCCAGAGGGCACAAGCTCAGAATTGAGGTATGTCCATTTAGAATGGAGATGAGGAGGAATTTCTTTAACCATAGGGTGGTGAGGCCAGGTCACCGAGATGTAACACTGAGTGTCATAGGAAGTCATTCCTACTTGTGGCCATCAAACTTTATAACTCCTCCCTCGGAGTGTCAGACACCCTGAGCCAATAGGCTGGTCCTGGACTTAGTTCCACTTGGCATGATTAACTTCTTATTATTTATTTATTTATGGTTTTATATTGCTATATTTCTTCATTACTCTTGGTTGGTGCAGCTGTAACGAAACCCAATTTCCCCTCGGGATCAATAAAGTATGTCTGTCTGTTAAGGCAGAGGTTGAAAGATTCTTGATAAGTTAGGGTGTGAATGTTTACGGGGAGAAGGTGGGAGAATGGGGTTGAGAGAAATGAATGAGTCTTGATCAAATGGCAGAATAGGCTCAATGGGTCAAATGACCTAATTTTGCTCCAATGTGACTCAGACTTTTCATAAGACCATATCTCATGGCTTCACCATGCAACATAATTTTCCTCATCTGTTTCAACAGTATTTCTCCCTCTGGTATAAATTTATTTTTAAGTACATATTTTGCATTTTCATTTAACTCTTCAGTAATTAACCACAATATTGCGCTACATCATTGAATCAAATAATCAAATTAAATATCCAACTATTATCTCTCATACTTTTTCAGATTTATTGTCCTTATTTTTTTGCCACTTAAGCTTGCTGTTGGGAATTCATTACAATCAGAATCAGGTCTACTATCACTCGCGTATCATAAAATTTGTTTTGTGGTAGCAAAACATAAAAGAAAAATCGCTACAGGTTATAATAAAAATGAAAATAAATGTGCAAAAGTGGAATAGAGGTAATATTCATAGGTTTACGGAGTATTCAGAGAACAGGCAGAGGCAAACAAACTGTTCCTAAAATGTTGAGTGTGCATCTTTAAGTTCCCATACTTCCTTTGATGGTAGTAATGAGAAGAGGGCATGTCCCGAATGGTGAGGATTCTTAAGGATGGATGCCACCTTCTTGAGGATGTCCTCTGGTGGGGTGATTTGTGCCCATGATGGAGCTGGCTGTTTACAACCCTCCTGTGCATTGGAGCCTCCATAACAGGTGGTGATGTAACCAGTCGGGATGCTTTCCACGATACATATGGATAAATTTGCTGGAGTCTTTGGGTATGTACCAGATCTCCTCAAACTCCTAATGAAGTATAGTCACTGGCATGCCTTCTTCATGCTTGCATCAATATGATGGGCTCAGCATAGATCCTCTGAGATGCTGATGCCCAGAAACTTGAAGCTGTTCGCTCTCTCCACTGCTGACCCCTCAGTTAAGACTGGTATAGTATGTGTTCTCTCAGCTGCCCCTTCACTCAACTCATTCTGGATGTTAACCAAACATCAGTTTACTGCCACTTCCTCTTATTGCAAATCCACTAGTTTGAGGCAGTGCTGCTGAATACTTTATTTACCAATTGAACAAGAGAACTCCTGAAGAAATTACCAGCATGTATGGAGGAAAAGATTCAAGCAGCTGATCGAAGTCAAAGCATGTGAAGAAATGCAGTGTCCTCATGATTCCTGGGCATCTTTGGTTCATGATCATTATAAGTGGAGGAGGAGTATTTGGTATAGTTATGGGATCCAGAGAAGCCCTGCATAAGTGGAGGAAGGAGAGCACTACTTCACAAACTGTTAGCCAGGGCCTGGCTTGTCTGGAAGAATCTTCAGTTCCCACATTGGTCTCATTAATCACTTCAGTAACCACATAGCTAGAATGGTGTCAGTCTTAATCCTGTGACTGACCAAGTGGAAGAAGCAGTCCTTTACTTATAAATATCAGTTTCTTTTTAAATTATAAATATTAGTTTATTATAAATATTAGATGCTGCCCTCATCCACATCTCTATTTCTCACACATTTGCCATCACCCCACCATAACAGGGATGGGGTTCCCCTTGTCCTCACTTACCACTCCATGAGTCTCCATACCCAGCACGTCATTCTCCATCACTTTCAGCATGTACAGCGGGATCCTATCACTAAGCAGGTCTTTCCTACTCCACTCCATTCGCTATTTGACCCTCTTGTCCGCTCATCCCTCATTACTGATCTCTCTTCTGGCACTTATCCTTGCAAGCGGAATAAATACTACACCTGTCCATACGCCACCTCCTTTAAGGCCCCAAGTAGTCCTTCCAGATGAAGGGTCGTCAGCTGTATCCGGCACTCCTGGTGTGGCCTCCTTTGCGTCAGGTGACACCCAAAGTACTGTAGATTAGTGATCACCTTGCTGAGCAAATTTGCTCTGTCTGCCAGAAAAGGCACCTTTTCCTAGTAGCCACCCTTTTCAATTCAACTTCCCATTCCAACATGTCCGTTCACGGCCTCCTCTACTGCCATGATGAGGCCACACTCTGGTTGGAAGAGCAACCGCTCATATTCTGTGTGGTTAGCCTCCAACATGATGGCATGACATCTGAGACTTTTGGAAATTTATCTCTGCCCCCTCTCTTTCAACTCCCCATTTTGATTCCCCTTTCACCCTTCTCATTTGCTCATCGTCTCCATTTGGTGCCCCTCCTCCTTCACTTTCTTGAATGGTTAACTATTATTTCATATCAGATTTCTTCAGTCCTTTGCCTCTTCCACCTATCCACTCGCAACTTCTTACTTCACTCCTCTGTCCCATCACCCATCTTCCCCCTCACCTGCTTTCATCTATCACCTACCAGCTTGTACTCCTTCCCATTACTCACTGTCTTATTCTGGCTTCTTTTTCCTTCCTTTCCAGTTTTAATGAAGTGTCTCTGCTTAAAATGTTGACTGTTTATTCCCCTCCATAGATGCTGCCTGACCTGCTGAGTTCCTCCAGCATTTTGTGTGTTGCTCATTAGTTTTTCCACTTATTAATGTTACCTATTCAGTTACTTAGCAAATTTTAAATTTTGCAAAATTCACACTTGGAATTGTGGTAGAAGCCCATGTACTTCATCTTAAAATATTTTGAACAGCTTTGAAAGTGGT
This sequence comes from Hypanus sabinus, assembly GCF_030144855.1. Taxonomy (NCBI): domain Eukaryota; kingdom Metazoa; phylum Chordata; class Chondrichthyes; order Myliobatiformes; family Dasyatidae; genus Hypanus; species Hypanus sabinus. The sequence goes on along the minus strand of NC_082713.1, from coordinate 26,237,624 downwards.
CTTCGAGCATGGCGTTATTTGGAATTATGGTCTTTAGTAAAAGACGATGAATGCTCCTCCGCAAAAATTTTAGATTGCTAGGGAAGTTAGAATAGTTATAGTTTCTCAAAATGCTGTCTCTACAATCACCTAGGGTGAATGGAAGAAACATCCAACATTGCAGGGTGTTTGGCAATGATGCGTTTCCATTGTTGACTTTGTTTCAGCTGATCCTTGCTTGAACGTTTCTTTATTCACAGAAACAGATTATACAACCCAGTATGTCTATGCCACTTCATCCCTCAAGCCTTCTCTTTGTCTTTCCTTATCCATCTAACATTTGTGTAAGATCACAAAAATACAACATAAATAGCACATTTTTGCTATTGTTTGATTCCTGGGGGATACATGGGTAAACTAAAGGGGATTAAGTGAAAGTGAAGAAATCCTGATTGCCACCAGATACGTTGCCACACAGCAGGCATTGCTTTTAAGTAACATCATTAGCTTACCAATTCAACTATTGCAAAGACCTCCACATTTTCTTCTGAAAATTACTATCTCATATTTTAGGATTACCAATCTCTTACATTTTCCTATAATCAAATCACTCTGCAACTTAAAATTTTGTCATCAACCTGACGTACATGTTTGTGGTCACCGGTAGAGGTACAGGTGAATATTTGATCTGTTTCCTCTACACCTCTTGATCTATGAACAGTAGAGCAAATACAATAAAGAGGCAACACATAAAATAAATGTTTTATGTTTAAGCATGAAAGTGATTATTGTGAATATTGTGTAGTCTGGTTGATGACAAAATTTTAAGTTGTAACTGTGATTTGATCTGATGTTAGATATCTTGATATTTAAATAAGAATCTATTTGTTGTTTTTATCGATTATAGTTTTCTTGCAGACATACTCAATAAATCCACTAACCATAATAGAATCAATAAAATACCATGTCAGCAGGGTGCAAAATTCAAGAAACTGTGCAAAGACAAAAATAAAGAAGAAATAATAATAATAATAAATAAACAACAAATATTGAGAGCTTGGAATGAAGAGTCCTTGAAAGTGAAACAGATTGTGGAACATTTCAGTGACGGGGCAAGTGAAGTTGAGTGGAGTTATCCCCACCTTTGGTTTATGTAGCCTGATGGTTGAGGGATAGTGGTCTGAGTCCTGAGGCTCCTGTATCTTCTATCCGGTGGCATCAGTGAGAAAAGAGCATGACCTGGGTGGTGGGGGCACCTGATGATGGTTGCTGCTTTCCTGCAACAATTCTCCATGTAGATATGCTCAGTGATGTTGTGGGCTTTACCCGTGATGGACTGGGCCATAATTTTTGTGGGATTTTTCATTCAAGGGCTTGATGTTTCCATACCAGGCTCAGGCTATGATGCAGCCAGTCAGACTCCTAATTATGTATATTACTGGAGTCTGTCAAAGTTTTAGATGTCATACTGAATCTTCACAAACACCTCAAGAAGTAGAGGTACTGTCATACTTTCATCATAATTGCACTTAGGTGCTGGGCCCAGGACAGGTCCTCTGAAATTGTAGCTCTGAGGAATTTAAAATTGTTGACCAACTCTACCTCTGATCCTCCGATGAGAACTGGCTTATGGACACATGAAGTCAATAATCAGCCCTGTGGTCTTGCTAACATGGAGTAAGAGCCAGATTTTCAATTTCCTACCTGTGTGCTGATTTATTACGACGGTGGTGTCATCAGCAAGCTTAAAATATGGCATTGGAGCATTGCTTAGCCTCAGAATCTCAGTCATAAGTGTAAAGCGAGTAGTATTGTTGTTAAAAGCAGACATGTAAATACAATGAAGCAATAATAATATGAGCATCAGCTGCCAGCTATTAGCTGTTGTGGTCAATTAAATCTTTACTGCCAACTTTTTACAGTAGCAAAGACTTGACATTTCAAATTGCCTCTAGGACCTTTCTTCAGGAAATTGTAAATCAGTCATATAACTCACTCAGTATAATGTTCAACCTTTTGTACTGTTTTGTTCTTGTGTCTTTGCAGCTCACAAATGTAATGGTTCCTTTCATGTTTAAATATGCAGTAGATGAACTCAACCAAATGTCAGGTAGTGTTTTGAACCTCAATGATGCAACCAATACAGTCATCACCATGGCAACGACTGTTCTTATTGGCTGTAAGTAAAATATTTTAATTTGCTTGACAGATGTTGACTGACTTGCAGCTACTACTAAATAATTCTGATGATTAGAATTGCAGGGATTTATCTTCATGTTGCATAAATGTGTTATATAATTGGAGGCTGTTACTGAAGTGATTTTTTTTGAGAGTATCACTGTATCAAAGTGAGTCATGTAAATGTTTCAGTTGGAAATAAATAAATAAATAAGACATGCATGTGGCAAATAGCTATCTGAAAAAAAAATAATTGAAGCATCATATATGCGCTCACTGAGCAAATACACTGCAAATTGATTAGGTTGAATTCCCAGACCACCATGTCATGATCCATGGACATTGTGATAGATGGTATCATGGAAGCATTGGGTTTATTTTACCTTGATGGATGTTTGGTGAGCTATCCAGTTAGTGGCATATCTCTGCTTTTTCCTTATTGCCAAGCTCTCCTTCATGTCAATAAATGTTTCAGGGAATGGATTCAAAACCAGGTAGCAATGTGGACAACTGGAATAAACATAAAGGAATCAGCATGAGGAAATAGCATTGCATAGATCCATTATATTATTGAAACAGCTTGCCAATAATTGGCATAAATTCCCCAGAAAGATTTCAGTTTGTAATGCTGGAATCGTCATATGGAGTCTGCAAGAACATTGATCAAATATCTTGTGCCAATTGCCATTCTTTGTTTTGAATGCACTGTGTGTGTTACTCACTCACTGATTTTTTAATTGTCTCTCCCTCCTTTGAGACTCTCAATTTTTTGCTGAGATTCAGTTACTCAGATATCAGCTGCTGTCCATTACATTGGATAAATTGTCATTTTTCAAGCAAGTTTCCCTGCTGAGAAGGAGTAAGTTTTGCCAATAATTGGATGGATCCAAGCTGAGTTATATCCTGTCCTCAAAAAAACATATTCACATGCACTTCGTGCTGGGCTTGCCAGAAAGTGATTATTACAGAGGTCCTTTTTTCAATATTTTGCATCTCTCTTCCAAAGCCTGCAATGCTGCAGCTGTTATCGGCTTGTCACAGCTCAGCTGAGATCAATATACTCAGACTGAAGATATTTGGAATTATTTTGTGCGTCAGGCATAGAATTTGCTGAGCTAGTTAAATTGTATTTTTGTTCAAATAAAAAATGCAATTTTGGTATACTATAGATTTATTTGCAAAATGAGGACCCTGAACCACACCTGGGGCACTATAGAGGAGATAGCCAAAAACAGACAGATGGCTGCCCATCTCTGCCCTAAACATAACAGACAGATCATGATAGATCTATTTAATATATTAATTTTGTGTTTACTTTTGAAATTTTGTAATTTTAGACTTGGAGCAGCTTTGAATTGCTGACTTAAATGTTCAAAATAAAATGCAATTTGAATCTTCTGAATTCCTTTGCAGATGGTGTTTCCAGGGTTTGTGCAGCTGCCTTCAATGAGTTGAGGAATGCTGTCTTTGGCAAAGTAGCTCAAAGTTCCATCAGGCGAATAGCTAAAAATGTTTTCCTCCACCTGCACAACTTAGATTTGGGCTTTCACCTCAGCAGACAGACAGGTGCACTCTCAAAAGCCATAGACAGAGGAACAAGAGGAATCAGTTTTGTGCTCAGCGCCTTAGTGTTTAACCTCGGCCCCACTACATTTGAAGTACTGCTTGTTAGCAGCATTTTGGTAAGTAATGTGTTTGTTTAAAACTGCTTTTTGGTACTTTGCTGAAAATGCCAACAAGGGTAGGTCTTACACCGTGAGCAGTAGAGCAAAGGGATCTGGGAATAGAAATCTATAATTCATTGAAAGAGGCTTCACAGGTAGACTGGGTTGTAACGAGAGTTTTTTGGCACATTAGCCTTCATAAATCATTTTATTGAGTACAGGAGTTGGGATGTTATGTTGAAATTGTATAAAACATTAGGGAGTCCACTCGTCCCCTCCATCCCTTCCCACCGATCTCCCTCCTGGCACTTATCCTTGTAAACGGAACAAGTGCTATACCTGCCCTTACACTTCCTCCCTCACCACCATTCAGGCCCCAGACAGTCCTTCCAGGTAAGGCGACACTTCACCTGTGAGTCAGCTGGTGTGTTATACTGCGTCCGGTGCTCCCAGTGTGGCCTTTTATATATTGGTGAGACCCGACGCAGACTGGGAGACAGTTTCGCTGAACACCTATGCTCAGTCCGGCAGAGAAAGCAGGATCTCCCAATGGCTACACATTTTAATTCCACGTCCCATTCCCATTCTGATATGCCTATCCATGGCCTCCTCTACTGTCAAAATGAAGCCACACTCAGGTTGGAGGAACAACACCTTATATACCGGCTGGGTAGCCTCCAACCTGATGGCATGAACATTGACTTCTCTAACTTCTGTTAATGCTCCTCCTCCCCTTCTTACCCCATCCCTGACATATTTAGTTTTTTTTCTCTCTCTCTGCCTGTTCTCCATCTCCCTCTGGTGCTCCGTCCCCCCCTCCCCTTTCTTTCCCCCTAGGCCTCCCGTCCTTTCCCTTCTCCAGCTCTGTATCACTTTCGCCAATCACCTTTACAGCTCTTAGCTTCATCCCACCCCCTCCGGTCTTCTATCATTTCGCATTCCCCCCTCCCCCCACTACTTTCAAATCTCTTACTATCTTTCCTTTCAGTTAGTCCTGACGAAGGGTCTCGGCCTGAAACATTGACAGTGCTTCTCCTTATAGATGCTGCCTGGCCTGCTGTGTTCCACCAGCATTTTGTGTGTGTTGTTTGAATTTCCAGCATCTGCAGATTTCCTCGTGTTTACAGAATAATGTAGTTTAGCTTGCAGCACAGTTGCAGATTGGCAGGTATGATGTTGCAGGCATCACTGAATCATGGCTGAAAGAAGATTATAGCTGAGAGCTTAAGGATACATATTGCATAGAAAGTACAAGCAGGAAGCCAGAGGGGGTGACATTGCTCTGTTGGTAAAAAATAAAATTAAGTCATTAGAAAGAGGTAACATAGGGTCGGAAGGTGTTGAATCATTGTGGATAGAGCTAAGGAACTGTGAGGGTAAAAAGACCCTGATGGGATTTGTATGCAAATCCCCACACAGTAGATCCCCACACGGGAGGTTGAAATTGTATGCCAAAGGGGCAATGTTACATTAGCCACTAGGGACTTCAATGTGCAGATAGATTGGGAAACTCAGGTTGGTGCAAGATTACAGGAGGAGGAATTCCTAGAGTGACTGCGATGTGGCTTTTAAGAGCTGTTCATGGTTGAGCCCACAAGGGCATCAGCTATTCTGGATGGTTGTTGTACAATGGTGGATGAACTGAATAAGTATTTTTGCATCAGTCTTCACTGTGGAAGACACTAGCAGTGTGGTGGAAGTTACTGGTGTCAAGGGGAATGAAGTGTGTGAAGTTACCATAACTAGAGAGAAAGCTGTTGGGGAAACTGATAGGTCTGAAGGTAGATAAATCACCTGATCAGATGCTGTACACCCCAGGATTCTGAAAGAGGTGGCTGATGAGATTGTGGAGACATTAGTAGTACTTTTTCAAGAATCACTAGATTCTGGAATGGTTCTAGAAGACTGCTAAATTGCGAATGTCACTCCACTCTTCAAGAAGTGGAAGAGGCAGAAGAAAGGAAACTGCTCAGTTCTGGTCGCCTCACTACAGGAAGGATGTAGAAGCCATAGAAAGGGTGCGGAGGAGATTTACAAGGATGTTGCCTGCATTAGGGTGCATGCCTTATGAAAACAGGTTGAGTGAACTCAGCCTTTTCTCCTTGGAGCAATGGAGGATGAGAGGTGACCTGATAGAGGTGTATAAGATGATGAGAGGCTTTGATCGTGTGGATAGTCAGAGGCTTTTTCCCAGGACTGAAATGGCTGCCAAAGAGGGCACAGGTTTAAGGTGCAGGGGAGTAGGTACAGAGGAGATGTCAGGGGTAAGTTTTTTACACTAAGAGTGGTGAGTGCATGGAATTGGCTGCTGGCAATGGTGGTGGAGGCAGATACGATAGGGTCTTTCAAGAGACTTTTGGATAGGTACATGGAGCTTAGAAAAATAGAGGGCTATGGGTAACCCTATTAATTTCTAAGGTAGGGACATGTTCAGCACAACTTTGTGGGCTGAAGGGCCTGCATTATGCTGTATGTTTTCTATGTTTCTATAAGCCAGTTCATCAGACCTCAGTGGTTGGGAAGATGTTGGAGTCGATTATTAAGGATGAGGTCTTGGGGTACATGAAGGCACAGGATAAAACAAGCCAAATCCTCAAGAGAAAACCTTGGCTGACAAATTTGTTGGAATTCTTTGAAGAAATAACAACCAGGATAGACAAAGGAGAGTCATTTGATGTTGTATACTTGAATTTTCAGAAGGCCTTTAAAAAAGGGGCCTGCTATACATGAGGCTGCTTAACAAGCTATGAACCCATGGTATTGTAGGAAAGATACTAGCATTGATAAAGCAGTGGCTGATTGGCAGGGGGCAAAGAGAGGGGAATAAAGGGAGCCTTTTCTGACTGGCTGCCAGTGTCTAGTGGTGTTCTACAGAGGTCTGTGCTGGGATAGATTCTTTATACTTTATATGTCAATGATTTGGATGATGGAATTGATGGCTTTGTTGTAAAGTTTGCAGACAATATGAAGATGAATGGGGGGGGGAGTTAGTTTTGAGGAAGTAGAGAGGCTACAGAAGGACTTAGGTTAGGAGAATGGGCAAAGAAGTAGCAGATGGAATACAGTGTCAAGAAGTGTACGGTCATGCACTTTGGTAGAAGAAATGAAAGGGTTGACTATTTTCTAAATGGAGAGAAAATACAAAAAAACTGAGGCGTAAGGGGACTTGAGAGTCCTTATGCAGGATTCCCTAAAGGTTAATTTGCAGGTTGAGCCTGTGATGAGGAAGGCAGATGCAATTTTAGCATTCATTTCAAGAAGACTAGAATATAAAAGCAAGGATGTAATGTTGAAACTTTACAAAGAACTGATGAGGCTTCACTTGGAGTATTGTGAGCAGATTTGGGCCCTTTTCTTGGAAATGATGTGCTGAAACTAGAGAGGGTTCAAAGAAAATTTGCTAAAATAATTCCAGGATTGAATGGCTTGTTATATGGAGAGCATTTGAGTAGAGAGTAGTGAATCTGTGGAATTATTTACCATAGGCAGCTGTGGAGTCAAAGTCTTTATGTACATTTAAGTCAGAGGTTGATGGATTCTTGATTGGTCAGGGCATGAAGGGATGTGGGGAGAAGGAAGGAGGTTGGGGCTGAGAATTGAATTGGATCAGCCATGCTGAAATGGTGGAGCAGACTTGATGGGCCAAATGGCCTAACTCTGCTCCTGTATTTTATGGCCTTATAGATAGGCCAAAGGGCCTGTTTCTGTGTGAACTTTCTATGATTGACCAATTTATCAATTCATAAGCAACTGAAAGCTGTTGAGTAATATTTACATGCCATACGGTTGTCATGTACTGCAAATAGACATGAATATAAGATCAACACTTTCCATTGGACCTGATGTCCACTGTAATAATCTTGATTTGGAAAGGCAGGTGAAGAGCCAAATGGGAAGACGTTCTGAAATAATGAAGCAAATTTGAATATCACTTTATTCAGATTGGTGTAAGAAATATACTATTAATTTTTTTAATCATGCCTGCATTTTCTGCAGATAATTGTAGTATTTTATCTGTACAATTTTGGTATTTATGTCATTTGGCTCAGCTTTGACAGAAGCGGGAGAAACTACATTAGCTATTTGCAGGCTAAAAGGATTAGGACACAGGTGGTTTGTGCATTGTGCTGTTTTACAATATAGCAGCTCTGAGACCTTGGCTTTGTGCTCAGCAAGTAATAGTCTGTTAGAGGTGTTTATTCAGAAAATAATATTGCATTCTAATTCCTATATAGAATAAATACAGGACATACAATACAATCATCTTTCTTTACATTCTTTGTGCCACTGAGTCAATACATTCTATTTACAAGCATCAATGCAATCTATGTTTATCTTTAAACAATATAACATGTCGTCTTTGGGAGGTGGTTATACAGGACCCAAGCCCCCTTTTATAGGCAGTAGGACTTTGGACTGTGTTCCTTTTCCACAATAGTCTTTAATACGGTGGCTGCAGTGAATTTCAGTTCATTCCTCAATACTGAGTCCTGCACTGTGGAATGTTATAATTATCAGCATTCACTTACAGGCACCTTTTTGCACTGAAAGACATACATGCTCTGAACAAGATCAAGTGTTGGGAAATGAGCTGAAGTATCAGGCAAAGGACTATTTATACAGAGAATGTATCAACAGGGACACTTAAAATTGTTGAGTCGTGGAGAGCCACACACCTTGGAAGTAGTCCCTCCAACCTGCAGAATCCATTTTTATCATCACCCATTTACAGTAATCTTAGACTGATCTTATTCTCCCTACATTCGCTCACATCCCACCAATCGCCCTGTCGATAACCCTCCTCTCCCATTCCAGCACCCCACCACCGATTCTACCACTACCATTTATATTGGCCAATTAACCTGCCAATGAGCACATCTTTGGATGTGGGAAGAAACAAGCCCCCAGAGGAAACCCGTGTGGCCAAGAGGAAAAATTCCATACAAACAGTACTGGGTCACTGGAGCTGTGCTTTTTGGTTGGATCTTTGTGCACATTTGCATTCTAAAGAACATGTAAACATGCTTATTTCCTTGTGCTCAGCTGAGAGAGGTTGCTTGGTAAATGTTGGAAATTCATTGTGCAGGAAATTAAAATCTAAACATGTATACTCTCAATTCACAACGCACCAATACCGTTTAAACTATCATCTCTTGTTGTAGAGTTGGCCAGATAAGAACTGCTATTGATTCTCCTAATATTCGCAAACTTAATTGACCCCTGTTTTGAATAAATGGTCTATAGTTACTAAGTCTCAATAGTGGATTTTTAGCATTTGGCCTACCACTTGTCTATAGTTTCCTGTTTTGTTTTTTTTAAGTAGTGGAGTTACAGTTGTCAGAGGGTAAAGTGAGGAGGGTGTGGATTGTTTGACCATGGCCAGCTTAGGTTTTGAGTTGATACCAAATACAGTAGATCTCTGCTCAGGAAGCCCTGGACTTCTGAACACAGCTCCTCCCCCAGCCCCCATCCTAAAGTCCAAGATTCCATTGAGTTCATCGTGGGAATAGTGACCTGGTGAAGAGTGCCCAGGTACATTTGCACCAATCTTCTGCTTTATCCAAGGTGGACTGATGTATGAGTAGTGACCCCATGTATGTTATTCTGAGAGCAAGGCTCTGGTATACAAGGCCAATGTCCATTCTTGGTGCGAGCTTCACCTCAGTGAATGCCAGTTAGGCGTGGACCATCAGCTCATTTTGCTTTCTACAGTTGGGGAGGAATGTTAGTTGGTGGATGGCAAGTTAAGGCAACAATCTGACCCCATAGTCAAGAAAGTGGTGATTTAAGATGTGAATATGATCACATATTCAAGTTTCTGAATGTATGGAAAGCATGTCTTTTTTAAGAAAGTAGATAATAGAGACTATTTTAAAAAATATTCAATGTGTTTGTATTAAGTATTAAACATTTCCATCATCACTTAGGAATTATTGTCTCAGTGAATAAGTTGTTGTTTGCTACCCAAGTGAATCATCATGCGACAACAAAATTCTTAAGTTTATTAAAAAGTACTTCATTAGATAGAGTGGTTTAAACTATCGTAGCCCAAGTCTTCATCACACCCTTCACAGATGTATTCAACCAATACATTTACTATAAGTTTTATTAAGGTTTATAGTTTGCAATTTATTGGCGTTCCCCTTGCCTATCTATAATTAACTCTTGATATCCAGTGGCCAAAGTCTAGTACCTAATAAATTTAATCATTGAGCAAACTAAGTCAAGAAAGATTTTTGAAATACATATTTATCTTCACATTAATCTGCATTTTTCATATTTGGTTTAATTTGTTCAAATCACTTACATTTTGATTAATAAATACTGTTTTCACTTCTTTTTTGCAGTACTTTAAATGCGGTGGGTCATTTGCATTAATAACCCTGGGGACTTTGGGTGCATATTCAGCTTTCACCATTGGCATTACTCAGTGGAGGTACTGTGGAACTAACATTTGCATTTTACTTTTCTTCATTCACGCTAGTGTCCTTTTGGTGGCAACTTTGTAACTTCAGCATAATTTCTCATTTGTAGAACTCGGTTCCGAATCAAAATGAATAAGTCTGACAATGATGCTGGCAATGCTGCAATAGATTCTCTACTGAATTATGAAACTGTGAAGGTACAATGCTCTGAATTCAGTTCTGTTGGATTCTGAATAGTTTTTTAAAACAATCTTTTCCCTTGTTCTAAGAATATATATACACACTTAAAATTCTGGCACCATTCTGCAAAATTTCAAGTAGTACAGAAGTGTAAAGGTTGAGACAATTCCCCCTAGCATGAGCTGTATGTTATGATTGTGAATACAATCCAGTTAGAGAAAACATGAATCAGTCTCTTTTGATTTTCTGAATAACAATAAACATGATCTGGCGATAATATTTGTGTCTATATCCAAGATACTCTGAAAAGTGGGTATTTGGCCGATCCAAAAACAAATGCTTCGGATTTCCATGGAAAGTCTCAAGCATGAAGCTAGTGTCCTGCCCATGGGAGGATCTGGGCACAGATTGGTGCTCCTAGTGAAACAGGAAATCATTTCAGAAAATATCAAAATAATTTAATTGTGCAGTAAGTCAGAAATGTACTGCATTCTGAACAACATCCTTCAGATGTTTATTTATGCTTCGTACTATGTAACTTATTCGCTCTACATTTAATAGACTTTAATAACTGAGTTATTGATTGACAACCGTGCTAAAATAAAAATTCCAATTGCAGTATTTCAATAATGAGAAGTATGAGGCAGAGAGGTATGATGGATTCTTGAAATCTTATGAAGATGCGTCTCTGAAGACTACCTCAAGTCTTGCAATATTGAACTTTGGTCAGAATCTTATCTTCAGCCTTGGTTTGACTGGTATCATGTTACTTGCAAGTCAAAGAATCTTGGAAGGTACTGTTAAACTTATTAATGTGTTTTATGCTTGATAATCTGTACTTTCTTGTTTTCTTTTGGGAAGAACTCCCACATTCTTCATTAAGGTGCAGTTTCTATAACTCATTAAAGGCCTGTTAGAGAACTTGGATTGTTTAGTGTCGGGAGGTAGCTGATTAACACCTATGCTGTGGCTGTGTGTAAGATCACAGGTGTGATTTAAGTACTGGTGAGAATGCTGTTTCACAATTCTCAATGAACATGTTGATTACATTGATAAATACACAATTATGTTGATTTTTCTGTGGACAATCTGACAGGCTGGCAGTATTCAGCTGGCAATGGAGATACCAGTGGTCAGAAAAAGAAAGAAGCAAATAAGTATGTGAAACATATGGGATTAGACAAATTAGTTCTTCATTGACACCTCTCTCCCTTTATCTGTTACGGAAATGGAAATAATTGGAACTTTTTTTTGATGTGCTGGATATCCTTTTATTAATTGTCAAATGCAGGGGTAAAAAAAATCTTAGGATTTCATTGACCAATAAACAAGTAATAATCTGAAAAATTTAGGATCTTCTTCTTGCAATGCCAAAATTCCTCATGTAAGCATACCTAATGCTGTGACTGCATTTCAGTAACAGTGTATAAAGTGCTTGTCAGACATTTTATTTAACATTGAATTGCTTGATTATTATTTCTCACCAGCTTCCTTTCTGTCTGATTCAAATGAAATGAAAAAGCGAGTGTAACAGGACATGCTTTAATATGCCAGATTTCTAATTATGATTAATATTGTCTTTTACAGTATAATCATATGTCATTCTGGATAAAGAGTTAGATAAACTCATCACCATAAATTGGATAAGCAAACATTTAATTCCAAAATATTTAAGATAAAATGTTTTTTGTTTGTCTTACTTGAGCTGAAATGGAAAAGCAGAATGGTAATTTCTTGTAATGTTCCATTCACTTTTGTAGGTACACTGACAGTGGGAGATCTGGTGATGGTAAATGGACTACTTTTCCAATTGTCTCTTCCCTTAAACTTTCTGGGGACTGTGTATAGAGAGACACGGCAGGCACTGATAGACATGAACACATTGTTTACTTTGCTAAGCATTGACACAAAGATTAAGGTAAGATGGTGCAATTTTACAAAATTAGTGATGTAGGCTCTGAACTTATAAGTTCTGAATTTTTGGACTGAAATTTATATATGATCATGTAAAAATTAAATAGATTTTTGATTGAATATTTAAAGTAAATAATCCAGTAATTTCCAATTACTGTATCTGAAGAGGCACCATGGGTTTATTTTTGTAAACTAGAGGTAGTTATATCATTGGGTGTAATGCAACTTAATGGTTCTTTTTGTGCTTTTCTAGGAGGCACAAACAGCTCCACTACTTCAAGTTATTCCTGAAAATTCTACCATCACTTTTGATGATGTTTACTTTGAATATCTGGATGGCCAGAAGGTCCTTGATGGAGTATCATTTGAAGTTCCTGCTGGGAAAAAGGTGGCAATTGTAGGTGGTAGCGGTTCAGGGTAAGTATAGTGGTAGTCTTTAGAAATGTTTTCTAGATTTTTCCCTTTTTTTTTAATATCTATGTTTTGCATGCTTTTTGTATGTTTTCTCCTACTCTTATATGGGAGTGACCAATTACCTTCCCCACTGGTTCAGTGCTATGTTGAACCATTGGTATCATTTGGATAGGTATGGACAAGAACTTGTACCAGATAATTTTTTTTTTGCAGAAATGTACTTTAATTCTTTTCTTTCTTCACCTCTAGCTTACTTATGCCTATCACTATGTGGGGGCATTTGGTAATTAAATTTTCAACAGCCTTTCTATCTGCAAACTTTCCTGGTTTTCCAAAACAGCTTTTTGACCAAAGTCATTCACAGTAAGGAAGTTAATTAATATCCTGGTACAGTTGCTGAGCAACTTAATTTGGTGTTTTTTTTTAAAGTAGTATTCTTATTCCTAACATGTTTCACATTATAGAAGCAAAAGAATTATTGTTGTTTTGTAAAAGAAAGACTGTTAGGGAAGATGCATGCAGGATTATTCTGAATCTCTTAAAATGCAAATAATAATTATGCTAAAAACTAAATGAGGTATTGGATGAAAGATGGCTATTCAGCCCATCCATGTTGGTGTCCTTCATTAGCTAGATCAGTATTTCCTTTTGCCCTTCCCTCTGTGCCTGTCTAGCTTCCTTGTAAAGCATTTGTACTGTTTGCCTCAGCCTCTCTTTGTGATCTCCCGTTTTACAGTTTTGCAGCTCCTCAGTAGAGGAGTTTGCTTGCATACTCTGTTGAGTTTAATAAAGATTTATTTTATATTTGCGATTCCCCTTTTGGGACTTCATCAAAAATGGAAGCTTTTCCCACTACATGTATTCTTGAATACTCACCCATCGGACAACATTTTTGTGTTCTCTTTTCTAGAGAAAATATTTCCGGTCTGTCTAGCCTTAATTCTGATTTCTTCATAATAATGTATAATATCAGAAGTTTCTGTATAAGTGCAACAGAATAACTTCAAAATGCACTCCGGTGGCTTTTTGTTTGCCATCTGATAACTTATTGCTACTTTCAGTGTTCCCGTTAAGACTCCTCTTTGTTTCTATAAATTTAGATTCTATCTGAGTAGCGTGTGATTTCCTGAGTTTTTTCACCAGGATGCACTGTTGTGCACTAATCTGCATTAAAAATTATTTGTCGTTGCATGTCCAGTCTTATAAAACAAATGTGACAAACTTTACCTTTAAATTTACTGTCAGTTTTAAAATTATTTCTGATGCCCATCACCAGACCTCTGTACAGGCAGTCCCCAGGTTATGTACGAGTTCCATTCCTGGGTCAGTCTTTAAGTCGGATTTGTACATAAGTCGGAACAAGTACATCCGGTATTATTTAGCGTCAGTCAAACGTTTGTCTTAGTATATAGTATATATTTTACCTTTCTATGCATATAAAACACTTAAGAAACGTATGTATTCCAATAATTAAACCACTGCGTTGCTTAGTAATAATTGTAGCTTTCATCGGGGCAGGGCCTTTCACAAGCTCCATTATTCTAACTTTATCCATTATCCTTTAAAATTGTTCCAATTGTTGACCGACTGTAGCCTAACGCTTTTCCAATAACCGATGGCCTTTCACCTCTTTCCAAACGCTTTATTATTTCCACTTTATTTTCAATTGTGATCGCTTCCCGTCAATGGAACAGAAACACTGCAGGCGACGGGTCCCGACCTGCGCTGGCTCCCAAGGTCCACTGGGTCCTAAGGACCACGGCGCTGATTTCCCCGGGTCCTAAACTGCACCGCGCTGAGACAGTTTAAATGGGACAAGTGGGGGCTGTGCTGGATGTGAGTATTTGATCCTCCACAATATTCCGCGTGGGACTTTAAACAGGAGGTGGCAGTGTTTTTTTTTACAAGGTCGAGTTGCGAGCTCGACATCAACCCAGCACGGATGGTACGGGAGTCACCAGATCAACATCAACCCGTCACGGGAGCGGTCTGTCACTAAATCGAACTCAGGAACCTCCGTTCTCGAGCCTGGTGCTAATCTCATTGCGCCACCAGCCGACTGGAACGGGGGGGGGGGGGAGGGGCGCAGGATCAGGGTGAATCTTACTACGTAAAATTTAAGCCAAATACAAAGTTAAACACTCAACACAGTGTCAACGGCAGAAACTTAAAATGGCGGACGGCGTCCTCCTTCCTCGGTTCGTAAGTACGAGCTGTCAGTAAGTTGTACGTTTGTAACTCGGGGACTACCTGTATTATAGAAAAGGTGAATTAAAATATTCCACCTCTAAGCACTATGTAATTCCACAACCCAGATTTCAATGCCGTCTTAGTAGCTATATTTGTTTACTGATTTGTATCCAACTTGCAACCAATTCTGTTACTTGACCCTCAGCTCTGCATGAGTCTTCTGAATCTTTCTATACCATTTAGTGGTACCCCACTGAATGTTACAGAAAGATTCACATAAACTTGCTTAATCCTGTACTGTTTTTTTTTCTTCTACGATCTAGTAAGGCTGATCTAGTCTGCTTCCTCTAGGTAAGACTGACTAGATGGTTATCTGTTTTTGATATTCTATTTTTTATTTGTATTTTGTATTCTCACAAAAATGTTCATCCGTTTTCTTAACACCAACTTTAAGCTGACTGCCCTATAATCTTCTGGACCACTTTTTTTAAAAATAGAAAACTGATATTAGTGTTCTCAGGCTTGTTTCAATACTTGTGAATATACTTCGTCTGGATCAGTATCTTATTGCAAAATTGATTATTAATAATTTGTATCTGAATTATCATTGTATTTTTTAATCTTTAAATGCTTGTCCACCTAATTATTTACTAGTGAGACAATCAAGTTTATAGTTCTGAAAATGATAGGAAAGAATTCTCTCGTACAGTAATTAGTCATTTGTACTGTCGACTCATTTGCATTCATTTTAAATAACAGTACAATATTTATCCTTTGAATTAGAAAAAGTACAATAGTGAGGTTGCTGTTCCGCTTCTATGAACCTCAGAAAGGGAACATATATGTGGCTGGCCAGAATATTAAAGATGTCAGTTTGGAAAGCTTACGGAAGGCCATTGGCATTGTACCACAGGTAAAGATCATCATGTGACAAAACAGCTTTTTAAAAAAATCTGCTCTTGCATATATTGTGTGTAGTTAAAACTTTATTTATGCAGTTTCCAAATCTAGCCTCTAAAGTGAAGGAACATCTAAATCTAGATCTGATATCCTTTGACTTTGGGGAGAAATGCAAACTGATGTATAGTGCTAACTTGCAGAACAGTTGTCATACTCAAAACAAGTGAATAAATTAAATTTCATTGCCTTAAGAAAATTATCAGTCGAATTGTTACGCACAATAGTGGTCTGAATTATTCTTGCTTTGGGCGGTATTTTGAAATTGGAAGCCCAATTTGAAGCTGACTACAATGACAGATGGTAGTTTGTTGTTTATCTGATTTAGAATAACTTAGTTGCATAAATGCATTAGCTATGATGAGATGTTCATGCAGTATTCATCTTGCATGCTAATCTTAGGATTCAAAAATGCTGGTGTCTTTGAATGTAATAAATCTTTAAGGAATGCATTTAGTCCATTTTCCATTTTGAAACACAGTAGTGTTGGCTGGGATATTAGATGCTGTGTTTAGATGCTGTAGGCTTTCTGCAGACATTTCTGTCCAAGTGCTCTCTTTGAATATTTTAAAAGTAGTGATGCTGGAAAGGCCACAACATACTCACTGGCTCTTGTCATTTCCAATGATGTACTTGCTTTTAAGCACTTTAGGACACTTTTCTAGGACACTTTTTCTGCAAGGAATAGAAATAAATATTGGGACTATTATGTAACATTTCTCAATCCTTTGGCCATTATTCAGTGTCACTGCAGAAAGTTGGTTTGTACACTGTTTTTTCTGCTTGAACAATGGCATTTGGATCTTTGGAGGAACTGTTAAAACTTATGAAACAATAACTTCTCCACAACAATAAATAGAAGAGACTACAGTTGCGTATTAGTGAGTTTTCATTACCAATTAAATACTTCGCCAAATCTCCCACACTGTTACTTTCACAAATTACTTGCACAAGATTTTGTCAGGTAAATGATTATTGAAGAAATAGTGAACTTAAAATAGTCTGAATTATTTTAGGGGGACTTTGTCAAAATTTTTATGGATATAACACCAATTGTATTAAAGTATAACTTTATTTGCTTATTGTCAGAATTTTACTATCCAGCAAACCATACCATCTATTAATTATGATTTATTTTCTATATAATCTTTTCTGATGAAAAGTCATCATCCAAAAATGATAGGTTTCTTTCTGTCTAAAAATTCTGTCTGACCTGCTGATTATTTTCAGTGAACCTTTTATTTCAAAATAAATATCATCTTAAACCAGACATTATCAAGGGACTCCATTGAAACAATAGTAAATACATTCTTTTATGGATTCCACTTTAAATATACTCGATAACTTGGCCTCCATAGCCGTCTGTGACAAAGAATTCCACAGATTCACTACTCTCTGGCTAAAGACATTTCTTCTCATCTCTGTTCCAAATGGGTGCTATCTATTCTGAGGCTGTGCCCTCTGGTCCTAGACTCACTCACTATAGGAATTATTCTTCCCACATCTGCTCTATCCACACTTTTCAATATTCAGTAGGTTTCTTTGAGATTCTCTCTCTCTCCACCCCCTTCCCCCAAGTCTTCTAAACTCCAGTGAGCACAGACCTAGAACCATCAAAAGTTCCTCAAATGTTAACCCATACATTCCTGGTATTCTAGTGAACCTCCTCTGAACTCTTTCCAGTGCCAGCACATCTTTTCTGAGATAAATGGCCCAAAACTGCTTACAGTACTCCAAATGTGGTCAAACCAATGCCTTATACAGCCTCAGTATTACATCGTGACTTTTATATTCTAGTACTCTCGAAAGAAATGCTAAGGTTGCATTTGCTTTCCTTACCACCAATTCAAAACCTGCAAGTTAACCTGTAGGGAATCCTGCACAAGGATTCCCAAGTCCCATTGCATCATTGATTTTTGAATTTTCTCCTTGGCCTACTCTGTTATTCCTTATACCAAAAGTATATGATCATGCATTTCCCTATACTATATTCCATTTGCTATTTCTTTGCCTATTTTCCTAATCTAAGTTCTTCTGCAGACTTTATGCTTCCTCAACACTATCTGCCCCTCCTCCTATCTTCATATTGTCCACAAAATTAGCCACAAAGCTGTCAATTCTGTCACCAAGAGCATTAACCTATAATATGTAAAGAAACAGTCTCACCACGGACCCCTGCAGAATACCAATTGTTTCCGGCCACCAACCGGAGAAGGTTCTATTTCCACTCTTTGCCTCCTGCCAGTTAGCCAATCAATCATCTGTCCATTCCAGTACATTTCCTGTAATACCACAGGCTCTTGTTAAGCAGCCTCATGTGTGGGCACCTTGTCAAAAGGCCTTCTGAAAATCCAAGTAAACATCTACTGACTCACCTATGTCTGTCCTGCCTGTTATTTCCTCAAAGAATTCCAACAGATTTGTCAGGCAAGATTTTCCCTTAAGGAAATCATGCTGATTTTTGGCCTATTTTATCATGTGACTCCAACTACCGTAAAACCTCATCCATAATAATAGACTCGAACATCTTCCCAACAACTGAAATCAGGCTAACTGGCCTATAATTTCATTTTTTCTGCCATTACTCCCTTCTTAAATAGTGGAGTGACATTTGCAATTTTCCAGACCTCTGGAAGCATTCCAGAATGTAGTGATTCTTGAAAGATGGTTACTAATGCCTCCACAACGTGTTCCACTACATCCTTGGTTATAAGAGGACATGGGTTTTCTGTTATCAAGACGTTTTGTTTTTGGCATCATTTTGAAAATGAAAACATCAGGTTTAACTTTAATAAGGTGAAAGCTCTTCTGTCTATTATAGTTTCATACTTGTCATTGTGTCCAATTGATATTTTAAACAGGTTTCTTTTACATTTGGCTCATCTGCTCCCATTTTCACCAAATTCAAGGGGTAGCGATGAGCCCCAGCTATGCCTACCTTTTTGCTGGCTGCATGGAACAGTCCTGGTAATGCTCCCCAACTCTGTCTGCTCTAGTTTGATGTCTGCATTGGCGCAGATTCACGTCCCAATGCTGAGCATATCATTAACTTAGTTTCCAAGTTCCACATTGCCCTTAAATTCACTTGGTCCATTTCTGACACCTCTCTGCCCTTTCTCAGTCTCTCTGTCTTCATCTCTGTACACAAACTGCCTACCATTATGAATGAATGAATTAAATTTTTATTTCGGTCAGTACAAATATACCAAAAAGCATAATTTTCAACGATGATTTCATAAAACAAATTTAAAACAGACCGAAAGGGTGTAGGCTGAAGCTACAGCTTATTACGCCTACCCCTTTTACTTATACAAAAACATATTTGGCGTCAATCATCACATCAAAACAAAAATTTCATAATCTTCTAACACAAAATCCAATTCCAAGTATCATTTATTTACATTATCCCATTCATTTTAAAGCATGTATTTTATATTTGTTCATTAAATTATTTTAAAATAATTTTTTAAACTTGTTAAGTGTGGTGCATGTTTTTAAATTCTCACTACAACTGTTCCATAGATTCACCCCTCTGACTGAAATATAATAATTTTTTACATTTGTTCTTATCCTTTGTTTTTGAAATATATATGTTCCTCTCAAATCGTGTTTTCTCTCATTTTAAACAATCTTTGGATACTTTGTGGTAACTGTTCATTTTTTACTTTATACATAATTTGTATTATTTTAAAATCTACGAAATCTCTGGATTTTAAGATACAATTGAATAAATAGTGATTTGTTGGCTCATAATAACTTGTCTTACAATTCGCATGGCTTTCTTTTGGAGTCTTTTGTAAACCTACTGATTTCCATGGCTATCTTAACTATATTTCTTCCCACTCTGTCTCCTGAAAAATGCAATTCCTCCTTCGCTCCGGCATCTGTTGGCAGGACATCAGGATTGTCCTCCATCCCCTAAGAATAGGGTTTCCTCCATTTGATGCTGCCCTCATCCACATCTCCTCCATTTCCCAGACATCCACGCTCACCCCTCTTCCCGCCACCCTAACAAGGATATTGTTCCTTTTGTCCTTACCTTTCACCCCATCAGCCTCTGCATCCAACAGAATGTTTTCCGCAACTTAAAATTGGCCGAACATTTTAATTCCTATCCCCATTACCATTCTGACATGATGGTCCATGGCCGCCTCTCCTGCCATGAAGAGGTCACTCTCAGGGTGGAGCCACAGCTCTTCGTGTTCATCCAGGTCGCCTCCAACCTGATGGCATGAACATTGATTTCTCCTTTTGGTAATTTGTTCCGCTCCACTTTTCTCTTCTATTTCCCACTCTGGCCTCTTACTCCTCCTCCTCACCTGCTTATCACTTCCATCTGGTGCGCCTCTTTCTTCCCTTTCTGCTATGATTCATGCTGCTCTTTTATCAGATTCCTCCTACTCCAGCACTTTGCATTTTCCATCAATCACTTCCCAGCTTCTTTCTTCACCCCCCTCACCCAACCACCAGGCTTCACCTCTCTCCTAGTTTGTCCTCCTCCTCCTCCCACTTTTTTTATTTTGGTATCTCCTCTCTTTTCCAGTCCTGATGAAGGGTGTTGACCTGAAAATGTCAACAGTTTGTTCATTTCCATAGGTGCTGCTTGACCTGCTGAGTTTCTCCAGCACTTTTTTTGTTTTGCAACAGTCTTAATTTCCTTTCTGTATCCATAAGGAATCATTCCTGAAAAGCTATTCTATATTAAATGCTCATTCTGAGAATAAATGAATGAAGGTTTGAATTACTGTAGGAAGCCCATTTTTTGTCACAAGAAATGGAGTCTGTAAGCAAAATTTTAATTAAGATTAAGTGAAACTCTTGTGATTGTTAAATGCATTGAAAATTGAAATTACTTATTTTTCTCGCCTGATAGGATGCTGTTCTGTTCCACAACACAATTTTCTATAACCTTCAATATGGGAACATCAATGCAAAGGCAGAAGAAGTATACCATGTTGCTAAGATTGCTGGCCTTCATGACTCCATTCTCAAAATGCCACATGGTTATAACACTCAAGTTGGTGAACGTGGACTAAAGCTTTCTGGTGAGTTAAACAACAACTGAAGATCCTAATTTGATTGTGTGGACATTGTTGTACCAATACTTTTAATGGTTGAATTTACCCTAAATATGTTTGCTAAATTTTCATCATTGTTGAGGCCACTAGGTGGGGCTTGTTACCAATGAGACAATGTACATTTTGCATCTTTTATCTGTGGAAATGGTGACAGACCATTTAATCATTAAGTTACATTAATTGAGTTTCCTTTGGATTTTGGACTATGAATAGCCAAGGTACAAAAAATAATAGCAGGTCAACAGCAGGATTCGATACTAAGTTTTCATCATGCATTCTTCTGTTATTGTGTTGAAGTTGAAAAGTTTGCCATTATGTTGGCATGCAACGCAGTATGATAACTGCTGGCGTTGAGCCATGGTGAATCAGTTGTGTATAATGCAATTAAACCGTAAGGATTTATTTGTTTAGGCTGCACACTTAAGGGCAGCTACCCTATGCCTTGCATCACAGCACTCTGTCCAATTATGACTCTATGTCAAAGTTATCCCTTTTGCATCTTTGACGCTGAACTAGCTTTGCCAAATACATCTTTAAATAAACTGCGAGCAGAATCTGCCTTGTCTGCTTATCTACTGAGGATTAACCATGAAATTATGAATTACACCCAAGAGTTCTGCAACATTTTTAACTTGAATGTCGGTTAGAAAATGTTCCCATAATGGATTTCTTTCGTAGTTTTAATGTTTGTAATTATGCAAAGGTAAGAATGGCTAAGCATAGCTTCTTGAAACACAGTACAATTTCGCCATCAATGTGTGTCTGCTCCTGGGACTTAATGTTTTTAAAATTGCCAGCACCTATGTATTCTTTACACCCTTCCTGCCACCTTGATCTAGAAAAAAAAGTTTTAATTTTGCATTTCTGAATAACTTCATTGTGGGAAATTGTCAGCCCTTCCAATCTACAAAATTAGGTGTTGTGCGAAAAATAAAAATGCTGAGGATACTCAGCAGATCAGATAGCACCTGTGAAGAGGGGATAAAGGTATTGGCTGTTTAATCTTTCATCAGATAGTGACATCAAGATGAAACATTAATTTTGTTTCTTGTCTCGTATGACGCATTAGGTATTTGCAACACTTTGTTTTTATTTCAGGTTTCTAGCATCTGCAGCTTTTAATTTTTCCCAGTTTGTTTTTCAGATATAGAATTGAGCAAATGACATAGATGTTAAAGATTCTCTCTACATTCTCAGTTTTGGTGGGGGGGGGGGTTGAGGGTGGGGAGAAAGAGGGAAGAGCTATCCCATTTGTCTTGACTGGTATTGATTCCTCAGTTAACAACACCTTTTTTAAAAAAAATCATTATATAATTTCTGCACATTCTCACTGCCAGATTTCTCTCCCTAGGCTAAATTACTAGTTACAAATCAAAATGATTCACAGCGACAAAACATTGATTCTTTACCAAACAATGTAGCATCTGCATAAAGAAACTGGAGGCAATTGTGTGGAGGATTGTTTGTTTTCTCTGCTAAATTTAAAAGAATAGAAAATGAGATTTTTATCCAGGTTCTTGAATAAACTCATTTCTTCCAATAATTCTGTTGTCATTTTTTCTTCCTCACTGACCAAAAGTAATGTTCCGATGAATACTTTAGATATAAAAGGATGTAATTACTAAAATTCTGTCATGTTCACTTTCCTTACCAGTTATTGGGCAGTAATTCCAAAACTTAACTACCATCCAGAAGTGTTGTTGATACAAGTAATTCTGGTTTTGGAAAAGTTAGAGCAACCACCATCTTGGAATATTTATGTAACTACGGATGATACATTGCTTTGGTCTTTTCTGTGGTCAGCAACAGAATAAGAAGTACTTTTTTCCTTCAAGAATATTCCATGTTACCACAGGTTGATCTTGCCACTTTAGCATAAAGAGCACTGCTGTTCACTGAATTCTTCATTTGTTAATGTTTAAATCTCTGTCCCTGGGCTAACGATAAATCTGAACTCCACCCCCTTCCCAACCCTGCCACTGAAGAGAAACCATTCTTTCTATTTAGTAACTCTGCTTAATTCTTGCAGATAGAATATCCATTATTTTTGTTTATGTTGAATGAGAATTTCAAACATGTGTAATTTGTGCTAGAAATCCTACTGTTAAAATTTTGCAAGAGATTCTTGTTTTGGTAAAATATTGTAACTTCCAAAATCTAACCCTAGTGAGCACAGTCGCAAGATTATCTAATGCAATATGAAACCACACCAGTGTAACTTGATACGAATGGTAAATTGTTCTAAGCTTTCAAATGCCAGTTTAAAGTTAAACCTTCATATTAAGATGTTTTTTCAAAACACTTTTTATAGTGCTTTTACTAGTTAAACCCATCTACTTGTGCTTCACCCTCATGTGTGGCTTCGGGAAGAACCAGATAACTTCAAATAGATCATTGTTATTCAAAGTGTGGTCTTAATCTCTCAGGTGGAGAAAAACAAAGAGTGGCAATTGCTAGGACAATACTGAAAAACCCTTACATTATATTGTATGATGAAGCTACGTCGTCATTAGATGCCATAACTGAAGAGGTATGTTTTTCTGATCAAATATATAACACCAGATCAAAACCATCTCCAGTGCTACTGCGTAATAATGAATTTTATGTAAATTGTTTTAATTGGGATTAGTTCAACCTCATTGATTTGTATGCTAAGGTTAATTTTTGAATAAGCTATTGTATTCCATTTTGTTTAAGTTGTGTTGTTTTGAATTTTCTGGTTTTCTGTTTTCCTTGCACTAATGAGTGAACCAATTTCTACTCTCCACAGAATATTCTCAATGCAATGAGGGGCTTGATTCAACATCGTACATCTGTGTTTATTGCTCATAGGCTTACTACAATTGTTGATGCAGATGAAATTCTGGTCCTGGATAAGGTAGGCTAACCACATTTCAAGAATGCTTCAGAGCATATTGCTAATAAGTACTTTATCAATGGCCAGAATCCAAGCTGCAGTTTTTCCAAATATTATCTTTAGTAATCGTTAACCTCTGTAGTTTCCAGTACATCGAGTCAAAGTGACTTCCACAGCAGTTAAAAACCTGGCACCTTCACGAAAAGGAGGGAAAGCAACTGCAGATTTACTCAGCTCCATTAGTGACCCTTTATAAGCTACTCAGTAAGTGCGGGGATAGTCTATCTTTGTTATTCCACAAAATGAACACCTGCTTTGGAGTTCTTCATTCTTCATTGTCTCCAAACTGTGAATATAGGTCTTCTCAGCTGTGAAGACAGGGCATACTGCAAATAACCTATGGTGCCTTCACAAAGTTCACCAGATATTTTGTTGTATTTTTATAAGGAGATTGGAGTACATAGTATTAGACCTTGTGCGCCTGGTTAAAATCAATTTTCAAAATTAATATGTCTATCATTATGTACATTCAGTGGCCACTTTTATTAGGTAGGGAATGTAACCCAATGTGGTCTTCTCTTGCTGTAGTCCAGTCACTTCAAGGTTTGGCATGTTTTGTGTTCAGAAATGCTCCTCTGCCATGCCACTGTTATAATGTGGTTATTTGAGTTACTGTCACCATCCTGTCAGCTTGAACCAGTCTGGCTGTTCTCCAATGACCTCTCCCATTAACAAGGCATTTTCAGCCACATTACTGCCGCTCACCGAATATTTTTGCTTTTCGCACCATTCTCTGTAAATTCTAGAGACTGTTGTTTGTAAAAATCCCAGGAGATCTGCACTGACTGAGATACTCAAACCACTCCCCAATTTGGCACCAACAATCATTCAAAGATTTAAAGTATATTTATTATCAAAGTGTATAAGCAGTATACAACCCTGAGATTCATCTTCTAACACACACAGCCATGACACAAAGAAGCACCATGGAACCCGTTCAAAGAAACCATCAAACACCAAACGTGCAAAAAAAAGAACAAATCACACAAACAGCAAAAAAAAGGCAGGAAAACTCAATACAAAATATCGAACCACAAAGTAATTGAAACAGTTTAGGAATGTTCAGTTTACTGCAGTTCAATTTAGCACTGTGTTTGTTGACTGTAGGCTGCAGAGCCAGTTTGTTCCAATCAAAATTGCACAAAATAGCAATAAAAACAAAGAAGTAACCACAAACCAAGAGCATATCATAACATAAGCTACAGAGTCCAATCCCCAAACAGCATCTATTTAAACCTCGCACAAAAACCAAGACTCCAGCACCATCTTCCGGCAGCATCGAGTGAGAGGGACTGCAAGCAGACAGCGCTGAACATCCACTCATCTTCCGCTCTTGTCCTCGTTGATTTCAATCTTGCTTGACGCTTTGATTGGCAAGAAATGGAGTCAATCCTGGGCTTGCACCCTGTCTCCAGGCTTCTTGGCCTCAAGTCCACATGCTCCATTTGAAACCTCCTCAAACTCTCTCGGAGGCAGCAAAGCATGAGATTGCTCAATCAGCCCAAAAGCACACCACCAAAATGTAAGTCGGTTCCAATTGTGGAGAATCATATTTGAAAGAAGTAATAGTGATTTCCACAGTCAAAGTCACTTAGATCAAGTTTCCTCAGCATTCTAATGCTTGGTCTGAACCACAACCGAACTTCTTGACCATGTCTGCATGCTTTTGTGCATTGAGTTGCTGACACATGATTGGCTGATTAGATATCTGCATTAACAAGTTGGTGTACCTCAGAAAGTAGCCACTGAGTGCATTTGCTTTTCATAATCTGAGGTCCTCTGGATAGGCAGCAGGATATACTGGTAAGTTTGTCATTCGACAAGTAACCAGGAGGTTTGGGCTAACAATTCAGAGTTAAAATTACACTGTTGCAGTTCAGGAATTTAAATTGGATAACAACGACCAAGGATTAATGTGAATACCCATTCTGGTTCACCAGTGTCCTTGTCAATCTGGTTCATATGAGATTCCAAACTTAATCCTTAAGTGTGTTCTGGAATAGACTAGCAGCCCACTCTGTTCAGCGAAAACAACAGATGGATGATAAATAACGTCTGTGCCAGAGATGTTCCTGTCCTGAAAACTGCATAAGTAACATGATGAATCAGTTGTTACGTTGAGGTACTCATAATTTTGTCAGTTGTCACTAACTTGGGTCTTGTGATTTTTGCATTGAACTTCGTAATATCTTAATGATTTTTGGCAGGGTTAACTGACCACATATGTACTGTATAAGTAGGGCACACTTATTAAATTTGGTGCCACAGGTGAAAAGTGAGTTTGCATCTTTGGTACAGAGAAACAATCTAATTTATTTTGCATGTCCTGATAACTTGTACCACTTCAAATAAATCTTAATGAATGCATGGGGGGGGGGGGGTGTTGCATAGTAAAGAAAAATCGGGATTGAATTATTCCTAAAAATTACTTCTGCATTTTAAAAAAATAAAAAGCATTCACAGGATGGTAGATAACACTTAATAAAAATAACTAATACCTGAAATAGGTTGACCTGGCAATCCTATGTTCCTTACAAGTGGTTTTTACTCATGGATGGGGCTTCCTTATGATTGTATCAGCAAATAATCTAATAATTTAAGTTTTTGTATATTGGTTGCCAGCTTCAATCAAGTGGGCATTCAACTCAACTTTAGTTGTACTTTTACTTTGTAAACTCATTCCAGGCATCTGTCATTTTATATAAATCAAATACATTGGACTCTGGTTAATTGGGGCAGCTGTTTATTTGGGACAACTCAAAGAACAAAAACAAATCTAGAAAATAGCATTGATTTTGCTTGTTTATTTGGGACAAAATGCCGCTTAATTAGGACAGGACGCTGTTGCCAAACAGTTTTTACCAAGCATCAATCACAGCATGCTGTGTGGCTGTTAAGATATTACACCATGCTTAGAACAAACAGTTTTTAATTAGCATCGCTTGCATGTGATTGTTCACTAATAGTTGGTAAGTAATAAGTAGTAAGACAATTCATAACTGTTTTGCTCACTGTAGCTTCTAGCATTGAGGCTTGGAGATACCAGAAATGGCCATGAGTGAAAATGAAACGATTTAACTACTTCAAGTTAAGAACCACAAATAATTTGAAAGTATGAACAATCGTCTTATTGTTACAATGAAAATGAGGGTTTGGAGGATGCAATAGTCTAAAGTACTGTGTCTGCATTGATTTTGTTAATTTGTGGTCAATCAAAAGAAAAAGCAGTATGCTCGGGATGAATTTCTCAATCAGTAACTATTCGCAACAAATACAGTTTTATAATACAGTAGTAGAATTAGCCGTAACTTGTTCTATATATTATTTAAGTACAGTTAAAATGTTAGTTTGACTTTTTAAATACATTTTTAACTATTTCCATGAAACTTTGGCCTCTTAATTGAGACATTTTGCTTAAAACTTACAAACCATATGGGTGGATCATTACTAACATCTGATAACAAAGCTTTGTTTACTCAAGTATAAGTCTCCCAATGTTGTTATGACTTTTGTTTCTAATTTACTGCAGGGTAAAATTGCAGAACGGGGAACCCATTTGTCTCTCTTGAACAATGCCAACAGTCTTTACTCTGAACTGTGGCACACACAAAATAGCAGAGTGTTCAACAAAAATTCCAGTAGACTAGAAGTAAAGAGAGATGTGCCTTCCAAGGAAGAGGAAAGAAGAAAGTTATCAGAAGAGATTCTGAACAGTGTCAAAGGTTGTGGAAACTGCTCTTGTTAAAAATATTTTTATCTAGTATTTGGCAATTTGCACTGGCAGAGTTGTTAGATACCAATGTATAAATAGACCATTTTGAACAGCAAAATGGGAGAAACTCCTTTTTAGTAAAGATTTTTTTATTTTCGTAAACAAAATGGTCGAAATATTTTTGATTGGTAACCCTGATGCTGAGGGTCCTTTCATGGAACAACAAGTTGAAAATTGGTATCAAAAATCTATCAAATAAATATTCCATTGCAGCATCCATGTATTTTCTATGTATAATTTTCAAGGAATTGTACATAATGGGGGATTTTCGTGCATTACAGGTGTCTTTACTGAATTTCTGTAATGTAGTGCTGAACCAATACTGTATCAGTATTGGCATGGACCGCATTTTAGGAATAGTCATGGGAAGCTAAATTAGTGTTTGTTTTCACCTATGACTATGTTGGTAGTAACATTATAATCCTTGAGAAATAAATTGTGTAAATATTTAGAGTTGGATTCTGGTTTCAACATACTGTATTACCTATTGTAAAAGTTTCCAATTGGGCAGTCTACTAGAATACATAATGAAATAAGCTTGGGAATAAGACACAGCTGAACATTTTTTGGTCTTCATAAACAATATTTACTAATAATGCACATTTTGAACTTTGTTTACAGTCCTTTTATTATACATCCAGAATTATTTAAATAGCCCATTGATAACTTATTAGTCATTAATTTGAGATAAGATGCCAGGGAACTTTCAGGGAAAGTTTACCATTATAAAGGCTGTGAAGGAATTTGCCTTGGGTTATCTCTTGAGCTGTTTAGCCTGTATGTGTATTTGTTATGCTGTTGATTAAATATCCTACAGTTCTGTATAAATTCCTTTTCAGTCATCCACCTCTGCATTTTGTTCTTCATACTAAATACCTGTCTCAGTTATTTGAGAATGAAGGTGGCACTGTGTGACAAGTTACATAATGATAGGATGTGAATGCTATCCTGCCACTATTAGTACCTTCTGTAGTTTTTTTTTGTTTGGTTTGTCTTTGTTACCTGGTGGTGGGGTGGTGAATGGATTAAATAACTGTAATGAAACTGTTACTTCGTTTGGATGTTTAACACTCACCATCATTTGCACATTGTGATACTAGTTTATACAAAGCTTTTTAACAACTTCAAATTTATGATAATACCAAAATGTCAGAGTGATTTTTATGATCATTTAGTCTGATATAGAACTGATTCAGTTTTCAGTCTTGAATTCAGTTGATCTCGGAGTTCAACAGAGTAACCAATTGAATTATACTTTATTCATGTTTCTACTTCCACAACAAGGTATTGTACAAACTATTTTATTCTCTCTGAAACTAAATGTATTATGTTTTTAACTTCTTGCAATAGATAAAGTAAATGGGCCAGTTTCTCCGGCAGTATACTCCCTAGGCGGTGGGAAATATTAAATAGCACTGTGACTTTTTTTTTTGTTCCTGTTTTAATCTTGGTGATTAAATGGTGATCCAAAATCACATTTTTTTCTATAAAAAGTTATTTGATTTGTGCCTTTTCTGTTTTTATATTATGAAGTATGCTGTTGCATTATTTGATCCCAATCGCTTCTCTTGCCCACTGTACTTAGTTAGCATTGCTGAGTATTGAATTCCTGAATGGTGCTGAGTGTACAATGAGCCAAGTAGAACACATTGGTGCTTAGAATAACTGTGTGAAGGGGATAGTCACCAAGTTCTGAAGTCTGCCTATGACTGGATGAAGCACGGGGAAAAGCAGTGTGTGTATTTGTGATCTACTCAACTTTGCTACTCCAAATAATATGGACAACAACATTTTATTTTATCTTTGATTGTTTGATTTCCAGTAGATCTTTAAAGTAAAATTGAATATACCTTATTTCTTCTCTATCTGTATTCGACAAATACCTTGCCCAAAAAATAAAAAAATTAACCAAAATTAACTTAATTCAAGAATAAACTGTGCAACCCCTTTTCATTTTTACATTTGTAGACAATGCATTTAATATTAAATTATATCTAATATTAAAACCAATAGCACTGATCCTGCTCATTCCCTACCCCCACCCCAATAATGGAGGGACTTCCTCACCCAACATGACCCTTCCCTGTCCAATAATGGAAGAGCACTATAATTAAAAAAATTACTATGGAACAAAGTAATATTAATTTCATTTGCATCCAAACTTGAGCAACCTTTTGCATTGTGATTTATTTAGGTGCATAAGCCATAAATGTATTGTGGAATTAAAACAAAAAATCCATTCTGTAACTTTCCTCATTCATTTTAAATGCAATGTGGGAAAGGGTGTGCATGCTGCTTAAAATAACTGTAAAAGAATCGTATTCAAATATAAGCGTCCATGTGCCAATGTTTTCCCGGCAGAATGTTGAGCTTGATTTTTGCTTAAAGTACCAAGTATTGAATTGTTTGTTACTTAAAAGATTTGTGCTGTTTTTAAACCTCTGGTTTTAAAAGAAAATTAAACAAATTCATTTTTAATGAAATTAAGATGGTTTTCATTACCCCCATGCTCTTCCCTCACACCTTAAATAAAGCATTAAGCATTGCTGGAATGTAACTTTGGTTTTACAAGATTATATTTTCAAACCTGTATTTTTAAGGCAGCATTGAAGACTCTTTGACCTATGATGCTAACTGTTTCTCACTCTGCAGATGCTGCCTGACTTGCTGAGTATTTTCAGCATATGCATTTTTAAAATTCTATTATTTATGCTTGTCTCCAGGAATGATATTGTTTGGATTTGCAGTACATCATGATATGCCCCTTCTTATTTCATTACATCATTCCCAGAAATTGGAATGTGAATAATACTTGCTGTACAATTAAGGAGCCTTACAAATTTTAACCAAACTCCCTGTAGATGTAGCAAATACAATGACTGACATATCTGTGTATTTTAATCATTATCTAATTTGGGGCAATGTAGCTGAATTCTGTGAAGCAACATTGTACAAATTAAGCACTGTTAGAAACTGAATTTCCACAATAGTTTTTCTTATTTTTAATAAATATAAACCATTGCCAATGAAAGAAATGGTTGTTAAAAGCTAAACTTGTATACTTAATCAAATGACAACTAATAACTTATAGAAAACCATTATATAACCTTCCCTCAAATAGGGTCATCAGCAGAGTGCTGCAAATAATTAACATTCTCATTTGATGCTGTTTGTAACCCAAAAGGATGCTAAGGAAATGGTTCTGTGGAACTAACATTAATTTTCAATTAAGGTAGAACTTTACCTATATTGATAACTGCTCCTTCAAAGTCATTCAGTGTATGTGAACTACTTTAGGGTACTTTGAGAGCTGTGATCAGGTGGTTGTTCTTAACATTTTTAAGTTGATTTAAATGATTTTGTAATGGGACCATGTAATGAACATGTTTTCTTTGTATACTATACTCTTTTTTTTTTTTGCTGACATACTTTCCTACAATAAACACACTTCTGCAAGCAGAACAATTTTTCTTCTAAACTAGTGCATGTAAACTATTTGTAATGAACAAAAAGTTGTACATTTAATGGTAAAATAACTTATGACATTGATTTGACAGAAAATATCACTCCATTACCCCTTTTTTCTAGTACTCAGCATACTATCTGGCTTATATGTAATTTAATAACTCACAAAAAAAAACTAAACTAAAATGGTGAACATCACATTATTTTCGTTAAAATACAAGGAGTTATTGAGCAAATTTCAGAAATCGTTTGAAATCTGGTCAGTCGTGTAAGCTAACGGGTTGGATGAATGAATGGATGCCTGTTTCTCCTAGTGTTAGATGGATACCAGTTTTGCCTTGTGAAGCAATAACTAGATGCAGCTGGAACTTTTGGGTGTACATTAGCCAAACGTAGAATATATTGCCCAGCAATATTTGCTTTAATTCATCCTTGTCAGAAATTCTGTCACTAGGTCGAATGGATAATTATCATTTTTAGGTTTTTCATTCTTGGAAGGCAGATGTGGAATTTCTTGAATTACTTTAAAGCACAGTATCACAATGATTTGAGAAAATACCCATAAAAATATACATTTATCAGCAATTTGATTACCTACTGTATTAGAGTACATTCAGTTACTGCTAAAATCAAATCTTTTAATGTGGCTGCCTCTTTTATACTTTGGGTGTACATTAGCCTGCTTTGCACACAATGAAGGATTTTGACATTGAACCCTAGCTTTATAAAAGATATAACAAACTCTAAAGCAGGATCTGGTACAAGAATTATCTTTTTAAAAAGTGTTCCCTTGAAGACAATTGGAAAAAAACCCAGTAAGTCAACAGGAGACACATGGACAGCTGCCACTAAACATAATTGCTTTGTATGCATTTTCCTTTGCTCTTTCACATGGTCAATGGAATCTTCATGTTATTAATACACCTGTTATAAAACACAAAATGCTGGAATAAATTCAGCAGACTGCACAACATCCCTGGTAAGAAAACAAAGTGAGTATTTCAAGTCAAAGACTTGCAATAATTGTGTGTGTGTTGATGGTTATATTTTCTCTCTCCCATTTCTGTTAAAATGCCTTCACCCAGAAAATCCAGCTATCTTCTCCTTCCATGGATGCTGCCTGACTGACATTTTCTATTTTTATTTCTGCTTTCTAGCTCCTGCAGTTTTTAATTTTCATTATCAACACTATTTACATAGACCAACTGGCTCATTCAAAATCAATACATTAAATTACAAGCTACATCATTTTTGCATTATGTTATGCAGTATTCTAGTAATACTTTATATGTTTAAAGTTGTTTTTATAGAGCTGTAAACTCATTTAAACTTCTACAGAAGGTTTATTAAATGCTTCACTCTTATTTAAATATTTTAAGTAAATCAAATATTTTAATATGACAGCTTTGAATTACAGTCTAGATAGATGTAAATTATTAACATTTTTTATCCTTTCTTGACTGCCCACTTAATCCATATATCTAGTTAAAACAATGTGAAGTGTAAGGCTTATTAGCCAATACTAAAACTGTATTCTACTGGATTATTCAGAAGTGTTTGGCAACACACTGACACCATTGACCATGCTTGCCATATGTTATTTTTGTTCTTTCTGGCTAATAAAGAATACATTGCATGTCTGTCTATTTGAATAAGATCCAACGTGATTCCATCTGGGTTGGATGATAAGCCGTCCCAGGCAGACATCCTTAAATTAAAAAAAAATATTTTCAATACTGTACAAAGAGCCAATTAAATTTTGGTGTGTGTATCTTACATTATTGAATACCTTTCATAGGGCTTGAATCCTGTCTTGCCTTACTACTATTAAAATTGAAGTTGGGGTTGGGATGGAGAATTGTAATTACAGGTAGATTATTAAGAGTTTATCCAAAATTAGAAGCTAGCATCTGTCCCTTTGTCACCCTGCCACGTGTTTTATTTCCCCAGATTGAATTGCAATATCAAACTTTGTTTGCACAAAGTGATACATTGTTAATTTTTCTTTGTCAAATTGTACTATGCATATAAATTTATTTTAAGTTCTGGCAGGTGTGATTTCTACTCTGATTTGTAATTTGACACTAAATTTGACCCCTCTCCCCACCAATCCGTCTTCAGTTCTGCCAAATTTCAATCTATTTGTCTTTTCATTTCACAATCATTGAATGGACATGCATCATTTCTGGTCTTGTGGCTAGCGTAAAGCCTGACTTCAATCACCTGATTTCAATCACCTGATTTCCACTAGTACACTTCCAAGAGAACTTGCAGAAATGCTATCTTGAATGGAAAACATTACTTATTGCTTCCCCTAGCCAAAGACATTAATTAGACTCCTCAGCCAATCACCAACCTCCAACAAAACACGTTAATGAGCACAAATCTGGCATCCAAATAACTCAGTTATTCTGCACAGGAACCATTTGATTTTTAACATGTCAGATAACCAAGTGTTGAAAATTGAACCCCCCCCCCCCCCAAAAGATAGATATCCTCCAACATTAACAGTAACTTTGGTTAAGCTGCATACAAATTCTTGCTCTATTTGTTTTCTAGCAGATTGCTACTGAAATGATTAGGAATAACTTAAATGACCTAGTGTGATTATATGGCATTGCATAACAATTGTAAATCATTATAGTAGTTTTCATCTTTTGAAGAACAACAGCTGGCAGTAGGCTGGTTTTGTGGTTTTATTATCATAATGGTTCAATTGAGCTATTGCTTTGCACCTAACTGTCATCTCTCTATATTTATTACCCTAATATACTTGAGCAAAAAAACTGACCATGCACCGCAACACTAAAGTCTTTGGACGTGGCCAAACAAGTCCACAATAAATTGTTGAGTATTTATACATGCTGGAAATGTTTTGTTTGATCTATCTGAAGGAATACTGTATGTCTAGGTGGGGGGGGGGGGGAGATCAATAATAAACTGCAGATGCTGGAAAACTTTATTTAAAACAAGAACATTCCATAAATACTCAGCAGGTCAGGCTGCATCTGTGGAATGAGAAAGGAAGTCAATGTTTCATTTTTCACTGTTTTACTTCCCACAGCTACAGACTGACCTAAGAATTTTCAGCACTTTCTGCTTTTGTAACAGAAGACAGTAGTACATCCCACCTTCCACAGTAAATGCGTTAACTATAGCTTTTCAGTGTTAATGTGTGTGTCCTCTGTGGAATACATGTTCAACAATAATGCACTTTGAAAATAGACTTGTTAAGAATTATACTGCTTAACAGAAAATTTGTGTGAATTCCACTTTCCTTCCATTTGATCACTGAATTTGTTCTTCGCAATTCCAAATCTACTTCTCTAAGAAGAATCCTTTTTAAAGGCCATTAAAAAAAAAACTTATTGTGATGTCAATGAAAAGGGTGGCTATTGTTGCTGAGGTGTTCCTTACCTTCCTTGCATTATTGCTTGGTATCCCTCAAAAAAAAAGGTCACTCCAGAATGTTCTTTGCCCCAGAGTGGATGCTTGATTATTGAGATTGTTGAAACTTGTGGACACCACTGCAGGGTAGGCGGTGGGCAGGCGGTGAGAGAAAGTAGATCCGAGGACCAGACATGAACTTAGTGAATGGTAAACCAGACCTTGTTTAAGTTTCCAGCTTTCCCCCTGGACTGGAGACACAAGGTAAAGATTAAACTGTTAATGTTTCTGTCTAAGACCCTTCATCAAGATTTCCATAGATGCCATCTGGCCTGCTGAGTTCCTCCAGTATCTTGTATATGTTGCTTTGGACTTCCAGCATCTGCAGATTTCTTTGTGTTTGTCATTTAACAACTGTACTAGTTGCCTATTTATTATCTTAATTCAGGATCTTATCTAATTTTCTCCTCAATAATATTGGTGTGTTTAAACAATTCAGCAGATCCTGTCATGTCTTTATCACCTGGTTCATTTGGAAACATCAGGATTGTAAATTCCAAAGTTCTACCAAACCAAACTTTGTCAGTATTTCATAATATCCACATAAATAATGTTATAATACTACATTTAGCAAACCATTCAATGGTATCAGAACTAACATGATGTGTTACATCATTACTTCCTGTGCAAGCTTTTAGTGATCAGTGATTGCACTTCGTCACGTTGAAGTGGTGTGATCCTATGTATTTGTGAAGGAGACAGTCACAACTGCAGTATTGTTCTAGTACAATTAAACAACAACTCAGTTTTTTTATATGATAAATCCAGGCAATTTCTTATCTGGACTCTATAATATATTTAAGTGTTTATTGATGGTTTCATGGCAATGTCTCTTTC
This sequence comes from Hypanus sabinus, assembly GCF_030144855.1. Classification (NCBI taxonomy): domain Eukaryota; kingdom Metazoa; phylum Chordata; class Chondrichthyes; order Myliobatiformes; family Dasyatidae; genus Hypanus; species Hypanus sabinus. The sequence goes on along the minus strand of NC_082713.1, from coordinate 26,202,207 downwards.
TCTGGCTCTGGTCAATTCAATGACAGAAATTTGAATGTCAGTCACAGCAAACATTGAAATCTATGGTAAATTACAAGCCCTTCCACCCACAATGTTGTGACGACCATGTAACCTACTGTAGAATGCCTAGAATTGCCCTACAGCATAGACTATTTTAATAAGCTCCATCTATCTTAGAGTCTCTATCTAGAGTCTATCTAAGAGACCTATCTTAGAGTCTTTTAAAATACCCTATTGTATCCATCTCTACCACTGTCGCTAGCAGTGTATTTCATGCACCCACCACTGTGTGAAAAACTTAACTTTGACCAAGTACCTTAAAACTATGCCCCCTCGTGTCAGCCATTTCAGCCCTGGGAAAAAGCCTCTGGCTATCCACACGATCAATGCCTCTCATCATCATATACACTTCTATCAGATAGCAAAGCATTTTCAGGTAGCCGTTTCCTCAGTTCATAATGTAATTAAGAAATGTCAGTTAACAGGAAAGGTGGAGGTCAAGTTGAGGTCTGGAAGACCAAGAAAACTTTCCGAGAGAACTGCTCCTAGGATTGCTAGAAAGGCAAATCAAAACCCCGTTTGACTTCAAAAGACCTTCAGGAAGATTTAGCAGACTCTGGAGTGGTGGTGCACCGTTCTACTGTGCAGTGACACCTGCACAAATATGACCTTCATGGAAGAGTCATCAGAATAAAATCTCTCCTGCATCCTCATTACAAAATTCAGCGTCAGAAGTTTGCAAAGGAACATCTAAACAAGCCTGATGTATTTTGGAAATGAGTCCTGTGGACTGATGAAGTTAACATAGAACTTTATTGGCCACAATAAACAAAGGTATGTTTGGAGAAAAAAGGGTGCAGAATTTCATGTAAAGGAACACCTCTCCAACTGTTAAGCACGGTGGTGGATCGATCATGCTTTGGGCTTGTGATGCAGCCAGTGGCATAGGGAACATATCATTGGTAGAGGGAAGAATGAATTCAATGAAATACTAGCAAATTCTGGAAGCAAGCATCACACCATCTGTAAAAAAAAGCTGAAGATGAAAAGAGGATGTCTTCTACAACAGGATAATGATCCTAAACACACCTCAAAATTTACAGTGGACTACCTCAAGAGACGCAAGCTGAAGGTTTTGCCACGGCCCTCACAGTCCCCTGACCTAAACATCATCAAAAATCTGTGGATAGACCTTAAAAGAGTAGTGCATACAAGACAGCCCAAGAATCACACAGAACTAGACACCTTTTGCAAGGAAGAACGGGTAAAAATCCCCCAAACAAGAATTGACTTAGCTGGCTACAGAAAGTGTTAACGAGCTTTGATACTTGCCAAAGGGGGTGTTACTAAGTACTGACCATGCAGGGTGCCCAAACTTTTGCTTTGGCCCCTTTTCCTTTTTTCTCATTTTGAAACTGTAAAAGATGGAAATAAAAAAAGTTATCTTGCTTAAAATATTAAAGAAATGTGACAGCTTTAAAATTATGCCTTTTGGAAATCAGGTAATCTTTTACTCGCTTAGCTATTCATAGTAACAGAAATTTTGGCCGGGGTGCCCAAACTTTTGCATGCCACTGTAGCTATAACATTACCTCTCATGGCTCTTGAACTCAATCCCACAGCTGATGAAGACCAATACACCATATGCCTTCTTAACAACACTGTCAACCTGGCAGCAGCTTTGAGTATCCTATGGACATGAACCCCACTTCTCTTTGATCCTCCACAATGCAAACAGTCTAACCATTTATATTTTATCTTCAAATTTGACCTACCAAAATGAACCACTTCACACTTATGTGGGTTGAACTCTATCTGCCACTTCTTAGCCCAGTTCTGCATCCTATCAATGTCCCGCTGTAATCTCTGACAACCCTCCAGACCATCCACAACATCCCCAACTTCTGTGTTATCAGCAAACTTACTAACCCACCCCTCTAGTTCCTCATCCAGTTCATTTATAAAAATCACAAAGAGGATAGGTCCCAGAAATGAATCCTGTGGAACACCACTGCTCACTGACCTCCATGCAGAATACAAAACATCCATAACCACTCTTTGCCTTCTGTGGGCAAGCCAATTCTGGATCCACAAAGCAAGGTCTCCTTGGATTCCATGCCTCCTTACTCTCTGAATGAACCTTGCAAGGGAACTTTAACAAATGTCTTACTGAAATCCATATATGCTACATCCACTGCTCTACCCTCATCAATGTGTCCTATTACATCCTCAAAGAATTCAATCAGGCTCGTAAGACACGACCTGCCCTGGACAAAGCCATGCTGACTCCCTAATCAGATTATGTCTCTCCAAATGCTCATAAATCCTGCCTCTCGGGATTTTCTCCTGAAGTAAGACTCTCTGGCCTATAATTTCCTGGGTTATCTCTAATCCCTTTTTTGAAGAAGGGGAAAAACATTTGCAACCCTCCAATCCTCTGGTACATTTCCCATCCGTATTGATGATGCAAAACTAATCAGATGTTCAGCAATTTCTTCCCTCGCTTCCCACAGTAGCCTGAGGTATATAGCATTATATATAACATATAGCAAGGTAAACAACATTTTTTTTAATCTTTGCTCCTTTTCTAATTAGCGTTAGGGTTGGCCATAGTTATACAGTCCAGTGATTGTGGAGACAATTGAATCCTTTCAGTCAGATTTAGTTTTTAATTTCATCGAGTTATCATCTCTCAGAACACTTTCTTGTAATTTGTTCTTAAGTGCTCACCATCTACACCTGATTCTCCTGTGTCCCATCTATGCTAGAGTTACTGAGGCACAGTAGAATACTTCCTTTTGCATCTGCATAGATCATTGAATCAAATCCGTGCATCAAGGCAGTGTAAAGAGCAAAACAATGCAGAAATATGCTGTTACTGGTACAGGGAAATGCAATGTAGGCAGCCAGTAAGGTGCAAGGCCATGGCAAGGTAGGCTGTGAAATCAAGAATTCATCTTATCATACATGAAGTATGTTCAATAGTCTTACAACAGCAGGATGTTCTCTGACCTGTAATCTGTAGTAATCAATTAACTTGCTAGTACATCTCTGTAATAGAGGAAGGAACCAGTGCACCTTAAGAAAACTTACATGGAGAACAAGCAGCTAATGTCAGCATTGACCCATGTCAGTAGAACTGTAGCTGCAGTGTCTACATTCCAATAAAATATTTAGAACTCTCCTGGTCCCCTATGGTAATAATTAATTGGTTCTTGAAGCCACAGAGGAAATGACTGAAACAAGCAGTTTTCAAAACTTATGAAGGAAGTAACTGGTGATCCATAGCCATTCAGAAATCTCTGGTCTTAAATTCCAGGATATAAAGACAATAATTTGGTGGGCGGGGGGGGGGGGGATAGTAGAGATGACAGAAATATTGTCAACTTGGAGAAAAGCATTATGCCAGTTTCCTGCAAAACTCTGAAAACCTACAGGAACATTACCACATGAGTTGGTCACATTGCCTTTCAACCTGCTCTGACAAGCAATTCGATCACGGTTGATCAAGGTCTTGATCATTTGATCATACAAATACCCCTCATACACCAAAAACAGGGCAGATTTCTGATATACACCAGTTGACATTGTTATGAAAACTTCTTGACTACTTGTTATTCAAAAGAACTTTACATCTGATTGATTACCAGTGAGGACACAGTGAAAATAACCTTCACTTTAGTCATACCGTGTAGACATTGCTTTCATGTCTAGTATTTACTGTCTATCTCTAAAAAGATGTCAGTGAGTTATCTTCTTGAACCACTGATGCGTTGGTGATGATTCGTGAAGTGCCACTTGGAGTATTTTGGGATTTTGACCCAGGACTGAAAAAACATTACCATGTCCATTATGATGAGGAAAATTGGAGAATTTGTATGTGGGATAAATGCACAACTCCTACCCTTATTTTGAGAGTAAAAATCACATTTTGGAGCTAATTGTGTCCTTTTCTCTGATTTCTTTCTCTTTAACTTTTTTCCCCATGCTGTACATCCTTATTAATCTATGATTCAGAGAGCTCCACAAATATCAGGATCACTTGGGCAACCATAGTCTTGCTCTATCAGATATATTCCCTTTGTCCTAACTATCCTTCCCCTATTGACTCTGCAACTTAACTAATTTCTCTGTTCAGGGATGGCATGCTAGTGTGGCAATTAGCATAATGTTTTATAGCACCAGCTGTAAGATCGGGTTTCAATTCCTGCTGATTGTACTGTGTGGGTTTCCAACTGTATTCCAAATCTGCTAGGGTTAGTAAGTTATGGACATGCTATATTGGCAGCGGAAGCATAGCAACACTAATGGGCTGTCCTCTGTACATCTTGGGGCTGTTGGTCTAAGTTTGTTTAATAGTCAACCACACACACAGATACAGCCAAACAAAACTGTGTTCCTCCAAGGCCAATGTGAAAAACATAGTGCCAGTAGTCGGGCACAAGCAACAGCCCTTAGGATATATAGTTACTAATATTAAAAAATATACACTCATACAAAAAGTATCGTCCAAGTTCCTGAATGCTATGGCCTGTAGATTGATGGTGCATTGGAAGTTGTCCTGGAGCCACATTTCTGCAAGAACAACCCACTGTGCACATGTGCAGCCATAGACGAACACAAACAAAGGTGTCTTCCACTGAATGAACACTGGTGAGCAGCATCAATGGCACGAACAAGGAATCCAGTGTGGCCATAGAAGCCTCTGCACCCTCCCACACCACCCCTGGCATTTCCTCCCCTGGATGGCTGGATGAGGTGACCCTGTGGCATAACTGCCCCAATCCATGGAACAACTGAGGTAATGCAGCCGCACCCCCTCCCCACCCTCTCATTTGCACCGTTTGTTGAAATACACTCTTGTCTCTTCGCACTGACTCTAATACCTTCATCCCTGTGTTGCTGTAGTAGGTGACACAATATGCAATGTCCAGTGCCATCACTATCCAACAACCTGCTGTTGAGTAAACTTAGAGTACTTGATGTGCTTGATATCCAAGTGTCTTGTGATTATAAAAATGATGTAAAGGATGAACAATTACACCATTGGTTGGACCCGGAGTGGCTGCTGCGAACATGTATGCTGCCATCTTGCTGTAAGATGGCACATGCATTTCAATGTATGTTTCGATATTTTGATGTGACAAATAAAGCGACTCTGTGATCTTTTCTGATGATAGTTTTTTTTAACTGAAATGTTAAATATTCCTCTTTCTACAGATGCTGTCTGATCTGTTGGGGTTACAACCATTCTCCATCTTTTAGTTCAGATTTCTAGTGTCTGTATTTTTATTTTCAATAACCACGCACAGAGTAAAGAACAGAACAACACAGGAATAGGCACTTTAGCCCATGAGGTCTGTGTCAAACACAATGTTAAATTAAACTAAAACTCTTCTGCCTGCACATGATCCATATCTCTCCATTCCTTGCTTATTAATGTTTCCATTCCCATTATGACCTCTCTTGCATAGCTCGTGAGGCAATGAAGTTCAATGTAAGTATCAAGAATCTACTTTCATCTTCTTCCTGCCTATTTGAGACATTGACCAGTGATTTTAGCAGTTCCTAATGTTTAAAGCTGCTTTGATCTTGTGTTCCAAGGCAAGTATTAACATCTCTCAATTTTCTTACAGTTTCCCCCTATTTTCTACTTGTTTAACCATTTACTTACACTAGTTGCTTTAATTGTGCATCATAGCTATAATGAGAAGAAAATACTGTACCTGTTCTGATTATGACACTAAAGAAATTTGGCGTGACACCCTTTGACCCTCACTTAGTTTTATGGATGCACCCTGGCTTGATATGGCAACTGCTCTACCTGAGACCACAAAAACTTGCAGACAGCTGTGGACACAGCTTAGCATATCACAAAAACCAGCCTCCGCTCAATGGACTCTGTCTACATTTCTCACTGCCTCAGTAAAGCATCTAGTAAATATAAGATTCCATCCACCCCAGATGCTCTCTCTTCTCCCCCTTCCTGTCGAACAGAAGATAGCCTGAAAAGCCTTGTGGCACCAGGCTAAAGGACCACTTCCACCATCCTGTTGTAAGACTATTGAATGTTTCCCTAATATGATAAGATAGACTCAACTTTACAATCTATCTGTTTGTGTCTTTGCACCTTACATCTACTTGCACTGTACTGTACTGTAACAATGTATTCTGCTATTGTTTTACATTGTACTACCTCAATGACTGTGAAATGAATTGATCAGTATCAATTGTATGCAAAATAACCTTTCCATTATACCTTGGAATATATGACAATAATAAACCAATTTACTTCCCAGACCAGTAGCTTTAAGATAACTTCATTTTTCCTTAACCATATCTCCCCCCTCCATTGCGATTGATATTACATAACCAAACCTGTTCCATTTCCTTCTCTTCCACCTTCCTCTCCTCCCACATTGAACAAGGATGGAGTTTCCTTTGATTCACTTTCACTCCCAATAGCTGCTTAATTAGTCATTTCCACCACCTCGAACATAAGGCCACAATCAGAAACATTAACCCTCCACTCTCATCATTTGTCCACAATGCTGGTTCATTCTTCCACCACCTTCAACATCTGTTCCCTTTTATCATGGATTCATTTAATAGCAGAGAATGTATACAATATACAACCTAAAAGTCCTGTTCTTCACAGACATCCACAAAAACAGAAGGGTACCCAAAGAATGAGTGATGGTAAAAATGTTAGAACCTCAAGAACCCCTCCCAATCACAATCAGCATTAACCCTCCCCCGCTTCAGCAAAAAGCATCAGCACCTTCCACCCACCAAGCAAGAAAGACCATGACCTGCAGTACAACAGAACCTATTCACTCCCCCGACAATTCTCATTCTTTCCCTCTCTCTCCCATAGAAATGGGCAGAGAGGTGTCACACGACAAAAAACACAACTCGCTGATCGAGCAAACACAAGGAAATCTGCAGATGCTGGAAATTCAAACAACACACACAAAATGCTGGTGGAACACAGCAGGCCAGGCAGCATCTATAGGGAGAAGCACTGTCGACGTTGCTTCTCCTTATAGATGCTGCCTAGCCTGCTGTGTTTCACCAGCATTTTGTGAGTGTTCGCTGATTATGGTGTTAAAATGTGCTGTGTTGGTTCCCCCTCCTCCCCTGAGTTCTCTGACTTGAGAATCGGCAAAAAAACTATTCCCCCACCAGACAGAGAACAATCCGAATAAAGGCCTCCAACATCTGATTCACTGTTTGTGATATTCTGTTTTCTCCTATTCAATTGCAGTGGGTGCAATACATACCCCATTTCCTATCATCCAGGAAATCAAACAGTCCTTCCAGGTGAAGGAATGATTCAATTGCAATTTATCCAAGCCTGTATTCATGCACATTGGAGAAACCTATCAGAAACAGCACATCTCCGTTGAGTCTGCAAAGAGCACCTTGAGTTTCCAGATCATGTCACTAATTTTCCAACTTACTCGAACCTTTTGGTCTTTAGCCTTTTCCTCTGCTCAAACCAGCTTGAAGAGCAGATTCCCATATCCAGTCTCTACACATCACAGCCCTTAATTTGGAATTCACAATTTCAGATAACAATTCTACCTTGATAAAGCTCATCAATCTGTAATATTAATTAAGTTTTTCTCTCATCAGATCTAACTGAGTATTTCCAATATTCCCTTTGACTTCAGATTCCCAACAACTGCCATCATAGGGTGATACATGGCAGAAGTAACTCCTTTGGTTATTATAAATAATAACCAACTTACGTGAATCCTATACTATTCCCATATTTTACTCTCCCCACATTCTAATCAATTCCCCCAATGATTTTAAGAAAGAGGGAGATAGATTCCCGATTGGTGAAAATTTATTGGGGGATAAGTGAGCATTGAGGTTACAGCTGGAATATTTTTGATTGACAAAGCAAGTTACATAAATCTGCCTTTTGCTTCTGGTTTGTATGTTTGGCAGTGGCATTCAGTTCTGCCCTCTCCAATTCTTTCTCAGCAACTTTAAACATGCTAGCTCAGCTTGACAAGTGTTGACCTGAAACATTATCTCTGGATGCTGCACCATAGCAGGTTGTGATAGTGCTGAGAGACAGTGCATAGAAGGTTCACTCAGATCTTACCTAGACTAAAGATGTTAGTTAAGTGAAATTGAATTGGTTGTACTCATTTTTCAGACAGTGAGAGAGGCTGGGGATGATTGTTTACATGCACGGCATTTTCTCTATGGTGCTACATTTTATTGTTATTGTTTCACCTTGTGCTACCTACCTCAATGCACTGTGTAATGATTTGTCTGTATGTACAGATCTGCATCATCTGCTGAGAATTTATAAAGGACTGCTTTATAAGTATTTGGCTAGACATGAACAGATAAAGGATGGTCAGCATAGCTTCATGTGTGCTGGGGTCATGTCTAACCAATCTTGTAGAGTTTTTGAGGAAGTTAGCAAGAAAATTGATGAAGGCAAGGTAGTGGATGTTGTCTACCTAGGCTTCAGCAAGGTATTGATAAGGTCCTGCACAGGAGGTTGGTCTAGAAAGTTCAGTTCCTCAGCATTCAAGATGAGGTAGTAAATTGGATTAGACATTGGCTTTTGTGGGAGAAGCCGGAGAGTTGCCTTTGACTGGAGGCCTGAGACTAGCAGTGTGCCACAGTGATCGGTGCTGGGTCCATTGTTGTTTGTCATCTATATCAATGATCTCAATCATAATGTGGTAAAATAGATCAGCTAATTTGTGGGTGGACTCCAAGATTGGACAGTGAGGAAGGCTATCATGGCTTGCAGAGGGATCTGGATCAGCTGAAAAAATGGGCTGATAAACAGCAGATGGAATTTAATGCAGACAAGTGTGAGGTGTTGCAGTTTGGTACAACCAACCAAGGTAGGTCTTACACAGTGAATGGTAGGGCACTGAGGTGTGTGGTAGGACAATGGGATCTGGGAATACAGGTCCATAATTCTTTAAAGGTGTTATCACAGATAAATAGGTTCATAAAGAAAGCTTTTGGCACATTGATTTTCATAAATCAAAGGATTGAGTACAGGAGATGGGATGTTAAGTTGAAGTTGTATAAGATGTTGGTGAGTACTTCCAGTAATGCCCCTTCACCATTCCCTATTCCTATTTCCCTCTTTCTCCTTATCTCCTTACCTGCCCATCACCTCCCTCTGGTGCTCCTCCCCCTTTTCTTTCTTCCATGGCCTTCTGTCGACTCCTATCAGATTCCCACTTCTCCAGCCAATTTTTTTCACCAATCAACTTCCCAGCTCTTTACTTCACCCTTCCAATCCTCCCAGTTTCACCTTTCACTTCTTCTGCCCCTCCCCCCACCTTCTTACTCTGACTTCTCATCTGTTTTTCTCCGGTCCTGATGAGGGGTCTCTGCCCGAAACATCGACTGTACTCTTTTCCATAGATGCTGTCTGGCCTGCTGAGCTCCTCCAGCAACTTTTGTATGTTGCTTGGATTTCCAGCACCTGCAGATTATCTCTTGCTGGTGAGTATTGTGTGCAGTTTTGGTCACCTATCTGTTGGAAAGATGTAAATAAGTCTGAAGCAGTACAGAGAAAATTTACAAGGATGTTGCCAGGTCTGAAGGACCCGAGATATAAGGAAAGATTGAACAGGTTAGGACTTTACTCCTTAGAATGTAGAAGATTGAGGGGAAATTTGATAGAGATATACAAAATTATGAGAAGTATAGAATGGGTAAATGCAAGCAGTTTTTTCCACTGAAGTTGGGTGGGACTAAACTAGAGGTCATGGGTTAAGAGTGAAAGGTGAAAAGTTTAAGGGGAACATGAGGTGAAATTTCACTCAGAGGGTCATGAGATTGTGGATTGAGCTGCCAGGATAAGTGGTGCAGGAAAGCTTAAGAAAAATTTGGATAGGTACATGGATAGTAGAGGTATGGAGGTGCAGACAATTGGAGAATAGTTTAAATGGTTTCAGCATGGACTAAATGCACCAAAAGACCTGTTTCTGTGCTGTACTTCTCTATGGCACTATGACTCTATGACATTGATCAGACCACATTTAGAGTATTATGAGCAGTTTTAAGCCCCATAACTAAGAAATAATGTGCTGGTGTTGGAGAGGGTTCTGAGGAGGTTATGAGAATGATCATGTGAATGAAAGGGTTAATGTATTGAGGAGTATTTGATGGCTCTGGGCCTGCAGTCACCTGACTTTAGAAAATGAGGCAGGATCTCATTGAACCCACCAAGTTCAATGGTGGGCCTAGATAGAGTGGACATGGAGAGGATGATTCCTATAGTGGGGGAATCTAGGACCAGAGGGCAAACCTCAGAATGCAAGGACAATCATTTAAAACAGAGATGATGAGGAATTTCTTTAGCCAGAGGGTAGTGAATCTGTGGAATTCATTGCCACAGACAGTTTGTGGCAAGCCATTGTGTATATTTAAAGTGGCGGTTGATTTGTCAGGGCATCAAAGTTTAAGGGAAGAAGGCAGCTGAGTGGGGTTGAGAAGGAAACTAGATTAGTGATAATGATTCAAATGTTTGAGTAGTGACAGCCTAATTCTCTGCTCAATTGTCTTAGTCTTCTGGTTTAACAGTATGCAAGTCAAGCCTTTCACTGTAGTTTGGTATGTGTGACAATAATGTTCCAATTCAAGAATATAAAAGGCACTGATACCTGATATAGTCAAATAATTTTTCCACAGTAGTGGTATGAATACAAAATGGGCAATCTTAAGGTGAGATGTAGGAGATTTAAAGGGGATCTTAGGGGTATATTGTTTCACAGAATGGTTGATATTTGGAATAAGTTGCCAGACAAGGTGGAGAAACCAAATATAGTTAGAGGAATTTAGATGGAAACTTAAAATGGCAGGGAAGATCATATTGCAGGCAAATGGTAAATGTGTTTAAAAGGTCGGTAAAGGCATGATGGGCCGAAGGTCCTACATCTCTGCTCTATGACCTGACATTTCCAGCATTTTCAATGTTTTATTTATTTCACGTTCTGACTCTGCTGCTTTATTTTACACAAGTCTCTTCTCTGTTTTATAAATCTACCCTTTGTAATGAATACAAACGTCGGCCTTTTGTTTTTCAGCTGCATACTCAAAACATAAACTTCTAAGCCGCCTGCCTGGTGTGTCCCCTATTTTCTGCCTTTTATTGTTGATTCAGATTGTGAATGGCTCGTAGTTTCATTTTGCAAAATGTGGTGGTGGGGGGGGGGGGGATGAATAAACTTCACGCCGCAGAATTCCGGAAATTCAACGCGAGTATCAACCTGGAGGACGGGAAGTAACGAAAACACCCAGAACTTGGTGAGGGAAACTCACCTGCAAGCAGGTCAGGTACGTGCGAGGCGAGAAGGCGAAGCCGGGGGCGCGCGCGCTCGCTCGCTGTACAGCGGATTCGGGGGGGGGGGGGGTGAGGGAGGGGGGCGCGCGCGCGTCCGTGTGTACGCACGCGCTCGCTCGCTCGCTGTACAGCGGATTCGGGAGGGGGGCGCGCGCGCGTCCGTGTGTACGCACGCGCTCGCTCGCTCGCTGTACAGCGGATTCGGGGGGGAGGGAGGGGGAGCGCGCGCGCGTCCGTGTGTACGCACGCGCGCGCCCTGAGTTTTCGGGAGCAGCAGCACAGCGCTGGAAACAATGGCACGGGGCTGCATCTGATGTCCAGCTGGAGGGGAAGGGAAGCCAGTGTGGCACATCCCTCCGCAGGACACGGGGGCACTTCAGCAGCAGTGACCACCCCCATCCCCTAACCCCCCACTACCGTCTGTCTTCCCTCCCCACCAGAGCCAACGGTAGAACCAAAAACGAGGGCAATGGATTAAACTGTATCGTTGAAAGAAAAGATTTACAAATTGTTACTCCCTCTTCGCTGTTTTCCCTCTCTCTTTATTCCGTATCTTGGTGCCGTGCAGAGGGAAAGATGTAAGAAAAGGAGGAGGGTGTCTGTGTGTGTGAAAGGAAAAGGGGGTGAGGTTTGGGAAAAGCCTTGGCTGCATCCGAGAGAGGCGCGACACCTGCACTGAGAAAAGCAGGCGAGGAAGCAGAGAATTCTGGAGCTTGGATAGTGCCACGGGCCTTGCCCTCTTGACAGACCAACCCCCTCCATACCCCTCCTCCCCCTCCCGCCCTCCCCTCACTGTGCACCCTGCCAGTGGCAATGCTGCATTCGGATCTACAGGTATGGCAGCTCTCTTCTATCTAGCTCTCAGCGGTTCCTGTGTTTAAACAGCACCCCCCCCCCAGTCTTCCCTCCCCCACTCACTCCCTCCCGTTCCTCTCCTTTTCCCCTTTCCTCTCCCCTTTAACATTGTAGCAATCTTTGTTAAAGCGAGTGGGATCAGAAGGTGTACTTCGTCCAGGCCTGTGAGTGAGTGTGTAAAGATGCCAATTGTAGCATTCTGGCTGTTTGAAAACCGCATGAAGGGTGCTTTGCCTGCACGTTAAAATGCAGCACATATCCCTGTCGAAAAGCTCCCCGTTCATGAGCGATTAATTTGCAACTGCAGCGTGTGTGTGTTACGTTTGCATTAGTTGTGTAGTGGATGGCCTATAGTAGACAGGAATGGGGTGATAAAAAGGGGGAAATATTGGACCATATTCCCTAACAAATTGGTGCTGTAGTCTGTAATGGAGTTTTAATGTGAGATGTGGGAATAGTCAATAAATCTGCATATGACTGATATACTAGGCCATTAATTAATTTCAGTTTGATAAGAAAATGTTTTCTAAAATAGTGACAGCCATTCTAATTCAATTAAAAACAACCTATTGTATATTTTTGCTATCTTAATTCTATTACTGCAGTTTGGGGGAGGGGAGAACCCTAGAATGACAGGTTACTGTAGTTGCATTGAAGGTCCACAAAATTCTGTAAGTGTTTTTTTATTGTATAGCATGCAGTCATTAATTTTAAGATATTAAAAAAACATAGTGGTCTGCAGTTGGAGACAAAGACCAAAAATAGTGTAGATTTAGAAGAAGTACCCTTTAATTTTGCGTGGAGTCACGGCAGATATTCAGGGATTGTTTACTATATAATTCAGAAACGCAGTCATTTTATCCTTAATAAATGCATATAATAAATACTTCTCTAGCACTGATTTTCTGCAGAGTATGGATATTGAAGTAGTACTTTCTGGGAGCACAAGATGTTTTTTTCTGTTTGCATTCAAATTAAATCTACTGCAATTAACAGCATGTCTGGAATGAGAAGAATTGTGGATAAAATGTATTTTATAGAAGATTTTACTTTGAGCCTTTTATTGTATTCATAATATCTATTATGCCGTCAGCAGTTGTAAGGCACACCTTATTTTTTAAACTTGTTTTTTAAAGCTTAAAAGTTTCATCACTACAAATTAAGAAATAGCTGTGTATTAGATAGTGTTTTCTCAAATAAACTGCTCTAAGATTAGAATTTGATCAGATTTATTTCATGTGTGTTTAGTAATGTTCTTTGGACAATTATTAAAATATGGATGTAATAGAGTGTCTGAATTTAATTAAAAATTTGATTGCATTTGACTAAAATACCTGTTGAAGATTACAAGTCGTATCAAGTGCTTTTAATGGAAGATAAAGAGCAGTGTGGTCCAGTGATTATAGCAATGGTAGGAATGTTTGTGGGGGTGGGGAAGGGAGTAAGCCCCCTCCCCCTACACGGATGTTGATTTAATGTGTAATGTAATGAAATGGCTTGTATATTTGAAAGCTGTCAGATGCAAATTCCTGTGCATGTTTCTGCATCAACATCTTGCGCGAGTTTTATTTTGAATTCTATTTGTGCAATATACTGTATCTGCATCATGGAAAGCTACTTGAAGTTTATTCTGCTTTTAACATTTGCTTAAAGCAGTTCTTTATTTGTGGCTTATTTTGTGATGCGGCCCCTTGGGAAGCAATAGAACCCGGGGATTTGAAATGCGCTGGTGTTGTTGAACTCTGCAGTGGGAAGCCAGAACATATGAGTTTAGAGGAAGGAAGACCAGGCACTAGAATGTGGGATGAAGTGTAAATCTGCTGTGTTGCATTTGGTGTTAATTTTATTCTGCATCAAGCAATTGTAAATCGGCAATGGTGTAAAGTTGAAGTGTCTGGGAATGAGACACTTGCTATCATTTTATTGTGGAGCTTGCTTAAGGCTTTTTGTGCAATTTTGACATGAAGGTATTTAATGAAGAAAGGCATGTGTTCACTTTCCTTCCTCTGCGCCTCAGTCTCTTCTGATATATTGATTCTTTCCCTGAAATTTCCATGAGTTACTGGTGCTCCCTGCCTCTCTGATGAAGTGGCCATTCTTCAAGTGGTACATTGTCAAGAATACTGTCAGACCTTTTAGCTGCAAAAGGCTTCAATTAGCAATCAGTGGTAATCCACTGAATCAATAGCTCTGTCCAGTGCTGAGTGTGTTTCATTGCTTGCAGGATCTTGCACCGGGGATGGGCCATACTTCAACAATGGGAAATTCAAAACCTGCCTAATTTGGCCTCTGCCTACAGTCACAAATTTCGAATCTGATAAGTGTATCCCTTCTCCCCTTCAGCAGTTGACTTTATTATTACTCTTTTGCACTATTTCTTTGTTTTGTAAATTATATCAAGTTTGTCTTTCCAGTGTGTAGTGACGAATGTTACATTATTTAAGTTCAGGGAGTTAGGTGCTAAGTTAAAGGAGAGGACTTCCAGAGGTTTGATCTCAGGATTGCTATCTATGCCAGGTGCTAGTGAGGTTTGAAATAAGATCACGCAGTTTACAGGTGGCTAAGGAGATGATGCAGAAGAGAAGGCTTCAGATATTTGGATCATTAGGTGTTCTTCTTGGGAAGGTGGGACCTGTACAAAAGGGATGGTTTGCACCTGAACTGAAAGGGGACTAATACCCTAGCGGGAAGGTTTGATCGTGCGGCATGGGGGGGGGGGGATTAAAACTAGAGTTGCAGAGGGAATGGGAACCAGGGTGCCAGAACAGGTGGTGGAATGCTTGTAGAGAAAGATGTTGTTAAGCTTGAGTACAAAGTCAGGAATCAAGAGGTTGAGCATGGTGGGACTAATGTCCAGAGCTGCAAACATTTCAATGCAAGGAGTATTGTAGGAAAGGCAGATGAGCTTAGGGTATGGAATTATGACATTGTAGCCAATAGTGAGACATGGTTACAAGAGGAGCGGGACTGGCAGCTCAATGTTCCAGGGTTCAGTTGTTTTAGACTTGATAGAGCCAGAGGGATTAAAGGAGCATATTTGTAGAGAGATCACAGACTGTTGCAAGAAGCATAAGGTTGTGATAGCAGGCAATTTTAACTTTCCACATATTGACTGGGATTCCCATACTGTAAAACAGCTGGATGGGAAAGAGTTTGTCAAATGTGTTCAGGAAAGTTTTCTTAATCAGTAGAAGTCCCAATTTAGAGTGAGTGTGATACTAGATTACCTGTTAAGGAATGAGACAAGGCAGGTGACAGAAGTTTGTGTAGGGGAACCCTGCAGCTAGTGATCATAATGCTATTAGTTTCAATCATGGAAAAGGATGGGTCCGGTCCTTGGGTTGAGATTCGAAATTGGAGAAGCTCCAGTTTTGATAGTATCAGAAAGGATCTGGGAAGTGGTTTGTGATAGGTTGTTTTCTGGCAAAGGTGTACTTGGTAAGTGGGAAGCTTTCAAAAGAGGAATTTTGAGAGTGCATAGTTTGTATGTTTCTATCAGGATAAAAGGCAAGGGGAACCTTGGTTCTTGAGAGATATTAAGGCTCTGCTTTTAAAAAAAGTGTATAGCAGGTTAGGGCAGGTAGGAGTGAATAAGGTATTTGTGCAACATAATAAATGTACGAGAAGACCTAAGACGGAAATTGGAAAGGCTAAAAGAAAGTAGAGTTTGCTCCAGTAGGCGAGGTAAAGGGGAATCCTAAAGGCTTCTACAGATATGTTGAGAGCAAAACGTTAGCAAGGGACAAAATTAGTCCCCTGGAAGATCAGAGTGGGAATCTATGGGTGGAGTTGAAAGAAATAGGAGAGATCTTAAATAGATTTTTTGCATCTGTATTTACTCGGGAGATTGACATAGAACCTGTACAAGTGAGGCAAAGCAGCAGTGAGGTCATGGGCCTGATACCAATTACAGAGGAGGTGGTGTTTGCTGTCTTGTGGCAAACTAGGGTAAATAATGTTGTGTATTTAATATTTCAACTGAATTGAAGCTGTCTGAGCATTGTCAGTTCAGTGATGGGTTTAATGATGCACTGGGAAATCATTTAGTTTGTGGAACCTTGCAGGAAAGCATTAAAAAATGGCTCCTAACTGAAGCACAACTTACATTTAAAAGAGCAGTTGAAATCGCTGAATGGATGGAAACAGCAGACAGGCACAATTGAGTTGCAGTCATAAATGAAAGTGCGCTTGAACAAAATTGCAATGTTTACACAGAAATTGGCTCGGCTGAACAAACTGTTACCATTGTGGCAGGAGCTTACATACCCCAAACAAATGCAGAATTAAAGGCAAAACTTCAGAATCGGAAGAATCAAATATTAATCGGCATATGTCGTGAAATTTGTTAACTTGGCAGCAGCAGTACATACAATACATGATAATATAAAAAAAGTAAATCAATTACATTAACTATATATGTATATTAAATAGTTAAATTGAAACTAATGCAAAAACAGAAATAATATTAAAAGTGAGGTAGTGTTCATGGGTTCAATGCCTATTTAGACATCAGATGGCAGAGGGGAAGAAGCTCTTCTTGAATCACTGAGTGTGTGCGTTCAGTCTTCCGCACCTCTTTCCTGGCGGTTGCAATGAGAAGAGGTCACGTCCTGGGTGATGGTTAGGTCCTTGATAATGGACGGCACCTTTCTGAGGCACCACTTGAAGTTGTCTCGGATACTATGGAGGCTAGTATCCAAGATGGAACTGACTAATTTTACGACTTTTTGTAGCTTCTTTTGATGCTGTGCAGTAGCCCCTGCAAACCAGGCAATGATTCAGCCTGTCAGAATGCTCTCCATGGTCCATTTGTAGAAATTTTCAAGTGTTTTAGGTGACAAACCAAATCTCCTCAGACTCCTAATGAGATCTAGCTAGCCTTTGTCTTGCTTTCTTTACAGCTGCATCAAGATATTGGGACCAGGTTGGATCCTCAGAGATCTTGACACACAGGAACTTGAAATTGCTCACGCTCTCCACTTCTGATCCCTCTGAGAATTGGTTCCTGTTCCCTCATCTTAGCCTTCCTGAAGTTCACAATCAGCTTTTTAGTCTTACTGATACTGAGTGCAAGGTTGTTCCCGTCTCCATCTGAGATTCTACCAACAATGGTTGTATCACCAGCATATTTATAGATGGTATTTGAGCTATACCTAGCCACATAGTTATGGGTATAGAGCAGTGGGCTAAGCACATAACCCTGAAGTACATCATTGTTGATTGCACACAGATTGTGGTCTTTAGAGTAGAAAGTCAAGGAACCAATTGCAGTAGGTGGTACAGAGGCCCAGGTTCTCTGGCTTATCGATCAGCACTGTGGGAATGATAGTGTTAAATGCTGAGCTATAGTCAATGAACAGCATCCTGGCATAAGTGTTTGTACTGTCCAGGTGAAGATTCATTGAGATTGTGTCTGCCGTAGACCTATTCTGGCAATAGGCAAATTGCAGTGGGTTCAGGTACTTGCTGAGGCAGGAATTGATTCTAGCCATGACCAACCTCTCAAAGCATTTCATCACTGTAGATGTGAGTGCTACTGGACGATTGTCATTAGGCAGCTCACCCTACTCTTCTTGGGCACTGGCATAATTGTTGCCCTTTTAATGCAAGTGGGAACTTCTGACCGTAGCAGTAAGAGGTTGAAAATGGCCTTGAATACTCCCGCCAGTTGGTTGACACAAGTTTACAAAGCCTTACCAACTTGCAAAAAGTGCAACTAATTAGGACACATGCAAAGAACATGTCAGGCAGACAAAATACATGGACTGTAAATGAAAGAGATAAAGATTAAAAAGTCAAGTTACAGTTTCAAAAAGAACACATCTGCATGCTGTTATTGAAAAATCTGATAATGATGAGAGTGAGACAGGACTGGATAACCATAAGATTTACAATATATGAACTAACAATAGACAAGCAATATGGCTTACAGCAGAAGTGAATGGCATATTAATTAAAATGGAATTGAACCCTGGCTTGGCTCTTTCAGTCATTTCACAAAACTAGTTCGAATGACATTTCAAAGATACAAAGCAGAAACCTGTAGGTATCCTACAAAAAACTTGTACTGGATCAACAAGCCTCATTGAGCTTGTATGTGGTAAAAACAGGTGGACCAGCATTGTGTGGTCATGATTGGCTAAGACAACCACAGCTTGATTGGAGATCCATTCACCATTTGCATTCCACACCCCCTGGAACAGAGTCAACTGAAAGTGAATTAAGAACGGTACTGGTTGATGTCACATCTGTTTCTCTGCTGTACACTATGAACCATTGCCCAGCCGAAGGCAAACAAATGTTAGTGAAAATCTCTGTGCCTTTGGTTGGAAAGTGTATTGGACCAAGGAAGGACCAAGGTCCTGAAAGAAATTGTGAAAGTGATGAAAGCAGTGGTCTGACTACAACAGTTTTTGTCAGCAACATATCTGAGAAAGCTTACTGCGAAATGTGGCTTTGTTTTAAGCAGGAAGAGCGTTCAAAGAGCTTCAGGAAATTTGCAAGCATTCGGCTTTTATGGGTATAAAAATCTGGAATCTACTAGTTGCTGCTTGTAAAAGTAGATGCAAAGACCAAAGCCCAGCTGGATGAATGGAAGGCCAAAAACAAAGGAGTCAATGGAGATAGAAAAACAGAGGATTCATTAGCTGATGTTGATGAGGAAATAAGAGGAGACATTAGATTGTCAAAGGAGCAATAAAAGTGAACTAAATGCACCTTCCCAAGATCAAGGTGCACAAACTAGAAGAAGAAAAAGGAAGGAGAAAAAAGCTGTCCAAAGCTGTCAGAACCACTTCCAGCAGTCTGAGTCAGCTCCTACAATCACTACAGAGGAGGCCCCGGAATCTGAATTTTTTTCACAGCTATGTCTCACTTGCTAAGCAGAGTAGCATTACGAAAGACATTATCCCACAAGAGTAAGAAATCCTCCACAACAATTAAACCTTTAGGCCTGAATGGGACAGTTGAAAGTTTACTGTTGTGGATGTCCTTTTAGTAGCTGTATTATATGGTATGCTGTGTATATAGTTAAGATGCATTATATACATCTACCCCAGTGAGGGTAGAAATAGAATGATTTGGCAGATAAATGCATGATGGAGAAGCTGGTACAGGGGACAGGGCTTCAGGTTCTAGGATCATTGTGATCTCTTCTGAGGGTAGGTATGACTTGTACAAAAGTGAGGAGTTACACCAATGTTCTTGTGGACAGGTTTGTTATAGCTGTTGGGGAAGGTTTAAACTAAGTTGTCAGTGGCGTGGGAACTGGAGTGAAGGGACTCGGGATAGGATGGGTGGTTAAAAAAGGAAAGATAGCATGGAGTCAGACAGTCTGGAAGGACAGGCAGGTGATAGGATGAAATTGCAGCCAGCAGGGTGAGTATCAGTGCATTAGAGAGGCAGAATCAACAAGGATAGCAAATGGAGTACACAAAGTATTATATCTCAATGGAAATAAGGTGGATAATCATGTTGCACTATTACAGATTGTCATGTATGATGTGCCATCACTGAATTGTGGCCGAAGGGTGGTTGTAGTTGGGAGCTGAATGTCCAAGGTTAGGAAAGTAGACAGAGGGTGTGGCATGGTTCTGCTGGTAAAGAATTGCATCAAATCAGTAGAAAGATGTGACATAAGATTGGATGATGTTGAATCCTTGTAGGCTGAGTTAAGAAACTACAAGGGTAAAAGGACCCTGATGGCAGTTATATACAGCAGCTGGGATGTGAACCTCAGGTTACAATGGGAAACAAAAAAGGTGTATCAAAAGAGCAATGTTATAATGGTCATTGGAGATTTTAACATGCAGGTTGATTGGGAAAATCAGGTTGGTAATAGATCTCAAGAGAGTGAGTTTGTTGAGTGCCCACTAGATGGTTTTTTAAAACAGTTTGTCATTGAGCCTACTAGGGGATCAGCTATACTGGACTGAGTGTTTTGAAATGAACTGGAAGCGATTGGGGAGCTTAAGGTAAAGGAACTCTTAAGAGACAGTGTTCACAATATGACTTGAAATTTGATAGAGAGAAAGTGAAGTCTGACATAGCAGTATTTCAGTGGAGTAAAGGAAATTACAGTGGAATGAGAGAGGAGTTGGCCAAAGTAAATTGGAAGGAGAATGTGGCAGGTATGACAGCAGAGCAGCAATGGCTTGAGTTTCTGGGGAAAGATGTAGGAATGATGAACTCTAGGAATGGAGGTATGCTCAAATGGCAAAATAGTACAATGGTGGTTGACAAGGGAAGTCAAAGCTAATGTAAAAGCAAAGGAGAGGGCATACAGCAAAGCAAAAGTTAGTGGGAAGATAAAAGATTGGGAAGCTTTTAAAAACCTACAGAGCAACTACAAGAATCATCAGGAGGGAAAAAATGAAATATGAAAGCAAGCCAGCCAACATTATCAAAGTGGATAGATAGTTAAAGCTTTTTCAAGTATGTTAAAAAATAAGAGAGGTGAAAGTCGATATAGGACCACTAGAAAATGAGGCTGGTGAAATAATAATGGGGTACAAGGAGATGGAAGATGAACTAAATAAGTATTTTGCATCAGTCTCCATTGTGGAAGACACTAGCAATGCACCAGATGTTGGAGAATGTGAGGAAAGAGAAGTGAGTGCAGTTATTATTACAAGGGAGAAGGTGCTCAAAAAGCTGAAAGATCTAAGGGTACATAAGTCACCCGGACCAGCTGAACTACACCCTAGGGTTCTGAAAGAGGTTGCAGTAGAGATTATGGAGGCATTAGTAATGATCTTTCAAAAATTATTGGACTCTTGGCATGATGCCAGAGGATTGGAAAATTGCAAATGTCACTCCACCCTTTTAAAAAAGGAGGAAGGCAGCAGAAAGGAAATTATAGATCAGTTCGCCTTTCCTTGGTGGTTGACAAGATGTTGATGTCAATTGTTAAGAACGAGATTATAGAATACTTGGTGGCACAAGACAAGACAGGACAAAGTCAGCATGGTTTCTTTGAGGAGATTAAAAGTAGGATAGATAAAAAGGGTGCAGTGTATATTGTGTGTTTGGACTTTCAGAAGGCCTTTGACAAGGTGCCATATGTGAAGCTGCTTACTCAGTTAAGAGCCCATGGTATTACAGGAAAGTTACTGACGTGGTTAGAGCAATGGCTGATTGGTAGGAGGCAACGAGTGGGAGTAAAAGCATCCTTTTCTGGTTAGTTGCCAGTGACTAGTGGTATTCTTCAGGGGTTGGTGTTGGGACTGCTTTTTATGCTGTATATCAATGATTTAGATGATGAAGCTTTGTTGCCAAGTTTGCAGATAATAGACAATAGACAGTAGGTGCAGGAGAACGCCATTTGGCCCTTCTAGCCAGCACCGCCATTCACTGTGATCATGGCTGATCATACACAATCAGTACCCTGTTCCTGCCCTCTCCCCATATCCCTTGACCCCGCTATCTATAAGAGCTCTATCTAACTCTGTCTTGAAAGCATCCAGAGACTTGGCCTCCACTACCTTCTGGGGCAGAGCATTCCACATATCCACCACTCTCTGGGTGAAAACGTTTTTCCACATCTCTGTTCCAAATGGCCTACCCCGTATTCTTAAACTGTGGCCTCTAGTTCTGGACTCACCCATTAGTGGGAACATGCTTCCTGCCTCCAGTGTGTCCAATCCCTTAATAATCTTACATGGTTTCAATCAGATCCCCTCTCATCCTTCTAAATTCCAGTGTATACAAGCCCAGTCGCTCCAATCTTGAAAACACATGACAGTCCCGCCATTCCGGGAATTAACCTTGTGAACCTACGCTGCACTCCCTCAATAGCAAGAATGTCCTTCCTCAAATTTGGAAACCAAAACTGCACACAATGCTCCAGGTGTGGTCTCACCAGGGCCCTGTACAGCTGCAGAGGGACCTCTTTACTCCTATACTCAATTCCTCTTGTTATAACAGCCAGCATGCCATTAGTTTTCTTCACTGCCTGCTGTACCTGCATGCTTGCTTTCATTGACTGATGTACAAGAACACCTAGATCTCGTTGTACTTCCCCTTTTCCTAACTTGACTCCATTTAGATAGTAATCTGCCTTCCTGTTCTTGCCACCAACATGGATAACCTCACATTTATCCACATTAAACTGCATCTGCCATACATTTGCCCACTCACCCAACCTGTCCAAGTCACCCTGCATTCTCATAACATCCTCCTGACATTTCACACTGCCACCCAGCTTTGTGTCATCAGCAAATTTGCTAATGTTACTTTTAATCCCTTCATCTAAATCATTAATGTATTTGTAAACAGCTGCGGTCCCAGCACCGAGCCTTGTGGTACCCCACTGGTCACAGCCTGCCATTGCGAAAGGGACCTGTTAATCACTACTCTTTGTTTCCTGTCAGCCAGCCAATTATCAATCCATGTCAGTACTCTGCCCCCAATACCATGTGCCCTAATTTTGCCCACTAATCTCCTATGTGGGATTTCATCAAAAGCTTTCTAGAAGTGCAGGTTCACTACATCCACTACATCCCTTGTCCATTTTCATAGTTACATCCTCAAAAAACTCCAGAAGATTAGTCAAGCATGATTTTCCCTTCATAAATCCATGCTGACTCGGACTGATCCTTCTACTGCTATCCAAATGTGTCACAATTTCTTCTTTTATAATTGACTCCAGCATCTTTCCCACCACTGACGTCAGGCTAACTGGTCTATAATTCCCTGTTTTCTCTCTCCCTCCTTTCTCGAAAAGTGGGACAACATTAGCCACCCTCCAATCAGCAGGAACTGTTCCTGAATCTATAGAACATTGGAAAATGATTACCAATGCGTCCACGATTTCTAGAGCCACCTCTTTAAATACCCTTATATGAAGATTGGTGGATGGGCAGGTACTGTTGAGGAAACAGGCTGCGGCAGGACTTAGACAGATTAGCAGAGTTGGCAGGAAAGTAGCAAATGAAATACAAAATTGGAAAATGCATAAGTGTGCAGACTGTTTTCTGAACAGGGAGAAAATCCACCAATCTGAGATGCAGAGGGACTTGGGAGTCCTCATGCAGAACACCCTGAAGGTTATCTTGCAGGTTGAGTCAGTGGTGAGGAAGGCAAATACAATGCTAGCATTCATTTCAAGAGGTCTTGACAACAAAAGCAGCGATGTGATGCTGAAGTTTTATAAGGCACTGGTGAGGCCTCACCTTGAGTATTGTGAACAGTTTTGGGCCCTCAACTAAGAAAAGATGTACTGGCATTGGAGAGGGTTCAGAGGAGATTTTTAAGGATGATTCTGGTAATGAAAGGATGATCATATGAGGAACTTTTGGCTCTGGTTCTGCTCTTGGTGGAATTTAGAAGGTTGAGGGGGGATCTTATTGAAATCTTAGACAGAAAGGCTTAGACAGAAATGTGGAAAGATGTGTTTCCCATGGTGGGGGAGCCTAGGACAAGAGGGCACAGCCTCAGGGTAGAGGGGAGTCCATTTAAAACAGATGTGGAGAAATGTCTTTAGTCAGAGTGTGGTGAACTTGTGGAATTTGTTACCACAGGCAGCTGTGGATGCCAGGTCATTGGGTGTATTTAAGGCAGAGATTAAAAGGTTCTTGATTGGACATGGCATCAAATGTTACGGGGAGAAGGCTGGGGGGGCGGGGAGAAAAGGATCAGCCATGATTGAATGATGGAGCAGACTGGATGGGCCAAGTGGCCTAATTCTGCTCCAATGTCTTATGGTCTTATATTGAACTGCAGTTTGTAGCTAAGCAGGGAGTGTTGTGTATGTAAATATTTCAGTAGTATTTGAGTAAGATTTTCAATATATTGTTTGATTAAGCTTTCTTGTTTGTTTAGTTCATTATGTATTATACGTAAAATACATGAATTGCATATATCATGATGCTACCACATGATACGTGTGCACCTTGCTTAAGTAAACATGAAATTAGACTCAAATTTGGACTTCCATGTCTGTCTTTTAATTAGTTTAATATTTTGGAGTTACAAAGCATAACAGATAAATCCCTGGGGCCTGACTAAGTGTTCCTTCAGAACCTATGGGAGGCTAGTGCAGAGGCTGCAGAGACCCTAGCAGAGATATTTAAAATACCCTTAGCCATGGCTGAGTTACTAAAGGATTAAAGTATAGCTAATGTTGTTCCGTTGCTTAAGAAAGGTCCTAAGCATAAGCCTGGAAATTATAGGCCAATGACCCTAACATCAGTTGAGGGAAAGTTATTGGAAGGTATTTTAAGGGAGCAGATATATTAGTATTTGGATAGTCATGGACTGATTAAGGATAGTCAGCATGGCTTTGTGCATGGTAGGTCATGTCTAAACAATCCTATGGAGTTTTCTGAGGAAGTTACTAGGAAAGTTGATGAAGGCATGCGTTGATTGTTGTCTACATGGACTTTAGCAAGGCCTTTGACAAGGTCTTGCATGGAAAGTTGGTCAAAGAGGTTCAATTACATGGCATTCAAAATGAAGTAGTAAATTAAATTAGCCATTGGCTTCATGGGAGAAACCAGAGAGTAGTAATAGATGGTTGCCTCTTTGACTGGAGGCCCCTGACTGATGTGTGCCACAGGGATCAGAGTTGGTCCATTTTTGATTGTCACTTATATCAACATCCTGGATGATAATGTGGTTAATTAGATTGACAAATTTGTGGATGGCACCAAGACCAAGGATGTAGTGGACAGCAAGGCATACTATCAAAGTTTGCAGCGAGATCTGGAGTAGCTGGAAAAAAAAAGGCTGAGAAATTGGAGATCTAATTTAATGCAGACAAATGTGAGATGTTGCACTTTGGGAGGACCAACCAATGTAGGTTTTTCGGGTGAGTGGTAGAACAGAGGGATTTAGGAATAGAGATCCATAATTCCTTGAAAGTGGTGTCATTGTTCAATAGAAAAGAAGGTTTTTAGCACATTGACCTGGATAAATCAATGTACTGAGTGCAGGAAATCGGATATTATGTTGAAGTTGTATAAGATATTGGTGAGGTCTAATTTGGAGTACAGTACCATGTTCAGTTTTGGTCATCTACCTACAGGAAAGATGTAATTAAGTTTGAAGGGATGCAAAGAAAATTTACAAGGATGTTGCTGGGACTTAACCTGAGTTACAGGAAAGGTTGAATGGGTTAAGCTTTATTCTGTAGAAAGTAGAAGATTAAGGGGAGATTTGATAGAGGTATACAAAATTATGAGGGGTATGGATAGGGTAAATGCAAGCAAGCTTTTTTCATTGAGGTTGGGTGTAACTACAAGTAGAGGTCATGGGTTAAGAATGAAAGGTAAAATGTTTAAGGGAGAACTTATTCACTCAAGGTGGTGAGAGTGTGGAATGAGCTGCCAGCACAAGTGGTGCATGTGGGTCCAATTTCAACATATGAGAAAAATTTTGATAAATGGATGGATAGATAGGGTATGGAGGGTTGTGGTTGGGGTGCAGGTCAATAGGACTAGACATCAATGGTGCAGCTCAGGTTAGATGGGCCAAAGGGCCTGTTTCTGCTCCATAGTGCTTTGTGACTCCAAGAAAATGATAATAAATTTGAATCTGATTCTGGCTTGGTTGTAGGGGCTGTAAAAGGTTGAAAATGAGAAACTTAACTTAACTTTGAAAGCAACCTTTCTTACTTTATGTGCAAGTATGTGCATAGTTCTAAGAGTAATTGTAAGTATGTACCCTCTATTATTTCTTGAGCGCATTCTTTTGATATCCCTGTACAAGGATTCTTACTGAACATAGATTTGGAATGAAGAGTTCAAGGAGGACTGTGTGCTTCAAGTACATGGTATTATCA
The DNA here is from genome assembly GCF_030144855.1 of Hypanus sabinus. NCBI lineage: Eukaryota > Metazoa > Chordata > Chondrichthyes > Myliobatiformes > Dasyatidae > Hypanus > Hypanus sabinus. The sequence goes on along the minus strand of NC_082713.1, from coordinate 26,176,231 downwards.
GGAGACAGAGACCCAAAGACCTCATGAAATTCCTGCAGTTTCTGTCATGTATCCTGTCTGATCTGTGAAACTAGTTCCTGTGAGGGTTGACAGATGTGTGAGGGAGGCTTTCGGAGGTAGAGTGGTGATATCCAATCACCCAGCAATCAATTATTTTCCACTAAAGTCTGATTCAAGTCAGACAACTGGACAAGAATTGTGTGTGAGCACACTTGTTATCTGTGTGGGAAGCTGTACACAGCTGATTGATATCTGCTGTATTCAGCCATGCTAGTTTGTACTAAACAATTATAATCACATTGTTCTGGGCCAATACTATATGAGCAGGTAGTATTCATTCATTTGTTCATTTTATTTAAGAACAATCTTTTCTATGTTTGGATGTAGAAATGAGAAAGGAAAATTGTCTTCTTGCCCATCTTTTAGATTATCCACTCATCGTCAGACAATTTAGTAAAATATAGGTATCATTTATTCTGAATTTATTCAGAGTTAATATTTTGTGTCAGCTGATCTGTTGGACTGTGTTCATTTAAAGGTCCAACGTATGTCCTCTTTCTGTGGTTGGAGATTCTACATTTAAGTTGTCAGGAAACTACCATCCAAAAAGAAGATACTTTAGAGGTTTCAGAATAGTAAATCCTCCTGAGCTAAGGTCCTACAATGCAGCCAGCAACATAGCTGGGACATTGTAGTAGAAACTTGTTTACTGCTGTGCTAGCTATTTCACATGTGGCTGTCCTAAATGACAAACGTTTGCCTTTGAAAATGAAGAATTAACTGTGTGTACCAATGCATTTTCTACATCCCTGTGGAAGATGAAGTGCTTGCGATTACATGGCTTATTGAATATTGTTCTGGTGTGAGGCCCTGGCTAATTTTCTCTCTCTGCTTAACCTGGAGGCATCAGGACTGCTGTAACTGAATGCAGTTAACTTAGCAGAGAATGAGGATTGAATATGGGTGTCTGCATGGCTCCACTAGTCACTGGATGGACTCGCTGACTCATCGAGTTGTCACACAGGAGGAAATATTGTTTTATTTCCAAGGGGGAGGTAGCTATGGGGGAAGTGCAGGAGTATGGGATTAATAAGCAACTCTTTCAGAGAGCCAGCATAGCCTTAGTTGAGCTGAAGGTGGTCGTCCTGTGTCTGCATTTCTAATTCAAAGGCCACTGGGCCATTGTGATCTATGGACCCGCCTGTGTTGTTCTTGGCTGTGTTGTAGGAGGTGTGTGATGACAGTGTGGAAGTGGCACTTTTGCTTTGATTTGCCCTCAATTATAGGACCTTGGACTCTGGGCCCCTCCTCCACAGAACATTGCAGCTGCTATAACGATCCTAGTGAAAGAAGATTAAACCTGTTTTCTACTTTTCATTCCTTGGCAACACAAATTGATGTTCCAAGAGCATACAAAAAGTGATTTATCCTGCATTTATTTATAACCATCATACCCTACTGCTAGCTGCATTAATGAACTGCTTTATACTCAACAATAATTTGTTATTATTTTCTCTGCTCACTCTATAGGTTCCTGCATGCTGAAATCCTCCTTGTATCTTTTGAGAATATTTTTGATTAAATAGCATTATTCCTAATTCTAGAAAAACAATTTTTCATATCTTGAAACATGACCATTTTTTGGATTTTTTCCCCCACAGTTATTGACTTGGCTTCAAAGAAGTGAAATTCTCAATGCTCAGGGGCAGGTGTGTGTGTAGAAAAGCTTCTGGGTCCAGTGGAATGATCTTTATCAGGTGTGGAACTTGTGTTAATGACAGCTGCCGAAAAATGGATGCCCAAGATGGTGTGTGAAGATGTGCAATGCCTTCCAGCACACAAAAGACCATTTTTATCTATTAATGCAACTCATAAGGAGACCATTGGGTCCATGCTGGCTGCCATTGGTTCTCTTTCCATTACTCCCAGTAGCTCATTCTCCCTCTCAACTCCTCTCTGATTTTTTTTTATATTCACCCATGCTAAAGGGGTAATTATCCTTTATTACAATAGCATATTTTTTGGGATGCGAAAGGAAATCCAAGTGGACTCAGAGAACGTGCAAACACAGACAGGCAGCACCACAACTCAAAAACCCACGTTTTTCAGCATGTTTCTCCTAGTAAATAGATCTGACTCTATGACCTGTATTTAAACTACAATTTGTCCTTACAACTTAACCCAGCTCAGCAGACTGACTGCTAGAACCTTTATCCTTGCTCCTGTTAACTCCAGATGGAATCACTCCTTTGCTTTTCAGAGTAAGTCAATTACTCTTGAATGTTTTCAGAAATAATATGAATATAATGCTATGCTCAGTGTTCGTCATTTGAAACATTCCAGGATGTTCTGGACCATCATTTTTTCATTATTGAAACTTTTCAAACTGCTTCAGATAATTTTTCATGTGTTGCATGGTCCTTTTTCTACATAGAATCAGCTTACTTACAAATTTTTGATCACGAGAGGCAAACCATCTTGCTCTTAAGTTCTCATCATGTGTGCCTTAGTTATAGCATCTCTGTATGCTGTTCCACTGGTATTAAGAATACTTGTTCAATAATAAATCTTTTGGTCCAACATCAAATGCTATTACAGGATTTTTAGACTCTATTTAGGTTCTGTATTTTAGTAATAATTTGACAGCAAAGCTGTATATTCTAGAAAGCTTGTGCAAATGTGATTGAGACAAAGGCATATAATGTGACCATCATGGCTTTCTTGCACCGTGTGGAATGCCAGATGTAATGGAGGTGAATTACAGTGAATGGAAAAGCTCTGCAGGATTTGGTCAATAGGATTAACATATTCAGGGAAAGGAAACTGCAATGTGTTCACTAAAGATGCATAACAAATTTGGTGAAAGAACTGGGCTAAATCCTTTTGTCATATCTTCAGTGGCTACACTCACTGAGAGAATAAACTGGCATTTCAGTGGCTCTCAACACAACCAAGCTTTCACAACCTTTCTGGTTCTGAAGAGCAGTCTCAATTATTTCCATGCCATTTTGTTCACTAGCTACAAAATGTGGAGTGATGATTGCTGAGTTTATTTTGGTATTGCTTGAAAACTTAATGTTGCCCATGACCTCAGAAGTTTTTTAAGGAGCAATGAAGTGTTTTCCAGGGAGTGATCCTGTGGCCTGCTTATCTTGCAAAGATGCTCATGTAGCTGCTCTTGTTATGGCTCTGGTCAGTGGTGACTCTCAATGGTTCATAATAGGGCACTCAGCAATGATGACTCCCTCTGTGATTGTAGTGTTATTGAACATTGACCGGTTGGATAGGCTGGTGTGTCATTGGTCATAATTCTCTATTTGTCTTATTTCATAATGGTAGAGCAAATGCTGTTTGGTCTGCTCATTCCAAATTCTTCTACCGGCTACTTTATTATTAGAAAAGTGAATGAAGCTAAGCACTGGAGTCATAAACATAAGAGATTCTGCAGCTGCAGAGGAAATTCTGCAGATGCTGGAAATCAAAGTAGTGCACACAAAATGCTGGAAGTACTTAGGCCAGACAGCATCTATGGAAAAGAGTAAACAGTCGATGCTGTGGGCTGAGGTCTTTCATTAGGACTGGTGTTGGACTAATTCTCAGAATTCTGCAGATGCTGGAAATCTTGAGCAACACACACAAAATGCTGGAGGTACTAAAAGTTCAAAATGTATTATTGAAATACATGTATGTCACCATAATACAACCCTGAGATTCATTTTCTTGTGGGCATTCACAGTAATACAAGAAACACTGTAGAATCAATGACAAGCAGCATCCAACAGTACGGAGAAACAACTAATGTGCAAAAGATGACAAACTGGCAAATACAATAAAAAAGAAATAATGATTAACAAATAAGCAATAAGTATCAAGAACATGAGATGAAGAGTGAGTCCATAGGTTGTGGGAATAGCTCAGTGATGGGGCAAATGAAGTTACCCCTCTAGTTCAAGAGCCTGATGGTTCAGAAGTAATAACTGTCATGACCCTGGTAGCGTGGTTCCTGAGGCTCCTGTACCACCTTCCTGATAGCAGCAGCGAGAAGAGAGCATGGCCCGGATGGTGGGAATCCTTGATGGATGCTGCTTTTCTGCAACAGTGCTCTAGGTAGATGTGCTCAGTGGTGGGGAGGGCCTCACCCTTGATGGGCTGGGCAGTATCCACTACTTTTTCATTCAAGGGCATTGGCCTCTGAATGTGAACAAAACAAAAGAGATGGTTGTTGACTTCAGGAGGGCTCCTCGGTAGAGATCGTTAAGAGCACCAAATTTCTTGGTGTTCACCAGGCGGAGAATCTCACCTGGTCCCTCAACACCAGCTCCATAGCAAAGAAAGCTCAGCAGCATCTCTATTTTCTGCGAAGGCTGAGGAAAATCCATCTCTCACCCCCCATCCTCATCGCATTCTACAGGGGTTGTATTGAGAGCATCCTGAGCAGCTGCATCACTGTCTGGTTTGGAAATTACACCATCTCGGATTGCAAGACCCTGCAGCAGATAGTGAGGTCAGCTGAGAAGATCATTGGGGTCTCTCTTCCCGCCATGACGGACATTTACACTATAAGCTGCATCCGCAAAGCAAACGGTATTATGAAGGTGTGGTGAACTACATATACCTGTCTGGACACGCCCCCTGCTGACTGCTCCTGTGGCCCCTCCCACTGACCGTGGCTGCTCCCACAGACCCCGGTATAAAGGCGATTGAGGCCTGAGCCTGGCCCTCAGTCTCCAGGATGTAGTATGGAAAGCCGATATCTCGCCTCACGTCTCAGAGAGTTATTGATGGTGCATCAGAAGGACCCCACATGCCCCTCATACAAACTCTTTTCCCTCCTGCCATCTGGGAAAAGGCACCGAAGCATTCAGGCTCTCAGGACTAGACTATGTAACAGTTTCTTCCCCCCAAGCTATCAGACTGCTCAATACCCTGTGCCTGGACTGACACCTTACTGCCCTTTTGTCTTGTTTATTATTTATTGTAATGCTTGTACTGTTCTGTGCACTTTATGCAGTCCTGGGTAGGTCTGTAGTCTAGCGTAGTTTTTTTCTGTGTTGTTTTTTACGTAGCTCAGTCTAGTTTTTGTACTGTGTCATAAACACCATGGTCCTGAAAAAATGTTGTCTCATTTTTACTATGTACTGCACCAGCAGTTATGGTCGAAATGACAATGAAAAGTGGCTTGACTTGACTTGGTGTTTCCTGTGATGCAACCAGTTAATATATGCTCCATCACATATCTACAGAAATTTATCAAAGCTTTAGATAACATGCTGAATCTTCACAAACTTCTAACAAAGTCAAGATGCTGTTGTGCTTTTCTTCCTGAAAGCACTTACTTGCTCAACCCAGGACCAAAGAATTTAGAGTTGCTGCCCCTGTCCACCTTTGATTCCCTCAAAAGAGAATTGGCTGATGGACCTCCTGGTCAATAATCAGCTACTTGATCTTGCTGGTATTGAGTGAGATGTTGTGGCATCGCTCAGTCGGGATTTCAATCTCCATCCTAAGTGCTGATTTGACGCTACCTTTGATTCAGCAAATGGCAGTCCTGTCGTCAGCAAACTTAAATATGGCCTTGGAGCTGTTCCTAGCCTCACATTTGTAAGTGTAAAGTGAGTAGAGCAGGGGCTAAGCCCATAGGCTTGTATTGCACCTGTGCTGATGGAGAAGATGTTGCCAATCCGGACAGACAGGAGTCTGCAAGTGAGGAAATTGAGGATCCAGTTGCACAAGGGAATATTGAGGTTTAGGTCTTGAAGTTTATTGTTTGGTGAGAGATGGTAGTATTGAATGCCAATCTATAGTCAATGAAGAGCATCTTGATGTATGCACCTTCGCTGTTCCAGGGTCGAGTGAAGCACCCATGAAAAGACAAATTGGATTAGATCCACATCACTTCTCAGCCAGGAGTCGATATGTTTCATCACCAACCTCTCAAAGCACTTAATCGCTGTGGATGTACTGTAAATGCTCCTGGCCAACAGTCATCAAAGCAGGTTACCACACTCTCCTGTTCTCCTTGGGCACCAGTATAATTGAAGCTTGCTTGAAGCAGGCAGGTACCCTCTGATCAGTGCAGGTCTTTTGTAGTCGGCAAAGGTACTGCATCTGAGCTGGATGCTTTTTGCGGGTTCACCCTCCTGAAGGATGCTCCCATCAGAGAGTAAAATCACAGGGTCATCAGGGGCTGTGAAGGTTCCTCCTTGTTTTGCTGGCCAAAGTGAGCATAAAAGGCAATTTCTCATCTGGGAATAAAGCATTGTTGTCACTTATGTTGCTTGGTTTAATTTTGTAGGAGTTGATAGTACTTGAGCCCTGCCACAGATGTCAAGCATCCTTTAGTGATTCCAGTTCAAGTTTATTGTCATTCAACCATTTGTATGCATTCCACCAAATGAAACCACGTTCGTCTGGACCAAGGTGCATAATACAGCACATATAACTCACACTTTTAACATATTAAGTAATATTATCACAAATAAATTAACAAATAATAAAATGCATATATGATACAAGTTTAAAAAGTTAATAGTATAATGCAGCTGGTGCTTCATATGCGATGAGATTTGGGTGATGGCAAGGAGTACAGTAGTCTCTGGAATTGCCATTTCACACGTGAAATGCCTTTCTGGAGATTGTACCTGAACCTCCCGTATTTTACTTGGTCACCAGACTTGAATGCCTCTGATCTGTCCCAGATAAGGGCTTCTGGTTGGGAAAGACTGATTTTTGTGGGACACAGTTATCTACAAGTCTGTGACAACCATGGTGTATTCATTTAGATTATTCATTTAGATCCTCTGATGAATCCTTGAGCACAGACCAGTCCACCAACTCGACGCAGTCCTGTAGCTACTTCTCTGGCTCCTGTGACCACTCTTTGTTGTTCTTATCTCTGAAGCCTAACTCTATAACCTCTGCCTGTATGCAGATAGGAAGAGGACAGCCTCTTTTTGATTTGATTTCCAGAAATGTGGTCTTGGCATAGAACTGTAGGTACTCCTAACAGTAGTATAGCAGTGGTCTGGCAGCATCTGTGAGGGGTGGGAGTGGGGAATAAGCAGTCGATATTTCAGGCTGAGACCTTTTGCTTAAAGTGGAACTACCAAATGCGTGTGATAGCTCACTGGTAGTTAAAAAGTTGAGAAATCTGACTTAAAAACTTGACTAATAACACCTTTTCTGAAGTAAATTGTGTTAAATTTTTGCCACAGACAGTGAAGGGGTGAGCAATGGTGAGGTGAGTTTGGGGGTTGAGCCATGATTTTGTATTGAAGAATCATTGCAGATGGAGTTCCAGTGTCAGATGTAAGCTTGGATTGCTGTAGGCGCAGAGAGAACAAGTCGGGGCAGAGGAGATTCAATGCCTGTACAGTTGACCCAGGTGTGAGGTTTGACTGTTGTGGCGCTGGACTGATTTGAAGAATTTGAGAGCAGCTTTAGGCTGGGCAGCCAAATTTGGGTCTGGAGTGAGTCGCTGGGTGGCATGGCCTAGGCCTTGAGTGCTTCTCAGTAGCCAACTCCTGGTGTGAGGTATAATCCACTGTTTAGATCATTTAAATGCCAGCCCAGATCAGAGGTGAGAGCAATTTTGCTCGCTCTCCATAATGTTCTCTCCTCCCTCCAGGGTGCTGGAGCCTTTTGCTTTTTGGTCAATTTAAGTGCCTGCCTAGATAGACTGAAAAGACGGTGTCTGGATCCAAGATGAGAACAGATTTCGCTTGTTTTCCTGATGGTCACCTCTCTCCTTGGTGTTGAGGCTACGGAGATGGCCCCAGCTGAGGTACTCCATGTCTGATAATATGAACTGATAAGTGAGACTTTGGGCCTATTCTGGGGTTCAGATCTGCGGACTCAATTTGGTTCAGAACATCGTTGTTTGCTTCAATTATTTTCATGACTTGTGTTTTTGTGTCTTTCTCTAACGTATCGGGTGTTGGTCTTTTTTATATTGTATTTCCAATTGGGTTCTTTTGGGTTTCTTGCTTTGTGGCTACCTGTGAGCAAACAAATCTCAAGGTTGTGTAATTTATATATTCTTTGATAATATACTGAGCCCAGCATTTTGCATGTCAGTGTGAGTCAGAATATATGTCCATCCTTGCCTTGGGACAAGGAAGAGGGCATTGGTGAAGAGGTTAAAGATGAAATTCAGCTAAAGAGTTGGACTGTTTCAGTTATTCCCTGTGTCTCTGGTAATTGGTGAACATGATGAACATCTTTTATGTCAGCTACAGCTCCTGCTAGGTATAGAACCCATCAAATCTGCAGGCAGTGTTCTTTCCTTTAATGATCACCAAGTTTATTCACTGTCTAAACAATTTGCTTCATTTTACTAATCTTAAGTAAAATTGGTTGGACAATGCAGCTCTGATGTTGTGGACATCAGCAGGAAATCCATAGTACATCTGGCAGAAGAAAAAACAGAACACACTGCATGGGATCTCTTCCACACCTGCATGATGGGTTCCAACAGATTTATGGAAGAAGCCATTCCCTGCATTTGCCTCATTTTCTTCTGGTGGTTCAGCAACATTTTTTTTGAATATGGTAGCTCTGATCATTTGGTTTTGGACCCCTTTAGTCAACAAATCTCATTTAGCAGAGAAGTTCCCTTATTGAGTTGCTTCACCAAACTTGTATCTCATGTTTGGGAGTTCTTTAGCCACATTTTCTGTTCTTCCTTTTAGTTCATGGTTGGCTTCCTTCTTTGGTGTGAGGAATAACAAGGTCCATGAATTTTCACTTTGTGCTTCAGACAAATTTTGAGCCGTCTTTGGCTGTGCATTGCATTAATTATGATTCTAAGTGTAATAATTTTACCCAGAACTACCTGTGTAGCTGAAGCTTTTAGTAGTGTGCTATAAATATTCATGGATGCAGAAGATTTCTGTCCATGAGCATTGGAAAGGACCTGATCTTGCGCTTGGAGCATTGAATGGTACAGCATAGCACTTGCTACTCTCTGTGTGTATTTTTTAAAAAAAACACACTACCCCTGATGTCTCCCCTATACTTTCCACCAATTACTTTAAAAGTATGTCCTCTTGTATTAGCCATTGGCATCCTAGGAAAATGATGCTGGCTGCTAATTCTGTCTAGATACCATATGCCTTCTTAACCACCCTGTCAATTTCCATAGCAACTTTGAGGGATCAGTCAATGTGGTCCCTAAGATCCCCTTGTTCCTCCACACTACTAATAATCTTACCATTAACCTGGTATTTTGCCTTTAAGTCTGACCTTGCTAAGTATAATCATTCACACTCATTTATTGAGGACAGGTCCTTTGACCTGTGCCACCCAGGAACTCCTGATGTAACTCTAACCTAATCACAGGACAATTTACAATGACAGCTGGTATATCTTTGGAATGTGAGAGAAAACCAGAGCACTGGGAAGAAACACACTTGCACACGGGGAGAAAGTACAAACTCCTCACAGACAGCGGCCAGAAATGAATCTGGGTTGCTGATAGTATAAAGCATTATGATAGCCACTACACTACCATGCTGCCCAGGTTGAACTTTTCTGCCAAATTAGCTGCTTAACTTTGCACCTTTCTTTTGTGTTCATTGATTTTTCAGGATTTGGGTGCCATTGATGACCCGTATGTATTTCTCACTGAGCGGCAGTTCAAAAACTGGTCTCCTGAACCACTTTCAGTCCTTCCAGTGAAGACACTGTCACGATGCTATTGTATAGGGAGCTTGATGTCAGTGTAGAAATGGTGATGTATTTCCACATCAACTTGTAGTGCAGATAATGATGTTCAAAGTAAGTTTCATTACCAAAGTACATTTACATCACCATGTACAACCCTGAGATTTATTTTCCTGTGGGCATACTCAGCAAATCAGTAGAACAGTAACCATAACAGGATCAATGAAAGATCAACAGAGTGCAGAAGACAACAAACTGTGCAAATGCAAATAGCAATAAGAATTGAGAATATGAGAAAATGGGATAAAGAGTCTTTAAAGTGAGATGTGTTGTGGGGGCATCTCAATGGATGGGCAAGTAAGTGTAGTCAGCCCCTTTTGTTCTTGGGCCTAATGGTGGAGGGGTGGAAACCGTTCTTGAACCTAGTTGTGCAGGTCCTGAGGCTCTTATACCTTCTACCTGTTGGCAGCAGTGAGAGAAAAGCATGGCCTGAATGGTGGCACTCTTTGATGGATGCTGCTTTCCTATAACAGCATTTCATGTAGATGTGCTCAATGATTGGGAAGGCTTTACCTGTGATGTATTGGGCTGAATCCACTACCCCATGTACATATTGTCCATGTTAGTGACATATGCTCCTGGCCCTTGGGCAAAGCTCGTCCTCATAGACCAAGGTGCCTTCCTGAGCTAGTCTTGCATTTAGCTCATATCCTGCTAAATCTTCCCAATCCATTACCTGTCCAAATATCTTTTAAACATTGTATTTGTACCTGCCTCTGCTACTTATGCTGGCAGCTCATTCCATATACCCACCTACGGTACTCTACTTCCTGTACACTTATGACTGTGTGGCCATATTCTGTATCTACAAGATTGCAGATGATGCCACTGTAGTTGGCTGCATCTCAAATAATGATGAGTCAGAGTACAGGAAGTTAGCTTCGTGACATGGTGTCATAACTATAGTCTTTCCCTCAATGTCAACAAAAGAGCTAGTTATTGACTTCAGAAAGGCGGACAGTGCACATGCTCCTGTCTATGTCGTACAGTGTTGAGGCTGAGTGTGGACAACCTCAAGTTCCTAGTAATGAACATCACCAAGGCCCTATCTTAGTCCAACTATGTTGATGTTACAACCAATAAAGCTCACCAGTGCCTATACTTCCTCAGGAGGCTGAAGAAATTCAGCATGTCCCCATAGACGCTTACCGATTTTTATTGATGCAGCATAGAAAGAATTCTGTCTAGATCAGGGGTTCCCAAGCTTTTTTTTTAAATACCATGGGAACCACTGCTCTTGATGAATAATGGCTTGGTATAGTCATCACTTTTTATTGTCATTTTGACCATAACTGCTGGCACAGTACACAGTAAAAATGAGATAACATTTTTCAGGACCATGGTGCTACATGAACAATACAAAAACTACACTGAACTACGTAACCCAGCACAAAAACTACACTAAACTACAGACCTACCCAGGACTGCATAAAGTACACAGAACAGTGCAGGCATTACAATAAATAATAAACAAGACAATAGGCACAGCAGAGGTCAGTAGGTTGGTAGTCCGATGGCTTGGGGGAAAAAATCTGTTACTTAAATAAACAGCTGAATGGCGGTGGCCGGGATTCCGTCCGTTTCTGTACTCCCAAGTATTTCGTTGCCACAGATGTAGTCCAATTTAATGTCCATTGGAGAGCAGAATGGACGGGAGAGCTGGCTGGCTAGGGCTTGCTTTTTTTCCTGGCACGGACTCCTGCCTACTCGCTTCACTTTCGCTTCCTTGCTTACCGCTTATGATGTCCCCAACTCCGGCCACCGGCATCAAGAAACTGCAGAGAGCTGTGGACACAGCCCATCACAGGAACCAGCCTCCCCTCTATGGACTCTTGTCCATACTTCTTGCTGCCGCAGTGAAGCAGCCAGCATACTCAAAGACCCCACCCATCCCAGACATTGTATCCTATCTCGTTGGGCATTAGATACGAAACCTTAAAGCATGTACTACCAGGCACAAGGACAGCTTTTATCCTAATGTTATCAGACTCTTGAATTGACCTCTTGTATGATAAGATGGACCTTTTGCATACCTTGTTATGGTCTTGCACTTTATTGGTTACCTACACTGCACCTTTTTAGTAGCTTTTACACTTTATTCTGCATTTTTTTTTACATTTTTCTAGTTCAATGCACTGTGTTATGGTTTGATTTGTATAAACAGTATGCAACACAAGCTCTGCACTGTTTCTTGGTACATGTGAAACTAATAAGCCAATACCTCCTTCAGTATGGAAATACGTGCCTCTCAGTTCCTTTTAAATTTGTTATGCCCTCATCTTAAACCTATACCCCTAGTTTTAGACTGCCCTAACCAAGGAAAAATGACAGTGCCAATTCATCTTGTCTCTTCCCTTCAGGATTTTATAAACCTCCATAAGGTCACCCCTCAGCCTTCTTTTCTGCACCATCTCTAACTTAATCACATCTTTCCAGTAGGATGACTTATCAGAATTGCACATAAAATAGGGTGTTGTCTTGCTATTGCCATGGCCTTGAACTGTGATGGATATTCACTCCTTGTGTTTTTGCTAATCTTAGGTTTCTAAACGCAGCATTTGCCATTTGTAAGATCAAATATAGTTGTAAGTAAATTTCCAACTAACAGTTGTTTAGTTTCTGGTCATAAATGGGAGTTAGTCTTAAGTTCTTGAAATGTAAATTGCAAGCAGTAATCAGCGAAGTTAAAACGAGCACTGTATATGGAGGCTTTACAAACAAGCTGTGTGGATTGTAGATGCTATGTCTATGAGAGATAAGATTTAACTCACTGCACCTGCTTTATCCAAATCCAAATAAGCCTGAACTGCTCTCTAAGTTTCCTCAGAAATAACACAAAGTGTCTTCTCCGTGGCAGAGAGAGGGGACCCACCGCTTGAAATGTGATGTTGGCAGCTAAACAGGGAAGTAAACTATTCTTTGAAGATTGGGTAGTTACAGTATAATCTTTCTTTAGTGAGAGTACTTGTGGCTTTTTCTATCTAATAGCGCTTAAAGTCCTTTTTTGAGTTTGGAACTTCGCAGTCAGCAAACCCAATACCATCACAGGACAGCAATGACATAATGTGCTAGCTCTGAAGATGTGCATGCCATCCACTTCACCACTTTGCATGCCTGTATTGCCACTTTCAGGGAACTATGTACTTGCACCCTTGGGTCTCTCTGTTCTATAAAGCTCTGCAGGACACAGCCATCTGTTGTGTCAGTCCTATCCTTCAACTTCCCAAAATGCATCACTTCACATTTGCCCACATTAAATCTCATCTACCATACCATGGCCTGAAAATGAATCTCAGGGTTGTATATGGTGACATATATGTACTTTGATAATAAATGAAGTTTGAACATTTATTATAAAACTTTTGACAATTTCCTATAAGTTTGAAATTTTGTTTTTGTTATGATAGAAACTGTCATAATATTATGATACCATATTAACAAATTAATCATTTTAACCAATGTGTGCTTCGATGATTCTTTGGCTGGTATTGGCAAGATTGGGATGGCTTCTTTCTGAATTTCATTAGTTGAATGACTAAATCTCAGTATTAATGAAGAGCACAAAATGTCATCTGGCAAGGTTTTATAAACATATTTAAAGTTTTGATTTTTCCTTTATTTTGATTGGCTGTCAACTCTGGTTTTCACCTCTGCTTTTTATTTGTTGATTAATACCCTACCCTCCTGAATGGTTCAGTTTGTTGTTTGGCTTGAATTCCATTTTCCAAAATCAAATTGTGTCTTTTTGTATAAATAAATATCACAGACAAAATCACAAACAAGAGAAAATCTGCAGATGCTGAAAATCCAAGCAACACACCCAAAGTGCTGGAGGAACTCAGCAGGCCAGGCAGTATCTAGGAAAAGAGTATAGTCTATGTTTTGACAGCCCTGCTGAAGGGTTTCAGCCCGAAATGTCACCTGTACTCTTTTCCTAGACACTGCACGGCCTGCTGAACTCCTCCAGCATTATGTGTGTGTTTCACAGACAAAATGCTTGCTTGAGTGATCCATCTCCATTGTTAACACTAGATTTAATGGGTTGAAAAATATTAATTATTTATTTTTCAGTCATTAATCAAAAATATTTTCCTCAACTGCCTGGGGCATTTGACTTGCAAGTTTTTAAAGAAATGATCTCACTTGAAATGGGTACAGGCCCTTGAGGTAGTGTGTAACATTTCGAGTCACCATGGACTTGTCTGACTTTTCACATAAGCAAAGACCACCGATATTTTTTAAAAACAAAACATTGGTTTGAATTTCACCTGAAGTGCTAAAGTCTTTTGCCACTGACCTGAAAGTAGTTTTGATCACAAAGGTTTGGTAGGTTTGGTGAAATTTAGAGGATGGTCTTTCCTTTTTGCTATCTCAGTTTAAGGGCACCGTGAGATGCAAGTCACTTATACAGAGTGGCGGCGTGCCTGGAATGGGCTACCAAGGGTAGTTGTGGAATCACTTTGGTGGAGTTTTAAGAGGCTCTTGGATAGACATATGAATATGAAGAGATATCAATGATGCACAGGAGGAGGAGGACCTTTGGATACCATTTGGCAACAAGATTGGCACAACATCATGGGCCAAATTGCCTGTGCAGTATTGTACTGTTCTATGTTCTGCAGTAACTTCCATGTCATTGAGTCAGCTAGACAGCCAATTTCATTGAAGGTTTCACTCAGACCTCAGATTAGAATGGAAAAAGAACAGTTATAGGGTAATATTTGAAATATCTTAAAACGTAGAACTGTACAACACAGTTACAGTCCCTTCAGCCCACTATGTCTGTGTGAACCATGATGCCAAATTAAACTAATGCCTTCTGCCTGCATATGAGTTATATCCTTCCATTCTCAACATATTCATGTGCCCATCTAAAACGCTCTTAAATACTACTTTTGTATCTGCTTCTGCCACTGCTCTGGGCGGCATATTCCAGGTACCCACCATTCCCTGTGTAAAAACAAAAAAAAACTTGCCTCTCACATCTCCCTTCAACTTCCCCGCTCTCTCATCTTAAAGTTATGCCCACAAGTATTTGTTACTTCTAGCTTGGTGAGGGGGAAATTCTGATTCTTCACCCTATTGATGCTTCTCATAATTTTATAAACTTCTATTGAGTCTCTCCTCAACAATGTTCCCTCTAATTTTTAGTAGTCAGTGTGTGCAAAAATCTTATGTTGTACAATTTTTTTCCCTGTGACAAAAGTATGTGTGCACTGAATACACACATGGCACGGTTTATATAGATTTACAAAATATTTGACATAAAACTGCACAGAATAACAACAAAATAACATACATATTTAAGTCACTCAGTTATTTTTTCTCTCTCCTCTCTTTGGCATTTATCCATTCTTTGTAAACTCTATTTAGACTAATAGAGCTTCCATCCAATTGATAGCTTTTGATCCTTATTAACAAATCCAAATGACATTCACCTAAATGGTTTCTCAGCTTGTTTTTGAGTTGATTCATTAGGCTAAAACCTCGCTCACAGTCCGCACTAGACACGAAAGATTCCCCCCAATGTCCATCAACTGTGCAAGGTCGCAAAACTGTTCATTTTGAAGTACAAATGCCACCATTTAAGCAAAGTTTGAAATTAGTTTAGATTTAATTTCTTCTTGCACAGAAAATTTGAAATCATTAAACTGTCTAACTATTACAGTATTTTCAGCTAGAAAATCATGATATTTTAGACATAAGGCATTTTCATCGCCAAATGTGAAGTCACAATCTGCAATTGCGGAGAAGTCAAAAGCTGACCATTCTTGTACCTCATCTTCAGGAAACTTTTCTTCTAAATGAACACAAAGACTATTTATAAAATTCAACGGCGGACTGGTATCTACTATGACGGTTTCTTCACATTGTTGGCTTAGCAAAAGTTTAACTTTGTCACTCCGTGGAACATTGTCTTCCTGATACTGCTTTCTTATTTTGTTAAGCTTCTTCTCTTCATGAAACTGCTTGATCGCTGAAACAATAGAAGAAGCATCACACGCCTGCAGCTGAACTATTCTGCCAAAAACGTTTTATAAACAGTACAATCTTTAGATCTGAATTTGAAGTACAGAAAGAGACATTTGTTGACATATGTCTGTGGTTTCATCAACTGCTAACGTGTGAAAATCTGCTGATGCTATTTCTTCAAACATGTCCTCAGCCTCTGATGCACCAGAGAAAATAATTAAAGTTTGTTCAACTTCTTATAGCTAATATCCAGTAATTCAGGCAGCATCCTGAAAAACCTCATCTGCACCTTCTCTGGAGTCTCCACAACCTTTCTGGAATGAGGTAACTAGATCTGCACATAATATTCCAGGTACAGCCTAACCAAAGCTTTCTATAGCTGCACCAAGCAGGATAGAACCAGACTACAGGCAACAGTGAGGACTGCCGAGCGCATCATTGGAGCCTCCCTGCCCTCTATTGTGGACCTGTACTCTTCCAGGTTGAAGAAGAGGGCGGGGAACATCATAAAGGACTCCTTCCATCCTGCGCATGGACTGTCTGAACTGCTTCCGTCTGGTAGGCGCTTCAGATCCCTCCAGACTAAGACTAATAGGCACTGGAGAAGTTTTTTTCCCTACTGCGGTCACTTTGCAGAACAGTTAACTGTCGGCTAACTATTACTTGGATTGCACTACCTATATGTATAATCTATATTTTCATTTATATTTATCATTATTATTGTTATGAGCAGAGAGACAACATCTGCCGGAAGTAAATTCCTCGTATGTGCACAGGTACTTGGCGATTAAAGTCTGATTCTGATGTTGCTTCTACCCAGTGCCTTGACCGAGGAAGGGAAGTATGCTGTCTGCTGCCTTTAGCACTATCTGCTTGTTGTCGCTTTCAGGAAGTTATGAATGTGGGCCCAAGATCTCTCTGCACATCTCAGTGAATACATATTAACATTAAAATTAAGACAGTAGCTGAGAGATCACCAGTTTTTATTAAAATAATGTATATTAAAATATATTTCGAACATTTAACATCTGAATTAAAATCCACACACAGAAAATTAGCTTTCAAGGCCAGAGGAACTGAGGAGGACTAATTATGGCATGTTAATTTACTTAAAAATTCAATTATTCCTCATTTTTGGTGCATCTTATAATGAGTTCACAAATACCTTAAAATTCCCATCTGTTGACTGATTTCACGTGATTGAAGTGGACAAGTTCTTTTTAGAAAAAAGAGCTATCTGTGAAGGAGGGCTGAAGCACTGATATTAATTTGGGGGGTTTCCTTGTTGATGCTGTGTAGGTTCTGAAATCCTAATGTTGTGGTCAATGTCACAGAATTCTGCTGATCACACAGTCTTGCTGATATGAATATGGCAAGTTCTGAGACATTATTACAGCCAATGTGTAAAAACAAAATTAATTCTATTGTGTGGATACATCATAACAATTTCATGGATCATGCTGTTACTAATACTTTGCTGAAGTCCTCTGCTTGGATGTCAGTATTTTTGAAATACTGGCATTTTAAGGCAGTGGATTAGTTTGCATTTTCTTGTGTTTCATTGGGAAATATTATTGGGTTGTCCATTTTTTGTCATTCATGGCTTTTAACATTAAGTAGTATTCCAACTGCTCAGTTGTAACTTCTTCCATTAATATAGATAAAATATGAGCCAATCAACTGGATTCAGTTTTACCTGATACAGTATGTTGAAAAATGATGGAAAAGTGGGCTGGCTTGCCATTTTTTGTCTTACATTGCATTGCAGGTTTTGTTTTGGAGGAGCTTTTTGCATTGTAGAAAGTAATTTTTCACATCGTTGTATGAATAGACAATAGAAATTGCAATTCAGAGTCAAAATAAAACATGTTGTATTTCTCATTAGACCTTTTCATAGGAACTGTGTGTGTGTTTGTGTGTGTGTGTGTGTGTGTGTAAGTGTAAGCTGGTTTAAAAGCAGCTGTCAAATGCAGGCATGATATGTTCTGCTTTGAGGTCACCCTGCTCTTTCCTTTACGTGTAGCCTACAGATTAAGTTATATGCAGGACTGTTTTCCCTTCTCAAGGCCACTGAATACTTAAGAGCAACCCCAGCGATTGCAGACTGGTGCCATAGAATGTTAAGGAGATAGCCAGTTGGCCGTTCATACATGTGTCAGATCTTTGAATATCTAATTGAAATTCCTTTTCATGTTTCATTCCTGCAACCAATCAACCCCACTACTGCAGGGTATGTTTCTCACAATCTTGTATTTTTTGCCACCATGTATATGCCCAATTCCTTTTATCAAGTTTATCACTGAATCTGCTTTCACCACGCAGTTATTACCCCTCAACCGTCAGGCTCTTGAACTAGAGGGGATAACTTCACTTTCCCAACACTGAACTGTTCTCACAACCTATGAACTCACTTTCAAGGACTCTTCATCTCATGGTTGTGATATTTATTGCTTTTTTTTTCTTTTGTATTTACACAGTTTGTTGTCTTTTGCACCGTGTAGGTGTGGTCTTTCATTGATTCTATTATGGTTATTGGATTTATTCAGCATGCCCACAAAAAATGAATTTCAGCATTGTTATTGGTGGTATATATGTACTTTGATAATAAATTTACTTTGAACTGTACCTTTTTTTTTCTTCGTAGCTCACCAGTTCTTTTGCCAACCTGAAATCTTCAGTGTTCTGCTTACTGACCCTTCTGCCACTGAAAGGCTTTTAGTTATTTACATCAGAACCTTGCAGTTTTGAGCATTAATTTTAAGTTTCATGTTGTCTTTCACCACTTAAAGTTATGTACTAGTACATCTTTTTGCATAATTGAAGATCCACACCCCTGCAAAGAAACAAACAGAATGAGCTCCTCAGTCCTGCCCTGCCATTTAATAAAACGTTATTATAATCCTTGACTCTACATTTCAGTCTACCTGCAGTAACTTTACTCCTCCTTGTTCTTTTCACCCAACCCACCCCACCCCTCTCTATCCTGCTTCCTTTATCTTTGTAGGAAGAATATTCTAAAGATTCATCAGATAACATTAGTTTTATTTGTTAGATGTATTTTGAAACATACATAAAATGCATGTCAGGGATATGCTGGAGCAACCCACAAATACTGTCTTGCTTCCTGAAACTGTGTGACTTTGGAATGTGGGAGGAAACCAGAGTACCTGTCGGAAACCCACAGAGTTGTACAGAGTCATAAAAACTCCTCACAGACAGTGACAGGAAGCGGATCCCCACCGCTCGTCACTGGCACTGTGAAGTGCTACACTATCCATTATGCTACCATGCCATGCATTGAGAGAGAGAATTTGACGTCCTTTGTTTTAAGTGAATGACTGACCCCTTCACCCCCCCCCCCTTTTCACACAGTGACCACTAGTTCTAGTGGTCATCTTAACAGGATGAAATCTATCCAACCATTCCTCATAAGGCAACTCATTCATTCCAGGCATTAACCCAGTACACCTGATCTGAACTGCTACCAACATCCTTGATAGAGGAGACTAATACTGTACAAGGAACTCCAAATGTAATCACACCAGCCTCGCAGTTGAAGCATATCTTGAAATGTTATTCATTTCCCTGTCAATAAGCAACACTTGATTGGTTTTTTAATTACTTGCTTCCCTTGCATGCTAACATTTTGCAAGTGGTGCACTTTGAATACCATGACCTCTCTGGCTCTGTAATGTCTCACCATATAGATAATGTTTTATTTATATTTTTCCCATTACTATTTTGGTACAATATGCGAAAGTCTTTGACTCAAGACTTTTGCACAATACTGTATTTGTCAACATGGAGTAGAGAGCGAGTTTGTAAATCTGGTGAGAGCAAAGAATGCTGGGAATGGTGGCTCGTGGGACGGGTGGCAGAGGAGGAATGGCAGGGTGGGGATGTAGGCACAGTCAGCCCTGAGACACCAGGCAAGGTAATTTGAATGGTTTATTGATCTGATGCTTACTGCTCCCTCCCCTCTCCCTTCCCCTTCCCACTCACAGTCCACAACAGAGACCCATATCAGAATCAGGTTTGTCATCACTCACATATGTCAGGAAACAGTGGTTTTTTTTGCGGCAACAGTAAAGTGGAATACATAAGGTCACTTCAATATTGTGCAAAGGTCTTTAGCATACTGGTTATAAATATGTCCCTAAGGCTTTTGCACAGTACTGTACATAACATAATATGGGAGGAATAGGCCATCCACACTCCCTGCATGATCTTTTCCTGCACTAACTCCTTATCTTTTTATTTCCTTTATGTTTGCAAATCTCTTAGTCATGGAATTGTACAGATGGAAACAGGCCTTTCAGCCCAACTGGTCCATGGCAACCAAGATGTCAAACTACTCCTATTTGCCAGTTTTTGGCCTGTAAGCTTCTAAACCTTTCCTATCCATGTACCTGTCCAACTGACTTTTAAAAATCTTGATTTCTGCTGTGAACCTCCTAAGAATTGAAACTCCATAGTCCTATTGAAAGGAAAGTCTCAAGGATGCTTTGGGTGAAGACATTTCAATTCACCTCCGCTCTGAATAGAAAACCCCATATTTTGAAGCTATGATCCCTGGTTCTAGAGCAGCCAAGGGATATATCAGCTCTATATTTACCATGTCAAACCCCAAAAGACTATTGCATGTGTCAAAAAGTCATTCCATTCTCATTCCTCTAAACTCAAGAGTATGAGCACAATCTGTTTAATCTCCCCTTGCACAACAAACTTGCCATCAGAGGAATCAAGCTGATAAAGTGGCTTGGTACTTCCTGTATCACAATTATATTCTCCCACGGCATACACTGACTGATACGGTCTCACCAGGATGCTGTACAGTTGCAGCAAGATCTTGCATTCAGATGAGTTTGCAATTGTACATCTCCTGTGAAGTCTTGAAATCCTTCCCAGAGCTGGATAAAACATTTCAGCTGAAGCCAAACCAATATTTCATAAAAACCTGACATTCTGTTCTAGTTAATGTATTCTCCATCTCCATAATTGAAGTCAAGGATCTGATTTTCATGTTTAAACGAATCTGTTGACTCCATATTTGGGAACTGGTGATTTAATTTTCCCAAGGAGTCAGAGTTAAGAAAATGATTGGTAGAAGAAAATAGTTGTAGAAGATGTGCTCCTTCTGCAAGGGAGCTGCAGATGCTCTCAAGTTACAGCCAAGGACTCCTGGTAGGAGATCGTAAGCATCTGTAAAGACTTGGTGGGGGGGGGGGAGCCTCTGAATATCTGCACCTTGGGGAAGATCACATCTCAAGCAATCCTATGTCTGATCTGCTTGATTTTCTTGATTGAAGGGATAATAGAAGTTCCTCTCCTGAACTACATGGTTTGGATGGCCTTGCTAATGCAGCTGAGGGCAGCAGAAGCCAGTGTCAGTATCCCGCAGTGATTGAGGCTTGGAAGCTAAGAGTGACGGAGACCCTGACCACCATGGGCTGAGCAGCCCAAGCATAGTTGAGTGTGCTTTATGAGCACAAGAGGTCTTAATGAAGCAAGGAATGCATTGTGAAATTGAATCTTCAAACAGCATGGTGTCACAGGAATAGGAGTTGTTAAAACATGCTCTTCTGTAAATACCATTATTTTACAGACCACTACAGTTGAAATGAATGGTTGTTGCTGGAAATAAATTTAGTGTGGTTATAGCATGCGAACTATTTAGTGCATGTCTTATCTCTCCATCTAATCTCATCAACTGTTCCTTCTCTCCTATTTATCTATTACTACCTTTAAATCTGTAAATGTTTCTAATCCCTGTGAATCCGTCTGTCAATGACTTCTATCTTGAGACCAATTTCTGGGTGAAGATTCTCCTGAAATCCCATTTGGATGTTTCAGCGAGTCTTTGCTTCATCTGTTATTTATTCTGGTTTCTCCATAATTAGGGGTTTCCAACATGTGGTCCATGGACCCCTTGCCATAAGTGGTAGTATCTTCCCTATGTCTGTCTTTCTCAGGGTATAGAGTCTCAGCCTTTTCAGTCTTTGTAGTTCCATAGTTAATACATAGTTCCAGTAAACCATTTTCTATTTTTTTTTTGTTTTACAACTCCTATATTGTCTCATTATCCTTTTTATAATCTGCACCCTCCAACAATGCATGGTATTGCTAAGATTGGGCTTGCCAAGGTTCTTCAGTTTACCATTACCTTCACTCTTCACTTCAGTTCCTATAGTGACCTTGCTTTTTTTGATGAGTTGATCAAACTTCTTCTCTACTTTTGACCTTTGTATCTCATATCCCTGGAAGATCCTTTACTTTGGTCCTCTTAAACATGCAATGAATTGGTTATCTCTTGTCTTTCCTACCAAACATTTACTAACTTTTTTCCTATTTTTTGAAATTAATTTGCCAACTTCATGCCTGTTCTGCATTTTCATAACGTGTTTTTCATGTTTTAGTTCTCTGTTGACATGCAGCTACTCTCTTCCCAGTTTCAGGCATTAAATGTACTGTACTTCTGATTCGGACACAAAATATTTTGTAAATGATGAATAACAGTAATCTTGGTTGCACCATTCCTCAATTTGCAAGATTTCTTCTTTACCTTCCTGTTACTTCATGGTATCTGATATTTTGCTATACACCTAGCAATGCGTCCTGGTACTGCCCAAACCAATGTTAGAAAATGATTATCTTCTACATGTTGTAGGGAGAAGCTGTTGACCAAGCATGTTACTGCCTTTGATCTCCATTAGCTACGCACTTGTCCCATGATGCTAAAGTGTATTGGACAGGGTCATATAGGATATTTGGCACAGAAGCAGTCCATTCAGACCATGATGGCATTAATGCTACATTAGAGCATCCTCTGTTTGCATTTCCTTATGACAAAGAAGCAGGTTATTTCATTAGACTGTGCTAGCTCTTCCAATGTTGCTGTCAATCCCATTCCCCTTTATTTCCCTGTAATCTATTTCCTCTCATGCCCCTCCTAACCAAGCCCCACCCACACCCCCCCCCCCCAACACCAATTCTTCTGCCCACTCTCGGCATGGTTTACTGAAGCCATTTCTCTGGAATGTGGGAAGGAAATGACACAGCTGGAGTAAGGCCAGTCAATCAAAGGGAGAACACACAAACTTCAGACACACAGCATCCTATGTGAGAATTGAACCCATGCCCCAAGAGCACTGTGGCAAAGCACTGGCAGCCGCACCATCATGCCTCCTCTTTCCTCGCTTGTGAATCAGCAGAACCCTTCTCCCTTCTTTGCTTGGCCAGTCTACTCATCAATACATCAATAGTACTTGCTTCCATTATTTCATCCCATTTTACACTCTTTGGATAAAGAAGTTTTTTCTGAATTCCTTTTGATACCTTGCTGCCAGTTGTAAATTGATGGTCTTTAGTTACTTTAATCCTCAGAAGTGTAAATTATTTTAATGTCCATTTTGACAATACTTTTCAGTCATTTTAATACCAGGTTTTCCCCACAATCCGAAAGCAGAACGTTCCTATGAAACCTTTCATAAGCCGAAATGGCGTAAAGAGAAGAAGCAATTACCATTAACTTATATGGGAAAAATTTTTGAGCGTTCCCAGGCCCAAAAAATAACCTACCAAATCAAACCAAATAACATATAAAACCTAAAATAACGCTAACGTATAGTAAAAGCAGGAATAATATGATAAATACCCAGCCTATATAAAGTAGAAATAATGTATGTACAGTGTAGCTTCACTTACCAGAATGGGGAAGATTCGGCCAAGATCCGATTTGTAGAAAAAAAATCGAATGTACACGCATGCGTACACACACCTGCTCATGCAAGGCTTCACAGTCATGGTGGTCTTTCTTGGGGTAAACACAAGTTTAAAGTGGTGCCTTTTTTTCGTTAAAAGGAAAATCCTCTTCAGATTTCTTTCGGTTAGCGAAAACAGGTACTAACGTAGGTCTTTCTTAAAAACAAGGTGGCGTAAAGTGAACTTTCGTAAAGCAGGGGACACCTGTAATCTCAGTGATTCAATCAGAGCTTATTTCCAAGCAAAATAAGCCAGTCTGTTCATCTTTATGAATTCTGTGTCCTCATCAATGCCCCTATATCCTTGTTTTAATGTGGTGGTAAGTGGGATCTAACCAAGATTTGGTGAAGCTTCCCTACTTTTCAGTTCTATCCCTTTAGAAGTAAGCAAGTTATTAAATATTAGTAGATTCTATTTCTGTTATCTCCGGATTCCTTTGCACATGAATTATAAACAGCAGTGAGCCCCTGGTTCTCTGAAGCCTGCTTCACCAGCGACTGATCTGATTGTAATATTAACTCTGCATTTCCATCCAACCCCAGTCATTTTTCACCCTTTGCTTGTCTAACTCTATCTTACAAATATTCAGTGGTTCTGCTTTTATAATCCTTTTGACGAAAATCCCGAAGATTTGCAATTTTCTGGGTTCCATAAAAGATTTGCTGGCTTTGGAGAGGGGCAGAGGAGATTCGCAAGACTGATTCTGGGAATGAAAACTGAGGAGTGTTTGATGTCTCTGGGCCTGTACTCACTGGATTTTAGAAGATTGAGAAATGGTCTCATTGAAACCCATGGAATATTGAAATGCCTAGATACAGTGGAACATGGAGAAGATGTGTCCTATATTGGGAGAGACTAGGACCAGAGAGCAAACCTCAGAATAGAGGTACTTGTCTTTAGAACAGAGATGAGAAATTCAGATGGTGAAAATTGCCATAGATAGCTGTGGAGGCCAAGTCACTGAGTATATTTAAAGTGGAGGCTGATAGGTTTTTGATGAGTCGGGGCATCAAAGGTTATGTGGAGAAGGCAGGAGACTGAGATTGAGAGGGATAATAAATCCACAATGATGGAATGGTGGAACAGACTCAATGGGTCAAATGGACTAATTCTGCTCCTATGTCTTATGCTCTTTCAGTCTTATGAAAAATTTCATCTTGTATGTATTAAGTAGGAGACCCATTATGTTTGGACAATGACTCTTATGGGGAAAATAATCATATCCATCCTGGCCTAACTCTTTAGGTTCTTGAATTTTTAAATGGGTCACCTCTCACTTTTTGAAATTTTATATGGACAATGATTTTTGCTCTCTGATTAGTTTATTTAATGCATTCAATTTTCTATTTTAATTGCTTTTCTCATCCAATACAAAATCAACCTAATCTACCTATTCTATCTCCTCTGTATAAAGTGAAGCAAAATAATTAATATTTTTGTCAGCTTCTTTATCTTTGGTATGGTTTTGCTCATCCCCTTTTCCTAACAGTTTTCCATATATAACCATATAACCATATAACAATCACAGCATGGAAACAGGCCATCTCGGCCCTCCTAGTCTGTGCCAAACTCTTAATCTCACCTAGTCCCACCTACCCGCACTCAGCCCAGAACCCTCCACTCCTTTCCTGTCCATATACCTATTTCCCTTTCCATTTAAACTGAGATGTTTGGTGGGTGGGGGGGGGGGGGTGGAGAACCTGTTTGCTGTGCTGAATAATCTTCATAATTCTAATGACAGGGTTCTTTTTACCTTCCCAGTTAATGTATTTGACTTTTCATTAATCCCATATCACCTTCTGAGGTCCAGGTACTTTCTGTTTGCTCGTTTGCTTCACCTCATTGGTTTTCTTGTGTCCTGGGTGTTTATTTTCTGTAAAATATATATTCGTGTGCACTGTGGATTCTCATTATTGTTTGTCGATATTGTGTGTTTTTATCTTTCTATTCTCAACCCTAATAAAGTCAAATTTCTGTAATCCTTTATCTTCTTACATTAACAGTTTATCATGTAACATATTATGTGTGCTCACTATTGCCTAGATGTTCCCATGCTTGTTTTATTGAATATTTTCCCCCTGTTCATTCACAGTGTTGGGCTTTTTTATACAAAATAGTTATAGAAGTCCTGTATGAGAGTAGGACTCCACTCCCTTACCCTATTGGAGACCCTATCTGTGAAGTCCCATGATTAAAGTCTTGTACCTATTTCCTGAATGTCTGCATGTTTCTCTCTCCACCTATTTTCAGCTGTGAGATTATAGATTATGTTTGTAAATATGATGCTGCTTTTTAGTCAATATCCAAATGGGTACTGCTTTTTTTTCTTCCTCATTCTATGTCCCTTTACTTGAGGGTTATCATGTTATTCTTAATAAGTACCATTTACTCCAATCCTTTTTTACTTCCTATTTTTTTTTTCTGTGTGATGTTTGCTGCCAGATTGTTTTTGCAGACATTTCTCTGCAATCCCTGATTCCTCCCATTGTTACCCCAACTCTCCTTTTTATTTGGCAGACACTCTGTGCATTGATGTTTCAATAGCAATTCCTATTAATTTAGAGTTAATCCTCTTTTCGGACTTCTGCTCCACTTGGTCTCCTGCTGTCAAATAACACTGTCTCTTGCAATTTATTTCACACTTAAGCTGCTTTCCTGTAGATCTCATCCCATTTCTTACTCATTTAAAACTTTGTCAATTCTCTATTTATCTTTTCCAGGAGACACTAGTTCCATCCAATTTCACTGGAGCCTATTCCATTACTACATCACCATCCTGTCCCTGAATTGGTGTCATGTGCCATGAAAAATGATTCATCTTGCCCAAACTAACCTATCAGTCTTTATTTCTCCTTGTATGTTTTTTTTTCCAATGCCAGTTTGTACATGAATTTAAAGAATACTCTGAACAGGAAATGATATATAGTCAGTGGCCACTTTATTAAGTTCATGTATACATCTTAATGTAAATATCTAATCAGCCAATCATGTGGCAACAACTCAATGCATAAATGCATGCAGACATGGTCAAGAGGTTCAATTGTTGTTCAGACCAAACATCAGAATGGGGAAGAAATGTGATCGAAGTAACTTTGACTGCGGAATGATTATTGATACAGAATGGGGTGGTTTGAGTATCTCAGAAACTGCTGATCTCATGGGATTTTCATGCACAACAGTCTCAAAAATCTAGTTCTGTGAGTGCAAAGGGCTTGTTGACGAGAGAGGTTAGAGGAGAATAGCCTGACAGGATCAAGCTGACAGGAAGGCCTCAGTAACTCAAATAACCGTGGTGTGCAGAAGAGCACCTCTGAACACATAAGATGTCAAACCTTGAAGTAGATAGGCTACAGCAGCCGAGGACCAAATAATTTTTAGGTACCAAATCAAGTAGTCACTGAGTGCTTACCATTTTATCCATAAGGTCTATGCAAGAGTTTTAAAGTGTAGAATTTGATTTTTAGTTGTGCAGTTTTACATGTGTATTGTAGAATCCAGAATTGAACCCTTTTTACTGCAAGATCACAATTAAATGGAAAGAATGATGAATTATTATGTAACTTTTTGCATCCTTTATGAAATGCTTAAAAGTAATTTCCACTCACTGAAGTATTTTCCAAGTATATATTTAATGCTGTAATGAAGGAAAAACAGCAGGAAATTTGTGCAGTTCGAGCTACCACAGACAGCTATGTGATAATGACCAGATAATCTATTTTAGTAATGTTGATTTGTAAGAAAAGGAGTGAAAAAAATGTTGGGCTGAAACTGAAAAAGTTATTAAATTTTTTTCATTTCGTCGAAAACATTTTCAATTACTGCCAGATTTATGTTTTTTTAATTGACAAAGTACTTTAATTGTGGCTCTCTTTAAATAGTGCAGCTTGCAGCTGTGTAAAATTAAGATTTTGTTCTATTAGCCATGAAGTAATTATGAATAGAATTGTTTTATTCTTTGCACCATTGTATGCAAAAGTACATTATGCAAAATAGTGCTGCCTTACCTATTCCAGAATGATTCATGTTTTTGCAGATCTACTGTTGCTTTCTGCATTAGTTTCCTTAAGTAGTTATTTAATTTCAGTTAGTATTTGAAGCGACCCATGTACAGTTATGAACGCAAACAAAAACTACAGTTTGCATTCAAATTCTTGTGTATAGAAAAAATGAGTGCTGAATGCATCTAACAAAAATATTTAAGACTGTGCATCATTGACATTATTACTAATGTTGGCGTGCAGATGTTCTTTTTTTGTAGTAATATTATGATTCAATTTCAACTAATTTGGGAGGGACATTTAAGTTTTGATACCAGATTTGGCTATGTTTGTATGGTAATCCATTTAAACACATTTTTTCCATTATATTTATTTCTCCTGCTTTTTTAAGCTAATAATGTAGTTCCCTGTTGTCTTATGATATTTGACACACCTCTTCCCCAGTATTTTACGTAGACTGTCATAACTTGCATGTGAATCATGCTTTTTGAAGTTTCCAGGCTGATGGAAGGGAGACTATCCTGTGTTTGCCTAAGTTCCTCTACAGAAAAAATGAATCCCTTGTGTATTTATAACATCAGCGCCGGATTCCGGAGCGAGGGTTCCCAAGTTCAAATCCAAGTCGGGTTGAGTGTCGAGCTAGCAACTTGGCCTTGTAAAAACAAGAATAACTTGCTGCGGAAACACCTTCATGACGGTGCCCCAATAACTCCTCTGCTGAGTTAAGGGCTATTCCTCTTCTTCTCTTGTGCATTTATGTTGTCTTTCATGCTTACTGAGAAAACTTAAGGTGTGGACAAAGAGAAGCAAATTCGGGTTGAGACAGTGAACAGCTTTAAGTTCCTCTGCATACACATCACCGAGGATCTCACGTGGTCTGTACATACCAGGAGTGTGATGAAAAAGGCATCTGTAAGAGCAGTCTGTTTTGCTTTCAGCCTGTTTGGGTTATTGCTGAGGATGAGGGATGCTGAGAAATGTGTGTCATCCAATCTGGATGGTGAAACTGGGAGAAAGTTCACGAGAACACTGAGAAGGGGGGTGAAGGTTTGCTGAGGGACACCAAGGTTGGTCTAGGGTTTGTTTTTGTTAATGAGGAGAGAAGATGCTGGAGAGAACCGGTCGTAGGATTCGACCTGGTGGGAGACAGTGATTCGATTGAACAAGGTGCCGGGATCTACTGAGGATCAGTGAATATGTATGACTTTTGCAAGAGTTGAGCTCCATCTTGTATACATTTGACTGTTTAATTACAGTGGGCCATTTTTGGTTTTTTTCTTTACTAGACCGTTGGTTAAGTTAAGGTTCATAAGTATAATTCTTTTAATCGTATGCAGTGTACTGTCTGTTATTTCTCGGCACTAAGTTGTAACAGGATAGCAAATCACACAGCATCCACACAAACCAGGGTTTAGGGTGGGAGGGCCATCTCAATCTCACGGGTTTGGCAGGACCGGAGTGTGTCTTCCCTAGATTTGTGCAGCCAAGGAAACCAGCAGGGTTTCATTGTAGGGGTATCGTCCTGGATCAATGTCATTGGATGCTGTGTGATTGCCCTGAACGTTGATCCAGTGTTTAAACCTGTGTTAAACTATTGTCCAGTAAAGTGACTATGGATGCTGCAGGAGTTGAGCGGAGGTGCAAATCCACGGGGATACTGGTAACAAATGCGTATTTATTGAGTGGGGTAGACGAATTGTTAATTCGGGCTTTAAGTACTGTTAAAGCATTAGGAACAGTTACGATCGTGGAGTGGAGGTTTGACAAAATGGTGGGCAAAGACTTTGTTTTGGTTCAGACTAGCATTGAAGTAACAGTGATGAATCTGCTTGGTACTATTAGGACCCTGGGAGAGGGCGGGCTGTGGGCTGCCCATGCTTGCTGGGAGGAGGGGAATGTAGATGAGGGTGCCGAATTGGAAGTCAAGTTTCTCGTAGCTGGGGGCGGAGATCTGTGGAATGAGGGGAAGGAGTGGTCTGATTTGAAAGGTTTGATGAGTCTTCCAAGGATGGCTGGGCATTCTGAGCTTGTATCAGCCCTTGCCTCCCTGGTGAATAAATGGCCAAGTTTACAAGCAGAGAGTCCTGGTTATTGTAGGCTCAGTATGTTCTCAAGAATGAAGCCCGCCTTGGAAGGGGAGGAGGAATAGGAGGCTTGGGCGGAGCAGACCTCTCAGATGCTGGATGAGTGGGAGTGCTGTGATGACATAAAAAGATAGTGATTGGTAGAGAGTTTGAGGGGGTCGGCTGCTGACGTAGTGAGATCCTTAAAGGTACATGTCCCCTTTGCTACTTCTGCAGGCTACATGCAGTTGCTAGAAAATATTTTTGGTGCAACAGGAAGCCAAATGGGCACATAGTCTCACGGGATGAAGTAGCTACAGATTGTTCTAAGACCTGAGATGGTGTCCACTTGGCCAAGGCTCCAAACTATGAGTTAGTTTCTTGGTTTCTGTGGGTACTATCAGATTGTTCATGAAGGACTACTCGAAAGTGTGTCACCCTTTAAATCAGCTTATGTGTGGTTACTCTCCCTTGAGGAAGAAAGGGAGGAGGACAGAAGGAGAGGATGGTAAAGATTATCTTGGCCCTTTGGACCCTTTTGGAACAAGATGGGATGCAAAATGTGAAGAGGCCTTTCAGTTGCTGAAGGAGCTGCTGAGGAAAGGGCCTGTGCTGGCTTTTGCAGACCCCCAATTACCGTATGTATTGCATACAGGTGCCAGCAAAGAGAGCTTGGGGGTGATCAGTATCAGGATCAGGGCACTGGGTTGAGACCTGTTGCGTTTGTCAGACTGCGTCACCCTCTGAGCGAAACTACCCCACACATGTTGGAGCTTGTGGCCTCGAAGTGGGCTGTTGTGGATAAGCTAAGGGACTATATATGGTGCTAAGTTTGAGGTGAGGATGGACAACAACCCATTAACTTGTTTCCTGACCTTTGTGAAATTGGATGTCATGGGCTGTCAGTGGTTGGCAGTGTTGTCTGCCTATGATTTCAGCCAGAAGTACTGGCCGGGGAGTCAGAACATTGATTGTCAATGCGTTGACCCAATGTGCACATGAAGGGCTGGACAGGGACGGAGAGTGGGAGGGTGTTCCTGCCCCGGGAGTGAAAGCCATGTGCCAGTTTGCCATCATGGGGAAGGTAGAGGAAAGGCAAGGGCAGAATTGAGCGGTAGATAATTTGGGAGCTTCTGATAGCACCATTCCACAAGTTTACTGCAACCTGACTGCTCTGAAGTCAAAGCAGTTGCCGGAATTGAGTCCTGGGGAAGTGGCAGCCGCTCAGCGAGATGACCCATGCACGGGCACCGTTTGGGCAGCGGTCACAGAAAGGGACATGGCCCAAGCGGACATGATAAAACGCGTAACAGTGTCTGAGAGAATTACCCAGATAGGAGTTGAGGAACCAGATCGTATACCAGGTCACATCACTTCTGGACTGCCCTTGGCATTCCTAGCTGGTTCTGTCTGAGAATTATCGGAGGATGGTGTTGAAGTCACTGCACGATGCATCTAGTCATTTGGGGATTGACAAGACCTATGGATTTCTCAGATCAGTTCTATTGGCCCCGAATGAAGTCGGAGGTCAAAGAATACTGTAGTCGTGCATTCAATGTTTACAGAGGAAGATGCTGCCTATGAGGGCAGCTCCATTATCTCACTTGCAGAGTGAGCGGCTGTTGGATCTGGTGTGTATGGATTTCCTATCAATAGAGCTGATGCCAGCAACATGAAGAATGTCTTGGTTATAATGGATCACTACACAAGATATGCGCAAACCTTCTCTACCAAAGATCAAAGGGCATCCACCGTGGCCAAAGAGTTATGGGAGAAATATTTTGTTTATATTGGCCTCTCTAAGTGGATACATAGCGATCAGGGATGGGATTTTGAGAGTAGGCCCATACATGAGTTACTGAGCATGCTTGGAGTTGAGAAGTCGAGGACTATGCCTTTATCACCCACAGGGTGATCCCCAGCCAGAGTGGTTCAGTTGGACCTTGCTAGACATGTTCGGAACCTTGGAGATCAACAAACAGAACAAGTGGAGTCAACTTATTGGACATCTGGTCCACTGCTACAACTGTACCCGAAATGAAGCCACCGTGTACTCACCATATTATCTGAAGTTTGGATGTGAAGTGAGGTTGCCCATAAACCTCTGTTTTGGGACTAGCGAGGAATATCTACTACAGAAGACTTATCTGAAGTATGTGTCTGATATGAGAAGGGAGCTGAAAAAGGCTTATGAGTTAGTTGAGGTCTTGGCAACCAAGCAGAATTAAGGAAACATGGGGAGGAATGGTTAGGTTCTCCCAACTAATGACTGGAGACAGAGTCCTCATAAAGAATTTGGGGCTACCTGGGAAGCATAAGTTGGCTGACCATAGGTGACCATGGCTGAGCATGGGTGGCTACGCCCCATGTAGTGGAGAGTCAGATGCCAAACGTTTTCCGAGTGAAACCAGAGGATGAGAATGAGCCTGGCAAGATTCTCTATCCAAACCACCTTCTCCCTCTTGGACAAGAACTGCATGTTGACCCAGAGCCTGACCTGGACCCTACACCCAGTAAGAGGACTCTGTGATGATGTGAGGGAACCAAAGGACCAGCAGCTGGAAGGATTTAACCAGACTCCATCCCTGAATGTGATATAGATTCAAAGGATGAGGAAATGGCGGTGTGCTATATGCTGACCTTTGCAAACTCCCAAATAATTGAGAGAGAGATTCTCAACCCTTCTCATGCTGAGGTGGGTGAAATGGGGGGTGGGGGGGGGGACTAGCAATGGATAGGCAGGCTTGCAGCTGGACATTGAAGGAAGACTTGGCCCTAAAGTAACTGGGAATGAAGCTGAGTTCAGCCAAGTGACAGCGGGATCTGTGTTGCTGGAGGGCATGTCTCGCCATGTAGACAAGAAAAATCCCAAGGAGTGTCTGAAACTGAAGGAGTTGATGATGGGATAAGGAGGTCTCAGAGTCAGGAGACCCCCAGATAGGCTGGCCTAGGTTGCACTGGATGAATAGTGTGTTATGCCTGTCCCCCTAGTGAGATATATCACTACCATTTACAAATTGATTAAAGGTCCTGATATCATGAAATTCCTTGAAAGTGGTGTTATTAATGAAGGAACGATAAATTATTTCAAAGTCATGAAAATGTGACTATTTTTGGTGGGATGGGTGAAGGGGGGAGAGCGTAACACAATGGTTCACATTTTTACTGCTATGCTATAGGTATTTTATTTTAGTCAGTTCTGTAAGAGCAGTCTGATCTGCTTTCAGCCTCTATGGGTTATTGTTGAAGATGAGGGATGCTGAGGAATGTGTGTCATCCAATTTGGGTAGTGGAACTGGGAGAAGGTTCACAAGAACACTGGGGGGGGGGGGCGGAGCAAGGTTTTCTGAGCTTGTTCTAGGGTTTGTTTTTGTTCGGCAGGAGATGAGGAGAGAACCAGTCATGGGATTCAACCTGGTGGGGGACGGTGATTCGATTGAACAAGGTGCCGGGATCTACTGAGGACCAGTGAATACGTATGACTTTTGGAAGAGTTGAGCTCCAACTGGTGCATATTTGACTGTTTAATTATAATGGGCCCTTTTTGTTTTTTTACGAACCCTTTAAATATAATTCCTTTAATCGTATGCAGTGTGCTGTCTGTTATTTCTTGGCACTGAGTTGTAACAAGGTAGCGAATTCCACAGCATCCACACAAACCGGGGTTTGGAGTTGGAGAGCCGTCTCAATCTCCAGCCTATTTAACTACTGAATAATTTTTGACATCTCATTTGGATTATATTTATTTATTGATTGATTGAGATGCAGCATGCAGTAGGCCTACCCAGTTCTTAGAGTTACACCACCCAAGAATCTCCCAATTTAATACTAGCCTAATCATCTGAAATTTATAATAACTAATTACCCTACTAACCAGTATGTCTTTGGACTGTGGGAGGACACCCACACAGTCATGGACAAAACATACAAATTCCTTTCGGGCTGCGCCTGGAAATGAATTCGGGTCGCTGGTACTGTAAAGCGTTGTGCTGACCACTGTGCTGCTGTGTAGCCCTGGGTTCTCCCTGGGCAAGTGTGAGGGCTTTCAGTTTTTTTTTCATTCAAAAGAAAAAATTAGGTGAATAAGTTGCACGTTTTGATTACTTTACAAAAAATTTTGAACCATGCAGTAGCTACAGTTTCATTGATTTTTGAATAACGGGTAAAATGTTGAAAACCAGAGATCCTCCAGGTTGCACATAATCTTAATGACCATCAACTGCACTGAGAAAGCTAAATCATTGATTGTGTGATTTTTTTTTTCAGCTGTAAGTCTGTTTTCAAGCAATCTGTATAATTTTGTGTATTTAGTACTGTTTCTTTTCCCCAAAATAAGCTGCTTCAATGTACTAATAAAATTACTTATTTTATCCCACAAATGTAAAATTCCAGCCATTATTTAAAGAAGTGACTACTATTCATTGGGTAGAGTTTTCTGAGCTCTGTAGACTGTGAACATGTTCTTCCCTTGGGGATCTTCAGTTAATGCTTTTAATCACATTAAATTTGAAATTTGTCAACATACTGAAAAATTGCTGCTGTGTGCTTGAATGGATGGTGGTCAGATACCATCTCTAATGTCTTCGAGTGCAGCTACCCAATAAGACAGCGGTAATAGAATTAATATCTAGTAAGATCCAACCCTTCAAGCAGTACCAGTTTATGAATAGTAGTGCACCATCAGCTTGCCCAGGTACCCCTGTCTGGAATTTTAATCTATAGTCCCTAAGTCTGTGCTTACTTGAACAGAAAGCTGAAGGCCTAGCTGACTGGCTGAAAACATCCAGGGCTCCAGCGTTATGGTCTAAACAGCGTTGAGCTTCTAGTGCCACACCGAGGGAATTCCACACTGATACTGCTCTACTATCCTCTGACAGCAGATAAAGCTCCATCTCTAGCAGTGAAAGCCTCTTACACTTCAAGAGGTTTTCGAACATGTAAAATGTCTCGGTCATTCAGAACAACTTAGAATTTAAATAGTTTAACATGTAAAAAAAATTAAAATTATTTAAACCTTTTGACTTGTTCTCAGACTTTTGAAATCAGTTGGGCTTCAATTCAGTGCCAAATCATCCAAATTTCTCAATAGATCCAAGATTTGCATATTTAACAGACTATTGCAACTTGCATATGGTGCTGGAACTGCCAAAAGTTAGCCAGTGAGATAAGATTAATTGGATTTGGGATTAGTAGAGGGATATGGGCCAAATGTTGGCAAGTAGGACTAGCTTAGATTGATATCTTGGTCAGCATGGGTGAGTTGGGCCAAAGGATCTGTTTCCATGCTGTATTTTCTGTATGACTACAAAAAAAGATCTGGAAAGGGGAAGTAGAAGTTCAGTATTGCCCACAGTGTTTCTTTCTTTTAATAAAATAATTTGAACATTGCATCCAATTGCTACTTGTTGATTATTGGAATGGACCAAGCATAGATGTAAAAAGTGATTTTTTTTTCCTCTTCTTGCTCTTCCATGTTGTGCCATCTGTCAGTACTCTACCAAAGGTAGCGAGGTGATTTTATAAAGAAAGTCGTGCATTGCAGAGCCTTATTCAGATTCACTACTCTCTGGCTAAAATTATTCCTCCTTACCACTGTTCTAAAAGGTTGCCCCTCAGTTTTAAGGCTGTGCTGGATACCCCCTACAATAGGAAACATTCTCTCCACATCCACCATGCCTAGCCTTTTCAACATTCACTGTTTCCATGAGATCCCCCTGCATTCTTCTGAATTCCAGTGAGTACAGGCCCAAAGCTGCCAAACAATCCTCATGTTAATCCCAGAATGCTCATTCCCAGAATCATCCTCGTGAACCTCCTCTGGACTCTCTCCAATGACAACACACCCTTTCTGAGATATGGGGCCCAAAACTGTTGACAATACCCCAGGTGTGGCCTGACTAGTGTCTTTTAAAGACTCAGCATTATCTCCTTGCTTTTATATTCTTCTACTCTTGAAATGATTGCCAACATTGTAATTGCTTTCTTTACAACTGACTCTTTCTGTAAAGTAAACATCTTCTAGTCTTACATGAGGACTCTCAAGTCCCTCTGCACCTCTGATGTTTGAACTTTCTCCCTGTTTAGATAATAGTCCGCACTGTTGTTCCTTTAACCAAAATGCATTATCATACATTTCCCAACACTGTATTCTAACTGCCAATTTTTTTTGCCAATTCTTCCTGTTTATCTAAGTCCTGCTGCAATCGCATTGCTTCCTCAGCACTACCTACCCCTCAACCTATCTTCGTATCATCCGAAACAATTGTCATAAAGCCATCAATTCCACTATCTAAATCATTAACAATGTGAAAAGTAGTGGTCCCAATACTGACTCCTGAGGAACACCACTAATCACAGTCAGCCAACCAGAAAATGCCCACTTTATTCCCATTGGCTGTCTCCTGCCTGTCAGCCATTCCTCTATCCATGCCAGTATCTTTCCTGTAATGCCATACAATTTTATTTTGTTAAGCAGCCTCCTGTGTAGGTCCTTATCAAATAAATGCCTTTTGAAAATCCAAGTAAATGACATCCACTGCCTGTTCTTTGTCCACCCTGCTTATTACTTCCTCGAAGAACTCTTAACAGATTTGTCAGGCAAGATTTCCCTTTATAAAGACCATGCTGGCCTTGATTTAATTTATCATTAGTCTCCAAGTACCACAAAACCATCCTTAATAATTAGAATCCAACATTTTCCCAACCACTGAGGTTAGGCTTACTGGGGTAAGTCTTGAACTGCAATCTGTACTGTAATGATGCCATCTATCGCTGGTGTGCATACCAAAGGCAGTCCAAACCTTCACTAGCTCTGGTAGAACCATAAAAAATAGGTGCAGGAGTAGGCCATTTGGCCCTTCGAGCCTGCACCGCCATTCAGTATGATCATGGCTGATCATCCAACTCAGAACCCTATACCTGCTTTCTCACCATACCCCCTGATCCCTTTAGCCACAAGGGCCATATCTAACTCCCTCTTAAATATAGCCAATGAACCGGCCTCAACTGTTTCCTGTGGTAGAGAATTCCACAGATTTACCACTCTCTGTGTGAAGAAGTTTTTCCTCATCTCGGTCCTAAAAGGCTTCCCCTTTATCCTTAAACTGTGACCCCTCGTTCTGAACTTCCCCAATATCGGAAACTATCTTCCTGCATCTAGCCTGTCCAATCCCTTTAGAATTTTATATGTTTCAATAAGATCCCCCCTCAATCTTCTAAATTCCAGTGAGTATAAGCCTAGTCGATCTAGTCTTTCTCCATATGAAAGTCCTGCCATCCCAGGAATCAATCTAGAACCTTCTTTGGTAATGTACATCAATGCCCTTTAGGTGGCTGTTTCAGCTGGCATCTATCACACTGGCACATAGCACCAGTTCTCTGGCAGATAGGTTTGTGCTGTGGAACCTGTGCCTTTTGTATACAACAGTCCTGAGTTCTAACTTCCAGCCAATAATGTCAGCCCTTGTGCAGAATTGCAAAGGGACCAGCTCCAATTTACGGTTAGTCATGGTTAACTGTGACTTGCCTCAACTTTGTACATTGTTGCAGCTGAAATTTAAGGTATGGTGTCCCTTTAATTTTGAACCTGGATGTAAATGGGGATTAATCCTCATATTGTGACCAATGTTTCACAATGTTTAATCTTGATCTATAATTTAGTTATATATTGTGTTTTCCTTCCCTCTTTTGTCTTTGAAGTTTGATGTCTTTTGCAAAATGGTTGTCTGCCCTGTTCAGTGTAGTCTTTAATTGATTCTATTATGATTCGTGGATTTACTGAATATACCTGCAAGAAAATGAATCTCAGGGTGATATGATGCAGCCTTGTTTGACCCTGGTCATTACTGAGATTGTCACCTTGTAGAGCCTATGGTTGGGATCCTGGTGTCATGAAGCAAACTTAAGGTGATGGTAAGCAGCTCAGTTTGAGAGTGTTACACAGTTCTTCACTATCAGTGGAGTCAAAGTCTTCATTGGGATTGAAAAAGGCCATGTAAAATGGCCTCTGAATTGTTCTTGAGATTGTTGTTCAGTGAAGATCTCCACTGTATTCCTATGGATTGAATCCACACCAGCTGGAGCAGCTGCTGGGCAACTAGAAGGACCCCAGTGATGGATTTCTCGGTGGAAAGAATAGGGAGACCCCTCTGTAAATATTTTGGTCAGGTTTGACCCTCTTTTGAGGTTGTTCACAATTGATACACCTTTATTATTTTATTTATTTGGAGATAAAGCGGGGAATGGGTCCTTCTGGCCCACTGAGCCATGCTGCCCTGCTCCCCACTGATTTCATCCTAGCCTAATTGCAGGACAATTAATCTACTAACCTCTATGTCTTTGAACTGTGGGAGGAATCCAGAGCACTTGGAGGAAACCCACGTACTCAGGGGAAGAACATACAAGCATTCTTGCAGAGGACAGCAGAATTGAACTCCGCTCCAAGCTGTACTAGTGACGCAGTAACTGCTATGCTACTGTGGTCTCTGCTATTCCTTCAATGGAATAGCACTTACTCCCACAGTGATATATCAGTTGAGATGTGCTGGGTGCTTTGAGTTTTTGGAAAATAGTTTTTTAGTGAGCTTTTTAAAAAAAGTGATCAGGTAGAAATGTGATAAGAAGCATATGTGTACCATTTGTGTTGCATGATTGGTAATTACTGTGAATTGAGGAGAATGTGTGAAAAACGTGACCTTTTAGTTCAGAATTTATGGAAAGTAAAATGTCATGTATGCAAAGAGCTATGCCGTTGTGTTTCAGTCAGTTTACTGGTTGAATTGATTTGTCATCAAAGGATGTGTTGCAAATCAAAATTTGTAATTTCAATCATTATGGTCTAGTTGGAAACACTTCATTTTGACCCAAGGCAGATGCATGTGCTCAATCTCAGTTAAGGACGTAGTTAGATGCTGATGAACAGATGTTGCTTAGTGCATTTAAAACACTCACATCTTTACTGTTTTGTAGCTTTGGCATAAAAGTTATATAGTCATTGCCAAAATTGCAATGCCAAATGATAAAGTGTTGCAGTTGGAATTCATTTCCTGGCTGTCTGGTGACAACATGAATCTGAGTCATCCAAGGGCAGTTCAGAAACCTGAAGCCCAGTATTCCATGGATTGTATTCCTTCAGCCTTGAGCAGGTACTCAGTGGTCACTTTATAGGAGTGGAAGGGGGCTGCTGCAGCCCATCCACTTCAACGTTTGAGGTGTTGTGCATTCAGAGATGCTCTCCTGCACACCACTGGTTAGCTGAGTTACTGTCACCTTAAACCAGTCTGGCCATTCTCCTCTGACCTCTCATCAACAAGGCGTTGTCACCCACAGTACTCCTGCTCACTGGATGTTTTTTTTGTCTTTCAAACCACTCTATAAGCTCTAGAGCAGGTGTTCCCAACCTTTTTTATGCCAAAGAGCCTTGCTGTTAACTGAAGAGCCCCTGCTCTGGAGACGACTGTGCATGAAATTCCCAGGAGATCAGTTTCTGAGATACTCAACCCACCCCCCCCCCCCCCCCCACCAATCTGGCACCAACAATCATTCCACGGTCAAAGTCACTTCGATCACATTTCTTCCCCATTCTGATGTTTAGTCTGAACAACAACTGAACTTCTTGACCATGTTTATGTTTTTATGCATTGAGTTCCTGCCACATGATTAGCTGATAAGATATTTGCATATTTGACTAAGTGTGCAGGTCTTTGAATCAAAATCAAGTTCATTATCATTGAAGTATGTTGTGAAATTTATTTTGTGGCAGCAGTATAGTGTGATACATAAAATATACTATAAATTGCAATAAGTAATACTTTTTACATGGACAGTTCAGAAATCTGATGGCAGAGAGGAAGAAGCTGTTTCTAAAATGTTGAGTCTGTATTCAGGCTTCTGTACCACCTACGTTCGAAATGTTCTGGGTGGTCGAGGTCCATAATGATGTATTTTTTTGAGGCATTGTGTTTTGAAGATGTTGTTGATGCTGGGGAGGCTCGTGCCCATGATGGGGACCGGTGAGCTTACAACCCTCTGCAGCTTTTCCGATACTCTGCAACGTGGAGTGGTGCTTCTGTACAGCTGTGTGTTGTGTAGATTGCCAACAGCTAAAGAAAAATAATGGACTATGTGGGAGGGAAGGGTCAGATTGATCTTGGTGTAGTTTATAAAGGGTCAGCACCACATTGTGGGCTGAATGGCCTGTAGTGTGCTTATGCTGTTTCAATGCTGTGTTGTATAGTCATGGAGCTAAAAAATTTTCCTAACGGTGAGTGGTTTTACAATGTATAAATAATATGGTGCAATTTGAACACTTTCTATATAATTACAGTCTTGAGTTTTGTTTGTGAGTAGATTTAAAATGTTGCGTTTCCATCTAGAATTTTTCATGTATTTTGAGAGTAGCAGCTTGTCTCATCATTGGATGTGTTGCTTTTTAATAGACTGGCTCTGGTGTTGCTCTGAGGCAAAATTATTAACTTGGACGTTGGATTATTGTTATTCCTACCTCAGGCTTGAGCTGTTCCTCAGGGAATGCAACTTTCTGAGATAACGGACACCATACTTGCATTTGTTCCCTCCTCCCATGTCAAGATTTTCATTGCTTTCACACTTTTATACTCTGCTTCTCTTTCAAAGTTCTTGCGTTTTTTAAAAAAAATCTCATTTGATATGGACCACTTTAAGATATAAAACTACTTGTTTTGAATTGCTCTAGTATACACATTCATGGTATTGTAAATCTCTTTCAAAAAGCTTCAACAATTAGGGATATCAGCAATGCGATTAAAATACATTGCACTTCGCTTTATTCCCAGGTCCTCAGGAGTGTGGAAATCCTTTTATACATCTGTCTTTCATTCATAGAAACATAGAAAATAGGTGCAGGAGTAGGCCATTCGGCCCTTCGAGTCTGCACTGCCATTCAGTATGATCATGGCTGATCATCCAACTCAGAACCCTGTACCTGCTTTCTCTCCATACCCCCTGATCCCTTTAGCCACAAGGGCCATATCTAACTTCCTCTTAAATATAGCCAATGAACTGGCCTCAACTGTTAACTGTGGCAGAGAATTCCACAGATTCACCACTCTCTGTGTGAAGAAGTTTTTCCTCATCTCGGTCCTAAAAGGCTTCCCCTTTATCCTTAAACTGTGACCCCTCGTTCTGGACTTCCCCAACATCGGAAAAAATCTTCCTGCATCTAGCCTGTCCAATCCCTTTAGAATGTTATACGTTTCAATAAGATCCCCCCTCAATCTTCTAAATTCCAGTGAGTATAAGCCTAGTCGATCCAGTCTTTCTTCATATGAAAGTCCTGCCATCCCAGGAATCAATCTGGTGAACCTTCTTTGTGTTCTCTCTATGGCAAGAATGTCTTTCCACAGATTAGGGGACCAAAACTGCACACAATATTCTAGGTGCGGTCTCACCAAGGCCTTGTACAACTGCAGTAGAAACTCCCTGCTCCTGTACTCAAATCTTTTTGCTATGAATGCCAACATACCATTTGTCTTTTTCACCGCCTGCTGTACCTGCATGCCCACCTTCATTGACTGGTGTACAATGACACCCAGGTCTCGTTGCATCTCCCCTTTTCCTAATTGGCCACCGTTCAGATAATAATCTGTTTTCCTGTTCTTGCAACCAAAGTGGATAACCTCACATTTATCCACATTAAATTGCATCTGCCATGAATTTGCCCATTCACCCAACCCATCCAAGTCACCCTGCATCCTCTTAGTATCCTCCTCACAGCTAACTCTGCCGCCCAGCTTCGTGTCATCCGCAAATTTCGAGATGCTGCATTTAATTCCCTCATCTAAATCATTAATCTATATTGTAAACAACTGGGGTCCCAGCACTGAGCCTTGTGGTACCCCACTAGTCACTGTCTGCCATTCTGAAAAGGTCCCGTTTTGCTCTTTGCTTCCTGTCTGCCAACCAATTCTCTATCCACATCAATATCATACCCCCAATACTATGTGCTTTAAGTTTGCACACTAATCTCCTGTGTGGGACGTCGTCAAAAGCCTTTTGAAAATCTAAATATGCCACATCCACTGGCTCTCCCCTATCCACTCTACTAGTTACATCTTCAGTAAATTCTATAAGATTCATCAGACATGATTTTCCTTTCACAAATCCATGCTGACGTTGTCCGATGTTTTCACCTCTTTCCAAATGTACTGTTATCACATCTTTGATAACTGACTTTAGCATTTTCCCCACCACCGATGTCAGACTAACTGGTCTATAATTCCCTGGTTTTTCTCTCCCTTTTTTAAAAAGTGGGGTTACATTAGCCACCCTCCAATCTTCAGGAACTAATCCAGAATCTAAGGAGTTTTAAAAAATTATTACTCATGCATCCACTATTTCTTGGGCTACTTCCTTAAGCACTCTGGGATGCAGACCATCTGGCCCTGGGGATTTATCTGCCTTTAATCCCTTCAATTTACCTAACACCACTTCAACCCAGGTTATGCGTATGTCCAGGGAAGGTCAAGGGACCTTAGATTTCTGGAGTAATCTATCATTGGCCTGAGTTTTCACTGGACCTTGACATGTTAAATTGCCAGACATGTCCCAGTATGTGGCTTGCATTCAAATTCCAATGTCTAGATTGACAATCCCATGAAATACCTAAGGGGGGGGGTTGCATTGTTGGAAGTGCAGTGTTTCAGAGGAGGTGTCATAGCAAGGCCCTCTCTATCATCAGTTAGGTGCAAAAAATTCAGGTGCATAGTTGTGAGGAAAAGGACTATGTTTCTTAGTTTCCTACCCAATATTTATATATCAATCAATTTCACTTGTTTTTGGTGGGGGGGTACATATTATGCACTATTACATTGTGGTTTATTGGGGCTTGCTCTTTGCAATTTTACTGCTGCATTTATAAATGAATCAAATTTTTCAGAAGAACATAATTGTCAGTAATTTGTTATGTCCTAGAATTGTGAAAATAAATGTACAATTGACATTTATCAACTAATACAGAATGGAAGGTAGGCCCTTTGGCCCTCTGAATCTATGTAGACCATTTTTATTCTCATTACCATCAAATTCCCTGGGATTTTACCACACAAGGAGAGTTTTACAAAAGCCAATTAACCTACTAACCCATTTGTCTTTGGGAATTGAGTGAAGACGAGCAAATATGCCAACTCCATACAGACTGCATACAGGAGGTCAGGATTGAACCTGGGTCACTGGACCTGTGATCAGCTGCTCCAATGCGCCAATAATGAAAACTTGGTCTAAGGAACATGCCTAGATACATTTGATAACCTGGTGATTTCAGAAAATTATATGTCTATCAGTAGTGCTGTTATGAAGGCCAATAATTTACAATTATGCAAAAAGAGCTTACTATATCTTATTCAACACCTTTAGATTTTGTATATATTCAGGAGATGTGGGCTTCACAGTCTGAGTCAGTATTTAATTACCCAACCCTAACTGCATTTGAGACAGTAATGTTTTCTTCAGCCATGGCAGCCTTTGAGGTGTAGATTATCTATTGTGCCATTAGGGGGGAGTCCCAGGATTTTGCTGCCAGGATGGTGAAGGAATGACAATGCATTTCCAAAGTGGAATGATGTACGGTCTTGGAGACAACTTCCAAGTGGTGGCACTCCCATACTTTTGCTACCCTTGTCCTTCCAGCTGGTGGAGGTCATGCTCTGGAAGGTGCTGTCTAAGCAGCGCTGGTAGGTTGTGGTAGTGCATCTTATAGAAACTTCTACTGTGCATTGGTGATTGAGTGAGCGAATGTTAATGGATGTGGACCTAACAGGGATGCTCTGTCCTGAATTAGAAACATAAAAACCTGGAAAACCTACAGCACAATACAGGCCCTTCGGCGCGCAATGCTGTGCCGAACATGTACGTACTTTAGAAGTTACCTAGGGTTACCCATAGCCTTCTATTTCTCTAAACTCCATTCACCTATCCAGGAGTCTCTTAAAAGATATTATTTTAGCTGCCTCCACTACCGTTGCTGGCAGCCCATTCCATGCACTCAGCACTCTCTGCGTTTTTAAAAAAAAAACTTAACCCTGACATCTTCTCTGTACTTACTTCCAAGCAGCTTAAAACTGTGCCCTCTTGTGTTAGCCATTTCAGCCGTGGGGTGGGGGGAGAAATATTGTCTTGAGCTTTTGAATGGTGTTGAAGCTGAACTCAGCGAGGCATTCTGACACATTACTTTGAGTCTCATAGATGGTGGATAAGCTTTGGGTCATTAGGAGGTGAGTTAATTGGTGTAGGATTCTGAATCTTTGATTCCTGGGCATTTAGTATATTAGCAGCCCCGCCCCAAACAACGTTTGATGCTGAGACACTTAAGTACTGAAGATGGATTGTATCGTGAGGGAGGAAAGAGAAGTAACTTATAGCGAGGAAGGAAGTCCAGAGTTCAGGCCCTGCTGAAGTTGAGGGTCAGGAAACGTTAGAGGACTTGGTGAAGCAGAGATGATGATGGAAGATGGTAAGCTGGAGTTGCCTAGGAGTTGTGATAATTGAGTCTAGTGGCATGAATGTTGTTGTTCAGATTTATGTGAGTAGAATCATTGGAGATTATTAAGGTTGC
The DNA here is from genome assembly GCF_030144855.1 of Hypanus sabinus. Taxonomy (NCBI): domain Eukaryota; kingdom Metazoa; phylum Chordata; class Chondrichthyes; order Myliobatiformes; family Dasyatidae; genus Hypanus; species Hypanus sabinus. The sequence continues at coordinate 26,132,126 of NC_082713.1, read as the reverse complement.
CTTGGTAAAGGCTATGTGATCAGGAACTTGGCTTGCAATGAGATTTGACTGCTGGCTTGTGAATCATCTGTTTCAGTCTAAGATAGTTGCCAGCAAGAAAGTGAACAGAGTATATGATGAGAACTGAAGACATTGCCTTGCATCTTACCAATATTTATATGTGAACTTTCTAGAAATTCAGTACTTGATACCAGACATGCCGAAAGATGGTTTAAAACAGTTGGTGATTTAAGAGGAGTTGGTGAGGCAGAACTGTATGTCAACTTCTTAAATGTGAAAACTTGCTATGCTTTCAGAAATTATCACTGGGAATAACATGTAGAAGAGAAATAGGTTTGAGATCTCCCTGGCACACATGGTACAAAGGCTTACTTGTATGTAGCCCTGTCTGCACAAGTATGCATATAGATTGCTGATTGCCACTGCCCCATCCTTGGCTTCTGTTTTCTTCCTCTGCTCAAAATCAATATATTTTGCCATGACCTTGGTACCTATGGAAGCAATCAAGTTCATTATATCTTTAACTACTTTCTAGCCTGCAGTGTTTTTTGATTGTTTCTTTACCTGCATTCCAGGATTATTTGTCCCTGCTTCTCCATATTTTAAGTTAACACAGATGTTTCCATTTATTCCATTCATTCTAGATTGGGTTTTGAGCAATGAGGAAGGGTTAGTTAGCAATCTTGTCGTGCGAGGCTCCTTGGGTAAGAGTGACCATAATATGGTGGAATTCTTCATTAAGATGGAGAGTGACATAGTTAATTCAGAAACAAAGGTTCTGAACTTAAAGAAGGATAACTTTGAAGGTATGAGACGTGAATTAGCTACAATAGACTGGCAAATGATACTTAAAGGGTTGACGGTGGATATGCAATGGCAAGCACTTAAAGATCACATGGATGAACTACAACAATTGTTCATCCCAGTTTGGCAAAAGAATAAACCAGGGAAGGTAGTGCACCCGTGGCTGACAAGGGAAATTAGGGATCGTATCAAGTCCAAAGAAGAAACATATAAATTAGCAAAAAAAAGCGGCATACCTGAGGACTGGGAGAAATTCAGAGACCAGCAAAGGAAGACAAAGTGCTCAATTAGGAAAGGGAAAAAAGATTATGAGAGAAAACTGGCAGGGAACATAAAAACTGACTGTAAAAGCTTTTATAGATACGTGAAAAGAAAAAGATTGGTCAAGACAAATGTAGGTCCCTTACAGTCAGAAACAGGTGAATTGATCATAGGGAACAAAGACATGACAGACCAATTGAATAACTACTTTGGTTCTGTCTTCATGAAGGAGGACATAAATAATCTTCCGGATATAGTCAGGGACCGAGGGTCTAGTGAGATGGAGGAACTGAGGGAAGTACATGTTAGTAGGGAAGTGGTGTTAGGTAAATTGAAGGGATTAAAGGCAGATAAATCCTCAGGGCCAGATGGTTTGCATCCTAGAGTGCTTAAGGAAGTAGCCCAAGAAATAGTGGATGCATTAGTGAGAATTTTTCAAAACTCCTTAGATTCTGGATTAGTTCCTGAAGATTGGTGGGTGGCTAATGTAACCCCACTTTTTAAAAAAGGAAGGAGAGAGAAACCGGGGAATTCTAGACCAGTTAGTCTGACATCGGTGGTGGGGAAAATGCTAGAGTCGGTTATCAAAGATGTGATAACAGCACATTTGGAAAGACGTGAAATCATCGGACAAAGTCAGCATGGATTTGTGAAAGGAAAATTATGTCTGACGAATCTTATAGAATTTTTTGAAGATGTAACTAGTAGAATGGATAAGGGAGAGCCAGTGGATGTGGTATATTTAGATTTTCAAAAGGCTTTTGACAACGTCCCACACAGGAGATTAGTGTGCAAACTTAAAGCACACAGTATTGGGGGTATGATATTGATGTGGATAGAAAATTGGTTGGCAGACAGGAAGCAAAGAGTGGGAGTAAACGGGACCTTTTCAGAATGGCAGGCAGTGACTAGTGGTGTACCGCAAGGCTCAGTGCTGGGACCCCAGTTGTTTACAATATATATTAATTATTTAGATGAGGGAATTAAATGCAGCATCTCCAAGTTTGCGGATGACACGAAGCTGGGCGGTGGTGTTAGCTGTGAGGAGGATGCTAAGAGGATGCAGGGTGACTTGGATAGGTTAGGTGAGTGGGCAAATTCATGGCAGATGCAATTTAATGTGGGTAAATGTGAGGTTATCCACTTTGGTTGCAAGAACAGGAAAACAGATTATTATCTGAACGGTGGCCGATTAGGAAAAGGGGAGATGCCACAAGACCTGGGTGTCATTGTACACCAGTCATTGAAGGTGGGCATGCAGGTACAGCAGGCGGTGAAAAAGGCAAATGGTATGTTGGCATTCATAGCAAAAGGATTTGAGTACAGGAGCAGGGAGGTTCTACTGCAGTTGTACAAGGCCTTGGTGAGACCGCACCTAGAATATTGTGTGCAGTTTTGGTCCCCTAATCTGAGGAAAGACATTCTTGCCATAGAGAGAATACAAAGAAGGTTCACCAGATTGATTCCTGGGATGGCAGGACTTTCATATGAAGAAAGACTGGATCGACTAGGCTTATACTCACAGGAATTTAGAAGATTGAGGGGGGATCTTATTGAAACGTATAAAATTCTAAAGGGATTGGACAGGCTAGATGCAGGAAGATTGTTTCCGATTTTGGGGAAGTCCAGAACGAGGGGTCACAGTTTAAGGATAAAGGGGAAGCCTTTTAGGACCCAGATGAGGAAAAACTCCTTCACACAGAGAGTGGTGAATCTGTGGAATTCTCTGCCACAAGAAACAGTTGAGGCCAGTTCATTGGCTATATTTAAGAGAAAGTTAGATATGGCCCTTGTGGCTAAAGGGATCTGGGGTATGGAGAGAAAGCAGGTACAGGGTTCTGAGTTGGATGATCAGCCATGATCATACTGAATGGCGGTTCAGGCTCTAAGGGCCGAATGGCCTACTACTCCACCTATTTTCTATGTTTCCAACTGAAGGACATTACTTCCAATTGACCTGAGATTTTAAAGTTTATTTGCACTTAGTTGTTCAGCCTGCACCTATTCTGATGACTTCCTTTATTATGTGCATTGTTTCTCAATGTTAGACCGAGCCCTTGGTTGGACATTATCTGCAAATTTTCATATCTTGTTGCTTGTTTCCAGGTTTAAGTTATTAATTTATTATCAGAAGCAGTGGTTTCATCATTATTCCCGATAGAATCTTTCTGCTTCCTCCATCCTGAATAGGCTGGATTTTCCCGTACTCTCCTGAGTTAATCTGATGTTTATTTAGCTATTTATTCTCCAATTCTGTAACTGAAGGTGTATCATTCAGCTCCAATGGGGCATGTTGCTGAAGGCCTTAAGAATTAAAAAAAAATTTTGAAGCTTGTTGGGTATTTTAGAAGGTTTTGAAGTTTCTATGCACATCTCCGTAAACTAAAGTACACACAAAATAATCGAAGCATCAAATAGAATTTTGGTGATTATATTAAAAAAAAGTTGGGAACAGGAAGTTCATTTGTACAGAGCCGTGTTCAACCCCATTGGTTGTGCAATATCTGTGCATTGCCTTGGAGAGGAATAGTGCAGATTCACCAAATAACAATGCTGTCAGGGTTCAATAATGAAGGTAGCTTTCAGCTACACAATTGTGCTTTCAAGGTTAAGAGGACATATCTGAGTTGTTCTACAGAAACAGAGTCCAACGAAAAAGAAAAGAAACAATCTTGAAGCTAGAGCAAGACTATTCAGTGAAAATCAGAAACATATTTCTTTTCATATAAAGCAAATCTTACATTATGAGTTTGGTACTCATCCCAAAGGTGCTGTGAATGTCAGACCAATTAAAATATTTTTGTCTGAGCTGAGTAGATCTATGTAGCATTAAGATATGAAAAGCTATTAAGTAAAGATGAGATGTGTTGAGGTATAGATTGGCCTATTTCAATGGCGTAGAGCAGATTCAGGGAGCTGAATGATGAGCTTCAGTTTAAAAGTTAGCCTGTAGTTTACAGGTTCTTGAATGTCTTCAGCACCACTTATTACTGCCTTAATGTATTCCTCATCTTCTCACCATTACTTGGTCAGTCAAAGAGGCAGAAAAAGGGAGGAATGTTCTCCAGTACTTCAGAGACCATGAGGGTTGTGAAAAAATGTGAGGCACTCTAGCTTTTCCCCTAAATCTTAAGGAGTTGTCTTTCTGTCCATTTGGATCTCTTCCAAAGTTCTGCTAGTAATGCCTTGTAGAAAATTGAATAGTTCATATAGTCTAAGCTTTCAGAGTCTAGTGCAGGGGTCAGCAACCTTTACCACTGAAAGAGCCACTTGGACCCGTTTCCCACAGAAAAGAAAACACTGGGAGCCGCAAAACCCGTTTGACATTTAAAATGAAATAACACTGCATACAACGTTTTTTTTGCCTTTATGCTATGTATAAACAAACTATAATGTGTTGCATTTATGAAATTGATGAACTCCTGCAGAGAAAACGAAATTACATTTCTGCATGCAACAAAAACATTTTGAACTCCGAAAAAAAGACGTTGGGTTGAAAGTTACTTTTAAGTAAAATATTCAATGTCTATTTGAGTCCTTCTTGTATTTATGAAAAACGCCGAACTTAAATTTTCCGCCAGCAGCAAACCAAAAATAACGTCAGCCAGCTGTCATCCTGAAAAATGAAAGGACTATTTCACTGAACAATGAAAAAATATGAATATAAGTAAAATAATAGGCAATTAAAATATTTATCATACTTGGTTAATGGGATTTCTGCTCCTGGACCTCAGCGCACAGCGTCTGCACATCAGGGCTGTATGATGTCACCTTCATCTTTACACAGGATCGCAAGCTGTCATCTGTGAGGTTTTCAATATCACTCCATTTGTGTTTCTGAGCAAGAACGGCCTTCTGACGGGCAACATCTTCAAGGTCTGCTGTCAAGCGTCTAAACTTGGACACCCATATGTCTTTGTCAGCTATGTCGGCCAGTTCCATCTCAAGATCAGGTTGACTCACACCTGCCAATGCAGTCGTATTCAGTAGGGAAGGATCGATGCTTAAGGGAGTGACCGGGAAGGATAATGTGTTTTTTTCCTCTCTGAACTCACAGAAGCGTTTCCCAAACGATGTTTGCATTGCGATGATTGCAGAATGTAAATACTCCGAAATTATCATGTCGTGACCTTGTTTGAACTCTCTCAAATTGGGGAAGTGAGACAAAGTGCCTTTCTGTAAATCTCTGGCAAGCACTGTCAACTTGCGCTCGAATGCCAAAACATCCTCCAACATGTGCAGGGCTGTACGTCCTTTCCCCTGAAGAGCTGTGTTCAGCGTGTTCAGGTGCGCTGTCATGTCTACCATGAAGTGTAGCTTTTCCAGCCACTCTGGCTGTTCCAGCTCAGGAAAGGTGAGCCCCTTGCTGCCCAGGAAAGTTTTCACTTCTTCCAGACACGCGACAAAGCGTTTCAGCACCTTCCGTCTGGACAGCCAGCGATAAAAACACGTTGTAGCGGTGTCAGTAAACTGCAGTCAAAGATAGCTTTATTCGAACTAAACAGCCTTGCTTTTAAGCCTCCCTCAACCCAGCCCCCATGGACGCAGATGCTGCAAAAGACGCGTACTCACAAACCCCCGTAGGCTATCTCCCTTAGCCGGAATGCTGGCTAATTGTGAGCCGTTTCGGATGTGGCAGGAAATGTGTCGCTACACTTAGGTTGTACAAGATCACCATAATTACATTTCAAAAGCTAACAAACTAACATAAAATACATTTTAATTAAATACTGACCAATTATTTCCCAAAGCCACAGGGAGCCGCAGCACAGAGGTGAAAGAGCCACAAATGGCTCGGGAGCCGCAGGTTGCCGACCCCCGGTCTAGTGGCTACGCTGCGTTGGTTCTCAGCATCTAGCTTTCTCAACACCAGCTTGATCGCAGTAAGATAATATACATGTTTGACTTATTCAGTTGATCATGCTTATTAAAAAGGCAAACATGTTGATCTAGTGCCCTTCATTTGAAATGTAGTACTCGGATTGTATCTCTGGGATTGAAGAAAACACTTGTCAGCATGGTCAAAAAAATATTGGTTGTGAATGATGTGATCAAAAGATAAAGTTGATAGTTGGTGGAAATTTTTACTTGGCAGAGAAATCAAAGATAGAGTAATGAATAAGATTATCAAACTAAATTCTGTATTGCAGCAAAGCATAGTTGAAAAGCATTTCACAAATTGATTTGTACAAAATTAGTAGTGCTTTTAAAATGGTGATACTTGGGCTTCCTGGTCTCTGACTAGGTCTACCACTAAATGTCTTTGGACTTCCATTCATAATTATGAGATAACTGTAGTTTAAGATACAGCGTGATTACTCACTGTGAGAGCGAATGTAACCATCTCCTCTTGATATTCAATGGTATTATAATAGTTGAATCCTTCACCATCAATGCCTTGGGGACAACTTTTGATTAGAAAGTTAATTAAATAAATACCAGGACTTTAAGCAGAGGCCAGGCTCTCTTAAACCCTTACCACCACCGATTAGGCACATATTAGGTATGCAATAGAAAGCTTACCATTCTCTGAATAATGCAGTTCCAATAATTCTCAAGAAGCTTGATACCATCTAGGCAATGTGATTTGCTTGTTTGCACCAGGTGTGTCAACCTAAATGCTCGCTGCTCCATCTGCACTCTGTGTCTGCAGTATGTACCATTTATCATACGGACTGCAGCAGTTTTCTGAAGAATCATTACTAGTGCTACCCAAATCTAAGCCAACGAGCATCCAGAAGGATAAGGTAACATGTGAATTATCATACCATCACCTGTAAATCAGTAGAAATCCAGGATATACATTGTTGTCACATGTTTTTAGATACATAGAAAAGATTCTTGCATGCTGTTCATACAGATCAAATCATTACACAGTGCATTGCGTTATGGCTTTGATTAGTCCCAAGTAACTAAAGGACATTTAAAGTGTTGATCCATTCTCCCTGTGTTTGTGTGGTTTCCTTCCACATTCCAAACAAAGACGTACAGGTTAGGGTTAATGAGTTTTGGGCATGCTATGTTGGCACTGGAAAGCATGACGACGCTTGTGGGCTGCCCCCAGCAGATCCTCCAAATGTGTTGGTTGTTGATGTAAACAACGCATTTCACTGTATGTTTCGCTGTTTTGATATACATGTGACAAATAAAGCTAATCTTTAATCTGTTGCGACATCCAAGAGGAACAGATCTTGACCTGAAACATTAACTGTCCATTTTCCTGCGCAGATGCTGCCTGACCCACTGACTGCTGTTCAGATTTGTATTAGTTTGTTGTTGTCACGTGTCAAGATACATTGAAAAGATTGTCTTGCATACTGTTCATACAGATCAAATCATTACACAGTGGATTGAGCTAGAATTAGGTAAAACAATAACAATGCAAAATAAAGCGCAAAAGCTTCTGAAAAATTTGAATATAGATAAATGGTAACATGCAAGATCATAATGAGGGGGACCGAGAGTCCAAGACTCCTCCTCTGCGTGCAAGAGGTCAGTTCAAGAGACTGATAACATTTGGATAGAAGCTGTCCTTGAACTTGGCAGTGCATGGGTTTTAATGTTCTGTATCTACTGCCCAAAAGGAGAGAGGAGAAGAGAGAATGTACAGGATAGACAGAGTCTTTCATTAGCTTTACTATAGACATAGTCCATAGAGGGGAGGTTGGTTCCCATGATGTGTTGAGTTGTGTTCATAACTCTTTGCAGTTATGTACCATAGTTGCCATACCAAACCATTATGTACCATTTATGTATCCAGACAGAATGCTTTCTATAGTGGATTGATTAAAATTGGTAATGGTTAACAAGTTTCTTAAGCCTCCCAATTAAAGGCATTGGTGAGCTTTCTTGGCCATTGCATTCACATGGCTGGACCAGGACACCTTTTGGTGCTGTTCACACCTAGGAATTTGATGCTCTCAACCCTAACACTGATGTAGACAGGAGCACGTGCATTGTTCCCTTTTCTGTAGTTAATGACCAGGCCGTTGCTATGTCAGCATTGAGAAACAGGATGTTATCATGACATCATGTCACTAAGCCCTCTATTTCCTTCCTGTTGTCCGACTCATCGTTATTTGTGATTTGGTCCAGTATGATGGTATCATCTGTAGACTTGCAGAATCTGGCCACAGGGAATAGAGTAGAGAGCTGAGGGGGCACCATGGTTTAAAATAGTCATCTTGGATGTGGTTTTGCCTATCCTTACTGATTGCGATCTGTTGGTCAGAAATCTGAAGTCTGTCTGTCTCCATCCCCGTTGTAACATTGCAACTCTTCCAAAGACAGTGCAGTAACAATTCAATAACCTGTTTTTTTATGTTGTTTGAGGAATAAATATCAGTCAGAAGAGCACAGATAATTTTTGTTTCTCCTTGAAATTGTGTCTTAGGATCTTTTATAAACAGCTGACTTGGAAATATATGATCCCAACCACCAATATTCAGCCTCATAACAACAAAGAGGCCCCTTCATCCAGCAGAACTTCACCAGGACTGCAGAGGTTCACAGAGGAGAGGCAGCACCAGCTTCTCAAGGGTAACTATGGATGTGCAATAAATGTTGGCATTTATTGCGTGGTCAAGTGGTTAAGGTGTTGGTCTAGTGATCTGAAGGTCGCTAGTTCGAGCCTCAGCTAAGGGTGAAACTTTCCAAGGCGCAAATCCATGGAATAACAGATGCCTGTTTATTGTCATCATGTAGGTAAATTTAAATAAAAGCTTGCCCACCAATGAAACAATTTGCAGATGTGTTGTGACAACTGTAGCCAGTCAAAAAGTTACGATCAAAGCCATTTGGCATCTCCCTCAATCAAATTTCTGCCAATGAAAGTAAAAGGTTGTTGTTGTAAAATGCCAATATAGTTGAATGTGTTGTGGATTGTCAGGAGGTTGTTTATCAGAATGAGATTATTATCATTGACTTAGATGACATTAACTTTGTTTTTTAATGATGCTTTTGGTGATTTTCCTCCTGTAGTTTCCCACTGGATTTTATTTCATTTTTTTTCCATGGGACTTATTATGTCAAAGAGATACTATATTAATGCAAATTGTTGGAGTCATAAAGCAGTACAACATGGTAACAAACCCTTGGGCCCACCATGTCACCACTGACCATCAATCACCCATTTGTTCTTCTCTTACATTAAACCTATTTCTTTTTATCTTCCCACATTCCCATCGGCAACCCCCAGATTCTACCACCTACCTACACACTCAAGGAAAATTGCACTGGCCAATTAACCTACGTACCAACCTACTCCTCTTTGGGGCAAGGGAGGAAGCTGGCGCACCTAGGAATGAAAAAATCTAAGTGATCACAGGGAGATGGTGCAATCTTACCTGGGTCTCTGGTACTGTGAGGCAGTCGCTGCATTGCAGTGCCACCCTCTTCTTGTAAGTGGTCTCATGATAATAGAGAACACAGCCATCTTGCCATCCCATGACATATACCAGTTGGATAACATTTGTTGTTTCACATACAGTCACTATGATGCATCAGATGTCCAAGCTAGTTATTGCTGTAGAGCTTTTGTTTTATATGTATTATATCTTTCACATTAAAGCCTTGGGGGAATAGCTGTGCTCATGTTGTTTTGATAGATGCACTGCAAGCAATGTCCATGTTTAGTTCTGTCAAATAACTCTTTCCAGGTCAAGACATTTCACTAGAAACAGTCATCCTGTCAATTCAGTGACAGCAGTCTTCTTGATTCATTCAGAAGGTGGTGATTAAGGTGTACTTTTTATTAATGGATATAAAATAATTTTAAGAAAAAATTATAAAAATCAGGTTTTCCTTCTGTGGCCCCAGGTGAAGTACTTTTTGAGCAACAGTGTTGTAGGAAGCAGGGCAGCTAGCTCTCACAAAAGCAGTGTATTACAATTAGATAGCCTAGTTTGGTTGAGGGATAAATATTGTGCAGAAGAACATAGATAATTTGTCTACTCTTCTCTGAAATGGCCATCGAGAGAGCGGAAAGGACCTCTGTGTAACATCTTAACCAGAAGGTAGCATCTTTGACAGCGCAACATTCCCAGACTAAATTGAAGAATCAGTCTAGATTTTGGTGCATAGTTCTCTGGAATGTGAAGATTAAACTCAATGTTGTGACTCAGTGGTGAAAGAGTAACTGAGTCATGGCTGATGATTTTAAAATGTCATCCGCCATGAAAATGTTAGCTTAAGCTATCTTAGTACCTGAACACCACTGATCTGTCCCTCAGCAGATTGCAAGTCTCTTGATTCATGGAGGGCTTCTAGTTGGGGAAGACATTCAATAACTTGAAAAGCAAAGAGCCTAAGTCTTCCAATTAAGTATGCCTCATGTGCTATCTGTTCAAGTATGTATGCAATCATCTTTTCCCAAATTTGGATATTATTTGGAACAGCACAAGCTTTTCAGAACTTATTGACCGTGTTCAAATCAAAGAGAGTCTTTGACATCTTCACCTAGACATTAGTTAGCTAGCTTCTGTGGATGGGGGAAAGAATGTTAGTTATCATTTAATGCTTCCATTGTGAGCTTTTCTGTATTACTATATTTCCCTCTGCTTTGTCCAAACAAGCTTAGTCATTTCAACTGTTTTGGTTACCAAAGTCATTCTCTATTAAATATGTCAAATTAGTTTGGCAGTCAAGGTTTAACTGCATTCAATTGGTTTAGGAAGATGAGGATCACTCTGGTATGTTCATTAGATAAAGAATTAATTTGCATATATGAGCAATCTATCTGCAACGTAGAATCTAGGATTTAGCTGCAATGGTTGCCTAAAAGATGGAATCTGGGAAAATTATGTGAATAATGCAAAAAGCAAAGGAATTTAAACACATCTGTTGGCAGTGAGGTATAAATTAGAAACTCTGCACCCAGATGAAATTTTTGTATGAGCTGATTAAATTTGATTTGAAGTTTTTAGCCTGAGTTTTATGATTAAACAATATCTTTTTGATTCATTTGAAGGGATGATCAACTTTGGATGATGATCTCAAAATACTCTGGCATAATGAGAATTTTTACTGAGCAAAGTTTAGTTTTAATTTATTCAAGTGGGGTGGACCATGCTGGTAATTCTGCCATTTATTGTGCATCACTAATGAACCCTGAGCTAAAGAAGCTGTTAATACTCAACCGCATTGTTGGGTATGGAGTCACAAATAGGCCAGACTGAGTAAGGATGGCTGAATTCCTTACTGCAAAGAGGTTCAATGGACTTTAAAGCACGCCAGAGGTTTTGTATTTACTCTTTCTGAGACTAGCTTTTCCTTTTAGAAAAGTCTAAATTTATTTAATTACATGAATTTAAATTTACCAGCTGCCATTGTGATTTGAGCTTGTGTATTCAGATCTATGCTTTAGAACTCTTACCACAGATCTAGTATAGTGACATCTGTGGTATAATACTAAATATATCCCATACAACACTGATGTTAGTTTGGCTAGGAAAAATATCTCCCTATATTCTAAACATCCAATTCTTAATCTGCGACTCAAGACTGCAGATGCAAATCTGGAATAAAAAGACAAAATGCTGGGTTATCTCCGTAGGTCAGGCAGCATCTCTGGAAGCAAATAGGGAAGTTGATATTTTGGGTTGAGACCCTTCATCTACCTGACCCACAATGAGTTCATCCATTTCTTAAACATATTAATCCCATTGGGACAGTGAAGCCACAAAGTCCAAGATGAAGCACTTTTCTGCTCCACTTTAGTACATCGCCAATAATTAAGCTGAAGAGGTCAATAGGTACACTGTGTGATAGCTGGGTTCACATGTCTTTCTGCTGATTTTCTACTGTCTACAAACAAAACCAAGTTCTCAGCAACAGTAATCAGGTGACTGACAATCTGCTGGAGGAGCTCAGGTCATTGAACAGCATCTGTGGGACAAAAACAATTTTCGATGTTTTGGGTTGAAGCTCTATATCAGTTATATTTTAGTTTCTTCCCCTGTTCTCCTTTACCCCAGATCCAACCTGACTGAGTTTCTCCAGCATCTGCAGTCTTTTGTGTCTCAGTGGGATGAATTGATTTCTCTATTGAAACCCAAAATGGGTACAATGGGTCATATGGCTATGACTTGATTCCGTGAATCTAGTTGAAGGAAAATTTACTGAAACTTTATTAGATAGGAGCACTGTAGGTGTTTGCTTAGATAGTAAATTTCATTTAAATCATGTGCCTGGACTGTGACAGATTTTTATTTATTTAAGATACAGTGCAGAATAGGCCCTAACAGCCCTTTGAACTGGACCACCTAGCAACCCCTGATTTAATACTAGCCTAATCACAGGACAATTTATAATGACCAATTAACCTACTAGCCAGTATGTATTTGGACTGGAGCTCACTGAGAACACACACGCATTCCGCAGAAGGGACGTATAGATTCCTTACGGATGACATCAGAATGGAACTCCAAAGCCCTGAGCTGTAATAGCGTTGCACTAACCGCTATGCTACCATGGCAGCCATATGTTTCAAACACTAGAAGATCTATAGATGCTGGAAATCCAAAGCAACACACTCAAACTGCTGGAGGAACTCAGCAGGCCCATGGAAGAGAGCAAACAGTTGATGTTTCGGGCCAAGACCCTTCATCAGGACATACACCCACATGTTTGCTTTTGTCAGAGATTTAGTGTCTTTTAAAAATAAACGGTGTATTTAATTGATCTGTATCGTGGTGTCTGGACAATGGATAGGACAGTATTCACCTATTCTTTTTTCTAGTTACAAAGAATACCAGCTTTAATCACTTTCTCAATATATATGTATCTACATGACACTTGCTACAACATCTTGTTAAGACTACAGCAGCTGTTAATTGGACTCTGGTTGAGTCCTCTTGATCAGCCATAACTCTGTCTTTCTCCATGTTCAAATATGTCCTTGCTTTATTATACCATAAGGCGTTGGGAAAAAAAGTGAGCTGTTTCTTGGTTGAGAAACTGTTTGGATATTCAAAAGAGTAACTGTCTTCCCTTCTGGCTAATATGAAGCAGAGCTTAAGTTGGGTTGCAAGTGTGTTCTTGGACACATCATTGAATCCTAGTTGGCTTAATACTGTCCTTTCAAATTCTATCAGAGCAAGCATTTGTAGCAATTAGAGTGAGTTTTGATAAGTCAACAAAGTAGTATATGCCAATACTAAGTGAGGTATATAATTACTTTAAAGCATGTAACTATATAACATATTTTATACAAGAATGTAGCTTCTACCCTACTGTATATATCCTAATGTAATTTGTATCTCACTGTCATTAGACTCTTGAATGGATCTTCTGTATGATAAAATGGAGTCTTGGCCTCACAATCTATCATGTTATGACCTTGCACTTCATCATTTTACCAGCACTGCTCTCTTTTCAGTAGATTTTCCACTTTATTCTGCTTGTTTATTGTTTTACTTTATTCTAGTTCAATGCACTTTGTAATGAATTGATCTGTATAAACAGTATGTAAGACAAACTTTTCACTGTACATATAACAATACTATTATACAGGTTGAATTAAGTGGTCTCGCAGAACTGTTATTCAGCATCAAAACTACTCAGCTAATGTGTACAAGGCGTGTGTTGAATACTTGTAAATAATTGATTCTTTTGAATTCCTACAAACAAAAGAGAGCATATCAAGAAGCTCAAACAATAGGTTTTTTAAAACCCCAGTTCTTAGTGCAACACTACTGTTATGCTTAAAATATTAAATTGTGTTTATTAACCCCAACATGGTATATATCTACAGTGTTGGCATGTTAAGATGTTCATCTAGTGATCTAAAGGTCACTAGTTCGAGCCTTGCCTGAGGCTCCATGTGTGTCCTTGAGCAAGGCACTTAACCACACATTGCTCTGTGGTGACACTGGTGACAAGCCGTTTGGGTCTTCATGCCCTTCCCTTGGACAACATCGGTGGTGTGGAGAGGGGAGACTTGCAGCTTGGGCAACTGCCTGTCTTCCATAAAAAAAAACCTTGCCCAGGCTTGCGCCCTGGAAACTTTCCAAGGCACAAATCCATCGAGACTAACGGACCTACCGATATATCTACAACATGGTAAATGGGTTTTCTTCCTGGGACAGTGCTATGACATGGCTAAACAATAGAGTGACAGTAGAGTTGACTCCTAATCATGTAATTATGCCCATTAAATGACATCATTATGAACCTTATGGTGCTGGAGGAGGTGTGCAGGAATAGAAAGAGTGGATGTAGGAAAGTAAAGCTTGAATACATGCTTAAAAGATGAGATCACCAGCCTCTTAGTTGGTTGCATGTTAGCTCTTCAGTCAGTGGTGTGAGAGGATGTTTTGATGTGAAACCCAGAAATATACTTTAGTTTGAGTTTGGGGAGGGTCTTCACAGGTTAGCTTGGAGGATTCACTCCAAATCTGTGCTTTACTGACCTTATGGATCTAGTAGCTATCAACCAGGTTTCACCAAAGTAGTTAAATCAAGTCAATAAGAGCATTAACATTTAAATGGACTTCATTTTAACATTCTAAGTGTTGCTGAACTCTCTAAATACCTCAACAGGTTGGCTCAAATTTGGAACTGGAATTAGGTTATCATCACATGTACCCGGGTGCAGTGAAAAGCTTGTCTTGCTTACTTTATATTGCTCAGTGCATTGAAGAAGATCAAGGTAAAACAATAACAGAATGCAGAAAGAAGTGTAATAGCTACAGAGAAAGTGCAGCGCAGGAAGTGATTTGGAGTTGAATTTCAAATTTTCGAAAACAGAAATCTCTTGCACTGCCCAAACCCATCTGTTGGAGATGGCATGTGATTAAAAGTATGTGGGGCAGCATGGTAGCATAGTGGTTAGCACAATGCTTTACAGTACAGTTCCTGCCACTGCCTGTAAGCAGTTTGTATGTCTCCCTGTGACCACATGGATTTCCTGTGGGTACTTTGGTTTCCTCCCACATTCCAAAGGTGTACCAGTTGGGAGGTTAATTGGTCATGGTCCTGTGGTTGGGCTCAGGTTAAATGGGGGGTGGGGAGAGTGGTTGCTGAGCAACACAGCTCGAGTGGTTGGTTCTGTGCCATATCTCAATAAATAAAAATAAAATAAATTGTGCTCATTGCCTTTAAGCCAAAGACCAGAAACCAATCTCTAAATATAATCATCATTGCACTCGCCTGATAAGGAATTAAAGAAGCAAAAGTGTTTTTTTTTACACAAGCTAGCAATCTGAGCTAGTAATTTCATCTATGGGCCTTGAGTGATTTCAAAACTGAGAGATCTGCTATCCACACTCTCCCTTGATCATCTACAAAGTTTTGTTGTAGTGACTATAACTTTAAATCGCAGAGTCACAAAATACTACGAGGATGATTATTACTGGATGAAAGGTCTAGAAACGTTATTTCTAATCCAATTATGCTAGTGATATACAAAAAAAATTGATAGAGGAAGCCATTTGTTTCGGTGTCCATCATAGCTTCTTCTATAGCTATCTATTCATCTATTGTCCCTCCCGTCTCTCTATAGCACTGGGAGTTATTTTCCTTATATGGTACAATTCCCTTTTTAAAAACCTCATAAGTACTTTCACCATCCTTATGAGCAGAAGGAACCAAAGATCCTTGCATCTTGTAAGTCCTTTGCCATCCTCTTAAACTTCTGCTTCCATGTCTTTAAGGAATCTATTAAAAGGAATAACTTAATTCTGCTTAACCTAATCTTAAACCCATTATGATCATGTCTACCTCCACCAAACTCCTCTTTATCTTGTTCCAAGAGCAAGTCTACTTTCTGCAATCTAACCTTGCAGCTGAACTCTATTGGCCCAGGAATATTCCAGTAGTTCTTTAATGAATACTGTCCAAAATTTGTTACATCCTTCCAGATGTGTGATGACCAAGGTTGAATGCCTGTTTAGTTTGGTTTAGTGTTTTTTATGTTTTTGTTTGTGAAATCCAGGACCCCTGTATGTTCTTCTAACTGCTCCCTCAATGCATCATACCAGTTACAAAATTTTAAAACATGTATATCCGGGTGTGTGTCTGTTTCTGACTGTGATCCATATCCATATGTTATTCATAACTGGCCTGATTTATTTAACACTTAATTAACTCTGAACTACTGGCTGTAATGTCAAAGGAACTCACTCCTTTGTATCAAGCAGCATGGCTTAAATTTAATAAGACTTGTGACCTAATGCACTCTGGATTCCTTCACCACAAGGACTGTTGTGAGTTCATGAAATCTGTTCATCATCCCAAAAATGAGGTACATTAGGAATGACCATTCAGTTCTGGCCTTAACAGCGACTTTCTCAACCCATGAGAATATAAAAATCAGCGTGAAATATTTACAGATCTGTAAACTAAGAAGTGAAGTATCAATATTAAATCAACTGTGACTGACGGTGAAGTCTCAATTTATTAATTACCCAGTAGATGCCATCAAGTAATAATTAGTACTTGATGATGGCAGCTGGCACAATACATTAGTGTCACCTTCTGCTCTGATGTCTGATACTGCAAAATATATTGTTCATTTCTTGTGTCTTGGGTCCACCTGAGAAATGGCATTGATTTTGTAGACTCCAGTGGAACATTGGGAAAAATTAATGGTTTTTAGAGGTGACAAAGAAATATTAGAAGGACAAGCTTTCCTATCTGTGCAAATCAGACCTTTCCAATAGCCAGCACCCTAGTGTGGAAATTGAATTTCTTTTATAGGATACGCACCTCTCAAGACTTATTCTGAATTTGCAATTGTGCAAATTAGATCTAATTGCTTGGTTTAATTCTAAATTAGTCTTAAGAGATTGTGAGTGGGAGATGAGGAGTTTTTCACAGAGATGTTTTTAATACAATTTAATTTAATAATAAGAAAGGGGATCAAGAATAGACCATACTGTCCATTGAGTCTGCTCTGTGTTCAGTCAGATTAGAGTTGGTCCTTAGCTTCAACTCCATTTTCCCATTCGATCTTCCTTTCCCTGGGAAAAGCATTTTCAAAGCTTTATAGATTTCAATTTTGAAATTGCCCATAAATTACATAAATTAGAAATATTGGGTGGAGAATATATTACCTCACAACTTCTGAGTAAAATATTTTTTCCTTATCTCAGTAATGATGCCAAGTTCTTGCTTTGAATTGGTTCTAGATTCACATTTCTGGGCAAGAAGCCCTTCAGTTTATATCCTGCCAAACCATCCAAGAACTTTGTTTAAATGAGCTTGAGTTCATTCTAAACTTTAGTGAGTACAAATTTCAACCATCCAATGGGAGAACTCATCCCAGCAATCGATATGTTAAAACTGCATTGTACCCTAAGAAAAAAAAGAGACTTAGCGGCCACTCTATTAGGTACACCCTCTCACTAATGCAAATATTTAATTAGCCAATTATGTTTCAGCAACTCCATGCCTAGAAGAATGGAGACACCGTGAAGAGGTTCAGTTGTTGTTCAGACCAAGCATCAGAGTAGGGAAGAAATGTTGTTGTTGCGAGATGGGGTGGTTTGAGTATCTCAGAAATTGCTGGTTTCTTGGAATTATCAAGCACAACAGTCTTGAGTTTACAGAGAATGGTGTGGATAAAAAAAATCCAGAGTGAATGACAGTTCTGTGGATAAAACTGTCTTGTTAATGAGAGAGGTTAGATCAAAATGTTCAGTCTGGTTCAAGCTGACAAAGAAGGCCCCAGTCTAACCACACGGTACAACAGTGCACAGAAGAGCCTCTCTCAATGCATAGAACGTTGAACCTTGAAGAGGATGTGCTACAACAGCAGAGGACCACACTGCATTCAATTCCTGTGCCTGATTAAGTGACCACTGAGCGTATATTTTTTCATGGTGAGGAGACCTATTCTCCCAATTTGGTTTTACCAAAGCTTTACAGAACTGGAGTTATGAAGAGAGCTATATTTAACTTAGAAATTAATTTTGACATTTTATCTGTTCTCTTCCGTGCATATCCAGTAAAATTCCCTAATTGTTTTAAAATGTCATATTACTGTCTTGTTTTGTTGGTATTTTCCTTTCTTTAAAACTCCCTTACTGGATTATAAATGCAGAATATATCTGGAGAGTCTAGGACCAGAGGACACAGCCTGAGAATACAAGGATGTCCCTTTAGGACAAAGATGTGGAGGAATTTCTTTAGTCAGATGATGGTGAATCTGTGGAATTTATTGTCACTGACAGCTGTGGAGGCCAAGTCATTAGGTATATTTAAAGCTGACGATGATAGATTATAGATTACTAACTCCTTCAAAGGTTACAGGGAGAGGGCAGGAAAATGGGGTTGTGAGAGGCAATAAATCAGCCCTGATC
This sequence comes from Hypanus sabinus, assembly GCF_030144855.1. NCBI lineage: Eukaryota > Metazoa > Chordata > Chondrichthyes > Myliobatiformes > Dasyatidae > Hypanus > Hypanus sabinus. Next base: position 26,113,761 of record NC_082713.1, on the reverse strand, counting down.
AAATGGTGACGCTGACTTGATGGGCCAAATGGCCTAATTGTGCTCCTCGGTCTTGTGGTCTTCTGGGACCTATAAAGTGAACGGCAAGGCCCTGAAGAGTGTTGTGGAAAAGCGGGATCTGGGAATGCAAGTGCACAGTTCGCTAAGAGGCAGATAGATAAATAGATACTTTATTATTCCCAAAGTGCCATGGTAACATTACAAGTGCACAGATATACAAATATTACAAGTGAAGTAAGAAAGAATAAAAAAATAAGTTTCCTTAAAAATAAGATGTACAAGATTTAGAAGTCAAGTTGCAAGATTTACAAGTTCATACTGATATGATAGTGCAAGAATTACTATAATATTATACAGTATTGGGTGCACATTCACACCATGCAGCTGGTGTAGTAATGGTAGTATTGCACAGGGTGTCTGCAAAAACAGGGTGTGGTAAACAGAGGTTAATAATATTCTAACATTCTAACTTCCCCGGCTATAGGTTGACCCATTATAGGGCCTAATGGCCGAGGGTAAGAATGACCTCATATGGTGCTCTTTGGAGCAGCGTAGTTGTCAGTCTATTACTGAAAGTGTTTCTCTGTTCAGCCAAGTTGCCATGAAGAGGGTGAGAAACATTGTCCAGAATTACCAGGATTTTATATAGGGTCCTTTGTTCTACCACACCCTCCAGTGTGTCCAGTTTGACTCAATTAACAGAGCCAACCTTTCTAATCAGTTTATTGAACCTGTTGGCATCACCTGTGTTGATGCCATTGCCCCAGCACACCACTGCATAGCAGATTGTAATGGTGACAACAGACTGGTAAGACATGGGAAAGAGAGGCTTGCATACTCCAAAGGACCTCAGTCTCCTTTGGAAGCAGAGGCGACTCTGGCCCTCACACACACACACCTTTGTGTTGATGCTCCACTCAAGTTTGTCATCCAGGTGCACTCCCAGGTACTTGTAGGTCCTTACCACATCCACGTCCAGAGTTGTCACTATATGTTCTGATGCCAACATAGCATGCCCATTTTGTTCAGCAGAACAACACAATCATCATCATCAACAATAACTACAATAACAAAAAAAAAATAAACAGCAAAACAAGCCCTTATCCCTCACACCCCCAACTCTAGGCTTCCTGTTATTGGACCCAGACTCACAGACACTGGGCCTCCAACTTTGGACTTTGCATCAGGGCTCACCAGTCATGAATTTGACCTTCAGGCCTAGACCCCAGGACTCACACAGAACCTCAACCCGTGACATAGAAACATAGAAAACCAAAAGCGCAATACAGGCCTTTCGGCCTACAAAGTTGTGCTGAACATGTCCCTACCTTAGAAATTACTGGGCTTACCTATAGCCCTCTATTTTTCTAAGCTTCATGTACCTATCTAAAAGTCTGTTAAAAGACCCCATTGTATCCTCCTCCACCACTGTTGCCGGCAGTCCATTCCATTCACTCCCTCATGCCTCCTTTGGGTCTTCGGCTCCAGACTCGCTGGCTTCAGTCTTTGGTCTTGTGACTCATTTGGATCTCTCGCTTCAGACTTGCTGCACTTTGGAATTCGAGCTTTGGCTTTGTCCTCCGGACTTTGCTGGTGTCTGGGTATCGACCCTAGGACCCCGCTGATCGTGGGTTTGACCTTCGGGCATCTGTAGGATTGGGGTTAGGAATTGTCGAAGCACGTTGGTTGGTACAACTATATGACTCTATAATATTACCTGCATCTGCCTTGGAATTATGTTACTCTGCTGTATTTTGAAGGCACTCTCTGTGAGATGAACGTGGAAACACGAGATGCTGGAAATCTGGAGTGACACACAAAATGCTGAAGGAGCTCAGCAGGTCAGGCAGCATATGTGGAGGGAATTGAATAGTTGACATTTTGTGCCAAAATCTTTAATCAGGACTGGAAAGAAAAATGAAGGAATTCCCCTCCATAAATGCTGCCGAACTTGCTGAGTTCCTTCAAATTTTGTGTGTTTTGGCAGGATAGCTTTGATTTTAAACAATGGGCGAGGAGGTAAAGTGAAAAGATACGGAAAATTGAGAAGCTGGATTGGTTTGTTTGAAGCTCAGAAATGGTAAGAAATATTGACAGGAGTTATCTACAGTCTCCTAAACAGTGATGATAATGCATTTTATATATATATAGTATATGCTTTGTATATAATCAATCATATATGTTTTGTTTTTGATGAGTATATAAAGTAACTAATGAAAGAAAAGCCTATTTTAGATTTAGTAGTATAGTGTAATGAGAAAATTTAATTGATTATCTGGTGCTTAACGAGCCTTAGAAGAGCAGTGATCATAATATGATTGAACTTTATATAAAAATTGATGGTGATTTATTTTCAATCTGAAGCTAAAGACTTAAATTACAATAAAGGAATTCATGGTCTTGATTCTTGAAACAAAGTTAAAGATGTGATTTAACAAAAAAGTGAAAAAGGCCCAGTCATGCCTATGAAGATAACATAGTACTAGATCAAAGGAAAAGTCTTTTTATGTACCAAAAAACTATAAGCCTGGAAATACTCGCAAAGGAAGACCAAGGCATTGAGAAGGGAAGGGAAAAGTAATATTGAGTAGTCTGGGGAGCAACAAAAAGATTTCAAAATATGAGCTAAAATGGAAAAAAAGAGCTAACGTACATCCTTCACATGCTGAGATGGTAGAAACTATATTGGGGACTAAGGAAAATGCAGAAAAAAAATTAATATTTCACGGAAGATTCAAGAGATAATGGGCAACAATGTCTAGAATGAATGAGGAGTAATAGTAAAAAAAATTTAAGTTGTGGATAAATTAATAGGTCTGAAAGGTGATATAAAAAAAAACCAACACTTGATCCAATGGATTTGAAGAAGCTGGCTATGGCAGTGGTGAATATGCTGGTTGTACTCTAGCATTTTGTGGAATCTGGAACATTTCTCACAGGTTGGAAGGAAGTGTTTAAGCAAGGAGAAAGAAAACAGAGAACCATATTGTGATGGGGAAAGTGCTTAAATCTGTTAATGTAAAGAAGCAATAATGGGACAGTTAGAAAATGGTTGGTTCAGGTGGAGTTGGCATGGATTTATGAGAAGTAAATCATACACAGCTAACCTATTTTTGGATGTTGTAACCAAGAGATCAGATGAGGGTAAATAGTTAATGTTGTGACTTTCAGAAGGCTACTCACCACTAAACAAAATTAGTTTACAGACTTCAGCATTAAACTTATGATAATTGTATCCGGGACACACGTTCCATTCATTCAGACCCTCTCTCCACTGTTTCAATCTCTTTTTCAACCCGCACAGTTTTCTCTATATCTTCTCCAACAATTCTAGGGACTCATTCTCTCAACTTACTGAATTCCCACGGAACCTATTTTTCTGTACATTAATTGTATTTTTCTTCCTTCGTGCAGTCTTTCCCCACTTGTATCTATGAATCCTTCTGATGCCTTCTACTTTTTGACAGTTTTAAAATTTCCTGTTTCCATGGTTTTCTCCATGCAATAACATGATAGCTCAAAGGCCTTCTTCTTCGTTCTCATTTTCATGTCCAACCAGACTTGCTCCTCCACCACCTTCACCTGGCTGAACATTGTCAGAATATATCACAATTTCTTGAATCTCCTTCACTTCCTCCAGATCAGAAATGGTAGAATGTTAATCGAGTTCACTTATTGAACATGTAGAGTAATCCTCAGAGCACCACCATGACTACTTTTTATGGTACATTAATAACTATTCCTGCTACGTATTCATGTTTAGATCTTGAAAGCTTTACGATTTCTGTGGCAGTTATCAACATATTCTGATATTCATTAGTTGTTAACCTGATCTCTTCAACCCATCTCATGTTCACTTGGTCCACCTCTGGCTTTTTCCATTCCTGTACCTCCATCTCATCAGAAAGATTAATGACCTTCATGAGCCCATAGACTCCACAACTGTCTTCAGTACATCCCCTCATGAAAGGTCTCTCTTCTGTTCTCCCAGTTTGTCGGGCTCCATTGCAACAATTCTACTGATGAGACTTTCCCAGCCAGTGCTTCTGAGATGCCTTCCATTTATCTCATCTACTCAACCATAGTTGACAGCGCTGTCACAACTTTTTAGCATCTGGTGTTTTTCTTTTTTGTTTTTTGATTGTAGAATCAATAAGTTGAATCATCTATTCCTCTTTCAGCAAATCCACTTCCGATGAAGAGTCTTCTATTGTGTCAATGCCACTGAATATGAGCTGGAAGTAGACTTCCTCTTGTTGTGATGACTATTTTATTAGATCTTGTACTGCATGAACATACTTTGCCTCTGATCAGCCAAGACTAAATGTTGTCCAGGTCTTCCTGCTGCAGACACAGTTTTCTTCATTGGAGGAGATGCAAGTGCAATTAAATGTTGTACAATCATTACCTAACCTCTTTAATTTTGATGGTGGAAAGTTCATTGATTAAACAGTTTACAATAGATGGCCATGCAGGGTATTCTTAAGCTGCAGTGCTTTGTCTCACAAATTCTCAAGCATTATCCATAATGCTGAAAATGACTATCGGCATTTTCTTTTCCTTTGCATCCAGTTTTGAAAATGCTTGTGTTGCTTATTCAGTCAAATACTGCAACATCAAAGAAAGTTGTTTTTGTTTTTGCTCCGGAACTTAGTCTTTCTGTTCATGCTTGGACTGAAACTGTCTAGAGCCAAGTGGTCTAAACAGAGCATCAGTGAGGGGGCTAATGTTGAGGGCATACTCCAAAAGCATAATCATCAACAACTTCCATGACTTATTGATTGAACATAGATGAATGGGGGAGTAAGTCCAAAGATGTATGGGTTAGTAGGTTAATCAGTCACATGTGTATAATTGTATGCTCTGGGCTCATTGGGCCTGATATTATGCTGTATCTCCAACATTAATGAAGAGCCATGTCACTTTTTTGTTTGTTTCCTACCTTGGCGTGGTGATTGGCTCATAAAACAAAGGACAGTGTGATCATTCCTACCACTCCTGTCAAAGATGCAGAAATAGATTTTTCTTTTATGTTTGTTTATTCATTTCTCATAAGCCTCATTGGGCAGCTCAGTCAGTATCTGTGCCAATGAACTGTTTCAATAAACTGCCTAGTTGTTTTTTCCCATTGACATTCAAACAATGGATTATGTTAAGCATGTAGTCTCTCTGTCGTATTTGACCTAATGCTGTGAGATATCATTGGGTGTGGAATCAAATGTTGAGGACTCCGGGGACCCTTCGAGAGCGTGTACTTTGTGGTGGGCCTGTCATGCATCTGGACATTCTGGGAAACAGAGGCTGGAATGTTGGTTGAAAGATATGATTCTGTGACTCTGTTGCTGTGATGCCCTTTACTGTCTTACAAGTGGCATGTGGTACTGGTGGAGAGGATGTTACTGATCAGCTGGGCTGGCTATAGTTTGTTTGATGCCTGGATCAGTGTCCAGAGGCTGATGCGCTGTCCTGCCATGATAGGCAGGGATACCGGAGGGGTTCTGACTCCTCCTCCTTTCTCTTCTTCCTTTTGCTGTTGTGTGCCATTCACAAATTGCTTCAGCAACAAGCACATTGCTTCTCGTCACATCACTGCTTTGTGGGGAAGAGCTGCAGCTTCAGGCAGAGAACCAGGATGGTCAGGTGACAGGGGGGATGGGGGGAGGTGGAGTGAGCTTTTTGGAAAAAAAAGAACGAGTGCATCTTTGTCGATCTGCGCACATTACTCTTTATTTTCTCATCAGGCGGCCTTGGCAAGAAGCAAGAAGAAAAGTGCAACACAAAGCAGACAGTTTCAGCAGCCCTGGGAATTTTTATGCAGCAATTGTGAAAGATTTCTCAGTTTTGGAAAGATCAGAATTTTGCTTGCATTGGATGGCCTGGTGACCTTGATGTTGCTTCTCCTGACTGTTAAGTCATCATGCTAGGTATTGCATCCCACTGAAGGAATCGAAAGAAAATTACCTCAGCCTTTCTGTACAATGCGGCATCATTCATAATTGTGAAATTTCAGTTCAAATGGCAGAGGGGGGGGACCAAATTTGACTGTTGTTAGCAATGGAATTACATTACTTATCTGTATATCTATCTTGCACCTGTCTCAGACTATCATTGGGGAGTGATAAGGGCTTACTTGTGTGGATGGGGGAAGTCAAACGTTGCTGCTTTCTTTCATGCCTTAGTTCAATTCTGATTCTCTTTCCTCCTCAACTTTCTTTTAGTTTTTAACATTTCAACACAGTTGTAGAATCTGAGGCTCAAGATTATATTTTGAACTGCTAGATGTTCGTTCTGTGAATACTTTCTGGAAACATCAGATACGTAGGGCTGAAGTAAAAGGTTATCAACAAACCAATGTGCAAACTTTGCAGAAGCCTTTAGCAAAGTAATGAACAACAGCCACAATGTAGATAGTTCCATTATAATGTGCTGTCTATGTTCCTAAGAAACTTTGTGTTATAAAAAGTCACATTTTAGCAGAGCAAACTGTAGTTGCCTTCAAAAAAACAGCTGTCAGAATCAGGTTTGTTATCACTGACATATGTCAAGAAATTTATTATTTTTGCAGCAGCAATACAGTACAATACATAGAAAAATTACTATATGTTACAATAAGAAATATAAGTAAGTACAGTAATGCAAAAAGAGAGCAAAATAGTGAGGTAGTGTTCATGGACCTTTCAGAAATCTGACGGTGGAGAGGAAGCTGTTCATTAAACATTGAGTCTGTGCCTTCAGGCTCCAGTTTCTCCTCTCTGATAGGAGCAGTGCGAAGAGGATATGTCCTCGGTAGCGAGGGTCCTTAATGATGGGATGTTACCTACTTGAGGCATCACCCTTTGAAGATGTCATTGATGGAGCTGGCTGAGTTTACAACCCTTTATCTGATCCTATGTATTGGTACCTCCATACCTGATACCAATGTGGCCCCCATAATGCAAACAGCGTTTCCCAATCCATCAATCACGTTATAACCAACTCACATCATGGAACCAGCATTATAGCAGAACTGCCTGTAATTACATTAAAACTGCAAGATCCTGCACATTATTTAAAATTTGTGGAATTATCCTCATGTTTTTGTGTCTTTCCTCGACTGCTAGAAACTCCCAGATACTTATGGCCTATCTCAAAGCACTTATGGCCATAATCTTTTATAATGGTTGAGTTATTGTTGCTTCAGGTAGTTGCACATCAACATGGGCAGAATTCAACATCATTGACATTTTACCATATCTTCCTATGAAGCTCAAATCTTCTCAGTGACACTGAGCTATACAATTGGCCTTTAACCAAACCTGATCACAGGCTCAAGTTTAGTATTCCAAGTTTTATTTTAATTTATTTTAAAGAATATCCAGAGTTTGCCAGCTTTATAAATAAATAAAATCCATGAATAGTTATGCAGCCAGGAAATGAGGCAATGTTGGCCAACACATTATGCACCCTTTAGAACCTGACACTAGCTTTTACTTTGAATGCTCTTCCCATCTACTACACAATGGAAGGTGTTGACATCTGATGTTTCTGTGGACTTTGCATCTAGTCCTGGACTCCAGTAGTCACTGATGTGCAAATCCCACAATGGTCTGGATTTTCCAATATGAGGCCTACTGGCTAGCATTTCTTGTCAGTGTTGACTCTTTGCAATTGATTTTACCAGATTTCTGGCTGTTGCTGGCTCAGGCAGTTGGAGGCAAATGGTAAGGCATGGTTTCATGCAAAGTACCACAAGCAAAGTAATCGAGCAATGTAGGTCTTGGCCACCAAACGACTGGAAGACTTTGATAGCCAGCAAATGCCGAACCATAGATTTATAGGCTGTTAAATATGTTGAGATTTTAATTGCATTTAACATTAAATATTACCTTTTGAAATATCAGTATTATTTTTAAAGAGCATTAAAATGAACAGAAGTAATCAACTTATTCTGCTCTATGAGGAAATCTGCAGATGCTGGAAATTCAAACAACACACACAAAATGCTGGTGGAACACAGCAGGCCAGGCAGCATCTATAAGGAGAAGCACTGTTGATGTTTCGGGCCGAGACCCTTGAGTCCTGATGAAGGGTCTCGGCCTGAAACGTCAACAGTGCTTCTTATAGATGCTGCCTGGCCTGCTGTGTTCCACCAGCATTTTGTGTGTGTTATTTTGCTCCATTTCCCCCAAGTCCAACAATATCCACTCGCATAGGCTATAGGCCCTTTTGAAATCGAGTGATCTTTTGTTGGAAAATCCAGGTCAGTTCTCAACCAGTAAGTTTAGAATGTCGAACTGCAGTGCCAGCATAATCTAGTCTAGTAATACAGCAAATTATTTGACTGTGGACATGATCGAAAAACCACTTTATTCAAGTTGGCTGGGAGATACCAGCTCCTATTTTTTCTTTTGTCTCTGACTACTAACCAACCAAGCAGGAAGTGTCATTTCTCATTGGTACCAGTTTGGAGTGTCTTGCAGTTGGCAGACATGAATAATAAGCTGTTCATCATTCTAGTAATTTTACAGAGGAACATGTCGTGGAGACTTACTTTGGTGGCAAAAAGGCGCACAGATTTTCAGTGTTTAATGAGCCAATGGCTGTATGATATGGGGACCTGCTCCAGCAAAATTCTACCATGTACGAGATCCAATGTAAGTGATTTTTTTGGAAAAGTAGCATGTGGATGTATAAATGTTGTATAACACACATCGATGTGAATGCCTGGATTGCTCAGCAAGTTAGTGCGTCTCACACACAAAAAGACCCAGAGCAACGTTACAAACTTTGTGATAAATATGGGAAGTCCTGGGTCACATTAAACAAAAGGTTTTTTTAAAAAATAGGAACACCAGTTGCCTAGAACACAACCAAGTGGTTTGATGCTATAGAATTTTGAGGTTGTCTCTCCTTTGATAGAATGTATGTTATTTTGTGGTCAATTAAAACTCTCCCTAATTACATGCTTTTCACATGAATTCACTTCCACAGAGGGGACAAAAGCTTAGTTCAGTCAATGGCTCAGGGTTTGTGGTTGGTAACTATGGAGCAGCATTTGCTGTTCACGTGGATGACAATAGCTCAGACATACCTTGCAGAGTCTGTAAGACAATAACTGTCTGGACTACCTTTCTGCCTGACTGCTTTCCCACCTGTCTCCCTGCTTTTCTCTGTCTCTTCAGGTGAGCATGACTGAACCTATATTTAAATCAGGGGTTATCATTCCTCTCAGCCCTCCTGTCTCCAAATTAGATCATTGCTCATTTTCTTTACTGTTTCTGAGACATTACAATACATAAATTGGTGGCTGTGCAGTAGAGACTTTTCAGCATGCGATACACTTGGTGGAGTGATCAGGTACGGGTCCTGCTTTCCTTCCAGAGAAAGGTAATCAAAGGTTTCTCCCATCAATAATGTCTCAGTTAAATAAGCCATAATTATAAAGTTAATAGCAGACGTCAGTTTGTCCTTCACTCTGATGATACAGACTGACAGTAATTTGAAATATTGATCAACTCCAGTCCATTTTCAGTCGCGTGTGGTTCAATGCGATTTGTGTAAAAGCTCAGATGCTAAATTGGATTCATCATAAATTGTACGGTCCTAATGAATTTCTATGACGCCCATGCCATAATAGTTTATTAAAATTTCATATTAAAATCTAGCAATACTTACACCTTTTATTGTTGTCCTTGCAATTTTGAATTTATTTCGTGTTGGTTGTTCTCCTTTTCATTTTGTAATGCCCTGTTCACTGGGAGAGAGGTGAGGAACAAAATTTTGAAATAATGGACCATGGTGTGGCAATACAAGTTTATTAGTTTATTAAGGGAGGGTAAGCATCAGTCTGTTCAGGAGTGAATGCATTTAATGACAAGATTCATGGTTGATTCAGAACTTACTGGATGTGAACTGGGTCTATTTTACACCCATTCCTTTCTTTACATGCCAATAACTCAATTCATTTACTCAAGCTGTTTCATTTGTGTATACTGCAGGTCCCCATTCTGTCTTTCTCATTGCCCATTTTTGACATTCCTTGCAAATAGGGGGCAATCTTTAGAAGCATGCTGATGGATCTTCTCATATCTGACCCCGTCCTTAAAAGTATCAACTCCCAAGTCTTTGTTATCAGACAATTGCCCATGCATGACATTATTTGAATGAAATCCCCCAACACTTGTCACCAGTGTGCACCTTCTGTTCAATGTGTCACCATCCAGGACATGCCCCCTTCTCATTATTCCCATCAGGAACCTGAAGATGCATACTCAGTGTTTTAGGAACAGACTCTGCCCTCTGTGAGCAGATTTCTGAATGGTTTATGGATCCATCCATGTGCATCATCTCTCTATTTTGGTCTCTATTTGCACAACTTATTTATATTTACTGTAACTTACAGTAATTGTTATAGTAATAAAACATGGTTATTTGAGCTACTGTCACCTTTCTGCTAAATTGAGCCAGTCTGGCCATCCTCCTCTGACCTCTTTCATTAACAAGGCATTTTTACCCACAGAACTGCCGCTCACTGGATGTGTTTTGTTTCTGGCACCATACTCTAAACTCGAGAGACTGTTGTGCCTGAAAATCCCAGGAGATCTGAGTTTTTGAGATACTCAAACCACCCCATCTAGCGCCAACAATCATTCCATGGGGCCAAAGTCAGTTAGATCATGTTTTTTTTTCCCCTATTCTGTTTCTTGGTCTGAACAACAACTGAACCTCTTCACCATGTCTGCGTGCTTTCTGCACTAAGTTGCTGTCACATGATTGGCGAATTAGATATTTGCATTAATGAGCAGGTGTACCTAATAAACTGGCCACTGGGTGTATATTGTGACTCTTGTGGATGTCCAATGTCTCAGCACGTTTAAATTAATGAAGAATTTAATGCTTCAGTTGCATGCTGGATTCAACACATTTGTGATGGTAAATGAATGGATCATCTGAAATTATAGAAAAGAAACAAAAATTTGTGTTGAGCATTCCATAGTTTTAGAAAGATAGTGGTCAAAAAGGCTGTTTTCCTAAGGAAAGGTTTGTCAGCCCATTGCACTTCAGGTGCTTACTCATTATAAAGCTTGCAGTAGTGGGAGGGCTCTTTTTTTTAAAAAAACAGAGTTGTTTTCCAGTGTTGGCCATTTTATAATGTAGAAAATGCAGCACTCAATTTGTTCATAACAAACTCTGACACCCAACATTGGGACAATGACCAAAGATAAGGTGCTTGTTGCGATGTTGAACGGGAAACAATTTGTTTCCCACGACATCATCAGTGAGAATTTCAGATATTGTTGGGGTTGGGTACCGGGGTGGAGGGGGAAGCTAATGTGTCCTAGTTTAGCTTCTCCTCTGAAGAATGCGTGGTATCAATCTAGATTACTTAGTGCTCAAGCCTCTGAAGTGGGAATTGAAATCACATCACTTGAGGATAAGAAGTTAGTTTCTGCTGGGGTTCATTTGGTAATATTTTCACCTCCAATTTGAAATGTCTATTTTCCCTTAATGTGAGGCCAGCTTTTATTGCATTAGAGAAGGTGAGTAACCACCTACTGCGTTGAGTGCAGTAGCTATGTAAACTTTTATTGTTATGTTCTATTTCGACACCCCTAATTATCCCCAAACTTGACCTATGATTTTTAAACATATCAGACAAAAAATTTCCTAAGTTTTCAAGATTGCAATTAATAGAACTAGAAGTTATTAATATTTTCTCATCAGTCTGTATGAAGTAATGAAAACTTTCTTTAAAAAAAAGGACTGCTGAAAGAGCCAAGTATATTAAATCTCATCAAATATTTTTCACTGATACCTCAGGAAGAGGGAAGTGACTGGAATTCCGATGTAGCACCATTGTCATCTTTGTGTACACTTGGCTTATCTTCTGGTACCTGAACTGTTATGTGCGCACATCTATTAACATTTAACATCGCGTCTTATTTGCAATCTCTGTTTTTTAAAAAAGAAATCACAATTGTAAAATGGCAGAGTCGAGCATGTTCATGTTGAACTTCATGGAGCACATTATAAAAGCTTTGCATGAGCTTTAAAAAAAAAATTTCAACAAACAGTGGCGATTATAGAGGTGATGTGTGCCAAGCTACATTTAATGTTAAATTGCATCAATTTTAAAGATTGATCACGTTGGGGCACAGCCTTAGGTTATTTTCACAGGATCCCAGCTGCCGTTTTCTCATTTAATTGTCCGCCGCTGTGGTTGCCTGTTGCAAGTGTAAAACTAAGCTTGTCCACCCACTAAATAAATTCAATTGGTTCTGCTTGGTGGGATTATGCCCTTGCTTACTTTCTGTCCTTCCAGCAGCCATTACAAGTCATCTGACATTATTACAGGCTTTATACAATCATTACTGTAAGATTTTTAAGGCCATTATTGTACCTGAAAATACATGCTCAGAAGTGTCTGTGGCTCCAACCAAAGGGTTCCATGGAGAAAAGAAACAAAAATTGTGGTAAATATCAGAAATTATGCTTTGAGTTCTCGAGACCTTTGACAATACCTCAAATATTCTAACAACTTTAAGATATACTTCAAAGTAAAGTGAATGCAGCAGACATGGCTCTGTATGTAGGTAACAATGATGTGACTGGGTTATTAAGGAGGGTCCATGCACTTCAAATGGAGCTGTGGAGTCTTTAATGTCCACTTAAATTAGCAGAGTAGCTTTTGTCCAAATTGCAACACTATTGAGTGTGAAGAATTGGCCTATTTTATATACCCTAGCCTTGGAATTCAGCTTGCACATGAAGTCTGTGACTCAGAAACCACTATGTTCTCAATTTGAGCTTAAATATCTGTCTTAACAGGAGAATGGTAACCTGGCAAATGGCGTGCAAGAAATATTTGGCAAGTTTATTTTTTCTCTGGGAGAGCCTAAAGGAGAATTGCTGCTCATAATTTTTATCATGATGGCACCCTCGAGTGATATAATAACACACTTCAATGTAATTTACATTGTTCGTTTAGAATGGTGCAAGAAAAGCTTTGCCAAATAGTTTCCGCAGGGAGACTCTCCGTTTAATTGCATTTTGGCTTCAGAAGAGGGGTATTAAACCACATTTGTGAAATACGATGAAAAGAGGAATTTGGGCAGCCTGATCATGTTGCCTTGAACTGATGGTGAATGATTGATTTAGCAGGAGTATACTTTCAAATTCCACGTGTGGTACCCCGCAGCATGGTTGTGACAATGCCTGTTGTGTACAGTGGGGGAATGTAAAGCATTTGTTCTTTATAATTGGAACATTAAATTCAGTTTGTACACCTTAAAAGTGCATTGATTTAATTTCTTTCCATCTAATCAAGCACCTCATTTAATGTTGAACTGTAATTCTTTGGTAATCTTTTAAAAAAAATTCAAGTTTCAAGACTGCTTATTGTCATTCTTCAGGACATCATTGTAACAGGGAACAAAACGATTGTTACTGCAATATATATATATATTGCAGTAATATATATATATATTGCAGCTGCTGTAAATGATAAAACAGAGAGAGTTGGCAGCAACAAATGTATCTGCATTGTGGAGTTTGCTCTTCCTATTTGTGACTCTTTGAATTCTTGACTCCCCCCACCATCAGACGTAAGTTTTTATTTTTCAGCTTATTTTTTCGTTAGTTCAGCTGCCACTCCTTCAAACAAAGACTTGACTTTCTTTGTAGTAGGTAAAATGTGGAGTGGTTTGAGGCAAACAGCATGGATACATTCGAGGGGAAGCAAGGTAAGTTTATAAGAAACTAAGGGATACAAGCTCCCCTGAAGGACTTACAGATACAGAATAGAAGGGGTTTCTTTTTGAATATAAAAATTATTAACATAGATCTATTGTAATAATTATTTTTAGTTAATTCTGTGGTTCTAACAACAACTCTGGCATTTAATTCACCCTTTTCAGCTGGGCTGTACTTTTGGAATGTTTTGCATTATTACCCCAGCACACTTGCATAGAACTGCAAAAAAAAGCAGCGAATGACTTGTAAGTCTCTCAAGTTGAGTATGTAAGAAGCATTAATCAATATGTCCCCTGCTTTGATTGTGCCTCATAGACACTGTGGAGGGTAATGCACCCCACAAATGCAATCAGCTGTTTGAAATGAAAGCATTAGTACTAGAGTCACTTTTACAGTTTGGCTTTGAATTAATTCAGATGAGGCAATATAATAATTAGCTAGCTTCAATTACTGGAATGAACTCGACTTCTGGAGGACTTGCATCACATCATTGTAGATTCTTTGGCAAATAGCACATTTGGTGAATAGCGGTCGAATTCAGTCAGATTACCCCCTAGGAACGGTATTTATTGATTTTGGAGTCGTCACCCTGAAAATGACAAACGCCTGGTTGCATAATGATGCTGCAGTTTCAATATATTTTATTTACACTTTATTTTACTTCAGAGTCTACTCCTTTTCCTGAATTCAAATACTCTGTCTTGCTCTCGCCGTGTGGGTGTTGGAAGGCAGAAAGGTGATTCTCCCTTCATCGTTCCGCATATTTTTTTTCTCTCTCTCTTCCTTGGATCTTTTGCCTTGGTCTATCTGGCTATATTTCACTTGGTGCCCGTCTTTTCCTGTCGCCTTCTTTTGCAGACATGCCTGTATTGCTCCCTCTTCCTTTCTGCGTGTCTATGGTAGTTTTACTCATTTTGTCGCCTTTGCACGGGCCACCGCCGTTTTCACAGGTCGGCGATGGGCAACTTGCCAGAAACATGCTTGACTGATGTGGGAAATCCAACCCTCTTCCCCGCACAATAAATACATTAAAAGTTATATATATTACATAAATAAAATAAAAGCTTCTGGGTCAAGCCTGGGCCAGTTCAATCGTCTGCTTCCAGTAGGCAATACAGCATTACTGCCAGCATTAAGATAAATATATTCACCTTAGCTATTCGCTTCACTGGAAACCACTAAGTTGTCTGTTAAATGTTTTGCCATCACAAATGATTCCGGAAACTGCAGGAGCATTACATGATCTCCCGCTGATCCCGAGCCTCTGCAGTTTGCTTACAGTATGTTGCTTTGCATTATAATCCTGAACAAATGGTAAGATATTTCATGCTGATGGACTGCAGGGCATTCCTTGCTCTTTTTTTAAAAACCTCTGTGGGAGGTCCCAATCATTCAGGTTTAAGAAGACACAAACCAGTAACAATCCCTGTATTCTAACTGAGGAGCGCAGAAGGGTGCAGTGTTTGTAGAGCCGCATAAACGTACAGCGGCAAGCCTGCACACATGCACGCACTGCCTTGCAGTAGAGCCGGACGCAGACCTTTAATGAAAGAGCTTATTGATTGGCATTTGATGAAAAGCCAGGAGTGTGTGTTCTGTGCCGGTTGCTGGATGGCTTGCTCCTGTATTTGTAGCGGGTCGGAGCATGGTGAAGTTAATGGAATCGTGTGCTGCTCGGAGCATGTACTCGATCAGTACCAGCAGCTGCTGCAGAGAGAGGGGGGAGAGAGGGCTGCATTGGAAGGAGCTGTTTTCTTGATCGCAAGTACTGCAGTGTGGCCGCTCCTACCATTGGAGACATTTAGCAAATATGCTTAGTGACGCTGAATTTGTGCACTGTATAGGCAGACCAATGAAAGAGCTCAGCAACAAGAATACTGTGGGCGTTCATTAGAACAGGTGTTGGTGGATTTGGCAAGGGAATTAATTGGGGTATATAACAATTTTTTTTTGTTTCACAGTTAGGTAATTGACATCGAGGGCTACATCCTTTGTTTCATGAATGTTGCTGCTTCTGTTTCGCCATTCTTATTGTGTAGACTTCATTTAAAATCTGCTCACTATCAGATGTTCCTTAGTGTCAGTCACCCGTAATTTGTATAGAATTTCTTGCTTTGTTTCCGAAAACAAATAGGATGTACTCTGTATAAACTGTGTTGAGGAAATAGAAACTTGAATTGAAGTGCAATATGTCTTTGCTGTTGTGCTATAAAATGTTATAGTTTCTTCCCTTGGTTAACAGTGAACTTGTTTTTGTATTTTTTTTTGCTTTTTTTTAAAGAAAGTGTTTGATGTTGCATTTACCAGGTCAACTAGGGCAAAAGAGAAATAAAACTCTGCACTTGATCACAGCCTTAATCTTCTGCCTGTACACCTTCCTGGTTCAGACCAACAGCATAGACATACGCGGTCAGTCGAGAGTGACTGCGCAAGCCACACACTGCCTGAAAATTGTAGTGATGGGCAATTATATTTGCTGACAGAAGCACGGATGCTTGTGGAGGAGCAGTGGAAAGCCACACTCTGTGGTGGCTTTTGACTCTTCCAGCAGCAGGATTCCTTTCTCTGATAAAGGTCCAGTCAATTGCTGCTAAACATGGCTTTAGAAGCACATCCTGCCTTGCCAATCTCATTGTTTATCTGAGGAAATCAGTTTGCTGTGGTAAAGTGCTGCACTGTTGACCACCTACATTTTGGAAATTTTACCCTGATTATAAACAAATGACGTGTGCACATGCAGTTGAACACTTGTCCTTTCTGATTGTTGCTGATGGGATTGGAAGGTGGTGCTGAGAAAGATTTTTGCCAGTTATTGTGTTTCATCATGTCGGTAGTGTACACTGAAGACACAAGATGTTATTGTATGTTCATACTAATGAGGGAGCTCAGCAAGCGAATTGATAAATTCCTCTCCGTGACATATCAGACTTCTTAAGACTGTTGCATCTCCACAAGCTGTCTGAGACTGCTGATCTATTCTTTGTAGGTGGTGAATCAACTTTGAGGAATTGGGAGTGAATTATTTACTGCAGAACACCAAGTACTTGACATTTCTTAATAGTTAGATCTATTTTTATTTCTGATCATTATTGACTCGGGACCATGATGGGAGTGGCATTTAATATCACAGGATGAGAAGTGAAAAATTGTAGATGATAGAAATCTGAATAGCAAATGATGGAACTATTCAACCAGACGATATAACCTCAGAATAGGGGGACATCCTTTTAGAGCAGAGAGGAGGAATTTCTTTAGCCAGTGGTGGATCCATGAAACTCATTGCCACAGGTGGCTGTAGAGGCCAAGTGATTGGGTATATTTAAGGCAGAGGATGATAGCTCTTGATTAGTCAGGGTGTGAAGAGGTACGGGGAGAAAGTAAGAGATTGGGGCTGAGAGGGAAAATGAATCAGCCATGATAAAATGGTGAATCAGACTCAATGGGCCAAATGGCCTAATTCCGCTCCTATATCTTATGGTCTCATGGTGAAGCAGGGTCTATGTAGAGGGCAAGAGTCTTGCATGTGAGGTCAGAGATATTCGGAAACTAGAGTTCATCATTATGAAAAATAGTTAATCTGAAGCATCAAGCCCATTCTCTCCATTGATCCTGCCTGACCTGCTGAGTATTTTCAATTTTCATTTAATACCACTGAAGATTGTATAACCATCAATGAACAGCTCACTTTGGTTAATCAGGGAGGAGGGTGTGCAGGCACCCAGCAGGACTAAAAACAAAGCCTGTCAAAGGGCGGATGAATTCCTTTTTAGTCAACGGCCACCTGCTGTCTGTGTGAGGAGTGGCGCGCCACACAGTCTTCCGTTTCGCGCCTTGTAAGGCAATGGGAACAAAGGTGCTTTAATGTCAAGGACAGTTCCTCTCACCTGCTGTACAGTTGAGCTCTTGGATCCAGATATGGCAGAGATAAAAGAAAGGTCTGGATTTGAGTGGTCCTATCAGAATGTTACCTTTAGCAAGGAGTACTTTGTCTCTGCGCGTGGACTGTTTGTCCCACTCCCAAGGGGCTACACAGCATCAAAACCAGTTACTTCCTCCAAGATGTCAAGCAGATCAACACCTCCACCCACTAACCCACCCCATCACCACTGCTTTGTCATTTCCTGTCTTTCACCTTATGTACAGATACCGTTCTGCCTTATGCCACTTTATATACTTACAATCACATCTGGTGTATTTATATTTATTGTGTTGTTCATGCTTATTGTGATTTTAAGCTGCATCGGGTCTGGAGTAACAATAATTTTATTCTCTTTTTACACTTATATGCTGAAGAATTACAATAAATAATCTTAAATCTTTGGTATTGTTGATGACATTTCTATCACATGATAAGTGAGAGAAGATAGATGGGATAATACATCTATTTGAATAGTGAAGCAAAATTACTAAGAAATACTCTGGTAACACATTCGCTTACCCCCATGCTCCAATCATACTCATGCGCAGCAGGCTTATTTGTGTTGCATGTAGGTTGTAGAGCTCAATGCCATATCCTTGCAACCACTCACCAACCTTCCTACTACTTTAAGCTTACTTCATTCCTCCCCAAAGTTATGTTTATATACTTGTGATAAACTCAAATCTATGTACAAAGAGGTTTGGAGGTTTTTAAAAATTTATTCACACTCGTAGTATTGGTTGTATTTACTGTTCTTCCCTATCTGACTTTGAATTGACGAGGGAATCAGCTAAACGGAGTAGCGGGAAACAGAGTAAGAAGGCTTTGGCTCAAGAGGCATCGGCGAGCAGAGGCTGAGGACGAGCTTGCTCCCAGTGAGGTAAGACAGGGTAAGCTCCTTTAATTAACCTAGTTAACTTAGAAGTAGGTAACGGACGCAGCAGTTAGGGCAGTTGGGTGTTCCGTCTGCAGTATTTGGGAAGTCAGGGCGAGCACAATTGTCACTGATGACTACACCTGCAAAAGGTGCATCCAGCTGCAGCTCCTGACAAACCGAGTTAGGGAGCTGGAGCTGGATGAACTTCAGATCATTCAATAAAAAGTATACAGTTTTGGATACTGTTGGTGGGGATGACCTACCAGGGACAAGTTGCAGTGGTTGCGTCTCTGGCACTGAGACTGGACTCTCAGCTCAGAAGGGAAGGAGGGAAAAGAGGAGAGCAGTAGTGATAGGGGATTTGATAGTTAGGGGGACAGATAAGAGGCTCTGTGTGAGAGATCAAGAATCCCGGATGGTCTGTTGCCTCCCTGGTGCCAGGGTCCACGATATCACAGATCGAGTTCTCTGTATTCTCAAGAGGGTAGGTGAGCAGCCAGAATGTCATGGTCCATGTAGGGACCAATGATGTGGATAGGAAGAAGGAGGAGGTCCTGCAAAGAGAGTTTAGGGAGTTAGGTGCAAAGTTGAAGGACAGGACCTCCAGAGTTTCAATCTCAGGATTGCTACCCGTGCCACATGCTAGTGAGGCTAGAAATAGGAAGATAATGCATCTAAATATGTGGCTAAGGAGTTGGTGCAGGAGGGAGGGCTTCATGTTTCTGGACAATTGGCCTTGTTCCAGGGAAGGTGGAACCTGTTGCACCTGAACTGAAGGGGGACTAATATCCTTGTGGGAAGGTTTGCTAGTGCTGCTCCAGGGGGTTTAAACTAGATTTGCAGGGGGAGGGGAACCAGAGTGTTAGAGCAGATAGTGAGGTGGAGGAGGATAAAGGTCATGCAAGAACTGCAAGTATAGTGCATGCAGTAAAGCCAGATCTAATATATAGAGAGATTTTGAGGAAAGAGAAGCAGAATAAAGGGTGTAAAGGTAGTAAGGTAGAAGGGCTAAAGTGCGTGTACTTCAATGCAAGAAGCATCAGGAACAAATGTGATGAACTGAGAGTTTGGATACATACATGGAATTATAATGTAGTGACCATTACAGGGACTTAGCTGGCACCAGGGCAGGAATGGATTCTCAATATCAGATTCAGATTCAGTTTATTGTCATTTAGAAACCACAAATGCAATGCAGTTAAAAAATGAGACAACTTTCCTCCAGAATTATATCACAAAAGCATATGACAAAACAGACTACACCAGAAAATCCACATAACATTTGGCAATCCCCAATCCAGAGTCCGGAGAGGCTGCTGCATATTAATATCACGCTACCGTCTTAGCCCGTTCCCCAGAAAGGAGCTCCAAAACCACCAGACAAAACAAGACCAAAAACTAAAGCTACAAGACCTGCACAAAACCACATAGTTACAACATATAGTTTCAACAGTGCAAACAATAGCATAATTGATAAAAAAAAAACAGACCATGGGCACAGTAAAAATAGTCCAAAGATGTTAAAAGACTATAAATTCAAAAGAAACCACCACAC
The DNA here is from genome assembly GCF_030144855.1 of Hypanus sabinus. Lineage (NCBI taxonomy): Eukaryota > Metazoa > Chordata > Chondrichthyes > Myliobatiformes > Dasyatidae > Hypanus > Hypanus sabinus. Next base: position 26,093,679 of record NC_082713.1, on the reverse strand, counting down.
AGTTTCCACAAGTCCTCAGGGTCCTGAGAGACTCGTCATCCTATGCAGGCAGCAGAAGGGAAAACCCCCACTGTGGACTTCCACGGCGCCGCCCGACTCAGCCTTGCAGATGCAGCACACAATGAAAGCTCCATCCACGGCGCCGCCCGACTCAGCCCCGCAGACGCAGCACACACCAAAAGTGACCTGACCGCAGCCTCCAGCCATCCCCTCTGGCACAGCTTCTCTGAGCACCATCTTCTGCCAAGTGTATTAAGACGCCCCCACCAACGGCCATTGGCAACGCGACCCGGAGGACTGGGGGCCTGTTCTTCCCAGCAGAGTCCCGGACCTCACAGCAGCAGCAGCAACGAAGAAGGTCGTCCTGGAGATTTCCAGATGTTCCTCCATGCTCCCATGTCCGTTTTCAACCGATTATGATTGCGCACGGCACCCCGCTTCACAAATAACAGATAATCAGCTCCGGAGTGGCTGCTGCAAGCTGCGTCGCACCGCCATCTTAGATCTTATATTCCTGGATTTCAGTGTTTTAAAAGTGATGGGGGGGGGGGAAGGGGAGGAGGGGTGGCATTATTGGTCAAGGATATTATGACAGCTACAGAAAGGGTGGGTCATGTAGCAGGATCCTCTTTTGAGTCAGTATGGCTAGAGAGCAGTTACTCTATTGGGAGTATTCTATAGGCCCCCTGGTAGCAGCAGAGATACTGGGGAGCAGATTGGGAGGCAGATTTTGGAAAGGTGCAGAAATAACAGGGTGGTTATCATGGGTGACTAACTTCCCTAATATTGATTGGCACCTGATTAGTTCCTATGTTTTAGATGGGGCAGAGTTTGTTAAGTGTGTCCAGGACAGATTCCTGTCACAGTAAGTTGACAGGCCGACTAAGGGGAATGCCATACTAGATCTAGTATTTGGTAATGAACCAGGTCAGGTCACAGATCTCTCAGTGGTTGAGCATCTCGGGGACAGTGACCACTGCTCCCTGGCCTTTAGCATTATCATGGAAAAGGATAGAATCAGAGAGGACAGGAAATTTTTTAATCAGGGAAGGGCAAATTATGAGGCTATAAGGCTAGAACTTGTGGGTGTGAATTGGGATGATGTTTTTGCAGGAAAATGTACTATGGATATGTGGTTAACATTTAGGGATCTCTTGCAGGATGTTAGGGATAAATTTGTCCCAGTGAGGAAGGTAAAGAATGGTAGGGTGAAGGAACCATGGGTGACAAGTGAGGTGAAGAATCTAGGCAGGTGGAAGAAGGCAGCATACGTGAGGTTTAGGAAGCAAGGATCAGATGGGGCTATTGAAGAATATAAGGTAGCAAGAAAGGAGCTTAAGAAGGGGTTGAGGAGAGCAAGAAGGGGGCATGAGAAGGCCTTGACGAGTAGGGTAAAGGAAAACCCCAAGGCATTCTTTAATTATGTGAAGAAAAGAAGGATGACAGGAATGAAGGTAGGATCGTTTAGAGATAAAGGTGGGAAGATGTGCCTGGAGGCTGTGGAAGTGAGTGAGGTCCTCAATGAATACTTCTCTTCGGTATTCACCAATGAGAGGGAACTTTATGATGGACAATATGAGTGAGGTTGAAGTTCTGAAGCATGTTGATATTAAGGGAGAGTAGGTGTTGGAATTGTTAAAATACATTAGGATGGATAAGTCCCTGGGGCCTGATGGAATATTCCCCAGGCTGCTCAACGAAGTGAAGGAAGAGATTGCTGAGCCTCTGGCTAGGAACTTTATGTCCTTGGTGTCCACGGGAATGGTACCGGAGGATTGGAGGAAGGCGAATGTGGTGTCCTTGTTCAAAAAAGGCAGTAGGGATAGTCCGGTTAATTATAGACCATTGAGCCTTACGTCTGTCGTGGGAAAGCTGTTGGAAAAGATTCTTAGAGATAGGATCTATGGGCATTTAGAGAATCATGGTCTGATCAGGGACAGTCAACATGGCTTTATGAAGGGCAGATCGTGTCTAACAAGCCTGATAGAGTTCTTTGAGGAGGTGACCAGGCATATAGATGAGGGTAGTGCAGTGGATGTAAGCTACATGGATTTTAGTAAGGTATTTGATAAAATTCCACACGGTAAGCTTATTCAGAAAGTCAGAAGGCATGGGATCCAGGGAAGTTTGGCCAGGTGGATTCAGAATTGGCTCGCCTGCAGAAAGAGGGTCGTGGTGGAGGGAGTACATTCAGATTGGAGGGTTGTGACTAGTGGTGTCCCACAAGGATCGGTTCTGGGACCTCTACTTTTCGTGAGTTTTATTAACGACCTGGATGTGGGGGTAGAAGGGTGGGTTGGTAAGTTTGTAGACAACACAAAAGTTGGTGGTATTGTGGATAGTGCAGAGGATTGTCGAAGATTGCAGAGAGACATTGATGGGATGCAGAAGTGGGCTGAGAAGTGGCAGATGGAGTTCAACCTGAAGAAGTGTGAGGTGGTACACTTTGGAAGAACAAACTCCAAGGCAGAGTCCAAAGTAAATGGCAGGATACTTGGTTGTGTGGAGGAACAGAGGGATCTGGGGGTACATGTCCACCGATCCCTGAAAGTTGCCTCACAGGTAGATAGCGTAGTTAAGAAAGCTTATGGAGTGTTAACTTTCATAAGTTGAGGGATAGAGTTTAAGAGTCGCAAGGTAAATGATGCAGCTCTATAAAACTCTGGTTAGGCCACACTTGGAGTACTGTGTCCAGTTCTGGTCGCCTCACCATAGGAAGGATGTGGAAGCATTGGAAAGGGTACAGAGGAGATTTACCAGGATGCTGCCTGATTTAGAGAGTATGCATTATGATCAGAGATTAAGGGAGCTAGGGCTTTACTCTTTGGAGAGAAGGAGGATGAGAGGAGACATGATAGAGGTATAGATAGAGTGGACAGCCAGCGCCTCTTCCCCAGGGCACCACTGCTCAGTACAAGAGGACATGGCTGTAAGGTAAGGGGAGGGAAGTTCAAGGGGGATATTAGAGGAAGGTTTTTTTTGCTCAGAGTGTGGTTGGTGCGGGGAATGCACTGCCTGAGTCAGTAGTGGAGGCAGATACACTAGTGAAATTTAAGATTTTACTATACAGGTATATGGAGGTATTTAAGATGGGGGGGGGGGGGGGGTTTAAGGGTCGGCACAACGTTGTGGGTCAAAGGGCCTGTACTGTGCTGTACTATTCTATGTTCTATGTTCTACGTTCTAAAAGTCATCCGCAGTGGTGAGACAGCTATCACTTAGCTTTATGGAAAAATAGCATATTTCTTCCTTCAGAGAATATCAGAGAACCAATAGGTGTTTAATGACAATATGCTATTTTCATAGCTAACCTTGTTGGTTGACTTTAATTCCTTATTGGTCACTAACTTTAATTCTATTTTTCAAAGTGCTTCATTTACAATTCCCTTACATCCTTGTGGGATTCAAATCAGTGGTCCAGAACTCCAGCTTCTGGTCCTGTAACAATACCACTCCACCACCATGCCCTACATCTGTGTCCTGCAATAACCCATTTCTGCCTGAATGTACAAGTATATTCTTGGTGCTTTTAGTTAATCCAATGATCCTGTTTTACTTTTGAAATGGATAACTTATCATCTCATCAGTCTTCTCCCATTTATCATGAGGAAGACTGTGTCATTGGTAGAATGCTCCTAAATGAGGTGCCATTTGTTTAGATCTAATATTGATTAAAAGAACAGAACGTGATTCCTGCTTGAGTGCAAATTTTGTTTGAACACACCAGAAAAAGACAATAGAAGTCCTTAAAGGGAAAATCGCATCTCGGCAAAATTATTCACATTCGCAATTGCTTTGTATGGAATAGAAATGGGAACTCTGACAAAAGTTCTTTTCCCTTCACATTTCTCTTGGGATACTCTGCATCTCCACTCTGACTGGCAAGTTTAGCACAGTTCATTGATTATATCTGGTATTTTTGTAGTCTGTGTGGTTCAGTTCCTCATCAGGAAATGACGACTTTTGAAGAAAGCAGAATCCTAATATATGAACTATATTTGTTTTTCCAATATACATTTGTAAATAATATTGTTAAAGCTGCAGCTCTGCGTCTTGAATTGCTTTGGTCTTGTAAGGAGAACCTGGAGCACGATTTTTTTTTCTCTATGGGTGAATGGCTGCTTTTCTTTTAATAATAATGTTGCTGAACCGATTGTAATCAGTAAACAAATTTTGAAACAAGTGCTTCCGAGAACTTTTTGGGAAATTCTAACGCAGTTTTCTGTAGAAGACTTTTAGGTTGCCTGTTATTTGTGTAGGTTGATGGGATTTGAGGTTTGTTTAATTGTGTTTACATTTATGCACAAACTATCATTACCAGCTAATCCAGGTTTGGATAGTAATTAGTAAACTTTAGGATGGTGATTACTGAAGAATTTTAGCAACCTTTACAGTGATGTGTTATCAAAGTATGGTATGGAAGATGAAAGAGATGTGCATTTTTAAACAATGATTATTGGTCAAAACACCAGAATATTATATTGATTTATGTTGGACAAATTGCACAGCTGATTATTTATTTGTTTAGAGTTGCAGTGTGGAATTGGCCCTTTGGGACCATCAAGGTGCACCACCCAGCAAGCCCCAACAACTCCGATTTGATCCTAACCTAATCACAGGACAATTTACAATAACCAATTAACCTGCCTGATGAAAACATATGCATTCCATAGGGAGAACATATAGAAATTCCTTACAGAGGATGGCAGGATTGATCGCCGAATTCTGATGCCCCGAGCTGTAATAGCATCACACTGACTGCGATAGGGCTCATAGATTCTGTTGAAGCTGCCAAAAGCTGGAAAAAGATTTTGATGTTCTATGTAAATAGTACAAAGGAAAATCAATTTCATTACAGATCAATGCAATTCACGATGGATAACAAGTGAAGTGAAGGGATGCACTCATTTAATAGGCATCCGTCAGTCTCGAGAGACCATGGATTTGCGCCTTGGAAAGTTTACCAGGGCGCAGGCCTGGGCAGGGTTGTATGGGAGACCGGCAGTTGCCCATGCTGCAAGTCTCCCCTCTCCACACCACCGATGTTGTCCAAGGAAAGGACATGGGCCGGTACAGCTTGGCACCAGTGTCGTTGCAGAGCAATGTGTGGTTAAGTGCCTTGCTCAAGGACACAACATGCTGCCTTAGCTGAGGCTCGAACTAGCGACCTTCAGATCACTACACCAATGCCTTAACACTTGGTCAACATGACTCATTTAATATAGGCTGAATATCAAGGGCTGTATCTAGTTATAGTGGTAGCTTGATACTCACAATGTCCACTCAGTGAAGGACATCAGACAACAGTTAAAACAGAATGCTCAATGTTGTTGTTCATGTGTGCAGTATTGTTTTCTTGATCCAAAGTGCTTTAGTCCATGCTTAGCTCCCAGACAGAGTAAGTATCAAAGGCTTAGCATTTTGCCCCTTTGCATTACAATGAGTTTGCCTAGGTCATCAGATGAATCACTACAAAGTGGAATGGTGCATAGCAGCTTTCTCTTATACATCAACTGGAGGGGCAATTGGGGAAAAATAGTCTTAACCTGTCTAAAGCATTGTGTAGGATATTTGAGCAAAAACAGAAATTAGAGCTGAGACAATGGTAGTTACCACTGGTGCTTACAAGAATCTTGCTGGTGCATTGTCAGGATTTGCAACTGCAGTGCCAATATCTTGACTACAAACAAGAGAAAATCGGCAGAAGCTGGAAATCCAAGCAATGCACACAAAATGCTGGAGGAACTCAGCAGGCCAGGCAACATCTGTGGAAACAAGTAAACAGTCGACGTTTCAGGCTGAGACCCTTGTTCAGGACTAGAGGAAAAAAGACAAGATGTCAGAATAAGATGGTGGGGGAAGGAAGGAAGAAGTACAAGGTGGTAGGTGATTGGTAGACTGAGAGAGGAGGAGGAGTGCAGTAAGAAGCTGGGAAGTTGGGGAAAGAGATAAATTGCTGGAGAAGGGGGAATCTAATAGGAGAGGACAGAACACCATGGAAGAACAGAGAGGGGGAGGAGCACCAGAGGGAGGTGATGGGCAGGTAAGGAGATAAGGTGAGAGGGAGAAATGGGAATGGAGAAGGAGTGGGGGGGGGCAGGAAGAAATAACTGAAAGTTCGAGAAATCGATGTTCATGCCATCAGGTTGGAGGCTATCCAGACGTAATATAAGGTATTGCTCCTCCAACCTGCATGTGGCCTCATTGCTGGATTAGAGGAGGCCATGGACTGGCATGTCTGAATGGGAAGTAGAATTAAAATGGGTGGCCAGTGGGAGATCTTACATTTTCTGGCAGATTGAGGGTAGGTGCTTGGCGAAGTGGTCTCCTAATCTATGTCAGGTCTCACCTATATACAGGAGGCCACACTGGGATCATTGGATACAGGATATGACCCCAACACACCCACAGGTGATGTGTTGCCCCACCTAGAAGGACTGTTTGGCACCCTGAATGGTAGTGAGGGAGGGGGTGTAGGACCGCTTGCAAGCATAAACACCAGCAGGGAGATCAGTGAGGAGGGACAAGTGGACAAGGGAATCACGAAGGAAGTAATCCCTGTGCAAAGTGGCGGAGAGAGAAAGATGTGCTTGGTGATGTGATCCCATTGAAGATGGCAGAAGTTACAGAATGATATGCTGGAGACATCTTTATGACTGCATTTGCAATTTCGAAATCTTCTCAGCTGTTGCCTCTTTTGCCCTTCCTGTTTCAGGCAATAAGCCCCATCAATGAGGTGGACTACGTTGATGAGATGTTGTTTAAAATTACCTTGAGGCAAAAGTAGTAAATAATATCCATAGTAAAGGAATGCAGTACAAAAACCATCCCCTAACCATGCCTTTACATTTAATCGCATTTGTGCCTCATCAGTGTCCTGGAGAAGATGCCTTCAGACTCTATGCTGCCTTGGTAAAGTAGCAAACGTAATTAAAAATCTCCCTCTTCCCCCACCTCACATTAGGCTGAAGATGGAAAAGCCTGAAAGCACGTATCTTCAAGTTTACGGATGGCTTCACTTCTATCCCTTGTACTCCTGATCTCAAAATCAACCTCATTATGGCCTTGTACTTATTGTGTGTCTACATTGTATCTTCTTTGTAACTGTAACACTTTATTCCACATTCTGTTGTTGCTAATCTCTCATGCTACTTCTAAGCACTAATATGATTAAGTGTTCTGTATGGATGGCATACAAAACAAAGTTTCTCACTTTACTTCACTAGTTATGACAATAATAAACCAATTTACCAATTTAATTTATACAAAATTACATGCACTGTACACTGCAAAACAACAATGCAGAGGACAGGGTAATCATGCAACCAGATTGTCATAAGCTCTGCGTTGATCCATATCTCGATTGTCATCACAATGAATAATTAAACAACAAATGGGTCAAACAGGCATCAAGTGTCCCCATTCTCCCTGATGGCAAGACCCAGGTTCAAGTGTTTGAAAGCAACACTTAATATTAAGTGAATGACCCAGCCTACCTTTGCCTTGAGATCCCCGACATCACAGAAAGATCCCCAGACTTGTTAACTGTTTCTCTTTCCTGAGATGCTGCTTGACCTGTTGAGTTTTCCCAGCATTTTCTGTTTCTTTTTTGTTCTTCTGCCTTACAAGCCAAGCCGTAACCCATAAACCCCAAGTCTACATATACTGGAAATCCAGAATAACACACGCACAATGCTGGAGGAACTCAGCTGCTCAAGTAGCATCAGTGGAAGGGAATAAACAGTTGCTGTTTCAGGCTGAGACCCTTCTTCAGGACTGAGAAGGAAGTGGGAAAATGCCTGAATAAAATGGTGATGGGAGGGGAAGGAGACTATCTGGAAGGCGATAGATGAAGCTAGATGGGTGGAGAAGAAGGAATCTGATAGGAGAGGAGATTGGACAGTGGGAGAAAGGTAAGGGGGGGGGTAGTGATAGGCAGGTGGAAAGAGGTAAATGGTCAGAGTGGGGAATAGAGGAGGAAGTAAAAAAAATTATATTGGAAGGAGAAATCGATATTCATGCCATCAGGTTGGAGGCCACCCAGGCGGAATATAAGGTGTTGTTACTCCACCCTGAGGGTGGCATCATTGTGGCACAAGAGGGAGGGCATGGACCAACATGTGGGAATGGGAATTGGAATTAAAATGTTTGGGAAGTTATGCCTTTGGCGGATGGAGCAGAGGTGCTCGACAAAGTGGTTCCCCAGTTTACAACAGGTCTGACCAGTGCAGAGGAGGCCGCATTGGGAACACCAGACAACCCCAGCATCTTTGGAATATGGCAGGAAATCCATGGGGCGAATGTACAAACACCTTACAGAAGGGAGGAGGAAATTGAATCCCAGTTGTTGATATCTGGTGCTGTAAACTTTTGCGCTGACCACTATGCTACGGTTACAACACTTTCGACAATTTGACAAAGTATGTCCTTTTCACAGAACACATGAGAAATCCATTCATTACTACCCATTCAGTCAACTCTTAATCAACAGCAAAGTGAGAGAAGGTTTCATTACCATGTGGCAAGTGCTCATTCTTAAGCTACTTGCAGCTAATCAGATTGCCACCCAGTGGTGCAGCTCCTACCAGCAAAGGCATGGGAATACAACCATCTACATGTTTCCCTGTAAGCTGCATACCATTCTGAAATGCAAAATACTGTATACTCTAGTTCTTTAACGCACAATTCAGCACCGCTGGAAAATGCCTTCACCAGGAGGATTGCAGTGATTCAAGAAAGATTCTCATCATCAGCTTGTCAAAGGCAAATAGTGGACAATAAATGCTGGCCTTGTTAGTGACGCTTAAGTTCCACCCCCTCTGCCCTGCCCCCCCCCCAAAAAAAAAGAAAGAACAATTGAAAGCAAAAAGTTTTAATCAGGCAAAGCGTTTTGTGTTATATCTAATCAGCTTGTTTACATTCACCCTTGAGCAAACGGGTCTGAACCAAATGATTTAGTGTGTCAGAAAGTACAGTACTCCTTCAGTACATCAATGATAAGGTGTCTGTAAATATTGGTATAGTATAAAATTGTAAATATTGATATGTTTGTTAAGCCCATCAACAAGCTCAAGGCCACTGGCCATTTTAGATTCAATGATACATATTGTATGGTTTAACTGTATTTGTATACTTAATGTGCAATTGGTTTCTGTAGGTCCTCTTTCAATTGCCCTTTGTGGCTTTGGGGAAAAAAACTAAAGTGTTGATTAAGTGCATATGGGATGTGCTGCAGAATTTTTTGTTAAGACATTTTAAAAATCGGTAACAAATATAATCTCTGTCATTAGCTGAAGAATAGTACAGTTAAAGGTGCTGCTGGTGATGTTGAGCCATGCAGAACAGGTTTGATCCATTGTTAAATCTAAGTAAGCAAATCCAAGTCGGAGAAACAGTCATGGCCCTGAAATCGCCCACAGCCAGCGTATCTGTCAATACTCAGCACTGAAGCTTATAATTAAAGAGTGGAGCACTGGATACCAATAGTCCCGATGTGACCTTGGAATTCTACACAGAGAAAAGGGAAGAAAATTTGCAAAAATTTAGTAGCTTTTCATTAATATGCCTTATTCATTGAGCAAATGGAATGTTCAAAATAGTCTGTTCAAATACTAGTCATATGATTTCCAGATTGCTCATACTTCAAAAATACTTAATTATCTTTGAAGCATACAGTGGATACTGTAGTCATGAAGAGTACCATATAAATGCAAGTATTTCTTTTGTAAGGCTAGTATATTTTTCCAAATAGAGATTTATATATTTTTCACGTGAAGAGAATGTAAAGCAATTTTTATGACAACTAAATCATGAGGAATGTGACTCCTGAGACCTGTTATATAGAGACTGAGTAATGTTAATTCTCATTCAGCACAAAATTTGTCTTTGTACCCTATAGTTGTATTACACTTAGAATCTTATCTTTCCTGGTTTTGTACATGCAGTGTTTTCTAGTAATTATCTTATTGAAATTTATGCAGGGTATGTGGGAACTTAAGAAAATGTATTGTTCTTGGGGTGTGTTTGTCACAAGTGAATCTATGAATCACTTTTTTCCTTGAGTGATTTCTTATATAAAATTCTGTTTTATAATCTATCCTGTCTGTTTGGAGTGAGGTATGTTTAATACCAAGTCCAATTTAACTCTCCATTGAAGTGGATGAAGAGTAAAATTGTAATCCTACTCAAACCTACGTCTTTCTTCTTATCTGATTTAGGCTAAATTTGGTTCAAAAGCACTGGCCATGGTACATACACTCAATAGCCACTTTATTAGGTACCTCTGTACCTAATGAAATGGTCACTAAAGTGTATGTTCATTGTCTTCTGCTGCTGTAGCCCACCCACTTCAAGGATCGACAAGTTCTGCATTTATAGATGCTCTTCTACACATCAGTGTTGTAATAAATGTTTATTTGAGCTACTGTCGCCTTCCGATCAGCTTGAACCAGTCTGTCCATTCTCTTCTGACCTCTCTCATTTGCAAGGCATTTTTGCCCACAGAACTGCCACTTACTGGATATTTTTTTTGTTGTTCACACCATTCTCTGTAAACTTCAGAGACTAGAAAATCTGAGGAGATCCCATGTCACACCAACAATCATTCCATGGTCAAAGGCACTTAGATTACATGTCTTCTCCATTCTGATATTTGATCTGAACAACAACTGAGCCTCTTGACCATGTCTGTTTTTGTGCATTGAGTTGCTGCCACATTTTTGGATGATTAGATATTTGCATTAATGAACAGGTGTACATAATAAAGTAGCCACTGTGTGTAAGTCTTGTTTAATCCAGATTAGCAGGGACAGTGTTATTTTTATGTTGGTTGTTGATATATGGTTGGGTTCTGATTGCACAGCAAATTTTATGGATAAACTGCTACTGTGAACTGGCAATGCTGATTGATAGTAATCCACTACCTAATGCCCTTCCCTTGGATAACATCGGTGGTGTGGAGTGGGGAGATTTGCAGCATGGGCAGCTGCCGGTCTTCCATACAACCTTGCCCAGGCTTGTGCCCTGGAAACTTTCCAAGGCGCAAATCCATGGTCTATCGAGACTAGCAGAGGCCTGTACACCACACACACACTCCATTACACAACTTTTTACAGTTGGAGATGAACTTGCAATCTCTTGGATGGCCTGAGCTTTAGCAAGAGTGGAATACGGGATGCAAAGCCAAAGGCTGTTGCCCATGCTTGTAAAAGGCTTGTAAAAAAGGCAATGTTCCTAAAGATGAAGTAATATTCTAAAGTGAGGAAGAGACAACTGTGAGAAGGCAAAGACAGCATAAAAGCAAAAGAAAAGGCATATAATACAACAAAAATTAGTGGGAATTTAGAGGATCTGGAAGCTTTTAAAAACCAACAGAAGACAATTAAAACAGCTATAATGAGCGAAAAGGTGAAATATGAAGGTAAGCTCATGGATAATATAATAAAGGATAACAGAAGTATTTTCAGATTTGTAAGAGTAAAAGAGAGATGAGAATGGATATCAGACTGCTGGAAAATTGCGTTAGAGAGATAGTAATGGAGGACAAAGAAATGCCAGATGATCTTAAGTTTGTGCATTTGTCTTCACTGTGGAAGACACCAGCGGAATGCCAGAATGTGTGTCAGACATAGAGAACCTACAGCACTATTCATGCCCATTGGCCCACAATGCTGTGCCGAGCATGTACTTACTTTAGAAATTATCTAGTGTTACCCATACCCCTCTATTTTTCTAAGCTCCATGTAACTATCCAAGAGTCTCTTAAAAGACCCTATCATATCTGCCTCCGCCACTGTTGCCGGCAGCCCATTCCACGCACTCACCACTCTCTGCATAAAAAGACTTAGCCCTGATATCCCCTCTGTACCTACTTCCAAGCACCTTAAAACTGCTCTCTCGTGTTAGCCATTTCAGCCCTGGGAAAAAGCCTCTGACTATCCACACAATCAATGCCTGTCATCATCTTATACACTTCTATCAGATCACCTCTCAACCTCTGTCGCTCCAAGGAAAAAAGGCCAAGTTCACTCAACTTGTTCTCGTAAGGCGTGCTTCCCAATCCAGGCAACATCCTTTCAAATCTCCATTGCACCCTTTCTATAGTTTCCACATCCTTCCAGTAGTGAGGTGACCAGAACTGAGCACAGTACTCCAAGTGGAGTCTGATCAGGGTCCTATACAGCTGCTACATTACCTCTCGGCTCTTGAACTCAATTACTCAGTTGATGAAGGCCAATGCACCATATGCCCTCTTAATTCACAATCAAACTGCGCTGCAGCTTTGAGTGACCTCTGGACAATGGACCCCAAGATCCCTCTGATTCTCCACACTGCCAAGAGTCTTATCATTAATACTTTATTCTGCCAACATATTTGACCTACCAAAATGAACCACCTCACATTTATCTCGGTTGAACTCCGTCAGCCCAGTTTTGCATCCTATCGATGTCCCACAATTACCTTTGATAGCCCTGCACACTATCCACAACACCCCAACCTTTGTCATCAGCAAATTTACTAATCCATCCCTTCACTTCCTCATCTAGGTTATTTATCGTGAAGGGAAGGGGTCCCAGAACATTTCCCTGAGGCACACCACTGGTCACTGACCTCCATGCAGAATATGACCCATCTACAACCACTCTTTGCCTTTTGTGGGCAAGCCAGTCTGGATCCACTAAGCAATGTCAGCTTGGATCCCATGCCTCCTTATCTTCTTAATGAGCCTTACATGGAGTACTTTATCAAATACATTACTGTAGTCCATATACACTACATCTACTGCTCTACCTTCATCAATGTAATCACATCCTCAAATTCAATCAGGTTTGTAATGCATGACTTGCCTTTGACAAAACCATGCGAACTATTCCTAATCATATTATGCATCTCCAAATGTTAATAAATCCTGCATCTCAGGATCTTCTCCATCAACTTACCAACCACTGAAGTAAAACTCACTGTTCAATAATTTCCTGGGCTATCTCTATTCCTTTTCTTGAATAAGGGAACAACATTTGCAACCTTCCTATCTTCCAGAACCTCTCCTGTCCCAAAGATGCAAAGATCATTGTGAGAGGCTCAGCAATCTCCTTCCATGCCTCCCATAGTAGTCTGGGGTATATTTTGTCCGGTCCCAGTGACTTATCCAACTTGATGCTTTCCAAAATCTCCAGCACATTGTCTTTCTTAATATCTACATGCTCAAGCTTTTCAGTTTGCTGTAAGTCATCCCTACAATCACCAAGATCCTTTTCTGTAGTGAATACTGAAGCAAAGTATTCATTAAGTACCTCAGTTATCTCCTCTGGTTTCATACACACTTTTCCACTGTCACCCTTGATTGGTCCTATTCTGTCACATCTTAACCGCTTGCTCTTCACATACTTACAGAATATCTTGGGGTTTCCTTACTGCTGCTTGCCAAGGCTTTCCCATGGCTACCTTCTGGCTCTCCTAATTTCATTTTTAATCTCCTACCTGCTAGCCTTATAATTTTCTAGATCTCTATCATTACCTAGTTTTTTGAACCTTTCGTAAGTTTTTCTTCTTGACTAGATTTTCAGCAGCCTTTGTACACCATGGTTCCTGTATCCTAACATCTTTTCCCTGTGTCATTGGAACGTACCTATGCAGAACCCCATGCAAATATCCTTTGAACGTTTGCAACATTTCTGCAATACATTCCTCTGAGAGCATCTGTTCCCAATTTATACTTTAAAGTTCCTGCCTGATAGATTAATATTTCCCCTTACTCCAATTAAATGCTTTCCTAACTTGTCTGTTCCTGTCTTTCTCCAATGTTATGGTAAAGGAGATAGAATTGTGATCACTTTCTCCAAAATGCTCTCCCACTGAGAGATCTGACACCTGACCAGGTTCATTTCCGAATATCAGATCAAGTACAGCCTCTCCTCGTGTAGGCTTATCTACATACAGTATTGTGTCAGGAAACCGTCCTGAACACACCTAACAAATTCCACCCCATCTAAACCCCTTGTTTAAAAGGCAGAAATGAGCGTGATTGTTATTATTAAGGAGAAGATGCTTTGAAAGCTGGAAAGTCTGAATGTACGGTACGTAAGTCACCTGGACCAGAAGGATTACAGCCCAGAGTTCTGAAAGAGGTAGCTGAAGAGATTGTGGAAGCATTAGGAATGATCTTCAAAAATGACTAGAATCTGGATGGTTTCTGAGGACAGAACTAGCAGATGCCATTCTGCTTTTTTAAGAAGGGAACAAGGCAGAAGAAAGGAAATTATAGGCCAGTTAGTTTGACCTGAATATGTTCGAGTCTGTTCTTAAGGATTAAATTTTGGAGGCACATGACAAAATAGGTCAAAGTCAGTATGGTTAAGGGGAATGGTGTTTGACTGATCTGTTGGAATTCTCTGAGGAAATAGCAGACATGGAGAGTCGGTGGATGTCTGGATTTTTAGACTTTTGACAGGGTACCACACGTGAGGCTGCTGAACAAAATAAGAGCCCATGGTATACAGGAAATATGTTAGAAGATAGAAGATTGCCTGACTGGCAGGAGACAAAGAGTGGGAATAAAGGAGGCCTTTTCTAGTTGGCTGCCAGTGACTAGTGGCACAGGGGTCTGAATTGGGGCTACTTCTTTTAACTTTATACACCAATGATTTGGGTGAAGGAATTGATGGCTTTCTGGCCAAGTTTGCAGACGGTACTAAGATAGGGGGAAGGACTTGATCTGTGATATCAGAAAAGAGGCTGTTCTATAGTTTCAGAACAGAGATGAAGAAAGATGTCTTTTATCAGAGTGTGGTGAATCTGTGGAATTCATTGCCACAGATGACTGTGGAGGCCAAGTGATTGGGTATATTTAAGGCAGAAGTTGTTAAGTTCTTAATTGTTCAGGATATTAAAGGTTATGGAGAGAGGCAGGAGAATGGGACTGAGAGGGATAATAAAACAGCCTTGATAAAATAATGGAGCAGACTCAATGCACCAAATGGTCTAATCCTGCTACTCTGTCTTATGGTCTTCAGTAGCACTTTGAATTTCAAAATGTTTTATCTCTGCTTTCAAATTCCTGTACCTCATCCAACACCTCGCCCTCTTCGGTATTCAGCATGATCTCTTGGCTCTTAATCTTAGAGTGCTCAGCGTACTTTGTTCATGATCAATATCAGTGATTTTGTAGAGGCCAAATGTCATATTTCTAGACTTGTTGATGATATTAAATTACTTAGGATTCTAACTACAGAAGAGGATGCAGAGACAGTTGCATGGGATATGACAAGCTGAGCGAGTGAACAATAATATGTCAGATAGAATAAAGTGTTGCAAAATGTGAAGTTGCACTCTATGGTGCATGTTACTGAAAAGCAAAATATTTCTTATTAATAAGAGATATTGTGTAAATTTGGGGTGCTGCTTCGTCGAGCACCTCCGCTCCATCCACCAAAAGTGGAATTTCCTGGAGGCCAAACTTTTTAATTCACATTCTGACATGTAGGTCTGCAGCCGCCTCTTGTGCCATGATAAGGCCATCCTCAGTGGAGGAGAAATACCTCATATTCCATCTAGGTAGCCTCCAACCTGATGATATGAAATTTGAGTTCTCCTTCCCGTAATAAAAATGTTCCCTCTCCCTCCTCTTTTCCCCACTCTACCTCTTACCTCTTCTCACCTGCCAGTCTCCTCCCCCTAGTATCCCTCTTCCTTCCCTTTCTCTAATGGTCCACTCTCCTCTTCTATCAGATTCCTCCTCTTCAGCCCTTTACCTTTCCCACTCACCTGGCTTCATCTATCACCTTCTAGCTATCCTCCTTCCCCTCCCCCCATCTTTTTATTCTGGCATCTTCTCTTTTCCTTTCTATTCCCGAAGAAGGATCTTGGCCCAAAACATTGACTGTTTGATCATTTCAGTGTATGCTGCCTGCCCTGCATTGAGTAATACTGGTGTCAAAAAGATTTGGATGTGCTTAAGTTAAGTTACTGAAGATCAACATGCAGATGCATCAGGCAATAAGGAGAGTAAATAATATGTTAGTGTTTATAATGAGAGGATTTCATTACTCAAGTATAGAAATCTAGGGTCTTTGTGAAGCTGCACCTAGATAATTGTTTGTACTTCTTGTCTCTATATTTTCATAGAGCGATTGCAGTGATGTTTCACTTTGACTGGTTCTGGAGATCAAATGTTCACTATTTCTGGGGAGACATTTAGGAAATGAAAGGAGATCTCATGGAAATTGTTAAATGGTTTGACATTCTAGAGGTAGGGAAGAGGCTAGTACTTTATGTTTGAGGGACTGGGTGGTGAAGGGAAGGGAGGCACAGTTTAAGAAGGCAAGCAGGTCATTTGGCATTGAGATGAAGAAATATTTCTTAACTCAAAGTGGTGAACTTTTGGGAATCTTAATTCTGGAGGTTCAGTCATTAAATTCTTTCAGAATATAGATCAATATGTCTCTGCATTTTAACAGATTCGAGTGATATGCTGATAAAGCTGGTATACAGCACCAAGGTGGATCAGGCACAATCTTGATGAATGGTAGAAACAGTTCAAAACACCAGATGATTTGCTTCTTTGCCTATCCGGAGCAGCCTGGTGGCTTTACAACACCAGCTGTAAGCTTGGGATTAAGTAGTATGTGCATTGTCCCAGTGACTAGGTTTGTTCCGCAGGTTGAGATTCTAAATTGGAGAAAGGCCAATTTTGATGGTATCAGAAAGGATCTGGCAAGTGTGGATTGGGACAGGCTGTTTCCTGGCAAAGGTGTACTTGGTAAGTGGGAGGCCCTCAAAAGTGAAATTTTGAGAGTACAAAGCTTGTACAGGTCGACTTTCTATAATTCAGCACCATTGGGACCTGAGGAGTGCCAGATTAGTGAAAATGCTGAATTACAGCAGGATCACATTAAACAATAGCTAACCACCTCATCATACCTTTAAAATAACATGTAAATCAGTACAAGTTAGATAATAATGAAACAGAAATATTAAATGAGTAGCAAGTAAAATTTTAATGAAGTAATATACAGTACAGGTACAGATAAATAAAGCGTACAGATAAATGTACAGGAATTAACTTACACAGAACAGTTGAGCACTTCCGCTTCTAAAGTGAGACGTTTAATATACCTTCAGGCAAAGTTACATGTCTACAAGTGTGGGGTTGTCAGGATCATCAACATCTTCATCTTGAAAAATGGGTAAAGTATCACGAACTGTTGCTGAAATTGTCATCAGTTTCTTCAAAAACTTGATGATGGTGGCAGCACATCTGGGTGAGCAGAAGCAGAAGTCGGGGAAAGGAGTATTTCATATGCCATTTCATATACATTTCACGCAACTGCCAGGCGGCCGGGGATTCCATATGTGAACAGATCTAGCGCAACAGGTTGGTGTGGTGGCCCAGGAAATCTGAATTACAGTTGCGTGGAAAATTTGAAATCAGTGCCGGATTATCGAAGGAACCGGATTACAGGTAGTCGGATTAGTGAAGGTCGATCTGTATGTGTCTTTCAGAATGAAAGGTAAAAATAACAAGTGCAGGGAACCTTGGTTTTCAAGAGAAAATGAGGCCCTGGTTAAGAAACAAAAAGGAGGTGTATTACTCGTATAAGACCATAAGATACAAGAGCAGAATTAGGCCATTTGGCCCATCGAGTCTACTCCACTATTTCATCATGGCGGAGCTATTTTTCCTCTCAGCCCCAGTCTCCTGCTTCCCCTCCCCCTGTATCCCTTCATGCCCTGACCAATCAAAAATCTATCAACCTCTGCCTTACATATACATAGAGACTTGGCCTCCACAGCTGCCTGTGGCAGTGAATTCCACAGATTCACCTCTCTGGCTAAGTAATTTCCTCCTCATCTCTGTTCTAAAATGATGCCCCTCTACTCTCAGGCTGTGTCCCCTGGTCTTAGACACTCCCACCATAATAAACATGCTCTCTGCATCCACTCTATCAGGGCCTTTCACCATTTGATAGGTTTCAATGAGGTCATCCCTCATTCTTCTGAATTCAGTGATTAAAGGCCCAGTGCCATCAAATGGTGTTCGTGATTCACTGTTTAAGCCTGGAATCATTTTCATGAACCTCTTTGAACCGTCTCCAGTTTCAGCACATCCTTTCTAAGTTAAGAGGCCCAAAAATGCTCAAAATACTCCAAGTGAGACCTCATCAGTGTTTTATACAGTCTCAATATTGCATCCTTGCTTTTATATTCTAGGCCTCTTGAACTTAATGTCACATTTGCCTTCCTCACCAAATCCCAAATCCTTTTGCACCTCAGATTTTTGTATTTTCACTCCATTTAGAAAATAATGAACCTTTTCAATTCTTCTACCAAAATGCATGACCATACACTTCCTGACACTGTATTCCATCTGTCACTTCTTTGCCAATTCTGCTAATCTGTCTAGGTCCATCTGTAGTCCCTCTACTTCCTCAAAACTACCTATCTTCTTATCTGCAAACTTTGCAACAAATCTATCAATTCCATCATCCACATCATTGACACATAATGTAAAAAGAATCAGTCTCAACACAATCACCCGTGGAACACCACTAGTAACTGGTAGCCAACCACAAAAGGCTCCCTTTAGTCCAGTTCTTTGCCTCCTGCCAACCAACCACTACTTTATCCATGCTAGAATCTATCCTGTAATACCATGGGCTCATAGTTTGTTAAGCAGCCTCATGTGTGGCACCTTGTCAAAGGCTTTCTGAAAATCCAAGTACACAACATCAACCGATTCTCCTTTGTCTATCCTGCTTGTTATTTCTTCAAAGAATTCTAACAGATTTGTCAGTAGTGGATAAATTTTTGGAATGTATTCTAAGAGACTGGATATATGAGTATTTGGATAGATATGGACTGATTAAGAGTAGTCAGCATGGTTTGTGTGTGGTAAGTCACATCTAACCAATCTTATAGAGTCTTTTGAGGAAGTTACCTGGAAAGTGGATGAAGGCAAGGCAATAAATGTTGTCTACATGGACTTTGGCAAGCCATTTGACAAGGCTCGCAAGGAGGTTGGTCAAAATGCTTGCTTGGTATTCAAGATGTGGTAGTAAATTGGATTAGACATTGGCTTTTTGGGAGAAGCTAGAGAGTGGTTGCTTTTCTAACTGGAGACCTGTGACTCGTGGAGTCCCAAAGGGACCGGTGTTAGATCTGTTGTTGTTTGTCATCTATATCAATGATCTGGATGATAAAGTAGTTAACTGGGTCAGCAAGTTTGCAGATAACACTAAGATTGGAGGTGTAGTGGGCAGTGAGGAAGGCTATCATGGCTTGTGGAGGGATCTGGATCAGCTGGAAAAATGGGTGAAAGAATGGCAGGTGGTACATAATGCAGGCATGCAAGGTGTTGTACTTTGGTAGGGCTAACCAGAGTAGGTCTTACATGGTGAACAGCAAGGCATTGAGGAATGTGGTAGAACAAAGGGAATACAGGCCCATAATTTGGTGATAATTATGTCAGTGGTAGGTAGGGTCATAAAGTTTTTGGTCCTTCATAAATCAAAGTATTGAGTACAAGAGATGGGATGCTACGTTGAAGTTGTATAAGATGTTGGTGAGGCCTAATTTGGAGTATTGTATGTGGTTTGGTCACCTGTCTACAGGAAAGATGTAAATAAAGTGGAGAGGGTACAGGGGAAACTTAAATGGATGTTGCAAGGTCTGGAGGAGCCGAGTTCTAAGGAAAGATTGAATAGGTTAGGACTGTATTCTTTAGAATGTAGAAGATTGAGAGGAGATTTGATGGAGGTATTCAGAATTATGAAGGGTTTCGATAGGGTACATGCAAGCAGGCTTTTTCCACTGAGATTGGGTCGGTCTACAACCAGGGGTCACGAGTTAAGGGTGAAAGCTAAAAAATTTAAAGGGAACTTGAAGGGAAACTTCTTTACTCAAAGGGTCATGGGAGTGTGGAACGAGCTGCCAGAACAAGTGGTGCATGCAAGCTCAATTTCAATGCTTAAGAGAAGTTTGGATAAGTACGTGGATGGTAGCAGTATAGAGAGCTATGGCCCTGTTGCAAGTTGATGGGAATAGGCAGTTTAAGTAGTACCAGGATGGGCTGTAGGGCCTTTTTCTGTACTGTATTTTTCTGTGACTCTAAATAATAGAACTCATGAAGGGTTTTGGCCGGAAATGTCAACTGTTTATTCATTTCCATACATGCTGCTTGACCTGCTGAGTTCGTTCAGCATTTTGTTTGTGTTGCTCTGCATTTCCAGCATCCGCAGAATCTCTTGTGTTTCTTAAAAAATATCCTTTAAGATTTTAAAAAAATCTGTCTATCTGAACTTAATCATTTGCCCATATCTTCTGTGTTCCAGGACAAAATTTGGGTAGTGAATCACCTTGCTTGTATGCTGTTTATACGCTGCATGCAACCACTATGCAGCTAACTGAGACAAAATTAAATAATGTCATTTGTGGGGCTTGAAGCTCATCTTCTATTTAGAGACCAAGTATCTAGACTCTTTGACTCGATGCCAAGGTCCTGGATGTAACATTCTAGAGCTGTGCCTAGTTTACTTTGCTGGGGTGTGAAAGTTTGTGAAGGAAGTGTGCTGAAAGTTGCCTGTTTGGGTTTTCAGTATTTGGTCAGTAAAGCTTGTCATCAGAACTGAATCCAGTGGAGTAAAGAGGTTAGTAGCAACTAAGAGTTTAAAAAAAGCTGTCTTTGGAGTACCGATCATTAAGTGATTTTTTTTAAAATCTGGAGGTTGATGTGCAGTACTGAAATTTCCTTTGGGGGGGTGGGGTCTGACTGGGCCACTACATTTTTGATATATAGCTTGGCTATGGGCATGCAGGTCAGTATTTGAAATATTGCAGCTTGAAGTTAAATAGAGAAGATTTTATTAATAGAGTGTGGAGGGTGGTAGTAGAGTCAGCAGGAAAATGAACGGTGGAGAATGTGATCTAAGATGAAATATGGAGAGATACATTTTGGCTGAAAGAGTAGGGAGGAACAAAGGAGACTAGTTGGCATAGTTGTACAGGGTTTGCATGGGCAGAGAGCCTAGGAGTGCATGTACTGTACATAATATTGTACATGTACATTGTGAGTTCATAAAGCACATGGAATTCTGAACTTCATAAAAGGAAGTATAGAATAGAAAACATGATCACTTTTATAAAGCAACATACATCAAAATGCCGGAGGAATTCAGCAGGATAGTCAACATCTATGGAAATGAATAAACAGCCAAAGTTTTAGGCTGAGACCCTTCAGGACTTTCTTTGATTTTATAAAGCACAATTGGAATATTGTATAAAACTCTTGTCATCGCACTTTAGAAAGGATGAGAAGCCCTGGGAGAGATTCACTGGAAAACTTCAAATGATGAAGGATTTTAGCTATTAATCGAAAATGGAAAAGCTTGAGTTATTCTCTCTACAGTAGGGGGTTCCCAACTTGTGGCCCACGGATCCCTCAGTTAATGGTGTGGGTCCATGGCATAAGAACAGGTTGGGAACCCCTGTTCTAGAGCAAGGAAGGCTGAGATGATATTTGACTGAGCTATTCAAGGCTATAGTGGAATTAGAAAGGTAGGTAGAGGAAGACTATTCCTATGAGTAAATGATTCAAGGTTTGGGAAGTGAGGTTCAAAGTTATGGGGAAAAAAGACCCAGAGGATGTGAGAAGGATTTTTTTATCTACCCAAGAATAGTTACAAGTTGGAACATGCTGCCATAACTTAAACAACTGGGGCATCCAACATGACATTGGATGGGTGCTTGAAGGAAAAATAATTAGGAGTGTTACTGGAAAGGGTGGCTGAAGGATTAGGTTGTGATGTATAAGGGAACGGGATTGACTGGAATATCCTGAATATCCCTTTGTGTCAAAATAATTTGGTGGTTTTGGAATCATATGGCATTTCTTTAAAATATTCTTCAGAAATCAAAATTTTTGTCAATTGAACGGCAATTTACAACCTTTCTCAAGGGTTCTGAGGATTGGACAGCTAAGTGGAGCTGAAACCAGTGATCAAATCAATCATAGCCTGATTGAATGATAGCGCAGCCTTAAAGGGCTGGGCAGCCTTCTATTCCTTTTTATCTGCTCCAGAAAGATATGTGATGTGAAAGAGTAATGCTTTGAATATAGAGTACTGTGAAAAATTTATGGCTAGGCTGCCTAAAACTTTTGAGCAGTACTGTAGTAATTTTATGTATTGCACT
This sequence comes from Hypanus sabinus, assembly GCF_030144855.1. NCBI lineage: Eukaryota > Metazoa > Chordata > Chondrichthyes > Myliobatiformes > Dasyatidae > Hypanus > Hypanus sabinus. The sequence continues at coordinate 26,071,494 of NC_082713.1, read as the reverse complement.
GTACTACTACTGCTGCTGCAGCAAAAAATAACAGAGTTCATGACATATGTGAGTGATGATAAACCTGATTCTGATACGGGTCTCTATTGTGGACTGAGAGTGGGAAGAAGGCAGGGGGAGGGGAATTGTGGTTGGGAAAATGTGAAGGGAGAGCAGTGGGAGCCGGAAACATTAGAGACACATATTGTAATGATCAATAAACCAATTGTTTGGTATCAGTGACCTTGCCTAGTATCTCAGGGCTGGGTATGTCTCCACCCATGCCAACCCCTGCCCCTGGCACTCCTCTGCCACCTGACCCACAGCACTCCACCTTGCTATTCCCAAATCTTTTGAACCCGTTGGATTTATAAACTCGCTTTCTGCTCCACATATGTATATATACACTGTACCTAAGACTTTTGCACAGTACTGTAGGTTTATATTTTCCAGGTATTGAGTTTGCAACTTAAGCCCTTTAGCATTCAATAAGGTTTAAGGTATTGTGAACTTCAAGATTTTTAGCTGTTCCCAGGGATGTAATGACATTCCAGTCAAAAGGCCTTTGTAGAGGGGAGCCTGGTGAGGGAGATGGTAGGCTGTCTGTTTTTGCCGGAAATGTGTGAATTAGACTGCTTGGCCAGCCTAAGGACGACGACTCAATTGTTGAAACCATTTCAATGGGAACTGAAGAGAATTAATTTAAAAGCATAGGGGGGAAAAAGGAACACCCACACTTTTTATTAATAGAGAAATACTAATGGACAGAACCAAAGTCTGCTTAATGTTGTTTTAAGATGCAGAAAAGCAGATCAAATAAATTGCATTACCATCAAAACACCTTTGATTAAATATTAAGACACTTTGACAGAGTTAATTCCAGTAACCCCATTTATCATATTTGCATTTTTTGTGATGTATATTTTATTAAATAATGGTCCAAATTTTCTTGAATTGTTCCCCCCCCCCCCCCCCGCGCCCATTGCATAGCTCACATTCCCTGCTCTCCTGAGCTTGTACTGGATCCATACAGTTGATCAGAGGCTGTACGGGAATCAAGAAACAATATCTCATGCGGCAGAAGTTCTGAATGAAGTTAAAAGAAAATAATAAGCTGCTGGAGAAACTCAGTCGGTCCAGCAACATCAGTTGTGAGGGAAAGGAATTGCTGATGATTCAAGTGGGGACCTACAGGGTAGAAAGTGGAGAGAGAAGATAGCCTCCAAAGTTAGGTTTTGTTTTAGACCCATTTTCTGCCAAAGGCAGATTTGTTTATTATGATTATTTTTCAATGATTTAAATAAATAAGGTGATCTTTTTAATGAGAGGCAAATAAAAAACTCATTTAGAAATGTCTCTGTGCTTGAATTTGCAGATCAATCGAATAGTTAAGTGTTGTGGCTGTGTACAACGATATATAAATTAAATAAACACATGCGCATGGGATGTGGCTTTAACTGGCGAATTTACGTTGCAGTGAGAGAGAGGGAGAGAACAATGCACATGCATAGACAACAGCGAATGCGCAGACAACAGATCAATGCGTAGTGCTGAGCGGGCTGGGGGTGCCATTGCTCTAAAAGAACTAGATCCATACATTATGCTTCCTCCCCCTTTAGATTAATGTACAAAGCATTCAATTTCCCTTTCATAAACCCATATTCCAAATAAACATGCTTTTACAATCACAGTCCACAAGTAACTTCACAGTTCTAAAGGTTCAGTCTTTTGGGTGCTGCTTGGTTTCTTTCAGGGTAGTGCCTCTGTACCTGTGAGGTGGAATTGGGTTTGGTAGGTGTCTTGTCTAAGACAATGTTCTTGGTTTTGCTGTCACTGGGAGGTAAGTCCGGTGACTGTAATGTGCCCGTCTTGTCAGCTCAGTTGTGCTCTTCAGTTGAACATGCAGTATCTGATCCATATGACTCTGTGTCTGATCTCCAACATCCACTGTGTATGTCAGTGGTCCAGTTCTTGTTGGGCCATTTCTTGTTTCCCTTTGTATTTCGGAATTTGTTACCGGTAACTGGTCCACCAATGCGGTGTGGAACACTTCTGCTGAGTCATAGTTTGAAGACATTTTCTTCTTCAGTTCCTAATAGTGGAAGACATGACAAGCCATCAGCGTTGCTGTGTTGATTGGTACTCTTGAACTCTGACATAAGCTCCTAGGAACAATGCCCAACATTGTAACCGGGTAGCAGTCGTCACTGGAATTCTCTTCCTGGGCTTGAAATGGACACAAGGGGCTGGTGATTTGTCACTAGTGTAAACTTTTGTTTGTAGAGATCGTGATGGAACTTCTTTATTCCCCATACTTTGAGAGCTTTGAGTGCCAGTCTAGTTGGATTTTTCACAACCATTCACATCCGAAATGCTGGCTCTCCACTTTTCAATACATAAATCTCCAACTGTTGTGTTTGGCCTCCATATATCACATTTACTTTCTGTTTGCCTTTGGGAGACACTTCTTCACCTTGTAAATCTTTAGCATCACTGAAGTCTTCTCTAATGGCATCTTAGAAAACAATATGTTATAGCCAGCATCTAGAATTATAGACAAAGCTGACCCTTTATCCAGCTCCATTTTCAGTTTTACAGCAGACATATCTATTGTGACCAAGATGATTTTGTGATCTGCTTCAGTTATGCTATGCAGTTCTAGGCATGACAGTTCACCTTTGTCAGACTCTATGTTGTCCTCCATCTCTGCCGCATCTGCTCTCAGGATGAGGCTTTTCATTCCAGGACGAAGGAGATGTCTTCCTTTTTTAAACAAAGGGGCTTCCCTTCTTCCACCATCAACTCTGCTCTCAAACGCACCTCTCGCATTTCCTGCATATCTGCCCTCACCCCATCCACCTGCCCCCCCCAACTCGGGATAGGGTTCCCCTTGTCCTTACCTACCACCCCACCAGCCTCCAGGTCCAACGTATAATTCTCCGTAACTTCCGCTACCTCCAACAGGATCCCACTACCAAGCACATCTTTCCCTCCCCCCCTTTCTGCTTTCCACAGGGATCGCTCCCTACGCAACTCCTTTGTCCACTCGTCCCCCCCCATCCCTTCCCACCGATCTCCCTCCTGGTACTTATCCTTGTAAGCGGAACAAGTGCTACACCTGCCCTTACACTTCCTCCCTCACCACCATTCAGGGCCCCAGACAATCCTTCCAGGTGAGGTGACACTTCACCTGTGAATCGGCTGGTGTGGTATACTGTGTCAGGTGCGCCCGGTGTGGCCTTTTATATATTGGTGAGACCCGACGCAGACTGGGAGACCGTTTTGCTGAACACCTACGCTCGGTCTGCCAGAGAAAGCAGGATCTCCCAGTGGCCACACGTTTAATTCCACGTCCCATTCCCATTCTGATATGTCTATCCATGACCTCCTCTACTGTCAAGATGAAGCCACACTCAGGTTGGAGGAACAACACCTTATATTTCGTCTGGGTAGCCTCCAACCTGATGGCATGAACATTGACTTCTCTAACTTCCATTAATGCCCCTCCTCCCCTTCTTAACCATCCCTGACATATTTAGTTGTTTGTTTTTTTTTCTCTCTCTCTGCTCATCACTCTGCCTGTTCTCCATCACCCACTGGTGCTCCCCCCTTCCCCCTTTCTTTCTCCCGAGGCCTCCCGTCCCATGATCCTTTCCCTTCTCCAGCTCTGTATCACTTTCATCAATCAACTTTCCAGCTCTTAGCTTCATCCCACCCCCTCCGGTCTTCTATCATTTCCCATTTCCCCCTCACCCCACTACTTTCAAATCTCTTACTATCTTTCCTTGCAGTTAGTCCTGACGAAGGGTCTCGGCCCGAAACGTCGACAGTGCTTCTCCCTATAGATGCTGCCTGGCCTAATGTGTTCCACCAGCATTTTGTGTGTGTTTTGAATTTCCAGCATCTGCAGATTTTACATTCAGTAACTTTATGCATTTGCTTAGTTTTGTGTTTGAGACTTTTCACTCGGTTGTGCTTTTTGTTTGCCTTGCACACCCTCTCTGTGTGACCTTGTCTGTGATACTTTCTGCAGACATTTTCTTTTAACTAACAGTCATTTGTATCACGGGAGGATTTGCCACATCAAAAACACTTCTGGCTTTTTGCGCCATTCGTGGATATTTTGTGCATTTCACATTTTAATCTTCTTTTCTGTAGTTCTGCTGCATCCTTTGCTGCAGTCTCTAATGATATTGTAATGGTTAGTGCCCACTCTAATGTTAGGTCTGTTTCACATAATAGCCTCTTTTGAGTGTTTTGACTATGCAAGCCACATACATGCCTGTCCCTCTAAAGTCTTAGTATTGGGAAAGTTTGTGCAGTTCTTCACTGTATTCAGAAAGGCTTTCATCTTTTGACTGGTTTCTTTTGTAAAGTCTGAATCTCTTAGCTATTACCAGCAGTTTAGTACTGAAGTGATTTTGTAAAATAGTAACAATTTCGTCAATCATCTCGCTTACTGGCTTTGCAGAGGTTACTAAATTGCATAAGAGGCTGTATGTTCTTGGGCCCATTAAGCTAAGAAATGTAGGGGCATTTTTTTTGCTCCTCTACCTTGTTCAATACAGTTCAACCTTCTCGATATACGACACGCAGCCTTCATTAGCACTATCAAATTCATCAACTTTCTCGACTGAAACCATCACCGAGTTATTTTCACTTTAAGTTCAGCCCATCTTTCACTATTATTCACGTGTTTCTTTGTTAGTGTCCATGATGGCTTTCTCTTGCTGTTTATCTCTCGCTGTTTGGTTCTGTAATAGTGCGTAGTTGTCGGTGCAGCTCGTGATATTTTCTGACATTCAGGTTTGTACTTGTCGCCAATTTATTGTGTCTGTGCACAACTACATATCGACTAAATAAAGGCACGCACATGGGTGATGGTATTCACATTGCAACAGCAGAGAGAACAATTCACATGCATTGACAACAGCGCATAAGCAGACACCAGATCAATGCGTAGTGCTGTGGGGGGGAGGGGTGGAGTTCATTGCTCTAAAAGAAATAGATCCATACACTACAGTTTGCTACAAGTTTTCACATTCAGCATAACAAACTGATTTGGAGTTCAAAATTCAATCGTTGGATCTTATCCATATAGATCTGAGTAATTCGTCAATGTAGGCAGACCAAGCTATCATCTGCAATGTGATGTGCCATCACACTCATCGTGACGTACAAAATCGCTCCCCAATTTTAATTTGAATAAATTTGCCGAGACAGCACAGTTCCCACATTGCTCCAATGAACCAACTGGGTGCAAGGTAGAAAGATTTCTGTTTTAGAGTTAATACTAATTTGAGTTTTAAACTAAGCTTCCAAAGTAAGTTAATGTCACAGTTATGCCTGTAAAACTGCTACATCAGTCACCTCACTTCACTCAACATTGAGCCGACTCCACTACCTATAGGCTCACTTTCAGAACTCTATAACTCATGTTAACCATATAACAACGACAGCACGGAAACAGGCCATCTCAGCCCTTCTAGTCCGTGCCGAACGCTTACTCTCACCTAGTCCCACTGACCTGCACTCAGCCCATAACCCTCCATTCCTTTCCTGTCCATATACCTATCCAATTTTACTTTAAATGACAATACCAAACCTGCCTCTACCACTTCTACTGGAAGCTCGTTCCACGCAGCTACCACTCTCTGAGTAAAGAAATTCAGTATTATTCCGTATTATTGTTCTCAGTATTATTCACTTGCTTAGTTAATTCTTTTTTTTTGTATTTGCACAGTTTGTCTTTTACACATTGGTTGTTAGTCTTTGTGTGTAGTTTTTCATTGTGATTTCTTTGTACTACTGTGAATGCCTGCAAGAAAATGAATCTCAGGCTAGTATATGGTGACATATATATAGCTGGGGTGCATAAGTGTTTTGCACAGTACTGTAGTAATTTTATGTATTGCACTGTACTGCTGCCTCAAAAAAAAAATTTCTTGACATACGTGAGTGATGATAATCCTGATTCTGATATGAGTCTCTGTTGTGGACTCAGAGTGGGGAAAGGACAGGGAGAGAGGAATCAAGGTTTTGAAAAGGGAGGGGAGGGAGCAGGAAGCAAGAGAGAGAGGGAGAGACTGACTCTGTAAGATCAACTTTTAAAATCAGTATGCTTGCCCAGCGTTTCAGGGCTGGGTGTGTCTGCACCTGCCCCACCTATGCCACATGTCCCACACAGCGCCCCACCCTCACCATTCCCAGCATCCTGTTCTCCCACCAGAATTACAAACTAACTCTCTACTGCAGGTTTCAAAGCCTTAGGCACCCTGGCTATACAGGTATATATGTGCCCAAAACTTTTGTACAGTACTCTATATACTTTGATAATAAACCTGCATTGAACTTTGAATACCAATCCACATTTCAGAATGGTGTTGCAAAATGATACTTGAGATTCAAGATATTTACACACGTCCGGTTCTCCATTACAGCCGGTCCGCTTTAGATAAAAGCCAGCTCTTCCTTTTGTGTGAAAGAGGAGGAAGCTCCTGCTTAGTGGGTAGCTTGAGTGCATGTCTGGAAGTGGTCCAGTAACCTGCTTGTTCACTAAAGCAACTGTGTGCTTGAAGGAACATCCACATAAGGATAAACAGAAAAATACATGTACTTGCAAATAATAAAGAATAATTTATTTTAAATTACAAAAAATGTAGAGCAATGTTTTTGATAATGGAGAATATTTTGAACTGCTTTGGACCAAATTGAGGAAAAAGCTATGTTGCACTAAGAATTGGATATGAGCACAATACAACTAAATGCATTTTACCAAAAGATAAAAGTTGATGAAGTTGCTTTATGTTATTCCTGCAAATTAAAATTAAATTACAGCAAAGAATTTGAAGGTACCAATCAGGAACTTTCTTCGAGGCATAAAGTAAATTTTCTATTGTTCCAAGCTGGTCCACACCGTAAAGAAACTATCACAAAGTACTTGACTGAAATTGTCAGCGCAATTCACATTCTCCAAATTATTCTTTCCGAAGCTGCTTTCATGAAATACTGTTGTGCCTGAAAGGAATCGGAGTGTGCAACCTAGTTCCCACCTGCTGAGCTGCCGGAACACCTGCACAGATAATTCCTTTAATTAAAAAGACAAACGCAAAACTGAATGGAGATCTAGTCAAGTAACTGACAATAGCACTCAGCCTTTCTTTTGCAAGCAGTCCTGTTGGTTACATCAGGTAGTCCAGCTGGTATGATTCATGCAATTAATTTATTTTATGGTTTCCATATTGAACATGCATGGCTTTTTCTGCTTAGTATACAACTTCTATGGTATTTGTGTCAAAAATTGGTAGAATAATCATAGCTCTAATGTTCGAAAATTTCTGCTAGTCACATAGGTGCTGATCACAGTCATGAATAGTCACTGCCTATTAGATAAAACAAGTGGTAATAATACATGTGTTGTTCTAAAATATCTGATTGTTCTCTGGGTTTGCCAAAATCTGCTGACATTTTCTGTTCATGAAATAAATGGAAATTCCTGATGCTTGGAAGTGTTGTAAAATGACTTAAGTACATTAGAGTCTAAGGAAGAGGTGCAGGGATGGGCCATTTGACTAGTTGGGCTTGCTCCGCTAGTCAACAAGCTCATTACTGATCAGATGCTTCAAACACCCTTTCTTGCCCTTGCCTTGCATCCTTTGATTACATTCAAAATCCATTAAAACTCTGTTTTCAGTGCAGTCGATGAGTCCACATCCCTCAAGGATTGAAAATTCTATGGGCCTCAGCATCCTTTGAATGAGGAATATTTTCCTTTGTTTTAATCTTAAAAGCACCCCCACTCGGTATTTGACAGTACTCCTTAATTCTCCAACCAAAGAAAACATCTACCTAGTTGAGTCTTTTAAGGGTGTTGTACACTTCAGCCTGGTCACTCATACTCCTAGAGAACTGAGTTCTACACGACTCGATTTCCCCTTCTCCCACTGGTCAGGTGAATACATGTTGCCTTCCATTTTAAACAAGTAGGTCAAGATTGTACATGCTGCTGCAGGCGTGACCATGTATGATTAACTGTATAACATTTTACTTTTGCACTGTGCTGGGGGGGGGGCGGTGGTAGCAGATATGCAGAAGTCAATGTAATAACACATTGCTTAAACAAATGTCTTGAGAAAATTGAGGTACAGCATTGTTACAATTAACTTTGGTGGTGATTGACTCTATCATTATGGAGTTAATCCAGTCAAAGGGAAATACTCACAGCATTCCTGCCATTACACTATGAGCTCCTAGTTCATAGTTTTGGCCCAGAATCAGCCTTGTGAATGGGATTTTTTTTCTGGACAGTTATTAAACTCACATTTCCACTCAGGATTAAGTTAATGTCCTTATTAGCTGAGCAAACTTGCTGTTGTAACCCCCTCAGCCTCCATCCCTTGTATGAATTTTTTCCCCTAAAGAGTAGAAATTTTATGCAGGGTTAACTTGCAACTAATAAAACATGTTCACCATTAGAAGGAGGTATGACTTGAGTGAATGAATGCAGAATAGGAAGAGCAAATATGGGGATCCGTTCAGTGCATGGATGCTGTGGTTTAAAGAGCTAGACCACCATCACCTCAACCACCAACGATGCCCACCTTCCAGGGGTAAGTAGAGCAAAAGTTAATTTTTTTTAGCTTATTGCTTCTGAATTCAGTAAACGTATGATAGAAATATTGGTCATCAGAAGCACTTTAATAGTAATGAATGTTCCTTCAGTACAGATCTCTAAACATTTTAAATGCAAGCTGATACTCAGTTTTTAATGTCAACATACCTGTGGAGGGCCAAAAATACACTTTATGAATGTAATTGGGCACAGGATCTTGCAACTGATTCAAGCTTATACTAGATCTATGTATTAGATCTTTCCTCCAATTTTGTTGTGTTGATGTTGAGTAGTAAATTTCACCTTTCATCTTCTACATTTTAATAGATGTCAAGGTGCACATACAAATTGTCTTGTTGATACAGCAACACTTGAGAGAAAGATAAGAAATGAAGTATCACACATAAAGTGCTATCTTTGACTTCCCTTGTCAGCCACAGTTGCCTTCGGAATGCTTCTTCTTTGACCTTTTGTCTTCTGAATTAGTACAAGAAACTCCTGCCATTGTTTCTCTAGCATCCTCTCTTTCAATCATCTTTGACCAGCTCCTCTCTCATGCCACTGTACTTAACTGTAATACTGATAGATACAATTTTAGCTTTTCCCTCTGAAACTGTAGGGTGAATTCTATCAGATTATGATCACTACCTCCTGATGGTTCCTTTTCACTTGGAAAAGGCAAAGAGGGGGAATAAAGAACATTTTTAGGTTGGGTGCCAGTCCAGAGTCCTGATGTCTCGGCCTGAAACGTGGACCGTTTATTCTTTTCCATCTATGCTGCCTGACCCGAGTTCCTGAGCATTTTGACTGATCAGGATCTATGAGAATGATACTAGGGTTGAGAAGGCTGGTGTACGAGGAGAATTTCAAGGTTCTGGGCCTGTTCTCATGGGAGTTTAGAATGATGAGTGAGATTTCATTGTTAGGGTTAGGAGCAGAATTATGCAATTCAGTCCATTGAATAGCCCAATTCTGGAATTGTTCAGAAAAGTTCTGAATTCTTAATATTGAAAGGCCTGGATAGAGTGGATGTGGAGAGGGTGCGTCCAGTAGTGGGGAGTGTCTAGGACCAGAGGGCACAGCCTCAGTATAAAAATCCATTCTTTTGGAACAGAGATGGGGAGGAATTTCTTTAGTCAGAATGGTGGTGCACCTATGGAATTTATTATTACAAATGGGTGTGGAGACCAAGTTACTGGGTATATTTAAAGTGGAATTTGATTGGCTCTTGATTAGTAGGAGTGTCAAAGGTTACAGGAAGAAGGCAGGAAATGGAGAAAAATAAATCAGCCATGGCAGCATAGCAAAGCCAAATGGCCTAATTCTACTCCTACATCTCATGGTCTAAGCTGATTGAGTTTGCTTTGTGGTAGAAGATGGTGTGGGAGAGGGCAGGAGCCTTTAATTGGAGAGAGAAGGGGTGGGGTGTGGAGGAGAGAATTTGTTCTGATTGGCGAGTGGATCTTTGGGATGGGTGTAGAAAAGAGAAATTAGGTGTATATGTGTTCTGGTCCAGGTGGGAAGGGACATCCTGGGCCTATGCTTTAAGTCAGTGTTTTTCTTGGTGGAAGTGAGGGCGAATGCGAAGCGTAGTAGCATGATGGGAAAATTAAGCCTCTGTTGTGGGGTCTCAGTGAACGGGCGTGGTGCTTTTAGGAGCTGAGCGATTAAGAGGAGTTGGATAGAGATATGGAACATGGGTCTCAATAGATTTGAGGGTTGAATGTTTCCCCTCAGTCCTCTGAAACAAAGGTTGGGTAGGAAGTACTTTTCCTCACTCATGAAAAAGGTCATTATTATGTTTCACTCTGGGGTGTGGGGGGGGGCAATAATTTTCAGTAGCTTAATCATTGCATGGTAACTTGAACTAGGCAAGTAAATTGCTTTTTGTACTCGACCCAGGTTTTAGTGGCAGTGGGTGCACAATGCAGGATTGTTTCCAGTTTTGACACTGAGCTGCCAATAATACTGAGCAGCCAGGATAAAAGGTATATGAGTCACTTTGGTTCCGAAGGGTTGCTGTTCCAGATTTGACTGAAGTGCACCATTGGGGAGAATAGAAAGTGTATTCCTGGCAGTGTCAGAGCTGAGTGAGGAGCATTTGCCTCTGATACTAGATGCTGAGATGCAAATTGTTGCATTTTCCCTATGCCAATAAATGCGACCCCCTTGAATAACAAAATGCAACAACAAACTAATGACATAAAGTATTTTAAATGATGCTTTTTCTGTGGCAAGTTATAGACAGTGGTACACTTTTGCCTTAGGGAGATGTGGTGTGTGGGATGGTCACGTGTCGCACATAATGACATCAAGATTCAGTTTCTCTTCACCTCCATAGTTGTGGCAGATAATTTCATTCAGTGAATCGGGATAACTGTTCAGTTGGATGATCTATCTTCTAAAGTTACAGAGAACAGCTATTAATTATATTTTTTTCTGTGTTATGTAATATGCAGTGTCAGGTAATGACTTCAGTGCAGTGATATTTATTCCTTATTAAGTGCTATAGAGCTGCTGAATTTGGAGAAAATTTCTGTGTCTTGGGAAAAGCTTTCAGACAGACTAATGGGGCTGCTGAAACACAAATGAATTTCATGCACAGTATAGGTGAGCATTAGGTCTTTGAATGTACTATACTTTGTTCTTTAAACTGCAGGGGACTGCTTTTTAGAATAGATTAACTGTTACAATAATGCAATACAGTAAAAGCTTTCCTGAAGTAGGTAAAGGCGTTTTATATCTGTTGATTGTGATTTTATTCCACAATTCATCTTCTATAAACAGCTGGAAACTAGTTCCCAATATCAAAGTTATGAAGGTATGACATCTTTTGAATTTGCTCTGATTGATAGCACAATTTTGTGTAGATCAGGCAAAGATAGTATTATTGGAGTCCATTGCATTAGGGCATGGGTGTAGAGGAACAACTACCCTGGTTACTATCATAATACATTAATTCAAAATTAATTTATAGTCTATAGAATTATGCGGGAGTAACCAAGTAAGAAAATTAATAGTCAAAAGGAGCAATCTAACATCTGTACCTATGCACTGAAATATTCCATCATTGCTGATGTTTTCTTCAAACCACATCTCCTCCCTCTTCCTGTACAATGAGACATGAATTATGTGCTGGACGAACCCATGGTATTTAATGGTACCCTTGTCATGGACCTGCTTTTGGAAGCACCTTAAGGTATGATGAACAACTTGCAGTTCATACTTGACACACAGACTCTAGATAGAGGTTTACCAATTCATGTACCTCAAAACGAGTGTGCAAGTTCTACAGAAATTAGGAAATTGCTCTTATATACTGTTACTAAGGTATAGTCATACTCTAAATAGTACATGACAGAAATCCTCTGTTGCCAAATCTTACGTTGAAAGCTTAGCTAAATGGCTAATTGTTAACAGAGTCTCCTTCAAGGGTTGATTATAAGGATGTGGCTCTCTGTGGTTGCTGCATGAACCACACCAAGATGAGGAATGGCCAGGATAAATAGACCACTGGCAGCTGTGGAGGGAGGGAGGAAGGACTGTGTTATGTAGGAGTGCTTTTGAAAGGAAGGGTGCCTCTCCACAGAGATAAGGACATCCCCATATGACTCCTTGATTAAGGAGCCAGTTTCACATAATTGGATCCATTTCTTGAGAGATCCAAATCTACATCTTGGTGTGGAGTAACTAAATTTTGACTTAATGTGTACTGGAAATATTAACATGTGGATTCAGTACTGTTCATGCTCTTTAAAGTCAAATCACTAATGTGAGGTTGCATAGTTCATTTTTCCCTTCAGAGATCTCTTAGATTGCCAAGCCCTTTCAAAATGTATATTAAAGTTTGTGGGTCACAATATGATATCCAGAAAGCATTCAACTGTTGTGTTTTAGAAATTAAGACAAAATGGTGCCTGCCCTTTTGCTACAAACTGCAGCAAAGCAAAAGGAATTCAATGAAATTGCATTTACGTCTGTGAATTTTCACAGATTTGCAGTGTGTAGCTCCATTATTCACTTCCATTAACTGTGGCTCATTTGGAAGTGCTCCCACCTCAGTGCTGTTACCATATGATTATATGGCAGAGTGCAGATAAATAATAATAATAATACATACTTGCATGCAAGCCACATAATGCGCATGGAGCTTTAATATGCTGTAACAACCTTATGTGTGATTGCAGCGAAGGAGCCTCAAGCAATGCTGTATTACAACATGGATGGTTTCATGTCTCAATGTTCCAAGGGTCTTTCTTTATATAAAAAGGATACTGTATACAAAAGTGTTGCGATGAAGGACAAACCCAATAGTGTTTTCCAGGGAAGTCAGAAAATTCTCAACATACACTATACTTTTATATCTGTTTTTTCTTGTTAAAAAAAAGGTATACAATGTATGTTTAAATTATCTTTTTCTTGTGAATGCTGCTGGTAGGTTTTCATTGCATTTGTGCATACATGTACTTATGACAATGAACTTGACTGTGCAAAATGAATGTTTGTATTCAGCTTTGCTGCTGAAAGCTGGCATAAGAGTTGTATGAAATAATTAACTCAAGTTTACAACCCCCTTCCATGTATTTTTACATCTTTGTATTTACAGGAGACTGTCTTTTAGTGATGTTTCATTAGGCATCCAAGAGAAGGTTGTGAGTTCAAGTGGAGATTAAGCACAAAATTCCAGGCTATGCTGTGGTGTACTGAGCTGCCAAAGGTGCTGTTCATTAGAGGAAGGGCACTGTAGTCCACACATGTCCACTGTGCTCACTGTACCACTAGCCTACTTTTCTGCTTCGGTTATATCTCGTAGAAACTACCCTCTTGACAGATTTTGACTTAGCTTCCTAGCCATATGTTCTATGACTGAAGTTCTGAACAAGCCTTGTGTGAATTTGTGGCTTTCCTCCATAAGCTGGTAAACAGAGTATTTGTTTGAGTAAGGCAGTAATTGCATAAAGGCAGGTTAGGCAGGGACAGTGATGATATCCTGATGGAAATGTGAAGCTGGCCTGAGCTCTGAGATTATTTTCCAATCTTTCTCTCAATCCATTGATTAACATTCCAAGTATTTGCTGGATATGGAACAAGGTTTGCTTACTTCTGCTATTGAGCACGGTTTACAAGGTAGGGGTCTTGGGATGTGCTATGCAATTAATCTTTTGAAAATACCTCATTGTGCATACCTTGTCTGCAGATAAAATATCACTGCTCTTCGTTAGTTGGGCTCCTTTCAATTCATCAGCACAATACTGAGTCAATTATGGCTGTGCCATTTATTCAACTTAAGTCTGAAACATTTCTCAGTTTTTACAGGTCTATTTGAATTTTCAAAATAAATCCATCCATTGTTAAATATGTGTTGAAGTATTGAGACTGAACAGAGCATTCATGAATTTAGAAAGTGTTATTTTTAGGCATGTTTAACTTTTGACCCATTTACAATATGGAGTGAAGAATGTCTGTAAGGAGCACTGATTTCAAAGTACCTGTTCACTTCTCTCATATTATCATCAAATTTTCTGCCATTTGGAGACTCACAAGAAGGAACTGCTTTTTAGACCAGAGGCGACATCCATCATTAAGTACCCTCAAAACCCAGGACATGCCATCACCTTATTGCCACTATCAAAGAGGAGATACAGGTGCCTGGAGATATGCTTCTTCCTCTCCACCTTCAGATTTCTGAATGGCCCACCTCACTTATTTTCTGCTCTCTCTTTGTACTACCTTCTTAATTTAACTATATATAGATATATGTTTCTTATTATAATTTATAGTTTTTAAAAATACTATTACGTATTACAATGCAACATCTGGAGAAGTCGAAACTCAGAGTTGTATACTACAAAAATCCTTTGATAATAAAATGAATCTTTGAGGTATTAAACCTGATTCAGGTTCACTCTTTGAAACTGACTATGGCTAGGAGCACATTAAGAAATTAATCACTTTATCAGGAATAATCTCAAGGGTAAACTGTACTACAAATATTAGTAACCATGGACTGTATAGCCTTATTTGGGAAGAGAAGTATCCATATTTCTTTCATTAAAATGACACTCCAGAATTACTGTTTGTAGAAAGCCAAACTGTAATTTTTATAAAGTTATCTTGAATAATTAAGATAAAAAAGTTGCAGTAAAGTTGGAAACAGGTGAGAAACTCATGAAATGATATAGGTTCAGTGGTGAGGGTCAGCGTAAATGTCTAATGTCACTGTTTCAGGGATGCAGTGGATTCTGGTTAATTGGGACTAGTACATTTTGGCCTAATTAACTGGCTGCCCTAATCAGCTGAAGTTTCATGGAAATAGTTAAAAGGCATAAAAAAGCCAAACTCCCATTTAACTGAGTAGCAATTTATGTATTTAAATGAAATACAGAACAAATTAGAACTATCAATACCTTTACAGTACTGCAAAACCGTGTCTTGGTTCCTAGTAATTACCAACAGAGCAATTTACATGCTGTAACAACACACACAAAATGCTGGTGGAACATAGCAGGCTAGGCAGCATCTATCGATCTTCGTCAGGATGAAGGGTTTCAGCCCGAAACGTTGACAGTGCTTCTCCTTATAGATGCTGCCTGGCCTGCTGTGTTCCACCAGCATTCTGTGTGTGTTGTTTGAATTTCCAGCATCTGCAGATTTCCTCGTGTTTGCAATTTACATGCTGTGTTCTTTTGATTGATTGTAAATGATCAAAATCTGTGCAGGCACCTAGTGAAGATCATGAACTCCCTTGATTCATGCAGTGCAATAGATAATTGCATCCTTCAAATCTTCCTTTTCATTATAACATTCAAGATGATCGTTGATACCTTCAAAGTCAAGAAGAGCGGCCACTCGAACTCAGCCCTTCCATAAAGAGTGGCCACCACGCCTCTAACTGCCATTGGCCATTGGCCTGTGGAGAGTGATCACTGACCTCCCCATATTCACATTGATGCTTCAGTCATCCTCGACGTTTCGAAATGGAGTCATTCATGGCCCCATGCCCCGTCTCTTTTTTATGCACGAGACAGTTCGTGCTTGTGGTCCACTCTGGGGACAGCAGAGCACTAGATCATTCGATTGAACTCCAAATTGTACATCGCAGGCTCCATCAGTCTCCAAACCACAGTCAAGTTGGTAACATTTGTAGATAATACAAAGACTGAGGCTACAAAGACTGTTGAGATATCTTAAATGATACAGCAGCCTGTCTCTGCTACAGCTCATGTATTGTTGATTCTGATCGTATCATATCATATGTTTCTGATGAGCTGTCTGCAATCTGGAGGACGGTTTGTCCAGAGGAACCCATTTGTAACCAGCTTCTTTCCAAGGTTTGGATGGCCTTTGCTTTTTTGGACCTTGACTATTTCTTGTTGGGTCTTAACTGTTTCATCACCTTGATACTCTTTATCACTTGAAAAGGCCATCCCCAAATTCTGAAAGTGAATTTTGAAACCATCAAATATGATAAAAATAAACTGGAAATCTACAATAGGAGAATTAAATTTAACAGGACCTATGATCAGTCACTATACCTCACTAGGCAGATTCGAGATTAAGGACTGGTGACCACTAGTAATGGTGGCAGATTCTCATGCTGAATGCAGCATAGAAGAAGTATGGAAGTATGCTGGATGTGGGTGAGAGGTGACCTTAGAGGTCTACAAGTGAGTAAGCGGAATGAAAAACCTCAGTATTGAAATCTTCAGAATGGATGGCATAATTGAGGCAAGAATTTACTTTCAAGCTAGTAAAAGAAGCTGCTCTAGTCAACATGGGCTCTGATGGAAGAATGGAGCTGGGAACCCTGCTGTGTCGTATGAAGCAATTAGGTGTAGATTTGATAAGGTGGTGTAAAATGCAAGTAGTGTGAATGACTATCCTGATCCAGAAGTATATTGTGAATTCTTAAAAGCAATTTTCCACGAGACAAAAAGATTTTGTGACATGGAGGTAACCTGTTAATTGTAGCCTTTTTTAATTACCTCTCAGCTTTTCATTATCCTTTCAATTAGTAAAACTGCAAAATGGCTTGATATGTTAGTTTACATGCACAGCAGCTATCATCATCACCTCTGTGTGCAGAAAGACTTTAATATCTTGTATGTATGTTCAAGCACTTGCATCAATGTTCAGTGCTGTTTCTGGGTAATTTCAACAAAGGATTTCTTGAAAATATACCTTTCCTTTGTTCCATAAACCAACAATTGCCCTCCACCACACCTTCCCCTGCCCTGGGTGATCCATTTTCTGTTTCTAGGAGAAGTTTAATCTGTTCAGGCTTCACTTAGTGCTACAAATGGTGCTTCTTAAATCATGATGTTCTTTCTTTATTTTTTGAATATTGCTTTGATATAGGGTGGCTCAGAAATGTGTTTATACTTTGAGTATTTATTATTGAATTTTGTATTATATTTCTGCCTATTTTAGAAATATTGTTTGCTATGGAAAGCAAGGTGTCACAGTGGGCAGTGCTGGTACCGCACAGCTTCGAGCAACCAGTGTTCAATCATGACATCTGGTGCTGTCACTGTGGAGTTGGCATGTCTGCCTCATGACAACTTTGCTTTGGTTTCCCTCCACCTCCCACAGATGTGCTGGCTGCTCGATTAATTGGTTACCGCCAAGTATCCGAGTATGGTCGGATGGAAGGAGAATCAGACTGGAGTTGATTTGCATGTGAAAGGGAGGAATGGGATTACTCTGAGAAGCAGTATAACTCAATGGGCCAAATGGCCTCATCCTGTGTCATTAGACAAAATGTGCTGCTGTCACACTCAACCTTCAGTTTTTAAAACTTCCAGCTGATTAATTTACTTTGATGCATGGTATATTGTTTATTTCACATCTTTGGTCAGAGGCTTGTAAATATTGTGTATATTATAAGCTTTACTTGTGACTTCTACATATATGGTACCTGTGATGCTGCTGTTAGTAAGCACCTGTACACACATGTACTTTGGCATATGACAATAAACTCTCTTTTGACTTGGATTTTAGTGACGATGGGCACTGAGCAAATTGTGAACAGCTTGTCAGAAAGCTTGTAATATTCCCAGAGGAAACAAATGCACAGAGTTGGCCCATGAGTCAATGCAGCTCAATAGGGAAGATTTGGTTGTATTCAGTGTAAATTTAGTACATTTAATTCCTATAATGTACTTCCAGGAAAGCAGTTGCTTTCCCTTATGACTCACTGGTTGGTATTTTACGAGAGCTGGTGCCATACTGAAATGGACATTCATCATATCCTGGGCAGAGAATATTGCCTGACTCCTGTAGACCATCTTCACAGTTAAGTTGGCTTCTGTTGTTAACTGAGAACACACATTTATCATTGTCACAAACTTCTGGACAGCTTTGGGGAGGGCTTTTTGTCTTATATAGCCCAATGGCTATCACCAGTGACAATGAATCCAGATAACACGAGGAAGTAAAAAACCGGTGCCCTGGAACAACCACACCAACTTGGAGCTGAATGCCCTCAGAACTCTGGAGATGCACATGGATTTCAGGAGGAATGTGTGGAATTTCCACCCACTCACCGTCAACAATTCTACAGTTAGTGCAGTTTTGACATTCAGGTTCCTGGGCCTCATTATCATGCAGAACCACATGTGGGAGAACCATTTCTCATTCATTAACACAAGAGCTGGGCAGAGGATCTACTCCTTGTGGCAGTTGGTAAAGTACATCTTCGCAGAACATACTGGTACAATTCTATAATGCCATCATAGAGAGCATCCTCACATAAGCCATTACTGTCTGGGTTGGTGCAGCATCCTCTCACAATATATGAAAACTACAGTGAACTGTCAAGTCGCAGGAAACGTCATTGGCTGCAGTCTACAGTCACTGCAGGGATTGTATGTGTCCAGGACAAAGAAACTGACAGGAAAATTCATTGCAGACGCTACCCACCTTGCAAACTGCCTTTTCTAAAAGCTCCCTTCTGGAAATTGTTATAAGGCTATTAGAACATAAAGTTCACGCCATCTTAAGAGTCCCTTTCCCCAGGCATTTTATCTGATCAACTATTTCACTTAGCCCCCGTCACCCCCCCCTCTATTTATTACCCCCGTCACTGCACTGTAAACACTTTAAACCACATTTTAAAATGCTGTCTACATTGTAATTCCATGCTGGTATTTATGTATTTATACACATTTATTCCATATCTGTACTTTAACCTCTAACTTTATTTTTATACCCACTCAGCGGCCACTTTAGGTATATCTGTACAATCTCGTTAATTCAAAAATCTAATTATCCGATCATGTGGCAGCAACTCAATGGATAAAAGTATGCAGGTATGATGAAGGGGTTTAGTTGTTATTTAGAACAAACATCAGAATGGGGAAGATATGTAATCTAAGTGCCTTTCTCTGTGGAATGTTTGTTGGTGCCAGAAAGGGTGGTTTGAGTATATCAGAGATTGCTGATCTCCTGGGATTTTCCTGTACAATAACCTCTTAAGTTTACAGAGAATGGTGCAATAAACAAAAATATCCATTGTGTAGCAATTCTGTGGGCGAAAGCGTCAGGTTAATGAGAGAGAGGTCAGAGGAGAACGGCCAGACAAAAAGGTGACAGCAACTCAAATAACCACACATTGCAATAGTGGTGTGCAGAAGATCATTCTGAACACACAGCACATTGAACCTTGAAATGGATGGGCTACAGCAGCAGAAGACCATGAGCGTACATTCAATGGCCACTTTATTAGGTACCTCCTGTACCTAATAAAGTTCCCACTAAGTGAACGATTTGTATATTTGTAGAATTTGTTTTTTATTGCATATCACATCCTGACCAACACACCACAACAAAAATGGTGAGTAAAGTTGATCCTTGGCTACAAAGTCAATGGTAATATGGTCTCTGTTTAGTCGATCAGTCGTCCAAACAGTATCAGGTGAAATAAAAAGAATTTGAATTCTACTATGACAATTTGACAATGTAAATATAGTTTTAAAGCAAACATATTAAGCATTTAAGAAAGGTATTAACCATAAATAATTAGCATAATATCAGATTGGTATAAAATTAAAATGGCTGATAAAAAGCTCTTTTAGAAGGTAATGTATTGCCTACTGTGTATCAACAAATTGGTATGTTTGCTTACAAAATCCAGGATATCAACTGAAATTTGCAAAGCTCCTGATGCATCTGCCAGATAAAATGGTGGGATGAGGAAGCAGAAACATTTTTTAAAAATCTGAATAATTGATAGCTATTAATTAGAGTAAGATTCTTTCTCATTCGGTTGGGCTGAATGGTAACTGATAGGGAGGAAACGAAAGGGTCATGAAGGAATGTCATTCACAGGGTAGGGGGAGGTGGAAGAGAAATATGTATTTTTTTCAAGGACTTATTGCCTGCTAATTAAATGCATGGAAGACTGTCAAGACTGCTTAACTTGAGTGTGCATTAACATCTGTGTGCCCATCAACTCAGGGTAAAAAAAAATGATGTATTTCATTTGTCAGAAGCACAAGGGAGTTTTCAGTGGGATATTCTTAATGGAAAAGGAGGTGAAAGAAATGTGTAGAGGCCAGAACTAATCTGCCAGGTCACTGTCATCTTTCCTGGCAGGTGTGGTGAGCTGGATTAAGTGGCAAAGTCTGATCAGAAGCAACATGAGTGAAAAGCCATCAGTTCTGCTGGGGCAGAAAATTTGTTTGAAAACCAATATATTGTGCAAATTTGTTTTGAGTACTGTGTCTGAGAAAAGCTGACATCTTTCCTGTGCTGCACTTATCTATTTGAAAGAAATGTCAACACTGGGTAACCATAGATGTGATGGAAAACATTGGCCAACTAGAAGCAATTAGAACATTTTGAGGTAATTGCTTTCCACAAAGAACAATTACTTACAACTTTCTAAGTTAAGCCCTAATGAGTGGATGTGAGTATTGAATATTTCTTTGTTCACTTCTACCATGATTTCGGCAGCTCTTGCAATAACTGGGAAAAGGTGAAAAGCAAATAATGAGATGTGGGATGTGTTACAAAGCTGCAACATGACTGAGCAGGGAATGAAACAGCACATGTGATATTCTCCGAATCCACCTGAACCCTGAGATTGTGTTAAAGTCTTATTATATTGAATTTATGTGCTGTTAAGCCACTGCAATAACCTGATATCCTGCAATGTTCCAAGTTGCAAATGATGCAATGTTAAGGCTGTCATTTCTGGATCAATGTCTTTATATATTTTATTAACAGTCTATCTCCACACAACCTGATAATAATTGGATAGCGGTCAGCGAACTGCAGGTAATTGGATAACACAGGATTATGCTGGAAATATGGTGTGGAAACAGGCTATTTAGCCCAGCAAATCCATTCTGCCTCTTTTGCTCCACTTGAGCTTCCTATAATCCCTCCTCATCTAAATCAGCCTCTATTCTCTTCTTTCTGATGTGCCTTTTCAGCCTCCTGCTAAATACTTTCTTCTACTCACAGTGGTAGCAAGTTCCACATTCTTGATATTCCTTTGATAAAGAAGTTTCTTCTAAATACCCAATTGCCTCTAGTTACTGATGCCATCAAAATTGGCCTTCCTCCTGTTTGCGATCCAAGAACTGGTAGGGCACTGAGGAGTATGGTAGAACAAAGGGATTTGGGAATACAGGTCCATCGTTCATTGAAAGTGGTGTCACAGGTAGATAGGGCACATTGGCCTTCACCAGTGTGAGAGTACAGGAGATGGGATGTTATGTTGAAGTTGTATTAGATGTTGATGAAGCCTAATTTGGAGTATTGTGTGCAGTTTTGGTCACCTGCCAACAGGAAAGATGTAAATACAGTGGAGAGAGTACAGGGAAAATTTACAGGGATGTTGCAGCAGAATCTGGAGGACCTGAGTTCTAAAGAAAGATTGAATAGGTTAGGACTGTATTCTTTAGAATGTAGAAGATTGAGGGGAGATTTGATGGAGGTTTACAAAATAATGAGGGGTATAGATAGGGTAAATGCAAGCAGACTATAGCCAGAAGTCATGGGTGAAGGGTGAAAGGTGAAAAGTTTAAGCGGAGCATCGGGGGAACGTTTTCACTCAGAAAGTTGTAAGAGTGTGGAGTGAGCTACCAACACAAGTGCTGCATGCAAGTTTGATTTAATAGAAGTTTGGATAGGTACATGGATTGTAGGGAGTTGGAGGGCTATGGTCCTGCTGCAGGTCAATGGGAGTAGGCAGTTTTAATAGTTTAATGGTTTTAGCATAGACTAATGGGCCAAAGTTAGGTGGGCTGGTGGCGTAGTGGCATCAGCGCCGGATTTCGGAGTGAAGGCTCCCAAGTTCGAATCCAGCCGGCTCTAAAACCTGGAGAGGGATGGGCTCTACCAGGTTTCAGATGCCCAAGACACACCGTATAATGAGCAACCACCAAAAAGATCGGTGCAAAAAGCTTTTCATGATGGCGCCCCGACAACTTCACCAGGAGTTAAGGGCGCACACGCACAGTGGGCCATAGAGCCTTTCTTTGCTGTACTTCTCTATGCATCTATGACTAGTTCTGTCTTTCTCCATAATTATCTTGAAACTAATGGAACTATGACCACAAGATCCAAAGTGATACCCGACGCATACTTCTGTCATTAGAGTCATTAAGGTCCACAACACAGAAAGAAGCCCTTTGGTCCATCTAATCTGGACCAGACTGTTATTTAGCCTAGTCCGATTGACTTGCAGCTGGACCATAGCCCTCTGTACATCTCCCATCCATGTACTTATCCAGACTTGTCTTGAATGTTGCAATTGGACCTGCTTTGACACTTCTGCTGGCAGCTCATTCCACAGTCGCAGCACCTCAGAAGTGATGCTTTATAGTTCCACCACCTCAGCGTGTCTGAAGACAAATCATTTTGCCCAATCATTTCTTTATTGAGTGTAGCTCCTCTTTCTGTTGTGCCGATGAACTGAGGAGTTCTGTGCATGGCTTGTCAATGTTCTGTCAAGGCTCCTTGCTCTTGCTTGCCTCTTGTAGTCTCTGGACACCCCCCTCCTTCATTTTGGATGCCTGTTTGGCTTTTCTGTGTCAGTGCTTTTGCTCAGCCATAGACTTCCTCTGTCCCCATCACTGCTGGCTGGCAGTTTACTCTGCTCATCACTGTTGCTCAGAGCTGCATGTTCCTGTATCCAGCCTGCCTCTCATATCATTTCAGCCTCCCCTAGGGTCACAATGTTCCTAGGCATTTCTGTCACTCCAAGTGAGGCACCTCAGGGAGCTAGTTAAGCCATGATGCTGCATAGCACTGCAGAGCTATTTGGAAGTATGTGTAAACTGAAGCATGCCATTTTTATGTTCACTATGTGGCAGGTGATGTGGGCTGGCCTGAATGATCCCTGGAAACATCACCGCCATGACGGAGGGCTTTTGCACACAGACTGAAAAAGAGCCACAGCCCCAACCGCACTTCCCAATTGTTGGTCTTGTGGTTGTGATCTTTGAGGTGCTCATCTTAACAATTTAATTTTAAGGATGTGTTGGCTAGTGAGTGAAAGGCACGTTCAGGAATAGAGGGATATGAAATGAAGGGAAAACGTATAAGTTGTTCTCTTTCCAAAGGAAGATAGAATTCTCAAGGTCACCTTTAAATAATGAGGTATGTATAATAATATGTGACCAGATGGCTTAGACCAGTTTACTGGAAAACCTATTTGAATAAATTATTATAAAAAATGCATGGGAAGCTCTGTTCTAATTTATTATGATCATTAATTAGAGCAGAGACAAGTGTCAGGTCTTCAGGGTTGACCAGGTGTATTTGCTTGCATTATGACGTATATAAATGTATGTGTGTGTGTGTGTGTGTGTGTGTGTGTGTGTATACACATATGTGTATCTGTGTATATGTTGTAAAAAAAGAGCTCACCTGTTGCTTCAGTTCGAACATGATGTTTACACTGGTTTTGTACTGTGCTTGTGTTTCTGCCAGCTTCTGCTCACTTCTCTTTGCTTTTCATTGGTTATATTCCAACATTTTTTTGTTTCCTCACACCCCAAACTCTACAAAATAGTCCACACTGCAGTGTAATGGATAAATGTTTGAATGTGCTGCCCACTGTGTTCAGTGAGGAGTCTGATCATACTGATGTAAATCTGGGATGCAGCTATTAAGCTAGTAATTGAACATAATTGGGATTGGAAATTTTATTTAAAGGGAATGAAAGGATAGTCACAACATCTCACAAAGGCAGAAAAATGGTTTCTCGGGAACAGGCAACACACACAAAAAGATGGAGGAACTCAGCAGGTCAGTCAAATTGATGGAAATTAAAAAATAGTCTATGTGTCGGACCGAGACCCTTCTTCAAGACCGGAAAGGAAGACGAAAGATGACAGATTAAAAAGGTGGGGGAAGGGGAAGAAGGATATTAAAAAGATGATAGGTAAAGCTAGGTGGGTGAGAAAGATAAAGGGCTGGAGAGAAAGGAATCTGATAAGAGAGGAGAGTGGACCATAAGAGAAAGGGAAGAAGCAGGAGACCCAGGGGAGGTGATAGGCAGGTGAGAAGAGATAAGAGGCTAGAGTGGGGAATAGAAGAATAGTGGAGGGGGAGGGAATTTTTTCACCAGAAAAAGAAATTGATAGTCAAGCTATCAGGTTGGATGCTACCCAGATGGAATATCAAGTGTTGCGCCTCCATCTTGATGATGCCCTCATCGTGGCACAACAGGAGGCTGTGCACTGAAATGACAGAATGGGATTCTGGATTAAAATGTTGCACCAGTGGGAAGCTCTGTTTTTGGAGCAGCAGTGCTTGATGAAGCGGTCCTTCAAATTACAAGTCTGAGATTGGTGTAAATATTTACTGAATAGGAGGAACTTTACTGTGTACTTGGCTGTTAGATCTGATTCAATACTGGCTGATCTGAAGCCAATAAAAACATGCAACCACGAACCATTGTTCCTTTGAAGTTTTCTTAATGGCTCCATCATATACTCCCATAAATGTTCTTATGCTGATCATTACCTGTAGTGTGAAGGAATTTAGCAAAATCACACAAAGAAACATTCAGGTGTTGAAGAATGTCAGGTTTTAGTGTGACTAAGCTGAAGGAATTTGAGATTTCCACTTTTGCGCCACAAATGATTGTGCATTAGATGTATCTCTTCGTAATCTCCCATCATTTGCTGTTTCTAGACTTTTGCTTTACAGATTTTTAAATATGAAATAATAAAATCTAAATTCTGGTTTTTAATTTTGTAATTCTATTAGAAATTTAAGTAATAGCTCAAATGTTTAAGAGAACTTGGGTCAATACCTTGACAGACACTAGGTGAAATATTTACCTCTCCAAGGGGCTGTCCAAACTTTACAGCCTTTTCTGCACTGCTTAAATTGACTTGGCAAATAAGGCCCAAATTTTAATTTAAGGGAATTTAATTTAATGTAAGGGAGTAGTAAATGGATAAATTATCTTTTTAAACTAATTATCAAAGAAAACAAACTAACACGATAAAGATGACTGGCTTGGCCATAGAAAACGGTGGTAGTGGAGGGGTGTTATTCTGACTGGAGTTTTGTGGCCAGTGATGTTCAGCAGGAATCAGTGATAGGATTTCTGTGGTTTGTGATTATATATAAATGATTTGAACACAAATGTAGATCAGCTGAATAGTACATTAGTAGATGATACAAAATTGGTGGATGTGTGGATGAAGAAGAAAGTCATCAAAGGAGACAGCAGGATGAAGATCAGTTTCAGATTTGGGTGAATAAATAGCAGCTGAAGTTTAAACAGAATCAGGTTTATTATCACTGACATGTGTCATGAAACTTGTGACAGCAGTAAAGTGCAAGACATAAAATTATTATGCCACAAAGAAGTACGTACATAAATCGTGCAAATGAGGAATAACGGGGTGGTGTTCGTAGACAGTTCAGAAATGTGATGGTGCAGCAGAAGAAGCTGTTCCTAGACTGTTGATCCTGGACACTGGGGCCTTCATACCAGGTGGTGATACAACCAGTCGGAAAGCTGCCCACTGTGTGCACAGGGGTGCCATGCCAAGCCCATAGCACGCATGCCCCAGATGGCACACATGCAAACATTTTATTAGCATGCAGCATAAAATTTAAATAAATTTATTATAAGCCCCACTCATAATAAAAAGACACTTAACCATAATATCTTTAAAGCGAAATGGAGCAGCGAATAATTTTTTTTGCAAGCTGAATGCAGTGAGGTGTTTTCCCAGGAGGTGTCTCATGCTGGCTTGGTGCCAGTCATGAGAACTTGTGACATTGGATGATATGTTTGAAATCCTCACAGACCTGGTCTACACATCAGTATTTGGATAGTAAACTGGTTGGGCCAGTTGGTGTTGGCTTCAGTTTATTTATATTTTTTCTTCTGACATTTTTGAATGAACAGAGAATATCCAGTAATAATAAAGGTAAATATTGTATGTAGTTTTACACTCCATGATACTTTATTTTAAATGAACATGTTTATAGTAGTAAAGCTGTTAATTAAGTTTATCATTTGCACCTATATTAATATTAAAACAATGAATACACGTAAATAAACGACTCATCCTTTCTCCTTTAAAAAAAATCCATAATGATTGTTGCTAATTCGTTAACCAGTGGTAATCTCTGCTCGATATTACTGTGGTGTGAGAGAGAATTTTTACAAGATTATTGCCAATTTGGATATGCACTCACAAAAAGGTTCACCCATCACCCTTGTACTAGGGTCTTTGACTTGAACATATAAAATCTCCTCAAACTCCAAGTGAAGTAGAGCCACTGGTGTGTCTTTCTCATGATTGAATGTGTTGCATCTAGGATGATCCTTTGAGATGTTGAGGCCCAGGAAGGTGAAGTTGCTCAACCTTTCCACTGCTGATCTATCAATGACGACTGGTGTGTGGTCCCCTGACTTCCCCTTCCTGTAGTTTGCATTCAATCCCTTGGTCTTGCTGATTTTGAGTGCAAGGTTGTTGAAGCAACACCACTTAATCACTCAGTCCAGGCAATTGATAGGTGTTGTACCTTTGGAGGTCAAATATCAGAAGAAAGTATACAGTAAATGGCAGTACCCTTAACAGCAATGACATACAGAGGGATCTTTGGGTCCAAGTCCCTAGCCCCCTGCAAGTGGCAATACCAGGTGGTAAAGAAGGTTATGGCATGCCTGTCCTCATTGGTCTGGGACAGGAAATCGTATTGCAGATGTATAAAGCTTTGGTCAGGTCGCATTTGGTAGATTGTATACAATTCTGGTCACCGCATTACAGGAAGGATGTAGAGGCTGGAAGAGAGTGTCGAAGAGGTTCACCAAGATGCTGCCTGGATTAGAGAGTACTATCAATTAGGAAAGTATAAGAAAACTTGGACTGTTTTCTCTGGAATGTCGGAGGCTAAAGGAGACCTGACAGAAGCTTACAAAATTATGACAAGAATAGTCATTTTCCCAGGGTAGGAATGTGAAATTTTAAGAAACAAATAAATACCAGAAACGTCAGAGGCTTACCAGCATGTTACCTGGATTAGAGAATTTTAGAAGGAGAGATTGTACAAGCTTGGGTTGTTCCCCCAGTGTGTTGGAGGCCGAGGGGAAACCTGATGGAGGTTTTTTAAATTATGAGAGGCATAGATAAGGTAGATGCTCAGAATCTTATACCCAGGGTAGATATGTCAAATAGCAGAGGAGGTGCTTATAAGGTTAGGGGAAGTTTGAAGGTGATGTGAAGGCCAAGTGTTTTTTTTTACACAGAGAGTGGTAGGTGTCTGGAATGGATTACCAGGGTTGGTGGTGGAATCAGTTTGGTGGAGCTGAAGAAGCTTTTAAATAGACACATGAATATGATGGGATATGAATGTTGCACAGGAGGAGGACATCTGGAACAACATTTGACCCAATGGCCATGCTATACTGTTCAATGTTATACTAGAAGATCCAGCTTTAAGTTTAAAGGAGGTCTGAAGAGTATGTTTATTTTACACACTGATTGATAAGTGCCTGCAGTGTGCTGCCAGTGGCAATGATGAATGCAGTCACCTTAAAGGAGTTTAAGGGGTATGTAGACAGGCACATGAACCTGCAGGAAATGGAGGGAGGCAGATGAGGTTATTTAAATTTAGCATCTTGCTCAGCACAGGGATTGTGGGCTGAGGGGTCTGGACATGGTCTATACTGCTCTGTATACCATATTCCAACATAGCCTTGAACTTTTTTTTTCCAAATGTTATTGTACAGTCATAGTTTACAACATTTAAACGTTGGCATGTTTCAGGTACAGCCTAGTGCCTCTGAGTCAACAGGAGTCTTGAGCACAAAATTATAGACTGACACCTTTTGCAGAGCTGAATGAGAGCCATACTGTGGAGTGGTGCGATCTTTCAGGTGAGGCATTAAACTCAAACCCACCGACATGCTTGGGTGATTGATTAAAAATTTATTTGGAAAAGAACAGAGGAATTCTCCTGGTGCTCAGACCAATATTAGTCCCTCAATCACCATTAGTGAAAATTATCTGGTTATTAGTTCTTTGTTATTTCTGAGATTATGTCTTTGGCACTTTTTAGTATGTGGCACAGTAGCACCAAGGTTAATGCTGCAACTGCACAGCTCCAGAAACCCAGGTGCCTGCCATGCAGTTACACTTCCTCCCCGTGACCATAGTTGTTTCTCCCTGGTATACTGGTTTCTTCCTGTGTAACAAAGTTCAAGTACAAGATTATTGTCATTCAACGTACACACGTATACCGCCAAATGAAATAATGTTCTTCCGGACCAAGGTGCACACCACAGTACATATAATTCACATTCAGCATCATCGTCGCCATCACTATGTGCTGTGCTGTACAACATAGGCAATTGTGGTCTTTGACCATGATTGTTCTTGTCAAATTTTTCTACAGAAGTGGTTTGCCGCCTTCTGGTCAGTGGCTCCACACTCAACACGAAAGTAATGTTACCACAATTAAATTAACAAATGATAAGGTGCATTTACAACTCAAGTTGAAAAGTAGACAGTATAGCACTACTGGTGCTTCATACTTGCAGGGACCTGAGTGGTGGCAGGGAGTTCAGTAGTGTCACAGCCTGGAGGAAGAAGCTGTTCCCCATCCTAACAGTCCTTGTCCTAATGGTACCTCCTGCCCGATTATAGGAGGTCAAAGAGAGTGTTGGATGGATGGGAGGGAGGGAGGGATCACTGGAAATGCTAAGGGTCCTTCATGTGCAGTTCTCCTGATAAATATCTCAGATGGATGGAAGAGACACCCCCAATGATGCTCTCAGCAGTCCTCATATTCCTTTGTAGCGTCTTGCAGTCAGATATCTTGATGTGCTAGTTGGTTAGTTAAGTGTTTGCAATGATTTTTCCATGGTGTAGGTAGGCGGCATGAAAATAGGAGGAGGCAGGGAAGAAGTTGATGATGTAAGAGGAAAATGACCTTACTGGAGATGGGTGCTTGATAGTTGGGGTGGAAAAAGTGAGCTGAAGGACCTGTTTTTGTGTTGTTTGAATCTATGATAATTCTACCTCAGTACAACTGGTAATACTGACTTACTGATTATAATGATTTGCAATGGTGAGAGGTAACCTTCCTTCTGTTGTTGTATCTTGTATAATTAAAATTGGAAGATGAAGTTCATTAATGAAATAACAGGTTACAAATGCATGTTCAGTTATGACACAGTATCTCAGCAGTAATGTTGCTAGATTAAAGTTTACAAGTTGAGGTCAATGTTTTGAGATTCATATAAATTAAAAAGCAGACAGGGACTATATTCCTTAAATAGTTGACAGCTTAACATTAGACAGCTAATCTATTGCATGGAATCAAAGTTAGGAGCTTGCAATTAGCATACTCTGTTGTCTCCTAGGCTTGTATAGATAGACAGTTACTTTATTGATCCCAAAGGAAATTACAGTGTCACTGTAGCATTACAAGTGCACAGATATACAAATATTATAAAAGAAGTAGGAAAGAATAAAAAAAAGCTACCTCTAACAGCCTAACAGGAGGGAGGTCATCATTTTCCTGGCTATATGTTGACTTATTATAGAGTCTAATGGCTGAGGGTAAGAATAACCTCTTGTAGCGCTGTTTGGAGCAGTACAGTTGTCTTAGTACAACTAAGTGCTCCTCTGTTTAGCCAAGGTTGCATGCAGAGGGTAAGTAACGTTGTCCAAAATTGTTAGGGTCTTCCAGAGGGCCCTCTGTTCTACCACAGCCTCCAGTGTGTCCAGTTTGACTCCTATAACAGAGCCAACCTTTCTAATCAGTTTATTGAACCTGTTGGCATCACCCGTGTTGATGCCATTGCTCCAGCACACCACCGCATAGAAGATTGTACTGGCAACAACAGACTGGTAGAACATGTGAAGGAGACGCCTGTATACTCCAAAGGACCTCAGTCTCCTCAGGAAGTAGAGGTGACTCTGGCCCTTCTTTTACACAGCCTGTTTTGGTGCTCCACTCAAGTCTGTCCCCCAGGTACTTTTAGGTCCTCACCATCAATAGTAACAGGAAGCAGTGCAGGCTCAGTCTTCCTAAAGTCCATCACTATCTCCTTTGTCTTACTGATGTTGAGCTGGAGATGATTCAGCTTGCACCACTTGACAAAGTCCTCCTCCAGGGCCCTGTATTCATCTTCCTGTCCTCCCCTCATACATCCAACTATTGCTAAGTCTACAGAATTTCTGCAGATGACATGACTCAGTGTTATATCTAAAGTTCAAGATACACAGGGTAAAAAGGAAGGGAGCCAATACAGTCCGCTGTGGGGCCTCAGTCCTGTTTATAGCTATGTCTGACACACAGCTCTGAAGTTGCATGAATTGTGGTCTGCCAGTCAGGTAGTCCTTTATCCAGGATACAATGGAACTGCCAAACTGCATTGATCGGAGCTTTTCTCCCAGCAGTGAGGGCAGTATGGTATTGAAGGCCCTTGACAAATCAAGAAACATAATCCTCACAGTGCTGCCCTGTTTATCCAAATGGAAGCAAGCTCTGTTCAACAGGCAGATGACAGCATTGTTGACTCTAATGTTTCCTGGTAGGCAAACTGCAGGGGATCGAGGGCTGATCTGACCAGGGGTCGGAGATGAGCCAGGACAACCCTTACTAGGACCTTCATGATGTGTGAGGTCAGGGCCACTGGACAGTAGCCATTCAAGACACTCCATTGACCCTTCTTGGTACTGGGACCAGACATGATGTTTTCCACACAATAAGGACTCTTTCCAGACTGAGACTCAGATTGAAAATGTGCTAGAGAACTCCACACAGCTGCTCAGTACATTCCTTCATGACCCTGGGGCTCAAACCATCCAATCCCAGTGCTTTGCCAGATCTGAGTTTCCCCAGAGTCCTTCTCACTCGCTGAGTGGTGAAGGTGAGTCCATGATGACTGGGGGATACATCTGTCCTTGTGAGTAGATGTGGCTGAATTGATTGCCCCAACTTCCATAAAATGAATCCAGTCCTTTTTGGCTTTTTTTTTTCAGACTGACCTTTCAAACATTCAGAATGGTGCTTCAAGTAACATGTAAAAATTCTGTTGAAGGGTCTGGGCCAGAAATGTAGACTCTTTATTCCTTTACGTAGAGGCTGCCTAACCTGCTGAGTTCCTGCAGCATTTTGTATGTGTTACTCTGGATTTCCAGCATCTGCAGCAATTCATCTCCAAGTAACATGGTTTTTTTTTGGTACATTTATATCTTTCATGATGACAATGAATAGGTCAAGTGAGCAGAAGAATGGAGCAGGGAATTTGCTTCTGAGAGTGGTGGGAATGGCAATCCAGGCACAGATGTTAGGATACTGTCATGTGTCAAGAAATAGAAGGAAGATTCTCCATTATGCTCCAGAGAAAAATGTATAAAATATTTAAGAAGGTATGTAGACTTTATTAACCATACTGTAGATGTTCAGAGCGCTACATAAAATTACACAAAAATAAGCTAATCTGTAAGGTTCTGGTTACTAAATTACAAATTACACAAAAATGCAAAATATTGAAGTACAATCTATAGCTATAGCTAGGGTACCTAAGACCGCTGAGGGTGCAAGGAGATTTTCATTGAAGTTACCTTGCCTGGAGATTTATGATCACCAGGAGATAGACTATGCTGGGAATATCTCCTTTGTAACAGAGGAGACTGAGTGAAGTTTAAGGAAGATGTGTAAAATTGAGATTACATTCAAATAAAATGTAAAATAGAGAAGGTCAACAGAGATAGAGCCAACATTTCCTTTGACAATGTGGTCGGTGACAAAGGAGCACGGAGTTGAACTTAAGCACTAAGAGCTTGGAGGTCAACTAAGATTAAATACTTGAAAATCAAAAATAATCTGCAGGTGTTGAAAATGTGAAATAAAAAGAAAATGCTGGGAGTACTCTGTAGGGTGGACTGCATCTGTGGGAAAAGAAACAGTTAAAGTTTCAGGCAGGGGACCTTTTGTCAGAGGAAATGAAGAGTCTTGGACCTGAAATGTAAATTCTGACTCCCTTCTGACAGATGTGACCTGATCTGCTGAGTATTTTCAGTACTTCAAACACAAGAAAATCTGCAGATGCTGGAAATCCAAAGCAACACACACAAAATGCTGGAGGAGCTCAGCAGGCCAGGCAACATCCGTGGAAAAGTGTAAACAGTCGACGAGAGTCTTCTTCAGGACTGGAAAGGCAGAAAAATGAGAGTGAGAAGGTTGGGGGAGGGGAAGAAGAAGTGGTGAAACTGGGGGAGGGGTGAAATAAAGAGCTGGAAAGTTGATTGATGAAAGAAATAAAGGACTGGAGAAGGGGGAATCATAGGAGAGGATAGAAAACCATGGAAGAAAGGGAATGGGGAAGAGCACCAGAGGGAGGTGATGGTCAGGTAAGGAGATAAGGTGAGAGAGAGAGAAAAACAGGAATAATGAAGGGGAGGGGTGTATAATTACAAAAGGGTTGAGAAATCAATGTTCATGCCACCAGGTTGGAGGCTACCCAGATGCAATATAAGGTTGTTGCTCCTCCATCCTAAGTGTGGCTTCATCATTTCTGATAATAAACTCTTCTTCTATGGCTGAATGTAACCATGGGCTTTAATGGTCTCCTCCAACAGTGTTAATTCCTGTGAGTCACTGCTTCAAGAAATAAAGATTGTTTTAGAATTCTAGCTTATGAAAAAAATCAATTCATAAAAAGATTATTTTTAGAACTCTGATTGCTAGGGGCAATATGAATTACTTTTCCAAATTCTCTCGCTGGAGGTATGCACCCCTTCCTTACTTTCACATCATAGAAACAATGTACATTGTAAACTGTTGAATGATTAATGGGGTAATTTTAGAGATGCAAACACTATACATACGTACTGGAGGTGCTGTTGTTTATACAATTCATGTTTTTCAAAACAGCCGGAAAAAAATAATTTATATTCCAAAAACCAATTAAAAGAAATTTTAGTGCCACTTGGGAAATCTTCCATATAGCGAAAAATTTTCAAGTCTAAATTTCACCAGCTAACATCCCCCATCTCAGAGTGTTTTCAGACTATAAAGCCTGCCCTGTATGCTGCTCAGTGTTACGTTAAACCTTGCAATGTTTCAGCTTCTTTCTCTATGGTGTGTGAGCTCAGTACCTCTTTTCAATGGGGCTAATATTATCCAACCACTTACCAATCACTGGACCATCTCTTGTGCAGCTAATTCTAACAAGTTGGAGAGAGAGGAAGATTTTCTAGTGCATTGTTGGGATCCAAAGATGATAACATTCTTCCATCTTATAACTTCACTTATCTTAGCTCGCTGTAAGTTCTACAAATCTTTGTGTATTACAGTTCAAAGTCTGCCATTTCTTTAGATTTAATCTTGAATGCTGAATCTCAAGGTTTCTCACTACATGTGTGAAACCTCAGGATCTCTCTCCATGTGAAGTAAACTACAGAATTTACCTCTAACACCTGGTCTCACCTATCACCTGTTGGATTGTAGTCCTTCCCTGACCCCCCCCACCCTCTTATACTGCCTTCCCTTTCCCTTCTAGTCCTGGTGAAGGATCTTGGCCTGAACTGTTGACTCTTTATTCCCAACCCTGGATGCTGCCTGACTTGCTGTGTTCCCCTCCAGAATTTTGTGCATGTTGCTCAATATTTCCAGCTTCTGTAGAATTTCTTGTGTTTATAATTCACCTCAAAGTGCTTTTGATATCATGATCTTTCCCAAACATTCACCAAGCCCAAGCAGTCTCTCTTTCATGGAGTTTGCTGGAGGACGGTTTGATATAATTCTTTAATATTTAACAAGAATTCGAGTTGTATTCTCTGGAGAATGATAGAATTAGTGACAGTATCTGTGGGCCCAAGCACTAGATTAAATTTTAACATAATAGTTACAGCGCGTTAAACAGGCCATTTGTTCCATCAATTTGAGGCTTGAGTTTATGCTTCAGATGACCCCCCCCCACTACTGCCACCCCCTACTCCTCCCATCGGCAATTTTTCATCTATTCCCATTTACGTGTAGTTTTTCCTTAAGGGGAGTCCTTCAGCCATGTAATCGCCATTCCATTTTGTACAGTCATTTGGAATGCACCTCAAGTAATTAAATATTATGTGAATTTTCTCTAGTGCCTCCAACGTTTTTATAATATGTTAACTAGAGACACTCACTCTGTTCCAAGTTTATCTAACTAAGGTTCTTAATCAAATGGTGTCAGCTGTGCCTCAGTGGGTAGCATTCCTGCCTCTGAATCTGAAAGTTGAGTTGGTCCCTCTCCAAATTACTTCAACACAGAGGTGTCGTCTACCAAATTAAATATTAAACAGCGGCCCTTTCTGCTTTCTTGTGTAAAAGATCCTTTGGTGCATTTTGAAGAGGAGCAGGTAAGTTAGAACCCCTCCCCTAGACTGTCAGTATCAAGAGTTATCCTTCCATAATAATCGCAAGAGAAGCTGGAAATCTTGAGCAATCCACGCGCAGTGCTGGAGAAACTCAGCAAGTCAGCTAGCATTTATGGAGGGAAATAAGCAGTTGATGTTTCAGATTAAGACCCTTCATCAGGACCGATAAGGAAGGGTGAAGAAGCCAAAATTCTTCAAGATGCTTTAAATAAAAAATATCTGGTCATCTGTTTTGAATTTTTTTTAATGATTTTAAGTTCCCTGGCCTTATTTTCACCATGGACGTCCAGTCCCTATATACCTCCATCCCCCACCCAGACGGTCTCAAAGCTCTTCGCTTCTTTTTGGATTTCAGACCAAACCAACTCCCCTCTACCACCACTCTCCTCCGTCTAGCGGAATTAGTTCTTACTCTCAATAATTTCTCCTTTGGCTCCTCCCACTTCCTCCAAACCAAGGGTGTAGCCATGGGCACCTGTATGGGTCCCAGTTATGCCTGCCTTTTTGTTGGCTTTGTGGAACAGTCCATGTTCCAAGTCTATATGGGTATCCATCCCCCTCTTTTCCTTCGCTACATCGACAACTGCATTAGCGCTGCCTCCTGCATGCATGCTGAGCTCGTTGACCTCATTAACTTTGCCTCCAACTTTCACCCTGCCCTCAAATTTACCCGGTCCATTTCCGACACCTCCCTCCGCTTTCTTGATCTTTCTGTCTCCATCTCTGGAGACGGCTTATCTACTGATATCTACTATAAGCCTACAGACTCTCACAGCTACCTGGACTATTCCTCTTCCCACCCTGTCTCTTGCAAAAATGTTATCCCCTTCTCACAATTCGTCCGTCTCTGCCGCATCTGCTCTCAGGATGAGGCTTTTTATTCCAGGACGAAGGAGATGTCTTCCTTTTTTAAACAAAGGGGCTTCTGTTCTTCCACCATCAACTCTGCTCTCAAATGCATCTCTCCCATTTCCCGCACATCTGCCCTCAGCCCATCCGCCCGCCACCCCACTCAGGATAGGGTTCCCCTTGTCCTCACCTACCACCCCACCAGCCTCCAGGTCCAATGTATAATTCTCCGTAACTTCCGCCACCTCCAACGGGATCCCACTACCAAGCACATCTTTCCCTCCCCCCTCTTTCTGCTTTCCGCAGGGATCGCTCCCTACACGACTCCCTTGTCCACTCGTCGTCCCCCCCCACCCCCATCCCTTCCCACCGATCTCCCTCCTGGTACTTATCCTTGTAAGCGGAACAAGTGCTACACCTGCCCTTACACTTCCTCCCTCACCACCATTCAGGGCCCCAGACAATCCTTCCAGGTGAGGCGACACTTCACCTGTGAGTCAGCTGGTGTGGTATACTGTGTCAGGTGCTCCCGGTGTGGCCTTTTATATATTGGTGAGACCCGACGCAGACTGGGAGACCATTTCGCTGAACACCTACGCTCGGTCCGCCAGTAAAAGCAGGATCTCCCAGTGGCCACACATTTTAATTCCCCATCCCATTCCCATTCTGATATGTCTATCCATGGCCTCTACTGTCAAGATGAAGCCACACTCAGGTTGGAGGAACAACACCTTATATACTGGGTGGGTAGCCTCCAACCTGATGGTATGAACATTGATTTCTCTAACTTCTGTTAATGCCCCTCCTCCCCTTCTTACCCATCCCTGACATATTTAGTTGTTTGTTTTTTTTTCTCTCTCTCTGCCCATCACTCTGCCTGTTCTCCATTGCTCTCTGGTGCTCCCCTCCTCCCCCTTTCTTTCTCCCGAGGCCTCCCGTCCCATGATCCTTTCCCTTCTCCAGCTCTGTATCCCTTTTGCCAATCACCTTTCCAGCTCTTAGCTTCATCCTACCCCCTCCAGTCTTCTATCATTTCGCATTTCCCCCTCACCCCACTACTTTCAAATCTCTTACTATCTTTCCTTTCAGTTAGACCTGACGAAGGGTCTCGGCCCGAAACGTCAACAGTGCTTCTCCCTATAGATGCTGCCTGGCCTGCTGTGTTCCACCAGCATTTTGTGTGTCTTGTTTAAATTTCCAGCATCTGCAGATTTCCTTGTGTCTGGTCATCTGTTCATTGCTCTATGTGGGAGTTTACTGTGCACAAATCATGCCTTATTTTATACATCACAGAAGCTACACTTTAAATTTACATCTCCATGCCAACTTCTTTGGCAAGGACTTCCCGGCCCACACTGGTCACCTTCTCCCATCTTCGACTCTCTTCCCATTTTCAAGCCTCCTCCTTTTCCTGGACACACGGCTCTGGTCTTCTACCTGCTCTGGATCTTCTCATTGCCAACTGCCGATGAGATTTTAACACTCCTTCCTCCAATTCTAACCTTCCTCGTTTTTAACCTCCCACTCCCTCCGCACCGATCCGAACCTCACTATCAAACTAAGTGGGCTGCTGTAGTAGTCTGGCGGACTGACCTCTACCTTGCTGAGGGCAGGTGACAACTCTCAGACACCTACTTGTACTTATCCCTCTAAAAGGGCCCCACTGTGGAGCAGCAGGCTGTTGTCTCCCACACCATTGCAGACCTTATTAACTCTGGCGATCTCCCATCCACTGCCACCAACCGCACAGTTCCCTTAACTCGTCCCTCCTGCTTCTACCTCCTACCAAGATCCATAAACCTGCCTGTCCAAGTAGACCCATTGTTTCTGCTTGTTTGTACCCCACCAAACTTATATCTGCATATCTTGATTCTGTTTTATCTCCCCTAGTTCAGTCTCTTCCTACCTACATCCATGACACTTCACACATTCTTGATCTTTTCAATAACTTAAAGTTCCTTGGCCCCGATTGTCTCATTTTCACTATGGATATCCAGTCCCTATACACCTCTATTCCCCATCAGAATGGATTTAAAACTTTTCTGTTTCTTGCTAAACAGACCCAACCAGTTCCTCTCCATCACCATTCTCTCCCATCTGGCAGAACTGGTCCTCACTCAATAATTTCTCCTTCGGCTCCTCCCACTTCCTCCAAGCCAAAGGTGTAGCCATGGGCACTCTCATGGGTCCCAGCTATGCCTGCCTTTTCATTGCCTACCTGGAACAGCCCATGTTCCAAACCTACGGGAATATCGCTCCCCAACTCTTCCTACACTACATCAACAACTGCATTGGTGCTGCTTCCTGCACCCCTGTGGAGCTCGTCAGTTCATCAACTTTCACCCCACTCTCAAATTTACCTGGTCTGTTTCTGACACCTCCCTCCTCTTTCTCGATTTCTCTGTCTCCAGAGTTCATCTACTGGTATCTTTTATAAACCCACTGATTCTCACAGCCACCTGGACCATACCTTTTCCCACCCTGTCACTTGTAGAAATGCCATCCTCAGTTTCTCCATCTCCACATCTACTCTCAGGATCAGGCTTTTCATTCCAGAACTAATGAGATGTCCTCCTCCTTCAAAGAAAGGGGCTTCCCTTCCTCCACCATCAATGCTGCCCTCACCTATGTTCTATTTTGCACATGTCTGCCCTCACACCATCCTCCCGTTGCCATACCAAGGGTAGGCTTCCTCTTTTCTTCACCTACCACCTCACAAGCATCCACGTACAGCACATAATTCTCCGTAACCTCCCACCTCCGAGCACATCTTTCCCTCCCCCCACCCACACTTCTAGCTTTCCACAGGAATTGCCCCCTATGTGACTC
Organism: Hypanus sabinus; assembly: GCF_030144855.1. NCBI lineage: Eukaryota > Metazoa > Chordata > Chondrichthyes > Myliobatiformes > Dasyatidae > Hypanus > Hypanus sabinus. The sequence continues at coordinate 26,033,367 of NC_082713.1, read as the reverse complement.
CCTTGTCTATTCGTCCTTCCCAACTGATCTCTCTCCAGGCACTTACCCTTGCAAGCAGAACAAGTGCCACACCTGCCCCTACATCTCCTCCCTCACTACCATTCAGTGCTTCAAACAGTCCTTCCAGGTGAGGTGGTACTTCCCCTGCGAGTCTGTTGGGGTTATCTACTCCCGGTGTACCCTCCTGTACCTTGGTGAGACCTGATGTAGATTGGGAGTTCAGTTTGCCGAGCACCTACACTCTGCTGGAATAAGTGGGATCTCTCTATCGCCACCATTTGTAATTCCACTTCCCGTTGCCATTCTGACATATCAGTGCGAGCCTGCCTCTACTGCCGCGATGAGTTGGAGGAGTATATTCCATCTGGGTAGCTTCCAACCAGATGGCATGACCTTGAACTTCTAGTAATTGCCCCCCACCTTCACCATCCCCTATTCCTAACTCCTCCTCTTGCTCCTCCTCCTTTGCTTTCTTCCATGGTCTTCTATCCTCTCCTATCAGATTCCCCCTTCTCCAGCCCTTTATTTCTTTAACCTTTCAACTTCCCAGTTCTTTACTTCATCTTCTTCCTCCACCACTCCCAGTTTCATCTATCACATAGAAACACAGAAAACCTACAGCACAATACAGGCCCACAAAGTTGTGCTGAACATGTTCCTACCATAGAAATTACTAGGCTTACCAATAGCCCTCTATTTTACTAAACTCCATGTAGCTATCTAAAAGTCTCTTAAAAGAGACTTTTATCATATCCGTCTCCACCACCGTTGTTGGCAGCCCATTCCACGCACTCACTACTCCCTGAGTAAAAAAAACTTACCCTGACGTCTCCTCTGTACCTACTCCCCAGCACCTTAAACCGGTGTCCTCTTGTGGCAACCATTCCAGCCCTGGGAAAAAGCCTCTGACTATCCACACGATCAATGTCTCTCATCATCTTATACCTCTATCGGGTCACCCCTCATCCTCCATCACTCCAAGGAGAAAAAGCCGAGTTCACTTAGCCTATTCTCATAAGGCATGCTCCCCAATCCAGGCAATATCCTTGTAAATCACCTCTGCATCTTTCCTATGGCTTCCACGTCCTTCCTGTAGTGAGGTGACCAGAACTGAGCACAGTACTCCAAGTGGGGTCTGACCAGGGTCCTATCACCTGCCACCTTGTACTTCTTCCTCCCACCTCCCTACTCTGACGTCTACCCTTCCTTTCTAGTCCTGAAGAAGGGTCTTGGCCCAAAATGTCATTGCTGCGTGGCATGCTGAGTTCCTCCAGCATTTTGTGCGTGTTGTCATTCTGAGACTCTGAAAGGCCTGTATAAATGCAGATGTTTTCCTCAAATCAAATGGCTGATTAAATTTAAGACGAGGTTTGAATTTTGCTAAGAGCAAAGAAAGGCAGTGAAGTTCTTGCTACAGTACATGCAGAACAGAGAGACCTGGGTACATAGATCTTTGAAGGAGGAAGGATTAGTAGGGAAAAAGATCCACTGTTTAAATAAGTGTAAAATACAAAAGCAGGAAGGATATGCATTCTTTAACAAAATAATGGGGGTGGCCCTGGCGATGTGGATGGACTTGATAAGGTGGGATTGTTCTCTTCAGAGAAATTGGAGAAGTGTTTAAAATAAATAATATCTAGATAACGAGAACGGAGAGTAACATGCACAAAATGCCGGAGGAACTCAGCAGCTCAGGTGACATCTATGGAAAGGAATAAAGAGTTTTGAGTGAAGACAGTTCATCAGAATCTCTTGTGTTTATGGAGAGTAACTGATCTCTTTGGCAGGATGAACAAGAACTGGACAAAAATGATTGAAGGAACCAAGCGTGGCATGAGGAATAATACTTGTTGTCCATAAATAATAAACACAAGATTATAGTGGCCATTGGGGTGGTACAAACATATACACTCATTGCAGTACAAAAAAATTCAGTAGGTACTTGAGCGCCATGCATAGCTGTGGAGAAAGAATAGGGGAATGAGATTTACAAGATTATTCTGAGAGAACTGGGATGGGCTCATAGCCCTAGTCCCCTTCTGTTTTGTAATGATTTATGATCATGCAGTCAAGTGCTTTTTAATTGTTGTATGTTTCCCTGTCCTATTGCAATCACCATTGCCCCTATGTTAGTCTGTTCTTGTTTGTTCCAGCTCATTCCCCCTTCATCCAGTGATGCTCTTTGTACTATCTGCAAATGTCATTGAATGCCAAGCTAAATGATGCAACTGCTGGTCTTGAATTGCCAGTTCAAGTATGCACATGCAAAGAACTATGATTCAACAAGCTATTTACAAGATCTCAATTCTGCCCATTTCATCTTCACTTCTGTTCCTGAATACGTTCAAGTGGATGTATATGCAAGAGTCAGGAAGGTGACAGGAGGGAGAGGGGAATGCAAAACGGAGCTTGCATTCAGACGAACCAAATGGCCTACGCCTCTCTCTCCTATTTCCAGTGCACATAGGCTCAATTTCTGCAGTAGTGAATTTGCAAAATACAGTGCAAAAAAATCCTTAACATCGATGAGTATTTTAAAATTAAACATATGGCTGATAGCTCATTCAAACTGCTGAAAAATAGCAGCACTACCCTGTTCCACTGATGATTTTTACTTACCTGTTGTTTGCCTGTTAAACTCTAATGAAAAAGACAATAATATATACACAAAAGTAAATAGAATTGCTCAGGCTTGCAGTAGCTGCCTTTGTTGCACCAGTGTATAAATGTAAATGGACCAGTTCTTGTTGGCTTGGATCTGGTGCTTGGAATCGCCATTCACGTTGATATGGTCTGGGTACGTAGTGACTTGTCTTGCTGACCCAAATGTGAGGGGCATGTCTTGTTGTCTCTCAGTCCTCCGTGTTGTGGTCCCAGTAGTGATTTATGAAGGAAACTCAAATCACCACTGGGAGATTTGATCACTGGCAGAGATCCTACTCTTTCTTTCTGATGGATTTTTAGTAGTTTTTCAGTGTTTCTCAATTTTTAAAACTATGAAAACAAAGTAAGCAATGAAATATTAAATTACTTGGGAAAAAAAAGATAAACACTTAAGACATTAAATTGAACAGATGTTCTTATAACCTTCACCTTGCTTCATAATTGCCATCTAACAATTTCATTAAAATCTGTGGAGTACGAGATTCTGTGCAGCTTCTATGAAACTACTTCCCCAGCAAAGAGAAGTAGGGTTAGTGTTTATGTCACCCTACCATTGAACACTGTCGTAGCTGAACTTCCAATTGCATACCATGCTCCCATCTTCTTGTATCTCTTGACCTATTTGCATTAAGAAGTGTATTGATTTTCTTTGTGAATATACTTAACAACTTGGCTCCCATTGCCTGCTTTGAGGAGGAATTTTACAGTTTCACCTACCTTTGGTGAAGAGCTTTCCCCTGAACTTAGCTCCAATGGCTTTATCCGTATCCTGCAGACGTGAGACCTTGACTCCTGGTTTGGATTCTCAGCTAACTGGGAACATCTTTGTCCCGTCCTGTTAGAATGTTAGCAACACACACAAAATGCTGGAGGAACTCAGCAGGCCAGGAAAAGAGTGAACAGTTGGCATTTTAGACCAAGACCCTTCATCAGGACCCTCCTGTTAGAATGTTGACATCTCCTTTCATTCTTATAAACTCCAGTCAATATAAGTCTAATCAACCTATTCTCTTCAAGTTCTCCCACACCAGGAACTATTCACCTAAGTATTAGTTGCACCCCCTTCTTAGCAAACATATCCTTCCTTGGATAAGGGGACAAAAACTGTTCCAACCTCCGGATGCACAAAGACCCCATACAGCCAAATTATGGCATTTTCACTCTTGTACACAAATTCTTTTCCATGGAAAGCCAATTTATCTTTATAACTGCTTGCTGTACCTCATTGCAAATCCCATTGAACCTTACCTTTCCTGAATCTATCACCATTCAGAATCAGGCTTATTATTACTGCCGTATAATGTAAAATTTGTTGATTTATGGCACAAGATATAAAAATTAATATAAATTACAAAAATAAATTAGTAGCGCAAAAGAGGAATAAAGAGTTACTGTGGATGAGTTCATGAAGTGTTAAAAATCTGATTGGTGGAATGGAGAAAGTTATTGCTATTGAGTGTGTACCTTCAGGTTCTGATACCTCCTCCCTGATGGTAGTAACAAGAAGGCAAGACCCAGATGGTAAGGGTTCTTAATAATGGATGCTGCCTTTTTGAAACACTGCCTCTTGAAGATGTCCTCAATGGTGGGGGAAGTTGTGCCTGTGATGGAGTTGGCTATATCTGCTACTCTCTGCAGTCTCTTTTGATCCTACAACTGGCAATGATGCCACCAGTCAGAGTACCCTGTAGCAATTTGCAAATTTGGAGTCATACAAAGTCTCCTCAAAGTCCTGATGAAGTAGAGCCACTGGCATGCCTTCTTCGTAATTGCATCGATATGTTGGACCAGAGTAGATCCTCTGAGCTCTTGATGCCCAGGAATTTGAAGCTGCTCACCTTATCCACTGTCAACCTCTTAAGGAAGATGAGTCTGTGTTTTCCCGACTTCGCCTTCCTGAAGTCTGTGATTACTTCTTGGGTCATGCTGACTTTTAGTGTGAGGTTGTTACAACACTACTCAGATCTATCTCACTCCAAAGCGCCTCCTTATCACCATCTGATAATGGTATATCTTCTTGTTTTGGGAGTTAGATTGGACAACCCTTATACTAAAATTCTGTATCTTTCATGCATTTATCAACTCACTCAAGTTGTCTAAATCACGTTGGATATTCATTGCAGACTCCTTACAGATCACCCTTCCCTAACCACCCCACCACCCTCAGCTTTATGTCATCCCTCACCTAGATCATCGATGTATATTGTGTGTACTGCAAGCTGAAGCACTGATTTCTGCAGCATTACACTAGACGCTGCCTGCCACTTGAAGAAATACTCATTTTTTCCTTCTCACTGTTTGCTATCAATCAGTTCTTAATCCATGCTAGTACATTACTCCACTACCATGTGCTTCAACTTTCCACACTAACCTATGATGTGGGTCCTTATCAAAAGAAAAGCTTTCCGAAAGTAAAAATACACCACAATCTAAAAAAATTAAAAAGATTGAAGATCAGTTTTATTTGTCACATGCACATCAGTGAAATTCTCAGTTTGTGTCAGTGACCAGACTCTGAATCTGTACTGGAGACCACCTGCAAGTGTTGCCATGCTTCCGGCACCAACATAGCATGCCCACAACTTACTAACCCTAACCTGTACACCTTTGGAATGTGGGATGAAACCCACGTGGACATGGGGAGAATATATGAGCTCCCTACAGATAGTGGCAGGGATTGAACCCCAATCACTGGTGCTGTAAAATGTTCCATTAGTGGCTATGTTACTGTGTTGCCCTCTAAGCTCCAATAGGCAGTAGATGATGCTGAGTTATAAGGAGAGATTGAATCAGCTGGCATTGTTTTCCATGAAACGGAGGAGCAGAGAGGTGACTTAAAGATTTATAAAATCACAAGGGGCCTAGATAAGAGTCACAGTCTCGACCCCTGAACAGGAGAGCCTAAAATTAGAGAGCAAAGGTTTGAGGTGAGAAAAGGAAATTTAAAGGGACATGTTCTTTCCACATTGTGGATATGGAATGAGCTCCCAGAGAAAGGTAGATACAAATATAGTTAAAGTGTTAAAAAAGACATTTAGACAAGTATGTGGATAGGAACATTTTATAAGTAATGGGCTGGATGAAGGCAAATTGGAGAGCTCAGTGAGACACCTTGGTTAGCACAGACAAATTGGGCCACAGGGCCTGGTATAAAACTCTATGACTTTCACACTCATAAACCCATGCCGACTTTGCTCAATTCCATTTTTCTTTTCCAACTAGTCTGAAATTCTGTCTTTAATTTCATTTTTAAACTGTGGTTATATTTGCCCCCTCCAAACTGGAAGAGCTGCTCCAACCATCTGATGCATCTTCTTGTTTCTACTCTGTTTGGCACTGAAATAAAGCTTGAATTTAATTGGATGAACTTGTTGATTTATGCAATTTTTATAGTATTCCACTTGCATGGCCTCAAACCTTTTCTCTCTCACATTGTTCACACCAATATTACCATGAGCTAGGGCTATTCGTCCTGCTCAAGAATAATCTGCAGTTGTTCTGAAGCACCAGGGAGGAAACATAACATCTTGAAGTCTCATTTCTAGTCACAAAACCACTCACCTGCTCCCTTAATAATTGAATCCCCTATGTCCATATCCCTCTTTTCCTTCCCTTTCCATGCTTGGTGTGCGGAATATGGCGTCTGCTACTGTCTTCTCTTGAGAAGTTATCTGCCTCTCAGTATCCAAAGCCTTTTGAAGGGATGGATGTCCATGAGGAATTTCTGCACTACCTGGATTTTTCTTACACTAACCTGTTCTCTTTCTGTCTGTGAATTCTTTATCTGTGGTGTGACCACCTCACTCACCATGCCAGCCTTGCATATATCAATGTGGATTCGTAGTGAATCGACCCACAGCTCCAATTCAGATTTTTTTAATCATATGTACATTGAAACATGCAATAAAATGCATTGTTTTCCTTAATAGCCAACACACCCAAGGATGTGCTGGGGATGGCCTGCAAGTGTCACTACACATTCTGGTGCCATAATGCTTGGCAGAACAACACAGAACACAACAAAATGGAACACAGCAAGCAACAAGCAACCTTTCCTCTCTCCCACCCTCCCTCCTACCCATACACATGGACTGACCTCCAACTCCAGGTCAGCCCTCTGGCTCTCTAGGCTTCAGCTATTGGGCTATAACTTCTGGGCTTCAGATCTTTGATATCACACCACTGCAGAAGGGGCTGAAGTCTTATGTCTCAGTTAACTTTAAATTAGCAGAAGCTAAAAGCCACTAACATTGGAGCATTTTTTCACTCTGAACATTCCTGCCCATAATCTCGAGACCTAGTCTTTACTTTTGCTTAGTTTATCAACCGTAAAGGCATGTTAGAGTAATAGGGATGTAGATCGTGGAAACAGGTCCTTTGACCCAAATCATCCATACTAATCCCATTCACCGATCGAATCTCATCCCATTTGTCTGTATTTGGAAATACTCAACTAGTTCCACTTACCAATTAGCTGAACACCCCCCCCCCCCCACCGAGGTGGTAAACTCTTGCAGTTAGATCATCCCCAACCTTAAGCCTCACATTCAACTTTTGCCCTGCAAAGTGTGGTTAGTCTCATCAAGATGGAGCTTGATGGCTAGTAGAGTGTGATGAGCTTGTGGACAGATTGGGCACCACTGTTTTTTAATAGGTGTGCAACTTAAGGTTTAGTTACTTACTGTGCCTATAAAAGTACAGTATTCACCCCTCTTGGAATTTTCATGTTTTATTGTTTTACAACATTGAATCACAGTGGATTGAATTTGGCTTTTTTGACACTGATCAGCAGAAAAAGACGCTTTTGTGTCAAAGTGAAAACAGATCTCTACAAGGTGATCTACACTAGTCAACAATAATGCACAAAATAATTGATTGCATATTTATTCACCCCCCCCCCCTTAATATGACACACCAAATCATCACTGGTTCAGCCAAGAAGTCGCATAATTAATTAAGTGGAGATTTGTTTTTGGAGACCTGTGCACAGTCAAAGAGTTTCAATTGATTGTAGTTAAAATGCCCCCCTATCTGGAAGGTTCAACTGCTGGGGAGTCAGTATCCCGGCAAAAACTACAGTATGAAGACAAAAAGAACACTCCAAGCAACTCTGCAAAAAATGTTATTGAAAAGCACAAGTCAGGAGATAGATACAAGAAAAGTTTCAAGTCACTGAATATTCCTTGGAGTACAGTTAAGTCATTCATCAAGAAATGGAAATAATACGGCACAGCTGTAAATCTGCCTAGAGCAGGCCGTCCTCAAAAGCTGAGTGACTGTGCAAGAAGGGGACTAGTGAGGGAGGCCATCAAGAGACCAATGACAACTCTGGAGGAGTTACAAGCCTTCAGTGGCTGAGATGGGAGAGACTGTGCATACAACCACTGTTGCCCAGTTGCTTCACCAGTCACAGCTTTATGGGAAAATGCAAAGCCACTGTTGAAATAAACTCACATGAAATCTCAATCTCCCAGAAGGCATGTGGGAGTGAACAAATTTCATGACACACGCCGCTGATAATAAACCTGATTCTGATTCTGAAGTCAGCTGGAAGAAGGTTCAATGGTCTGATGAAATCAAAATAAAGCTTTTTGGCCATCAGACTACACACTATGTTTGGCGTAACTGAAAGACAGCACATAAGCAAAAACACACCGTCCTTACTGTGAAGCACGGTGGTGTCTGCTTCGTGCTGTGGCGATGTTTCACTGCAGCAGGCCCTGGAAGGCTTGTGAAGGAAAAGAGTAAAGTGAATTTAGCAAAATACAGGGGAATCCTGGAGGAAAACTTGATGCAGTTAGCAAGAGAACTGTGACTTGGGAGAAGATCTGTTTTCCAGCAAGTCAATGGCTCCAAGCTTAAAGCCAAGCCTACCCAGGAATGGCTTAAAAACAACAAAGTTAATATCTTGGAATGGCCAAGTCAGAGTCTGGACCTCAGTCCAATTGAGAATTTGTGGTTGGACTTGAAAAGGGGTGTTCACTCATGATCCCCATTGAATCTGACAGAGCTTGAGCAGTTTTGTAAAGAATGGGAAAAAATCGCAGTGTCCAGACCTGCAAAGCTGATAGAGACCTATCCACAGAGACTCCAGACTGTAATTGCTGCCAAAGGTGCATCTACTAAATACTGACTTGAAGGGGGTGAATACTTACGCAATTATTTTGCACTTAGTAATTGTAATAAATTTAGCCCAATTTGTAGCAATTTGTTTTTACTTTGACTCAGAAGTCTTTTCTGTTGATCAGCATTAAAAAGCCAAATTAAATCCATTGTCAGTTAATGTTGTAAAACAATAAAACATGAGAACTTCCAAGAGGGGTGAATAATTTTTATGGTTATCCTGAGCATACTGTGCATGTAAATTGTAAATGTCTGGTTCTGTTTAGAATTGCTGATGTATACCTTGATTTGCATTGCTCCAGGCTGATCAATAATATGTTCTCTTTACAAGTAAATAACAACACTGTCTTTAGGCGTGCAATGTCTTGTAATGAATTCAGTAGCATTTTTGATTTTATTCAGATATATTCAATTTGAAGAGCTTATGTCCAGCTAGTTACAAAATGAAACATGGGAGTTGAGATATGTAGTCTTTACATTCCTGATGTTACAAATAGTCTGAAATCTAATGAAAGGTCACTGACCAGAAATATTAACTCATTTTCACCCTGCTACACCTAGTCAGAATCTGCATAATTTTGCTGTTGCACTAAATTATTGAGATTGGTTAAAATAAAATAATGGAATACTTTTAAAAATAAGAGCCACGATTTTGTACGCAATACATTTTGAAGTTGAAACTTTTTACAGGATTGAAGTGGTTCATTTGAGAGGAAAGTTTTCAATTTTAACTAAGTATTTTGCATTACAGTGAGATGTGTAACATTTAACTTGTAGCTCCTGGTAAGCTGATTGTGGTGTTGGAAAAGTATCATTTAGTGAAAAATAAATTTCAAAACTTTTATTTACTAACTTGTAATGATTGTATGTTACTGTTAGTTTGAGTCGACGATAAGAAAACCACGTTTCCTTTTTAAGAGCATTGCGTGCGTTTCCCTTTTAAGAACACCTTGCTTCGTTATGAGCATGTGCAGAAAATTGAATGCAGTGAAGAAACCGAATAGTAGACTCCATTTTGCACATCTCGGATGTATTTATTTCTTTAGTGCAGGAGCTAACCCATCAGAATTTGTACCGACCTAAAGTGCGTGAATGAAATTGTTACATAATGGTGATTATGAGTTTATATATTCATCTAGCTTTTGTTTCATCTCCCCCCTTTATTATATACGCAATGCACTGAATGCCCCTTCGACACAAGTATTTTTCAACTCTGTTCCTCAACAGCCCTGTGCAATGTCCATATATCCTGAAGGCAAAAATACAGATACCACAACAAAATGGTTTGGTTTGATCGTTGAAGAGTATGTCCTACAAAGCATCGGCAAGCTAGCCTGGTTAGTGAGCTGCATCGGAACTGCGTAATTACAGATAAGGGTTGCAGTCTATGTACTGTTTTCAAGTGCTTAAAGAGCCATTTTAATCTAACCTGTTAGGTGTGAAAAAAACCCCGATACAAACAAAACAACAGCCAATCCAATTAAATTAATTTCTTGCTGGGCGGCTGAAGTTAAAAATGCCCCCTCACTGTTTCTCACATCAAATTATTAGTCACTGTAAAATTAATACCGCTAACTAGCCATTAGTTCATCTGAACAAATCTGTTTTTCTGTTATGTATCTAAATGTGTACGAGACATCTTTTTTTTTGAAGTGTCCCAGTTATTTTCCACTGTACTGAAAACACTGTGTGCAAAGCCTTTGTAGTAAAAGGAGTTTAAAAGACACATTTACTAACATTTCCTTATCAAGTTCAAGTTTAATTGTCATTCAACCATTAGCATGAATACAGCCAAAGGAAACAGCATTGCACCAGGGTCAAGATGCCAAACACAATGCCAACAGTTGCACACAGCACATATAAATAGCGGTAAACACAGTCACACAAAAAAAAATATTGTTCAAGTTTCTGAGTGTCATGTCCTGTAGATTGATGGTACATGATGTTGTCGACAAGAACAAGCCCACAGCAATCTGCAGATGAATGCAGACCACTGAGCGAACACTGGAGGGCAGCACCAACAAAAAGGGACAGGCTCCAGTCCAGGATGGACATCGTGCCATGCTGCCTCTGGCATCTCAGCTCCTGGGCACCTGGAAAAGACAACTCTGTGGCACGAGGCCTAGTTTGTGCCACAACCAAAGCCAAGCAGCTCCTCCGCCATCGGTCTCGCCATTAAACCAGATTTTATATTACCCATGTCCAACAGTGTCTTGCAATCACAAGAAGAAGGTCCAAGTCTCGCTGTTAGGCTGCACACTACCTTCGTACGCTAATTTCTATGCCTTTCTGTAGCAGGTAGTAACACGGTCTGCACCAAGTTCAGCTCTTCTGCTAATGAGCAACTCTCTGATGGGGAAGACCTACAAACTTGAAGTTTTTAATGTCCAGCAGTGTCCTACGATAGTAAAAAAAAGCTATTTAAAAATGATAATAGCACCTTTGGTTTGACCTGGAGAGGTTACTGTCTTCACCCCACCATCTTACTAGAAAATATGATCAATGGCTAGGATCATATTTATAATAGAAACTACTTATAAATGTGTGTGTGGCGGGTGGCCAAGTGGTTAAGGCGTTGGACTAGCGATCTGAAGGTCGTGAGTTCGAGCCCCAGCTGAAGCAGCGTGTTGTGTCCTTGAGCAAGGCACTTACTCACACATTGCTCCAGTCCACCCAGCTGAAAATGGGTACCGGCAAAATGCTGAGGGTTAAACTTGCGATAGACTGGCATCCTATTCTGGGGGGGGGGGGGGGGTCTCGTACTCTCAGTTGCTTCACGCCACAGAAACTGGCATAAGCACCGCTCTGATGAGCCTATGAGGCTCAGGACAGACTCTAACTAACTTATAAATATAAATTCATAATTACAGATTCATGTGGAGGTGGCATAGTGGTGCTGTTCTTGTGTCTGACCTCCAGAGAAATTGTGTTCCAATTAGTTATATTTCCTCATAAGATGTCAAAAATCTTGCTATTTATTTTGAGGTATTAATATTGTATAAATATATGCAGGTGAAGACCCAGTTTCATCTATGAGCCTTAATAAAGTGACCACTAAGTGTATCTGCTGCTGTAGCCGATCTAATTCAAGACATGTTGCTTAATCAGAGCTGCCCTTCTGCACACCACTGCTGTAATGCATGGTTATTTGAGTTGCAGTTGGCTTCCTATAAGCTTGAATTAGTTTGACCATTCTCCTCTGACCTCTGTCAATAAAAGGTGTTTTCATCCACAGAACTGTTGCTCACTGAATGTTTTTTGATTTTTCGCATCATTCTCTGTTAACTCAAGAGATTATCGTCTGTGACTATCCGAGGAGATCAGCAGTTTCTGAGATAAGTCAAACCACCCTATCTGACACCAACACCAATTCCATGGTCAAAGTAACTTAGATCACATTTCCTCTCCATGCTGATATTTGGTCTAAACAACAACTGAACCTCTTGACCATGTCTGCGTGCTTTTATGCATTGAGTTGCTGCCTCATGATTGGCTGATTAGATATTTGCTTTAAGGATCAGGTGTACCTAATGAAGTGACCACTGAGTGTAACATCTCTGTAACATCACCCAAAGACAATAGTTGATCCTGACTTTTCCTTTCATTTATTTTTGGACTCTGGGCATCACTTGCAAAACCAGTGTTTATTGCTCTGGGGAAGTTTCTGATGAGCTGTGGCTGTAAGCTCGCAGAGGTGGTGGTACTTCTGGTGTGCTGGGTAAGGAGTCCCAGAGCAATAGACCTAATGATGATGAAAGGACTTCCAGGTCAGTGAAAATAATAAAAAAACAATAGCAGATATTGGATATATATATAATGCCCAAAACACACAGCAGGTCAGACAACACCTGTGGGTAGAGCAACATAATCAAAAGATTTACATAGAACATAACCAGTACAGCACAGGAACAAGCCCTTTGTCCCACAATGTTGTACTGAACCAGCTAAAAAGCAAATTAAAACCCAAACATTAATCCCTCCTACCCACACAATGTTCATATCCCTCCATCTTCCTCACATTCACGTGCCTATCTAAATTAAAAGCCTCTAATGTATTTGCCTCTACCACCACACCAGGTGGTGCATTCCAGCTATCTACCACTCTCTGAGAAAACAACTTACCCCTTACATCCCCTTTGAACCTACGTCATCTCACTTTCAATTCATGCCCTCTGGTAATTGGTATTTCAACCCTGGGAAACAGATATTCCCTGTCTGCCTGTGCCTCTCAATCTTATCAGATTAGATTTCTCATAATCTTTCTATCAGATCTCCCCTCAGCCTCTGCCACTCCAAAGAAAACAACACAAGTTTACCAGCCTCTCAATGTAGCACATGCCCTCTAAGCCAGGCAGCATCCTGGTAAACCTCTTCTACACCCTCTCTAAAGCCTCAACATCTTTCCTATAGTGAGGTGACCAGAACTGTATGCAATACTCCAGAGTTTTATAAAGTCCCAACATAACCTCCTGACTTAATTAGTCAAGGACTCATTGCCTTGACTAACGAAAGCAAGCAATCCATAAGCTTTCTTAACCATACTATCAACCTGTGTAGATGCTTTCAAGGACCATAGACCATAAGACATAGGAGCAGAATTAAGCCATTCAGCCCTTTGAATCTGCTCCACCATTCCATCATTGCAGATCCCAGATCCCACTCAACCCCATACACCTGCCTTCTCGCCATATTCTGTAATGTCCTGACCAATCAGGAAACTTAATAAGTTCTGCCCCATCTAAACCCCTTGCACTAAGAAATTTCAAGTTTATAATTAGGGAAGTTGAAATCCCCCATGACAACAATCCCATTATTTTTGCACATTTCCTTAATCTGATTACATATGTTCCTCAATGGGGGGATGAGGGTTCAGTAGATAGAACATAGAACAATACAGCACAGGAATAGGCCCTTTGGTTCTCAATGTTGTACCAAAACAGCCAAAAGGTAAATCAAAAACACGCAAACACTAATCCCTCTTACCTACACAATGTCCACATCCCTCCATCTTCCTCACATCCATGTCCCTCTCTAAGTGTCTCTAGGTGAGGGATTCTTTATTGGAAATGAAGAGGAGACTGAAGAACTTTGTGAACCTGCAAGGAGGGAGAATGTCTCTGGTTGGGTAAATCTGGGGTGAGCATGGTGCTTAGTTGTAAACAGTTTATCAGATAATGAGTAGGGGTGTTTCCAGCATTTTCTCTTTTTGCTTTTATATTTGTTAAAAGGGAATCTGGAGATCACTAAGTCTTGTAGCGTTAAACTGGCCCTCCAGCTGAGCAACACACCATCTGTCAAGCAGTATTCACGCTAAGCCTGCATTGATCCCATTGTATTCTGTTTATGTTCCCCCAGGATCTACTACTAACCAACACACCCAGGGCACTTTACAGTGGCCACTCAACCTACCAAGTCACAAGTCTTTGGGCTCTGGATGGAATCTGGAGCACTCAGAAGAAACCTGAGCAGCTGCAAGTTGAATTGCACTGGAGGTCAGGATTTAACCTGGGTCACTATAGCTGTCAAGCAGAAAAATCTACGAGTTTAGCCACTGTGCTACCTAGATGGTAGCGCTCTCACCTGCTACTGCACCTGTACTTGGCAATGGAGGTCACAAGCTTGGGTCAGAACAGCCTGGGCAACTAATTACACTGCATTTTGTAGATGATGGCGGAATGGGATAGCAATCAAGCAGATTGCTTTATCCTGAACAAATTTCATGACACATGCCGGTGATAATAAACCTGAATCTGATTCTGAATGGGGTTGAGTATTGTTGATGTTGCACTCATCCAGGCATAAAAGAGGATATTGCAGTACACTCTTGACTTGTGCATTTTCAATGGTGCAAAGGTGTCAGGATACTTGTCACAGAATACTCCAGCTCCAGCCTTAAATTATACTATAGTGATAATATTTCTGTGGCAAACCCATTCCAGTATTTAGTTGATAGGGATCCTGAAGATGAGATACTTTGCATGGTAGTGCCATTGAATGTTGAAGGCAAGAGATTAACACTCTTTTGTTCTAACTGGTTACTTCCTGACATCTGTGGCACAATTAATCCTTACTATTTGTCAGTCTATAATATTGCTTAGGTGTTGCTGCAAGCAGGCAAGGAAGGACCCTTTCATTTGCTGAGAGGCTGACTGTCTGCAATGACTCCTGATTCTAATGGAAGGCAAACAGCTGAACATGGTTGGACTACAATTGACAGGAGGATGTAATTTCACTGTGACAGGTGTATTCCATGAAGGCTGTAATAAATGGTGGAAGCTGCAGTTTATAATGAAATATTGCCAGGTGTATCTCTATATACGTAGAGATATACTGTGACGAAGTGACAAAGTTTATTTCAGCAGTGGGAATGGCGGGGGGGGGGCATGGATCTGTAGAAGTTAGAAAAAGAAAACATTTTTTATTAAACTATATTGTGACTGTAAGCTGCTCTCTAGTTATAATGGCAGATGAATATTAATGTAAATTGTAAGTAGTTGAGCCCCAGTCCTGATCCCTGAGCCACATGCAAGTTTCATTTTATCAACTTGATAATAACTGCTCTGTCTTTATTCTTCCAATCTGTTAATCAATTCCCTAGCCATTTTAATAGCACACTACCCCCTGACCCTTTCCTTGTACCATTTTTCATGTGATATTGTACAGAATGCCTTTGGAAATCCAAATGCTGGTTTCTCACTGGGGAGTTCTGTTCTGAGCTGTTTTCTTTGTAGGTCGGAAATGTCCATTTTCTATAATAACCTAAATCTCACCTTTGTTCTGCTTATTCTTGCTGTAATTCATTCATTTCACTGAATATTCAATCTCACATGACCTATCATTAAGCCAATGGATATACTATACCCAGTCATTAGTCATTTGTTCATCATGTGCCGTGTTGTATGACATGGGCGATCATGGTCTTTCCGTGACCATGATTGTTCTTGGCAAATCTCTCTACGGAAATGGTTTGCCGTTGTCTTCTTCTGGGCAGTGTCTTTACAAGACGAGTGACCCCAACCATTATCAATACTCTTCAGAGATTGTCTGCCTGGCCTCGGTGGTCGCCTAACCAGGACTTGTGAGATGGACCAGCTGTTGATAAGACCAGCCAGCACCTGCTCCTACGGCTTCGTGTGACTCTGATCGGGGGTGATGCAGGTGCAACACCTTACCCAAAGGTGACCTGCAGGCTAGTGAAGGGAAGGAAAGCGTTACCTTCCCTTTGGTAGAGCCATATCTCCACGCCCCCCACCCACCAGTCATTAATAAATAGCACAAAACATTATTCTGCACAGTAATTATGAGGCATGTTAGCGTAATGCTTTATAGTGCCAGCCACTGTCTGTAAAGAGTTTGTACGTACTCCCAATGACCGCATGCATTTCCTTTGGGTGCTCTCATTTCCTCTCACATGCCAAAGGTGTGCGGGTTAGTGTTGGTAAGTTGAGGACACAAGATAGCGCTGGAACAATAATGACACACACAACACATTTCACTGAATGCTTCAATGTTTCAATGTACATGTGACAAATAAAGCTCACCTTCAATCTTTATTACTTTCTTGAAAGAAACTTTAAAATGTATTGGACAATTTGCATCAATCAGATTTCAATAAGTCAGGCGATCTGTAACCCAGGGAATCCTAAACGTTGTATCTGTACTGCGGCTCCTTGATGAATAAATTATCAAATGATTTAAGGACCAGTATCTCTTGGACTTAATCGCTAGTTTTTCAAAAGAGGTAGCTGCAGAGATAGTGAATGCATTGATCGCCATTAACATTGACTTTGTACATTGTTCCTTATCTTGGTCCCCTTTGCTGCTCCAGTATCACTGCCTTCTGTTCTCCCTGTATTTGTTTCACATTTTGTTTATTAAACAGATTAAACATCACCTGAACCTCCACAGTTTTAAGTTTGAAGTCTGATCAGCAGTTCTGGTTATTCAATTTGCCAGGACACTAATCAGTCCACTTCCAAAGAAGCCCATTTCAATGGAGGCAGTTTCTCATTTGCCAGTGCCATTTATCTCAAAGAAAGTTATGGTATCATAGTAACAGGTCCTTTAGCCACCATATACATACTGACCAACGAGTTCCAATCCTGGGTCAGTGATCTTCCGTACCTTGGTGGCCCAAGTGCTCAACCAGGTATTTCTTAAGTGCTATGAGAGTCCCCAGCAGGGCTACCACTCCCTCAGCCACAGTCCGCTGAGAGACTACACACCCTGAGGTAAAGTCCCCAGAGAGGCAAATACTCGCTTGCCGCTAAGGTTGCAGGGCACTGCTCTGATCTCCAACTAGCACCTGCTGCCCCTGCAATAAATCACCCGTCCTGCCAACCTTTATGAAATGTTGACTTGTGTTCATTAGGTTCAGGATGCGGTTCAGTTGACATTTGGAGCTTTATATGAAAATTTTAAAAAAATCGCGGACATTGGGAATCTGAAATAAATACAGAAAATGCTGGAAAGAGTGTTTCCAGCATTTTTATTTTTTTTGTTTTTTATTTCTAGATTTTTATAGTCTATTAGTTTTTCTACTAAAAGTTAATTTATTATGTCTGCCCTTAGACTATTGAAAGCTTTTCTTTTAAAAATATGAAGCTACTCATTAAGTGATAGAAAATGATTTAAATACTTGCAGTCTGAAGGAAGAAAGAATCACTACCAGCGCTGCTGACAGCCGGCAGCTCCTCCTTCCCCCTTCACCTGAATTCCCACGCTGATTTTCGCTTTCTGTCTCAGCCGCTCCCTGAAAGTTGCAATCACTCTCTCATTAATTTGTCCTGAATTTTACTGAAGAAAGTACTGCATATAGTTTTAATTTTAGGGAAGCTTTTATTATGTCGGGAGCTCGCAGCAGGAGCACCAGCATCTGGCTTTGCAGGAACAGGTGCTGCATGCTTTTTTATCAGCCGGCAATCAAAACCATCAACAATAATGGGTTATAAACATAACATTGTATCTGCTTTGGTGGATGTGTTTTACATGGTAGAGGAACTGCCGCTATAAATAGAGCAGTGTAATAATTTTTGATGAAGTGATTAT
Source organism: Hypanus sabinus (assembly GCF_030144855.1). Taxonomy (NCBI): domain Eukaryota; kingdom Metazoa; phylum Chordata; class Chondrichthyes; order Myliobatiformes; family Dasyatidae; genus Hypanus; species Hypanus sabinus. The sequence goes on along the minus strand of NC_082713.1, from coordinate 26,015,532 downwards.
GGCATCAATCAGGGCTGATAATTGACTTAATTCTTACTTTGTAATATGATATGGATTAAACCTTCCCATGCTATTATGTTGAATGTTTGTAATTACATTGCAAGCACCTATATTATTCAGCTTCCCGATCTCTTACGAATTCATCTTAAAGCAAGAAAATGTTCTTAAGGACGGTTGCAGAGATTTCTAATTTGTGGACTGTCTGCTGCTACCCTTTTCTAAATGGAATTAGTGTTTAAATGTTTGCAAATGAAGATAGAATTTGGATGATTTTATAGTGCAGGCTCTGAGATTTGAGGAGACTTGTCTGCACGCTGTGACCTTTAGCCTCGCTTTCAAACAGCCTCTTGTCTTTGTTCAGAGGGAAAAAACAGCTGAAACTGTTGCCTCTGCAAGTTTCTCCAGCTTTGGTAAAAAAAAAAGGCAGCAGCATACCATCGAGGTGCCTTGTTCACAGGTGTTTTCCTGGAATGAGTGCAAAAGCAACCTGGGAAAATTTGGCACAAGTCTCCTCTCTGACAGTTCCCTTTCTCCCTGTGGAGAAGCACCTGGCTCTTTTGGATGCCAGCCTGCCAGCGAGGTTGATATCAGTAACTCGCCATATGGAGACTTACAGTTATATAGTAGCAATGTATAATGTAGTGCACTGCGTCTCTGACGTGTTTGTCACTGACGCTTTAGCACTGCTATTGTTAGATCCTATACAGCCTCTGAAGTTAGCGGCTGCTTCTGTATTCTGTTCGATTCGAAATTGTGCAGTGACTATGAGGAGACCACAGAGGGACAGAGATAGGATAAGTGAGTGGACAAAGGGGGTGCAATGCTATTACGGTGGCAGTGACCTGGGTTCAATTCCGCTGCTGTCCGTCAGGAGTTTGTACGATCTTCCTGTGGTCACGTGGGTTTCTTCCGGCTGCTCGGGTTTCCTCCCACATTCCGAAGACGTACAGGTTAATTGGTGACTTTGGTGTTGTTGAGCAGTGTGGGCTCATTGAGCCAGAAGGGCCTGTAACCGTGCCTTGACCAGCAGCCAATCTGGATATTGGAAGTTTTGAGAAGAGGGGACTACAGTCAGGTCCACTGCCCGAGGATAAGAGGCAGCAGCGGGTCGGTACCACCACACAAGAGCTTTGACCAGCGACCAATCGGTGTTGGTGATTGATTAGCGAGAGCAAATTAAAGGAAGGCAGAGGCATCGTCTGAGTGGACAGAGAGTGGTGATCTTAAGGCTTGAGGTGTTCTAGTCTTCAGTGAAGAGAGGCTTCAGTCAGAGAAAGCAGAGGAAAGAAAAACTCAAGGTTACGTTTTTTTCTCTTTCCCTTCTTTATATCTGCTCAGCTCAGAGAGTGGAGATGCCAGACAGGATAGTGGAATGCTCCTCTTGCAGGATACGGGAAGGCAGGGAGACCTCCTCCAGTGACCCTGACGACTACAACTGTGAGGAGTGCATCCAGCTACAGCTTCTAACAATCCGTGTTAAGGAGCTGGAGCTGGATGAACTCCGGATCATTTGGGGAGCTGATAGGACACATGGAGAGGCATTTACACCCAAGGGGCAGGACACAGGAGAATGGGTGACAGTCAGGAAGGGTTAAGGTGCCAGTGCAAAGTACCCTGTGGCCATCCCCCTCAACAACAGGTTTATCGCTTTGGATACTGACGAGGGGTGGGGGGGGGGGGGGGGAGAATGACCCAACCGGAAAGCCACAGTGGTCAAGTCTCTGGCACTGAGTTTGCCTCTGTGACTCAGAAGGGATGGAGGAAGGAGAGGCATGCTCTTAGAGGAATGGACAGGGGTTTCTCTGGGCAAGAACAAGATTCCTGGGTAGTATGTCGACTCCAGGGTGCAGGCTGAAGGGAACCAGAGTGCCAGAACAGTTGGTGGAGAGGTTGTGGAAACAGATATTGGTAAGACCTTAGGTAAAGTTAGGAATCAAAAGGTTTGACAAGTGTCATGAGCAACGTATATTTCAATACAAGAAGAATCATTGGAAAGGTGGATAATAATGCTGAAGATGAGATAGTTGGTTTACAAACAGAGGCGATGTGTAGTGAGGAGAGGCTGTTGATTACAGTCAACAGGATTAGTTGCAATGTAAAAAATGGACAAAGCTGAAAATGACTGAAGGTGTTATATTTGAATGCACGCAGTGTATGGAATAAGGTAGATGAACTTGCAGCACAGTTGCAGATTGGCAGGTACGATGTTACAGGCATCACTGAATCATGGCCGAAAGAAGATTATAGCTGGGACCTTAATGTCCAAATATACACATTGTATCAGAAGGACAGAGGGGGCGGCGTTGCTCTGTTGGTGAAAAGTGAAAACAAATCATTAGAAAGAGGTGACATAGCGTTGGAAGGTTTTGAATCATAGAGCTAAGGAACTGCAAGAGTTAAAAGACCCTGATGGGAGCGGTATACCAATCCCCGAACAGCAGTAGGGATGTGGCCTACAAATTACAACAGGAGATAAAAAATGCACATCAAAAGGGCAATGTTACAATAGTTCATGATGACTTCAATATGCAGGTAGATTGGGAAAATCAGGTTGGTGCTGGATTGCAGGAGGGACAACTTCTTGAGTGCCTAGAAGATGGCTTTTTAGAGCAGCTCAGGGTTGATTCTGGATTGGTTGTTGTGCAAAGAACCAGAATTGATTAGAGAGCTTTAGGTAAAAGAACCCTTAGGGACAAGTGAGTAAAGGAAATTGCAGAGACATGAGAGAGGAGTTGCCCGGAATTAATTGGAAAAGAACACTGGCAGGGATGACGGCAGAGCAGCAATGGCTGGAATTTCTGGAAGCAATTTGGAAGGCACAGGACATATATTTCCCAAAGAGGAACAAGTATTCTAAAGATGACACAACCTTGGCAAACAAGAGGAGTCAAAGCTAAAGAGAAGGCTTATAATAGGGCAAAAAATAATAGGAAGTTATAGGATTGGGAAGCTCTTAAAAACCAACAGAAGGCAACTAAAAAGTCATTATAAAGGTGAAGATAGAATTCAAAAGTAAACCAGCCAATAATATTAAAGAGGATACCAAAGTTTCTTCAGATACATAAAGTGTAAAAGAGAGGCGAGAGTAGATATTCAACAGCTGGAACACAATGCTGGAGACCTCGTTGAAACCTATCGTATAGTGAAAGGCCTTGATAGAGTAGATGTAGAGAGGATGTCTCCATTGGCGGAAGAGTCAAAGACCAGAGGGCTCAGAATAGAGGGGTGTCCTTTCAGAATGGAGATGCAGAGCAATGTCTTTACCCAGAGAGTGGTGAATCTTTTGAATTGTTTGTCACCGGCAGCTGTGGAGACCAAGTCATTATGTATATTTAAGGCAGAGGTTGATAGATTCTTGATTAGTCAGGGCATGAAAGGTATCGGGGAGAAGGCAGAAGATTGGGGCTGAGAGGTAAAATGGATCAGCCATGATGAAATGGTGGAGAAGACTCAATGGGTCAAATGGCCTATTTCATCTCCAAATCTTGTGGTTTTATGGTATCACTAAATCTAAAATCTAAATGCGGTATTGTACATTTTTGCAGGAAAGATAAGGAAGCATGTTATCTAAGCAATGATAGATTATACAGCACTTAGGTGTAGAAGGTATCAGGGTATCCTGCTTCATGATTTGCAAAGGGCTTTTAGAAATTTAAATTGGAAATCTTGTGTTCCCTACTATTCATACATGTAGAACCTTAATTAGGAAAGCAAGCACTGTAAGGATAGAGATTAGCAATGATCTTTTTTTGTCAGCGTATGTTAAAACATACAGTGAAATGCATCATTTTTGTTAACAACCAACACGGTCCAAGACTGTGCTGAGAGCAGCCTGCACGTGTCACCATGCTTCCGAGGCCAACACAGCACACCCACAACTTTCTAACTCTAACCTGTATGTCTTTGGAATGTGGGAGGAAGCTGGAGCACCCGGAGGAGTGTTGGTGTTTATTGCTCAAGAAATTGAATACAAAAGTAATGAGGTTATTCTTCAGTTACTGTGCATGGGTCACTGGTGAAACCACATCTGGAGCTCCACATACAGAATTGGTCCTTTTATTGAAGGGGAAGATGCTAATACAGAGGAAACAATTCAGAGAAAGGTTACCAGGTTAATACCTGGAATGGGGACTGGTATGGCTGCCTTACCAGGAAAGGTTGCATAGGGTAGGATTGTTCTCATAGAGTCTAGAAGAGTGAGCAGCAACTTAATTGAAACTTCTAAGGTGCTGAGGGGTGGAAGTGGAGAGGATGTTTCTTTAAATGCGAGAATCCAGAATTAGGAGTCAATGTTTAAAAATAAGTTGCTGTCCATTTAAGACAGATGAGGTTCTCTCCCTCTCCCTCTCTCCGTACCCCCTCCCCCCTGGGCTTTTGAAACTCTGTTCCTCAAGGGGTGGTGAAAGTGATCTTTGAATATTTTTAAATCATACTTAAATTCTGATTTTAAAAAGAGGTTGAAGGATTGCTGTGGGTAGATGAGCTCAAGTTGTATTCAGATCGGCCGTGATTTTATTAAAGGGTGGAACAAGTTTGAGGAGCTGAGTGTTTACCTCTTGGTCCTAATTCACATGTTTTTATGTAACTACCAGCCACACACTATGAGCAGAAAAAATATATTGTTTCTCTGCACAATTAAATAATTACAATTAATGTACTGCTTTCTCTCTGTAAAACGGTTTGTGGGTTTGAGCTTCATTAGTATTGGAATCAGATAATGAGAGAGGCGACCGCATGCCCATGTCGTTTGTTCATTTTGCCAGAGCAGGTTCCCAAATTTTGATCGCAGGCTAATGGATCGTTGTATCGTGATGGTACCATCCTAACTTTACAAGCATCATTAATGCTCACAGTTGAGCTGCTTTGTGAGAAGCCTTTCTATTTACATGGCGTCCTCCAGCCACTAGAGGGAGCTGGTAATATAATATCATCTCTTTGAAGCAACTTCTTCACTTAAACATACATCAGGAGAACTGTGCTCCACTATCACTATATGTACGACATGCAAGTCTGATTTGAATTGAGTAGCTACTGGCACTGTTCAGAGATAAACTATGGTGCCATATTGTTCCTGTTTCAATAGCACCCCCTTAGATTGGCTCCTTTGGTATTGAGCGAATTTATCTGAATGAACCATTCAGAGCTGCCCCTTTGATACAATGAGCCAAAAGTGATGCCTAGCATAACAATGGGCAGTATACCTCAGTGGTGTTCATGTCCACAATAGTCTATAGTTGCCTTCAATATGAACTAAATTGTATAGACATAAGTGACTGCAAATGCTGTAATATGGAGCAAAAAAAGATCAAATGTTACAGGAATTTATTGGGTTAGCCAGTATCTGTGGAAGCAAGAAGGATGGTCAATGTTTGGGATCAAAACCCTGCAGTCGAGTGTTCTGATGTAGGGACCCGACCTGAAACATAGACCATGGATGCAGTCTGACCCCAAGTTCATCCAGCAAGTTTAGAAGGCAAAATTGTTAGTTTCCTTGCCACCATTGAGCCCACTCCTCATTTTAAAAGCTGGAATTGTAGGTGAGATCTTAAGATAAGTTTAGTAGTTGTAATGGCAGTGATACTCCCTCCCCATACTCAGTACAGAATAACTATCTACCTGGGCTCACAGGTACAAAATGATCACTTGAATGTCTCTGAGGGCTCACAGTCTCAACTAGCAGCCTCTATTAATGCAAATAAAAAGGAATATAGACTGATAAATTAGGCCAAGGAAATCACTATATAACATCTGTGGAGATTCATTTTAAAGTAACTTAAAATTTGTGACAGTTTTTCATTAGCCAGAAGTGACTCTATCAGGAGTGCAGGGTCTTTTCCAATATGATGTGCGCTTTTTTTTTGTTCTTTTGGGAGATATTGAAAATGGACTGATTTTTATTTTTCTGTACTTTAAACTGAAAGTTTGAACTCCTGGCCATACTTGTGCGAGTGAGATTTATTAAAGGCACTTGAGTGATGTGAAAAATGACAGAGCAGCATTTATCAAATGCTCCATTTATTTATAACAGAACAAAATTATTTGTTAAACTTTATACTGAAGGTGTGATGCTTCACATCTAAAACACTGTTTAAAATGCTTAGGTCTAGTGCATGGTGACATAGTGGTTAGCACAATGCTTACAGTACCTGCAACCCATCTTCATTTCCCGCTGCTGCCTGTACATTCTCTCTGTGACAGCGTGGGTTTCCTCTCACGATCCAAAGGTGTTGGTAGGTTAACTGATCGTTGTGAATTGTGCTGTGATTAGGCTAGGGTTAAATCGGGGGCTGCAAGCTGGCATGGCTGCAAGGGCCTATTCCACACTTCATCTCAATAAATACTGAATATATGGTTGATGGATCCCAGCACTGAGGTTTCACTCTTGCATCTTCTTCTCTTGGCAATTCTGAATATTTCTAACAAATATTTAAGAGGTTTAAGTGATTCGCAAAGTCTATTCCTGCAGTTCAGCAGGTAATTATGTTGCTTGCTGTATCTCTGAACGGCATAGTGAGCGCTGTGTTCTGGAGGAAGGCGAGTTACACTATTTTGCTTCTGTGCAGTGCTACTGTTGGTTTCTTTAACTGTTGGCAAATGGCAGAAGATCAGCTGACGTTACCATATTTGTAGTTGGCATTGAAAAGCAGTATTTGAACCTGTTGCAGTGAGTAAGCCATCTACTTTTCATTGTCCAAAGTGAGAGCAAGCACTCATAGTTTCACCACTAAGCATAATCCAATGGAGTGAAACTGGAAATACTAGAAAAAAGTTAGAACCAAATTCCAAAATTATTAGACACAGGAGGGTACTTGTCTCCACAACCACTGATGAGATGTATCTATTACTTTCAACTTAGCCTATGAAGAATCTATAGCATTGGAGCATGCAATTTGACTTTGTGTACACACGTCATTGTTTATACTGCACTAATTTCATATGTTCTATCCACCTTGTTGTTTTCAAACATATCTGAAAAAGTACCAGCCTTTTCCTTTTTTGATAGCTGTCATTGACAACTCAATAGGTAGCTTCAATTATTTGATTTGCTTACAGTTTAGAGATGAATTTCATTTTGATGTTGCACTTGACACTTGTCCATTTCAAGTTGACGTAGTTATTTTTTACATCAGTTTTCAAAAGAAGTGAGTTCTATGATAGCAATGCTTGATGAATGAGGTAGTGATGTCTGCTGACCAAGCATTTTATTCAGAACTGTCAGTTATACATACATGGTCCTGCTCAAACTGGTAAGGAATGATTCATCTGCAAAACCAACACTAATCAGCGATAAATTAACCATTTCAAAGTTGCTGTAAAAATTCCATTATCGCAGGAGGTGGTATCCCATGGTATTGATCACAATAAGCCGACAATTAAAGTGTGCAAGTGTGAATTTATCTCCCTGACACAGTGATGTCAAGAAAACAACCTCTCCCTCAATGTCACAAAAACAAAGGAGCTGGTTGTGGATTTAGAGCAGGAATGGAGACGGGCTAACCCCTATTGACACCAATGGATCTGGGGTTGAGAGGGTAAACAGCTTCAAGTTCCTCGGCATCCACATCACCGAGGACCTCACGTGGTCTGTACACACCAGCTGTGTGGTGAAAAAGGCACAACAGCACCTCTTGCACCTCAGACGGTTGAGGAAGTTTGGTATGGGCCCCCATATCCTATGAACTTTCTACAGGGGCACAATTGAGAGCACCCTGACTGGCTGCATCACTGCCTGATATGGGAACTGTACCTCCCTTAATTGCAGAATTCTGCAGAGAGTGGTGCAGACAGCCCAGCACATCTGTAGTTGTTGTTACGAACCCCATAACTGGGTCACTTACCAGCAAAGATAGAGAGGCCTGTTGAAGTCTGATGGTACTATTTTTAAAAGTCTTTATTTATAAAGGGGCACAAAAATAAGATTAATACAGACATTCAGATAATATACGTCGTCAATACGCAATCTAAAAACGCGGGTATAATAATAATCACCAATTAAGCAATAGCTCTTATCGTTTGTCTAGGATTTTGTATTGTCCGATGGAAAGATTAAAGTCACTGTCCTTACAAGCTGCAGCTCTTTGGGTTTAAGAGAGACGGTTTTAAACTTGCCTGGGTCTTTTATGAGGCCAATCCGTTGAGTCAGGGGAGTTGGTTCCTCATTGTTAGTTCCAAGTCGTTTTCCCCCCCAGGCAAGGGAACCGAATGCATGTGGCTTCCTTCAAATGGCTTCCCGCTATTACGGAATCGCTAGTGTTTCTTCTGGTGCATCTTTTATCTTAACTCGCAGGGTAGTAGATGTCACTCAGGTTAGGGTGATGCAATCTCTCTCTCAACCAGCCCACTTTGCCCAAGGGGTTGCACGTAGCATAGTCCCCAATCCACAAACGTTGTCTCCAGGAGACAATGGCCATGTCTCTCTCTCATTTCCTGGGTCCTCTGACTCAGCCCAATAATGCTCTTGTGATTCTCACAAAGGAGGGGGCTACCCCGCACCCTTCGGCCCCTCAGAGCTGTGGTACATTCATAACACCCCCTTTCTTCAAAGCGTTTTCACCAGCGGTGAAAACGAAGTAGTACAGAGTCTTACAGGGTTTAGAATCTAACACAATACAAAAGTTTTTTTTTCTACAGAGTAATACAGTGATACATTCAATTCAGCATCCAAATGGTTAACAATTACAGTGGCATTTTCTTTAATCTTTTAACATCTTGTACCTTACTAAAGTCTTGTAGCATCAGACTTCAACTTAATAACCACCTATTTTTTTTTTTCTTCAGCAACAAAACTAAGGAGTTGTGATCTTAGCTTACGTGCATCTACAAAAATTTATGTGAATACTAATCTTTTCGGTCGTTTTCAACTTCCAAGGGGGTTGTCTTTATTATTCACAGGCTTTGGCAAAATCCTGTACAACTTGCTTTGCTATTTAAAATGGCATCCCCATTAACCGTCGCCTCTTTTCCGGTGGGTTCCCACGTGGGGAACTTGAGTAATCTGGCGAGGTAAACTCCCGCCCGCCTTTCTCATAGGGGTTATTTTATCAACACTGTGTCCCAAACTTAGACCATTTCCACCCAATTCTTTAATTTTACACAGGTGGCTAGACCTCTCTTCAGGCTATTGGTTTTTAATTCGAACTCTTTGTTCAAGCAGCATTTCGAATTCGGCCTCTTCACACCACATCCTGGCATAACAATAGTGTGGGGGGCCCCGCTATCTCCCAGCTTACTCTGTAAGCGATATTTATAATATAAATAATAATAATATTTATCTCCCCATTTTTAATCTCCACATTAAGTTTGAACACATCTTCGAGCACAAACACCTGGGAACTCTCACTTCCCACTGTTACCAAGGTTAACTCTTTTCCCACTGAACCTAGTCTATCTGACCCACAAGGATGGCCACCTTGTTCCACTGAATCAAATACCTCAGACTTTTTCTGAGCTCAGTTACTAGGTTCAGTACTTCGTGCATCCACATCTTGGACACACTCAAATGGGACATTGGCCTCTTCCAGGCTTTCAATACCCGTACCCTTTTCAAATTATAAATTCCCCTGATCCTCCCAGTTACTCTCTGGGCAACTCCCTTCTGGAGTAAACTCAACCCCGCGGGCTGAAACAACCTCATCTGCCAACCCAGCAGGCTTCTTCCAGGTAAGGGCACCCTTTTCATCTAGGACTGCTCTCACTTCATTATCGGGAACACCTTTAGGATTTTCAACTTCTTCAAACAGTTCTGCCAAACCAGACAGATCATCCCTGTCCATCTCTGGACCTCTTAACCGCTCTATCGGTTCCTCATCTTTATTTTCTGCCTCTAGAACCTTTCTCCTCGCTAAGGGCAGGTCTACCTCCGCTCCCTTACCCTCTTTCACTTTACTACTCTTCGTTTTACCACCCTCTAAACCCTTGTGGTACAGGGTCGGTAGAAACGTCTCGGCCAAATCGAAACTGGCCGGATTTAAACTGCTCCCTTTCTCAGCTGCCTCTCTCAACATGCTGCGAGTGACCGCGCATGCGGGATAGATCTTGGAATCTAGGGGCAGAGCCTCAACACTCACCGGACGGCCGGTCCTCATCATGGCTGCCCAAACCTTACCACCTGCTAAATCGTTACCGAGAAGGACGTCCGCGTCAGTTCTCGGGAATTCTGATGGCACCCCTATTTCAATGGGTCCAGACACCAGCTCACAATCCATAATGACCTCATGTAAGGGCACCATTTCTATCCTTTTACTTATTCCCCTCACCGCTACCATTCCCGTTTTCCGACCAAATTCTAGTACCTTACTGCTGATCAACGACAGCTCAGCCCCCGTGTCTCTCCAGATTCGTACGGGAATTGGTGGGTCTCCCTCCCTCACAGACACGGTTCCGTGTGACAGACAAGTCTCAGACCCTTCTCGTACTCTGTCTACCCGGGGCTCTCTTGTCGATCTACTGATTACCATGGCACATCCGAGAGGGACGGCTGCTTTCCCTTTTCCCGTTTCCCTCCTCGGAGCAAAGCACCGAGACGCAACATGCCCGCTCTTCCCACAATTAAAACAGGTCAAACCCGGAAATCTCTGGCCGTCTTGCCTTTCCCCCTCAACCTTACCACTAGCTCCTGGCGGGACCTTTGCCTCAACTGGCGGACTTTCTCGATCGTTCCCATGGTCTCTCAGGGAACTTTTATTCGAGGAAAACTTTGTCTTTTGGATTAGGGCATATTCATCTATGAACCTAGCAAATTCTGAGATGGACTTATTCGGCTTCTCATTCAAATACATCCGGATCTCCTCTGGAACACAACCTTTAAATTCCTCAATCAAAATTAACTCCCTGAGACGCCCATAATCCTCGTCCACTATTTCTGCTGTGCACCAACGGTCCAAGACCCTTCTCATGGGTAAACTCGGTATACGTCTGATCCACCCTTTTCGTAAATTTCTGAACTTTTGTCTATATGCTTCAGGTACTAGCTCGTAACCCCGGAGAATGGCCGCCTTTACTTTGTCATAACTCTCCTCCTTCATGGCCAACGCCGTATATGCCCGCTGTGCCTTCCCTCTTAACACACTTTGTAACAGCGCCACCCACTGTGCTCTGGGCCACTCCTGACTCACTGCCATCTTTTCAAAAAGCAAGAAATAACTATCAACATCCGTCTCCTCGAATGGGGTACTAACCTCAACGCCCAACTAACATCAAACCGCTCCTCTCGGTCTGACCCCTGACCGCGTTGTTCTTGCTTTAACTTCTCCACCCCCAAGTCATGTTTCCTCTGTCCCTCTGCCTCCCTCTCCTTCTTGGCCCTTTTCCTCTCCTTCTCAGCTGCTTCCAGCTTTTTTAACTGAAGTTTATGCTCTCTTTGCTTCTCAGCTCTTTCCTCTCTCTCTCTTTCTCGGCTCCATCGCTCTCTCTCTCTCTTTCTCAGCTCTTTCTCTCTCTCTCTCTCTCTCTTTCTCGGCTCTTTCTCTCTCTTTCTCGGCTGCTTCCAGCTGCTTTAACTTAATTTCATGTTCCAACCTTAATTTCTCCAACTCTAACTGAGCGGTCCCACTAGCTGGTACCTTTTCAGGGATATTTTCCAATACCTCAGCTGCAAACACATTCTTCTCGAGGTAATACTGAGTTATGGCCCTTCGTACCTCCCATTTTTTCATTGACGACCTCACCTCTGCGAGGTTTAACCCCTTCGCCAAATTTACCAAGTCTGATTTGGTGGCCGCCTCTAGCGCCTCCAGAGTCGGGTTTTTTATAAATTCATCCACGTCCATCTTTGCTGGTTTCCCATCTGGCTACCTGCGTACCAGGTCCAAGTTTGGACTTACAAGCCCGATTCACTGGCTCCCCAATTTGGTTTCAAATCTCGAGACGAGAACCCCAATTGTTGTTACGAACCCCGTAACTGGGTCACTTACCAGCAAAGATAGAGAGGCCCGTTGAAGTCTGATGGTACTATTTTTAAACGTCTTTATTTATAAAGGGGCACAAAAATAAGATTAATACAGACATTCAGATAATATACGTCGTCAATACTCAATCTAAAAACGCGGGTATAATAATAATCATCAATTAAGCACTAGCTCTATCGTTTGTCTAGGGGATATTGTATTGTCTGATGGAAAGATAAAAGTCACTGTCCTTTCAAGCTGCAGCTCTTTGGGTTTAAGAGAGACGGTTTTAAACTTGCCCGGGTCTTTTATGAGGCCAATCCGTTGAGTCGGGGGAGTTGTTTCCCCGTTGTTAGTTCCAAGTCGTTTCCCCCCCAGGCAAGGGAACCGAATGCATGTGGCTTCCTTCAAATGGCTTCCCGCTATTACAGGATCGTTAGCGTTTCTTCTGGTGGATCTGAGGGGCTGTGCCTACAGCCCCTCTTTTATCTTAACTGGCCGGGTAGTAGATGTCAATCAGGTTGGGGTGATGCAATCTCTCTCTCAACCAGCCCACTTTGCCCGAGGGGTTGCACGTAGCATAGTCCCCAATCCACAAACATTGTCTCCAGGAGACAATGGCCATGTCTCTCTCTCATTTCCTGGGTCCTCTGACCCAACCCAATAATGCTCTTGTGATTCTCAGAAAGGAGGGGGCTACCCCGCACCCTTCGGCCCCTCAGAGCTGTGGTACATTCATAACATTGTGAACTTCCCATGATTCAGGACATTTACAAGGATGGGTGTGTAAAAAGAGCCCATAGGATCATCGGGGACCCAAGTCACCCCAACCACAATCTATTCCAGTTGTTACCATCCGGGCAGTGGTAATGCAGCATAAAAGCCAGGACCAACAGGCTCCGGGACAGCTTCTTCCACCAGGCCATCAGACTGATTAACTCGCTCTGATTTAAGTGTACTTTATTACATTGACTGTTCTATTTATTATAAATTACTATTATTGCACATGGCATATTTAGATGGGGATGTAACATAAAGATTTTTACTCCTCATGTATGTGAAGGATGTAAGAAATAAAGTCAATTCGATTCACTTAGACACAGAAGTCATCTGAATGTCAATGAACTAATTGTATTTAAGTTGCCCACGTGTCTATATGTACAGTGCCAAGGTTTGGTCACTGTCCTTATGGAAATCACCTAGCCATTCACTGAGACAAGTCTAATCTGTAATCAAACTCCATATGAACAATTTACACTCTTTTACTCTCTCTTGATTGTAAAACTCCATCAGTGCCAGAATTAGAATTAACATTTATCCTTCTATTAACTTCATTAACAAAAGTTTCACACTTGTATCATAATTTGCATGTAGAAGTGTTTTCTGGTTTCACGCTTGAATGATCTGCCTCTCATTTGTTTAAGACCTTGGTCTCTGGTTCTTGATTTCCAACCAAAAGGAATATGTTTCCCTTATCCTAAAACCACAAATCTAATCACTGTATAAACTTATAAATTCCAGGGATTACAAAGGTTTCAGGAACAGTATCATACCACTTAGTCTAATCAATACAACCCATTGTTTATTCTCTGCTTCAACGTCCTCACACTTCCCTCATTCAAATACTTTGCCATGACCATCTCCTCCCATCCTCCTTCACCACAAAAAGGCTATTTCCTTCATCTAACCCCTGTGTTAATGAGTTCCACATTCTCACACTCTTCAGGTAAAAACGCTTCTTCTGAATTCCCTAATGGATTTCTTAAGCCTTTGGTTAAGCTTGTTGGGTCTCTGTTTAACAAATTTCTGATCCTTGGGGTTCTTCTGGGAGTCAAAAATGATGAATAGTGTTAATTCCAAGATTGCAGTTTATTTTAGAATACACACAAATATACAAGTAATATGCAAACTAAATGAAGAGCTGAGAAATGGTGCTAACGACTGTGAGAAAAGAATAATGATGGTGCTTCTGAAAAATCTATCACTTGTATAGATAAGATAAGAGAAATTCCTTCAATAGAAGTAAATTAGTTAATAGGTTACATGTTAGTCGGGCCACACCTGGAACGTTGTCAACAGCTTTGAGCTCCTTTTCTACAGAAAGAATGTATCATCATTGGAGAGAGTTCTCATCATCATTGATGATGATTCCAGGAATGAAGGGGTTAACATATGAGGGACGTTTGGCATCTTTGGGCCTGCACTCACTGGAATTTAGAAGAATGTGTGGGGATCTCATTGAAACCTACTGGCTGTTGGAAGGACTAAGTCAGGTGGATGTGGAGAAGATGTTTCCTCTGGTGGGGGTATCCAGAACTAGAGAGCACAGCCACAAAATTGAGGGGTGACCCTTTTGAACAGGAGGAATTTTGTTTAGCCAAAGAAAAGTCTGGCACAGATAGGGGCCGTCCGTGGGTGTATTTAAAATGGAAGTTGATATATTCCTGATTGGCTGGGGCATCAAGGGATATGGTGAGAGGGAAGGTGTATGGGGTTGAGTGGGATCCAGAATCAGCCTTGATGGAGTGGACTTGATAGGCTGATTGTCCTAATTCTGCTCCTATGTCTTATGATTTAAACTATTACATCACATGGGTAATGTGCTTATACTTAATCAATGAGAAAGGTTGATCAAAGCTAAACCATTAGTTTAGCTGCTATGCCACTTTCTGTCAGTGAGTCTGAAAATACATAATTTGTTAAAAGTACAAATCTTATATAAAGTATTATGAAAAAACAGTGGTTTATAAACACACTCTTCCCCAGAAATGCAACAGTCCTTTCTGTATTTCTGTATTCTGTGTTAATCACCTCTACTTTATTTCTCTTTACTATCCAAGTGCTAATACAGTAGACAATTAAGCCATCTTTGGAATGTGGGATGAAACTGGACTCTTTGTGGCAAGCATACAAAGTCCACGTATATGTTCCCCTGGAGAACCTGGACCCTTTAATCTCTGAGACAGCTGCTCTGATGGTTGCTCCGCAATGTCATCCTTATTAAAAGTGATTCAATCTTATAAACTTAAAGCTCTATTGTAGCTTTTTCTCAAGAAAAGAACCAGTCTGCTCATCCTTCCTTGGTATATTTTTGCTTATATTTTTGTTGTCTTCTCCTTGTTTTATTCCTCAGTATATCAGTTGGATGAGAGATCTGCAAAGTGATTGTTCACGCATTCTAACTAGGGTCTGGTTTAAGTCTCAAATAACTTCCTTGTTTTTCAATTCTAGCGCCACACAATTATATCCTAGTGTTTAGTTTGCCTGTTTTTGTGTTCTTGCTACTGTGAGCTACAACATTTAATGATAAATATATCTGCATTCTGACAACCCTTTGATTCCTAACTCAACCTCGCTCCCCAGGTTTGTGCCTTTCGAGTTATAAGAAACCTCTTGTCTTCCTACCAAAAGGTACTATGTTTCATTTTAGCTGGAGGGTGGTGCATTTATGAAATTTATTGCTGCAGACGCCAAGTCGCTGGGTGTATTTAAAGCAGAGTTTGTCAGGTTGTGGGGAGCAGGTAGGAGAATGGGATTGAGAGGAAAAATATATCAACCATGTTTGAAGGGTAACGCAGACTTGAAGGGCCATATGGCCTAATTCTGCTCCTTCATCTTATGGTCTGATTTAGCATAGTTGAACTCCATTTCCCAACTAAATGCCAATTCTGTAAGTTTAATAATATCCTTTTGCAACTTATTGCAGTTCTCCATTTTGAATCCATTCTACAAATGAGGAAGGCAGGTTTTTGATTCTAATCTAAATCAGTATTGAAAGCCCTTGTGGAACACACCTATCCATTTCTACTGTGAATGCTCTCTCTGTTTTATGTCTTGAAGCCACCTGGGAATTAATTCTGCTCCTTGTCAGTGAATGAAGAGTGCAGGGATCTTTTTTTGCCAATCAAGAGCATTTTGAAAATATAAATATAATGCATTTACTGCACTACTCTAGTATCTTCTTTGTAACCTTTTAATAAAGGTTCAATAAATTTTGTGAAACTAGATTTTAGTTTTTGTAATCTGTGCTGATTACTCATAGAGCCACAGACGATTTGCAGCACAGAAAGAGACCATTTAGCTTAATGTGTCTGTTGTTAAGAGGTTCATTGCTAGATGTTCTCTCCTTTTGGTAGAAATAATTTTTTCCCTACTGCTGACTTTATATTTCACTAGGTAGGTTATATTCTTCTTAAATAAGAATATTACATTAGCCCTCTGCTAGTCCTCTGGCCCTACAACTTTTCTAACAAGTTGCTAAACATGTGCATTGATATATCTGCTGATTTCCTAGTTTCCTTAAAATAGAGTCATTAAAATCTCCAGCAGAGAAACAGGCCCTTCAGTCCATCTAGTACATGCTGAACCATTTGAACTGCCTAGTCGTATCGACCTACACCTGGACCAGAGCCCTCCATATCTCTCCCATCCATGTACCTATCCAAAATTCTTTTAAAACATTGAAATTGAAATTGCATCCACCACTTGGACTGGCAGTGTTGTTCCACACTCTCACCTCCCTGCTAAGTGAAGAAGTTTTCCCTCATGTTCCCCTTAAACATTTCATCTTTCACTCTTAACTCATGACCACTAGTTGTAGCCTCACCCAACCTCAGTGGAAAAAGCCTGCTTGCATTTACCCTATCTATAGGCCTTATAATTTTGCATACCTCTATCACATCTCCTCTCAATCTCCTACATTCCAAGTAATAAAGTTC
This sequence comes from Hypanus sabinus, assembly GCF_030144855.1. Lineage (NCBI taxonomy): Eukaryota > Metazoa > Chordata > Chondrichthyes > Myliobatiformes > Dasyatidae > Hypanus > Hypanus sabinus. The sequence continues at coordinate 25,998,929 of NC_082713.1, read as the reverse complement.
TAACCTATTCAATCTTTCCATATAACTCAGGTCCTCCAACCCAGAAACATCCTTGTAAATTTTCTCTGCACTCTTTCAATCTTATTTACATCTTTCTTGTAGGTAGGTGATGAAAGTTGAACACAGTACTCCAAATTAGGCCTCACCAACATCATATACAAATTCAACTTAACATCCCATCTCCTGTACTTAATTCTTCGATCTATGAAGGCCAATGTGCTAACAGCTCTCTTTACAACCCTATCTATCTGTGACACCACCTTATGGACTTATATTCCCAGATTCCTTTGTTCTACGGCACTTTTTAATGCCCTTCCACTCACTGCGCGAGACCTACCTTGGTGGGTCCACCCAAAGTACAATACCTCGCACTTGTTTGCCAAAAGCCTTGCTGAAGTCCATGTAGACAACATCCACTGCCTTGCCTTTGTTAACTTTCCTGGTAACTTCCTCGACAAACTCTATGAGATTGGTTAGACACAACCTACCATGCATAAAGCCATGCTAACTATCGTTAATCAATCCCTGTCTATCCAAATGGTCATATATCTGGTCCCTTAGAATATCTGCCAATAATTGGAAGGTATTAATAACGGGGTGGTTTAAATATCTCTGCTGGGGCCCATCAAGTTCTGCACTTGCCTCCCTCAGTGTCCAAGGGAACACCTTGTCAAGTCCTGGGAATTTATCCACCCCAATTTGACTCAAGACTGTATTCTGTATAGGACAGATGATCTTGCTGCTGCTTTGCCTCACTTTTAGTAGATCCTCATTTTGTTCCTAATTTGTTTATCCTAATTCATTTTACTCATACCTGCTCTCTCTACGTCTCCTGTCTTCACTTGTTTTCCTATGTCCATATTCATTTATAGAGTCTTGTGAGAGTTTAGCTGGTTCCTTCTGGAGAATTTTGTTCAATTCTGGCTGCACTATCTACGTGACCATTTCAGTCTTTTGAAAATATGATGCCCAAAAATGACTCAAAACACATTAACTGATGCTTTATATGACCGTACTGGTCCAGCATTCCATCAACCAATTTTCTTTGGCAATGGAACATCAAAATTGAATGTTCTGAATGTTTCAATCCCGAAATTTCTGTTGATTGAATAGCCTTTAGTGTAAAACTCCAAAGGATTACTACTTCATGCCCCAAACACTTTTGTCACAACAACTTAAATTAGTTAATTGGTTCATTATTTTCACATGTACTGAGGTACAGTGAAAAACTTTGGTTTGCACGCTATCCATGAAGATCATTTCATCACATCAATGCATTGAGCTAGTACATGGGAGAAGCAATAACAGAATGCAGAATAAATGTTACAATTACATTGAGATTGTTGAGATAATGATGAGGCAAGACCACGACAAGGTAAACTGTGAAGACAAGAGTCCACCTTATATACAAAGTCCATTCAGTAGTCTTAAAACTGCAGGACGGAAGCCGTAATTGAGCTTGGTGGTGCATGTTCTCAGGCTTTTGCCCCATGGGGGAGAGGAAAAGAGAGGATGTCTGGGGTGGATGGGGTCTCTTCCCCCCCCCCCCCCAGATTTCCAGTTTCTGCAATTTTGATTTTGCTCTGCAGTGATTAGTATAATATGTAAACCAGGAGTGAAATGACACTGACACCATAAATCCAGAGATGTTCTGTTCCCCAGCAATTGCTCAATTCCATGCAAGGCACGTTGGCCTAGAAATGCCAGTACATGCGAAAGGTTGCGACAGATGGATTTTCAGCAGGATGCCAATAACTGCTTCAGCTGAAGGCCCACCCATTGGCAACTTCAGTAGCAGAAGAAGAGATGTGACTTTGAGTAATGATGGGAGGTTTGAGGGGGGAGATCATGCCCATACCTTGAATAGGAGAGACTGAGAAATTAGACGAAGATTGATAACATGAATGGTGGGTGCGAGTTGGCAGTGCTCTTGAGTTTGAGGTTAATGTTTCCATTGGTATGAGGTATGAGGCTTGGGGCCTGACAGGGTTAGAAGTTGCTTGGGTGGTATCTGAAGATCAGATGGTTGAGGTCTACGTTTCTATGTTGCAGTAGTGTTGGCACCCGAGCTTGATGTTGAAATGCGGTTCTGGGAAGTATATGAATTTATGGGCAAATTAATGTTTCATTTACTTTTTTTAGACTTTATTGTCTATAGATAATATCTAATTTCACATTAGTTTGGTGTTTCTGTGGCTCCTAATCCTAAAACTATAATCTGCCCCTCAATCACTAAATACCGTGCAGTGCACCTTTTAAAGCGTCTGTATGATTTTGTTAAAAATGTACCAGTATATGTCTCACAGCTGTCAAGTGTTTACGATAGGATATAGTAATTAAGTCTGCTTAATTCAACCATGGACAAATTTTCAATTTCGTAGCCAAATGGAGGAAGTAAACTGTCTTAAAAATTTAAATAAGTACTCATTTTCCCAGTAGGTTAGTGAATTAGATTTTTAAAAAAACTAGAAATTGTGAGGAGGATCTGAGTGTTCTAGTGTGTTAGTAATTAAAACACTGCTTCTTTGCTTCTGCTATTTGACTTTGAGTCTAGTTCAGATAAATGAATTAAACCTGCGTCTTTATTTAATTTATTCACATCAATATTGTGTTCCCTGGCTCAGTTTAAAATATTTGTAACTACTGCATTGATAAAAGTCATGCCTAATTTGTAGGATGAACTTCACAAAATTGTGGTCAAGTTGGAGACAGGACAAACAAAACTGCAGAAAAATATTATTTATTTTCCATTAATCATGGTAATTTGTAAAACACCTATCCTGAATCAGAGCTGAAACCAAGGAATGGATGTGCTGGTGACTTTCAGAAACCTATGGTCAGAAGGTTGGATGATCTAGGAGCAGGATATCATAGGAGCGGTAGTTTAATCTGGGCATTATCGATTAATGAAATGTCATGTTGATATGTAGGAAGGTCCACTGACCATCAGGTACCAGCTAGATCACCCTATGAAACCGTTTATCCAGCTGTTGGTTGCAAACCCTTCATCATCATCCCAGAGCACTTCAAGGTACTGTGCAGCAAGTTATTCTTTAAAGTATGATCTAACTTATTGGGTCAGAGGACTAAACAAAATATAGAAGAGTCTTCCAATTGTTGAAAGAAGGGTATGTTGGTAAATTTGAAGCCATTAACTTAAATGGTAGGTCTTTTATCACCATTTTAAAAAATAGTGCAATGCTTCATCAGGATCAGCTTCACATAGGTTATTTAGGAAGGGTATTGTGCCTAAACATTCAATCCATTTCCCTCGCCCCTTCAATCAATGTAAAGACTGTTGTGGTTTATTGGACAATAATAGAAGTGGGATTATCACTGCTGTCTCCTACCTCATCCTTAATCCTCATCTGAGTTTTTTCATCGAGTAACCTTGAAGTGTAGTATAGACTATCAAATAATGAACCGGAAACCTTACACATTGATGTGGCTCAGTACCATGAGTGAATGAATGAGTGCATTTGTAAAGAAGAAGAATAATCATTATTGTCTTAAAATATTGGTAGGTTGAAATGCAGCTACAGGTTAACTTACATTTTATATCACGAGGAAGATTTTTGTCAGTTTAAGTAAAAGGGTTTTCATTTTGATGAAAAGCTGCAGATAGTTCAGTTTGCATATGTCTTTTAATTATATTTTGAAGGTTGCTTTCCTTTAATTTCTCTACATGAATTAGGATTCTACATGAATCCTAATCACCATTAGGATGCTGAGATTTCCTAGACTTCTGTCAGGAGATGTATGTGTGTGTGTAGGGGGATAGGAACACGCAATGCCTCTTGTCCAATCTAATTCACTCTTCACCTCCTGACTTCTTGCACTGAGAGCTCACCTAAATGAAGATGACAGTGATAGACTGGTATGTCTATCCAAAATACGCTATAGATCAGCCATTCCATGAAAGAATTTGTTTGCACAGTTTTGACTTACAAATCTATTTATTGCAAAACCGGTTTTTCCACAAATATATATTCTTGTTTATGAATTGGTTGTTGGAAATTTGTTATGTTGATGGATTTATTGGCATGATGCAATATGAAATAAATAAACACAAACAAAAATATCGAAATTAATAAAACTGGCATAACAACAGCTGAATAACTCCATGACCTTGCCCTCGTCTTCACAAGAAAAAGCCAGCTGTTACTGATGGAACTGCAATCAGCAGCTGCAACATATTTAAATATATCACCATGGATAATGATGAATAGTAGAATGCAGGAGAGTTGCAAACATTTCACTGTAATTACAAAGAAAAATTATAACTCTCTTTTTCTCACAATACTTTACATAGTAGAAAATAACAATGTGGCTGCAGACACTTGCGTCTAAAGCTGTGATGTGTGAATTTTAATACTCCCATAATCAGACAAAAGAAATTTCCCATTGAAACACTTTGACCCAGAATCCCAAAATAATAATTCTAGCTTTGCTGGACAATGTTTTGTATGTAAAAGCAACCAAGCTTTAAACTGCAACCTGTCATTAAGATTAAGATGTGTTTTTAGCTGATACCAATTTTCTTTTCACGCACTGAATAGTATTGATCATTTGAGAGTGTATTCACTTTCAGGGAACTCATGTTATTTTGCTACTTTAATGAGGTTAAGTAGCAGATGGTAAAGTTATTCAACTGGTATCCAGAGGTCTGAACTAATAGTGAGGAAATAGGAGTTCAAATCTCACATAATTTGTGGTATCAGCAATGTTAATCATGAAAACAATGTTTTTGCTGTAAAAACAAGAGACTGCAGACGATAGAACCTGCAGCAGAGAACAAATTGGTTTGGAAAAACCTAGCAGGTGAAGTGACATCTACGAAGGCAAGTGGATGGTTGATGTTCAGAGTGTAGAGGGAAGATAAAAGCAGGGCAGGTGGAGGAGGTTCAGTACCTGCTTTTATATCTTATGTACTTGTAGTGTTGCCAACATCTCATAATTTGCAAGAGTAACACGTACAAAATGCTGGAGGAACTCAGCAGTTTAGTGGAGGTTTCTGGCTGAGATACTTCACCAGGCCATATTTTGCAAGATTTCCCTTTCAGATGCAGTTGAGTTAGGTGTCTCCAGGATAGCCTTAACTGTATAAATAAAGCAAACATCTTTCTCTGGAATCCTGAACCATGTAAAAAGCAAATTTATTATCCAGATGCATGTATGTTATCAGCACATATGGATGATAGAAAAATGGAGGGTTATGTAGGAGGGAAGGCTTGGATTCTGATTAAACTACCGTTTAAAAGGTTGGCACAACATTGTGGGTAAAGAGCCTGTACGGTTGTATTATGTTCTATATTTGTTCAATCTACTACCTTGAGATTTGTAGAAACATAGACATGTACAGCAGGTTACAGGCCCTTCAGCCCACAATGTTGTGCTGACCATGTAACCTACTCTAGAAACGGCCTAGAATTTCCCTACCACATAGCTCTCTATTCTTTGAAGCTCCATGTATCTATCTAAGTGTCTCTTAAAAGACCCTGTTGTATCTGCCTCTACCACCTTTGCTGGCAGAGCATTCAATGTACCCACCACTCTGCGTGTGGAAAAAACTTACCTCTGACATCCCCCTTGTACCTACTTCCATCTTACAACTATGCCACCTCATGTTAGCTATTTCAGCCCTAGGAATAAGCCTCTGGCATTTTCTTGCCAGCATCTACAGGGAAAAAAGAAATTGAATTTTGCAAATTACTGGACATAAAAAGAGAAAGATTGATACACACCTGTGCGGAAAAGAAGGCAAACTGTGCAAGTATAAATCATATTGGGAAGAGTTACAGGAAGTGAGTCTGTAGGTCGTAGAATCAGTTCAGGGTAGTGGTGAATGAGGTTACCTGTGCCAGTTCAGGACCCTGATGTTTGTAGGGTAATAACTGTTCATGAAGCTGGTGGTGCGCACCCAGTGGTTCTTTGCAACATGTACAACAAGCTGGAGGAACTCGGCAGATTGGACAGCATCTGTGGAAATGAGCAGTCAACGTTTCGGGTCGAGACCCTTCGTCAGGACTCAGCCTGAAACGTTGACTGCTCGTTTCCACGAATGCTGCCCAACTTGCTGAGTTCCTCCAGCTTGTTGTACGTGTTGCCTTGACCACAGCATCTGCAGTGCACTTTGTGTTTACTAATGGTTCTTTACCTTGTAATATTATCAAGAAGGAATAGTGTGGTGATAGGGAAGAGCCGTCGGGCTAAGAACTCTCAAACCTCCATTGTCTACTCAATCCTTGGCCAGACCAGGGTCCATGAAGCTCATCTGAGTCCTCAAAGCCCATTTGTTGCCAGGCTGATCCCGGATTACCAGGTATTAATTTGAGTCTGGGCAGTCTCATTGACTCTATTACCAATTTCAAAAAACTGTTCCAAATGATATAGGCTGTACCATCCTCGAAGTTACCATCCCTGTCTTAGCTTCCATCCCTGACTTTGCTCTTGTCATTTTGAAGTATGTAAATGATTAAGGATTTGAATCACTATTGATAGTACTTAGCAATACCTAATCTGGGTTTAAATCTCATAACCTGAGAACATAAGAAATAAGAACAGGAATAGTCCATGTTGACCCTGCTCCCCCCATTCAATAAGATCATGGCTAATCTGGCCATGGACTCATCTCCATCTACTCGTCTTTTCCCCATAACCCTAATTCCCCTACTATGCAAAAATCGATCCAACATTATCTTATATATAATTACTGAGGTAGCCTCCATGGCTTTAATTGGGCAGAGAATTCCACAGATTCACCACTCTCTTGGAAAAGCAGTTCCCCTTCATCTCTGTCCTAAATCTTGAGGCAAAGTCCCCTAGTTTTAGTCTCAGCTACCAGTGGAAAGAACTTTCCTGCCTCTATCTTATCTATCCCTTTCATAATTTTATATGTTTCTATAAGATCTCCTCTTATTCTTCTGAATTCCAGTGAGTACTGTGCCAGGTGACTCAATCTCTCCTCGTGGTCTAACCCCCTCATCTCTGGCATCAGCTTGGTGAACCTCCTCTGCACTGCCTCATTTTTGATTGTACTCTGTTCTGACAATCTCAACTGCATGAATCAAAGCTGAAACTGCAAAATTTGCTGCTCAAAAATTATGCTCACTCGGCAAAGGTGATTGTGGGACAAATCAAAAGTTCTGTGATTCACTAACAATTTTGTAATGTGTCAGCCATGATCTTTGATAGCACCCTCATCTCTCTGTCATAATGCTGTGGAATTAAGTCCATTGTGATTTCAGCGCTTGAACTAGACTGATGCTTCAATGCAGTAGAAGAGAACTGTCAATATTTGGGATGAGATGTTAAATTCAGACCCATCTATCCCCTCAGGCTGCATTGATCTAAGTAGAAAAGGAGATATTTCCTCAGGCCTCATTGATTTAAGATGATTAGGGTGTCCTCTTGACATCTTGGTACCTCAGTCAAGTCCTGTGAAACTAGTTACCTCGTTCTTTCTTTAATTTTTGATTATAGAATCATGGAAAATATATTTATAGAGCATGTTACACCACCCAAGTTCACAGTCTTTTGTAACAAATAAAATACTTTTGAAATACCATTACTCTTTTATTGTAGGAAAAGCAGCAGTTAATTTGTGCCTCAATTACAACCATTTTTAATAACGTTGGATGATTTTTAATAATGTTAGATGAGTGATAAATTTCAGTTTGGAATTGCAAAGGAAGTCCCCGTTCTTCATGGAGGAAAAGTATTGCTGTTCACGTTAACCCTGTTTGTGTAAGCTGTACGGAGAGTGAGAACTTCAATTGTGAGTTTTACAGAATGGAATTATTTGGTTCTTTAGTTTACTGCAACATGTCAGTTTTGTTTTTATAAACCCAACGTGCAAACTAATTTCTAGCCATTTGCTGTGAAATAATGAAACATCTTCACGCGGGAATATTAAGTAAGTAGGTTATTGCCTCATTTGGTGTTCAGTTCATGATTGTATATTTTTATAACATGGAAAAATTTAGTCTTTTTTAAAAGATTTGTCTCACATGTTGATGCCTGAGAGGCGCTCAAATTACTTTATTGCAGCAGGAATGCTGGCACAAAGTAGTCTCATTAGAATCTTGAGTGGGCTACCTGTAACAACCCATAAATCATGTTGTCTGAGGCCATGATAAAGTGGTTGAGCATGTAAGATATCTATTGGAATTTATCCTTGGAACTTCTGTTATCTCTCTGAAGCTTGACAGTGCTACAGAAGAGCCAGAACAAGGAACAATGTGATATTATCTGGGTTCAGTGTTCTAGAAAGGCTTGCTAGTTTTCGGCAGTTAGTTCTTGCTTCAAAAATGACTGACAAAAGATTTCTATAAAGATGTTTATGTTCTATAAACGAAACAAAGAATGAGGCAACTAGTCTCACTGGTCTTGATTGAGGCATCAAGATGTCAAAATAATTCCTTATCATCTTAAATCGATGCAACTTGATGGGTCTCAATTTAACCTCTCATCCCAAATATTGATAGCTCTCTTCTATTGCATTGAAGCATCAGCTTGGTTTATGTGTTCAAATCACAAGGTTAAGCCTTATTTCCACAACGTTGTGATAGAGAGATGTGGGTGCTATCAAAGGCTGAGCCTGATACATTACAAAGTTGTTAGTGAATCACACAACTGTTCATTTGTCCCCCACACACCTTCACCCAGTAAGCATAATTTTTGGGATTGCTTTATTATTGCGTGCAATGTAGGAGGTTCTGGGATCCAGTGAGTGAAACAGGAGACACAAATTTAAAGTTGGTTATGTTAAGTACTTATTTAAGAAACTGACAGTGAAACACTAAATCTGGCATCTAGCTAAACAAATATTCGCCTAAACTACCCAAAACCACTACATTATACATTCAGTTACCTTTTAAGTGAACAGATACTATGCTAAACCTCCCCAAATTATAAAACCTAAGAAGCAAGCATGCTATGAATGGTACTTAACTAAACAAACCGTGGAGAGCCCATCTATGTCTGCAGTGCCCTTTCTCAATCATCCTTCAGGACTGATCGTGGATTCAGCCTAAAGTCAGGTCCCATGGGTGGCAGGAAAGAAAAAGGGCAAACCCTTTGCACATGTGATCTTTTATACCCCCAGGGCGCCCAGAACAGCAAATGTGCTCCATTGAACCCAAAAGCCAACCAATGGGAAAAGAGCATCACAAGCTTTAAATGAACCAATCAGCATGATGGAAGTGGCTTTCTAACAGAGTAAACTTTGCCCACCCCCAGAGGACATTGTCACATGTGCCAAGCTAAAAAATTAGTTTTGTAAGGCATCTGTACATATAGTGTCAAACCATAGGTACATTAAGGTAGTACAAGGGAAAAACAATAACAGAATGCACAATAACGCTTACAGTTACAGCGAAAGTAAATTGGTTTATTATTGTCACGTGTCAAGGTGCAGTGAAAAACTTGTTTTGCATGCTATCTATACCAATCATTTCATCACAACAATACTTTGAGGTAGCACAGGGAAAAACAGTAACGGAATGCAGAATAAAGTGTTAGTTACAGAGAATGTGCAGCTCAGACAGACAATATGGTGTGTCCTGTAGGATGCAAGGTCAAGAGGTCATCTTATTATGTAAAAAGACCATTCAATATTCTTGTAACTGCAGGATAGAAACTGTCCTTAGGCCCAGTGATACATGCTTTCAGGATTTTTTTCACCCTTATGAACACCAATATTTGGGAAAACTTACTAAATTCCATTGGAACCTGGTGCATGACTTACTGGACAACAAATTTTTTCAAAAGTGTTGTTTCCTCAGAATGTTTTTTATTTGTGATAGACCTCTTGAATCTAAACACAAATTTAATTTCAGACTGCTTGTATCATGTAGGAATTTGGAGAAACAGGAAATTAGCTGTTATTGAATATAATGTGTTTAATTGCATAACAGTGCTGATGCTTTGCAATAATTCAACTAAGCTAAATATATTTTGTTGATGATTTTTATTTGTACTGTGTCTGAAGCTTCTTGCTTAAGTGTCCAACAATAATCAGCCAGCATTGATGGATTCCAGTTGCCCTGATACTATTTCTCCATGACTGCAATGTGCTGCTGAAACCATGTTTACTGCTGACAGCACCAGGGTTTGCAGGTGAAGAAGTCTAATTGGGAATGCAGAAAATAAATCTTTAGTGACATATTGCACTTCATGGCTTGAAGCATGTTGTCAACCAGCTGCTTATAGTTTGGTGCTCTGTGGTTGCCAATAAAATTTTCAACAACATCCTTGAATGCCTTCCATGTGATTTTCTCCGGTCCCACTAGAAATTCTTCGAACTGCCTGTCATCAATGACCTGTTTGATTTGCAGACCAACAAAAATTGCTTCCTTAATCTTGGCATCAGTTATTCTGGGAAACATCTGTCTCAAATATCGAAATCCTTCACAAAAATATATAGCTTTTTTAAAACCTGTCCTGCCATGCAGCATTTGTCCTGCCTACACGTGCCTGCACAAGATAGAAAACTTTTCAGCTTACGTTGTGAGGAACATTTTAATTGACATGAATTATGAAAAGAAACAACATATATAGGAGATTTTTTTAAAAAATGGGTGTGCCTTAGGGAAATTTCATGGTGATTTTCATGATCTGCAGCCTAAAAGCCATACCATACTCACAGAAGGATTCAGGAAGCAAAATCTTTGTTGTCCAGTAATAAGTGGAAATAATCCTTTGATGTTTTTGTTTTGGGTACATTGCATCATTTGGGCTAGGAGTGTCTAAAATCTTCTTCTCTTTCTTGCCTGCATTTAGGATAGATAATTAGATCTCAGTTACCAAGTGAGAGGATAAATTGTCTGTAAAATAAAAAAATTAAAAAGTTCAGGAAATACTGAGCGGGTCAGGCAAGTGGAGACAGAAACAGAGTTATTTCAGGTGAATAACTTTTCATCAGTGCTGTTAGAGTTTCCAGTTTTCAGATGCAGAATAAAGAAAAGGGGAGGAGAGAACAGAAGAAAAGGGGCAAATTAGAGGAGAAACACACATAAAATAGTGAAGGAACTCAGCAGATCAGGCAGAATCTATAGAAAGGAATAAAGAGTTGACATTCTGGGCCGAAACCCTTCTTCAGGATCACAGATGAGATCCTTCATTGAGTCATATTGAAAGGTCTCAGCCCAAAGTGTCAACACCTTATTCCTTTCCATAGATGCTGCCGGACCTGCTGAGTTCCTCCAGTACTTCATGTGTGTTGCTCTGCATTTCCATTATCTGCAGAATCTCTTGTGTTCAAGACACAGGAGAGTTTTGTTATAATGGCATACAAAGAGCGAAGTGTCAGAAAGATAACCATTTGACCATGGAACATCATCATCATCAGGCAGCAATGAAGGGATTCAGGAATTCCTAATGACTTTGAGTCAAAAAACTGCTGTGGGCAAGTGTTGCTTGGATTAGTTGAGTCCAAGGAGCATTGGCCGCAAGTTAGCGTCTTTGGGAGGGGATGGTGCTAATGTGATCACAGAGGTGGCTGTGGTATGGGTGGGGTTGGATGTGGTTGTTGGGTTGAGATACCAGAGCTTCAGGAGCTGAAATGGAATGGCTGACCAGGGCATTGGGAGAGGAAGTGGTGCGTCAGGAACAGGATGTTGTTCAGATCTCAAGGACTGGGAAGGTTGAGACAGTAATTGGATTACGTGATTGAGAGTCAGTGGCATGTGGAGTCAGGTATATGAAAGTTGAATCTTGGATACAGTAATATATTGGCACTCAGTGGTAGGTACGAATCCACAGAGATAAGATGAGCTATTTCAGCGATGTTTGATAATTCATGGATGAATTTGCCAAGATGTTATACTTTCTTCCAATGTTATAAATTTAACTATTTCAATGGTTGAATTTAATATCAGAGAATGTATACAGTATACAACCTGAAATCCTTACCCTTCACAGACATCCATGAAACATTACCCCCACACACAAGCAGCAGTTAAAAGTATCAACTCTCCCACTCCCCTCACTTGAACCAGCAAAAGTACTAACTCCCCACCACATGCAAGCAATAGCAAAGCCCCCAAAGAGGCCTTGATCTAGGGTCCATCAAAAAGTACAGTCCATCCCAATACTTAAGTATCTCAGTCTCTTTCTCCTCTCTCTCTCCCCTCTCCAGAGAGAGATCACTCTTGTAACAATGAGAGCAGGGGACCAGCAGCTCATTGTTTTGATGTTACAACCTTCCACCTGGCTTCCCCTAGTTCCCAGATTTGAGGACTGACAGGCTCTCAACTCACCATCAAAGAGAGAGAGAAAGAGTGGATCATTTGTAAGTATTAGCACACACCACCTGTTACCTTGATGTTTCGGTCTCCCGCGATGCTTCAGTCAGTGACATCGGTGATGAAGTGGGTTGTCCAAAGGAGCACGTCATCCAGCCACACCTGGAGGTATCGAAGTGCCAGACCGCCCGGTGAGGCTGAGAATGTATTGCTCGTCGAGAACTGTAGTTTGAGCTGCAACTGTAGATCACGGACTCCAACAGGACCCCAGCCACCTGACATGAGAAATGAAGAATAAGCGGTTTCACAGATGAACTGGAAGAAGTCACCTGGGTCTAGCGCCAACTATTTAACATTCCTTCAGCAGCAACACTTTCAACACAGATGTACACTTAATACAGCACAGAAAAAGCATAGAATATGGAAGAGAAAAATGGAGGAGGCTAGGAAAGTGACGCATTTTGTTTCTTCCCGAATGTAACATTATGTAGAATTCTAAAATAGTTCCTTAAGGTAGTTATAGCCGGGGGCAGGTTAGTGGGGATGAGGCCCCACTACCTACTAAATGCTCCCAATGGCATGCGACTCAAACATCCTCTGACAACCAAGTCCTGGGCTTCACATGTGGCTTAGCTACTAAACCCAGTGGAACTGTTTCTACTGATAGGAGGAGGGGCAGAGGTAGGTTACTGGCGCCTTAAAACCAGTTGTTTCAGATGAGGCTCAACAGCCATGGATTGCAGCTCATGTAGAAGATGGTAAGCTCTGATCTGAAACCTCTGCTGCCTTGCACCTACACTCACACATGGGGAAGGCTTCAGGAGTAAACCTTGAGAAAATTTCTGGAGCTGGAGTCCTTAAGGTAGACCTACACTGAGTTCAATGCTGACTGGCAACTCCTGCAGTGCAGTTGGTGCTAAACTGTATTGGTCTCTTCCATTCCTTTGGATTCATCAGATGCGTGGAGAGGGTTAGCCTCCTACATGGCAACAGCTTGCTCTCCTTATCATACTGCCCAAGCTCACGTATCACGTAGACGGCTAGGACGCAACATCCATGTTCAACCCCGACCAATAGAGGACCTTTAAACTTTCAAATAAATAGAACTAATGATTTGATGTTATCCTTCGATTGTCTACACACTGAGACTACACACACAAAGCAATACAAATGAAAATCAATCAGAACAATGTGAAAAAAGTCCAAAAAAAAGAAAAAAGTCCAAAGTGCAAACTTCATGATTTATCACCATTTTCCAAAAAGAAGTTGAAATATAATTCCTCTCACGTTCTATCAGGTATTCTGTACCTGCTATGCATATGCAAATAAAATGTATGATAATTGTAGCTCAACTCTACAAGTACTTTCTTTTATTTGCAATTATGGGACTTAATTAAAGCGTCCTGCTGTCATCTAAACTATTTTCAAAGCTAAACAGCTAAATGTTCCCTATAACTTTGGCTCTGTTGACTACAAAGAGTATGGGTTGCATTTTTCAAAAGTGCTGTCTTTCTCTTCCATGAATAAATTGGAAATGCTGTTTGTTTTACCTTAGGCATTGATCCCCTGTCTAGGAATAGACTGTTCTCTGTATCTTCAGTGTTAAAATCTATACTTATACCATCTATCAATATCTCATTCTTTCCCAGATCAGAAATCTGCAGAGCTCACTTACACTTATCTTCATTTATTTTCTGAGTCTTCTGAAATGAAAATATAGTTTCTATCACTGATTTACTCAACATCCTTATCTCAAACTTTGCACGATCCTGTACAATTTTTTCATCAAAGAACCTCCGGTGTCATACCAATGATTCAGAAAACATAGGTAGCACCATCTCTCTTTATATAATTTATGGTAAGAACCAATGTCAGCATGCTAAATGAAGCAAAAACAACAAGCGTCATCAAGAACCAACTAAGATGGAGCGGTCATGTTGTTCAGATGAAAGGTAAACGTATGCCGAAACAAATCTTCTACTCCCAGCTTAAAGAAGGCAAACGTAAAAGAGGCGGACAACAGAAGAGATTCAAAGACGTCTTAAAAGCCAACATCAAGAAATGTAACATCGACGTCAACAATTGGGAAACCAATACCAAGGACAGGAAACTCTGGCAAACCATCATCCGAGAAGGAACGGCAACTTTCGAAGCTAACAGATGTGCAGAATTAGAAGAAAAGAGAAGAAAATGGAAAGAGAGGCAGCAAGAACCAAAGCCCGATCTGCCATCTGGAACTACCTGTCCTGAAAGCAGAAGAACTTTCAAAGCCAAGATTGGACTCATAAGCCACTTGACAGTCCATAAATAGATCAATGGAACAAAGGCCATCATCCTTGACCTTGAGGAATAGCCACGACAACAACAGAAAGGGGATTCAGCTTAACTGCTTTATTCTGTGTATAAGCTCTACACAAGCCATCTCAGCTCACCATAGCAAGGGGAGAATTCTATGCCAAATAATATTTATTTGTAAAGTTTGCCAAGTTTAAATTTGAAGTTGAGTTTACTACATTGTAGCAGTTACTTGACTTATAAGTTACCTCACAGGATCTCGGGTAATAAGCTGACTTCATCCACCCTCCAAGTTCTTATAATAATCCAGATTTCACCACCCGGGTTGGCGGACAGAGGCAGAGGATTTCAGAGGCTCACCACCCTCTGCAGGAAGACATTTGTCACAGAGAGCTGCAGTGTCATAGAGTACTACAAAATGGAAGCAGGTCCTTCAGTTTATTTCCTCCATGTCGAGCTCATCCCATTTGCCAGTATTTGGCTCGTATCCCTCTTAAACCTTTCCTTTTCATGTTTCTAACCAACTGTCTTTTCAATGTTGTAATTCTGGCAGCTCCATATACCCACCACCCATTGTTTGGAAAATATTACTTTGAGGTCTTATTTAACACTGTCCCTCTCACCTTTACCCTGTTGAATTCGTCTCCCTTACCCCAAGAAAAAGACAGTGACAACTCATCTTTTCTATGCCTCTTATGATTTTATAAACCTTTCTAAGGTCACCTTTTAGCTTCCTCCGCTCCAGGGAAAACAGTCCCAGTCTATCTAGCCTCCGCTTATAACTTAAATTCTGTGCAGCATCTTTCTGAGCATTTTATGCCCCCTCTCCAGAATAACTATGGCCTTTTATAGTGCGCCAGGCAGAAATGCACACAATATTCACCAAGGTATTGTACAGCTGTAATATGACGTTCAAACTTTTGTACCCATTCAGATGAAGGCCTTGTGTACCTACCACCCTGACCACCTGTGAAGCCACTCTCAGACAGCTATGTCCTCGTACCCCAGGTCTGTCTGTTGTACAACACACTCCTGCCATGCTTTAACTTCCCAAAATGTATTGTATCCAGTGGACATTCATTGGCCTGCTTTCCCATTCGACCTAGACCTTGTTGTAGCCTTATGTGAACTTCTTCACTGTCTACTGCGCCACCAGTTTTGGTGTTATCCACAAACTTATTAATCATACGAAGTTAAATTCTCATCAAGATGACTAATATATCAGACAGACAACAGTTGTAGGTCGGGAAGATGCTGGAATTTAAGCTGGAATCACTGAAATTTCTTCCCTTACTTTCCACAGTGTCCAAGGATGTACATAGACAGGCCCTCAGGATTTATCCACTTTTATATTTTAGTTCCATAATGGCATGACATTTGACAACATCACAGTTTTCTTTATAAGATCTCCTAGATTCTATGACCATTTCCACAGTAAATACAAATGAGAAGTGTTAATTTAAGACCTTGCCTATCTCTCGTGGCTCCAGATATAGACTAACATACTGGTCCTTTTGCTCTTAATATACTTGTATAATCTTTTGGTATTTTCTTTTTCCTGAAAAACCTCTGTTTAAAACCCCTATTCCTGTAGTTAGGTGCCCTTGTTTACGACTGACCCACTGATGACAACATCTCAACATCTACTCTGTCAAGCCCCTTTAGAGTCTTAGCAACACACACAAAATGCTGGAGGAACTCAGCAGGCCAGGCAGCATCTGTGGAAAAGAATACAGTCAATGTTTCGGGCTGATACCCCTTAGAGTCTTGTGTGTTTGAATGGCACTCCTCAATTTCCTACATTCCAAACTATTTAGTATCTCTTGGTGGGACAACGCTCTCAACATGCTCAAGTGGAGACTGCACTCACTGTTACTATATCTGATACCGGAGTGGCATGGTGGTGTAGGGATTAGCACAACACTTTACAGTACCAGCGACCCGGGTTCATTTACCGCCCCTGTCAGTAAGGAGTTTTGTACATTCTCCCCGTGACTGCATGGGTTTCCTCCCCCAGTCCACAGACATACTGGTCAGCAGGTTAATTGGTCATTGTAAATCGTCCTGTGTGTAGGCTCGGGTTATTTCAAGGGTTGCTGGGCAGTGCTGTTCAAAGGCTGGAAGGGCCTATGGCATGCTGTATCTCAATAAATAAAATAAATCTTCTTTTGAGTAAGGTGACCAAACTGCACACAATAGTTCAGGTGAAGACTCACTAACACCCTGTACAATTGCAACAAAAGATCCTATTTTTAAACCCCAATTCCCTTGCAATCAGGCCAAAATGCTACTAGCCTTCTTAACTACTTACTGCACCTACAGTACAGTGTGAAAGTTTTAGGCACTTACAATATATATGCCTAGGATGCCTAAGACTCTTGCACTGTGCTGTAGTAATTTTATGTATTGCACTGTTCAGCAAAAAAAACAAGTTTCTTAACATATGTAACTAATGATAAACGTGATGCTGATGTGGGTCTCTTTTGTGGACTGAGTGTGGAATGGGAGCAGGGAGTAGGGAATCATTGTTGGGAGAAGGGAAGGGAGAGGGGAGGGAGCATGAAGCACAGACGCATTCTGATCTATAAACCAATTGTCTAGAATCAATTAACCTTGCTTGGTGTCTCAGGACTGGGCGTGTCTGCATCCACGCCTGGCATTCCTTCTCTGCCACCTGTCCCACACCCCTCCCACGGCACTCTACCCTCGCCATTCCCAACATTCTTTGCTCCTGCCAGATTTACAAACTCGCTTTCCGCTTCCCATTGGCAAATACAGGACTGTGCAAAAGCCTTGAGCTCCCTAGCTGTACATACGCACCTAAGAGTTCTGCATCGTACTGTAACTGATAGATTTAAAAAATTATTTAGTTCTTAAGAAAGTGTATTTTATTTTAAAAAGGCTATTAAAAATAGTTTGTTGCTAGTGATGAAATCACAATTGTACCACCAAGTTCATTTAGGAGAGAGTTTAGTTTTGGAACTCAGAATCAGATTTATTATCACTAACTTGTATGACATTAAATTCTTAAGTGTATTGCATTGTTTTTGTTCCCGGCAAGAGTATAGTAAAACAAAACATAAAATTATGAGAAATTTCAGGAATAGATAAATTGATAAAAAGAATAATAAGGGGTTTATGGTCCATTCAGAAATGTGATGGTAGAGGGAAAGAATCATTGAGTGTGTATCTCCTCCCAATGGTAGTAACAAGAAGAGGGCATGTCCTGATTGGCGAGGAACTGCCCCTAGGTGAACTTTGGTGGGACAGTCAGCTGGGTCTATTCCCATTGCTGTATTTTACATTAATTTATATTTCTCTTATGGAATCATTTATTCCTTGTATGATTTTGCTTCAAATAATTCAAAATAATAATCTAGATTCTGGTTTTCTTTCATAAGTATTACCAGAACTCAAATCCTTGATCTGGAAAGAAAATGATGGGTTTCATCTGTCAGTCATCAATAAGCTAAAGAGAAATCTATAAAATTTCCTACTTATGGACCAAATTTGTCTAATTTGGATTCTGAGTGATCAAAAAGATGAAAGCATCTCAAGCCTTTGGAGCCAATTAACTGTTTTACCAGCTCCAAAGCACTTTGGTGTGACCTGTGGTCCCTTGGAAGTCGATGATGGTGATAATGTAGTGAGCTCAGCAGTCAGCTTGAACCTGGTAAGCTCCCGCAGACAAGTGCAAGTTTTACATTGCTCTGGTGAACTAAAATGGCCTGTGTGAAGCTTATACACAAACTAAACCAGTTGAGCTGAATCCCATCTGTGTCCTAAAACTTCTGTGAAGAGAGAAGCTATTGGTGATGCTTTAATATGGAGATTCTTAGATGAACTTGTACCAGATCTTACAAAGTTTGGTATTGGTTAGTTATTGTTACACGTACCAAGACAGAGTGAACAGCTTGTCTTGCGTACTGTTTATACAGCTTAATCATTACACAGTACATTGAACTAAAGTAAGGTAGAGCAATAACAATGCAGAATAAAGTATAAAAAGCTACCAAAAGAGTGCAGTACAGGTAAATGATAAAATGCAAGCCCATTGTGAGGCCAAAAGTCCATCTTATTGTATGAGGTCTGCTCAAGAGTCTGATAACACTGGGATAGAAGCTGTCCTTGAACCTGGTGTACGTGCTTTCAGGCTTTTGTATCTTCTGCCTGATGGGGAAGGGGAGAAGAGAGAATGTCCAGAGTGAGTGGGGTCTTTGATTATGCTGCCTGCTTTACTGAGGCAACATTGAGTATAGACAGAGTCCATGGAGGGGGGTTGGTTTCTGTGATATGCTGAGCTGTGTATACAACTCTGCAGCTTCTTGCGGTCACGGTCAGACTAAGCTACACCAGCTTTTATGCGTCCAGACAGAATGCATTTTGTTGATTACAGAGGAGGAGGTGTTTGCTACCCTGAGACCAATCATGACGGATAAATCCTGACAAGGTATTCCCTCGAATGCTGCGGGAGGCAAGTGCAGATATTGCCAAAGCCCTAGCAGAGATACTTTAATCATCTTGAGCAACAGGAGAGGTACCAGAGGATTGGAGATGGCCAATGTTGTTGTTTAAAAAGGCTGTAAGCATAAGTCAGGCCATTATAGACCAGTGAGTCTGACATCAGTTGTGGGAAAGTTTTTGGAAGGTATTCTGAGGGACCAGATACATAATTATTTGGATAGACATGGATTGACTAGCGATAGTCAACGAGGCTTCATGTGTGGTAGATCATGTCCAACCAATTTTATAGAGTTTTTTGAGGAAATTGCCAGGAAAGTAGATGAAGGCAATGCAGTGGATGTTGTGTACATGGACTTTAGTAGGGCATTTGACAAGATCTCTTATGGGAGGCTGGTCAAGAAGCTTCAGTCACTCAGAATTCAGGATGATGTAGTAAATTGGATTAGACATTGGCTTTGTCGAAGAAACCAGAGGGTGGTAGTAGAGGGTTGCCTCTCTGATTGAAGGCCTGTAACTAGTGATGTGCCACAGGGATCAGAGCTTGGTCCTTTGTTGTTTGTCATCTGTATCTGGAAGATAACATGGTTAACTGGATCAGCAAATTTCCAGATGACACCAAGATTGGGGGTGTCGTGGGCAGCAAAGAAGACTATCCTGGCTTGCAGAGGGATCTGCATCAGTAGGTAAAATGGGCTGGAAATGGCAGATGGAATTTAATGCAGACAAGTGCAAGGTTTTGCACTTCAGTAGGACCAATCAGGGTAGGTCTTGCACAGTGAACTGTTGGGCACTGAGGAGTGAAGTACAACAAAGGGATCTGGGAATACAGGTCCATATTTGACGTCACAGGTAGATTGGGTCGTAAAAAACGCTTTTGACACATAGGTCTCCATAAATTGAGTACAAGAGAAAAGATGTTATGTTGAAGTTGTATAAGATGTTGGTGAAGCCTAATTTGGAGTATTGTCTGCAGTTTTGGTTTCCTACCTACAGGAAAGATATAAACAAGGTTGAAAGAGTGCAGAGAAAATTTATAAAAATGTTACCTGGTCTGGAGGACTTGAGTTATAAGGAAAGATTGAATAGGTTAGGACTGTATTCTTTATAATGTAGAAGGTTGAGAGGAGATTTGATAGAGGTATACTAAACTATGAGGGGTATAGAGTGGGTAAATGCAAGCAAGTTTTTTCCACTGAGGTCAGGTGGGACTACAACCAGAGGCCATGGGTTAAGGGTGAAAAGTGAGAAGTTTAAGGGGAATGTGAGGGGAAACTTCTTCACTCAGAGGGTTGTGAGGATGTGGAATGAGCTGCCAGCACAAGCGATGCATGCAAGCTTGATTTCAATGTTTAAGATAAATCGGATAGGTACATGGATGGTAGGTCTGTGGTCCAGGTGAAGGTTGATGAGCGTCAGCATTCTATGTGGTTTCAGCATGAACTAGATGGGCCAAAGGGTGTGTTTCTGTGCTGTACTTCTCTATGACTTGATGATGAATCAGTAAAAATTAATAAGAGTTGACAGGGGCATGCTGAATTTCTTCAGCCTCCCAAGGAAGTAGAGGTGTTGGTGAGCTTTCTCGGCTGTGTTATCAACATGGTTGGGCCAAGACAGGATATTGGTGATGTTCACATCTAGGAACGTAAAACTCTGATCACCATTGCTGTAGACAGGAGCAGGTGCACCATCTCCCCACTCCCTTTCTGAAGTCAATAACCTGCTTTTCTGTTTTGTTGAATTTTTTAAGATGAGGATACTAGATAAATCAGCGATGGAAACCAAATTTTCATTTCAAAAGCCTCAGAATTTAGGTACAGAGAAGAATGAATGAGTTCCATAGATTTCTAGTTCTGGGAAAGAATGAGATATGGATGAGTAATACGAGTATAGATTTTAACACTGACAATACAGAGAACAGTCTATTATTCATGGATAGGGGATCAATGCCATGGTAATACTTCACTGTATTTGGATGTCAAACATCAATTGCAAGCAGCATTTGAGTGATTTATTAACAGAAAAGAAAGATTGCACCCTTAGAAAATGCAGCTTGTCCCTTTGTAGTCACCAAAGGCACAGTTATTGGGAACATTTAGTAATATGTCTTTGACACTTCTTTTACCATTTGGTGGCATTTTGACGACAGCAGGCAACTCTAATTAATTCATGTCATTTCAGTTGAAGCTAAGTAATACTTGAGTTGAATGGCAATAATCTTGCATTGAGTACAGAGATGAGGAGGAATTTCTTTAGCCAGAGGGTAGTGAATCTGTGGAATTCATTGCCACAGATGACTGTGGAGGCTGTTAGTGGGTATATTTAAAGCAGAAGTTGACAGGATATTGTGTAACAGTGTTAGAAGTTACTGGGAGAAGGCAAGAGAGTGGGGTTGAAAGGGACAATAAATCAGCCCTGATGGAATGGCGGAGCAGACTTAATGGGTCGATTGGCCTAATTCTGTTCTTGTGATGTACAGTGTTATGATCTAAAATTTATTTGCCTGCACATTGGTGTGCAGCATATTGAATGTATTGACTGATTTTCATTTGTGTCTCCATGTGTTGCTTTGTAATACAGTACTGTGAAAAAGACTTGGGCACATATACGTATATAGCTAAGGTACCGCAGTACTGTATTTGTCAACGTGGAGCGGAGAACGAACTTGTAAACCTGGTGGGAGCAAAGGATGATGGGAATGGTGAGGGTGGAGCGCCCCAGGAGGGGTGTGGGACAGCTGGCAGAGAAGGACTACAGCGTGCAGACACACCCAGCCCTGAGACACCAGGAAGGTCATTTGATTCCAAGCAATTGATTTATTGATCCATGCACAATGTCCCTCTGGTGCATCCCACTCGTCCCTTCTCCCTTCTACTTTTCCCAATTATGAATCCCCTCTCCCTGCCCCTTCCCACTCTCAGTCCCCAATAGAGACACATAGCAGACTCACATATCTCATGGAATTTGTTTTTTTGTGGCAGCAGGACAGTGCAATACATTAAGTTACCTCAGTACTCTGCACAATAGCTATACATACTGTATGTGCCCAAGACTTTTGCACAGTACTGAACATCCTCAGTGTGTGTACAATTGAAGGAAAGTATCAATTGACTAGGTCTATTCATTTGTTTTATCCACTAGAAACCAATTAATCCTCTTTCAAGTTGATTTCAGACAGAAGCAAAATATATGTGACTTTTCTTGCTTCTTAACTGTCCTTAACTATTAGTTAACTCCCTATTGAGCCCTTGCAGTTGCTGCAGTCAGCTTCAGAGTGTTTTTCATTTTCCTTGCTTTTGCATCATTTTGTTTGCATGCTTTATGTCTCTTCAATACTATACTGAGCAAGTAATGCATTATTAAAGATGTTGCCACTCAAAAAATATTAATTAGCTAAATTTACAGTACTGGATGTTAAGTATAACAACTTGGCAAATTCCTTCATGAACCAGTGCTATAAAAGTTGCTGAAATAGTTCATAATTTGTATGGAATCGTGCTGTGACCAAGATTGCTGCTTTGCTTCACATTCAAAATGAGAGACTTGCCCTTCACTCTATTATCCCAAGACTCTTTAAAGGTAACTTTATTACTGTGGTGTGAGGAAGGATTAGTTGTTGGGCCATTTGTAGCAGATAACTTGCCTTCCTTTGAGATAATTTTTCTATTTCACAATGTACTTTATTCAGAAAAATGCTAACATATACAATACAGAACATCCAAATCAAAATTCTCATCACAGATTTTGTTACGTCAATTACTTAAATGTTTGCACATTGTCAGTTGTCATTTATCTACAGTTCTTCAGCCAACCAGATCATAACGTTTCACAAACAAGAGAAAATCTGCGGGTGCTGGAAATTCAGGCAACACACACAAAATGCTGGAGGAGCTCAGCAGGCCAGGCAGCATCTATGGAAAAAAGTATGGTCAACGTTTTGGGCCGAAACCCTTCGGCAGAATAGTTTTAACACAGGATTCAGAATGTGCAATGGCGGGAGTGTCCTTAACTATTGGTTAACTCTCTATTGAGCCCTTGCAGTTGCTGTAGTCAGCTTCAGTGTGTTTGTCAGCACCAAGCCTTAGTGTGTGCCAGCTTGTAGTGCTTGGCCATGGACAACACCTTGCTCTAGAACACCAGTGTATTTCAGGCATATCATCTTTCCCAGCAGCATTTGATTTATGTGTCATGCACATCCCTGGAAACAACCATGCAGCCCAGAGCCTCTGGTGTGCAGCTTTTTGGGTTGAATCTCCACAAATAACTTTCCCTCTCTTCCTGACACAGTCACATCTCAGGCATAATGGATAGCAGTCTCATTTCCAGTGGTCATCACAAAGGCAGCATACAGTGTGCCCAGTGTAATGATACTCAGTCATGGGCTTTCCTCACCACCATCCAAGAAAGCTCTTGCTGCTTCCTCGAACGTTCTGGTAATGAGGCAATCTGCTAGTTGCTTCTGACAGTCTACTCGTGGAACCACTCTACATGATTTACCAAATGCATTTCCCACACAGCTCTAACATTTTCTGCAGCCCACTGTCTATCTGATCTGTGATCAGAGGTGTTCTGGATAAAGTGTTTCGTGCAACTAAAATGAGCATTCCAATAAAACGTGACCGGACCCAAGTCAGGTCGAGTTTATTTATAAGAGAATGAAGTTCTCTTATAGAAGTTTATAAAATCATCAGGGGCCTAGATAAGGTCAGATGGTCATAGTCTTTCCCCCAGGCTTGGGAAGTCCAAACCTAGAGGGCACAGATACAAGGTAAGAGTGGAGAGACTTGAGAAATCTGAGAGGCAACTTCTTTACATAGAGGGAAATGAATAGATGGAATGAGCTGCTTGAGAAAGTGAGTGTGAGGAGTACAGTTGCAACATTTAAGAGGATTTTGGATAGGTGCTTGGAGGGTTATGGGCTGAATGTAGGCAGCTAAAACTAGTAGGGAGTATGTTATGGTTGGCATGGACCATTTGGGTAGATGAACCTGTTTCCATGCTGTATAACTCTGTGACTCCTTGAAACATTGTTGCGTGCACGGATTTGGCGAGGGGCAGATACGATGTACTTGCAGCTGCACCACAGGTATGAGGGTTCAGACAACACAGAACACACAGTAACTATACTGGGTGGTTAAGAAAGGAAAAGGAGACTGTGCAAAATAAGGTATTTTTGTAAACACACACACGCACGCAGCAAACAAGTCCACAGCAGTGCAAAAGCTGGTCCGCGATGTTCCTTCCTAAAGTGGTTTGTGAAGCCCTCAGTGTGTCTTCAGGAGTAGTTGCAATGTGTTTTATGGACATTGTGAAAACCCTTATTCTAGTGTATTGATATGTAGAACTCTTCTGTGGTGAACTACATATACCTGTCTGGACACGCCCCCTGCTGACTGCTCCTGTGGCTCCTCCCACAGACCCCTGTATAAAGGCGATTGAGGCCTCAGTCTCCAGGATGTAGTACGGTGGTCACTCACTGCTTGTTCCTTCTTCCAGTCAATAAAAGCCGATATCTCGCCTTTACGTCTCAGAGAGAGTTATTGATGGTGCATCATCTTCACTCCGGATTGCGTCTGGATTTTTATAAGTGGTAATTTTAATTGTTTTCATACTGTCTTGGGGCATTGCACAGAATCAAGGGAGACAGGTAGGTGCAGATCCAGTACTCTGGGAATCAATGTACAAAAACGTCAGCAATGTCTCTTCTTGTGGCATAGCTTTGACTTTAATGTACTGACCAGGGTGTCAAAACAAGCCACCTGTGACCTGTGCAGCGTAACAGAGAAATGTGAGTCAAACCATGTATGCTGCCATAGCCTGGCAAGTGAATAAGGCAATAAATTTGTAGACATGTCATTGTTTTCCATGCCTGACCGTTTTGCACTGGTGTTGTTTCAAGAAAGAGGCAAAAAGCATTTGAGAGTATTTTTAGTGCAATGTCGTTTTGCTCCTCTCACCTCAGTGAGGCTGAGAGTTCAAGCTATAGGAAAGATCTAGCACTTTCCACTGGAAGCCTCAACACCTTCACAACCAATCAGCTACTTCTGTAATGTAAGAAATGCACTGCTGTTTTCTGTCCCACACGTCAGGAGATCTGGTTTAGCAGAGCAAGTAAAAATTGTTCAAACCATTCAACAAACTGGACCCCATCTGTGGACAGCTTTCATATTCATTCACAAGATGTGAATGCTTACAGAATACGTTGATCAATTCTAACCCTCAAATCCTCCCTCTCCTCATCCAACCACCATTTTAAGTAAAGAAGAATGGCTTTTATACGCTCCTTTTCTGGGCACTCCAATGTGTTGTAATGAAAAAGAAGTTAGAAAAAGTTAGATTCTGTCTGTGTTGTTACTCGGGCCAACCCAGATATTCACCTCTAATTTATTCATAACAAAACAAACTACTGGAGCTGAATGCAGAGAGTGGAGGGATATGGAGGCAGAAGAGTTTCGTGTAGTTGGGTATCGTTAACACAGGAATGCACCCTTCAGTACAGCATTGTGAAAGGGTCTGTTTCTCTGTTGTACCGTTCTGTATTAAAACAAAATGTCCTTCTCTGTCACTGTGCATTAACTTGTACAGTAGAAAAACAGCTAAGTGCTCTACAGCCTTGTTACAAATAACAGACCAGATTACAAGTACATGTGTCTGTCTCAATCGATGATGCAATTACTTCTTTTATGGTCTGAGTTATAATGAATAGGTCTCTGACAAATGTTGCAAATGCACTTTTCTAATTCATTTGCTGGAAGAGTTCTGATTCTTCATCAGAGACTTTGCCCTTACTAGTCGGTCATGTTCAACTTCAGTGATATGCATGGTCTGAATTATAATGAATAGATCTTTCGACACTTGTTGCAAATGCACTTTTCTTATGCATTTGATAGAGAGTTTTGATTCTTCGTTAGAGACTTTGCCCTTACTAGTTGGTCAGGTTCATATTCAATGATATCCAGTCCTTCATGAATTGTCTGCCACTATCTGATTCTTTCATCAGCTATTTATTACTTGGCACTGTGGTCAAATCATAACATATTTATGACTCAAAGCAATGTTTAAATCTCTATTTCGCTTTATCAATTGGTTTCTTATCTGACAAAAAATTATGACCACAAAAGCCTTAGGGCATTTAACTAGCATATTCTGTGGACTGAAGGTGTCATAAATGTAGGCTCAATGAAGCTTGTGAGCTGGATATTTGGGCATTTTCTGATATCTGTCTCTTGGTGTAATAACATGAAGTTTGCAATGAAAGCAGCATAGGCAAGGCCAGTTAACCTTTTTGATTTTTATACATTGTCTGTATCCTTTAGTTACATTTAACACTTTAGTTCGTCAGTGAGACTTTATATTTTTAGATTTTGTATTAGGTGACAATTTATTTTTGTTTAAATTCTTGCTTAGCTTCCTGTGATTGATACTTCCCTGTCCCTGATCAATGTTGCCTCTGAGCTGTGCAGGTGCACGGCCGCGCAATAACTGAAATGCCCCCGTGCACATAGCCTTTGCTGCCACACGGCTGGAATTTTCTTCCAGCTGAAGATATTTGACCAATCCACAATATCGGGTAGCATTAACAGTCCTTGACAATATTTTAGAAAATCTGGCATCTCTTTCTAAATTCCTTCAGAAAAGCTGTTTCAATGCAATTGAAGCAATGTGGTATGCAAAAGCAAAAATTAACAGTTACAGTAACAGTGTCTTGGCAATATCGTTTATTGAAGTGACAAAGTGAAAGATCTGCTTGCATTGATAAATTCTGATGTTGATACTGCACCTATTATTCAATTCATTCAATGTGTGTGTAATCACTTGGATAACAGATTTCCTGATGATGAATTAAGAGAATAGCAAGCTTTTGACCCTATTGCTATTGCAAATGCAGCCAATTTTGAATTTGGAAACAAGAATGTTTTATGACTGACAAAAAATACTCAGCTGCTATTATGAGCTACGACAAAAGTGCTGCCTCAAAAATATTGCAGCAATACTGTGATTTCAAATTTGTCATTTCTGAGAAAGTTAAGACTGGTTCAATTAAGATGTTCACTGATACGTTGAACTACATAGAAACGAAGAATTTGAAGAACTGTCATTTCTTGTTGACATCGTTGGAACATTTCAAGGTCTAATGCTGACTGTGAACGTGGATTCAGTCTTATGAATTCAATCAAATGTAAATCTAGAAACAGCCTAGAAGAGGAACATTCAGATGATCTAATGAGAATTAAGATGCGTCTTTCATCTGGGTGTGAAATTCTTCTGAACGGTGTTAATAGATAATGGGCAAAAGTTTATGAAATGTGAAACATTCTCTGTTGTACTATATTTCATTATACCCTTGAATTGATAAATAAAAAAACAAAAGTAGGTTATTTTTCAATTTTCATTCTAAATATTCATAGTATGCATACTACAAAAAACGTTTAAATTGCTGTGCAGTTTTCAGGTCATGTAAAAATTTCCTGCTCAGAGCTATTGTATTGTTGGTCCACGCAGCTGTAAAATAATTAGCAGAAACATTGTCCCTGTTACTGATTTCTATACTGTGAGAAGTTTTTAAAGATGGTTCAGTTAAGACTTGAACCAAAATATATTTATACTATCACCCTGATCCTTCATTCTTGGCTGTGCTTACTTTGTGCACCGTTCACAAAATGCACTGCAGTTATTTGTCTAGCCTGGACCAATTGCACCCCTCAAACCCTCGCTGTCTTCCACTAAGAACAAGGAGAGCAGATGCAAGAGACCGCAGCACCTTCAGGCTCCATTCCAGATCTTACGCCACCCTGCTGTGAAAGTGCATAATTGCTTCGTTACTGCTGGCACTCATTATCCAATGACAGTTGAGGGGCCTTTCCTCAGAAGCTCTGCAGTGGTTCAAGAAGCTAGTTTAACACTCCTTTCCCAAGGACAGGAAGTTATGGACCATGTCTACTGACCTTGCCATTGGCATTCACTTGACCATAAAAGGTTAAAAGAGAACACACCGACTGTATTGCAGCTCTAATGTACTAATTGCTAGACACAGTTAGGTGAGCATGATAACCCGTCAGGGGTTATACTGAATCAACTTCAGTAATTAAACTCCTTTTGCATTTATTCCAAAACCACTTGTTAATCAGGCAACTATTAATTGAGCTTTCCCTGCCTCTCCAAGTTTATTAATTCATACCAACTCCCTGCTCCACCAGGATATCTCTGCTTATGTTTTCTACTTGTGTAGGACTTTTCAAAACAATCCCTTCATTCCACCCCCCCCCCTCCCCCCGGAACTGAGAATTTCAGGGTCAGTTCATGCACCGTCAATCTTCAGGTCATGCCACTCAGCGGCCTTGGGCTGATACTGTATTTTTGTGACTGTATGTGCTATCATAATTATATGTGCTGTGTGTTTTGCGCCTTGGCGCCGGAGGAACTTTGTTTCATTTAGCTGTATATGTGCGTAAGGCAGAATGACAATTAGACATAGAAACATAGAAAAACCTACAGCACAATACAGGCCCTTCAGTCCACAATGCTGTGCCAAACATGTACTTGGTTTAGAAATTACTTCTGTTTTTCTGAGCTCCAAACTTGACCTTGAAGCCCTGTTCCTGAGACTAAGCACAATAGAATTCATGGAATTATTACTACAGTATCCCCCTAAGATAATGAGGGGTTGCATTCCCAGGGAACTGTCTGTATCGTGATTTTCCATCTCATCAATTTTGCCAAAAAATTTTGTCTTTTGCATTTTATGCTAAATTCATTATTTTTCTCACATTAACAGCAACTTTCTTATTCTGTATGTCAGTTTATTGGTCGTGGTTTTTGAATTCTGTGATGGTGAGTTTTCAATCCTCAGACTGACTGACAGAAGTACACTGAGGAGGAGCTCACTTGGTCTATTCAGAGTATTCCAGTTTCTTTTTAACAAAATCCAGGTAGTGCTGTTCATTGCCCCCTTTCCCTACAGCCCTGCTCAGGTTTTGCTTGACAGTGTCTCCAAATCATTCCACTAGTTTTGTCTGGAAAAAAAAGGAGAATGATTTTCCTCACCTCAACTTTCATTTTTTCACCCATCATCTTAATTCTGCCCTCTGGCTCTCCTCACTCCACTGGAAACATTTTACTGTTGTTTGCTTTGCAGATAATGTGAACAAATTGGCCATGATTTTAAATATTTGTTTCAAATCCCTGCAAGTTCCTATGCTCTAAAGAGAGACTATCCAAGAAACTGAAGTTTCTCATTCCTGGGATCATATTAGCCTTCGCTGCATTCTTGCTAAATCTCCCACATCTTTCCTAAATTTTGATGTCCAAAAATTAAACAAGGTGTTGCAGTTGTGTTCAAAGTAGTATTTATAACTTTAAAAGCAAAAAAACTGCATATTCTGAAAATATTGCAAATACTTAGTAGATCCAGCAAGCATCTGTGAAAACTTAAAATTTGTTAACGTCACAAATTAATAATGTTTTATTTGATCTCTTGAAAGGATATCAGCTTGAAAAATCAATTATATTTTCTCCTTCAGTATCAGTGCTTTCTGCCTTATTCAATATCACATCTTTGATTTTGTTTTCTTTACATTCGTCTATGAACACCAGAGTCCCAAAACGGTGATAATTGACTACTCAACCTGACCTGCCACCTTCCAAGGTATTTCAGTGTATATCTCCTTGTCTCTCCAATTCTGTACCTCCTTTAGAGTTGCACCCTGCAAGTTGTATACAGCCTCTCAGAAGATAAAAGAGCAGAGTCAGACCATTGTTCTCATCGATCTAGTTCTGCCATTCAATCGCAGCAGATTTCCCCCTAACTAAAGCTTGTATTTTTAACTCTATATTTTTCCTGCCAAAATCCATTATTCCAGACTCACAGCATTAAATTCTTCCATGTTCACTATCCTCCCACCTACCTATGGCCACTTGAAATCCTATTTTCATTTTAACTGCACATCCGAGTTGTGTATCATCTACATAAAAGTTGTGTATGAACAAAATATGGTTTGAAACTTCAGGGCAGTATGGAGAGTTCCACTGTCAGAGGTGCTTTCTGTCAGATGGAATATAAAGCCATGGGCCTGAAGAGGATTCTCAGCTGGATGTAGAAGAGGCAGAGCTGAAAACTTACACGATATCTGCATATCCATCCATACCCATACATTATTTACTTATGGGTATAGCAGCACCTAAAATTTGATCCTTCAAATTAAGTTTTCATAATTTCAATTGATCCTCCTGTCGATCTTTTGATTTGATAGAAGACCACGAACCTGAAATCTTAATTTTGTTTCTTTCTCCAAAGGCACTGCCTGACATGCAGAATAACTCACACACAAGGAAATCTGCAGATGCTGGAAATTCAAGCAACACACACAAAATGCTGGTGGAACGCAGCAGTCCAGGCAGCATCTATAGGAAGAAGCGCTGTCGACGTTTCAGGTCGAGTCCTGCCGAAGGGTCTCAGCCCGAAATGTCAAAAGTGCTTCTTCCAATAGATGCTGCCTGGCCTGCTGAGTTCCACCCGCATTTTGTGTGTGATGCTGAATAACTGCTGTCTTTTCTGTTTTTATTTCAGGTTTCCAAAATCTGCAGCTTTTTGCATTTCAGCATGGTTTAGCTAATATTGGACACACATTGAGCATAATTTCTCTACAATTCTAGCAAGGTTGAAGAAGGGCCTGGATTACTTTTATTGTGGGCTTATGAATAGTTATTAATACTATAATGTGTATAGTATATTTTTAATTGAAACTCTTTCCTTTCTCCACCTTACACTCCAGGTAGTTTGGGACCCTCTTACTTCCACAAATCAACCTAAAGTTTACCTAAGGTGGAATTCATTACCAGTTAAAATTTATCCACGTTGGACTTTGTTCCACCTCTCAGTATTGACTGCACTCCCACTATTGCTTCATCAACTGTATATCATTAAACCTTTACTGAGCTATTGCATTAAGCGCTCACAATAGAGAGGGCTTAAAGTCATTGATGTTTCCCTTTTAAGAAGAAAAGGCTGAAGATAAAACCATTTTAAAAAAGAAAATTGAAGGGAAATTATATTCACAGACAATCAAATACTTTACAGACTCAGAGTTCATGAAGGTTTTGGTGCTCCTGGGAGCTGGAAAATGTCATCTGTGAAATTAAACTGGTCAGGGTTGAATAATGTTGCTTATAATATTAGATTAATATCCTGGAGTTTATTTTGATTACATTTGGGGGCAGGGAACTTTGCCTTCCTTTTCATTTTCGCTCTCATTTGTTACCACCCGCAAGATAAAGGAAGATCGCGCACAGCTCAGACAACGGGCTGAATGGCGTTTTCTCATTTTCTGCTTTATTAAGATCTTGCATCATGCGCTACCAGATTCATCTTCAATTAACATCTGACAATCCCCTCATCATCTCAGCAATATGCTTAGGTGATATATATTGCACAAATCTCTATGATCGGTTTGCAGCTTCATAATTACCTTCATGCTATCTATTATTTAGTCTGTCCAATTAACGTGGAAGTTCAATGTGGTCATTTTTAGATGCCATTTGAATGTGAATGTAGTCCTTTGTGATGACAAGACTCTAGAAAATACGTGCATAGCAATCTAGCAGTCTTAATTCCAGGATTGTTATCAGAAAGTGATTTGGAGGGTCGGTGAGGGGGAGGGAGGAGGAGTAGTTTCTCCCAAGTCTACGTAAAGTAATCCTGTACTATAGTAGGCCACGAAGGTAGCGTCAATAGAAACCAGAGACACTACACACCCCGGCCATTCCCTGTTTGACCTGCTGCCGTCCAGCAAAACGTTCAGAACACTAAATACCAGAACAAGTAGACTGAGGAACAGCTTCTACCCCAGAGCTGTGGCCTCCATCACACCACTCCCACAGAACAATGACTGAAACTGTGAGCACACACAAGGACTCAAATACTTGCACTAACGGCACTTTGTGCATTACTGTGCAACTCATTTTCTGCTACTTATCTATTTAATACTGTTTTTCTATTACTGTCTTGTTTTTATCTATTGCTTTGTTTGATTGCCTGAGAGGAAGCCAAACAGAGTTTCACTGTACCTATGTATAATGACAATAAAGATCATTCAATTCAATTTAATATCTGAACCCTTTAAAAGCCTTGTAAAATAATAAATATATTAAAATAACTATTATGAATAGAGTAACACATACAAAATGCTGGAGGAACTCTGTAGGTCAGGCAGCATCTATGGAAAGCAATAAGCAACCAGTATTTTGGGTCGAGACCCTTCATCAGGACTAGACCTGAACTGTTTATTCATTGCCATGGATGCCGTCTGCTCGTTACTCTGGATTTGCACCATCTGCAGACACTCGTGTGTTTGTGTGTTATGAACAGATATAGGGTAATGGGATTGAAAAGGATTGTCTCTGTTGAAGAACAAACTGGCATGACTGGTGGAATGCAACTATTATTATGTTTAAGAAAGTAAAAAAGAGAGTTGTCATAGAACTTTAGTAAGAAATGTTAATAAGGGACATGGTCATGATTGGAAATTCATCAAGTGCAGTATTAGGTCTAGGGAGACACTTATAAATCATAATAGATGTAAAGCTGGAACAACAGACAGAAAGTCAATAGAGGGAGATCTGAAGCTTGACAATGTGTAACGCTTATTACCCTTGATTGGATCTGGACATTGTTGATGAGACCAGTATGTACAGTCCATCCTTAACAGATGCTGCTGAGTTACTGACTTGAATCGCTACAGTCTTGGGTACAATGAAATGTTACGTGTATGTTGCACTGTATATTGTTATGTACCCCATAACTGGGTCACTTATCAGCAAAGATAGAGAGGTCCGTTGAAGTCTGATGGTACTATTTTTAACAGTATTTATTGATAAAAATACACAAAAATAATATCAATGCAAACGTACAGATAATATATGTCATCAATACTAAATCTAAAAGCGCGGCTATAATAATAATCAATAAGGAATAGCTCTATCGTTGTCTAGGGGGTAATGTATTGTCTGATGGAAATATAAAAGTCACTTTAGTTCATTCAAGCTGCAGCTTTCTGGTTGGAGAGAAAGACGGGTTAAAACTTGCCCATTCCTTTTATGATGTCAATCCTTTGAGAGTCATTGGGAGTTGATTTCCCCATTGTTAGCTAAAAACCGTTCTTCCGTGGTAAAGGCACACCGATTCCGGGGCAAATGGAAATGGGCGCACGTGGCCTTCCCACCAGCTTTCGCTATTACAGGATCGCTAGCGTTTCTTCTGGTGCGTCTGAGGGGCTGTTCCCACAGACCCTCTTTTATCCTGACTCACAGGGTCTCAGATGTCAATCAGGTTGGGATGATGCCATCCCTCCACCAACCAGCCCACTTTGCCTGAGGGCTTCCATGAAGGACAGTATTTTAATACACAATTCTGTCTCCAAGAGACAATGGCCGTTTCCCATAGCTTTATGTCGCCGGGGGGGTCAAGACATTCCAAACGTCTCTCTCTCATTTCCTGGGTCTCCTGACCCAAATCAATAGTGATCCTGCGATTCTCAAAAAGGAGGGGGCTGCAGGCGTAACAATATATACACAAGTGCATCAATTGAATTGAAAATAAATCTAAAGGGAAATCAGCTTGGAGGAAGGTGAAAGAGACTGCAGGTTCTGGAATCTGAAACGAAAGAAGTAAAATGTTGGGAAACTTAGTGGGTCACTCCACATTTGTGGATTGCTAGTGTAAAGCAGTACTACAGGAGGAGAGGTGCAGTTTGAAGCTGGTAAGTGGAACTATGTGGGGAGCAGATGGGGAAGGTGAACAAGGTGAGAAGAAAACCAGGTGGACAGGATAGTGTGTTGGAAGAGACCACTGGGTGTGTGGGTTACCTGAAATTAGAAAATCCAGTGTTCACACTATTGCGTTACTAGCTACTCAACAAGAATGTGAGACATTGTTCTTCCAATTTGCATTTGGCTCTTCCGAAACAATGGAGAAAGACAAGGACAGATGTGTCTGTGTGGGGTAGGGAAGCAGAGTTAAAATGGTACGTAGGTAGTTATAGACACTGTGCAGGTGCTCTGCAAAATGGATTCACCAGTGTAGAGGAGGCCACCTTGTAAGCAACAGATCAGGTTGAAAAACATGCAGGTTCAAAGATAAAAGTAAATTTATTATCAAAGAACATATATAGTATCATAAATGTTCTTTGATATTAGTAGATGAACCTCTATATCACCTAGCAGGCTTTAGTTTCTTTGAAGGTGGTTACAGAGGAAGGTTTCAGAAGTTAAGAGAGAACTGGGTGGGGAGGGATGAGAGGACTGGAGGTTCACGAGCAGAAAGGTCTCAGAGAGTTTCTTCCAATGCACCCCCCCCCCCCTCACCTTCTGCCCTTACTTGGAGTTTGAAAAATCTACCACTGTCCTCTTCCTCATTGGTGTTTTGACGATAACTGAAACCACATGTCAGATTTTTCACTGTAACATTCAACTCTACTTTTCAGGTTCTCCTAAACTGTGCACTGCATAGGCTACAGTTAACTTTGGTTAAACATTGAAAAAGATAACTTAATTGCCCTTGATTCCTGATACAAACTCTGCATTCTGTCCAGCCACTCATTCCTCTTCTAGGTTCACAGAGCTGTGAGCAACCTTGGTGGTCAATTCGACTGTAAGCTGTTTTTCACATCTAATTTCCATTGCAAAGACAACTTAAATTTGTCCTGTCTTTGTTCCTGCCATGGCATATCTAAATTATCTTCTCATCTATATCCTCCCCCCCCCCCAAATAGTGGACTTTTCATGGCAACTCCAAATGGTTCATCTTCACCCAATACCTTGCCCAAATTAATTTCTATCCTATCGTCAGGAAGTCAGGAGCCTCTTTAAAAAATATCCAGACATGTTTTGCAGTTTATACTTTGTGATTCATATTGTTTAAAATTATTCTTTGTTTCAGATTAAAGTAGAATGATATCATGATGAAGTCAATGAGATTAATTTGGAGCTCCCTGAAAAATTCACTCACATTTTCTCATGCCTAAAAGGCCCAGCTCTCAGAGCAATCCCATTGATCCAGTTCTCCACACCACAACTCCCCTTTCTCTACAAACCAATCTCTCGCCTACCTCCCTGATTTTCACATCGCCCACTTATAGCAGGAAGGGACAACACAGTGTTGCCAGTTAATTTGCTAACTCACACATCTTTGCATTGCTGGAGGAAACCGGAACGCCTGACAGAAACAGCACGTAGTCGCAGGGAGAAAGTGCGAACTCTCCGTGGACAGCACTGCAGGTCAGGACTATACGCGGGCCACAGGAGCAATGAGGAGGCAGCACTACCCACCACACCACTCAACCTCACCACCACAATCGCAGCTTTGCTAAATCACTGCCTGTCATATCCCTTTTCTAATTTTGTTGCCAGTGTGCCACTGGATCCTACAGTGGTTGAGCCCAGACAGAAAAATTGAAAGAAATTGTTGTGGACTTTTATCTTTTCAGCCTTGTGCTGGTTGTGAGATCACAGAGAGCCTTGTACACACACAAGTCAGCAGCAAAGAATGGCAAGTGCTTTGCTTGGTTGAATAGTCAAGTACAAGAATTCAATATATCAGGACAAAATGTTCTTATTAAAGTTCTGACTATATATATATATATTTAAGGGCACAGTTCAGACAAGTACGCAATAGGTTTATTGTAATCTAGGTCACTTACTTCATACACCAACATTCATTTTCTGATCTTTGGCCCCACTGTCATGAATTATAACTGCCTTGACCTTGAATTTACCTGGTGATGTACTGTGTTATTACATCTTCATAAAAAATCTGAAAAGATTATTATGAATACAACTATTGCACCACAGCTAAAGGCTTTTTTCTGTATTAGTTGTCAGGATCTCTTGTCCATGTGAGATGACCTTTGCAGGATTTTCAGCCGTTCTCCCAGAATATTAGTGCTGACATTTTCAGCAGATCTGTTCTTGATAAACCAATTGAAATCTGTGATAATGTCCCTGTTCTGCTGATTTTTAGTGGGTGTTGATATTTCAATATTACCTAATTACTTTGTTGCTGTAATTATAAGTGTGAGATTTATCACATTAACATCGTACTGCTGGATTGTGAAGGCCGAGGAGTGACCTTCTGCACTCAACAACAAGCTCAGTTCCAGTAAATAGAGTTGGTAGAGATCAGTTGTGATCTGAATAACCGAACGAAGGAAAAAACCAGATCATAAGTGCAAAAATAAGACATTCAACCCCTTGAGCTTGCAATTATTCAGATTGCAGCTGGTCTCTACCAGCTTCATTTACTGGGCTTGTTTCGATAACTCTTAATGATAGAGTCTCTTGTGCTCTTAATGATAGATTGATATTGCAATTATCAGTTTTGAAATTGACCCTTTGCGTCAACTGTTTTGGAAGGAGATGATTGTACATTTTCGCTACATTTGATAATACTTAACCCCGCTTCATGTATCAGACCGCTTGAGATAATGACGGGTAGTCTATTAGATGTTTAGATTTTTTATACTGGCCCTTTGGTCTGTTTCTCACCATTCCTGTCTTAACTGTTTTAAAACATTCCTAGATTTTTCCTTGGCCCCATAGTAGATAAACTTGCTATATTTTTGCCTCCTCTAGTAGTATATTGATTTGACATTGCAATTTTCCTTTTCTATCTGCTATACTTAGTCTATGTTTGCTCCACTCACAGGTAGTTTGAGTAGAGCTCAGAAATGTATGGACAACTTTGCCCCCCCACCCACCCCCATAATTATTGAAATTAATGCCAATTGTAGAGTTTGATTGGAGTTCTTGGAATTCCCAGAAAGAAGTGATTAACCTTTACAACAATCTAAGTGATGCAACCTTTTTTTCACTTGGTTGCTTGGCTACAGACAGTATTGAGAAAAGACAGCCTTTATTCTCATAAAAGTTTTTTAAAAAATCGTAAGTCCTTGTTTATTGCAGTAGTATTGGAGGTGTGGGTAAAAAGGCATTTTGACGGTCACAAGTCAGTTTGTTGTATGAGTTTGTGGCACCACTAATTTAGCCATTAAGAGACTGGAGATGAAAACAGGAAATCATGAAAAACACTTGTCCAAATACAGGTGTCAGCCCTAGGTCAATTATAGTTTTATTTTCATCCAACTAAAAGGTGTTACCCACGGACTAAACCTGCACCTGGCCACTCAGTTATTCACCAGGCAAAACCTTTGAGCATTTGCAATATTGTACAATTCCTGCCTGATTTGTGAAAGTGAATTGCCACCCTATGGTACATAAGTTCAAATTTAGGAAGCTGCCTCCAAACAGTGAAATCTCAGATGACCTCTTCATATTGCAAAATCTGATTCGTACATTCTGTGATGTGTTAGATGCATTTGAGACTCAACTGATGGCAAAAGGCTATGTAAAATTTGTTCGAGAGATTTCAGGTTTGTTTTTTCTAAAGTTGTTGAGTCATAGAAAACTGTAGCATAGAAACAGACCCTTTGTCCCATCATCTGTGTTGAACCATTTAACCTGACTATTCCCATCAACTTGCACTGGGACCATGGCCTTCCATCCAGCTACCCTTAAATGTTGAAATCAAAATCGCATCCACTGCTTGTACCAGCAGCTCGTTTCACACTCACTGAGTAAAGAAGATTCCCCTCATTTTCCCCTTAGATACTTCACCTTTCACATTTAACCCATGACCTCTAGTTGTAGTCTCCCCCAACCTCAGTAGAAAAAACCTGCTTGCATTTACCCTATGTATACCCCCTCGTAATTGTGTATATCTTTATCAAATCACAGAGGACAGACAAACTCGTTACAGACTAAAATCCTATCTACCTGTGCCATCACTTACAATGAATTATGGACCTAAATTCCAAAATCCGTTTGTTCTACCACTCACTGTGTGAGACTTACCCTAGTTGGTCTGCCCAAACTGCAACACCTCACACTTGTCTGCATTAAATTCCATCTGCCTTTTTCATTTGATCCAGATCTCGCTTCAAGCTTTGATAGTCTTCCTCACTATCCAGTACACCCCCAATCTTGGTGTCATCCACAAATTTGCTGATCCAGTTAGACCGTTGATATAGATGACAAATGACAACAAACCCTGCACCAATCCCTGTGGTACTCCACTAGTCACAGGTCTCCAGTCAGAGAGGCAACCATGTACTACCACTCTCGTGCAAAGCCAATGTCAAATCCAATTTACTACCACATCTTGAATGCCAAGTGACTGAATCTCCTTGACTAACCTTACATAGGGGACCTTTTCAAATGCCTTGCTGAACTTTGTGCAGACAACGTCCACTCCCTTGCCTTCATCAACTTTCATAGAAACATAGAAAACCTACAGCACAATACATGTTCTTCAGCCCACAAAGTTGTGCTGAACATGTCCCTACCTCAGAAATTACTAGGCTTACCTGTAGCCCTCTATTTTACTAAGCACCATGTACCTATCTAAAAGTCTCTTAAAAGACCCTATCATATCCGCCTCTACCACCGTTGCCAGCAGCCCATTCCACGCACTCACCACTCTCTGAGTAAAAAACTTACCCCTGACATCTCCTTATAACGTCCTTGAAAAACTCTGTAAGAATGGTTAGACACAACCTACCACACATAAAGCCATACAAACTATTCATAATCAATCCCTGTGTATTCAAATGCTCATACATCTGGTCTGTTAAAATACCTTCCAATAACTTTCCCACTATTGATGTCAGGTTCACCAGCCTATAATTTCCTGATTTATTCTTAGAGCAGAAACAGCAGATCAATAATAGCTATCCACCAATACCTCACCTGTCGGTAAGGATAATTTGAATATCTCTGCTGAGACCCTACAGTTTCTGCACTTGCCTCACACAGGGTCTGAGCACTTTCTCAGGCCCTGGGGTTTTGTCCTTCCTGATTTGTCTCAAGACAACA
Organism: Hypanus sabinus; assembly: GCF_030144855.1. Taxonomy (NCBI): domain Eukaryota; kingdom Metazoa; phylum Chordata; class Chondrichthyes; order Myliobatiformes; family Dasyatidae; genus Hypanus; species Hypanus sabinus. The sequence continues at coordinate 25,960,008 of NC_082713.1, read as the reverse complement.
AACACCGCCTCCTCTGTAATCTGTGTAAGTTCCATGACCTTGTTGCTGCTTTGCCTCACTTCTGTGGACTCAGTCCGTCTCCCGGGTAAATGCAGATGCAAATAAAATCCATTTAAGATCTCCCCCATCTCTTTTGACTCCATGTACAGACCACCATTCTGAGATACCAGAAGACCAATTTTGTCCCCTGAATCCTTTTGATCTTAACAAATCTGTAGAAGCCCATAGAATTTGCCTTCACTTTGTCTATCATGCCTTTTTATAGACCTCCAAGTATCCTTCTTAAGTATTCTCTTTCATTTCTTATATTCCTCAAGTATATCATTTATTCCTACCTGCAATGCACCTCCTTTTTTTAAAAAAACCAGGGCCTCAATATCTCTCAAAAACCAAGGTTCCTTCAATAGACAATAGACAATAGGTGCAGAAGTAGACCATTCGGCCCCTCGAGTCTGCACCGCCATTCTGAGATCATGGCTGATCATTCACTATCAATACCCAGTCCCTGCCTTGTCCCCATATCCCTTGATTCCCCTATCCATCAGATATCTATCCAGCTCCTTCTTGAAAGCATCCAGAGAATTGGCCTCCACCGTCTTCCGAGGCAGTGCATTCCACACCTCCACAACTCTCTGGGAGAAGAAGCTCTTCCTCAACTCTGTTTTAAATAACTGACCTCTTATTCTCAATCCATGCCCTCTGGTACTGGACTCTCCCAACATCTGGAACATATTTCCTGCCTCAATCCTATCAAATCCTTTAATTATCTTAAACGTTTCAATCAGATCCCCTCTCAATCTCCTCAATTCCAGCGTGTACAAGCCCAATCTCTCCAATCTCACTGCGTAAGACAGCCCTGCCATCCCAGGAATCAACCTAGTGAATCTACGCTGCACTTCCTCAATTGCCAGAATGTCCTTCCTTAAACCTGGAGACCAAAACTGTACACAATATTCCAGGTGTGGTCTCACCAGGGCCCTGTACAAATGCAAAAGAACATCCTTGCTCTTGTATTCAATTCCCCTTGTAACAAAGGCCAACATTCCATTTGCCCTCTTCACTGCCTGTTGCACTTGCTCATTCACCTTCATTGACTGGTGAACTAGGACTCCTAGGTCTCTTTGCATTTCTCCCTTACCTAACTCGACACCGTTCAGACAATACTCTGCCCTCTTGTTCCAGCTTCCAAAGTGGATAACTTCACATTTATTCACATTGAATGACATCTGCCAAGTATCTGCCCACTCACTCAGCCTATCCAAGTCTCCCTGTATTCTCCTAACGTCCTCTTCGCATGTCACACTGCCACCCAGTTTAGTATCGTCAGCAAACTTGCTGATATAGTTTTCAATGCCCTCATCTAAATCATTGACATAAATCGTAAAGAGCTGTGGTCCCAATACAGAGCCCTGTGGTACCCCACTAGTCACCTCCAGCCAGTCTGAGAAACACCCATTCACTGCTACACTTTGCTTTCTATCTGCCAACCAGTTTTCTATCCATGTTGAAACCCTGCCCCCAATGCCATGAGCTCTGATTTTACTCACCAATCTCCTATGTGGCACCTTATCGAATGCCTTCTGAAAATCTAGGTACACAACATCCACTGGCTTACCCTCGTCTAACATCCTTGTTACACCCTCAAAAAACTCCAACAGATTAGTCAAGCATGATTTGCCCTTGGTAAATCCATGCTGGCTCGGCCTAATCCTATTTCTGCCATCTAGATGTGCCACTATTTCGTCCTTAATAATGGACTCAAGCATCTTCCCCACGACTGACGTTAGGCTAACAGGGCGATAGTTCTCCGTTTTCTCCTTCCCTCCCTTATTGAAAAGTGGGACAACATTAGCCACTCTCCAATCTTCAGGAACTGATCCTGAATCTAACGAACATTGGAAAATGGTTACCAATGCATCCGCAATTTCCTGAGCCACCTCTTTTAGAACCCTCGGATGCAGACCATCTGGACCCGGGGATTTATTAGCCTTCAGTCCTACCAGTCTACTCATCACAGTTTCTTTCCTAATGTCAATCTGTCTCAATTCCTCTGATATCTTATGACCCTGGCCCATCCATACATCTGGGAGATTGCTTGTGTCCTCCCTGGTGAAGACAGATCTAAAGTATGCATTAAATTCTGTTGCCATTTCCCTGTTTCCCATAACAATTTCTCCCAATTCATTCTTCAAGGGGCCAACATTGTTCTTAACTATCTTCTTTCTCTTCACATAGCTAAAAAAGCTTTTGCTATCCCCTTTTATATTCCTGGCTAGACTGAGCTCATACCTGATTTTTTCTCTCCGTATTGCTTTTTTAGTTAAGATCTGCTGTTCCTTAAAACTTTCCCAATCATCTGTATTCCCACTCATCTTAGCCCTGTCATACTTCTTTTTCTTTAATGCTATACAATCTCTGACTTCCTTTGTCAACCACTGTGGCCCCTTCCCCCTCTTTGAATCCTTCCTTCTCATTGGAATGAACTGCTTTTGCATCTTTTGTATTATCCCCAAGAATATCTGCCACTGCTGATCCACTGTCTTTCCTGCCAGGGCATCCGCCCATTTAACTTTGGCCAGCTCTTCCCTCATGGCTCCGTAGTCTCCTTTATTTAATTGCAACACTGACACCTCTGATCTGCCCCTATCCCTCTCAAATTGTAGATAAAAACTTATCATGTTATGATCACTACTTCCTAATGGCTCCTTTACTTCAAGATCACTTATCAATTCCTGTTCATTACACATCACCAAATCCAAAATAGCCTCGTTCCTGGTTGGCTCAAGCACAAGCTGTTCTAAAAATACATCCCTTAGACACTCCACAAACTCCCTATCCTGGGGTCCAGCACCTACCTGATTTTCCCAGTCCACCTGCATGTTGAAATCTCCCATAACGACTGCATTACCTTTAGCACATGCCAATGTTAACTTCCTAATCAACTTGTACCCAATATCCACGCTACTGTTTGGGGGCCTGTACACAACACCCATTAGGGTCTTTTTACCCTTACTGTTCCTCAGCTCAATCCACACAGACTCTACTTCCCCTGTTCCCAAGTCACCTCTTGCTAAGGACTGAATCTCATTCCTCACCAACAGGGCCACCCCACCCCCTCTTCCCATATTTCTGTCTCTACGATAGCACGTATACCCTGGTACACTCAATTCCCAGGCCTGATCCCCTTGCAGCCATGTCTCCGTTATCCCAACAATATCGTAGTTCCCCATTTTCATCTGAGCTTCAAGCTCATCTGTCTTATTTCTGACACTACGCGCATTCAAGTATAGAATTCTTAGCCCATTCCTCCTCTCTTTGCTTAAAACACTGTCTACTGTACCTAACCCAGCTCCTTGAACTTCCATCGGGCAAATTGCACCCTGAATTTTGATGACCTTCTCAAGATCACCCAAACCTTGTACACATTTAACCCCATGCACCTTCTGACCAACCCTCTGGATCTGGATCCCTGCCCCCTGCACATCTAGTTTAAACCCCCCCCGAGCAGCACTGGCAAATACTCCTGCAAGAATGTTAGTACCCCTCCGGTTCAGATGTAGACCATCCCTTCGAAACAGATCCCAATGTCCCTGGAACAAAGACCAATTATCCAAAAACCTGAACCCTTCCTTCCTGCACCATGCTCTCAGCCTTGTATTAATGTGCATAATCATTCTATTCTTCGCCTCACTCGCTCGTGGCAGGGGTAGCAATCCCGAGATTGTCACCCTGGAGGTCCTGCCTTTCAGCTTCGCTCCTAACTCCCTGAACTCTCTAAGCAGGACCCCCTCACTCACCTTACCTACATCATTGGTCCCTACATGGACCACTACATCTGGGTTCATGCCCTCACTCTCAAGAATAGCCTGCACCCGATCCGAGATGTCCTGGACCCTGGCACCAGGGAGGCAACATACCATCCGAGACTCCCGATCTGCCCCACAAAATCTCCTATCTGCCCCCCTAACTATAGAGTCCCCTAAAACTATCGCTCTCTTCTCTTCCCTCCTCCCCTTTCTAGTTGAGGGTTCAACCTCTGTGCCAGAGGCAGGATCACTACAACTCATTCCTGGTAGGTCATCCCCATCAACAGTATCCAGTATGGTATACTTATTGTTAATGGGAATGGCCGCAGGGGTGCTCTGTTCCTTCAACATATTATTCTTACCTTTTATTCTGACAGGCACAAACAAACTTTGTACACTCAAAATTTCACTTTTGAAGGTCTCCCACTTTACCAAGTACACCTTTGCCAGAAAACGGCCTGTCCCAATCCGCACTTGCCAGATCATTTCTGTTACCATCAAAATTGGCCTTTTTCCAATGCAGAATCTCAACTCACAGACCTATCTTTTTCCATGCTTACTTTGAAACTAATGGTATTATGATCACTAGATACAAAGATTTCCCTTACACAAAATTATGTCACCTGCCCAGTCTCATTTCCTAATAGCTGATCAAGTAACACACTCTCTCTTGACGGAACTTCTACATACTGATTAAGGAAATCTCCCTAAACACATCTGACAGACTCTATCCCATCCAGCCCTTTTACAGTATGGGAGACTCAGTCAATATGTGGAAAGTTAAAATCAACTTCTATAACAACCTTATGTTTCATGCAGCAGTCTGTGATTTGTCTACAAATTTGTTTCTCCAAATCCCATGAACTGTTGGATGGTCTGTAATATAGCCCAATTAACATTGTCAAACCTTTCTTATTCCCCAGTTCCAACCATAAAGCCTCACTAGTTGAGATTTCTACTGTGTTCTGACTGAGCATTGCAATGACATTTTCCCCTGACTAGTAATGCCATCCTTCCCCCTTTAATTCCTCCTGCTCTTTCATGTTTAAAACAGCAGAACCCCAGAATACTGAGCTGCTAGTCTTCCCCCCACCTGTGACCAAGTCTCATTAATGGCTACAATATCATAATTCCCTATGTTGATCCATGCCCTGAGCTCGTCTGTTTTTGCCACAATATTTCTTGCATTGAAATATACGCAACGCACAATATTAGTACCATCATACTCAACCTTTTGATTCCTGACTTTGTCTAAGGTCTTAACAACATCTGTCTCCAAAACCTCTCCACTAACTGTTCTGACACTTTGGTTCCCATTCCCCTGCAACTCTGGTTTAACCACCCCACCATGCAGTAATAGCAAACCTTTCCACTAGGATATTAGTCCCCCTCCAGTTTAGGTGAAAACCATTTATTCTGTACAGGTCCCACCTTCCCTGTGAGAGAGCCCAGTGATCCAAAAATCTGAAGCACTCCATCCTACACCAACATTTTAGTCACATGTAAAACCATATCACCTTCCTGCTTCTGGCTTCACTAGCACATGGCATGGGTAGTAATCCTGAGGTTACAACCCTGGAGGTCCTGTCTTTAACTTAGCACCTAGTTCCCATAAATCACTTTGCAAAACCTAGCCCCTCTTCCTACCTATGACATTGACACCGACATGGACCACAACCTCTGGCTACTAAAGAGTTTTGAGGATTTGATCTGAGATGCTTGGAACCCTGGCACCCGGGGGGCAACTTACCATCCAGGAATTTTATTCTCGCACACAGAACCTCCTTTCTATTCTCCTAACTAGCAAATCCCCTTTCACCACAGCGTGCCTTTTCTCCCCGACCCCCACCCCTTTCCTTCTGAGCCACAGAGCCAGACTCAATGCCAGAGACCTGACCACTGTAACTTTCCTCTTCTCGGTCATCCCCTCCAACAATATCCAAAGTGGTATATCTGTGGTTGAGGGAGATGGCCACAGGGGTACTCTGCAATGGCCCTTTCACCATCCAGTCACCCAGTTTTCTGTGTCCTGCATCTTGGGTGTAACTACCTCTCTATATCACAAACAAGAGAACATCTGCAGATAACACACATAAAATAAGGTACTCAGCAGGCCACGCAGAAAAATGTATTGGCAGAGACCCTTCAGCAGCTCTAGGCCAGTCCTGATGAAGAGTCTTGGCCCTAAACATTAGTAAGGGCATCAGTGGTTACAGGGAGAAGGCAGGAGAGTGGAGTTGAAAGTGATTGTGAATCAGCCGTGATGGAATGTGGAACAAATTTATGAGCCAAATGGTGTAATTCTGCTGCTGTGTCTTATTACGGTCAGGTAGTGAGTTATCTTATCAACACTGAAGGACCGATCCAGGGGTATTGCGCCTATGGACATGTGCCCAATGATGGCACGTGCAAACAGTTTTTGTTGGCATGCGGCATGCAGTGCCGCCCCTCAATTTTTTAAACCCCACCTACGATAATGATTACCTTTACAGCCGAGTGCAGCAGTGAATGATATTTTACAACCTGAGAACAGCGAGATGTTTTCACAGGAAACATCTCACCCCGGCTTGGCGCCAGATAGATGGTTGTAAGAACGTGGCATTGATGAGTCGTTGTGAAATTCTTGAATATCTGTTGTACGCATCATATCAAGCTGTTACAATAAGAATACTATTCAGAAATTTTGTTTTTTAATTGTCTTTTTAAAAGATTAATATTAATAATTTTTGAATAGGTTTTCTAAAATATTTACTTTAATGTATCTCTATTATACTTTTATTACCAGTAAAGCAATGAATACACATCAATATGGATAGCACTTATCCTTTTTCCTTAAAAAAAAGTCCATAATTATTGTTACTAATTCATTAATCAAGGATAATCTCTGCTCAAAATTACCATGGCACATAAAAGAGTTGTTTACAAGATTATTGTTGGTTTTGGGCACACAGAAAAGGATCGTCACTCCTGAAGTAGGTTGCCTCTTGGAGGATCACTGGGTGATGGTATGCCTACTGCCCCTGTTCTTGATGGTAGGTTTAAGGGAGTCTTCATTAGCTAATTCAATGTGCCTCGGATATGCAACACAGTGCACTATGGTCTGTTGTTCTGGCTGCCTACTTAGCTCTCAACATTTGGCTTCCGGGCATCTAAAATATGTTCAAAATATGGTCCATGAGCACTTGACTAAGATATCCAGCTTACCATTTCAGCCGTGACTCTTAAATAGACGTGTGATTCTAATAAAATTGCTGTCTTTCTTGTTCAATTACTAACCAGATTTTTGGCATTTCCAGTATCTGTAAGAAAATAATTAGTTAATATAAATTATAGGAGCCTCTTGACTTTATGCCAAGTTCTTTTACAGATAAGAGTACCTCATTTGTATCGTCTTCTACCAAAATACTAAGCACTACAATATAATAAAATTATTCACATCCCAGCTCTTAAACAGAATACCCATTATATCTTCAATTCTTCCTCACATGCTACAGTTAAGTAGTGGTAATATGCTTGTGAATTTACAGTAGTGTGGAAATGAAGGATTATGCTGTTGGGCTGATGGATGAGACCTACCAATCTTTCTGTCAAGTAGCTTATCTTCCTTTCTACACCACTGTACTCCCACACACCCTTTATAGTTAAAACATTGGGAGTGGCACACCTGTCACTCTTGCTTCATCTGACGTTATTTAAGATGAGCTTTTAAAGCAGATATTATAGAGCAGTTAATTTTTAGAGGGAAGCAATTTTAAAATACATGTCATAATGCTGTCTCTTTCAGATAGTTTTGAGATACTGAGGCTCTTTGAGCTTCTCTCCAGCTTCTTTGCATCATCTACAACTGATGTTCCCTTTTAAACAATCTTAACACTGCGCCATGAAAATGGGCAGGTAACTCCAAAAATTGGCTGTAGATCACAAAATCTGCATCATCTGTGCAGGTAAAGACCTGACAAATGGTCTCGGACCGAAGCGCCGACTGTTCATTCCTCTCCATAGATCCTGCCTGGACTGCTGAGTTCCTCCAGCATTTTCTGTGTGCTGCTCTGGATTTCCACCATCTGCAGAATCTCTTGTGTGTAAAAGATCGTAGGTCTATATTTTATGCCAGAAGCAAAAAAATCACTTCATTCAAAATTCAAAAAAGTTGAAAGTAAATTTATTATCAAAGTACATATGTGTTGCCATGTACTACCCTGAGATTCACTGTCTTGCAGGCATTTTTAGGAAAAACAAATACAATGGGGTTTTATGAAAAATATAAACTGATGAAGTCTGACATACAACCAATATGCAAAAGAATATAGACTGTGCAAATATAAATAATACTGAGAACTTGAATTTTAAAGAGTGTTTTAAATTGAGTCTGTAAGTCAGAGAATGAGTTCATAGCAGTAGTGATTGAAGTTATCCACTTGGTTCAGGGGCCTGGTGGTTTTAGGGTAATATCTGTTCCTGAAGCTCGTGGTGCTGGACCTGGTGGATGACTTCTGTACCTCCTGCCCAATGTTAATAGCTGGAAAAGGGCATGGCCTAGATGATGGGGGGGTGGGGGGGTTGGTTTGATACCGGATGCTCCATATAAATGGCAGCTTTCCATGTAAATATAATTCATTCTCTTGTTAAATTTCTATCATTACCAGAACATCATGGCTGCTATCTACTGGTGCACAGCAGAAACTCATTAAGCTTTTTGAGAATATCCCTCCTGTTGTGTGTTTAATATTTGAGTAATACTGTAAATATATTTTTTGATTAAGGATTCTTTGTCTAAATAATTCATTATGGATTATTTGTAAAACTACATGAATAGCATATGGCGTCACGCCCCCATATCATACTGTACATGTGCGTCTCACTAAAGTAAAAATGAAACTAAGGCACACATTCCCGGCTCCATTTTTGCTTTCAATTGCTTTACGTTATGGAGTTACAAAACAAAACAGTGACAACAGGAAGTTTTAAAGCGAATCTGAGAATCTGTTGAAGCACAGCAAGAAGTTTGAGCTTTTAAAAAAGTGCTGCGAGTCATTTGAGTTTAAGAACAGAAAGGCACAGCATGTGCTCTTCTGAAAAGGGCAGAAACGGTTGTGTTAAAAGATAGAAAACGGACTAAATCCACAGGTTCATAAACAGAACGGGTTGATAATAATCATACATTTTTAAAAAAAAGCAAGACTAGGAGGCTACATTGACACATTCAATTGCACAAGAGATAACTGGATATTGTATACTGAGTGAATTGAACAGTATTTTAAAGCTAGTGAATAGCCAATAAGAAGCAAATGCCAATATTGCTGAATGTATTGTAATTAAAGGCATACAGTTTGCTTAGATGTTTAACTGCACCAACCAAAATCATTATTGATTGCAGAATGCTTAAGTTTTCTTAAGCAAAATAAAAAGGAAGGGGAGTATATGTAGCTGAAATGAAGAGATTATCTGAGCATTGCCAGTTAGGTGATGAGTTTAATGATGCACTCAGAGAACATTTAGTTTGCAGAATCTTACAAGAAAATATTTAAAAATGACTCCTAACTGAAGCGCAACTTACATTTAAAAGAGCAGTTGAAATAGCTTTATCAATGGAAGCAGCAGGTAGAGATGCCATTAAGCTATAGTCAAGATTGAAAGTGAGCGTAGGTTCACAAGGTTAATTCCCGGAATGGCGGGACTGTCATATGTTGAAAGATCGGAGCAACTAGGCTTGTATACACTGGAATTTAGAAGGATGAGAGGGGATCTGATTGAAACATATAAGATTATTAAGGGATTGGACACACTGGAGGCAGGAAGCATGTTCCCGCTGATGGGTGAGTCCAGAACTAGAGGCCACTGTTTAAGAATAAGGGGTAGGCCATTTAGAACAGAGATGCGGAAAAACTTCTTCACCAGAGAGTGGTGTATATGTGGAATGCTCTGCCCCAGAAGGCAGTGGAGGCCAAGTCTCTGGATGCATTCAAGAGAGAGTTAGATAGAGCTCTTATAGATAGCGGGGTCAAGGGATATGGGGAGAGGGCAGGAACGAGGTACTGATTGTGTATGATCAGCCATGATCACATTATGATTATGATTCTGCAAAGGGATATAGATAGAATGAGTGATTCAGTGAAAACCTGGTAAACGAAGTTTAATGTGAGGTCATGCGCTTCAGTAAGAGGAAACAAAAGGCAAGCTGTTTTTGCTTCCAATTAGTTTTGTATTTTGGATTTGCAAAACATAACACCTCCCTTCTCTCTAACCATCAATGAAAATCTGACAGTCCCATGGATACGACTCACACATGGTTTTAATTTGGATTTTAATGCCAATGTTTCATTAATCCTAGAGGCAAATTTTAGAATTTTGTAGTGAACAGCATTATAAGAGTACCATTACCAAATGAAATTCATTTTTGAAGGTGAAAGCCTCCTCCACTATCTACACATATGAATCAGGTTTAATATCATTGGCATATGTTGTGAATTTGCTGTTTTGTGGTAGCAGTACATTATAAGTTGTAAGCATATTGTTAAATAGATTTCTTCAACAAAAGAATAGAAGAAAATCTCAAGTCTGCCTCACCATTCAGTATGAACATGGCTGTTCAGTGCTAGCCTCAACTGCATTATGGCCATTCCCCATAACCCTCAATTCCTCAACCTTTCAAATATTATTTATATATATATACACTATAAATGTATCTAGTTCCCTGCCTTTCACCACCCTCTGAGACAGAGAATGTTAGAGACTCACCTTTTTCATATGCAGGCTCTGTGTAGATACTCAGCTTGCCTTTTGTTTCCTCTTACTGAAGTGCATGACCTCACATTAAACTTTGTTTACCAGGTTTTCACTGAATCACTCATTCTATCTATATCCTTTTGCAGTATCATAATTTCCTCAATATAACCTGCCTTTACACCTACTTTCATATCATCAGCACACTCAGAAATCTTATATTTAGTTCCTTCCTATAGGTTACTAATGTAAACAGTTAACAATTGAGGACCAGTGGTTGAACCATTCATTATTTCGGTTCAGATTAAACACGGCTAAATAATTCCAATTCTTTGTTTAGTATATGACAGTGAGTTTTCATTGCATGCTGACTAGCATACTTACTAAAATGCCTTCGGCTCTTAATCTATGCAACAACTTCTCATGTAGGAGCTTGTCAGATGCCTTTGGGAAATGTCAATACACAACATCTACAGGATCCCCCGAATCCCTCATCCTCAAAGAACATGAGCAATTCTTTGTGAGACATAATTTACCTCCCTTAAAACCTTACTGACTAACTTTCCTAAATGATTAGTCATGCCAGGCTTCTTTGATTATTGACTCTGGTCTGCATTCTTCTTCATGTCAGGTTCCTTTAGGAACGTGAACGCACCTGTCAGTAGGGTTCAACAGGGATTTAAAGTGGAAATCCTCCTGCATTTTAAGCATGAACTATAAACCCTGAATCAAAACAGAGAGTCATAAAATAGAGTTCTAAAAGGCCATAGATGTGTGAGATGTGAGGAAGTAAGCCTGACTAGCTTAAGTGTCAGACAAAAGAGGGATTTGGTTTACTGACGGGGGGAAAAGAACTGTAAATGTCAAGTTGTAGAAAAATATGTCTTGTTGCTGAGATGCTGGACAAAACTGGTTATGGTTATGTCAGTGTCTCATACTGCCTTTGCCAATGGGAGACATACATCTAATCCCTTGTACACATACAATCTCTATGCAATGTACTTCATCATGATCTTGCAATTTTTTTCATTTACCTGCACTGAAGTTTTTTGATAGCTTTTTTACTTTTTTGCATTATTATTGTTTTACCTTATACTTAATGCACCAAGTATGAACAGTATACAAGGCAAGCATTTCATCGTATCTTGGTATATGTGACAATAGTAAACAAATACCAACACATAGCTCATTTCTGTTTCTGTGTAATGCAAGGTGGATCAGGGCTGAACTTGCCAAAAGCCTCCTTTAATGAAGAGATCACATACCTATCATTGAAACAAATAATTGGGAAATCTATGGTGGCACATTTGAACACAGACCCAACCAAAGGCACACTTTTCTTTTTAAAGGTGTGTTGTTTGTGATTGTAAGCCTATACCGGACTCCAAGAACAATGGGTGCAGCAGGCCTACAGCATCATTGACCTGTTTGTTGTTCAGTGCAGACAGCCGGAATGTCGAAGGAGCCGCCACTCGGGTCAGAGAAGGAGAAGCTGGCGCTCGGGCTGGAGAAGGAGTAGCCGGTGGACAGGCCAAAGGAGGAAAAGCCGGTGGATGGGCCAGAGGAGGAGAAGCTGGTGGACGGGCCAAAGAAGGAGAGACTGGTGGACAGGCCAGAGAAGGAGAAGCTGGTGGACGGGCCAAAGAAGGAGAGACTGGTGGACAGGCCAGAGAAGGAGAAGCCGGTGGGCAGGCCAAAGGAGGAGAAGTCGGTGGATGGACCAAAGGAGGAGAGATTGGTGGACAGGCCAGAGAAGGAGAAGCCTGGTGGACGGGCCAAAGAAGGAGAGACTGGTGGACAGGCCAGAGAAGGTGAATCCAGTGGACAGGCCAAATGAGGAGAGACTGGTGGACAGGCCAGAGAAGGTGAAGCCAGTGGACAGGCCAGAGAAGGAGAAGCTGGTGGACAGGCCAAAGCAGGAGAGACTGGTGGACAGGCCAAAGGAGGAGAAGTCGGTGGATGGGCCAGAGGAGGAGAAGCCAGTGGACGGGCCAAAGAAGGAGAGACTGGTGGACAGGCCAGAGAAGGAGAAGCCAGTGAACAGGCCAAAGAAGGATAAGCTGGTGGACGGGCCAGAGAAGGTTCAGAGGAGCTGACCTTGGAGCAGATCATTTTGCTCCCTGCTACTCGAAGGCATCAGAGTTAGTGCATGCAGTGTAACCATGCGTGACTGTCTTGGACGTTGCGATCACAAGACCCTGTTAGATGTTGATAATGTAAAACGCTGCAGGCCTATTTCCCTTGATTGGTGGAAAACAGGCAACGAGGCAGCAGAGTGGCCTCAGTTGTAGCGAGGGCTAGCCTCAAGCCACGGGCCTGCCTGCTGCTGCAGTCCAAGTGAGAAGACACTGGAGCAAACAAAAGGAAATCTGCAGATGCTGGAAATTCAAACAATGCACACAAAATGCTGGTGGAACACAGCAGGCCAGGCAGCATCTATAGGAGAAGCACTGTTAACATTTCGGGCCAAGACCCTGTCGTTGACAGTGCTTCTCCTACAGATGCTGCCTGGCCTGCAGTGTGTGTTATGAGAAGACACTGGAGGTGGTGTAGCCTGGTGTCCATGCTCAGTTGAAGACTGGTCTCTCCCATCTGTGCTGCCCTCCAGTGTTCGACCAGTGGAACGACAGGCTGGATTGCCAGGAGCTGTACCATTAATTTGCATGTTGCTCAGGGACTTGGACTATACATGTGCTTTCTTGCGTAACGATGTATGTGTTTTTTTTTTCTCTCTCTCATTATTTTGGATGTATGTTACGCACCCAGGCCCCAGAGGAATGCTGCCTCATTCAACTGTATCCATGTATGGTTTGAATGATAATTAAACTTGATTTGATTTGTTAGAAAGGGAAATGATATAGTGAACCCAAGGAAGCCAGGTGCCATTTCTGAGAATGTAGGGCATTGAGCATAGAACAGTACAGCACTGTAACAGGTCCTTCACCCCACAATGTTATGCTAAACCAATTAAATTTATAATGAAATGCTTAACTAATCTCTTCTGCATACACAACGTTCATACCCTTCCATGGATGTCTTTAAAGTCTCCAATGTATCTGCCTCTAACACTACCCCAGACGGTGTATTCTAGGCACCCATCACTCTCTGTGTAAAAAACACCTGCCCCTCACATCTCCTTTGAACTTGCCCCCTCTCACCTTAAGTGCATGCCTTCTAGTATTAGACATTTCAACCCTGGGAAAAATACTGTCTGTCTTCTCTAGGCCTCTCGTAATCTTATAAACCCCTGTCAAATCTCCCCTCAGCATCCACCACTCCAGAGAAAACAACCCAAGCTTGTCCAACCTCTCGTTTTCACACATGCCCTCTAATCCAGGCAGTATCCTGGTAAACCTCTTTTGCACCCTCTCTGAAGCTTTGACATCCTTGCTGTAGTGGTGCATCAGTACTCCAGATACATCCTAACTATTTTATAAAGCTGCAATATAACTTCCTGAATCTTGAACTCAGCACCTCAACTAATAAAGACAAACATGCCAAATGCCATTTTAACCACCCAATCAACCTGTGTAGCCATTTTCAGAGATCTATAAACTTGAACTCCAAGCTCCCTGTGTTCATCCCCACTGCTAAGGATCGTGCTGTTAGTATATTGCCTCTTTGCATTTGACCTACCAAGGTGCAACACTTCTCATTTGGCTGGGTTAAACTCCATCTGCCATTTCTCTGCCCATATCTAAAACTGATCCAAATCCTGTTGTATTCTTTGCCAGTCATCCGCAAACTTACTAACACACCCATCTACATTTTCATCCAAGTCATTTATATAGATCACAACCAACAGAGGTCCCAATACAGATCCCTTGTGGAACACCACTAACCACAGTCCTCTAGCTGAAATAAATCCTCTTGACTATTACCCTCTGTCTTCAATAGGTAAGCTGGTTCTGAACCCAAATGGCCAATATACCGTGGATCCCATTCATCTTAGCTTTCTGAATAAGCCGTAGAAGTTACCCATGCTCTTATGGTCAATGGCTCTATGAATTGGTCTAACCCTTTATTTGGTAATTGGCATATTTCCATGGTGAGGGCAATTTTTTGATGTGTTTTGAAGTTCTGATTCTTTGGTACATGATCTTCTGGCTGGGCCGTACAGATGAATCGCCCTAGCTCAGTTTTTGAGCTGACTGAGACAAGGCGCTGTTGCCGTGTAGATGCCGCACTGACATCAAAAGGGGGAAGATCAGCCATGTTCCTGCTCATGATCCTAATGAGCTTCCTAATTTTGGTATTCAAATCTCTATAGACTTAAAATCAAGTTACAGTCCTGGGACTGCCACTTTTGAATAAGATGCTGAACTAACACCCCATCTAGTGTCTCAAATGATTGTGTTATTGATGGAGGCATTTTTTGGGGAGCATTGCCTTGACTGGTATTGAACCCTCAAACAGATTATCTGGTCACTATCATGTAGCTTTTGTGGACCACGGTTACCATTGTTGACTGGTGGCAAACATATTCAGCCAGAGTACGTGAATCCTTTGTCAGTGAGCACCGTGCATTTTGTGTGTGATTGAGATTCATTTAATGCACGTGATCTGTAAGTAACTATTTTGCACTCACTGTTTTTCTTCTGGTGAAATTGTCCTGCTTTGTTGGCAGAAGTTGCTTTAGTTTCTGTTTCACAAACAAGAGAAGATCTGCAGATGTTGGAAATCTCTTTCACTGATCAACTCCCCAGTGCTTTACTTCACTTGCCCCCCCCCCCTCCCCCCCACAGCCAGTTTCACCAGTCACCGTGTTTCCTCCTTCCACTCCCCCACCTTCCTACTCTGACTCCGTCTTTTTCTCCCCAGTCCTGCTGAAGGGTCTCGGCCCAAAACGTCAACTGTTTACTCTTTTCCGTAGATGCTGCCTGGCCTGCTGAGTTCCTCCAGCATTTTGTGTGTGTGTTGCTTAGTTTCTGTTTCCTCTTCTTTAAGCTAATGTTTGACTAAATTGACTTTACTTGCTGAATAATGGAAATTTTATTATGTTTAATTTAACGCACTCAGCTTCAAACATTGGCAGATGTCAATAAATAGTCTGATAATTGAAGTATTTCAATGGCAGTATAATGCTTTTGGACATCTGGAATTGCATAAAGGGAAATAATACTTTCCTTTGACTGTGGATTATGAATGCCTGGTCATAGCTGTAATAGTACATATTCAAATCGTGCCCACTCTTTGAGTACACTTGTGTATGATGACTACATAACTAAACTCAGCATTACATGCCAAAAGCTGCTGGCCCTTACTGAGGAATATGAACTGAGGAATCAGACACTAAAATTAAAAATAATATGGATTATACTCACATCTCTCCACAGATCGGAGAATAAACGCATGTTGCTATAAATGTACGGTGTGTATCGATTGTGAAAATGTAGACCTGAGTGGATCGATTGTTAAACCGTGGATCAAAATGGATTAATCATTAAACACTTGCTTCTAGAAAATTATGAAAGCAAAAAAACTGAGATGTACAATTTTTAACATGAACTTACCCTATGAGCACTGAGTTTGAGCTGTCAGCACTACATTAACATATCCCAAACACTAGAGCATTGATGGAACTATATTCATTCATTTCAGAGATCACTAAATTCTCCATTGGTTCATTCTGAAGATGGTAATTACAGCAGCATTGATTTCGATAACAATGGCAGCATTAACCTTGTGTCCTGCACTCCCTTCCATTTACCTATATAAAAAACACATAAACCATCTCCTGCAACCTAAGTACCCACTGTAGCAAACCAACTTGTGATAAACATTTGTCCTCGCTTGTGTTGTTAAAAAGAGTTAAGTATTGGAATGAATTTTTTTTTCTCTCTGCTATCACAGTCGTATAGTCCTTGTGGAGATTAATGGAATATATTTTATGCACTTACAGTGTGGCCGGCAACTGTGACTGATGGAATAAGGAATAACAAACAAAATTTATGGATGAACTGCAGGAAAAAGACCTGGATGCACGGGACCCCAAAACGGATCAACCCTGCTGGGTCGATGTAGACGGTAAGGAATGAGTTACAACAGTAGGTTGACTCAGTAGTTTTTTTTAAAGCTTTTGTCTTTAAAGATGTTTTTGAAAAGAACTTAGTGCAAACTTGGGTGAACAGTCTTGGAAAACCCCACCTATTTACTGCAGTGGGAATATGCTTGTCTCTTGAACTCTTAACAGTTCACCGCAAAGGGAAGTGAGGATGGACAATAAACGCTGTTAATACCAGTGACACCCTCGTTACAGAAATGAAAAGAACAGATCAAATAGCACACCAAATCTAATTAACAAGACTCATAGAGTAAGGATTGGGGAGATAGTCTGGGTCATAGAGTCATAGAACACCATAGCTCAAAAAACCAGACCCTTCAGCCCATCTAGCCTGTGCCAAACTATTAATATGCCTAGTCCATACCCCTTCCACCCAATGTACCTATCCAAATTTCTCTTAAATGTTAGAACTGAGCCTTACATCCATCACTTCTGCTGGCAGCTTGTTCCACACTCTCACTGCCCTCTGAGTGAAGAAGTTCAGAATTAAAATCAGATTTAGTATACCAGCATATGTCATTTTTGTTGTTTTTGGGGCAGCAGTACAATGCATTACATAATATTAGAATTGCAGTACACAACTATATATAATAAATAGTTAAATTAAGTAGGTAGTGCAAAAATAAAAACAGTAAAAAAAGTAGAGAGGTCATGTTCATGGATTTAATGTCCATTCAGAAATCAGATGGCAGAGGGGAAGAAGCTGTTCTTGAATCATTGAGTGTGTGCCTTCAGGCTTCTGTATCTCCTTCCTGATGCTAAGAATGAGAACACGGCATGTTATTGGTGATGGGGTAAAATTCTCCTCAGGTTCCCTTTAAACATTTCACCTTTCATCCTCAACCCCTGTCCTCTAGTTCTTGTCTCACACACCCTCAGTGGTAGAATCCTGCTCGCATTTACCCTACCTATACCCCTCATAATTTTGTATACCTCTATCAAATCTCCCCTCTTTTTCCTACACTCTGATGACTAAAGTCCCTGTACCTCGAGTCTTCAAATCCCAGCAATGTCATTGTACACCAGTCATTGAAGGTGGGCATGCAGGTACAGCAGGTGGTGAAAAAGGCAAATGGTATGTTGGCATTCATAGCAAAAGTATTTGAGTACAGGAGCAGGGAGGTTCAACTGCAGTTGTACAAGGCCTTGGTGAGACCGCACCTAGAATATTGTGTGCAGTTTTGGTCCCCTAATCTGAGGAAAGACATTCTTGCCATAGAGGGAGTACAGAGAAGGTTCACCAGATTGATTCCTGGAATGGCAGGACTTTCATATGAAGAAAGACTGGATTGACTAGGCTTATACTCACTGGAATTTAGAAGATTGAGGGGGGATCTTATTGAAACGTATAAAATTCTAAAGGAATTGAACAGGCTAGATGCAGGAAGATTGTTTCCGATGTTGGGGAAGTCCAGAACGAGGGGTCATAGTTTAAGGATAAAGGGGAAACCTTTTAGGACCAGGATGAGGAAAAACTTCTTCACACAGAGAGTGGTGAATCTGTGGAATTCTCTGCCACAAGAAACAGTTGAGGCCGGTTCATTGGAAGTTAGATATGGCCCTTGTGGCTAAAGGGATCAGGGGGTATGAAGAGAAAGCAGGTACAGGGTTCTGAGTTGGATGATCAGCCATGATCATACTGAATGGCGGTGCAGGCTCAAAGGGCCAAATGGCCTACTCCTGCACCTATTTTCTATGTTTCTATGTCCTTGTAAATTTTCTCTGCACTCTTTCAAGTCGGACCAGGAAAACTTTAAGAAGGATCTGTTGTTACAAAACAAAGCAGTGAAACTGTTTGTTTTCAGTGACCTGTGAGGAAATGGGATAACACTGAGATATGAGCTGCCCTTTGAATAATAAACATCATTATAAGAAAAGAAAGTCAAATCTTTGACATTTGGATAATTATATCTGAATGGTCATGATTTTAATTTCCATTAACAGTGCTATCTTAATTGAACTACACTGCAGTCAGTTGGAAGTCTTCTCTGGTACTGAGAGAGTAAGATAGCGAGCAGAGGCTCCACTTCTTGTCAGCAGCGAGCTAAATGAGGGAAGTCATCCATTAAAAAACAGGGTTTGACAGCCTTCCCTGCCAAGATACTAATGCAATGTGGACTCATAACTCCTTTCTGGTTGACTGTACAGTATATTTCTTCTGAGGAGGCAGTCAAAGATAAAAATAAAGATTAGCTTTATTTGTCACAAGTACATCAGAACATCAGTACGTACAGTGAAATGCGCCATTTTCCGACAACAACCAACACAGTCCGAGGATGTGCTGGGGGCAGCCCACAAATGTCGCATGCCCTTCGTACCAACCAATTTGGATGTTTGAGAGTATGTAATTGTCAACAAATGTGACTTGGTCTCTCTCATCGTATTCCTTTTGCTCTTTCCAATAGCATTGTTATGAAAATGTATAAAATGCTGGAAATCCATAATAAAAGTATTAAAAAGTTACCTGGTCAAGGCAGGTCAGGCAGCATCTAGGGAAAGAAAAATATGTTAACATTTCTGGTTGAAGGTTCTTCATCTGAACTAACTTGTTTCCTTGCTTTCCCGATTTTGTCAAAGAATCATTGTGAAATGTAATCTCTCTTTCTCCCTCCACAGCTACCGCCAAACTTACTGAATGTTTTCCAGCATTTTTCTTTTTATTCCACCAGTCGTCTCCCAAAAGTTGCTTTAAATGGGACAATGGCCTTACTTTCACTTTTGAAAGGCCACTTGGGACCTAGGCCATATTTTGTGTGCTAACTGAAGACAATGGAAAAATCAGCCAGCGTTTATTACAGGCAGTGGATCTGTGGCTGCCTCTGCAGTACACCTGCTGTAATTGTAGACAGTCCTCACTGTCTAAGCTGCACACATACAAATACAATTACAGCAGCACACATTGTCTCGTCTGAGCTAGCACTATGTCAAACCCATCATATAAATACAAGGATCGGGTCTCGATCGGATCCAAATTCCCTTTTCAGTCAGGAGACAAGTAGACTCAAATCAACCATCCTTCTGACATTCCCTTGATCTGCTCTGCATCCTAAAAGTAGGAGCTATCCAGCTTGCGGTTGGAGAGGAGCTTGAGGTCAAACGAACCCGCAGACAGACAGGTGCAGTGCTTAGATTCGAGGTTAGGTGTGATGCATGGAGAGCTTGTACTTGGGAACAAAGTGGTACCTGCTGTGTTTGCTGAGCAAGAATAATCGGAACATAGGGCTTTGAAAATGTGACAAACAGATGGTCAGATTGGCAACATTTGATACAGAAGAGCAGCACTGTGAACAATGATCTCGTATAATAGCA
The DNA here is from genome assembly GCF_030144855.1 of Hypanus sabinus. Lineage (NCBI taxonomy): Eukaryota > Metazoa > Chordata > Chondrichthyes > Myliobatiformes > Dasyatidae > Hypanus > Hypanus sabinus. The sequence continues at coordinate 25,940,106 of NC_082713.1, read as the reverse complement.
TTGCTCTCTGAAATTAATTAGCATCATTAGATCAGATAAGGCTATATCCTCTGTTTTAGGAAACAAGTACCATAAATGTTAGAATAAATTCTACCATCAAATTTACTTGGACGGAACCCAGTCATGTGCAAGTAAAAATACAGATGGTGGAAATCTGATGTTAAAAACAGAAAATGCTGGAAATACGCAGCAGGTCAGAAAGCGTCTATGCAATGAGAAGGATGTGATTTTTTTAATTGGTCAGATTAGATTGAATTAAGCTCCTTACCTTCTATTGATTTTCTTTGGGGTTCATTTTGTATCAAGGAATGTCATTGGACATCTTGATGGAGATTGAGAACAAACCGGACTCATGCAGTGAAACTCCAATAACCTGCTAGCTCCTTGTCCATAAATCCTGGTGATTCGGTATCTGGCCTTGGGATGCTGTTCCCTGTCCTATGCTCATATTTGGCACACCGGGTCCTTGTTCCCATTCTGATTTTAAGCACACTGGATATTGTATCATTGTGTCTTTGAATTTGGCTGGCTCACTGGGAAGTGTATCATATTACTGTGTAGCATGTCTAAAAAAAGTGAATTGAAAGTGTTAATGGATTATCATCCAATATGCAAAAAATCTACATCTTCAAAAGGTGGTGCTTCAAGAAGGCAGCATCCATCATTGAGGACCCTCACCAACTGGGACATGCCCTCTTCTCATTCCTCCCATCAGGGAGGCCGTACAGGACCCTGAAGACACACACTCAACTTTTTAGGAACAGCTTTTTCTTCTCTGTGACCAGAGTTATGAACCCAGGAACATTACCTTGCTATTCCTCTTTCACACTATTATTTACTATAGTAACTTACAGTGATATTTATGTCCTGCAGTGTACTGCAGCCAGAAAACAAATTTCAGGACATATATCAGTGATAATAAACCTGATTCTGATCCTAACTCCACTTCAGTCTAAGTCCCAAGAAAACTGTATTATCGAAGTGTTATTAGTTTTATGCACGTACTTAGCCACTTAGAACAGTGATTTTAAATAATAGCAATCCTCCCAGTAATTAATTTTCATCATTCAATTACAAATGGGATAGTTCTTTAATTTGGAAAACTAATACTATGTTATTGTAAAGTGGATGAATTACAATGATTCTTCTCCAATTGCCAAACTCAAACCCCTGTGTCACACTAACTTTATTTTTTCCGCTATTGAAACAGTTATAATCCTTTGAACTTAATTGATTTATTATTTCCAATTTGCTGATATTGGCCCTGCAACCTCTCCGACTCACTTCATGGATGCCTACTTAAGTTCAGTTTCCTTAGAAACGGAGCCCTTAGCCTGCCCAATCTGAAGTCATCCTGCAGTTTGCGGGTTTATAGAGGGTTGTGTGTTAATTATAGAAGGGCAAGACTTGCAGCTCACTAGAACCCACCCAGCAAACACACTGAACAATAATTCCAATACGACGTCTGCACTCAGGGCCTCCTAATCACAATTTCTTGGTTTACTCTTTTCTTTACCTCAGTGTAATATTGTTGACCTATGTTTAGAGACTTTGGCCTTGCAAACTGTGCAAGTAATAAACTATCAGAGTACTCTATGTTAATGTGTAAATCTTTTAAATTTCAGTCATTATTAGTTAAAGAAACATAGAGAAATACAGTATAGCAATGAGCCCTTCAGCCCATTATTTCTATTTTTTTTCCTTTTGCTCGTCTACAGTAGCCCCACATGCCCACATTAGGACTATAGCCTTCTATGCCTCCCTTATTTAAATGTTTCACTCAACGCTGCTTTCTGCAATATGAAAAACAAGTCAAGAGAACACCATGTTAGCAGCTCTCTGTAATTGGATTCAATGCTAACTGTTTATAAGCTAAAGTTGTTAGAAACAAAAAGGAACGTACGTGGATTACAATGTACCTGTATAGGTTGAGTGAACTAGGGCTTTTTTCTTGGGAGCGAAGGAGGATGAGAGGTGACTTGATCGAGGTGTACAAGATGATAAGAGGCAGAGATTGAGTGGACAGCCAGAAACTTTTCTCCTCCGGGTGGAAATGGCTAAATCCAGGGGGCATAACTTAAAGGTGGTTGAAGGGAAGTATTGAAGGATGTCAAAGGTAGGCTTTTTTTACACAGAGAGTGAGAGAGGTAGGTGAGTGAAACTTGGTGGTGGTAGATGTAGATACTTCCAGGACGTTTAAGAGACTCTTAGCTAGGCATATGGATGAAAGAAAAATGGACTGTTATGACGGAGGAAAGTGTTAGATTGATCTTACAGTAGGTTGAAACATCATGGGCTGAATCGCTATAGTGTTCTTTGTTCTCAGAGCAAGGAATGAAAAAAGTTGAGTTTACTGTTAGGGTTAATGGGTAGATGTTGGCGCGATGCATTACGTCTGCCATGGGTGAAAAAGTCTAGCTCTGAGTATGATCCCTCTCTCCATGGAAAAATTCAAGATCGCTTGAATTTGCAGTCCCAACATTTGTACAAAGGCATTGCACATTCAACCATGAATTCAGCCCATCAAAATTAATTGATAATACTGAGAACATGAGTCCTTAGGTTGTAGGATCTATTCACTGTTGAAGATATCCAACTCTGGGTCAGGAGCCCGGTGATTGAAGGGTAATAACTGTTCCTGAACCTGGTGGTGTGGGCCCTAAGGCTCTTGTTCCCCCTTCCCAATGGCAGCAGTGAGAAGACAGCAATGGCTTGGATGGTCCATGTTCACGGGTAATTTTTGTTTTGCCTTTTCTTTGATCAAAAAATGTTTTAATCTTGTTTTGCAGGAGGATCTTTCTGAAAACTGTTGGTGAAGGTGGTTATAAAACAGTGCCTCTGCATCGGCATCATGCAGACTCTCACTACATCGGCTAACTTTACAGGGAGAAATTAAACCCAGCCAATATTTCATGTTTGTCGAAGCACAGAACATGGAAACAGCAGGTATGTCAATTAATTCATAAATTATTGCAGAATTGAAAAAAAGTGCCAAAACTTTGACATCTGTTCCTGTTTTGAACAAAAAAGCATTATAAATGGCCTTACTCGAGAATAGGGGAATGATCAATACCTCTGAGAGTTCTGGATAATTTCGACTACTTGAGCATTTACTGATGAGGAAGCAGAATTGTTATGCTCACAGTAAGGTTAAAGAACGTTAGTGCCTCGAAATTAGACTGAATAGCTCTGCCATGTTTGACACAATGTGGCTGAAAATCGCTTTTATTCAGATGAGGTGACAATTAAACAACCATTTGCAGGTCACTTCTTGGCACCACTCACGCCTTCCAGACTACCTTCCCCATTCAAAAATTTAGTGTGATTTCCAACAGCCCTTCCCCCCCCCCAACAATATCAGCTGATGGTTCTTTTAATGCAATAGTCAGCTCTCCTTTCCCCACCCCAGAGCCAGTGGGTTACCAGCCATGGAGCTCCCAAGTCTGGCCTCGGGAGAGGATGAACGAGGTGGCACATTTCTGGCCACAAGTGATCAAGGCTGTAGTTTCTGACTCCTGGGCCTTGGGCACAGGTGAGGTTTTCGGCAGCACCCAGTGTGCAAAGGGATAACTGGTATCCCACAGATTTTCTGGATGTGCTCAAATTTACAGGCCATGCTTGATGGAGTTCAGGAAGAAACGAGGGAGATCTCGTCAAAGTGGATGTGGAGCGGACATTTCCTATTTATTTATTTAGTGATACAGCATGGAGCAGACCCTTCCAGCCTTCTGAGCCAAGCCACCCCAACAACCCCACAACCCCGATTAACCCGAACCCAGTCATGGAAAAAGAATGACTACATAACCTACCCGATACGTCTTTGGACTAAACCGGAACACCCGGAGAAAAGACACCATTCCACAGGGAGGACGTGCAGAGACTCCTTACAGAACAGCACCTGAATTGAACTCCAAACTCCGGAATGCCCCGAGCTGTGATAAAGTCCTGTTAACCTCTCCCCGTGCTGGGGAGTATAGGACTAGAGGGCACGGCCTCACAATAGAGGGCCATCCATTTAGAACAGAGGTGAAGAATAATGTCTTTAGCCAGAGCGTGGTGAATCTGTGGAATTCATGGCCACAGATGGCTGTGGAGGCCAAATCAGTGGGTATATTTAAAGTGGAGGTTGATAGGTTCTTGGTTAGTAAGGCCATAAAAGGTTATGGGTAGGTGGCAGGAGAATGGGGTGTAGAGGGATAATAGATCAGCTGTGGTGGAATGGCAGAGTGGACTTGATGGGTTGAATAGTCTAATTCTGCTCCTATGTGTTAGCATCTTATACACTAAGTGGTGAAATCCTCCTTCTGCAGACTTAAAGACTTTTCTTTTTATGTTGTGAACAGCTTTTTGTAAATTTTCTGGGGAAAAAATTTGCATTTAAATGAAGCCTTTTATGATTCTCAGCACCTTTACAACTAACTTTAAATTGCGGTTGCAGTATTAATGCAGTAAATTATGGAAAATCAGCTTCGATTGCATGCTCTAGACTTGGTGTATAATATGTATTGAAGTTCATCTTTGACTTCAGTGGAATCCAATTTTAGAAGCGAGTGTTTAACGTCAACTAAATTTCATCTCTACAGCAAAGAATAAATGTCAAACGTTTACCCCATTTTCTCCTTTGCCTCCTGTTGTAAACCAGAAATATTTAGTGTACTAAGATGGGTCTGGAGGGCTATAGTTCAGGTCCAAGTCGATGGGACTAGGCAGAATAATAGTTTGGCACAGACTAGATGGACCAACGGGCCTATTTCTGTGCTGTAGTGCTTCCATGATTTTAAGTTGATGATTGTAAAATGACATGTTTGAAGATTTCACAAGTTTAAGATGAAAACCTTCCTGGCACTTATCTCCAACATGATATGTTATCCAGGAGGGTTAAAGTTTCTAAAGAGGAAAGTGCATAGAAGAGATGATCCCTCAAGCTCATTGTGAGCCTGTCCCCTCTTAACAAAGAGCACTGGATTACAATGGAAAACCGAGAGGAAAGAATCTTAACAGGTCTAGCTAGTTGGAACATTAGATTTATTTGGGGAATACAACTGGTGAGATACCATGACAGTAGAATAAACCTTAGAATGGAATGAATCGGAATGGTACATCATGTACCAATATAATACTTTCTCATTAACTGACATTGCATTGACTTTTATTCTGAGTCATAATGATGGTGCTACGGGAAATGAAAATGTAATGCTGTACAGGGCACTCAAGAGTGCTTATTTGATTTGATCATTAAAACACATTACTGGAAAAACAAAACTAAAAATCCATACTGCAGCTGATTTTGAGAATGTTTGTTGTAGACGTGTCATTCCAAAGACAGGTTCTCAGTTCACGACAGTTATATCTTTCATAATACACACAAAATGCTGGAGGAACTTAGCAATTCAGGCAGCATCTATGAAAAGCATCTCTTCCACTTCATGTACTTCTGGTCTTACCGTATCCTCCCGCCACCCTACAGGGATAGGGTTCCTCTTGTCCTCACCTACCACCCCACCAGCCTCTGCATGCAACACATAATTATCTGCAACTTCCGCAACCACCAACAGGATCCCACCACCAAGCAGGTCTTTCCCTCCCCCCCCCCCATTTTCTGCTTTCTGCAGGGATCACTCCCTATGCGAGTCCCTTGTCCATTCGATCCTCCCCACTGATCTCCTTCCTGGCAATTATCCTTGCAAGCAGAACTAGTGCTACACCTGCCCCTACGCCTCCTCCTTTACTACCATCCAGGGCCCTAAACAGTCCTGCCAGGTGAGGTGACACTTCACCTGTGTGTCTGTTGGGGTCATTTACTGTATTCGGTGCTCCTGGTGTGGCCTCCTCTACATTGGTGAGACTGGACATAGATTGGAAGATCACTTTGCTGAGCTTCTATGCTCCATTTGCCAGAACAAGCGGGATCTCCCAGTGGCCATCCATTTTAATTCCACTTCCCATTCCCATTCCGATATGTCCATCCATGGCCTCCTGCACTGTCATGATGAGGCCCCACTTAGCTTGAAGGGACAACATATATTCCATTTGGGTGGCCTCCAATCTGATGGCATGAACATCGATTTGTCAAACCCTCAGTAATGCCCCCCAATTCCCCCTCCTTCTCCATTTCCCATCCTCTTTTCCCTCTCTCATCTCATCTCTTTGCCCACCCATCGCCTCCCTCTGGTGCTCCTTCTCCTTTTTCTCTTCCATGGCCTTCTGTCTCTTTCACCAATCAACTTCCCAGATCATTACTTCATCCCTCCCCATCCAGGTTTCACCTGAAACCTGGTGGCTTTCTCTCCCCTCCCCCCACATTTTAAATCTAGAATCATAGAAAAACCACAGCATAATCCTGTGCCAAACATGTACTTACTTTAGAAATTACCTAGGGTTACCCATAGCCTTCTGTTTTTCTAAGCTCCATGTACCTATCCAGGAATCTCTTAAAGAGACTCCACAAGCATCACTGGCAGCCCATTCCACACACTCACCACTCGCTGCATAAAAAACTTGCCCCTGTCATCTCCTCTGTACCTACTTCCAAGCACCTTAAAACTATGTGCTCTTGTGTTAGCCATTTCAGCCCTGGGAAAAAGCCTCTGACTATCCACACTATCAGTGTCTCTCATTATCTTATGCACCTCTATCAGGCCACTTCTCATCCTCCGTCGCTCCAAAGAGAAAAGGCCAAGTTCACTCATCCTATTCTCATAAGGCATGCTCCTCCATCCAGTTGACGTCCTTGTAAATCTCCTGTGCACCCTTTCTATAGTTTTCACCTCCTTCCTGTAGTGAGGTGACCAGAACTGAGCACAGTATTCCAAGTCGGGTCTGACCAGAATCCTCTATAGCTGTAACATTACCTCTCGGCTCTTAAACTCTTAACCACAGAGTCAACTTGCACAGCAGCTTGGAGTGTCCTATGGACTCAGACCCCAAGATCCCTCTGATCCTCCACACTGCCAAGAGAATTACCATTAATACTATATTCTGCCATTGTATTTGACCTACCAAAATTAACCACCTCTTATCTGTGTTGAACTCCATCTGCCACTTCTCAGCCCAGCTTTGCATCCTATCGATGTCCCGCAGTAACCTCTGAGCCCTCCAAACTATCCACAACACCCCCAACCTTAGTGTCATCAGCAAATTTACTATCCCATCCCTCCACTTCCTCATCCAGGTCATTTATAAAAATCACAAAGAGAAGGAGACCCAGAACAGATCCCTGAGGTACATCACTGGTCACCGATACAGAATGTGACCCATCTACAACCACTCTTTGCCTTCTGTGGGCAAGCCAGTTCTGAATCCACAAAGCAAGGCCCCCTGGGATCCCATGCCTCCTTACTTTCTCAATAAACCTTGCATGGGGTACCTTATCAAATGCCTTGCTGAAATTCATATACATTACAGTTACTGCTCTACCTACATCAATGTGTTTAGACACATCCTCAAGAAATTCATTCAGGCTTGTAACACACAACCTGTCTTTGACAAAGCCATGCTGACTATTCCTAATCATATTATGCGTCCCCAAATGTTCATAAATCCTGCCTCTCAGGATCTTTTCTATCAACTTACTAACCACTGAAGTAAGACTCACTGGTCTATAATTTCCTAGGCCATCCCTAGTCCCTTTCTTGAATAAGGGAACAACATCTGCAGCCCTCCAATCCTCCAGAACCTCTCCTGTCCCCATTGATGATGCAAAGATCATCGCCAGAGACTCAGCAATCTCCTCCCTCCCCTTCCACAGTGCCCTGGGGTACACCTTGTCTGGTTCTGGAGACTTAACTAATTTGATGCTTTCCAAAAGCTCCAGCGCATCCATTTTCTTAAAGTGTATACGCCAAAGCTTTTCAATCCTCTATAAGTCATCCCTACAATCGCAAAGATCCTTTTCCGTGGTGAATACTGAAGCAAAGTATTCATTAAGTATCTCAGCTATCTCCTCTGGTTCCATACACACTTTTCCACTGTCACAGTTGATTGGTCTTATTCTCTCACATCTTAAGCTCTTACTCTTCACATACTTGTAGAATGTTTTGGGGTTTTCCTTAATCCTGCTCACCAAGGCCATCTCATGGCCCCTTCTGGCTCTCCTAATTTCATTCTTAAGCTCCTTCCTGCTAGCCTTATAATCTCCTGGATCTTTATCATTACCTAGTTTTTTTAACCTTTCGAAGCTTTTCTTTTCTTCTTGTCTAGATTTTCAACAGCCTCTGTACACCATGGTTACTTTCCCTGTCTCATTGGAATGTACCTATGCAAAACACCACGCAAATATCCCCTGAACATTTACCACATTTCTGCTGTAAATTTCCCTGAGATCATCTGTTCCCAATTTATGCTTCCAAGTTCCTGCCTGATAGTTTCATATTTCCCCTTACTCCAATTAAACGCTTTCCTAACGTGTCTGCTCCTATCCCTTTCCAATGCTTTGGTAAAGGAAGTAGAACTGTGATCACTATCTCTAAAATGCTCTCCCACTGAGAGATCTGACACCTGACCAGGTTCATTTCTGAATACCAGATCAAGTACAGCCTCATCTCTTGTAGGTTTATCTACATATTATGTCAAGAAACCTTGAATACACCTAACAAATTCCACCCCATCTAACCCCCTTGCTCTAGGGAGGTGCCAATCAATATTTGGGAAATTAAAATCTCCCACCACAACACCTTTCCAGAATCTATCTCCCTATCTGCTCCTCAGAATTTTTCTCTCTGTCCTGCCGAAAGATTTCAGCCTGAAACATTGACTAGTTTTTTCCATAGGTGCTGCCTGGTCTGCTGAGTTCCTCCAGCATTTTGTGTGTGTTGCTCCAATTTCCAGCATCTGCAGATTTTCTCTTGTTTATGGAAAGGAATGAACAGTCTACATTTCGGTCCGAGACCCTTCATCAGGGTCTTTCCTTCTGATTTTTTAAAAGAGAAAACAATCAAAATATATTTAATAATTGTACCCCATTTTTTTTAAAAAAGCACCTCTTCCCTTAATTTGGTTTTTTCCCTAGTCTGAGGTAAAGCATTATTGGATCTTACAGGTGATACATTCTTTTAGAGGTAAGCAAAGAGAAGCTTCAAGAAACATGTAAGAATGTCAAATAATAAGAACTGATATTGAGGTTTAAATATAAAACATATAGTAATATATTGGTGCCATATAGATTGATATGCTCCCTGATCTCTGATGTGCCACTTCCTTGATAAACCTCATGGCAGTGAATCATACCTTGTGCCGTGACAGGGTGGACAAGATTGCTGTCTTGTCTTTTAGTTGCTTTGACCCTCATTCCAAAATGAGGGTATCCTTGGCAATGAATTTGGAGCCTTGCACTGTACCAAAAATAGCATTTGAATGTTTGTGCATTTAATATTTAGGGAAAAAAACGGGGAGTATTTAAAACATGATAAAATCTGCAGGTTCTGGAAACCCAAAGCAACATTCATAAAATGCTGGAGGAACTCGGCAGGTCAGGCAGCATCTATGGAAAAGAGTGAACAGTCGGTATCTCAGGGCCAGACCCTTCTTCAGGATTAAGAGGAAAGGGGGGGAGATGCCTAAGTTATAAGGTGGTGGGGGGGGGGGGGAAGAGGCTACCTGAAAGTTGGTAGTTGGGAAAGGTTAAGTGCTGGAGAAGAAAGAATCTGACAGGAAAGGAAGCTGGACAATAGGAGAACAAGAAGAAGGAAGGGACCTAGAAGGAAGTAATAGAAGAGGGGAATAGAGGAAAGGTGGGATGGTGGGGGAATTTTGTTCACGGAAGGATAAGTTGATACTCATACTATTAGGTTGGAGGCTACTGAGATGAAATATAAGGTGTTGCTCCTCCTCCCTGAGGGTGACCTCATCTTGACACAAGAGGAGGTCACGGCTTGACACATTGGAACGAGAATGGGAATCAGAGTTAAAGCAGCTATAATTAATTTGTTACATTTTAATAAGTTTCAGTAGTTGCCTGTTACTACCGATGTATACATAGATGATTATGTTGCAACTGAATGGTGTCATTAAACAAATGGCCACTTTCTTCCTGCGGGAGATACTGAGAATTGCTTTTAATTATAATATTGATCCATAGCATTTAAATCTCTTACTTTTTGTGCACCAAAGTTCCTATGTGCACATTGATAACAGAAACTGCCTGTGTAGACTTGACGTGCTCTAATTACACTTGTTCCCATTGAAAACTCGGCAGTAGCCATAGATAGAATAATGTCGTCATTGTATGACGAGATTACAGTGGGGAGTCTGCATCTGTACGTATGAAATTTGAGTAGAAATATAAAAATAACTACATTTGAATGGGAACCGGATTTTTGTCATGTGCTCTGGTCCAACTATCTAATGGCTTCCTATACCAGTTCACTTGGACACCACACTTGGCTTTGATGGAACAGCTGCATAACTGTACAATATTCACCAGTAAAACATTTAAGAAAGTCCATCTGTAAATATCCCGTATCCACAACTCAGTGCTCTTATCAGTAATATTTATCCTTTTCCCAGCAACACCACAGTCAGGAGCATATTATTTAAGTATCCAGCTAATGCAGCTTCCTATTTAGAATTGAGCAGGATCATTTCTAGTGCAAACCTATCATTTATGGGCAGAATCTTCAAAATGCCTGTTTGTTCCTTGATTTCCTGTTCTTGTGCAATCTCGCTTCACCTGAAGGTTACATGTTCAATCATCTAGATGATATATAAAAACAATAACATACATCAGTAAAAATTGTCAACAGACAAAGGTCAGCTGAATTAACATTCTAGCCGAGCCTTCTGGTTCTTCTTGTGGTTGTAAAGTAGATTCTAATCTGAAATATCAGAGTTTACATTCATAGTTACTTAGGTATGACTCTTTCAAACATTGATCATTTTCCTTTTGCCCCAATGTCAGATTTTAATGAAATATTAATTAACAAATTAAATGAATGAATAATTTTTGGAATAATGCTGAATTGGGGCCAAGATGAAAGCTAAGCTATAACTGTAATCATAATGAGATTTTCAAGTTGTGCCATATCCGTTCAATTTCAATAGAAGTAATTGTGATCTGATAGGAATAATAAATTCCTTATGGTGGCTACCTCAGTTCCCTTACGCCAAAAAAATTCCTCTTGGTTCAAATTGAAAACATTTGTGTATAATTTTTATCTCTCTTTATTAATGCATTTTAAATTATTCATCTGCATAGCCTTAGCAGGGAACTGGATTGCTTCATGTTAACATTGTTTAGCCTTTTCTCTTTCCATTTAGAATCATGTGGAGCAGGGAAAATTCTGAAGTCTTACAGCGCGGCAGATGCCGCTGTTACCTTATCATCTTTCACTTCACCAAAAGAAAATGAACTTGGCCACAGGGTGTTACCTTTACCTACTTCAAAAGAGGGCAGCACGTTGGACCCGCCCTCTCCTCTGAGACTAGCTGATGTGCCTGAACATACTTCAAATGATTCCTCTGCACATGCCATTTCCCTTACATCTTGTGTTACAAAGGGTGTGAGTTATTTGTCCGTACCAGAAGATTCTGACAAAGCCCCATTGAGGTACACGGAGCCTAAAGGCATTTCATTGCTGTCTGATGATTGTTTCATGCAACAGAGCAGAACCTGTTTGGGCTGCTTCATTGAATCGAAAGAAAGCATTGATGCAGAGCCTGGAATAAGCATGAAGATAGGTGACATGAACAGGGACTGTGACACCTGTTCTGTCTCTGATATAGGGATTCAGTGCATGAGTACAGGAGAAAGTGGAAGATATGGGGATCAGCTGCTTTCAGACCAACTGCTAAGCTTTACTGTGCACAAGTCTAGGACTACAGACAAAAGAGATGTGGAGAAATCTGACAGTGAGTCAGAAGATATTACTCAAAAACATTACTATGAAGGATTATTGCTGGACAAATGCAATGGAGAGGAAGCTTTACTATCGAATCCCAGTCAGGACTGGGCTTACTTCGAGTCTTTTATTAGTGAAAGCAAAATAGAACTGCTTGACCTGTGTTCCAAAAATGAGCTTTCAGTCAATCTTTTTGCAGAGGAAGAAGTGGACAATTACATGTTTGATGACGAATCGACTCTCAGCAGTGATGTCTGCTCATTAAAGATTAGGTACGAATCTTTTCAAGACAATGTCAGAGAAAAGACAAACGCACTTCAGGAAGAGGCACAGTTGAGCTTTTTCCCTAACGTCATTTCAAACTGCACAAAAAAGGAAGGCAAAGCCTCTGTAAAAATGAATTTAGACACATCACAAATCAAATCTGATGAGATTGATATCTGGGATGATAAGGACCAATCTGAAGAGAGATCGGGATTGCAGAAGTACAGTAGCACAGTGGATGTAAAGCTTTATGCAACTTCTAAGAGAAATCATTTCTTTGAAGCAAATCATTCAGTCGAAGATTCGGGAGAGTACAGTGATGATAGTTACGGAACAGATTCCTCGTACGACACCCTCAAGTGCAGCCTAGATAGCACAGGGTATCTCTCGAGACAAAATGCAAATTGCTCTGGGCAGCTGAATTATGCACTGCGTGCCAAACGGAAAGTGCGGTATAGTGATGACTACCTGTATGACGTTGACTCCATAGAAAACGAAAAGGTTTCGGGGAAGAAGGAATGGGTAGCAGATGGTCCAAAGAAGGAGGACGATGATGAATGGTGTCCACGAAAGCGTCGAAAATCAGCTCGGAGGGGACCGCCCGTTATTATTAAATATATAATAATTAATAGATTCAAAGGTCAAAAGGATATGCGAGTAAAAGTAAGTAAAATCGATGCCAACGAGACAAGTGTTTGTCTAACCGAAGAAGCATTAGGTAAATATGAAAAACTTGCCCCTTTAAAGGAATTCTGGCTCCAAAGACAACCTGAACGAGTGTTGTCAGTGCCTACTGAGAGAAGGAAGAGGCTGCGTTTAAACAGCTCAGTATCTGATGTGTTTCTTTCTCATCCTGCCAAGAGGAAAAGCAAGCCATTTGCAAGCAGACACCGGGCTCGGAGGGTTCGGCTTGAGCTAGGCCCCAACAAGCAGATTGCATGCTCCTTTGATCCACTTGAAACCCAGATGCTGACTCACGCAGGAAGGGAAGAGGTGGCCTTTGTCGACTCTCAGACGTTTGCGATTGAAATCCCTAGCTGTGAAAATGGCTTTTGCTCCACCAACATGACATCAGGGACAGCTTCGATGAGAGGCAAGCCGCAAGGGAAGTTTGAGAACAGAGTAAAGGAGAAGGGGCGTCTAAAGAGATTGAAGTTAAAGGCAGAGGCCAAACTGAGGAACACCAGCAAAAAGCACAAGGTGGAAGTAAATGACGACACTGAGGCAATGACAAATGCAAGCGAGATGGATTCAGCTGTAAAGAGGCAGAATAGTTCAGGTACTCTCCTGACTGATTCTATTCATTGCGCTCCAGACAACACCCATTCATCTAAGTTGTGCCATGCAAAGGCTGCTGCTAAGAATTCTTCATTCTCACCAGCCACCTGCTCGTCTGACAAGACCGTGCCATCTGCCAATGCTGCAGCTACTATGCAAGTGATCCCTGGGGGGTATTTGCAGACGTTGCTGGAGGCATCTGATTCCATCAGCCACAACGGGCTCTCTTACTTCCCGAATCATTCAGTGGTTGCCTCCAAGGAACAGGGCCACTTTAACCCGGCAAACTTGACACAGAGCTGCGTCCTGTCCCCGCCCTCTGAGTCCGAGCAGCAGTCCCCTCTTTACCAGCGGGAAACGCAGTGCTTCGAGAAGTTGTGGCACGCAAAGCAGGAGTATTCAGCCGTCAGAGCACCTGCCATTCTGCCGATGAGTCTGGATGGTGCAGTATCACTGCCGACAGAAGCTGCTAGCCTTTCAGGAACCATTACTGATACCTATCAACAAATAGATATGCACAGTGACGGGCTTGTACTTAGCAAAAATTATTCCCACAGCCAGCCACTGCAGTCAAATACCAGCTATCAATCATGCATAATAGAAGACAGTGATGGCAATTTTCAGCTCCATCGAGATTCAGTAGCTACAGATGACACCAGGGTCATCAGTTTTGATTCAGTGGGTTCTTTGTCAGCAAGCTCCAATAATTTTAGCTCTTTAAGTTTGAAGTCATGTGAAAATGATGGCGAGGATGATATGAATGATGACTTTTTAGCTCATTGCAGCCCCAAGCTGGTAATTCAGCAAAGCATCGATGAAGTTGTCCCTCTGAAGGAATCTGCAGACCTCCTTGACATCTCAAACTTCACCCCCGACCGGTTCAGGCAGGTGACGCTGTCTGAGATTTCCCCGCCGATTACACCCGATCTTTCACCTGGAATAGTGGGGCCAGAGGTCAAAACGTTAGGCAAACCCAAAGACTTTCAGGAACATGTTCAAGCTCTTCTTGGAGAGCCGACCGAAATGAAATGGGGTGCAGTATCACAGCCACACAATCAGTCAACCGAGGCTTTTATTTTGAATAATCAACAGTTTCAGTTTCACTCCTTTAATAACAATGACACCTGCGAGCTGACTCAAAAAGATGCTTTTGATAAACAAGCTGGTGTGGTGAAATTAAATAATAGCAGAGGACAAAAACCTAAAAGGAAAAGTACCTCCAGTAAACATGTGAGCCCAAACCAAAGCTCAAGTCCAAAAGGTGCGAAAAAACCAAGGAAGCCAAAATCTGCTAAAGCGGCAGAGAAAACTCAAAGCAGAAATAATTTGCGTCAGAATCCTGGGACTTCCAAAACTCCCAAAAAATCGAGTGGTGCCACACACTCTAAAAGGAACGATCAGGTGCAGCTACCTACTGCCAATGCCAAGTCATTGGATGCTCTCATTAGTAAAAACAACATATCCCCTTGTGTCCAGTTGCTAAACGAGTCCTTTCCACATTGTGGTCCTACAGCTGTGCGGGGTAGGAAACAAACTGGGGGTAATTGTACCTGGCCTTTGAGCAAAAAGACCGGTGATGGTTGGGCTGGGCACAATGTTACCAACAGTAACAACTTGTTAGTTGACGATCAGAGGGAATTTGAAGAACCAAGTAATATACTTTCTAACATTGCCTCTGGAATGGCTGAAGTCCAGCGTTTCATGATGGCTTCTATTGAACCAATATGGAGCCCTGGAAGCCATAACATTGTCTCAGCTTCTTGCCAGTCTGTTGAGGCAAATAGCCTGAAGTGGAAAACCTTGAATATTTTGGGTGGCACC
Organism: Hypanus sabinus; assembly: GCF_030144855.1. Taxonomy (NCBI): domain Eukaryota; kingdom Metazoa; phylum Chordata; class Chondrichthyes; order Myliobatiformes; family Dasyatidae; genus Hypanus; species Hypanus sabinus. Next base: position 25,924,909 of record NC_082713.1, on the reverse strand, counting down.
ACGTCAGAATCGAAAAGGAAATCAAATAGTTCATTGCCTGTGAAAAACCGGAGAGCAACAGCCAAGGCCTTATGTAATAAAAATCCTGCAAAATGCACAGTTCCTCATACTACTGCACCAACTGGTCCGAGCAATGAATTTAATTTCAGCTCTGGTATACGAAGTGGCATTTTTGACAGAAGCTCTGACACTTCAAGTATTCCTGCCAGTAATGGCCCCATCCACAAAAAAATGTACCGTCACAAAGCAACATTAAAATTGTCAGGAGATGAAAAGATTAAGATAAAGAGAGCAGAGCGTGAACAGCAGCACAAGAACCCATTTGTGACAGCCTCTCTTGAAAAACTGAGGTAATACATCAGCACAGTGGCTGTGATGCACCCTTTACATTCCCAGCACCTTCTACGCCCAGGCACTGCCCCTTATTTTCCCCCTTTTTAAGCACGAATTGCATGCAAGAGGCAGTTTCTCCCCACCCCTACCCCTTTTGCAGAAGGAATGATTTGCATGAGAACTCCTAGAATGGCAAACTTAATTATGAAATAACTTTTGTTCTGACTTGGCTGTGGCACAATTAACACAGTTGCTATTAGTACTGTTATTTCACTTCAGTTTTTTTTTCCATAATCCTTAACAACGTTTTAGTAGACTACATTTTCTACAGCTGCTGCAAAAAAAAAATAGAAACCCTTTGAACCATGGAATAAATTATTTGGTTTTCCTGCAGCAAGAATGGCTGCAGTTTGCTCTCAGTAAAAATGGGGCCTTTGAGTTTACCTGTGTTTGAAGAAGATTTTTGTTTCCAGCAAAAACAGTTGTGAACACATATAGTGTTCGTCAGGATAATGTTTCACAAAAGAAGAATTGTTCAGAGGCCTTGTCAGTGATCAAACAAAAATGGAATTGCTGGAGTTACAAGAAATGTAATTATTGTGTATCTTGCAGAATTCAGTACCTTTAGTAAGAGTCCAGGTTCTGTGCTGTAAAGAGAGATAGAACACCTTTGCTTCATCAGTGTTGATGTACAATAACACATGCACTACTTGCAAAAATCTGTGCCAAACCATGAACAAGTGTAAAGATAATTTTATGACAGTAGGAACATTACAACTTTGATCTTAATTTTTTTTCTTTATATATGTTTTTAAAAAAGAGAGGGAAATAAAAGACAAATTGAACTTATTATTCCAGTAATTTTATGGCAAGTCCCTTGAAGCACCTGCAGCTCACTGTGGATTATGACACCTCAATGATCACCAAAACACTGACGGCTAACAAGTTCAGCAGTGGTTCCACTTTGCCAAATATGCTTACCTCATCTGCTTGGCAACATGCAAACTCACTCTGGGGAGTCTAGATGGAATTAACTGGTTTGTGTTCAGTCTGAGCTTTATCGAAAACTGGAGTATGGGGTATGTACTATGCTTGGACCAAGTCAGAGAAAAGAGGGAAGTCCCGTCCGTGTACTGAATGGATATATTCCTACCGTGTGATGATGGTCGTGATGGATAATTGGAGTTCACTAAGGTAAGTGCTTTGATAAATTAGTGATGTTTATTTTAATAGAAGCCCAAAATACTTCACATAATTATTCTCATGGGAATTAATTTCATAAACTCTAAGGAAGGTAAATTATAAAACAGGATGTTGAAAACCTAGTTGGTGAGATGGCTGACTATGATTCATTACCTTCAAAGAGTTCAGTCATTCAGGGAAATCAAAATATTTCAAAGTATTTTGAATGTATTGTATTGGATTACAAAATTGTACTAAATTTCTACCCACTACTGATTTAACTAATCTTGCAAAGGGCTGGTCTTTGTACCTGAGGTTATTTTGTGACTTAGATGATTACAATGACAAATATGTAAACAAGCAAGAGAAGACTTAGAGAATGCATTGTGAAAGTTATTGGTAAATTGCCTGTTTAAGTTGAATTCTACAAAACTAGAAAGCACAACACTAGATGTTGAGTGGCCATATGTTAATGTGTCTTTAAATAGTTTCTGAGAAGCTAGATTTAGGAAGATATTTAGTCCCTTATGGCCCCACCTTCATTTTCCGACTCTTACAGTTCGTCAGTTCAGAATGTTACGTTCTTCCTCTCTGCTCCTTGTGGCACATCCTTGCCATTCCTTTAGTATTTTGTCTGTTTTTTACAAGGCCAAGTTGCTATCTCAATGATTAGCTTAGCACAGATGGAAAGCATGCAAGGAGCCGGCTGGATTTGAACCTGGGACCACTTGCCTCAAGGTCCGGTTTTGATGCCACTGCACCACCAGCTGGCAAGTTCTGAATGTGGCCTTGAGCAAATCCATTCCTACAGCCGTCAGCTATGATCTTATCCATTTAAAGTCCCGTGTTTTGGAGTTCCCTTCTCAAGCATTTTTCTTGTCTCTTTGAAAATTGGCGCAAAATATATTTTCATAAATCACATTTTATTAACTAATACCCCTATTATTTTCTTTGTCCTAACGTGGTGTGATGGTTGTCCGTGGTACTGAACAATGACAACAGGAAACCTCTATGGGAGAGTTTTTAGCGTAGAAAAGTTGCACTCTCCTCTGATGCGAGAAGTCTGGGTCCTCTGATATGAGTGGTTTTCACATCTGGGGTCTTCCTTAGTTGCAGTGAATGTCTGTGGCTCCTCAAACCCTTTGCTCTCCACAAAGCGTTTCAGAAATACCTTCCTGGCTCTTGGATCTCACTGCAAATCTCATCCATCCAGAGCTAACTTTGCATGCACTAGCACCGGGATATGAAACCCAGCGGCCATACTCACCTGGTTTGACCTGTGTACCAGGGTGTGGCCACTCTCGCATGCAAGCGGCTACTCGGAGCCACAAGTGTTCCTTTAAGAAGTGTTTGCAACATTTATTTGTGGTAGGAGTACTGTGTTGACCTTTCTATTTGATTTATCTGCCCTAGCAGAAGAAAGTTGGGGAACTGATGTTTGTGGGCTCGAATGTTAGCAGTTAGATGGACCAAAAGCGCTTTCCTATCATCTCCATTTGACCTTGTGTAGTTGCTGTTGTGAATTGAACTTGATACATTCTCTGCTAGAATGTAGCCTTTCAGGAAGATTAGGCTGCTGCACAAGGAATGAGTCTTGTAGTAAATAATCATGGGACAACATTCATAGATATAATGAAGTTTAGAATTTGGGGAGCACAGAGGCGGTTGTTTGGACCAACAAGTCTACTTGATCTTTCTGCGCGAACCATCCAATAGGATCATCCCCTAGCTCAGGGGTTCAGAATCACCGGCATGTGTCATGAAACTTGTTAACTTAGCAGCAGCAGTTCAATGCAATACATAATATAGAAGAAAGAAAAAAATAATAAGAAATAAGTAAGTAAGTCGGTTACAGTGTACATATATTGAAAAGACTAAAAATCGTGCAAAAATAGGATAATATTAATTCAAAAAATGAGGCAGTGTTCAAGGGCTCAATGTCCATTTAGGAATCAGATGGCAGGGGAGCCTTTCTATTAACCAGACTGGGAACCCCTGCCTTAGTTCGTTCCTGATGACAATTACTTGCCCATTATTTCTGCTTTCGGCAATCAGTTCCAGGTTATGATGCTTGCAATGTGGAAATGTTGAACGGTACAGCATAGGAATGACCGTATTGCACTGAGCTAATAAAGATAATGATGCCTTATTAAATTTAATCCCTTCTGCCTGCACATGCCCCATATCCCAAAATTTTCTGGATGCTTATGTGCCAATATAAAAGTATCTTTACCAGCCCTATTGTATTTGCCTTCACCAATGCTCGACACAGTACATTGCAGCCACCCACCACGCTCTGTGTAAAAATGGAAACTTACCCCACACATCTCCTTTGAACTTTCTCTTTCTCATCTTAAATTTATGTCTAGTATTAGACCTTTTCATCCTGGGAAATGATGGTGGCTGGCTGTCTATGCCTCTCATAATTTAATAGACTTCTTTGAGGTCCCCATTACACTGATCTCAATGGAATTAAGCTATCTCTCAATTATGGTTGGTCAACACATTCCTCACTGAGCACCAGATCTTTTTTCAGCTTTCACTACCAAACTCCTCCGTCTCTGTGGACAACAGCACTACCTGTCTGCACTGGAAACCTTACCTGCAGTGTTTCAGCTCTGCAGCTCGTTCACTTGTTTTCAAGTATCTGATAGGTTTAATGTTCCACCCCCATTGCTGCTCTGATCGGCTGATTCTTCAACATCAGAAGCTGACTGGCTTATTCATTCTTATTTAGAGATAGAACTTGGTAACCCTTATGATCCGATGAGTCCGCACTGCCAGGTGACCAATTAACCTACTAACTGGTACGTCTTTGGAAAGTGGGAGGAAACTGGAGCACCCAGAGGAAACCCACAAGGTCAAGGAGAGAGAATTCAAACTCCTTACAGACGATGGCGGGAATTGAACCTGAGTTGCTGGTGCTGCAATAGCATTAGACTGACCGCTGCTCTACTGCGCCCCCTTGTGACAGGCCTCATGCCTGCCAGCCCAGATTCAGATTTATTCATCACATGTACATCGAGACATATGGTGAAATGTGTCCTTTGCATTAACAACCAACACACCCAAGGGTGTGCTGGGGACAGCCGACAACTGTTCCCACACATTCCAGAGGCAACATAGCCTGCCCACAATGTTCAGCAGATCAAAACAAGCAGCAGAAAGGACAACAACAGAACAAAACAAGAAAACAACAGCAAAGTAAGCCCCTTTCCTTCCCTCCCATCCCCTCACACACACAGGTACAGACAGGCTCCAGCCCCAGTACAGGCTACTTCTAGGCCTGCAGTCCCTGGCCCCAGACTCTCGGACTTGCAGGCAGATACATTTCTCAGGTGTATTTCCCACCTGTCTCTGGATATTGTGGTACTGTTAAATCCTGGCCCTATTTTGCCTCTGCTCTTGAATACCTCCAGTAGTTCCTCCTCCACTAGCTTCTGGCCACACCTTACTGTGAACCTGGAGGCAAGCTGAATGACGCTGTGTGCTTACTCCATCGTATCAAAGTTAATTTTCTGTAACTGCAGATCTTCTATCTGAATTTCTGGGTGCATTCCTGTTGTGTCCCTGTTTTGTGTCCACCACCAGAATGTATGCGTGCTTGCAACTATGAACAACTATGGCTACAGAAGTTGAGTTTCCCCAGTATCCACTCCTGTGTGCAATTGGCTGCTGCTCTGGACTGAGCCTCTTAATTCTCTTTCCTCATTTCTATCATTTCAGGTGTTATGCACTCTCAGACCCTTGATCTCCAATCTCCAGCATTCCTCAATGACTCTGAGGTGATAGGGGCAGCCATCATCCCAGGTTTGATTCCTAATTGCATGTAGTAAGCCTACAGGACACTTTGGGTGGAACTACAGCTGGAGATCATGGGTTAAAGGTGAAAGGTAAAATGTTTTAAGGGGAACATGAGGGGGAACCATCACTCAGAGGGTCATGAGAGCTGCCAGCAAGCTCGATTTCAACGTTTAAGACAAGTTTGGATAGGTGTATGGTTCAGGTTCAATGGCACTAGGCAATCCAAATGGTTTGGCACAGACTAGATGGGCTGAAGGGCCTGCTTCTGTGCTGTATTTATCTATGAATTTCCTTCAGTGCCTCCTTCGGCATCTTCCAAAGGCTGTCAAGGCACTCATCGCTATTTCATGTGCAGTAGCAGTCTCATACCATTCTGTGGTGTAATTTTGCCAGCCTCCTTCCCATCCACCTTCCTTCATCAGTACTGTGCCTGCGAAACCTGCCAGTGATCAGCTATCACTGTGTCCCCCTGAAATGTTTGTTCACTTGTGAGGAAAGCCTTCATCGCACATGAGCTTATGGCAGATGACTTCATTACCAGGGCTGTGTAGCCAGCACCTTCCCTTTTGTATTCCCTCCTCGGCTGGCAATTCCTCAGCCACCTGTTTGCCCAGACTGTTGAGGTATAGAGATGTGGACAACACACACACAAAGTGATGGAGGATCTCAGCAGGTCAGGCAGCATCTGTGAAAATAAATAAACAGTCGACATTTTGGGACAAGACCCTTCATCAGGACTGGAAAGGAAGGGGGAAGGTGCCATAATAAAAAGGAGGGGGGAGGGGAAGGAGGAAAAGTCAGAAGGTGATTGGTGAATCCAGACGGGTGGTGGAGCGGGGGTGGGCGTGGGATGAAGTATGAAGCTGAGAAGTGATAGGTGAAAAAGATGTTGGATCAAGGGAAGTCAAAGCTAATCTAAAAAAAAGGGTATTAAAAAATAGCAGTTATATACGCCTCCCAACAATGACTAGGATGTGGACCACAGTTTACAACAGGAAATAGGAAGCGTGTGTCAAAAGGACAATGTTATGATAGTCATGGGAGATTTCAACATGCAGGTCAATTGGGAAAATTAGGTTGGTAATGGATCTCAAGTTGTTGAATGCCTACAAGGTGGCTTTTTAGAACAGTTTGTCATTGAACCTACTAGGGGATCAGCAATAATAGATTTGGTGATAGGTAATGAACCAGAGGCGATAAGGGAGCTTAAGGTAAAAGAGCCCTTAGGAGCCAGTGACCAAAGTATGACTGAATTCAACTTGAAATTTGATAGGGAGAAAGTAAAGTCTGACATAGCAGTATTTCAGTAGAGTAAAGGAAATTACAGTGGTATGAGATAGTGGTAGGAGTTGGCCAAAGTTAATAGGAAGGAGCTGATGGTTGGGTTAACAGCAGAGCAGCAATGGAAAAATGAGAAAGGTACAGGACAGATGTATCCCAAAAATGAAGAAATGGCAAAATAGTACAACTGTGGCTGACAAGGGAAGTCAAAGCTAATGTAAAAGCAAAACAGAGAGCATATAACAAAGCAAAAATTAGCAGGAAAGTAGATGATTGAGAAGGTTTTAAAAACCTACAGAGAGCAACTAAAGGAATCATTAGAAGGGAAAAGATTAAATATGAAAGTCAGTTAGCAAACAATATCAAAGTGGATAGTAAAAGCTTTTTCAAGTATGCAAAAAATAAAAGAGGGATGAAAGCGGATATAGGACCATTAGAAAATGAGGCTGGAAAAATAATTATGGGGGACAAGGAGATGGAAGGTGAACTAAATGAGTACTTTGCAACAGTCTTCACTGTGGACGACACTCACAGTGTGCCAGATGCTGTAGTATATGAAGGAACAGCAATGAGTGCAGTTACTATTACAAGGGAGAAGATGCTCAAAAAGCTGGAAGACCAGATGAAGGGTTCTGAAAGAGGTACCATTATAGATTGTGGTGGCATTAACAATGATCTTTCAAAAATCATTGGACTCTGGCATGGTGGCAGAGGACTGGAGAATTGCAAATGTCACTCCATTCTTTAAGAAAGGAGGAAAGCAACAGAAAGGAAATTATAGACTAGTTAGCCTGACCTCAGTGGTTGGGAAGATGTAAGAGTCAATTGTTAAGGATGAGGTTATGGAGTACCTGGTGACACAGTACAAGACAGGACAAAGACATCATGGTTTCCTTAAGGGAAAATCTTGCCTGATCATCCTGTTGGAATTCTTTGAGAAGATTAGAAGTAGCATAGAGGAAGGGGATGCAGTGGATGTTGAATATTTGGACTTTCAGAAGGCCTTTGACAAGGTGCCACACGTGAGGCTGCTTACCAAGTTAAGATCCCAGGATATTACAGGAAAGTTACTAACATGGTTAGAGCATTGGCTGATTGGTAGGAGACAGTGAGTGGAAATAAAAGGATCCTTGTCTGATTGGCTGCCAGTCACTAGTGGTGTTCTGTAGGGATCAGTGTTGGGACCAATTCTTCTTATGTTGTATATCAATGATTTAGATGATGGAATATATAGCTTTGTAGTACGAGGGGTGATTGATATGTTCGTGGCCTAAGGTAAGAAGGAGTCAATTTTAGAAAACTTAGCATATTTATTTTTCAACATAGTCCCCTCCTACATTTACACCCTTAGTCCAGCAGTCGTGGAGCATACGGATTTGGACCTCCAGGAAGTATCCACAGCAGGGGTGATTGATAAGTTCGTGGCCTAAGGTAGAAGGAGATGAGTTATCAACTAAACTTTCTGCATAATCACTCAAAGAGTTGACCTGCACATGCATGTAACGAGAGCTGTATAACTCATCTTCTTCTACCTTGGGCTACAAACATCAATCACCCATCTGTGGACACTTTCTGGAGATCCAAAATCCATATGCTCCATGACTGCTGGATTAAGTGTGTAAATATAGGACTATGTTGAAAAATAAATGTGCTAGGTTTTCTGAAATTGGCTCCTTCTACCTTAGGCCATGAACATATCAATCACCCCTCGTAAGTTTGCAGATGAAACAAAGATTGGTGGTGGGGCAGGTACTGTTGAGGAGGCAGGTAGGCCGCAGAAGGACTTAAACAGATTAGGAGAATGGGCAAGAAAATGAGAAATGAAATACAATGTTGGAAAATGCATGGTCATGCACTTTGGTAGCTGAAATAAATGTGCAGACTATTTACTAAATGGGGACAAAATCCAAACATCAGAGGTGCAAAGGCACTTGGGAGTCCTTGTGCAGAACATCCTAAAGGTCAACTTGCAGGTTGAGTTGGTGGCGAGGAAGGCAAATACAATGTTAGCATATGTTTGAAGAGGTCTAGAATACAAGAGCAGGAATGTCATGCTGAGGCTTCATAAGGCGCTGGTGAGGCCTCACCTTGAATATTGTGAACAGTTTTGGGCTCCTCATCTCAGAAAAGAGGTGCTGGCATTGGAGAGGGTCCAAAGGCAGTTCACAAGGATGATTCTGGGAATGAAAGGGTTGTCATACCTTTAACAGCTCTGGGTCAGTACTCTCTGAAATTTAGAAGGATGAGGGAGGGATCTCATTGAAACTTTTCGAATGTTGAAACGCCTAGACATGGTAGATATGGAAAGGTTGTTCGCATGGCAAGAGAGCACAGCCTTAGGATAGAGGAGCATCCATTTAAAACAGAGATGTTGAGAAATTCTTTAGCCAAAGAGTGGTGAATTTGCGGAATTTGTTGCCACAGGCAGCTGTGGAGACCAGGTCATTGGGTTTATTTAAGGCAGAGATTGATAGGTTCTTCATTAGACATGGCACCAAAGGTTAGGGGGAGAAGATAGGGAGTGGGGCAGAGGTGGGAAAACAGGATCAGCCATAATTGAATGGTGGAGCAGACTCGATGGGCCAAATGGCCTAATTCTGCTTCTGTGTCTCATGATCTTATAGAAAAGGCAAACAGCTGGAGAAGAAAGAATCTGATAGGGAGGAGAGTGTGCCGTGGGAGAAAGGGGATGAGAAGAAATAAGAGGCCTATCCAGACAGTCAGGTTTTCTTGGGTAGGAGGGATAAATGAGCAGTGTGGCGTAAGGGAACTGCAAGTTTGGTGATTGTGGATGGGAAATCAAAGTTAAAGTTGGTGATGGTGTGGGGTCTTTTTCGAGGGGTAAGTAAGAGGAGGGGTCTAAAAGTCGCTAGCTGGCCTGAGCAAGGTAGAGGTCAGTCCGCCACACTACATTGGCATCCGCTTTGGCTACAGGTTTGATAGTAAGGATTGGATTGGTGTGGAGAGAGTGAAAGGCAGTTCAGAGAAGCTAAGGTTCAAGGAGAACAGAGAAGTGCTGAAGTCCAGCCAGTAGATGATGCAGGTTTTGTAGCCTAATTATAATTCCCTCCTTTGTCCTCTAGCATTTTCCTCTCTTTTAGCCATCCTCCCTTTTTCAAATCATCTCATATTTTATTGAAAAGCTGTGCCTTCCACTACATACCTATGTTTTAATGTCTTACACTGCTGTCTCCTCTTTTTTGTTTTACTAGACTCTTCAATCAACTTTTCATCCTTGATTTTTAATGTCTCTCCTCTGACTTCTACTTTCTACCTATCCATAAATAATCTCACGCCACAAATGTATTTGCTGCCCCTCCCCATTGCACTTCCCAACCAACCCACCAACCAAAGGTCACAATGCTTGGACAATCACCAATTACGTGGTAGAAATTGTAGCACCATCTTTTCAAACTCGATTTGGCTGGACATAGAGTGGAAAGTAGAACTCTCACCTCTTCTGCTCATATCAGCTTCCAAAGAATAATTAGAGAACATCAAATTAAAAAAATAAATGTTAATATAAGCAATGTTTTCAAGACTGAGATTCATATGTGAGTGTGACCTATTGCATCACTGAAGAAATCCAAAAAAAAAGGTAGTGTTATGAAATTTCTATTATATACAGTTCAATGTTTTTAATTAACTTTCTGGCCATGAGCATAAGTTCCAATTGATAAATGATTCAGTAAAGTTTAAAATAAAAAAGACTATTGTAATTACCCTTTTGACCTTATCGTTAACAAGGTTCATTGGGCACCAGAACACATTTTTTCTACCCAATATCCTGAGTGCAACATTGTCGTGAGCTAGTGTGGTAAAGCATCTCAAGAGATCCACGTCAGGGCAGTTTATATGAGAGAGGTGAAGCAATAACTAATCTGGAATCTGATTTATTAAGTTTCAACTTTGGAGACCTGTATTTCATCTGGTTCCTAAGAGAAAAAGATAAAAAGAGAAGGAATTCTGCTTTTAGATCAATTATTGTAAGGAATTATAAGTTAATTAAACAAAGGAATTTCCCCAGATCAAATTCAAAGTAAAAATTCAAAAATCTTCAAATAATTCCTTGTGATTATGCCTGTCATGTATAAATTTAAATCATCACTACATTTAAATTAAAGAAAAAATCATGATTAAAATATTGGAAACCTGATATATTGGTTCTACTTAATGTGAACAGAAACAGCATTGAAAGCTGTCTGAAATCCACTATCCTTTCCATCCCTGCTTTCCTTAAGCACCTGTAGTAGAAAACAATAATAATAATAATGATAATTAGAATTTATTTATAGAACACTTTTCATATAAAAGATGTAGTTCAAAGTGCTTTACATGGGATAAAGTGCAAACATGAAAATAAAAGATGGATAAAAAGACAAATCAGTTTTGAGTTGCTGATTAAAGATGTCAATTGAGTTTGCATCCTTTATAGGTTTAGGTATCGAATCCATGGATTAGGAATGTAGCTCAAAAAAGGCTAACCTGCCAGTTATCTTTTGAGGGTGATTGTTTAAATTTAAGAGACTGGTGGAAGAGGACCTGAGAGCTCAAGTAGGATTATGAAACAAAAATGATTCTGTGGTGTACTGCAGTACCAGACCATTGAGAGAACTTTATAAATAATCAATGCAGAGTAGCTAGGTCGGGAGTGATATGCTTCCTCATCCGGGTTTAAGTTGAAAGTCAGCAGCAGCATTCTGAATGAGTCGAAGATTGTCAATCAATTGCCTTGGAAGGCCAGTAAAAGGTACATTGCAGTAATTTTGTCAATTCGAGAAAACGAGCAGGTTGCATTTTGTCCAGTTCATTCTGTTTCAATTTGTCGATTGACTTGGAAGCGGTTTCAAATCAAAGTGGAAGAATTGAAACAATGTGATTTGCATTTGCTAAATATTCCGACCTGAGAATGAGCTAGAATTTCAGACCAATTACAATTGAGGGATAGAGTTTAAGAGTCGCGAGGTATTGATGCAGCTCTATAAAACTCTAGTTAGGCCACACTTGGAGTACTGCGTCCAGTTCTGGTCACCTCACTATAAGAAGTATATGGAAACATTGGAAAAGGTACAGAGGAGATCTACCAGGATGCTGCCTGGTTTAGAGAGTATGCATTATGATCAGAGATTAAGGGAGCTAGGGCTTTACTCTTTGGAGAGAAGGAGGATGAGAGGAGACATAATAGAGGTATACAAGATATTAAGAGGAATAGTTAGAGTGGACAGCCAGTGCCTCTTCCCCAGGGCACCACCGCTCAGTACAAGAGGACATGGCTTTAAGGTAAGGGGTGGAAAGTTCAAGGGGGATATTAGAGGAAGGTTTTTCACTCAGAGAGTGGTTGGTGCATGGAATGCACTGCCTGAGTCAGTGGTGGAGGCAGATACACTAGTAAAATTTAAGAGACTACTAGACAAGTACATGGAGGAATTTAAGGTGGGGGGTTATATGGGAGGCAGGGTTTAAGGGTCAGCACAACATTGTGGACCAAAGGGCCTCTACTATGCTGTACTATTCTGTGTTCTATGTACAAAACCAACACAGCTGATCAGAAATATTGTCTCTGATGCATCAGACTAAAATGTCATTGAGCTGGATGTTGATGTAAATTGATCTTTCAGTGAACCAATTCTTGTTAATTAGTCATTAAGTCTGAAGTTTACAATAAAAATAAATCAATCATTATTATTTTTGACCATATTATTTACTGAGTTGATTGGCTATTAAAGCACTCTTTTAGCTAATATCCAGTGCGGTATTGTGGTGAACTAATGTGAGTTAACATCTCAAGGGATTCACATCATGGCAGTTTATATGAGAGAGGCAAAACAGTAATGTGGACCATCTTACAGATAAAAATCATGATGAATATTCAGTCGGCTGCCTGCCTGGTACTGGAAGAGAAATGATTCTGATGAATTTAATGGAGGGTTATGTTGCTGTTTTCCAAAAGATCAAGCAACTTATCATGAATGTAATTTTGTGATGATGAACAGTGACTAAATCAGGGGCCTCTGTAAAGATATTTTAAGATTCTTATGAAGATGGCCTCAAAAAAAAATCTTTTGAGGAAAGGATTCAAGATCTAGGGACAAAATTTAAAGTTAATGACAACAGGGAAAAATAAATTAGGTAATGTTTGTGGGGAATTGATGATGTCCAATGGAAAGTGAAACAAAAAAAATTACAGATTTTAAAAATAATTAATTAAATGTATTTTCGTGGAAGTGGGTACAAGGCTGATTATATTACAAGAGAAAATCTTCTGGGTTCAGAGGAGAAACCCAGTTGCATCCAGCTGTAGCCCTTATGTCTAGTTTAACATATCGGTGTGTACTAACAAATGGCAAAATGGATTTTACACATCAGCTCCCTTTTAAAATTCGATCATTAAAGAGATTGAATAAAAATCAAGTTTTCTCAGCAATTTTTTTTGAAAGGCTTAAATATTTAAAAAGTAGGCTTCCTCCAATGGCTCGTTTTTAGTGCTCAGGGAAACAGGAGGCCCCAAGTCTGATTGTCTGAGTCAGCTGATTAAGGCCATTTTACAAAGGACTGCTCATGTCACCTGTGGAGTACAGAAGAAGGAAATGTACGTAGGGTGCCAGATTCTTGCCTGTGTTACTTCCCAGGGCCTCTTGCTGCAAAGTACTTGCATGGATATGTTCAATGAGCTCATCATTTTTTAAATGGCTTAGAAAGGTCAACACAGTCGGGCCAGAGTGAAGAAATGAAAAAAAGCAAAGATACCTTACTGCATCCGATCTGGCTTAAATCACGGTGCATAAAAATAAATTATCTTATTTTACAGAGACAGTATCATGTGCTTTAATCGTGACAAGGTACACACCCAGAATCCTGGTTCCTCTTCGAACTACTCTCACCCGAAATCAAATCTAAATAGCAAGAAGGTTTTGGCTAGAAAATAATGAATAGGGTTACTGAGAACATAGTTTTCACACTGATTTTCAACTGACTCATTTCCTTTTCTATACACACCAAAATGTAAAGCCATACCTCTTGCAGATAAAAGTCAACGACGTACAAGGTGCTTACACAGTTTGTCATGGATTAGAGAACTAACCCTTGTTTTGTTCGCATGTTTGATGAGGAGTACAAAATTTGCATTTAATTGGTGTCTTTCCTGATGAGGAATCTGATGCACCATCAATAACTCACTCTGAGACGTACGGCGAGATATCAGCTTTTATTGACTGGAAGAAGGAACCAGCAGTGAGTGACCACCATACTACATCCTGGAGACTGAGAGGCCGGGCTCAGGCCTTGATCGCCTTTATACAGGGGTCTGTGGGAGGAGCCACAAGAGCAGTCAGCGGGGGCGTAACCAGACAGGTATATGTAGTTCACCACAGAATCCCTATTTTTAAGAGCCATTGAAGTACTCCAGAGGTGTGGTCGTTCACCCATAGCAGATCTCTCACACTCATAATCCAGGGTTTCTTGTCTCTCAATTCTTCAAACAGTGAGCAGTAGAATTCTAGAAGCAGGGTGATGACCTCCTGAGCATCACTTGCCATGAGTGTCACGTGTGCTGCAGCTGGTTCTTCGACTGTCTGCACACCTGTAGAGCTATTAGTCCATGCATGGAAACTGGCCAGCTATGATGAGTGAGAATACCAGCCTATGTAAGTTGAATGTTTTTCACTAATCATTCTGAGCAAAGCCACTCTGCCTGAACCTGTGGTAAGGATAATGTCATTGCCTGAACTAAGCTTACTTTGTCTAAGAGCATATCCTGTACAATGGTGTAACTAGTTTACTGTTACTTTGGGTCCAGTGCTTCGTGTCGGATTTTGTCTCTAATGCATTGTTTTTCCCTCTCCGACTTCCTCAGTCAAACACCAGGACCCAGGGTGAAGCTCAATGGGTTGCTACAGTGAACTCAGCTGCCTACAGTTCTGGCCATTATTTTGCTTATTGCCTTTCAAACTTCTACCTTCTGAAATTTGAATGTAAATACAGAGCTTAAAAGAGAAGCAAAGATACCACTGAGCTGCTCGTGTTTCATGGTGCTAAAAGAGATGCATTTCCTAAATTGAAAGGGAGAAATTAAAAACTCACAGAATGTAAAAATAAAATGTTTTGAGATGTATCACAGTACAATGCTAAAACATTTTAGTATTGTTTGCCTTTCTTTAGAATGAGCTTTATAAATATTGATCTGTAGAGTTAAAAAAATTCTAAAAATGAACTTTGACGTCTATAAATTCTTGTATATTTTTCAGTGTGCCAATTTGTAATATATTTTGTAAGTGTATATTTTTCTTAGCAGTGATGTGATGTGTTTGGATGTGTGCGTAACCCTCTTATTCCTCAGGGTGTTAATAAAAGGACGTAGAGTTACATTAACTGCTCTGGAAAACCAAAATACCGAAGAGAGAGAGTGAGTGAGAGAGAGAGCGAGAGAGAAAAGGCAAGCATTTTGTGGAGGTTTTGTAATAAACTGAATTCTGTTGTGAAAGAGTGTAGTGAAACAGTGAAAAAAAAACACAAAAAAAAGTTTGCAAAAAAAATTGTGGGCTCTTTGCTGTTTTATAGACCCCTTCTTTCTCCTGTAAATTATTCTGACCTTCAGGTTTTGTTGTAATTGTTGCAGAGGTTTTAAATATTTGTGCTTTCAAATGCTGTACGGTACATGTAAATGTCATTCTTGTTAACTTGATGAGTTTTTGTAATACTGTCATTTATCAAATAAATGTAAAACACAGAAATTAACATTTTGAAAGAATGATTCTATGAAGACTGCTTAAGCTATTGTTCAGAAACAGATCTGCATCAAAAAATTTAGCTAATTGACATTTTTGGTGTAAATTACTTTTTTTAAATAAAAGTTGTTCGAAGTCAAACACACTACATTTTTACAGTACTTGGAAAATATGTTTTGTTGTTTTTATGGTGTTGATGCTGATAGAATTCTAATTTTTAAATCCTGTTTTTGCTACTGAATGCCATTCCCAAAAAGGCAGCTTTAATCTTATTATTATGTAAAGCTGCAGTATGTTATATAAAATACAAAATACATATATGTAAAATATATCTTGCAAGTGGCATGTGTCACACATTTGTTACCTGCCCAGTACAAGTTGTTTTGCTTATCTAATATATAGTGTTGGCAATTCTACAAAAGTGAACATGTTCCAATTTTTCAGTTTCAACTGGTTCGGTGCATAATACCGGAGGACTTTTATCGCAACTGTTGTTTCGTGCCCATTGCATGTCAAGTTGCTCCTTCTCCCACACCCCCCCCAATAAAAATTACTGTTGTGGATAATTGCAAGGTCAGTAGATTACATGGTGTGTTTTACAGCATGCTGTTATCCATAAGCACTTGCTTTTAAAGAAACACTATATATTATATAAGCTTACACCTGTTTCGGAGTGAGTTACAGATTGTAGCACAGTCAAAAAATACATACGGCCCTCGGAGAGCACTTGACTCTTGCTTTTGTGGGACTTGATGCAAATTCAGTTATATGTAGTACAACCTTTGTAACATGTTCCAAATCTGTATATTTAACCATATTTTACAGTGAATATATATAGTAAAATATGGATATATCTGTTGTAAAACTGCTGTAAGAAAATGTGATTATATACTTCAGGTGACATGCAGAATATGTAAAACTGAATGAAACGTTTGATATTTGTTTCTTTCCTGCTGCCTTTTTTTTTAAAAGACAATGCATTCATTATAATTTTGAATTATATAATGTATTGCAGTTTTAAATCTACTTTGAGGGGAAATTCAGAAGAATACAGGAAATGCTCTAAATGGCACCGTCTCTGTAAGCTTATCAATGAACCCATTGGGTTTAATTTTCAGTAGTTGTTTGAGTGTGTGTTTGAAGGAACAGTTTTCTGCAAGTATTGTTAAATATTTATTTTGTATAAAGTTTGTGAAATGGTTGCATTCATTAGTGTTTTTTTTATTGTCTGCACCTTAACCTGTTGCCTGTAATCACAAGTTGATGGAATGATCGCGAATGGTATAAATTATTTCTTTTGTTGAATAACATCAGCACTTTCTTCCCCTTAAACCCACAAAGGGAATCCGTATCATTGTGCTGAAGTATGTCATGTTCTTTTAAATAAAAGTGTAAACAAAGTATGAATCATGTACATACGGTATTTAGAAGTTCAAATATGTTCCCCTGTACATTGATCAGTATTCTATGCACAGTTATTAGTAATACTG
Source organism: Hypanus sabinus (assembly GCF_030144855.1). Taxonomy (NCBI): domain Eukaryota; kingdom Metazoa; phylum Chordata; class Chondrichthyes; order Myliobatiformes; family Dasyatidae; genus Hypanus; species Hypanus sabinus. Next base: position 25,908,096 of record NC_082713.1, on the reverse strand, counting down.
AGGTTCTATTTCTATGTTTAAATTAGATGAAAAGAAATGGTTTTAGGTTACACCTGATTTTCTTTATATTTCACTTTCACCACAAATTATTCCAGAAAAAGGTTTGAAATTGCTTTGTTGGTTCATTTTTGCTTTGTTCTGTAGTTTCAACAGATGTGGGTGTGTTTGGAGTGCCATTGAGGAGCTGGTGCCTCACAGCTCCAGGATCACAGGTTTGATTCTGACCTTGGTTGTTGTCTGTGTGGAGACTGAACTCTGTGGGTTTTTACTAGGTGCTGCTGTTGTGTGCTGGCAGTTCAATTGGCTATGTAAATTACCCCTTAATGCAGGCAAATGATGAATCAAAATGAGGTTCATGTGCGTGCAAGAGGCAACAAGTGCATAGCTACGAGAAATAAGGAGAGGGACTAATGGGATAGGTGACATAGTCCAGATGGGCTGAATGGCATCTTTCTATGTCATAATACATAAGTACTGTTGATATTTAAACCCCAGTGTTCTGCTTTCCTCCCACAGTCCAGAGACGTACTGGGTAGGTTAATTGGTCACTGTAAATTGTCCCATGAATAGTTTAGTGTTAATTGGGTTTGTCAACGGCTGCTGCAGTGGCATGGCTTGAAGGGCCCACTCTGCATTGTATTCCCAAATGAAAAAAAACAAATCCTTCTGACTCTGCCACTCTTTAAATAAGAAAAACAGCCAAATATGACAAGTTCAACCATACCCAGACCTTGAGTGAGGCTCCAGACATTGGAGATGGGGAGATAGTTTGTGCATTGCAGTGTAGTGAATAAAGTCTGTCTGAAACATTTTGCCTTTGGTATTCGTGTAAATAATATATAAACCATCAGGCAGATTTCCCAAAATAGAAGCAGAATTTAAATCCACATGCAAAATAGCCACTGTAAATTAGCAGATGATGAAAGCTGAAATTTGCCCCATCATACTGCTACTCTCAAAATTTGGGCAGAAACATAAATCAACTGCAGAGTTGTGTAAATAAGTGTCACGTTGAAATGACAATGAATGAATTTTTGTCAAGGCATGAAATGTTTATGAAATACAGTGTCTGAAACTGATGCTGACAAGGATGGAGGCTCACGGCTTTAATAGCTTTATGTTGAAGGTAAGCTCATTTTCAGAGCCCAAGGGGTCAGGTAATACACTAATAGCTTTTAAAATGAAGAGAAAACAGCAATGCTTTCACACTAAGCATTGAACACAGGGCTGATTTCAACATTTAAGAGAAATTTTATAGGTATATGGATGGAAGGAGTATGGTCCCAGATGTAAATCAATGGTTCTAGGCGGTATGAAATATAATGTTGGAAAGTGGACGGTCATGCACTTTGGTGGAAGAAATAAATGGGCAGACTATTATTTAGATGGGGAAAGAATTCAAACTACAGGAATGAGAAAGGACTTGGAAGTCTTTGTGCAGGATACCCTAAAGGTTCACCTCTAGGTTGAGTCAGCGGTGAAGAAGGCAAATGCAATGTTGGCATTAATTTCTAGAGGTATAGAATATAAGAGCAGGGATGTGATGTTGAGGCTCTAAAAGGCACTCGTGAGACCACACTTGGAGTATTGTGTGCAGTTTTGGGCTCCTTATTTTAGAAAGGATATACTGACATTGGAGAGGGTTCCGAGAAGATTCACAAAAATGATTCCAGGATTGAAAGGGTTACCGTATGAGGGATGTCTGGCTGCTCTTGGACTGTATTTCCTGGAGTCCAGGAGAATGAGAGAGGATCTCATAGAAACATTCCAAATGTTAAAAGGCCTGAACAGATTCAATATCACAAGAGGGCAGAACTTCAGAATTGAAGGACGTCCATTTAGAACAGAGATGCAGAAAAATTACTTTAGTCAGAGGGATTTTGCCACAAGCAGCTGTGGAGGCCAAGTCATTGGGTGCATTTAAGGCAGAGATAGATAGGTTCTTGATTAGCCAGGGCATCAAAGGGTATGGGGAGAAGTGGGGGGGAATTGGGGATGACTGGAAGAATTGGATCAGCCCCTGATTGAATGGCAGAGCAGACTTGATGGGCCAAATGGCCTACTTCTGCTCCTGTGTTTTATGGTCTAAGATTTATGGTTTGGCATTGACTAGGTGGGCTGAAGGGCCTGTGCTTAGTGTTCTATGACTGTATTAGCCAATTATTATTATTATAAAATAGAACTGTTTGGAGTGGGGAAGTGAGATGACAGAAAAGGGAATTATTTGACTATTATATATGAGCTTATAATGAATTGCATTTGCTCATCCTCTTGTATATTTCTCTCATTGGGCAGTTACTGTAATGCCGCTACAGTGCCAGGAACCCGGTTCAATTCCAATAAACATGTGTAAGGAGTTTGTATGTTCTGCCCATGGCCGTGTGGGTTTCCTCCCATATTTCACAGACTTATGGGTTAGTAGGTTAATTGATCATATAGATGTCATTGGGCGGTATGGGCTTGGTGGGCTGGAAGTCCCTGTTAGCGTGCTGTGTCTATAAATAAATGCATCAGGACTGCTCACCATTGATGTCTGTATCGTTAACTCACTAAGCAAGAGGTACTGAAATTCCTTCATCAGACTTCTAGAAGGCCTTCAAAGCTAGCTGCTAATGTGGGATATTCTGATTTTATGCAAGATAGGAAAAAGATAATAAATATTCCTGTTAATCGATTCATGTTGGTAATATTTAGAATGTAAATTTGATTTAAATGTAGAACATAGAAGAATTCAGCATGGTAGTAGCCATTCAGCCCAAAGAAGCTGTGCCAATCTTGATGGCAATTTATACTAATGGCAACTGTACAGGGTACTGGTGAGGCCGCATTTGGAGTACTGCGTGCAGTTCTGGTCCCCTTACCTGAGGAAGGATATACTCAGTTTGGAAGCGGTGCAGAGGAGGTTCACCACTTGATTCCAGAGATGAGGGGGTTAGACTATAAGGAGAGATTAAGTCACCTTGGACTGTACTCACTGGAATCCAGAAGAATGAGAGGAGATCTTATAGAAACAAAATTATGAAAGGGATAGTTAAGATAGCGGCAGGAAAGATGTTTCCACTGGTAGGTGAGACTAGAACTAGGGAATGTAGCCTCAAGATTCGTGGCAGATTTAGGAGAGAGATGAGGAGGAACTGCTTTTCCTACAGGGTGGTGAATCTGTGGAATTCTCTGCCAAATGAAGTAGTGGAGGCTACCTCAGTAAATATTGGTTGGATAGATTTTTGCATAGTAGGAGAATTAAGGGTTATGGGGAAAAGGCAGGTAGGTGGAGATGAGTCCATGGCCAGATCAGCCATGATCTTATTGAATGGCAGAGTAGGCTCGACAGATCAGATGGCCTACTCCAGCTCCTGTTTCTTATGTAAATGCTGTTCTAATGTATACCATCATATCCTTCCATTCCCTTCAAATTCTAAGTGTCTATCTTCATTTTCTTCACATCTCTATCAAAAAGCCTCTTAAATTTCACCAAGCTGCCTGCTTCCACTACTACCCCAGTAACACATGCCAGGCACCTACCACAAACCATGTAGAAAAAAAACTTTGTTGCTCTAAACTCCCCCCCCCCCCATTTTAAAAGCATCTCCTTTGCTGTTTGACATTGGCACCCTGAGGAAAAGATTCTGACTGTCTACACTTTTAAAAAAAACGCCTCTAACAGGTCTCCCCTCGTCTTACAATACTCTAGGGGTTCACCCAGCTTTTCCTTATTGTTCATGCCCTCTGATCCAGGCAGCAACCTGGAAAACCTCTTCTGCGCTCTCTGTACAGTCACCACATCCTTCCTATGGTAAGGTGACCAGAACTGTATGCAATACTCCCAGTGCTTTCTGGCTAAAGTTTCATATAGCTGCAGCATAACCTGTGTACTCTGATACTCAATCCTACCAATAAAGGCAAAGGCAAACATGGCCACACACCTTCTTTACCACCCTATCCACTTGCGTAGCCACTTCCAGTGAACTATGGACCTGGACCCTAAAATCCTTTACCTCAATGTCATTAAGGGATCTACTATTATCTATACATGTTCTCTTTACATTTGATATGCAACACCTCACACTTGTCAGGATTAAACTCCATCTGCCACTTCTTTGGACTACTCAATCCCATGATAATCTTTTACACTGCCCACAAATCCACCAATCTTGGTGTCATTTGCCAATATGCTAATCCACCCATTTACATTTTCATCCAAATCATGGAGATGTAACATCCCAGCTTGCAGAACATCATTGGTCACGGACTCTGAGCACGTCTTTCTACCTCTATCCTAGAGTGGACTTACCCCCTGCTTAATTATCCTCCTTTTCTTAATTTACGTATAAAATGCCTTGAGATTCTTCTTGATCCTGCTCGACAAGGATATTTCATGACCTTCCTAATGATTTGCTTGAGTACTTTCCTACTATCTTTATATTGCACAAGTCTGATTTTAGCTTCCTAAACCTCCCTTTTTATTCCTGACTAAATTTAGGACCCCTTGGAATATCTAACGTTCCCTCACTATCTTGTCTTTACTCCCTACTGGAACATGCCAATCCTGAACTCTGATGATTTGGTCTTTAATTAATCATGTCAGACCTGAGCCGCTCCCAGACACCTCTTAGCTTCCGTATTACCTGGTCATAATGTGCCTTCCTCCAGCTGAGTACCTTTCCACAGGATCACAATGGTTCAGTATAATGTCAGAGAATGTGTAATATACCACCTGAAATCTTTGCCAACATCCAAAAAACACAGGAAAAAAAACCTAGAGAATGAATGTCAGAAAAACATTAGAACCCCAAAGCCCCCCTCCCATGCTCAAGCAGTGGCAAAGCATCAACCATACCCCCTGCACCTCCTCCCACTTATTCCAGCAGGAAGCACCAAACACCCCAACACCCACCCACCACCAAGCAATTGCAAGCACCTAGACAGCGTGATCTATAGACCATCAAAGACTAATACCTTGACATTGCAACAGGCCAGTCTGTCAATAACAAGGGAGAGAGATATATATCGCTCCTGCCACAGCGAGAGGGGAGGCCAACAGCTCGCTGTTTCTGATTTTATCCTTGCTCATAACAATCTCAAAACATAATGAGCCGTGGTCACTATTCCCAAAATATTCGCCCACTGTCAGGTCTGTCACCTGGCCTGGCTTATGTGCCAAAATGAGACTACTCAGGAAGCTGGGGAGGACCAGTCAAAGTGAGATCTTGTCAAAATTCCTGCCAAGGTTGTCATAGATTCATGACTGCAATACACCAAGTGTGGAACTCTCACAGCTTCCACCCAACCTCTGCCTATTTCTACTGCCTATCCTCACAAGACTTAGCTGAGTCCATGCTGACTGTACCTGACTGATCTATGCTTTACAAATGACACTCTTCATTCCATTTAACAGTTCCTAAGCATGCTTCTACTGGAAAGATAGTTGTAACATTTTCATTAACAATAATGTCCGTTCTTATACCTCTGTGTGTGGTATTTTTTGGATCCTCACACTTTAATTCTCTTTTTATTTTGTATGGAGGGGGTTAGTCTTTTAATGCTCACCTTTTGCTTTCCTGTTTCTCTTTATTTTCACCTCTGCGCTTGGAATACTCCTCAAGATTACCTTCACTATTGAGCAATAAGCAAAATCCTCAATGAGCCAGGCAGTATCTGTGGAAGGAAATGGACAGCTATTGCCTAGTGTTATTATCTTAAATATTTGATATAAACTTCCTCTTTTGACATTCTTTGCCTTGTATCCTTATCAAGGCGTGACTTGGGATAGTCTTTGCAAAGACCTTCGCTGACTTCCTTGAACACCTCACTCTGCAACAATAAACCTAAAAATATTGTTTCCAGTGCATGTGTGCCAAATCATTTCTGCCTTTGCAAAACTGTCTTTATCTTAATTTAGTTAAGATTTACTTCTGTCTTTCTTTGCCCTTTTCCATAATTATGTCAACCCTGACTGAATTTTGAACACTCACTAAAATCCTTTCCCATAAATGCAAAATGCTGGAAGCACTCGGGAGGTCAGGAAGCTTCTGTGGAAAGAGAAATAGAACTAATATTTGAATTGACTTTATTTCTTACATCTTTCACATACATGAGTAAAAATCTTTACATTATGTCTCTGGATGATTGTGCAATTTATAGTAATTTGTAATAAATAGTATGTACAGTATGATAGATAACAGAACAGCCAATATAGCATAGAAATGCGATTGTATCAGAGTGAATTAATTAGTCTGATGGCCTGGTGGAAGAAGCTGTCCCGGAGCCTGTTGGTCCTGGCTTTTACGCAGTGGTACCATTTCCCAGATGGGAGCAGCTGGAATAGATTGTGGTTAGGGTGACTTGGGTCTCCAATGATCCTTTGGACCCTTTTTGCACACCTGTCTTTGTAAATGTCCTGAATAGTGGAAGGTTCACATCTACAGTTGCGCTGGGTTGTCTGCACCACTCTCTGCAGTGTCCTGTGATTGAAGTACTGTTCTCATACCAGGCAGTAATACAGCCAGTCAGGATGTTCTCAATTGTGCCCCTGTAGAAAATCCTTAGGGATTGGGGATTCATGTCAAACATCTTCAACTGTCTAAGGTGAAAGAGGCGCTGTTAAAGATGTAGGTTCAGGTTCAGATGAAGGATCTTCCACCTTAAAGGTTTACTGTGTTTCTCTTTCTGTTGATGCTGTCTGACCTGCTGAGTGTTTCCAGCATTTCTGGTTTTATCTTGGACATCTGGCATTCACAGTAACCTGATTTTCCTTTTCTGTTGATAACTTCTGACACCTGCTCAAATTCAAGTTCAGGTTAAATTGTCGATTCAACCACATCCAAACGAAACAGTGTTCCTCTGGGGCAAAGGTTCAAAACACAGTACCATCAATCACACACTGCACAAGGAACATTTAGCACATATGTTTTATTATTAACATGTAATTATAACAGTGACAAAAATAATGTAGTCCAAGTCCCTGAGCATCATAGACTGCATGAATGTTGTCCTGTAGCCATGTTTCTGCAAGAACAAGTACACAGCAATTCCTCATCACACAATAGTGCAGCTGCCGATGAATGAAATCCAGCTCAGCCTTGCTCCTAAAATTCTAGACTATCCAGACCTGAAGGTTGGCATCAACAGGGCAAGCTGAAGAGCCTGACTTTGTGCTGTATGACTTTATAATTCTATAACCTTCCTCCCCCAACAAAAGTGTTTCCCTGAACTTTGAACTCTTCATTGTTACTGCTTGCTTAGAGTGGTCTTTATCCTGCACCCTCACCCAGTCCTTTGTGCACACCATTCCTAAATTCTTACAAAAATTTGAAAGGGTCGAAACAGTGGGAAATTTCTGCTGGACATTAATCCAAAGTGAAGTGTGTACTGTTAAAATTACAAATAGGTAATTTAACATCATCTTGTGTTAATTTGGCACCTTTAATATAAAAAGCCCTTCACTAAAACATTATTAGACATAGTTTGATACTGAGGCACACAAGGAGACAAACATGGGTAGCCAGGGCCGACTCAAAGAATTGGCTTTAGCAAGTAGCTTAAAGTAGAGTCGTGTGGTGGTTAAGAGAAGTTTGGAGACAAAAAAATGAATATATGGGTTTAGGGAGAGAATTCCAGAGCTTAGGACCTATGCAGCTGAAAGTATATCAGACAATGATAGCCATTAAAACCATGGAAACAGAGGGGCCAGGAGAGGAGTGTAAATATCCTACCAGAACAAGTTACAAGGGTTATTCTTTCAGATGGAGAACCAAGCAGATTCCCCCAAAGGGCAGCAAACTTCTGAAAATTCTCTGCTTCAAACAGGGGCTCCTAACTTGGGGTCCATGGACCCCTTGCTTGATGGTATTGTTCCATGGGGCATTAAAAATGGGTTGTGGACCCCCCAGCTTCAAATATAGTCGTTTCATTAGGGGCAATTGGAATAGTTGAAGTTGATGTTTTTTTAGGTAAGAGTAGCAAGGGATATGGCGCAGTTTGTGGTGGTGGTAAATTATGAGATACATTTGCCTGGGTTCATTGAATGCTGAAGCAATCCAAAATAATCAGGAGTTGCTCCTCAATTTGAGCATAAACTATGCAATTAACAATAGTTAATTGTGAGGAAAGCTCCAACACAGCTTTAACCATGTTGTCTTCCAGCATAGAGTCAGGGAGATTCAGCACAGAAACAGGCCTTTGGCCCACTGAGTCTGCTTTGATCAACTACCACCTATTCACATTAATCTAATTTTCTATTCTCCTCACAGTTTCTATTATTCATCCACATTTGAGGTACAACTTACATTGGACAATCAACCAACCCACCTGCATACCTTTGGAACATGGGAGTCCCTGGAGAAATCCCGTAAGGTCACCGAGAACAGGCAAACTGCACACAGACAGCACCCAAAGGCTAGGATTAAACTTGAGTCTCTGGTGCCGTGAGCTTTCTGTATTCAGTGGCCACTTTACACGGTACCTTCTGTATCTAATAAAGTGGACACTGGGTGTACGTTCATGGCCTTCTGCTGCTGTAGCCCATCCACTTCAACATTTGCTGTGTTGGGCATTCAGAGGTGCTCTTTCGCACACCACTGTTGTAACATGTTGTTCGTTGAGTTACTCTTGTCAGCTTGAACCAGTCTGGCCATTTCCCTCTGATCTCTCATTAAGTAGGTGTTTTCTCCCACAGAACTGCCACTTACTGGATTTCTATTTGTCTTTTGCACCGTTCTCTGTAAGCTCTAGAGACGGTCGTGCATGGAAATCCCATGAGATGAACAGTTCCTGAGTTACTTAAAACCATCTGGCACCAACAATCATTTTGCCATCAGTCACTAAATCCCAGTTCTTCCCCACTCTGGACAACAACTGAACCTCTTGACCATAACTGCATGCTTTTATGCAATGAATTGCTGTCACATGATTGGCTAATTAGATATTTGCATTAATGAACAAGTGTACAGGTGTACCTGATAAAGAGGCCACCGAGTGGGTAATAAACAAATTCAACAATGCTTCTTGTCTGGTTGCCCTCACAACCTTAAAGCTGGATAACTGTTAAAGAAATATCTGTGGCACTCCACAGTGACAAATGGTTCTCACCTCCGTACTCGCATTGAGTCTACAGTGCATCTCTGATGGAAGGTAATGTGTGGTCAGCTGGAAGGTGAATGTAAGCTTCTGACATGGTAGAGTGCCCTTTGAGAATTGATGTCAAATCTAGAACTGGTTTTTTTAAAAAAGGATGACTCATGTGTGAGCTTCACAGGATGTTTCAGAAGAAATATGTAGCAGAATAATACATTTGAAAAAAAAAACAAGCTACCAGCAGCTAACCTTGTGTGAAAAGTAAAGGTTACTGTTATTAATTGTGTTACACAAGCTAAACAGATGCTGACAACAGAGATGATGTCAAACACAAAGCTTTTTTTTTAATGCATGTATTTACAGAGAAATAAAATAAAGCAGTTTTGGTCAGAATCATAGAAACAGGGGATAGTGAACACTGTGAAATATATATTTATCAGGAAATTTCTTTCAGGCAAAGAAAGCCTTCATCTGTTGTTAGACCGGACTAACATTTAGCATATTAGGCAGCCCACTGGATGTATTTTTTTGCTGCATTTTCAGTGGCTTCATTCAGCAGTGAAAACAATAAAACCGTGCCAAACGACTAGAATCTCAGCTGCTTTCCTGACGAGAATGTACAGTGAGCACCCAGCATCTTATTTCGTCAAACGTTTGGATAATGTTAATGAAGTGAGACTGAAGTAAAGAATCTGAAATGCTAGCCTGTATTTTGGGTGTCTGGTCTGTTCTTGTAAATGGTGTCTGATAGCGTCCCTTTGGAGGGTTTCATTGTAACATCACCTGAAGTGATTTATTCTCCATACTTCCCCCAATTTTGAATCAGAGTTTCAGTGACATTTCCATTTAGGTTTTCCCCATGACCATGCTTTGGAAATTGCTCCTCGGTGACACATGTAAGACAAGACACTGTAGATTAGGGATTAGCTTTGTTCGTCACGTGCACATTGAAATGTATTGTTCGTGTCAATGTCCAACACATCCCAAAGATGTCGCCATGCTTCTCGTTCTAACATAGCTTACTAAACCTAACCTGTGTATCTTTCTTTTAACCATGGGAGGAAACCTGCACACTCACGGGGAGAACATAAAAAAACTCCTTACAGACAGAAGAGGGAATTGAACCCCAATCTTCTGATTGCTGTAAAGCATTACACTAACCGCGATGCCACCACAGTGCTAACGCTAAGCAAAAGACCCCGTTTTGTGTAAGGTTTCCTGAGAGGGAAATTCTCGCGTGCCTTGGGCCCCAGAAATCAGATGTGATAGAACAGGCTAGGAATACATTTCTTCTACTGGCTCTGTAATTGCAGGAAGGCAAATTACTGGGGGATGGGTAGGGAGAATCAGACCTGGGATTAATGTAAGTAGGTGTGAGCAGGAGCATTGGAGAGTGCATTAGTGATCAGGAGTGTGAAAAACAATTCAAACTGGATGGTCAGTCAGCTTGGTTTCTTGGTGGGTGATGCCGAACGCACGCTCTGGGTCGGAGTGAGAGCCTGCCAGACGCATTAGCAGAGTCCTAAAGATGTTGGTTGTGAATGGTGAAATGTTAAACATGAATAAGGAAGAACATACTTAAAGTACAGACCCCCCCCCCCCCCAGTAAATAGTCAGATGCTTCAGACTCAGTAGCCGCAGGTCAAGTACAGTTAGTCACCGACAACTAACTCCTAAAACCCCTGTTTCAGTGAGAGCGACCCAGACATTCTTTTCAGCCTCGAATCTGCAAAATAAGTTCACACAAGTATCTCAAAAATGTATATTCTGTCAATAAGCATGCCTTCTATCTTCTGTCTATATTTCAAGTCTTTGTGGAAGTACACTTCACACACAAATGTGAGTTATTTCCAGATAAAATTGAGCTGGAGACTTGTGTACAACCATAAGAATTTCTAGACCGAGTTTACTCACTCTATGAGTTGGAGAGTTGGATCAGCCAACTGTGCTAACTTATCTCTCAATTGATGAGTAATGCTGTTTATTAGGCATATAATTCCAACGGAAGTGATTGAGTGCATTCAAGAATTTGATTCATTTGGTTGGGTTGCAAGGTTAGGAATAAATATAACAAGGAGAAACTGTTGCCATAGAACCATCTTGATTCCTATCTAATTTTTCATAAACTTGATTATAGCCAATTTTGATCATGCTGACATTTGCTTTGGTTTTGCTTCCTTTATTTGGGTTTACGGATATGAATATCCATGTCTACTTGTGTCAAAGATTTTCAACAGCCACAGCAAAATAGATTCTGCAAGTTTTGGTGCTGGCTTCCACACACATTCCTATTAGTTGAACGAGACTTGTGGTGGCTACTGCTTGTAGTACTCACCCATCTCCAATCAGTGCAGGGACCTTTCATTGTTGACACCAAGATGAAGCATTCACTGGTCACAGCCAGAAGTACTTGCCTGGGAAATTGATTGCTCTTGGTGTGAACGAGCACAAGAGACGATTCTTTGTGGAGATTGGGCAACCACTGGCCATCACAAAGAGCAACTTATATTTTCATTCTGGACTAATTCATCACCAGCAGCAGACATCTACATGAGGAGGGCAGTTGGTAAATGCCAGCAAAGGGGTATGGGTCTGAAATGGAGCTTGGAAAACCATTCCTACAGTACTGTGCAGAAGTCTTGGGCAGATATATATTACTAGGACTTTTGCACAGTACTGTGATGATTTTATGTATTGCATTGTACTGCTGCCACAAAAAAAAAAGATTTCATGACAGAAGTGAGTGATGATAAACCTGATTCTCATATGGGTCTCTGTTGTGGACTGAGATTGTGAAGAGGACAAGGAGTGGGGAATTGGGAAAAGGGGAAGGGAGAGGGGAGGGAGTGGGAAGCACTGGAGAGACATTATTATAATGATCAATAAACCATTCAATTAACCTTGCCTGATGTCTCAGGGCTGGGTGTGTCTGCATCCAAGCCAACCCCCTCCCCTGGTACTCCTTCTCTGCCACCTGCCAGACACCCCTCCTGTGGCGCTTCACTCTCACTATTCCCAACATCCTTTGCTCCCACCAGATTTACAGACTTGCTCTCCGCTTGACATTGACAAATACAGTATTGTGCTGAAGCCTTAGACACTCTAGATATATACTGTATATGTGCCTAAGACTTTTGCACAGTACTGTGCATGATCTTGCACCTTATTCAGATGTGCATTCACCTGCTGAATTTAAGATTACATGTCAAACACACTTTACCGGTAGGAAAGTCAGTTTTACAAAGGTCGTCTTAACCAGCTCACTAGACTGATTCCCAGTGGCTGAGATTGGTCAATATTGTCTGGAGTTCAAAAGAACAGAACTATTTCTCACCATAGATGTTACATGACCTCTGAGTTCCTCTTTGTGCGTGTTGCTCAAAATTTGCAGCATCTGCAGAATCACTTGTGCCTAGGAATGTGGTTTAAGTGATCCCCTGAAAATTCTGAGAGGCATTAGGAGTGTAAGTGCACAGGCTCTTTTTTCTGGGAGGGAAGTCAGCAAGAGGGAGTAGTCTCAGGAAACAGGGTAGAGAGCTAAGGAGAAATTCTATTACCCAGAGAAGTACTTACGATGTTTCAGATTTATGATGTGTTCTAGATCTGGTTGCACTTTCTTGTTACTATTTCTGGGTGATTTTCCAATCGGGGCGGTCTGTAGATAATGAGCACTGAGCTGAACTGTACTGAAATACGCCTTTTGACTTTGAGTTTTTATATTCTGTTTTCACTCGGGTTTTTTTGTTGTTGTTTGCACAATTTTTCTGTGCGATAGTGGGAGGGGCTTTGATTCGTGATGTTTTTCTTTGAACGGGTTGGTTCCATGGTTCTTTGTTTCATGTCTGTCTGGGGAAGACAAATTTCAGGGTTGAATGCTGCATACATACTTTGATAATAAATACACTTTGATCTTTTTGAAGTGTCATTTGGAATTGTCTTGCCCAGAGCCTGTACAAGGTTAGTGTAACACTTTATGATGCCAGTGATCGGGAGATCGGGATTCAGTTATTGCTGTCTGTAAGGAGTTTGTTTGTTCTCCCATGACTGCATGTGTTTCCTCTGCGTGCTTCGAGCTCCGGTTTCCTCCCACATTCCAAAGATATACGGGTTAGGGTTAGTAAGTTGAGGACATGTTATGTTGGCACTGGAAGCACGGTGATACTTTTGGGCTGCCTCCAACACATTCTCGGACTGTGTTGATCGTAGATGCATTATACTGTATGTTTTGATGTCGTGACAAATAAAGCTCATCTTGTGGCGGCTCATTTCCTAGCGTATGCGAACCGACTCACAATTAGATAGCCTACGGGGGTTTGCGAGCACAGAGCTTTGGAGCCTCTTCGCCATGGGGGGCCGGTTGACAGAGGCTTAAAAGTGAGGCTGAAGTTTTCGAATAAAGTTTTTCCTTCGACTGCAGTTACCGACTCCGTGTCGTAATTTTAGCGCTGCGTGTAGCACACCGCTACAATTGGTGACCCCGACGGTCCAAACGATTTTTGGACCAGAAATGACCGACGCCGCCTCTGTTCATGCGGTTTCGTTGAAACTGCCGGGTTTCTGGACACAGCGCCCGGACCTATGGTTCCAGCAAGCCGAAGCCCAATTCCACGTTCGCCGGATCACCTCAGAAGACACCCGCTACTACTACGTGGTGGGCTCCCTCGACCAGGACACAGCTGCCCAGGTCGCGGAGTTCGTACAGTCGCCCCCGGCAGACGGCAAGTACACGGAATTCAAAGCCCTGCTCCTCAGGACTTTCGGACTCTCACGGCGCGAGCGGGCTGCCCGTTTACTGCACCTGGATGGCTTGGGCGACAGACCTCCATCGGCTTTAATGAATGAGATGTTGTCTCTGGCCGAGGGACACACAGGCCTCATGTTTGAGCAGGCATTCCTGGAGCAGCTGCCCGAGGACATACGCCTGCTGCTGTCCGACGCGGATTTCAGTGACCCCCGGAAGGTGGCAGCCCGGGCGGACTTGCTGTGGAACGCCAAAAAGGTGAGCGGGGCGTCCATCGCACGGATCTCCCAGCCACGCTCCCGGCAGCAAACCAGTCCAGGCCCGGCCGCAGAGCCCACTAACCCCCGGCCCAATGACCACTGGTGCTTCTACCACCAGCGGTGGGGCGCAGAAGCCCGCCGTTGCCGCCCGCCCTGCAAGTTCCCGGGAAACGCCAGGGCCAGCCGCCGCTGATGGCTACGGCGGCTGGCCATCGGGATAGCCTCCTGTATGTGTGGGATAGAAGGTCGGGACGCCGGTTTTTGGTCGACACTGGGGCTGAGATCAGCGTTTTACCTCCGACAAGTTACGACACCCGCAGCAGGGCACCGGGTCCCCCCCTGAGGGCCGTGAACGGCAGCACAGTAAGGACCTATGGTACCCTTCAGGTGCAGCTACAGTTCGGCTCCAGCCAGTTCACGTGGGACTTCACACTGGCCGCCGTAGCCCAACCGCTTCTGGGTGCGGATTTTTTGCGAGCTCACAGCCTGCTGGTTGACCTGCCCAGGAAGAGACTGGTACACGCCGAGACCTTTCAGACGTTCTCCCTGGGCGCGGCCCAGTTGCCAGCCCCTCACCTCGGCTCCATCACGCTGTCCGACAACGACTTCACCAGGGTCCTGGCGGAGTTCCCATCGGTTCTGGCACCGCAGTTCACAGCAGCCATGCCCAGGCACGGCGTACAGCACCACATCCCGACACAGGGACCACCCCTCCATGCCCGTGCTCGGCGGCTTCCCCCGGACAAGCTCCGACTGGCGAAGGAGGAGTTCCAGAGAATGGAGGAATTGGGGATCATCCGGCGGTCCGACAGCCCCTGGGCTTCCCCCCTGCACATGGTGCCCAAAGCGACGGGGGGCTGGAGACCGTGCGGCGACTACCGCAGGCTGAACGAGGCTACCACACCGGACCGCTACCCTGTGCCGCACATTCAGGACTTTGCGGCAAACCTGTACGGCGCCCGGATCTTCTCCAAGGTCGACCTTGTCCGAGGGTACCATCAAATCCCGATGCATCCTGACGACGTCCCCAAGACGGCTCTCATCACCCCGTTTGGCCTCTTCGAGTTCCTCCGCATGCCGTTCGGCCTGAAGAATGCCGCACAGACGTTCCAGCGGTTAATGGACGCGGTGGGACGGGACCTGGACTTCGCGTTCATCTATTTGGATGACATCCTCATAGCCAGCGGCAGTCGTCAGGAGCATCTGTCCCACCTCCGTCAACTCTGCGCCCGACTGAGTGAGTACGGTCTTACAATCAACCCTGCCAAATGCCAGTTCGGACTTGATACCATTGACTTCCTGGGCCACAGGATTACTAAAGACGGGGCAACCCCTCTGCCCGCTAAGGTAGATGCGGTCCGCCACTTCCCCCGACCCACCACGATCAAAGGCCTTCAGGAATTCGTAGGTATGGTCAATTTCTACCGCCGCTTCCTCCCTTCAGCTGCCCGGATCATGCGCCCCCTGTTCGCCCTGATGTCGGGTCCGAGCAAGGACATTACCTGGGACGAGGAGTCCGCCGCCGCTTTCGTTCAAACGAAGGAAGCTTTGGCTGACGCCGCAATGCTAGTACATCCCAGAATGGACACCCCTACCGCCCTCACAGTGGACGCATCTAACACGGCAGTCGGTGGGGTACTGGAGCAGCTCATCGCAGGTCGCTGGCAACCCCTGGCGTTTTTCAGCAAACACCTGCGGCCACCCGAGCTCAAATACAGTGCTTTTGACCGGGAACTGTTGGCGCTCTACCTGGCAATCCGGCATTTCAGGTACTTCCTAGAAGGCCGGCCCTTCACCGCGTTCACGGACCACAAACCGCTTACCTTTGCGTTTACGAAAGCATCCGACCCCTGGTCATCCCGCCAGCAACGCCACCTGTCCTACATCTCTGAATACACAACGGATGTCCGGCACGTCTCGGGTAAGGACAATGTCGTGGCGGATGCGCTCTCTCGCCCTACCGTTCATGCCCTTTCCCAAGGGGTAGACTTTGAGGAGCTGGCAGAGGCACAGCAGGCGGATGAGGAGGTTCCGAGTTACAGAACTGCAGTCTCTGGTTTGCAGCTCCAGGACTTCCCCGTGGGCCCAGGTGAGAGGACCCTACTCTGTGACGTTGCCACCGGCCAGCCCCGTCCCGTCGTCCCGGCAGCCTGGCAGCGGCGCATTTTCGACTCCATTCATAACTTGGCGCATCCCTCCATCCGGACAACTGTCCGGCTGGTTTCCAGCAGGTTCGTTTGGCACGGACTCCGCAAACAGGTCAGTGAATGGGCCAGGACGTGCATGCACTGCCAGACGGCCAAGGTTCAGCGGCACACCAAAGCCCCACCGCAGCAGTTCCACCCCACCCACCGGCGTTTCGACCACATTCATGTGGATATCGTGGGCCCCCTGCCAGTGTCGCGCGGAGCGCGTTACCTCCTGACTATCGTGGACCGGTTCACAAGATGGCCAGAGGCGGTCCCGCTCACCGACACCACCTCCGAATCTTGCGCCCGAGCCCTGATCGCCACCTGGATATCCCGCTTTGGTGTACCAGCCCACATTACCTCCGACAGAGGCGCCCAGTTCACCTCCAGCCTGTGGTGAGCTATGGCCAGCCTTTTGGGGACTCAGCTGCACCACACAACTGCCTACCACCCACAGTCGAATGGCCTGGTGGAGCGTTTCCACCGTCACCTGAAGTCGGCCCTCATGGCCCGCCTGCGAGGAGCCAACTGGGCGGACGAGCTTCCCTGGGTCCTTCTCGGCATTCGCACAGCGCCCAAGGACGACCTGCACGCCTCGTCGGCCGAGTTGGTATACGGCGCGCCCCTGGCCGTCCCCGGGGAGTTCCTACCAGCCCCGAGGGGGCAAGAGGAAGAACCCGCTGCAGTCCTGGGCAGACTTCGCGAGAAGCTCGGTAACCTGGCCCCCATACCCACTTCACAGCATGGGCAGAACCTGACCTGCGTACCCCAAGACCTGCAGAACTGTAAGTTTGTGTTTGTACGAAGGGGCGGGCATCGGCCGCCGCTGCAGCGGCCATACGAGGGGCCGTTTACGGTGCTCCGGAACAACGGGTCCACGTTCGTGCTGGACGTTGGGGGGAAGGAGGAGGTTTTCACGGTGGACCGCCTCAAGCCGGCCCATGTGGACCTGGCGCAACCGGCCGAGTTTCCGGCGCCTCGGCGCAGAGGCCGACCTCCCAAGCAGGTTCTGGCCCAGGCTGTGGACATTGGGGGGTGTATCGCCGGTTCTGGGGGTGGGGGGGTTATGTGGCGGCTCATTTCCTAGCGTATGCGAACCGACTCACAATTAGATAGCCTACGGGGGTTTGCGAGCACAGAGCTTTGGAGCCTCTTCGCCATGGGGGGCCGGTTGACAGAGGCTTAAAAGTGAGGCTGAAGTTTTCGAATAAAGTTTTTCCTTCGACTGCAGTTACCGACTCCGTGTCGTAATTTTAGCGCTGCGTGTAGCACACCGCTACAATCTTATAATAGACAGTAGTTGCAGGAGTAGGCTATTCGGCCTTCTAGCCAGCACCGCCATTCACTGTGATCATGGCTGATCATACACAATCAGTACCCTGTTCCTGCCCTCTCCCCATATCCCTTGACCCCGCTATCTATAAGAGCTCTATCTAACTCTCTCTTGAAAGCATCCAGAGACTTGGCCTCCACTGCCTTCTGGGGCAGAGCATTCTACATATCCACCACTCTGGGTGAAAAAGTTTTTCTGCATCTCTGTTCCAAATGGCCTACACCTTATTCTTAAACTGCGGCCTCTAGTTCTGGACTCACCCATCAGCGGGAACATGTTTCCTGCCTCCAGTGTGTCCAATCCCTTAACAATCTTATATGTTTCAATCAGATCCCCTCTCATCCTTCTAAATTCCAGTGTATATAAACCCAGTCGCTCCAATCTTTCAACATATGACAGTCCCACCATTCCGGGAATTAACCTTGTGAACCTACGCTGCACTCCCTCAATAGCAAGAATATCCTTCCTCAAATTTGGAGACCAAAACTGCACACAATACTCCAGATGGGGTCTCAACAGGGCCCTATACAGCTGCAGAAGGACCTCTTTACTCCTATACTCAGTTCCTCTTGTTATAAAAGCCAGCATGACATTAGCTTTCTTCACTGCCTGCTGTACCTGCATGCCTTCTTTCATTAACTGATGTACAAGAACACCTAGATCTCATTGTACTTCCCCTTTTCCTAACTTGACTCCATTTAGACAGTAATCTGCCTTCCTGTTCTTGCCACCAAAGTGGATAACCTCACATTTATCCACATTAAACTGCATCTGCCATACATTTGCCCACTCACCCAACCTATCCAAGTCACCCTGCATTCTCATAACATCCTCCTGACATTTCACACTGCCACCCAGCTTTGTGTCAACGGCAAATTTGCTAATGTTACTTTTAATCCCTTCATCTAAATCATTAATGTATATTGTAAACAGCTGCGGTCCCAGCACCGAACCTTGTGGTACCCCACTGGTCACAGCCTGCCATTCCAAAAGGGACCCGTTAATCGCTACTCTTTGTTTCCTGTCAGCCAGCCAATTTTTAATCCATATCAGTACTCTGCCCCCAATACCATGTGCCCTAATTTTGCCCACTAATCTCCTATGTGGGACTTTATCAAAAGCTTTCTGCAAGTCCAGGTACACTACATCCACTGGCTTTCCCTTGTCCATTTTCAGAGTTACATCCTCAAAAAACTCCAGAAGATTAGTCAAGCATGATTTTCCCTTCATAAATCCATGCTGACTCAGACTGATCCTTCTACTGCTATCCAAATGTGTCGTAATTTCCTCTTTTATACTCTTTTCCCACCACTGACGTCAGGCTAACCGGTCTATAATTCCCTGTTCTCCCTCTCCCTCCTTTCTTGAAAAGTGGGACAACATTAGCCACCCTCCAATCAGCAGGAACTGTTCCTGAATCTATAGACCATTGGAAAATGATTACCAATGTGTCCACGATTTCTAGAGCCACCTCTTTAAGTACCTTGGGATGCAGACCATCTGGTCCCAGGGACTTATCAGCCTTCAGACTCAACGGTCTATCCAACACCGTTTCTTGCCTAATATAAATTTCCTTCAGTTCATCCTTTACCCTAGTTCCTTTGGCCACTATTACATCTGGGAGATTTTTTATTTCTTCCCTTGTGAAGACAGATCCAAAGTACCTGTTCAACTCATCTGCCATTTCCTTGTTCCCCATAATAAATTCACCCGTTTCTGTCTTCAATGGCCCAATTTTGGTCTTAACTATTTTTCTGCTATTCAGATACCTAAAGAAGCTTTTACTATGTTCCTTTATATTCTTGGCTAGTTTATCTTCGTACCTAATTTTTTCTTAGCGTATTGCCTTTTTTGTTATCTTTCGTTGCTCTTTAAAAGCTTCCCAGTCCTCCGGTTTCCAGCCCATTAGGGTCGTTCTACCCTTAGAATTTCTCAGTTCTATCCATACTGACTCTACATCCCTTGTTTCTGTGTCCCCCCCCCTCACAAGGGACTGAATATCATTCCTCACCAACAGAGCCACCCCACTCCCTTTGCCAGTCAGTCTGTCCTTTCGATAAGATGTATATCCTTGAATATTCATTTCCCAGGCCCTGTCCGCTTGAAGCCAATCTCATTCAACATTGGCAAAAAATCTACCCAGAATACCATAAGAACATGGGGGTCTTTTATAAGATCATAAGATATATGAGCAGAATTAGGCCATTTGGCCCATTGAGCCTGTTCTGCCATTTCATCATGGCTGATCCAATTTTCCTCTCCCAATCTGCTGCCTTCACCCTGTATCCCTTCAAGCCCTGACGAGTGAAGAATATCGACTTCTGCCTTAAAAATACGTAAAGATTTGGCCTCCACCACCAGCTGTGCCAAAGAATTCCACAGATTCACCACTCTCTGGCTAAAGAAAGTTTAAAATAAAACAGGCTGCAAACTGAAGAAAACGTGAGCGGGGTCCTTCTCTTAAAAAGAGATTAATTGAATTTAACATCATCTGTTCTCTCTGTAGAGATTTTACCATCTGACCATCTGTGGAGTGTCTGTCGAGTTAAACCAACTTCACCCGGAGCTGATAAGATCAGAGCTCTTCTCAGTCAGGACTAGCCTTCAGTGAAAAATGCAGACACTGGACTAATTGGATTAAATTGCATGGATTAATAAGGAGTAAACTAGGCACAAAAAGAAAAATCACAAAGGGAGAGCTTCACATCAGTCAGTTGAGTTCCTTTGTATTATTAGCCGCTTTTAGAAACAAACCAGGGCAACTTGCACAGAAACCTAGGAAAAATCAGATTAATCTACACAGACAGGGGCCAACGGCAGGTGAGTTCCATCCAGAACCCATACTGGAGATAATTACATGGGAGTTCAAGTAACATTTGAGACTTAACAGCTGCGTAAGATTGTAAACAACATACAAAATCTGCAGCAAATCATAATTCTTTTATAGTTTTTGTATGATGTTATTTTTGTAGTGTTATTAATGTACAAAACTCTAATCCGTACATCCGAGGAGCTTTAGCGTTATTGTAAACATAAGAAGCTCTGAGCTGTATCACACTGGGTCCTGGCTAACTTTATGCCACTGGGCAGGTTCTGCTTCAGACAAGATAATAAATGACAGGGAGGACTAATCAGATATCTGCAAATTCCGTAGGATATGGGAATTAATTGAGTTATGATCAAGGTCTTACAATGATCCAATTAGTGGAGCAGGATCATGGGACTTATGGACTTACTTCACTCCTATTTTTTTCTGACATGCTTTGCATTTGCAAATGCACTCAGTGGCCACATTACTAGGTATCCCCTGTACTTAATAAAACGACCACAATGTGTACGTTTGCGGCCTTCTGCTGCTGTAGCCTGCCTACTTCAAGGTGCTCTGTGTTGTGAGTCTAGAGATGTTCTTTTGGCAATGCGTGGTAATTTGAATTAATGTGTCCTTCCTGTCAACTTGAACCAGCCTGGCCATTCACCTCTGACCTCTCTCCCCCTCAGAACCGCTGCACAACTGGAGACATAGAAGTAACAGTATGTTAACCCTTTATTTCCTGGGATCATTCTCCTGGACATCCTTTAGGCCCTCTCTCCAACACCAGCACATCCTTTCATAAAATGAAGGGCCCAAACTGCTTTCAAAAACTGTTTTTCCTGTTTGCATCTGACATCCTTACCAAGAGCCAATTACTACACTCTTTCTTAGCAAGAAATCTGTTTAACCAAATTCTCTTGTGGGCCAGCCCTTGTAACTTTACAGTCGCCGATTTCAGCCCGTAACGTTACTTAAAAGCTTGGACACATGGAACTTTTAACATAGTATGTTGTGACACAAGTAAAAGAGTAAGTTATGAAAAGTAAGTGCTGTTTCAAATAAAAACTGAAAGGGGTGGGAATATTTGGCAGGTCAGGCAGCATCTGTGAAGAGAGAAACAGAATTAATGTTTTGAGTTGATGAACTTTCATCAGGAATGTCTTTTATGTATGGCCTGACTGGTCGTTTACAGATAATTGAGTTGTTTTTGTTGTTGTTGTTACATGTCACATCCTGACCAACACACCACAGCAAAATCCAAATAGATGTTAATGTATATGGCTTCAAAAGTTGATACTTGATCTTGGAAAATCATGAACGAGGAAGACATACAGGATTGAGGGAAAGTTCAAGATTGTGATAGCTGTTGGTTAACACTAAGCCATTTTGGAATTAGTAGCCATGAGGGAAGCAATTTATCTTTCAGATTCGGTGATTTGTCTCCAAAGTACAGGGATAGTGGTGGATACAGGGGGAGAAAATGAATCTTCTACAGTTGGTGGGCACTTTATTGGGTTCACCTCCTCATTAATACAAATATCTAATCAGCCACACATGTGGCAGCAACTCAATGCATAAAAGCTTGGTCAAGGGGTTCAGTTGTTGTTCAGACCAAACATTAGAATGGGGAAGAAATTTGATCTCAGTGACTTTGACCGTAGAATAATTATTGGTGCCAGGCAGGGTGGTTTGAGTAGCTCAGAAACTGCTGATCTCCTGGTATTTTTATGCAGAATAGTCTCTAGAGTTTACAGAGAATGGTAGGACAAACATAAAACATCCAGTGGATGACAGTGAATGGCAAATGGCTTGTTAATGAGAGAGGTTAGAGGAGAATGGCCAATCCTGTTCAAGCTGACAGGAAGGCGACAGTAACTCAGATAACCGCACATTACAACAGGAGAGCATCCCCAAATGCACAACACTTCAAGTTTTGAAGAGGATGGGCTACAGCAGCAGAATACCATAAACATATGCACAGTGGCCACTTCAGCTGGCACCCTAACAAAGTGGCCACTGACTGTATTTCTTCCCTCGGCTTCTGTCTCTGACTGAGAATCTCTGCAATTCTTTCCAGAGCAGATGGTTACCAAGTTACATTGGCAGAAAGCGAGGAGCAGCTTGCTTGCTAGTCACCTCTTTTGGGGAATCTGTCATTGGGGAACTTTAAAAAGTGTGCTACAAACCTCTTTGACTAACACAAACATGTAAAATTCTTGTTTAAAGTTCCTGTCTTTGCTATTTTTTTGTTTAAGGTGGCAGAGGAAGGGTGAGGCAGTGTCAGTTTGCGTTGCCTGTGATCCCATGTCATCCTGTAAACTGGTGATTCATGTAGTCACGTGACAACTTAGTGCTTCACAAAACCCAATGGCATAAGCAGAAGCACCATTTTACTTTTAAATCTCAACAAGCTTCTTTGATTTTCCAGAATTCAGCTCATTGACAAAGCTACTTCAATGGCGAACAGACAGTGCTTATTATTTAACAAGCAAGCTGGAGGTTGCAAGGAGGAAGTTTCCAAGTGATTAAATATTTATTTATTTTTATTTTACTTAGCAGCACAGCATAGAAATACAACTTGTTAGGCTTTCCGGCCTAACAAACCCGCATTGCCCAATTCCACCCACATGACCAATTAACCTACCAAAGTCTTTGGACTGTGGGAGGAAACCGGAGCACCCAGAGGAAACTCACATGGTCATGGAGAGAACGTACAAACTCCTTACAGACAGCGGCAGCATTGTACCTGGGTCACTGGTGCTGTGAAAGCATTACTATAACTACTAGGCTACTGTGCAACTCGATTCAAATGTAGCTTGTCTCATTCCCCAGCATCTTCTCGTTACTCATAATTAGCATTTAGGTGGTTCAGTGTGTTTGGTTGTTATGCAGTATAATGTGGGATGTATCAGGCAATATGGTTGGTTATCTCTTCCCAAAGCACATTACATTGTAGTTGTAGCAGGCGCACGGGCCCCAGCTATGCCTACCTTTTCATTTGCCCCTCACCTCTTTCTGCTGCATTGACAACTGCATTGGTGCTGCTTCGTGCACCCATGCTGAGCTGGTCAAATTCATCAACATTGCCTCCAACCTCCTCCATGCTCTTTAAATTCACTCAGTCCATTTCTGACACCTCTGTTCCCTTTCTCGATCTCTATCCCTTCACCTCTGAGGACAAATTGTCGACCGATATGTTTTATAAACCTACTGACTGTCACAGCTATTTGACTACACACCTTCCCACCCTGCTTCCTGGAAAAATGCTATTCCCTTTTCTTGGTTCCTTCATCTCTACCACATCTGTTCCTGGATGAAGCTGCCCTTTCCAGGGCATAGTGTTCTCCTCCTCCTTCAAAGAATGGGATTTCCCTTCCTCCACCATTGACGCTACCCTTACCCGCATCTCCTCCATTTCCCAAACATCCGTGCCCATCCCATCTTCCCACTACCCTAACAAGGGTAGAGTTCCTCTTGTTCTTACCTACCACCCCATGAGAATCCCTCTTCTCATTGCTCCAGCTTATGTTCTCAGCATTGCTTACTTGTTAATTATTATTTGTCTTTTTTGTACTTGGCACAGTTTGCCTTTTGTACATTGGTTGTTTGTCATTCTTGGTATGTAGTTTTTCATTCATTCTATTGTATTTCTTTGTTCCACAGTGAATGCCTGCAAGAAAATGAATCTCAAGGTAGTATAGGGTGATATACACTACACAGCCACCTTATTCGTCATCTCCTGTATTGTGACCATTACGTACTTTGAGAATAAATTTACTTTGAACTTTGTGAACATTGGCTTATTCTATATCTAAGACAGTGCAGCTGGATATCCGTGCTCAATATGCGCTGCATTTTATCTGGAGTCACTTGTGGAGTCTGCTTGCAAAGTAAGCTGAAGCAAATTACAATTGAAAATATTTGCTAAAGGAAGAATCTGCAGATTCTCTCACTGATCAGCATAGAGTTGGCAGATTCATTCAGCAAAGTACAGTTTGTGCTTGCTGCTGGTTTTTTTTTGACATGCAGAGCTGTTTATTGCCATGTAAACTAAGCAGCATTCTGAAACTCTTTAACACAACCATGAATCACCTGGTTATTAACTTGGAAATGTACCGGGCTGTTTGTTTAAAATGATCAGTGTTACCTGCAATTTAACAACAATCTGCCTGGGACTTGGTTGCTTTGTGTGAAGTAGTCAGAGGTTGACATGACTCAGATTTCTGGGAGTTTGTTGTCTCCCAGATAATGAGAGAGAAAAATGAATTTACTGTCCAGATCTATCACCGTTTGCAGTTCATTGCCTTTTGGATGTGGGTTTTAATTGAGCACGACTGGCAGAGTCACAATTGGAGAAGTTCATGAGACTGAAGACCATTTGGCACATTGTTTTCAGAACAGCTTAAAAAGAAAGATTTATTTATTTATCTATCTATTGATTGATTGAGGTGCAGCTCAGAATAGGCCCCTTTGGTCTTTTATGCCAGAAACCCCTGATTTAACCCTAGCCTAATCATGGCACAACTTACAATGACCAACTAACCTACTAACTGGTATGCCTTTGCACCGTGGGAGAAAACCAGAGGAAACCCATGCAGTCCATGTGGAGGACAAATAGACTCCTTATAGATGATGTTTGGATTGAACTCTGAACTCTGACGCCCAGAGCTGTGAGAAGGTCGTGCTAAAGGCTATGGTACCATAGTTTGTATTCTGGCTAATTTCAGCTCTTCAGGCACTCAAGGATTTTGTTATATGTGATGAAGATTTCCACACCCACCACCTTTCAAATGGAGAGTTCCAAA
The DNA here is from genome assembly GCF_030144855.1 of Hypanus sabinus. Taxonomy (NCBI): domain Eukaryota; kingdom Metazoa; phylum Chordata; class Chondrichthyes; order Myliobatiformes; family Dasyatidae; genus Hypanus; species Hypanus sabinus. The sequence goes on along the minus strand of NC_082713.1, from coordinate 25,882,884 downwards.
GTCAAAATTTGAGATTGTTTTCACATGTACATGTATACATGGTGCAATGAAAACCTTACTTACAGCAGCATCACAGGCTGTTAGCATTATATAGGCAGTCCGTTATAAAATCAAAACTTACACACAATTTGCAAGAATGAACAGAGTTAGTCAATTTTCATGCAAAATGATCGAAATAGTCATAGCGTTTTTAAGCTGTACTGATTAGGGTTGTGCTGGTTGGTTGAAGGACTAAATGGTTGAAAAGAAGTAGCCGTTCCTGAACCTGGCGCTGTAGGATTTCAGGCGTCTTTCCTCCTGCACGATGGTAGCTGTAAGAAGATGGCATGTGGCGGATAGTGAGCCAGCGTTCTGTGTAGGTACTGCTTATGGTGGGAAGGGATGTGCTGTGGGCTAAGTCCACTGTTCTCTGCAGCTTCAATTGTCCTTGTGCATATGAATTTCTGTAGCAGACCATAATGAAAACAATTTTGAATACTTCCAGAATTACACTGTAAAGTTTTGTTAACGTGTTCGGTATAAAGCCGAACATCTTTAACCTCCAAGGAAGGTAAGCCCACTAATCCCCATTACTCTTATTCAGAGTGAATATTTATTTTAACCGCTTTATAAATCCTTTTTCTAATCTATGTGCCCTACTGAGGGAATTAGGTTACTCATTCATTTACATCTCATTATTTTAAACACCTTGATTAAATCTCTGCACGATCTCCTTTGCTGCAAAGAAAACAATTCCAGCACAGGCTTCTCAAATTTGTAATTTTCCAATGATAAAGAAAAATTGCTAGAGGTGCTCAGCAGGCTAGGCAGCATCTGTGGAGCCGTGAGCGTTTCCAGCGGGAGACCCTTTATCAGAACCGAATAAGTTTTAATGAAGGATCTTGTACCAGTTTCCTCTGCTACTGATGCCCTCTGACCTGCTGAGATTTTCCAGCATTTTCTGGTTTTGTTTAAGATTTACAGCATCTGCAGGTATTTGATTGAAAGTCTCCATCCCCAGTTTTCTCTACACTCTCTCATGTGCTAGAACAATCTCCTTTCAGCGTAGTGACCAAGATACTGAAGCGATGCTTTAGAATCGGAATCCGGTTTATTGTCACTGACATACTGAATGTTGTGAAATTTGTGGTTTTGCAGCAGTGGTAGAGGGCAAGATATTAAAAAATACTCTAAGTTATGAAAAAAATATTAAAATACTTCGTGCAAAAAGAGAGCAAAATTAGTGAGGTAATATTCAAAGTTCAAAGTACATTTATTATCAAAGTACGTATACGTTATATAACCTTGAGATTCAGCTCCTAACAGGCAGCCACAAAACAAAGAAACCTGAAAGAACCAATTGATAAACAGTCCATCATACACCCACTCTGCAGAGAAAGGAAATCATGAAAACTATAAACACAAGCAAATAGCATTCTGAACTGAAGATCACAATGAGGGTCCGTCCTTAGTTAAACGCAAAGCGGTGCAGTGAGCTGAACTGGCCCACCCCTCACCTCAGGCCCCAACACCCCGACCTTTACAACCTGGCCATTCAGAAATCTGATGTTGGAAGGGAAGAAGCTCTACCGAAAATATTGAATATGTGTCTCCAGGCTCCTGCATCTTCTCCCTGATGGTGGTAATGAAAAGAGGGCATGAACTGGGTGGTGGGCCCCCACCAAACACATCTTTACCTCCTCCCCCCCTCCCACTCTCTCTGCTTTTCACAGGGATCTCTCTCTCTCTGTGATTCCCTTGTCTGTTCATCCCTCTTCTCTAATATCCCTCCTGGCACATACCCCTGCAAGCAATAGAAATGTTACACCTGCCCTTTCACCTCCTCTCTCACCTCCATTCAGGGCCCCAAAGAGTCATTTCAGGGGGGGGGGGCAACACTTCACCTGCAAATCTACCAAGGTCGTCTACTGTATCTGGTGCTCCCAGTACAGCCTCCTTTACGTTGGTGAGATCTGATGTAAATTGTGGGGCTGCTTTGTCAAGCACCTTTGCTCTGTCTGGAAAAAGCAGAATTTCCCAGTTACCAACCATTTTAATTCCTAGCCCCATTCCCGTTCTGACATGTCGGTCCATGGCCTCCTCTTCTGCCTCAATGAGGCCACTCTTGCGGCAGAGGAGCAACACCTCATATTCCATCTAGATAGCCTCCAACCTGTGGTATAAACATTGATTTCTCCACAAGGTAATTTTTTTCTTTTTCCTTCCCTTCTTTTTTATCCCCACCCTAGCTTCTTACCTCTGCTCCTCACTTGTCTAACACCCTCCCTCCCACCACTGCCGGTGCCCCTCCTCGACCCCTTTCTCCCGTGATCCACTCTCCTCTCCCCACAGATTCCTTCTTCTCTAGTCCTTTGCCTTTTCCACCTTTCACTACCTAGCTTTTTACTTCATTCCCCGTCCCCCACCCACCTGCCTTCACCAATCATTTTCCAGCTTCCCATCTCCCCCATTTTATTCTGCCTTCTTCCCCCCTTCTTTTTGAGTCTGGATGAAGAGTCTCGGCATGACCATTTATTCACTTCTACCATTGTGAGTGTTGCTTCCGTTCCTTTATTCTTCATTCCTCGTCTGTCAGGGCACAGTTAGAGCGGTGAGAATGGCCCTGGGGTGGGGTTACGTTCATTGTGTATGATCTGGGAATTCTGGGAGAACTACAGCCTCCCGGATAACCACATCTGCACGATGTGCAGCGAGCTGCAGCTCCTCAGGGAATGCGTTAAGGAACTAGAGCTGCAACTTGATGACATTCAGCTCGTACAGGAGAATGAGGAAGTAATAGATAGGAGCTACAGGGAGGTAGTCACCTCTAGGTTGCAGGAGGCAGGGAACAAGGTGACTGTCAGGAGAAGGAAGGGAAATGGGCAGGCAGTGTTGAGTATACCTGCAGCCGTTCGCCTCAATAATAAGAATACCGATTTGGATATTGTTGAGGGGGATGATCTGCCAGTGGGGAGCTGCAATGGCTGGGTCTCCACCACTGAGTCTAGTGTGGTGGCTCCCAAGAGATTAGAGGTGAAGAAGACTGCAGTAGCAATAGGAGATTGCATGACTAGAACAATAGAGGTGAGATTCCGGGGATGCTACAGAGACACCCAGATGCTTCCCAAGTGCCAAGGTCAAGAATGTCTCTGATCAGGTGCTTAGCATTCTAAAGGGGGCGGGTGAGCAGCCAGAAAGCCTGGTACATACTGGTAGGTAGGAAAGGCAAGGAAGTCCTGAAGAGAGACTAAGAAGTGGGAGACGAACTAAATAAATACTTTGCATTGGTCTTTACAGTGGAAGGCACTGGCATTATGTCAGAGTTTGAGAGCATCAGGGAGTAGAAATGAGTGAAGTTGCCTTCACTAGGGAGAAACTGAAAGTTCTGAGGGTAGATGAATCACCTGGACCAGGTGGTCCAGAGGCCATGGTTCTGAAAGAGGTTGTGAAGAGACTGTGGAGGCACTAGTGATGATCTTTCAATAATTAATAGATTCTGGCATGTTTCTGGAGGACTGAAAAATTGCAAATGTCACTCCACTCTTCAAGAAGGGAGAGAGGCAGGAATTATATGCCAGTTAGTCTCACCTCCTTGGTTGGGAAAATGTTGGAGTCAATGATCAAAGATGTGGTTTCGGGGTACTTGGGGGCACATGATAAAATAGTCCAAAGTCAGAATGGTTCCTCAGGGGAAAAATCTTGCCTGACAAATTTGTTGGAATTCATTGAAGAAATAACAAGCAGGATAGTCAAAGAAAAATTGGTGGATTTTCAGAAGACCTTTGACAAGGTGCTACAATACGCTACTTAGCAATTTAAGAGCCCATCATATTACAGGAAAGGTACTAACACAGACTGAGCATTGTCTGATTGGCAGAGGAAAAGGTTGGGAGTAAAGGGAGCCTCTTCTGGTTGGCTGCCGGTGACTAGAGGTGTTTCACAGGGGTTTGTGCAGGGACCGCGTCTTTTTATGTTATACGTCAATGATTTGGATGACAGAATTAATGGCTTTCTGACCAAATTTGTAGACAATGCAAAGATAGGTGGAGGGGCAGGTAGTACTGAGGAAGCGGGGAGTCTGCAGAAAGACTTAGAGAGATTAGAAGAATTGGCAAAGAAGTAACACTGGAATACAGTTGGGAAGTGTGTGGTCATGCGCTGTGGTAGAATAAATAAAAATGTAGACTGTATTCTAAATGGAGAGAAAATTCAAAAATCCAAATTGCAAAGTGACTTGGGAGTCTTTGTGCAGGATTTTCTAAAGGTTAATTTGCAGGTTGAGTTGGTGGTGAGGAAGGCAAATGCAATGTTAGCATTCATTTCAAGAGGATGAGAATATAAAAGCAAGGATGTAATGTTGAGCCTTTATGAGGTACTGGTGAGGCCTCATTTGGACTATTGTGAGCAGTTTTGGTCCCCTTATCTAAGAAAGAATATGCTGGCATTGGAAAGGGTTCAGAGGAGGTTCACAAAAATGATTAAAAGGCTCATCATATGAGGAGTATTTGATGGCTCTAGGCCTGTACTTACTGGAATTCAAATGAATGAGGGAATCCTATTGAAACCTATCGTATGTTGAAAGACATTGACAGAGTGAATGTGGAGAGGGCATTTGCTATGGTGGGGTAGTCTAGGACCAGAGGCCACAACTTCAGAATAGAGGAAATAGAGTTGTTCATTTACAACAGAGGTGAAGAGGAATTCCTTTAGCCAGAGAGTAGTGAATCTGTGGAATTCATTACTGTGGAGGGCAAGCCATTGGGTATATTTAAGGCAGAGTTTGGTTGGGGCAAGAAGGGTTACAGGGACAAGGTAGGCAACTGGGCTGAGAGGAAAATGGATCGGACATGATGAACTGGCAGAGCAGACTCAATGGGCCAAATGGCTTAATTCTGCTCCTATGTCTTGGTCATGGTTTTAATGATGAATACCACCTTTCTGAGGCTTCCACATTTGAAGATGTTCTGGACGGTCGGGAGGCTATTACCCATGATGCAGCTGGCTGAGTGTACATACATCAGGCACAATCTTTGTACTGTTACAGCAGCCCAGTCCACTTCTGTATCATATCACACATAGTGTAAATTCTATTGACAGAGAGACAGAAATGATGTATGGTTGGTTTAATCTGTATTTAAAACATTAAAATAACTTTGATTTAGACCAGAACAAATGAGCATTTCCTTAGAGTGTCTAATCAGGAAATTCACTTTAATTTTTTGACCAGATTTTTATTCTCTATCCACGTTTTTCAGCAGAAATTCACTAAATGACATCAATATGCAGAATTCACGAGCAATGATCTGCAAAATGACAATTTTTATTTACTTGTGGAAGAAACAGGTTTGACCAATACCGACTCCCCTGAAATTGGACTATTTCAGCACTCACAAGAGAAAATCTGCAGACGCTGGAAATCTGAGCAACATACACAAAATGCTGGAGGAACTGGAAAAGAGTCCAGTCGATGTTTCAGGCTGAAACCCTTTGGTGGGATATGAAGGGTTTTGGCCTGGAACATCGACTGTATTGACTTCCTTGCCTGCTGGGCTCCTTCAGCATTTTGTGTGTGTTGCAGCACCCAAACTGTATTCAATTTTAATTGCCGTTCAACCATACATGAATAATCATGAATACAGCCAAACAAGACAGCATTATTATAGGTCAAGGTGCTAAAAACACATTACCAGCAGTCTCACGTACAAACACATTCACAGAGTAAGAGTCCCAATGTCAATAAGCACCCCCACCCCATCCCGGTGCAGCTTGGTGCCCAGTCCCCTCGCGCAAACAAGTCAACAAACCCATACAGAATATCAGTAAAATACAACGGCACAGAATATTCATGTATACAGTGCAGATGCCCCAGCCCACCAATATCACCTGATGACTCGCCCCGACCCCTGCCAGGTGAGACCGCGGCTTTGAGGCCCAGACCTCGCATCCACAAGCACATTAGAATGTTAATAGCAATACTAATGACTAACTAAAGTTTCAGAATCAGAGTCAGGTTTATATTATCACTGATGCTTGTCATGAATCTTGCTGTTGTCTGGCAGCAGTACAGTGCAAGACATTTAAACAAATTCACTTTAACTAACAAAACTAAAAAGTGTAAAAGATAAATATCAAGTAGAGTTCATGGATTTATGGACTGTTCAAGAATCTAACAATGGAGGCGACAAAGCTAAAACATCTTCAAAAGGTGTGCTTCAAAGAGGTGGACTCCATCATGAAGGCCACTCATTGTCCAGGACATGCCCTCTTCTCATTACTACCACCAGGGAGGAGGTACTAGAGATTGGATACACACACTCACTGCTGTAGGAACAGCTTTGCACTGTACTACTGCCACAAAATAATAAATTTCATGACCTATGTCAGTGGAAAGCATCCTGATTCTGAGTATGGATCTTCAGGCTCAGGTACCTCTTCCCCAGTGGTAGTAACACAAAGAGGGCATGACCCGTATGACAAACATGAGGAAATCTGCAGATGCTGGAAATTCAAGCAACACACACAAAATGCTGGTGGAAGGCAGCAGGTCAGGCAGCATCTTCATCAGGACTTTAAGGGTCTTGGCCCGAAATGTCGACAGTGCTTCTTCCTATAGATGCTGCCTGACCACGACCCATATGCTGAGGGTCTTTGATGGTGGATGCCTCTCTGAGATTTCCTATGGCCTGGAGTGCAACCTTACACATGTGTCTCTGGTTACATTTGCTGCTGGTCGGTCTCTGGCACACCACAGATCTTACTCTGTACTGACTGCTGCATCAGAGAGATCACAAGATCTCCAGAGTCAAAGAAAGGAAACATCATCTGCTTCAAGCCGGGCTGCAAACTGACTGATGGGAGAAGTGGCAAAATGCTACCAAGGAACGTCGAGCCGAAACTAGCAAAGTCGGTTTCAGTGCTGCCTCACACGAGGAAAGACAATACTTTTCTGCAAACTTTAAAGTACCATTCTGACCCAGATATTAAAAAATCAATAGCGTTTTGATTCTCCATCCCTAGGATATGACAGATATGGTCTACTTCAATCAAAGGGAGGTCATACTTGCTGAAATCCTCTGCACAGTGCCAGTAACTGTCCCGGGTTCCCTCCTGTCTACATTGAGCAAGGTCAACCTGCTCAAGCAGACACTAGCTGAAAATCAGGATGCAGGAGCTATTTATTTTTGTATAAGGGGCCAGAAGGGAGACAAAGGAGTGACAAAAGTACTGAATCCATTAGCAATCTGATTCCTGGGAATCAATGGTGAACCAGATCCACAAAATGTCAACAAAATGTCTTCATTCAAATTGAAACTGGTACAGGCAGATATCCTACATCCTTATACTGATTAGCAATGCTGTTAAAGAATTACATCGGACGTGATCCTCAATGGCAGGCCAGAACCTCTGAAGGAATGCCAGAAACCCTCACTGTCGCATGACTGATCTATCGGACAGATACACAGTGAGGTCACCCGCTTGCTTCTGCCATTTGTGCACTTTATTGTGGCTTCAACCAACTGCTACATTCACCACAAAATAAGGTAACAAATGTCTTCTAAATCCCTGCATGTGAGGAGTAATTATTTGGCTGTTTTTTTTCCCCTGTTTCTCCTTGTTCTTTTCCCCTTATGTTGCACTTTGAAGGCAGTGCTCGTGCATTCATTCTCAGCAATAATTGCAGAGATCACCGCACGCTATACAGTGCACACTGTTCTCGGCTCCCAAGGCAGACCCGCTGAGCGAGGGAGTCTCCGCAGTCTTATCTCAAGCCACATGCAGCTTGCATTACAACGAAGGATCTGGCATATTGATGCAAGGCTTGGGACTTGAAAAGGATTATTCTGATTTGGCAAGTTTTGTGTTGTTTGAAATTTCCTGTAATGATAAAATCTCAGGACTCATTTATCCAAAGATTGTAGTAGAACATGACAACTGCAAGTTTGCTTCAAGCTGTGAATTTGGGCACTGTGGTGAATTTCTAATTTATCCATATCATTGTGCTGAGGCAGAAAATGAACTTCGACAGATTTCCCTATGGAACATGAGGTACCTCTTATACCTAATATAGAGGCCTCTGAGTATATTTCTGTCTGTTCATGGTCTTCTGCTAGTGTAGCCCAATCACTTGAAGGTTTAACATATTCAGAGATGTTCTTCTGCACATCACTGTTGTAACTCGTGGCTATTTGACTCACTGTCACCTTCCTGTCTGACCATTCTCCTCTTACCTTCCTCATTATCAAAGGGCTTTTGCCCACAGAATTGCCACTCACTGGGTGTTATTTGTTTGTCACACCATTCTCTGCAAACTCTAGAGATGGCTGTATGTAAAAATTCCAGATGATCAGCATTTTTTGAGATACTCAAAACACCCCATCTGGCACCAACAATCACTTCACAGTCAAAGTCAAATACATTAGATTTCTTCCCCATTCTGGTGTTCAGTCTTAACAACCACATGGTCTCTTGACTATATCTGCTTGTTTGTATGCATTGAGCTGCTGCCACAATTGGCTGATTAGATATTTCCATTAATGAGAAGGTGTACAGGTGGCACACACAAAATGCTGGGGGGAGCTCAGCGGGCCAGGCTGCATCCGTGGAAAAGAGTACAGTCGCTGTTTGGGCTGACACCCTGCATCAGGGCTGGGAAGAAAACAAAGATGAGGAGCTAGAGTAGGAAAGTAGGGGGAGGGGAGAAAGAGCCACAAGATGATAGGTGAAACTGGGAGGGGTGAAGTATAGAGCTTGGAAGTTGATTGGTGAATGAGATGCAGGGCTGGAGAAGGGAGAATCTGACAGGAGAGGACAGAAGGCCATGGAAGAAAGAAAAGGGGAAGAAGCACCAGAGGGAAGTGATAAGGTGAGAGAGGGCAATAGTGAAGGGAAGGGGCATTACTAGAAGTTTGAGAAATTGACGTTCGTGCATCAGGCTGGAGGCTACCAAACAGAATATAAGGTATTGCTCCTCCAACCTGAGTGTGGCCTCATCACAACAGTAGAGGAGGCCGTGGACTGACATGTCGGAATGGGAATGGGATGTGGAATTAGAATGTGAGGCCACCGGGAGATCCTGCTTTCTCTGACGGATGGAGTGTAGGTTCTCGGTGAAGTGAGGTGGATTCCAGCTGCTACTTCAAAGTTAATCCACCAGTGAGGACACGGGGCCATAGGTGGAGGCTGGTTAAAGGGAGATTTCAGTCTAACATTAGAAAGCATTTCTTTACACAGTGTGCTGTGCATACGGGACAGACAGTGTAGTTGTGTAGCTGAGACGTTTAAATCTAAGCTCAGTAGTTATTTCAACACTCAATGTGAAAAGGAATTTGGGCTGATTGGCCTGTTGTTGTCCAAAGCTTTCTGATGTACTAATGGTCCATGAACCCATAAATGCTACCTCACTAGTCCTCTTCTGCACTATTTTTATGTAACTTATAGTAGATTTTCATGTCTTGTCTCAACCAGGGGTCATTTTTAAAAATGAAAAGAGATTTTTTTTTGGTCAGTTAGTATTTTCTCAGGGTTACCTCGTAGGGATGCAGTATGCAGTATTCCTTGGATTGTTTTCCTTTTGTGTCTGACTGCTTGTCTTTGGACTAGCTCAGATTTTCACTTTGTGTTGTAGGTGTCTCATTTGAGATGATGGGGGTTGTTAAGCTGTCTTTGTATTTATCACTTTTATTCAATTTAGGATCATTTAATTAGGACGGGATTTTTTTGAATTGTCGTTGTTGGCTTTCGGGATTACTACTTTGTCTGGAGTAATTCAGGCCTTCTGATTGGACTTGAATTCCTACGTCCTTCAGGGCCTGTTTCAGGGGGGCATGCCAAACCATCTTTGCTGGGTTGTGTGATTCCTTGTCGGGTGAAACTCGGACCGAGTTCTGTGTATCAGGAGTGATTTCAGTTCGTCACCATTCTGTATAGTTTGCCTGAGCTCTTGTTAGTTTTTCTAGTTAATTTTCTGAAATAAATCTTTAGTTTTGTTTGAATTGTGATTCCTGCACTTGAGTTTGCTCGTGACCTTTACACTTCACCATACAGCTGCCATAAAATAATGAACTTAAGTGATAACAAATCTGATTCTGTACTAATGGTCCCTTTAACGACCATCTCCTCACCCTGCCACCCTCTTTCCCCCCATCTCTTAGCCCTGTCTCTCTCACCCCTGTCTCTCTCCTCCCTGCTCTCCCTTTCTCTCCTCCCTCTCTCTACCCCACCCCTCTCCTGGACCATTTCAGAGGCTGGTTGATAGTCAACCATGTTAGTGGGTCTGGAGTCTTATGCAGTTCAGATTAATAAGGAAGGTGTTTTTTTCACAGACCGGTATTGCTGAGTCAGAAGGGGCCTTCCAACAATTCTGTCATTTCACGGTCATCCTTACCACTGCTAACTCGTCATCTGAGCGATGAGATTCAGACATATACCTGTATCAAAGCAAAGTGAGTAAATTAACCTGTAACCTTTATCCCAGACTTTCCTGCGTCAAATCAACGACTGATGAAACCATCATCCACATGTTTGCTACTCGTGGACTTGGGTATTCCAGTACTTAGTGTGTGTCCTGCTGTGTTCTCCTTTCGGTGAACTGAAACAACAACAGAAATGGTGGAAGATCACATCCATTCAACATTTAAGAAACTCCTAGAAAGGTACATGGTTGAAAGAAAAGAGGAAGCTGTTAGGGTCAGCACAACATCATGAGCTGAAGGGGCCTGTACCATGCTGTTCTATGTTCCCTCAAGCAGGAAGGGGTATCAGGGAATGTTTAGGTTCAGTTACCCTTCCTTGGAAGCATTAGCTGACTTATTCAATTGCTTTTTTTTCCTCTGCACAGATACTGCCTGACCAACTGTCTGTGCTTAACTGGGTTCTCTTTCCACAGATGTGGGTAGACAGGCTGAGTTCACCCAGCAATTCTGCTTTTGTTTTGGATTCCAGCATCTGCAGTTTCAAACAAGAGAAAACCTGCAGATGCTGGAAATCTGAGCAACACCCACAAAATGCTGGAGGAACTCAGCAGGCCAGGCAGCATCTATAGAAAAGAATACAGTTGATTTTATGGGCCGAGACCCTTCACCAGGACTGGGTTTTGGCCAGAAATGCCGACTGTGCTCTTTTCCTAGATGCCACCTGGCCTGCTGAGTTCCTCCAAAATACTGTATGATCTGCAGTTTCAGTTGTTTTTCCAAAACCATTTGTTATTTCCTAACTCTCAACAAGTTGGCTTCATTCACCCCCAGAGGGTCCAGAGGAGATTGACGAGAATGAAAGATATTACCCAAAATTATTTCAGATGATCAAACTGGCTTTATTAAAAATCGTTATTCTTTTTTTAACATTAGGAGATTGTTGAATATTGTTTATACTCCCTCACATGATACTTCAGAATGCGTGATTTCATTAGATGCGGAGAAAGCATTTGACAGAGTTGAATGGCCTTACTTATTTAATGTGTTGGAGAAGTTTAATTTTAGTCCGATATTTATATCATGGATTAAATTGATTTATCATACTCCAGTAGCCTCAGTGGTTACCAATAATCAAAGATCTCCCTTTTTTCGCCTATTTCGGGGCACTAGACAGGGATGTCCTCTTAGTCCATTACTATTTAACATTGCCTTAGAACCTTTGGCAATTGCCATCAGACAATCACAGGATATTTTGGGTATTAATCATGGGACAGATATTCATAAGTTATCTTTGTATGCAGATGATTTATTACTATTCATTTCTAACCCGGAGAAATCCATTCCAGCAGTTTTATCATTATTGGCTCAATTTAGTGAGTTTTCTGGGTATAAGTTAAATCTTAATAAAAGTGAATTGTTTCCATTGAATAAACGGGTCCCAATTTATGGAAATTTACCCTTTAAATTAGTTAATGACTTTTTTTACTTATTTAGGGATCAAAATCACAAAAAACCATAAAGATTTATTTAGATTTAATTTTTTACCCTTAATTGATCAGATTAAAGGTTTGTTTACTAAGTGGTCACCTTTGTCTCTATCCCTAATAGGTAGGATTAATACTATTAAGATGGTTATTTTACCTAAGTTTTTATATATTTTTCAAGCGATACCAATTTTTATCCTGAAATCTTTTTTTACTAATGTTGACTCTAAAATTTCTTCAGATATATATGGCAGAATAAAAATCCCAGGTTAGGTAAAACATATTTACAGAAGACAAAAGAGGAAGGCGGGTTAGCATTACCTAATTTCAGATTTTACTATTGGGCAGTTAATATTAAGATATTTGTTATGTTGGTTGAAAGATGGGGGTGGATCTTTTGGCCTTTGTTGGGTGAGTTTAGAAACTAAATCGGTATCAGCTTATGCTTTGGATTCTATTTTAGGGACTTCTCTCCCTTTTGCTCTTTCTAAACTGCCGAAACGAATTGACAACCTGATAGTTAAACATACATTGCATATATGGTTTCAATTTCGGAGGTTTTTTGGGTTGACTCAATTCGTTTTAAATAGTCCTATTGTATCTAATTGTTTTTTTTCACCCTTCCATTATAGATCAAGCTTATTCAGCTTGGAAAACTAAGGGATTACTAAGATTTTCTGATTTATTTTTAGATAATTGTTTCATGTCTTTTGAACAATTATCCAACAAATATAACTTGCCGAGATTTCATTTTTTTAGATATTTACAGATTAGACATTTTTTAAGTTCTGTACTCTCTACGTTTCCAAATTTTGTGCCTTCAGATACTTTGGAGAGTTTATTTGAATTAGACCCTTTTCAAAAAGGGCTTATTTCAAAACTTTATAATATAATTATGAAGATACGTTCAGAGCCTCTTTATAAGACTAAACAGGATTGGGAAAGAGAGCTTAGTTTTAGTATTTCTAGTGAGAATTGGGATAGAATTCTTCAATTAGTTAATACATTCACTAATACAATTTAAGGTCGTACATAGGGCCCATATGTCCAAGGATAAATTAGCTCATTTTTACTCTCATATAAGTCCTATTTGTGATAGATGTCATTCTGAAATTGCGTCTTTAACTCACATGTTTTGGTCGTGTTCATTTTTGGAGAAATATTGGAAAGATATTTTTGATATTATTTCTGCGGTTTTGAAAATCGATTTACAACCTCATCCTATTACCGCAATTTTTGGTTTACCAATGTCAGACTCACTGCATTTATCTTCTTCAGCCCGTCGAATGATTGCATTTCTAACTCTGATGGCTAGAAGATCTATATTGTTGAATTGGAAAGAAATTGATCCTCCCACTGTATTTAATTGGTTCTCTCAAACTATGTTATGTTTAAATTTAGAAAAAATTAGAAGTGGTACTTTTGAGACTTCTATTAAATTTTTCAAAAGTTATGGAGACCATTTATTCAACATTTTCATATGATGTAATATGACCCTGTGCCAAGTTCATTTGATTTCCCAGCTTTTAACTTATGTATTTTGAGAGGACCGGAAGTGACGGCATTGATGAATACTTATTTTTGTGAGATATTATAAACAGCCCGCTTTTTTTTTTCCTTCTCTTTTGTTTTTTTTCTTTTATATTACTTATTAGTTATAGTTATTAGATTAGATTAGCTAGTTCTGCATTATAAATTTTTTTTTGTTTTTTTTTTCTTTCTTTTTTTCTGTTTTTTTAATATTATACATTATGAAATATTTAGATTTACTATGTCCATACATATATCTTATGGCTTATGTCTTGGTAAACTCATTTATATTGTAACTATTATGTATGTTTTTTTTTCATATGTAATGGAATGTGTATGTTGGTAATTTCTTTATCAATATATCATCTGTATTCTGTCCATATTACTAATATTAATAAAAAGATTTAGAAAGAAAGAAAGAGAATGAAAGAGTTAACTTGTGAGGAGCATTTGTTGGCTTTGGGCCTGTACTCACTGGAGTTTAGAAAGGAGGGGGGTGGGTGAAATCTCACTGAAACCTATCAAATATTGAAAGGCTCAGACAGAGAGATCATGTAGAGCATATTTCCTACAGTGAGGGAGTCTAGGACGGGGGCACAGATTCAGAGTACAAGGATGGCACTTTAGAACACAGATGAAGAGGAATTTCTTCAGCCAGGGGGTAGATTTTTTTTTAGAGTGTCACACCAGACAGCCGACCATTCTTGTCTGGCGCATGGTGTCAGGATTGGTCTCCTTTTGGATTTAACCAGGTCCCGGTATGAACGTTCCTGACTCGACCCTGGTACGTTTTACGAGGCCGAGTGGCCAGCTCGACACTCAACCCGGCACGGATGGAAAGCGTGCTCGGGGGGGGGGGGGGGGGGGGCGGCCCGACTTGGATTCGAACTCGGGAGCCTTCGCTCCGGTGTCCGGTGCTGATGTCACTGCCGCAGACAGCTGTGGAGGCCAAGTTATTGGGAATATTTAAAGCGGAGGTTGATAGCTTCTTGATTAGTCAGGGCATCATAGGCTACGAGGAGAAGGCAGGAGAAAGGGGTTGAGAGGGATAATAAACCAGCCATAATGGAATGGTGGAGCCGACTCGATGGGCCAAATGGCCCAATACTGCTCCTATGTCTTATGAATGTTTGAAGGAAAAGCTCTTTACTCTTTTCCTGGAGAGTAAAGATTTAAAGATTAGCTTTTATTTGTCACATGTACATCAAAATGTACATTGTTTGTGAACAAGCAATACAGTCTGAGATCAGCTGAGGGTAGCACCTAAATGGCACCAGGCTACTGGAGCCAATATAGCATAGTAACAACTTACTAACCCTAACCAAAACGTCTTTGGGATGTGGGAGGAAGCAGAGCATCTGAAGGAAACCTTGACAGCTGAGAGTAGACTGTCCAGACAGCGGTGGGAATTGAACCCTGTTCACTAACTCCAGGTGCCGTAAAGCATTATGTCAGCTGCTACCGTGCCATGCCTCAGTAATGCCATGAACACAGATTTCCTGGCGCCTTTTCAAAGTACTAACTTTACATCTGTCTTAGTTGCTTTGTCCAGAAGCATTAATTATGTACACATTATCCTGGATTCACACAAGCTCCCAAGAGCACTTTGGGCAAGTGTCAGTGAGAGTGGGTCAACGAAAGCGGGCATCAGACTCAAACCACAGGAGCAGCATCTATTAACCCCCTACAAGGTGGGGGGGGGGTTGGGGTCCGTTTAGTCTGGCAGATTGGCCTTTATCTTGCCGAAGCTAGACATCTCTCTTACGTACTGCTTGAAAAAGACCATGCCAAGGTGTATCAGGCCATTGTCTCCTGCACCTGCTGAGTTCCTCAGGTGAGGTAATGAGGATATATTTTTAAATAAGATGGGAGTGTGGTTTGGAGGGGAAGCTACAGGTTCCATGTAGGTGAAGCCCTTGTGTTTACTTGTGGTAGATTCATGCAGCTAGGAGGTACAATACATTTTGTAGATATTCCCACTTCTGATCTAATGAGGAAAAGAAGATCACTGATTAAGCAGCTGAAAATGCTTGGGATCAGGACAATGGTCTGAGATACTACTGTAACGTCCAGGAATTGAAATGCTTGACAACCATCAAGGACAGCCATCTTGCTTTCTTTGAGGGGTAAGACTCACCCAGTTTCCCAGTTTTCAATGCCACATTCAGTCACACAATGCCTTGAAGTTAAACGCAAGGAGCAATCATATTCACCTCATTCCTGGATTCCAGCACTTTGGACCCTGGTGTCAATGAGGTCTCATCAGGTCCCTCAACACCAGCTCCATAGCAAAGAAAGCCCAGCACCGTCTCTACTTTCTGCGAAGGCTGAGGAAAGTCCATCTCCTACCCCCAATCCTCATCACATTCTACAGGGGTTGTATCAAGAGCATCCTGAGCAGCTGACTCGCTGCCTGATTCGGGAATTGCACCGTCTTGGATCGCAAGACCCTGCAGCGGATAGTGAGGCCAGCTGAGAAGATCATCGGGGTCTCTCTTCCCACTATTACAGACATTTACACCACACGCTGCACCCGCAAAGCTAACAGCATTGTGAAGGACCCCACCCCCCGACTCACACAATCTCTTCTCCCTCCTGCCATCTGGCAAAAGGTACCAAAGCATTCGGGCTCTCACAACCAGACTGTGTAACAGTTTCTTCCCCCAAGCCATCAGACTCCTCAATACCCAGAGTCGAGACTGACATCTACATCATTTATTATTATATTGTAATTTGTCCTCTACTGTGCCTATTGTCTTGTTCATATAATTATTGTACTGCCCTGCACTGTTTTGTGCACTTTATGTAGTCCTGTGCAGGTCTGTAGTCTAGTGTAGTTTTTTATGTTGTTTTATGTAGTCTAGTGTAGCCTTGTGCTGCCTCACATAGTCTAGTGTAGTTTTGTGTTTCATGTAGCACCAGGGTCCTGGAGGAACATCATTTCATTTTTACTGTGTACTGTACCAGCAGCTTATGGTCAAAATGACAATAGACTTGACTGGATCCATGTGATGGTGAGAAAACTGGGAAATGTGACCAACTTCCAGTGGGAAGTGAGGTGGAGATCAGCTATCATATTTGTGGAAGTTGACCTTTTATGTGTTTCTATTCTGAAAGGCTTGGTGTGTTGCCTTTAGAGTTTACGGCTGAATTAATGGATAGACCTGTATAGAGAGCTTTGGGCACGTTGGCCTCCATAAATCAGGGCAATCTGCACAGGAGTTGGGATATTATGTTGAGTTGTACAAGACATTGGTGAAACCTAATTTGGAGGGTTGTGTGCCTGCTGGTCATTTACCTACAATAAAGATATCAAAAGGCTTAAAAGAGTGCAGAAAAATTTACAAGGCTGTGGTCAGGAATTGAGAACACGAATTATAGGGAAAGGTTGAGTGGGTTAAACATTATTCCCTGGACCATAGGAAAAATGGTTTTACACAGGTATGCAAAGATTATGCGTGTAGATAGAGTGAATGCATGCAGGCTTTTCCCTTAAGTTAGGTAAGACCAGAACTGGAGATAATAGATTTAGGGAGAAAGGAGAATCTGTGGGGGGGGGGGGGGAAGCTTCTTCACTGAGAGGATGGTGAGAGTCTGGAATGAGCTGCCAGCAGAAGTGGTCGATGCAGGTTCAGTTGCAACATTTATGAGCTGTTTGGATAGGTACAATACATGGAAGGCAAGTGGTTTGGAGGGATAAAGACTGGCTGCAGTTAGATGGGACAGGCAGAAGATCAGGGCAGCATTAACTAGATGGGCCAAAGGGCCCATTTCTGTCCTTTACTGCTGTATGATTATTTGATTATCATGCTTCCAAAACAAGGTAAAATTATGGATCTAATTACTTTATTATACATTTGATGTTCTCTCTTTCAAAAGTTCAAAGGTTTGTTTTATATCAAAGTATGTATGCATAATACAACCCTGAAATTTGTCTTCTCCAGATAGCCATAAAATACAGAAAGCCATATAAATAGTTGAAAGAAAGACAGCTATCCCCGCCACACAAAATGAAAAAGAAACAAAAATTTGCAACCTCAAACATACTCTCAACCCCTCCCTCGCACAAAAATTAATGAATCAACCCAAACCCCCAGCCCGCCAATCTGCAACAGGGAAGAATGGGTGAGAACACAGGAAAAACATAGAACTGAAATAGGCCAATGTGAACTTCAGTTAGTTTGAAGTAAAGTCCAATCGATAAATCGCAGAATTTCGATCCATCAGGATCCCGCGGCTGCTCTGATGGCAGCAACTCAAACTAGTGGCCCGTCCTGCGGCAGCTTATTTAATATCACTCTTGAGCATGCACTACCTCTGGGATCTTCTGTGACGCATCCTGATTTATTTACAACATGCCCATCACAACTGGGTGAGCAGGACATTCAATTTGAATCTGCACCAAGCCCCCAAAATTCTTCCTCCATTGTTGGCCTTGGTAGCCTTAAAGGGGCTTACCATTTTCATAAAATCTTCATGTTAACAGCTGCAGTAATGCAGCAGACCTGCTGTCAAAACAGTGAAGAGTCCAGTTGATTTTGAGAAATGTCAGTGAATTTTCACATAAATTGAAATAAAGAAAGGAATGAACATAGAACACAGAACAATGAACAGTACAACATTGTACCAGCCCTTCAGCCAGTGATGTTGAGCCAAGCTTTTGACCTACTCCAAGATCAATCTAACCCTTCCTTCCCATGCAGCCCTTCATTTTTCTTTCATCCATGTGTCGATCGAAAAGTCCCTTAAATGTCATATAATCATAGAACACTACAACACAGAAGTAGGCCCTTTGGCCCATCTAGTCGATGCCGTACTATTATTCTGACTAGACCTATCAAACTGCATCCGAACCATAGCCTTCCATAGCTCTCCCATTCATGTATGTATCCAAATTTCTCTTAAATGTTAAAATCAAACCTACAACTACCATTTCTGCCGTTCACCCTTAATCCATGACCTCCAGTTTTAGTCTGGCCCAACCTCAGTGAAAGGGGCCTTGCTGGTATTAAAGATTTACTGTAATGTATGAATCTATTTCTTTTAGACCAATAACCCTTTAGGACTACATGTAGATTGTCGTCTATACATGTGTATTGTTCTCACTCTCTCCGCAATGTGAATACACCAGTTAAAGCCTTCACCAGCGTGCATGCTTTTATCTCATATATATGTAATTGTGCACAAACACAACAAGTTGGCAATGAATATGAGCCTGAATGTCAGAGAATATCACCAACTCCACTGACAGTTATGGGACAAAACAACGAGAGTTAAACAGTAAGCGAAAGCCGAAGGATGCCTGAATAATAGTGAAAGATGCACTGAATTTAAAGTGAAAATAACCTGGTGTTGGCTACAGTCCATAAGGTTGATGAATTTGATAGCACTAATGAAGGCTAGGAGTCGTATCTTGAGAGGGTTGAACTGTATTGTAATGTGAACAACGTGGAGGAGCAAAATAAAGCCCCTACACTTTAGCTTAATGGGCCCAAGAATGTGCAGTTTCTTATGCAACCCTGAAAAGCCAGCAAGTAGCACGTGTGACGAAATTGTTACAATTTTACAAAATCTCTTAGAGCCCTAAACTGCTGGCAATAGCTGAGAGATTCAGATTTTACAAAAGGAACTAGTCAAAGGATGAAAGCCTTTCTGAATACGTTGTAGAACTGTGCAACCTCTCCGAGTACTATGATTTTAGAGAGGGACTTTCTGGTGCATTAAGGGACAGGCTTGTATGTGGCATGCATAGTCAAAGCACTCAGAAGAGGCTTTTAGAATAGACATTGACCATTGCAATACCATTAGAGACTGCAGCAAAGAATGCAGCAGAACTACAGAAAAGGAGGTTAGAATGTGAAATACACAGTGTCCCTGAAAGGTGCAAAAAGCCAAAAATGTTATCAACGAGGCAAATCGTCCCATGATGCAAATGACTTGGTTCAAGGAAAATGTCTGTAGAAAGGGTCGCAGACAAGGTCACACAGAGAGAGTGTGCAAGACAGACAAAAAGCACAACAGAGTGAAAAGTCCCAAACACAAAACTAAGCAAATGCAAAAAGTTACCAAATGTAAAGCAGAACCAGACAACATAGAGTCTGACAAAGGTGAACTGTCATGCCTAGGACTGCATAGTACAACTGAAGCAGATCACAATAGATCTGGATCACAATAGATGCGTCTGGTGTAAAACTGAAAATGGAGCTGGATACAGGGTCAGCTTTACCTATAATTCCAGAGGCTGATTACAACATACTGTTTTCTAAGATACCATTAGAGAAGACATTAGTGATATTAAAGAACTACACATGTGAAAATGTGTCTCCCAAAGGCAAATTGAAAGTAAATGTGACTTATGGAGGCCAAACACTACAGAGCTTTATATGTTGAAAAGTGGAGGGCTAGCACTTTTCAGACAAGAATAATTGAGAAAAGTCCAACTAGACTGGCACTCAATCAAAGCTCTCAGTGTGACATCAACAGGCAACGGCAGTCCATATGGTAGCACTAACCAGAGACTGGCTCAGCTACTTAATGTAAATGAAAAGGTGCTTGAGAAGGGTATTGGTAAACTAAAATGCAAGAAAGCTGGAACTGAACTGGATGAAACAGCAACACTTGAAACAACAGGATACTTGGTAGTGTGGAGAAGCAGAGGGATCTGGGGGTACATGTCCACGATCCCTGAAAGTTGCCTCACAGGTAGATAGGGTAGTTAAGAAAGCTTATGAGGTGTTAGCTTTCATAAATTGAGGGATAGAGATTAAGAGTCGCGAGGTAATGATGCAGCTCTATAAAACTCTACTTAGGCCGCACTTGGAGTACTGTGTCCAGTTCTGGTCACTTCTCTACAGGAAGGCTGTAGAAGCATTGGAAAAGGTACAGAGGAGATTTACCAGGATGCTGCCTGGTTTAAAGAGTATGCATAATGATCAGAGATTAAGGGAGCTAGGGCTTTACTCTTTGGAGAGAAAGAGGATGAGAGGAGACATGATAGAGGTGTACAAGATATTAAGAGGAATAGATAGAGTGGACAGCCAGCGCCTCTTCCCCAGGGCACCACTGCTCAGTACAAGAGGACGTGGCTTTAAGGTAAGGGGTGGGAAGTTCAAGGGGGATATTAGAGGAAGGTTTTTTACTCAGAGAGTGGTTGGTGTGTGGAATGCACTGCCTGAGTCAGTGGTGGAGGCAGATACACTAGTGAAATTTAAGAGACTACTAGACAGGTATATGTAGGAATTTAAGTTGGGGGGGATATATGGGAGGCAGGGTTTAAGGGTTGGCACAACATTGTGGGCTGAAGGGCCTGTATGGTGCTGTACTATTCTATGTTCTAACACCAAGATTCCATAAAGCATACCCAGTGTTTACACACAACATCCTAAAGTGAATGCCAGAAGTTCAGAGCTTAGACGCATCTGGAATTCAGGTCATACTTGTGTCTGGTAAACTACTACCACCGGTTTCCCGACAGGAGCAAAGGGGGAACGGTCAGAACAATGTGAAAGAGCATTCAAGGAGACAAAGGGACTAATAACATCCAATGAACTGCTCACCCATGATGGCCCATCCCTGCCCATCTGACTGGTGTGCGATGCATCCCCTTCTGCCGTTAGAACTGTTTCCTCACACATTATGAAAGAAGCATCTGAATGCCGGATTGTGTTTGCTTCAAAATCACTGGCGAGCGCAGAATGGAACAAAACACCGATCGACTGAGAGGCCCTTAGTCTAGGATGGGGAACCACTACCTCTACGGACAAAAGTTTACACTGGTGACAGATCACCAGCCCCTTGTGTCCATTTTCAATCCCAGGAAGGGAATCCCAGTGACGACTGCTACCCGGTTACAATGTTGGGCACTGTTCCTAGGAGCCCTTATGACATGGAGTTCAAGGGCACCAAACAACGCAGGAACGCTGATGGCTTGTCATATCTTCAACTGAAGAAGAAAAGTCTTCACTCTGTGACCCAGCAGAAAAGTTCCACACCGCGTTGGTGGACCAGTTGCCAGTTACAAATTCTGAAACACAAAGGGAAACAAGGAATGACCCAACATTGTCAAAAGTCTGTGACGTCACCATGCAAGAATGGCCAGCTCATGGTAACCCAGCAAGATGAGACCAACTGTCAGTCTGTCAAAGAATGCTGATGTGTGGGTCTTGTGTTGTGGTTCCCTTGAAACTGTGCACCAGACTGTTAGAAAATCTGCATGAAGGACACCTGGGTACAGTCAAGTTCAAGAGTTTCACACAGAATAATGTGTGGTTGCCGGAAATAGATAAACAGATTGAAGACTTGGCGAAAAGATGTTTGGATGACAGAAAGTTCAAAATGCACCCCCACAGGCACTGTTACACCCTTGGGAGAGGCCATCTTCACCGTGGTAAAGAGTGCATACTATCTTTACTGGGCCATTCATAGTCCCAATGTTTCTGATTGCTGTGGATGCTCATTCGAAGTGGCCGGAGGCTGTACCAATGAAGTCAACCACCTCAGCAAAGACTGTCTCCATCCTGAGGACTATCTTCACCAGAAATGGCTCACCGGAATAGATTGTGAGTGACAACGGACCACAATGCACATCAGAAGAATTCTGACTGTTCATGAAGAAAAATGGCATCAGACATTTCAAGTCAGCTCCTCACCACCCAGCAGCAAATGGGTTAGCTGAGAGGTTTACCCAAACCTTCAAGAAGTCCATTAAAGCAATGGACAAGAAGGACATTTCTCACAAGGTGGACAGCTTCCTTTTTGTGTATCAGAACTCTGTTCATGCAATGACAAATCAAACACCTGCAAAGCTGTTCATGAACAGGAATCTGAGATCTTGCATAGACCTCCTGAAAACAGACCTTCGGAGAGAAGTGCAGAATAAACAGTTCAGCCATTTGCCAAATGAAGCAGCAAGGAGCTTTGAGCTTGGACAGGAAGTCCTAGTGCGTGATTACCAAGAAGACAAGCGGACGCCCGGTAGGATAGCAACAAAAGCTGGACCACAAATGTATAAAGTGGATATTGGAGATCAGACATGGAAATGTTATGTGGACTTGGCACTGGATGCTCAACCAAAAAACACACCTGAGTCAACCGCATCCATCAAGATGGACACGTTACTGCTCCTACCTCTCAGTGATGATGTCACAGCCTGCAAAGTGACAGCGGAAACCAAGAACGTTGTCTTAGACAAGACACCTACCAAACCTGATGCCACTCCACAGGTCCAGAGGCGCTATCCTGAAAGAAACAGAGCACCACCTGTAAGACTGAAGCTTTAGAACTGTGAAGTTAGTTATGGGCTGTTATTGTGAAAGTATGTTTATCTGGAATATGGGTTTATGAAAGGGAAATTGAATGTTTTGTACATATACAGTTTTATGGTGCATTAATCTAAAGGGGGAGGAAGTGTAACATATGGATCTATTTCTTTTACAGCAATGACCACCACCACCCTCCCAGCACTGTGTATGGATTGTCATCTACGCATGCACATTGTTCTCACGCTGTCTTGCTACAATGTGAATGCACCAGTTAAAGCCACCACCCGCGTGCATACTTTTATCCAATATACGAGATTATGCACAGACACAACAATTGCTCTAACCACTGCACCCCAAATTTCTGCACCATCTACACAACAGCACAAGTGATCAACCACAGACGTTGCGGAAGAATGAAAGAGGAAAGGCCAGCAACTTGCAATTGGTCGCCGAGGAATAGCGGATGTTAGCCCTTACTAATTTTAATCTTGTGTTACCTTTTGCACAGATTTGGGAGACAGTATATCATTTGTTTGCAGTGATTGATTGCAGAGATCTAAATAAAAGTCAGCAAAAGAAAGAACCTTGTTTACACTGTTCGCCTCAGCTATTCTCTTCCTCTCCAGTGATGCCTCGCAACGTGTACTGTTCACTCCCGTCTCTTTAACAATCAGAACTGAAGGTTATTTTGAATATCATTTCCTTTAAAAGCTCTGTTTGGTTCTTCAGTTCATGAGTGTCATTTGCAACAGAAGTGGAAAAGGACAGAAGAGATTCTGCAGATGCTGGAAATTGAGAGTAAACACGTAAAATGCTGGAGGAGAGGAATAAATTGTTGATGTTTCAGGCCGAGACTTTTCATTAGGACTGGAAAGGAAGGGAGAAGAATCCTCTTCTGGCTTCTTCTTGACATGGTAAAGGACATTTGGATTTTCGTTGTGGTCCGTGGTACACAGCTGAAGGTAAACAAACTGGTCCAGTGGTAGTAACCCAATTACCAGCGGACCCCACACTGGAAATACGTGAAGCACATTTTAGAACCTATGAGGCCTTTGCAGAAACAGATTCCGCATCTGCTGTGACCAATGGCAGGTGCGGCTTGCAGCATCTCTATTTTTCCCTCTGGATTAAGTCAAGACATGTCATAAAGTCTATTGAGTTTGCCTGAAAGCACACCTTTATTTACTAAGGTAGTACCTTAATGTGGTAAGTATTGAACTGGCTGAGTCACGGACCTTAGAAAATGACCAAACTGGCCTATGTTGAATAGCATAAGCAGAAATTTGCTTCAGTGTTTATTCGGTGACCACAGCAGCTACCGTCAGGGAGATCCATTGCAACTGTTCAGGCTCAGCCTGTTCAGGCTCAGCCTGTGAGAACACTTACCACATCCAAGTTACTTCCAATGCAACAGCTTGATCTGTATTTGTATTAGCTATCTCCTCATCACTCAGTCAGATTGCTGGATCAATCCAAAACACACGAGATGCTGGAAATCCAGAGTAACACACACAAAACGCTGGAGAAACTCAGCAGGCCAGGCAGCATCTATGGAGAAGAATGATCAGTTCATGTTTCAGCCAAGACTCTCCTCAGGACTGGAAAGTAAGGGGAAGGAAGCTAGAATAAAGTGGGTTAGGAGAAGAAGTGCACACTGGCAAATAATAGGTGAAACCAGTGAAGGGACAGCTAAGTGGGTGGGGGTAGGGAGAATGAAGTAAGAAGCTGGGATGTAACAGGTGGAAGGAGTAAAGGGCTGATGAAGAAGGAATTTGATAGGAGAGGAGAGCTGACCATGGGAGAAAGGGTAAGTGGAGGAGCATCAGAGGGCGAGATGAGAAGTGACCATGGAAAAGAGAGGAGGAGAGGGGAGAAATTACTGGAAGTCAGAGATAACCTATGTTCATGCCATCAGGTTGGAGGTTATCCAGATGGAATCTGAGGTGTTCTTCCAACCCGACAGTGGCCTCATCACGGCAGTCAGAATGAGAATGGGAAGTAGAATTAATATGGATGGTCAGCAGCAAAACCTGCCGTTTGTGTCCGTCCGAGTGAAGCTAATGAACAAAGCAATACCCTGCCTAGATCAGGTCTCACCAACGTAGAGGAGGCTGTACCGGTAGCACCAGATACATTAGATCAGCCTGAAAGATCCACAGGTGATGTGTTCCCTCAGCTTGAAGGACTATTTGGGGTCCTGCACGCTGATGAGGGGGTAGGGACAGTTGTAACCTTTTTCATGTTTGCAATCTTAGAGTGTTATGGTGTGTTTTAGCTCATTGACTGCTATGGTGCTGTGGCTTAAAATATCTGCCCATTAGCACAAGTAGAGATGGCTATGGATATATTGACAGACAGACAGACAGACATACTTTATTGATCCTGAGGGAAATTGGGTCTTGCCAGTGTAGCCATACTCTCAGAATTTGTGCCTTTGAAGTGACTTTCCCAGTTAGTGATTGCTGGCTGCCTACAAACCTGTCTCAGGTCATCTGTTGCAAAAACTGTCATCCACTCTTGTACTATCTACACGAGTTATCCAAAACTCTCCTGCCTGCCTTCTCATTCTGTCTACAGCAGTTGGCCTATAAGATCCCAAATAAGTAACACCTCAGTTTCAAAATTATCACTCTTTTTGCATCTACAGTCTTTTCCCCCTCCTGCTTTGGTATAGCCTTTGCATTATTAATGCCCCTCCAATTCTGGCATCTTGAGCATCTCTCAGTTCAGTTGTTACTCCCTTGGTTACTATGCAGCATTAGGCTCTGGAATTCCCTTCAGACACTTCTCTACTTCTCTTTCCTAGCTTTACTACGCAATGGTATTACTGTTTCTGAGTCTTGCAGTGTCCAAGGGGCCATCGTTGACCAGTAGTCACTGTGGCTTCAAGAGCAGGGCAGTTGCAGACATCTCACTCCCTGATACCCCAAAGCCATTCCCACTCACTACTAGGTACAATTCTGGGGAAGCATGAGAATAGTTTACACTTACTTCAATGAGTGCACTGTATTACTATTGCAAAGCTACTGATTTCACAACACATGTCATTGATAATAAACCTGATTATGATTCTGAGTGTAGCTCCAACAACATACAGAAGTTGAGGGGGGACTTAATAGAGGTATTTAAAATTATGAGGGGGATAGATAGAGTTGACATGGATAGGCTTTTTCCATTGAGAGTAGGGGAGATTCAAACAAGAGGTTATGAGTTGAGAGGGGGCAAAAGTTCAGGGGTAACACAAGGGGGAACTTCTTTACTCAGAGAGTGTGGAGCGACCTTCCAGTAGAAGTGGTAGAGACAGGTTCGATACTGTCATTAAAAAAAAAATTGGATAGGTATATGGGCAAGAAAGGAATGGAGGGTTATGGGCTGAGTGTAGGTGAGAGTAAGCATTCGGCATGGACTAGAAGGGCTGAGTTGGCCTGTTTCCATGCTGTAATTGTTATATGGTTGTAAGATTGAAACCATTGAGGATAGAGTAGCGGGTGTAATTTATTTACCCCACTACCCCCCTTCGTTCAGTCCTTTCCCACCTACATTTGTGACTCTTCTCATGCTCTTGATCTCCATGCTAACTCTCAATTCCCCGGCCCTGACCGCCTCGTACTCACCATCGGCGTCCATGTCCTATATACTTCTGTCCCCCATAAAGAAGGTCCTTAAAAACTCAATGCTTCTTTCTCAATAAAAGAACCAACCAGGTCCCCTACGTCACCACCCTGCTCCATCTAGCAGAACTGGTCTTCACTCTCTACAATTTTCCCCTCAACTCCTCTCACTTTCTCCAGACTTGAAGGGGAGCCATGGGCACTCGCATGGGCCCCAGCTGTGCCTGCCTCTTCGTTGACTACGTAGAACAGTCCATGTTCCAAACTTTCCTTGGTAATATGTCCCATCCCTTCATCGGACTCTGCAGCAGATAGTGAGGTCAGCTGAGAAGATTATCGGGGTCTCTCTTCCCGCCATTACGGACATTTACACTACACGCTGCACCTGCAAAGCTAACAGCATTATGAAGGACCCCACGCACCCCTCATACAAACTCTTCTCCCTCCTGCCATCTGGCAGAAGATACTGAAGCATTCGGACTGTCACGACCAGACTGTGCAACAGTTTCTTCCCCCAAGCCATCAGACTCCTCAATACCCAGAGTCTAGACTGATGTCTACATCATTTATTATTATATTGAAATTTGTCCTCTACTGTGCCTATTGTCTTGTTTATTAATTAATTATTGTACTGCCCTGCACTGTTTTGTGCACTTTATGTAGTCCTGTGTAGGTCTGTAGTCTAGTGTAGATTTTGTGATATTTAAGTAGTTTAGTGTAGCCTTGAGTTGTCTCACATAGTCTAGTGTAGTTTTGTGTTGTTTCATGTAGCACCAGGGTCCTGGAGGATCAAGTTTTGTTTCATTTTTACTGTGTACTGTACCAGCAGTTTATGGTCGAAATGACAATAAAAAGTGACTTGACTTGATTAGATCTGTTGGTTCACGCACCCATACTAGCTTGTCAATTTCCTCAATGTTGCCTCTAACTTCCACCCTCACCTCAAATTCATTGAGTCCATTCCTGACACCTCCCTCCACTTTTTCAAGCTCATTGTCTCCATCTCTGGAGACAAACTGTGGACCAACATCTTTTATAAAGCAACCAATTCCCAAGGCTATCTTGACTATACCTTCTCCCACCATCTCACCAGTAAATATGCTATTTTTCCCTTTCCTCTGTTCCTTTGTCTCTGCCACATTTGTTCCCAGGATGAGGGTTTCCTTTCCAGGCCATCAGAAATGTCCTCCTTCTTCAAAGAACAGTGTTTCCTTTCCTTCATCATTGAGCTGCCCTCATCCTCCATTTTCTGAACACTCACTCACCTAATTTTCCTACTGCCTTGACAGGTATAGAGTTCCTCTTGTCCTTACCTACCACACCATGAGTCTCTGCATCCAACACGTCATTTCCCCGCAACTTCTGCCATCTCCAAAGGGATCCTACCTCCAAACGCATCTTTACTTTCCCCCCCTCCATTTTCTGTAGCAATTGCTCCCTCCATGATTCCTTTGTCCATTTGTCCCTCCTCAGTAATCTCCCTTCCTGCACTTAGCCTAGCAAGCTGTCTAAATGGTACACCAGCTCATTCACCTCCACTCAGGGTCACAAACAGACCCTGAGGCAGCACTTCACCTGCAGATCTGCTGAGGTTTATTGTGTCCAGTGTTCCCGATAGGGCCTCCTCTACAATGGTGAGACCCGTCATATATTGGGGGACCGCTTCGTCGAGCACCTCCGCTTGAAGGTGCTTCAGAGAACTTTCCTGCGGTCAAACATTTTAATTCCCATTCCCATTCCAACATGTCAGTCCATAGCCTCCTCTTGTGCCAAGATGAGGCTTCTCTCCCTCTTCTCTCTTTTTTATTCTCCGCTTTGGCCTCTTACCTCTTCTCACCCACCTATCACCTCCCCCTGAGTCCCCTCCTCCTACCCTTTCTCCTATGGGCCACTCTCCTATTAGATTCCTTCCTCTCCAGCCCTTTATCTTTCCCACCCACCTGGCTTCAACAATCACCTTCCAGCTATTCTCCTTCCCTTTCCCACACATTTTTATTCTGGCATCTTACATCCCATCCTTTCCTTTCCAGTCCTGAAAAAAGGTCTTGGCCTGAAACAATGACTGTTTATTCATTTCCATGGACACTGCCTGACTTGCATTCCCTGTGTGTTGCTCTGGATTTCCAGCTTCTGCAGACTTCCTCGTGTTTGGGATTATCCCACTGCCTAAGAATTCATTGCCTTCACCACCAGAGCAGAGTGCATACAGTATGTCCTGCCTACAAAATGAATGTTGGCTACTTCATCCCATGACTGATACCATAAAGAAGGACAATGGAAGGATGTGAGAGCACCACCAATTGCAGATTTCCCTTGACAGGAAATGTGTACCACCCTTCCTTTATCAGTGCTGGAACTCTGTAGCTGGTAATATTGTGTGTTTGCTGCACCAGTTCAAGGAACTGGCTGGCTACCATCTTGTCAAGAACAGTTATTGATGGATGGTAGGCCTTGTAATTAGTGATCACATTTGGAACAGTCACTCCAGCCGCAGCAGAGATAACCATTTAATTCAGCTACCCATTCCCATTCTGACATGTTGGCCCATGGTCTCCTCTACTGCCACGATGAGGACACTCTCAGGTCGGAGAAGCAATGCCTCATGTTCCATTCGATTAGTCTCCAACCTAACAGCATGAACATCGATTTCTCTAACCTCCAGGAACTTCTAACCCCTCCAACTTCTCTCCTTTTCCATTCCGCATTCCAGCTCCTCTCCTCTTTCCCTTTCTCCCATGGTCCACCCTGTCCTATCAGATTCCTTCGTCTTCTGTTACCTTTCCCACCTATCACCTCCACACCTCTCACTTTGTGCTCGGTCCCCACTCACCTACCATCTCCCTCACCTGGGTTCACCTATTTCACTACCCTCCTCCCACCTAATTATTCTGGCTTCTTCTCCCTTCCTCTCTAGTCCTTATGAAGGGTTTCAGCCCAAAATGTTGACTCTTTATTCCTTTCCATAGATGCTACCTGGCCTGCTGAGCTCCTCCAACATTTTGTGCATATCAGTGTAAGTGAAAACCTCTTTACTGGATCCCGCATCTATCCTGGGCCCAACATATTGATGCAATGACAAAGAAAGCACACCAACAGTTATACTTCATTGGGAGTCTAAAGAAATTTGGTATGTCATTGTTAGATACGTAGGTCATGATCGAAGACAAAGATAGCTGAAAGCGCTTGGCACTTTAGTGCAAGGGCGTTTATTAGGTGTGCCAAAAATCAAACTTACAAAAAGAGTGAAAAGAAAGCTACCAATATTTACAAAAAGATATTTACCAGAAAACACAGTAATAGCTTCATACTATTTGTCCGGTGTGGACTTCTCACAGCCCCGATCTCTTTCACTCCCAGTGAGAGTGATCTGCCACTTTTTTAGGCACCAGGACATATCATCTTTTATTACCAACAAAATTAATTTAAGCCTACACATGAATTAGAATATGATGCCCCCCACAATGTAGTTAAAATCATTTTACAAAATAAACAGAAGAATCTACCAAATACAGTATACAAACAATATAGACATATTTACACATCCCCATTACTAAAGAAGTTGAACATTTTGTTGTGTATGGTGGGGAAGACACCATAAACCAACCCTTTAGGACCCATTAATAGAATGTACCGGGGGAAGACATTGAAGAGCGCACACTCAGCACAAAGACAGGGCAATGTTTGTATCTGCTTGTGTAAGGAGTGCATTTATCGAGCACTCTTCACCACAGTCATCAAAGATTCTTACAGTACCATGGTGAGCATCATGAGTGGTTGCACCATCGCCTGGTTTGGAGACTCCAGTGCACACGGTCAGAGAACACTGCAGATGGTTGTACACTCGGCCCGTTCCATCAAGGGGAATAGCCTTCCTGGCATCGAGGACATCTTCAAAAGTCAACACCTCAAGCAGATGGCTCTGTCACTGAGGGCCCTCATCATCCAGGACATCCCTCTTCTCATTTCACAAATTTCTCAAATCAACAAATTTCACAACATACGTCAATAATAATAAACCTGATTCTGATTCTTCTTACACTACCATCTCTTTTCATCATACTCCCTCCCCTGGGTCCACCTTCCTTCTTCACTGTCTAACCTTTGTACAGCACCATGACTCTTCTCGGTTCTGACGAATGGCCATTGACCTGAACCATCAATTCCACTTTTCTCCCTCCACGCCTGCTGCATGTACCTTCCCAGCATGTTCTGGTTCCATATCCATTGAATGAAGATCCACATTGTCCGCTGGGAAACATTTTCTGCTCGACACCTCTAACCGTGATTAGAAAACTCACTGGAAATAATCTTCTACCTCCTTAACTTCCTGAAGAAACTCTCCAGCACACTTACTATTGTCCCTTGGTAACTAGTTAGCTGAGCTGAGTCAGAATCAGAATCAGAA
The DNA here is from genome assembly GCF_030144855.1 of Hypanus sabinus. Taxonomy (NCBI): domain Eukaryota; kingdom Metazoa; phylum Chordata; class Chondrichthyes; order Myliobatiformes; family Dasyatidae; genus Hypanus; species Hypanus sabinus. The sequence continues at coordinate 25,852,203 of NC_082713.1, read as the reverse complement.
TCAGGTTTATTATCACCAGCATATGTCTTGAAATGTGTTAACTTTGCAACAGCAGTGTAATGCAATAGTGATAATGTAGGAAAAACTGTCAAGTACTGTAAGAATATGTATATATATCTCAAATGTGATGGCACGTGGCCAAGTGTTTAAGGCATTCGTCTAGTGATCTGAAGGTCGCTAGTTCGAGCCTTGACTGAGGCTGCGTGTGTGTCCTTGAGCAAGGCACAACCACTCATTGCTCTGCGACGACACCGGTGCCAAACTGCCCTTCCCTTGGACAACATCGATGGTGTGGGGAGGACAGACTTTCAGCATGGGCAACTGCCACTCTTTCATACAACCTTGCCCAGGCCTGCGCCCTGGAAACTGTCCAAGGTGCAAATCCATGGTCTATCGAGGCTAACGGAGGCCTACACACACATACATACACATCTCAAATAGTTAAATAAGTAGTACAAAAGTATAAATAATAAGAGTAGTGAGGTAGTGTACATGGGTTCAATGCCCATTCAGAAATTGGATGGAAGAAGGAAAGAAGCTGTCCCAGAGTCACTGAGTGTGTGCCTTCAGGCTTCTGTACCTCCTTCCCAATGGTAACAGTCAGAAGTGGGCAGGTCCTGTGTGGAGAGGGTCCTTATTTGCAGATGCCACCTTTTTGAGGCACCATTCCTTGAAGATGTCATGGACACTGTGGAGGCTAGTACCCATGATGGAACTGACCATCTTTAGCTTACTTCGATGCTGCAGTCGCGTCTCCCCCACCCCTCTCCCCATACCAGATGGTGATGCAGCCAGTCAGAATGCTCTCACATTACACCTGTAGAAATTTTCAAATGTTTTAGCTGACACTCCAAGTCTCCTCAAAATCCTGATGACTTGCTTTCTTTATAGCTGCATCGATATGCTGGGACTGCTTCAATCCCACTTACACAGACAGCGAGGGGTCTAAACCTTAGGGGTTCTAACAGTAGTACAGTTTCTATAGTGCCGATAAATAAGCTATTTTTGCAGCATCAGGCTGCATGAAATGGAATGGTTCGGAGACAGGGAAACACTTTGTTGTATTCAATCCATTTCAAAATTTGATGTATTGTGTGTTCTGAGATGTTCTGCTGCACACCGCTGTTGTAACGCGTGGTTATTTGAGTTACTGTCGCCTTCCTGTCAGCTTGAGCCTGGCCGGCCATTCTCCTCTGACCTCTCTCTCATTAACAGGGCATTTTCACCCACAGAGCTGTCACTCACTGGATGTTTTTATTAGTCACACCATGCTCTGCAAACTCTAGAGACTGTTGTGTGTGAAAATCCCATCAGTTTCTGAGATACTCAAACCACCCCGTTTGGCACCAATAATTAATAGCAATAGAAAGGAAGGACATTAGCCTGGAGAATGTAGAATCGATATGGGTAGAGCTGCATAACACTAAGGGGCAGAAAACGCTGGTGGGAGTTGTGTACAGGCCACCTAACAGTAGTAGTGAGGTTGGGGATGTCATTAAACAGGAAATTAGAAATGCATGCAATAAAGGAACAGTACTTATAATGGGTGACTTCAATCTACATATAGATTGGATGAACCAAATTGGTAAGGGTGCTGAGGAGGAGGATTTCTTGGAAAGTATGCGGGATGGTTTTCTGAACCAACATGTCGAGGAACCAACTAGAGAGCAGGCCATTCTAGATTGAGTATTGAGCAATGAGGAAGGGTTAGTTAGCAATCTTGTTGTGCAAGGCCCCTTGGGTAAGAGTGACCATAATATGGTGGAATTCTTCATTAAGATGGAGAGTGACATAGTTAATTCAGAAACAAAGGTTCTGAACTTAAAGAAGGGTAACATTGAAGGTATGAGATGTGATTTAGCTAAGATAGACTGGCAAATGATACTTAAAGGGTTGACGGTGGATATGCAATGGCAAGCATTTAAAGATCGCATGGATGAACTACAACAATTGTTCATCCCAGTTTGTCAAAAGAATAAACCAGGGAAGGTAGTGCACCCGGGGCTGACAAGCGAAATTAGGGATAGTATCAACTCCAAGGAAGAAACATACAAATTAGCCAGAAAAAGCGGCACACCTGAGGACTGAGAGAAATTCAGAGTCCAGCAGAGGAGGACAAAGGGCTTAATTAGGAAAGGGAAAAAAGATTATGAGAGAAAGCTGACAGGGAACATAAAAACTGACTGTAGAAGCTTTTATAGATATGTGAAAAGAAAAAGGTTGGTCAAGACAAATGTAGGTCCCTTACAGTCAGAAACAGGTGAATTGATCATAGGGAATAAGGACATGGCAGACCAATTGAATAACTACTTTGGTTCTGTCTTCACTAAGGAGGACATAAATCATCTTCTGGAAATAGTAGGGGACCGAGGGTCTAGTGAGATGGAGGAACTGAGGGAAATACATGTTAGTAGGAAAGTGGTGTTAGGTAAATTGAAGGGATTAAAGGCAGATAAATCCCCAGGGCCAGATGGTCTGCATCCCAGAGTGCTTAAGGAAGTAGCCCAAGAAATAGTGGATGCATTAGTGATAATTTTTCAAAACTCCTTAGATTCTGGATTAGTTCCTGAAGATTGGAGGGTGGCTAATGTAACCTCACTTTTTAAAAAAGGAGGGAGAGAAAAACCAGGGAATTATAGACCAGGTAGTCTGACATCGGTGGTGGGGAAAATGCTAGAGTCAGTTATCAAAGATGTGATAACAGCACATTTGGAAAGAGGTGAAATCATTGGACAAAGTCAGCATGGATTTGTGAAAGGAAAATCACGTCTGACGAATCTTATAGAATTTTTTGAGGATGTAATTAGTAGAGTGGATGGGGGAGAGCCAGTGGATGTGGTATATTTAGATTTTCAAAAGGCTTTTGACAAGGTCCCACGTTGGAGATTAATGTGCAAATTTAAAGCACACAGTATTGGGGGTATGGTATTGATGTGGATAGAGAATTGGTTGGCAGACAGGAAGCAAAGAGTGGGAGTAAACGGGACCTTTTCAGAATGGCAAGCAGTGACTAGTGAGGTACCGCAAGGCTCAGTGCTGGGACCCCAGTTGTTCACAACATATATTAATGATTTAGACGAGGGAATTAAATGCAGCATCTTCAAGTTTGCGGATGACATGAAGCTGGGCGGCGGTGTTAGCTATGAGGAGGATGCTAAGAGGATGCAGGGTGACTTGGATAGGTTGGGTGAGTGGGCAAATTCATGGCAGATGCAGTTTAATGTGGATAAATGTGAGGTTATCCACTTTGGTTGCAAGAACAGGAAAACAGATTATTATCTGAATGGTGGCCGATTAGGAAAAGGGGAGATGCAACGAGACCTGGGTGTCATTGTACACCAGTCATTGAAGGTGGACATGCAGGTACAGCAGGCGGTGAAAAAGGCGAATGGTATGTTAGCATTCATAGCAAGAGGATTCGAGTACAGGAGCAAGGCGGTTCTACTGCAGTTGTACAAATCCTTGGTGAGACCACAGCTGGAGTATTGTGTGCAATTTTGGTTCCCTAGTCTGAAGAAAGACATTCTTGCCATAGAGGGAGTACAGAGAAGGTTCACCAGATTGATTCCCGGGATGGCAGGACTTTCATATGAAGAAAGACTGGATTGACTAGGCTTATAGTCACTGGAATTTAGAAGATTGAGGGGGGATCTTATTGAAATGTTTAAAATTCGAAAGGGATTGGACAGGCTAGGTGCAGGAAGATTGTTTCCGATGTTGGGGAAGTCCAGAACGAGGAGTCACAGTTTAAGGATAAAGGAGAAGCCTTTTAGGACCGAGATGCGGAAAAAACTTCTTCACACAGAGAGTGGTGAATCTGTGGAATTCTCTGCCACAGGAAACAGTTGAGGCCGGTTCATTGGCTATATTTAAGAGGAAGTTAGATATGGCCCTTGTGGCTAAAGGGATCAGCGGGTATGGTGAGAAAGCAGGTACAGGGTTCTGAGTTGGATGATCAGCCATGATCATACTGAATGGCGGTGCAGGCTCGAAGGGCCGAATGGCCTACTCCTGCACTTATTTTCTATGTTTCTATGTTTCTATTCCATAGTCAAAGTCAATAAGATCACATTCTTCCCCATTCTGATATTTGTTTTGAACAGCAACTGAACCTCTTGACCATCCCTGAATACTTCTATGCATTGAGTTGCTTCACATGATTGGCTATTAGCTATTTGCATTAATGAGCAGATGTACAGGTGTACCTAATAAACTGGCCACTAAGCATATACATCAACTTTCCTTGTGCTGAGTTCTATAAGCCTTAACATCAAAAACAATAGAAGCTGCAGTCTAACATAGGTACTGTAAATGGAAATGGTGTATGCAGGCATAGACACGATGGGCTAAAGCGTTGTACAAAATTATGACTTGGTGGTGATATAAACAGCAGCATACAGTCTATGCTACTTATCTAGTATTGTAGAGACCTGGGCTAATAATCCAAAGATATGAGTTCAAATCTCACTACAGCAACTGGGAATTTAAAATCAGTTAGTTCTATAATGAAAGAGATGGTAGTTATGCTGATGTTGAAATGGGCAGGTGGCTTATAAAACTCATCAGGGAGATCATTGTTACAATTTGACTTCTCACTTACACAGAGCATTGAGCTTAAAAGAGTACAGCGCAGAACAGGTCCTCCGGCCCATGATGTTGTGCCGACAGTAAATAAAATGGCCTTCTGAAGTGGCCAAGCAAAGCTCTCTGTTGTGCCGAGAAATGCAGACTGAAACATCTAGGTCACTTTCTCAGGGTACTCAGAGATGCAGTCAGCGAGTCAGAGAAGTAGTGCACAGAAACAAGCCCTTCTGCCCATCCAGTCCATGTCTGCCTACCTCTATTGACCTGCACTGGGTCCGAAGCCCTTCCTGCCTCTACCATCCATGTTCCTATCAAAACTTCTCTTAAACATTGAAATCAAGCTCGCATGGACCACTTGTGCAGGCATTTCAATCCACGTTCTCACAGCCCTCTGAGTGAAGAAGTTTCCCCTCATGTTCCCCTTAAACTTCTCACCTTTCACCCTTAACCCATGACCTCTGGTTGTAGTCCCACCCTACCCCAGTGGAAAAAGATAAGCAATAAATGCTGAGCACTCTTGTACGCTTATGAAAAATCAACTATTATTTGGGCAATGCTATCCGTTGAGAACTGATGGATATAAAATGCATTCAAAATCAAGATGAATAGTGAGGAGGTGCACCATGCCTTAAAGCTCACTGTAACATATGTGAATTAATTGAATTCCTTTACATACTCTAACAAGTAATCAATTTCTCCTCATATGTTACTGTAATTATTTAAATGTATAACTGGATGGAACCAGTCTGCCTGTGCTGTAGTAAGGATTCCATTCCTTACTGTAAGCTTTTAATTTGTTTAATGAAGTATTCTTGCTGTTAGAGTGAATCACCAACAAAGTTCCATAATCTTAGAGACCCTGTCTCTGATGTACAGGGTATAAGAATAATAGTCAATACAAGGAGTGTTTCAGTTACTACACAGTTGTCTCGCAATGATTTTGAGCTTAAAATCTTGTATCAGGATGCTGCAAATATCAACCTTCAGGATGCTGCAAATATTAACAGTGTTGTTTACCCAAGGTCAAATTCAATTTAATCTATTTTATTTTTATTCCAAGTTATTTTAATTCTTTTATTCTTGGGTTGGTCAGTGCAAGAATTGACAATGAATATTGCCTTGTTAAACTGCCCCGAGGGGCTACTAAATACGGTTTTCTTCCCTGAAGAAAGTCATTTTTACCTTCTGAATAAACCTGGCTGTTAAATCACTATCACAGAAGACAAATCTCACCCACTTCTGTGCAAAAATGAGAGATTCTTGTCTGCTTGAGGACTCATGTTGTTCATGTTAATTAGTGAGGCCTCTGGAACAAGAGTGAAATGTGTAAGAAGATGGTGGGGAATGGAAGTGTGTGTGCATGAAATTGATAAAAAGCTTTATTAAAAATATACTTCTCAGAAAGACATAAACAAAGCCCCTCAACCATCTGAAATGACAACTGCTGAAGCAGAGGCCTTGCCAAAGGTTTCAAAATGCAGTGGAAATATTGCAGAGGCGTCTCAGCAGGATACTGTGCCTCTGGCACTAGTGGAGTGTTGGAGATTACAAGGCAGAGAAGTAGATTAAAACATTTTTAACAGTTATGTAAGGGAAAGAGTTTTCTTGAGAGTATAGCACTTAGCTCTTTCCATGATGTTTCTCTTGTCCTCTTTTTCATCTCCCCTGCCAACTGATTAGTTATGGATAAGTGAACAGCCAGTTGCTTGTTCTGGGTATCTGCCAGTACTACCTGGAGTCAGCTGCCGGAAGACAAAATGCCTTGGGATTTTCTATCCCCTCCCACACATTTCCTCTTCTGCCTCTGTTCAGTGTTTTCAGTTAATAGTGACAATATTAACACTAATCTAGCAGAGACAGTGAACGTCCATATGTCATTGTGTCCTGCCACTTCACTGGCGTATTCCCAACTCTTTCATTCATACGGCAGTGAGATCACTCTGCTAAGAATATAAAAATAAATATATTCCACAAAATAATTGCTTGTAAAGTATTTTTAGGATCCCCAATGTTGTGAGAGGTGTGATAGGAATAAGCGTCTTTATTTTTTTTAATTGAAATCCTATATAAAAAAATTACAAGAAATCTCTGAAAGTTGCCTTACCCCGATCCATCAAGAACCATGTGGTGGCTGCCTATGCACACACAAGTAATCTCCATTAAGCAAATCCACCCTTCCACCCTGGATTACACTGCAGAATATACGTTTCCTGGATCGTCCTGTACATCAACCTGAGGACCCACCACTACACAGATCTTTTGGAGAACATCATGCTCGACATGGCCGTTCAATTTTGCATCTTGTGTGGACAAGTATTAATTGTATGTCTGTGAGTAGTACCCTTGAATGGTTCATGTATCAGGGAATGAAGTGCCTTTCCTCAGTCTGCAAGTTGGGTTCTATTAATGTGTCAAACAGCCAGGTTTAAGTTTTGAGGAACTTTTGACTCTTTGAACAATCGTGCAGACAAAATAGGATTATCAACTCGAAACGCAAGACAGATGCTGGAAATGCAGAGCAGCCCACATAATGCTGGTGGAGCTCAGCAAGTCATGCAGCATTTATGGAGGGGAATAAACAGAAGGCGTTTTGGGTCATGACCCTTCATCAGGACTCGAAAGGAAGCGAGAAGAAACCAGAATAAGAATGTGGGAGGGGAGGGGAGGCAAGGAGTACAATCTGAATATTTTGCATTCCACAGTTCATTTACCCCTTCTCTTTTCTTCACTTGTCCTTCAACTTTCTCTGGTTCTCCTCCTCCTTCCCTTTCTTCTATGGCCCACTATCCTGTCCTAACAGATTCCTTCTTCATCCCTTTACCTCTTCCAAATACCCCATCCCAGCAGCTTACTTCATCCGCCTTCCCCCTCTGGCCATCCACCCACCTATCTTCCCCCTCACCTGACTTCACCCATCATCTGTCAGTTTGTACTCCTGTCATTCTCCCCACCTTCTTATCTGGTGTCAGCCCACTTCCCTTCCAGTCCTGCTATAAACTAGAAAGCACAATTCTAAAAAAATGGTCAAGGAATGGGGGATGGGGGTTGGTAGGTGGATACATGTGCATAAATTATTAAAAATGGCAGGATAGCAACTAATGGAACATACAGGACCCTGGGCATAGTTTTCAAAACCAGGCAAACTTGAACTTCATAAAACTCTGGAGATACAAGAGACCGCAAATGCTGGAATCTGGAGCAACAAACAATCTGCTGGAGGAACTCAGTGAGTTGGGTAGCATTTAAGACCATAAGATATAGGAACAGATTTAGGCCATTTGGCCCATCAAGTCTGTTCTGCCATTCCATCATGGCTGAACCATTTTCCCTCTCAGCCCCAATCTCCTGCCTTCTCCCTAGATCCCTTCATTCCCCGACTAATCCGGAATCAATCACTTCTGCCTTAAATATACCATAAGACTTGGCCTCCACAGCCACCTGTGGCAACAGATTTCACAGATTAACCACTCCTGGCTAAAGAAATTCCTCCTCACCTCTATTCTGAGGCTGTGACCTCTGGTTTCTGACCCCAACCATACAAAACGTCCTCCCCACATCCACTCTATCAAGGCATTTCAACATTCAATAGATTTCAATGAGGTCACCCTCATTCTTCTGAATTCCAGTGAGTACAGGCCCAGGAATATCAAACTTTCTTCATATTGTAGTGTCTGTGCCCCCAATTTACTCCTGGTTGCCTACGGTGAACCGCCATCGACCCCGCCAACAGTGCAATCACTTCGGTGTGGATGCGGTGTGACGTCCCCAGTACAACCCCGCAACACAAATATCAGACAGTACACCAAAGGCGAGTAAATAATTACAACTTTATAATGATTTCTTAATGATGGGTTAGTAGAAACAGATAAAATAAAGGTGCCAAATCAGTAAGTTTATCAGTTTTGTGCACATAATATTTTAATACATTGGAGCTCACGCCTCCGATTCCATCCACAATGACCTTCCGAACCTTCGGCCACCGTCTGAACCGTTGAATTCCAATATCTGCCACCCTGGAACCGCTGTCCGCTCCCCACATGTCATAGAACATAGAATAGTACAGCACATTACCGGCCGTTCGGCCCACAATGTTGTGCCGACCTTCAAACCCTGCTTCCCATATAACCCCCCACCTTAAATTCCTCCATATACCTGTCTAGTAGTCTCTTAAACTTCACTAGTGTATCTGTCTCCACCACTGACTCAGGCAGTGCATTCCACGCACCAACCACTCTCTGAGTGAAAAACCTTACTCTAATATCCCCCTTGAACTTCCCTCCCCTTACCTTAAAGCCACGTCCTCTTCCCCAGAGCAGTGGTGCCCTGGGGAAGAGGCGCTGGCTGTCCACTCTGTCTATTCCACTTAATGGTGTCCGTCCTCTTTGCTTGCCTCCAGCAAAAGACCGTGAAATCCAGCTCAGCTCACACATACAAGAAAGCATAACAATTCTTCATTGGTTAGTTCCCCCCTCATCTGCAGTTATAACCCAAACATTCCAGCTACAGAAACCCATTACAGCGTTAAGTAACATTACAGAGAAGCCATTTCATGATAACACTACAGAGAAGCCACTTTGTTAGCCTTAACAGTTAACCTCACAGTTAATAGTGCTGAGAACCCTACAATATGAAATGCCTTTCAAACCTGAAATAATTTTCATTAACCACTTTTGAACCCTTTCAAATGTCAGCATATCCCTTCTTAGATAAGTGGCCCAAAACTGCTCGCAATACTCCAAGTGAGGCCTTATCATTGCTTAATAAAGCCTCAACATTACATCCTTGCTTTTATATTCTAGTCCTCTCGAAATGAATGCTAACATGGTATTTGCCTTCCTCACCACTGACTCATCCTGCAAGTTAATCATTGGGGAATCCTACAGGTTTATTGAATTTTCTCTCCATTTAGAAACTAGTTCACCCTTTCATTTCTTCAACCAAAGTGCATGACCATACAATTCCCAACTCTGTATTCCATCTGCCATGTTGTTCTCCATTCTTCTGATCTATCTAAGTCCTTCTGTAGCCTCTCCACTTCCTTAAAACTAGCTGCCTGTCCACCTAACTTCGTATCATCTGAAAACTTTGCCATCAATTCCATCATTAAAGCCATTGGCATATAATGTTGGAGGAATCAATTGTTCCTGGGTCCAATTAAAAGGTTTCAAACACCAATTCTTCCCCACAGCAATCATCCTTCCCTCATCCCTTGACCCACTGCTTGACCCATTGAGTTCCTCTAGCAGACTGTTCACTGCTATATAACATTCTGATTTGGCCACAGTGGAGGGATTGTGCCCAGTACTAGGTACTGGGGTTTAGAAAAGACCTTTTAAAGACGATAGGGAATGTTTACTGGGACAGTTCCAGGTATGTGAAGAAAGTGGCGAAGCTGCCATTTTCTTTTTTTTTCTTTTCTTTCTTTTTCAATCTTTTTATTGAGTTTCATATATACATATAAAAAACATAACATAATAATGAGTAAATTATGAATACAATAGACTTGAAGTCGCATTAATAATAAGATAACAATATCCTATTAAACATCAACAAAAGAAAATACATTAATCAATCAAGTCCATATGATTATATATGAAAAAAAATAACTGTTAAAAGAAGAAAAAATTGAAAATATGTGAAAAAAAATATATATGAGAAAAAAAAACACTAAACTAAACTAACATGGGCAATAATAATAGTTTACAAGTATATGATAGTGTCAAAAAACTCCAGAACTCCATACCTGAACATGAATAAGCAGAAAGAAGGTCTGGAAAAGGCCAAATTAATTCATATGAAAATGTCGAATGAACGGTCTCCAAGTTACTTCAAATTTAATTGATGAGTCAAAAATAGTGCTTCTAATTTTTTCCAGGCTCAGATAAGAAATAGTTTGAGAAAACCACTGGAATGTGGTAGGAGGATTTACTTCTTTCCAGTTTTGTAATATAGACCTTCTGGCCATTAATGTTACAAAAGCAATCATTCGTCTAATTGAAGGGGAAAACTGATTACCATCTTCATTTGGTATGCCAAAAATTGCAGTGATAAAATGAGGTTGTAAATCTATATTCCAAATTGAGGAAATGGTAGCAAATATGTCCTTCCAGTAATTATGTAAAGTGGGACATGACCAAAACATATGGGTCAATGAAGCCACTTCTGAATGACATCTGTCACATTGAGGGTTAATATGAGAATAGAATCGAGCAAGTTTATCTTTAGACATATGAGCTCTATGTACAATTTTAAATTGTATTAAAGCATGTTTAGCCCATATAGAAGAGGAATTAACCATTTGTAAAATTTTTTCCCATTTATCTGTTGATATATTATATCGAAGTTCTTTTTCCCATTCTTGTTTAATTCTAACTGATATTTCTGGTTGTATCTTCATAATCATATTATAAATAAAAGCTACTAATCCCTTCTGACAAGGGTTTAAGGTAAAAATCAAATCTACAAAATCCACTAAAGTTGAATTAGGAAAAGATGGTAAAACTTTATGTAAGAAATTTCTAATTTGTAAATATCTGAAAAAATTAGATTTAGGTAATTCAAATTTGTTGGAAAGTTGGTCAAAGGACATCAAAGTATCTTCAAAGAAAAGATCACGAAAACATTTTATACCTTTCCTTTTCCATATGTTAAAAGCTTGATCTGTCCAGGAAGGTTTGAAAAAGAAATTAAGTAAAATAGGGCTTTCAAGAACAAAGTTTTTCAAAGTAAAAAACTTACGAAATTGAAACCAAATTCGTAATGTGAAGCTGCCATTTTCTTGTTGGAACAGAGAAAGCTGAGAGAGAGAGAGTGTCTAACAAATGTATATAAAATCATTAAGGCTCAAGTCAGAGTAAATAGAGAGAAGAGTGAAGCTGCAAATGGTTGGTGCTAGGACTAAAACAGATTTTACAAGTGTCCTGATGAAGGATCTCAGCCCAAAGCATCTAGTGTTTATTCCCTTCCTTAGGTGCTACCTGACTTGCTGACTGTCTCTAGTGTTTTGTGTGTGTTGCTCTAGATTTCCACCATCTGCAGTATTTTTTTGTGTTTATAAGATGAGGAGAATAGTTCTTAACACAGAAATATGGATCTTTTTGCTGGGGCAGTGGTAGGCAGTTTCAGGCATGACACTTAAAAGGAAACTGGAACGTACTTTGAAAGCAGGTGTTGCCAACCTTTTTAATGCCATTAGCTGAAGGGTCTGTGGACCCCAGGTTGGGAACCCCTGAAGGAACATTTTAGGGAGAGACAATGGGGAATGGAACAAGTTGAATTGCTCTTGTATTGAGCAGGCATAGATGGTATGGACTGAGAGGTTCCTCATGTGCACATTACGTTCTTATCTTTCTGTAATTCTATGTTTGTGGCTCAGGAATAAGGGAGATGATAATGTGGCCCACATGTCATTCTCTGGGTGTGAGTGAGCCAGTGAACCAATGTGCTGACCATGTAGTATGAAGCAAGATGAATTAATTTGCTTGGTGAAGGACTTTGGAAAGGTCCAGGATTTGCCTATTGTGCTCATTCTCTTATCTGGTACAGGGAACTGGTGATTCACTGGGGTCAGGGAGAATTACCTGAACTTATTTCTTTAAATTCTAATGATGAGCATCTTCACTTTGCTGAAAGACCTTCACTGCCTTGTTTTATGGGGTTCAGACACTTGATCTTTATTGCATTATCTTTTCTAACTATTCAGCCTGCTTTCCTACAGATTTGCAGGCTTCATTTTGAAAGTGGGAATGGAAAGATGGTATTCATTTGTAAACCCAGCTATTTTAAAAGACAAAGTTAAAGACTGAATTTTTCTTAGCTTCAACATAGTGGAAAATTCTGCTTGCATCAATGTTCCCTGTTTCTGATTCGTCACATTGCGGTGAAAGCTTTTCACATAATAGCACCACATCTTTCAGAGCTTCAGAATGGAGGACTGCAAACTCAATTTTGTTCTTTATTCAGTGCCAGAACACAATATTGAGGTTTCTCCTTTCAGTGCAAAGCACATCCTTCTACATCCTTTCTAACACACCTCACCAGATCTCATCTAATGCTTATTTCTTTATCCCTTCTAACTTACTCTGTCCTGATATTCGAACTTTCATTTCATTATTCCCACCTGATTCCCTTCCTTTATTCCATCATGCCCCTCTTCCTCACACTAATGCTTCCTCATTCCACTTTATACATGTTGCCATCACCACTTCTAGCTTGAGTGTTTTCTGCTCTTAATATCTCAATCCATCTTCTTCAGATGCTGGCCCATTGTTGCAGTTGAAGGCCAGGATTCTTGTGATCTTTTGATTATCATCTCATTGGAGTGAGCTGTGAAATTTGGTCAATATACAAGAGATTCTATAGATGCTGGAAATCCAAAGCAACACACAAAATGAACTGAAGCAGCCTCTACAGAGGGGAAGAAACAGTTAATGATTTGGGCCAGGGTTCTTCAACAGAACAAGTATTTTGGGTAACGTATTTATTGCCAGATGACTAGACTAATGTAAGATGCTGAAGGATAGGCAAAAGACAATATGGTCTTAAGAGCTATGCATTAGCACAAGTCCAATTCAGTTTCTCTCACTGATATCCAGTCAAGCTCCAGCAACTTTGATAACTACTTGTAACAATTGTGAAATAATTGGTAAGTTCCAGACCAAGTGCCATTTCAAGTTCAAGTTTGTTGTCAATGGTGTACATAACAGATTAGCCTTATTAAACATTAGTATTGTTTGTCATATTTTCATTGAAAATGTGTCATTTGCGTCAGTGCCCAAAACAATGACCCATAAGTGTTGCCAGGCTTCAGGTGTCCACAACTGACTAACCCTAACCCCAATCTATACTTCTTTGAAATTGGTATTAATGCCATGAAAATATGCTTTTTGCTGCAATAGCAAACTGCATTACAAACCTGACAACTGTAATTTACATAAACTTAAATCATACATAATTTACAAAGGCACAATAAACAAAACTAACATAATAACATTAGTGCAAGCTGAGGGAAAAATAGTCTGAGGTAGAATTGGAGGTTTTTCAGTTCGGTTCAGGAACCTGATGGTAGTGGGGAAAAGGCATGTTAGAATCAGCCTGATGCTTGTGTCAAAGAAGTAGACTGACATCTACATCTTTTGAAATTGAACTGGCAAAATCTGGTCAAAAACTTGGTACCAGATTCTCAGTGTGTTGGGAACCTGAGATCTGGGCTGAGGCCTGAGCAATAGGAACTGTGATGGGGCCTGGGGCTCTGGCAGTGAGGAGCAGGAGGGGTCTGTGTACAATCTTTTACAATTGGTCAAACTTCTACCTTTGTACTTTCAGAGCCAACAAGATTCTCGAATACGAAGAGGGTAGAAGTCTAACTCCCTAACAATCTGAACTCCCAAGACTGAAGCACCAAGCACCCTAATAGTCCAAACCCCCCAGGGCCCAAGGCTGTAATAGCCTGATAACTTTAGGCACCAGAAGCTCAATAATCTAAATCTTAAAGATCTCCAACACCGGAGCTTGCCCTCCTACTGACAAATAGATACCTCAACAGTAAGCAAAGCCTTCCCTCAAAATTGTTGAACTGTTGTGGCACAAATCCACCCCCAACATGCTCACAGCCAATGAAGTAGCCCCTGTGTATCTTTACCCAAACACCTCAAACCTCCTCAGCCTGACTGGTCAGCAAGCAGTTCCCTGACCACCAGGAATAATTCCAACAAATGGGACAGATGTTGAAGCAAAGTAGAGCTGTCAATCCTAGTGTAGCATTTCAGCCTCCTGAGCCAGCCACCTGCTCCTTGAGCAACATATTTCACATAAACTCATATTTTGTTTGAACTCCCCTGCAGAATGCCAGTCTGGGGTGCATCAAGGCAAGTGGAATTGGCCCAAGGACCATAGGAAGTGGGTCAGATCTATGTGGCATCAAGTGGAAAGGCTAACATTTTCAGAAGGTGAGAAGAATAACACAAGAGGGTGCTATTGAGCACAAGATAATAAGATATAGGAACAGAATTAGGCCATTTGGCCCATTAAGTCTGCTCCGCCATTATATTATGGCTGATCCAATTTTCCTCTCAGCCCCAATTACCTGCCTTCTCCCTGTATCCATCCATGCCCTGATCAATCAAGTAGCTATCAACCTCTGCCTTAAATATACATAGAGACTTGGCCTCCACAGCTGCCTGTGGCAAAGAATTCCACAAATCCACCACCCTCTGGCTAAAGAAATTCCTCCTCATCTCCGTTATAAAAGGACGCCCCTTTACTCTGAGGCTTTGTCCTCTGGTCTGTAGCTCTCCCACCATAGCAAACATCCTCTCTACATCCACTCTGTCAAGATCTTTCAATATTCAATAGGTCACCCCTTATTCTTCTGAATTCTAGTGAATACGGTCCCAGAGCCATCACACACCTTTCATATGACAAGCCATTCACTCCTGGAATCATTGTTGAACCCTCTCCCGTTTCAGCACATCCTTTCTAAGATAAGGGGCCCAGTCATGCGCCTCACCATTGCTTTATGAAGTCTCAACATTACATCCTTGCTTTTATTTTCTAGTTAACTGGAAATGAATGCTAACATCGCAATTGCCTTGCTCACCACAGACTCAACCTGCAAATTAACCTTTAGGGAATCCTGCAGAAAGACTCCCAAATCCCTTTGCGCCTCAGATTTTTGTATTTTTGCTCCAGTTAGAAATAAGTTAACCCTTTCATGCCTTTTACCAAGGTGCATGTCTATTCACTTCCTGACACTATTCCATCTGCCACTTCTTTGCTCATTCTCCAAATCTGTCTAACTTCTTCTGTAGCCTCTCTACTTCCTCAAAACTACCTGTCCTTCCACCTATCTTAATACTGTCTGCAAACTTCACTATAAAGCTATCAATTCCATCATCCAAATCACTGGTCTCAACACAGACCCCTGTGGAACACCACTAGTCATTGTCAGCCAGTCAGAAAAGGCTCCCTTTATTCCCACTCTTTGCCTCCTGCCAATCAGCCATTGTTTTATCCATGCTAGAATCTTTCCTGCAATACCATGGGCTCACAGCTTGTTAAGGAGCCTCATGTGTGGCACCTTGTCAAAGACCTTCTGAAAATCCAAGTACATGTATACAACATCAACCAATTCTCTTTTGTCTATCCTGCTTGTTACTTCTTCAAAGAATTCCAACAGATTTATCAGGCAAGATTTTCCCTTGAGGAAACCATGCTTATTACAGCCTATTTTATCCTGTGCCTTCAAGTACCCTGAGACCTCATCCTTAATAATCAACTCCAACATCTTCCCAACCACTGACGTCAGACTAACTGGTCTACAGTTTCCTTTCTTCTGACTCTCTCCCTTCTGGAAGAGTGGAGTGATGTTTGCAACTTTCCAGTCCTCCAGAATCATTCCAGAACCTAGAGATTCTTGAAAGATCATTACTAATGCCTCCACAATCTCTTCAGCCACCTCTTTCAGAACCCTGGGACATACACCATCTGGTTCAGGTGACTTATCTACAAACGTTTGTACCACCAGACCTTTCAGTTTCCTACAAACCTTCTCTCTAGTAATGGCAACTTCACACACTTCATAACCTCTGACACCTGGAACTAGCACCATACTGTTTGTGTCTTCCACAGTGAAGGCTGTCGCAAAACACTTATTGAGTTCACCTACTATTTCCTTGTCTACCTCTCCAGCATTGTTTTCCAATGGTCCAATATCCAGTCTCACCCCTCTTGCACGCTTCGTGTGAAGAAACATTGCCTCAAAACTGACATCCTAACCCATAGTGTGAAAGGTAAGGAGACATGGAAATGGTCAGTAAGTTAAATGCTCCTATGAAAGATTGTGCATGTAATAATTTTTGTCTAACTGTGGAAATTCCGAAATAGCCCTTGGGTTGTTTACACTGCCGGCCTTCAAACTGCACTAATTGTTCAGAGATGTAACCCTGACGTCAGAATGGAGACACATGATTCCTCAGTTACAGGAAATCCTCAGAATCCCCACGCAGAAGAAAAGAACAAGATCATCCAGGGTTCCATCTCCTAATCACCATCTGGTCCAAGCCTCCTCTGGTCAAAAAATGTGTTGAGGTGTTAAGACAAGATTAAGTCCGATTTTGTGGTGCACTTTCTCACAGACCAACTGATGATAATGTTACCTTTTGAGGTCAATTGTTGTCTTTCTGTTTAAGGCAGCAGCTTCCTACTGGAGTAGGGAACCTCGAAACCCTGTTAGCGTCAGGATTTCTGCAGCTTCTAAGCGTAGCAGCCGCTGTAACACTTTGCAGTGCCAGATATTGTGGTTCAGTTCCTGCCGCTGCCTGTAAGAAGTTTGTAGGTTTGTAAAGTGACCGTGTGGGTTGCCTTCATGTGCTCCAGCTTCCTCCCACAGTCCAAAGACATTTGGGTTAGCAAGGCCTAGTAAGCAGTGGGCATGCTATGTTAGTACTGGAGCTGTGGTGACATTTGCAAGCTTACCCAGTACATCCTCAGACTGTGTTGGCGTGGTTGCAAAACAATGCAGTTCATTGCACATTTTGATGTTACAGTGTACACATAACAAATAAAGCAAATCTTTGCCTGTTTGGGCAGGGCTACAGAGAGCCCAAAACACCTAGCTGCTTCTTGTGATATAGTATCTCCTCTTTTACTAAGGGCACTGGGGCCTCAAGATAGTAAAAAGTTCCCTGATCTTGGGAATCCATTTGTAAAGCTTTCATCACCGTACACGTATCAGCACAGTTCACTTGTGGTGTGTCCTCCAAATGCTTGGCCTTTACATACTTATCAATCAGTTGATCGGTCAACATTACGGAAACTCAGCTGTGATGTAGGGAGGGGTTCTCATTGTTGATTATTGTGTGGCAAACTCTGCACGTTATGGACTGCAATTTTGCCTACATTGGCTTATAAACAGGATCAAGGTCTATATATCTGTTTACAGAATTGTTTGTAGAAGGCCATGCTTCCAGGAACTCTCTTGCATGCCACGTGTTTGCTTATGCCATGATTTTCACTGACACCCAGTCGAATTTGTGCCCCTCTTGATCTACATGGGTAGAGACTGGGAGAGTTGGTTGTGACACTTCACAGCCAGTTGATGTTCATGCATCCTTGCGGATAGTTCTCTCCTAGTTTGGCCGACGTAATATTCGCTGCATTGGATTTTGTAGACCACTTTGATCTTGTCCAATAGCTTGGTTTGTTCTTTAGCTCTGCAGAGTACTCTCCTCAATGTTTGCTGTTGACTTATGTGTGACTGAAATTCTATTTTCTTGGAGCAGTCGGGCTGTCATTTCTGAGATACTTCGAACTTTTGGAACCTGTTTGGTTGCTTCATGGTTGGTATATTGTTGTCCTCTTAGGCATCTGTGTATGAAGTTACGTGGGCATCTGTTCCATGCCAAACCGGGAGCAAACTATCCAGAAGGATAATGCTGAGAACAAGTATTACAAAATGCTTGAAAATGAGTCAGTTCAGTGTTGAAGTGAGTGAAGTTACCCACACTAGTTGAGGAGCCTGATGGTTGAAGGGTAATGACTGCTCCTGAACCTGGCAGTGTGGAACCTAAGGTGGGCGGGTGGAAGGTAAGGAGGAATGGGTCTTGCTTCCCTGTTGATGCTTTGTGTTCTGTTTTGCTGTGGTCATGGTATTGTTCTGCCAAGGATTGTGGGTATGCTATGTTGGCACCGGGATGCGTGGTGGCACTTGCAGGCTGCCACCTAGCACATCGTTTGGTGTACTGGCTGTTATTGCAAATGACACCTCTCACTGTACGCTTTGATTTACATGTGATAAATAAATCTAAATCTAATCACACTCGGCCAGCCGGTCTCAGTCAAAATTGACCGCATCAGCCAAGGCATTCATGAAGGGGAAGAGCTTTGCTGAGTTTCTGAAGGCTGGTGGAATTGCACACCAGCATGTTGTAGCATTTGTTGGGGTAAAAATTAAACTGCTTTCAAAGGGGAATGAGCTTGAACTCAATCCAGTTCCCCAGTGGTCATAAGCCCACCAAAGTACTATGGTGATTGGCAGCAACTGCAAACTAAATTATAAAGCAAACTCTTTTCACAATATGACATAAATAGTGCCACGTCAAAGTATTTGCCTCTGCAAAACAAAATTTTGCAAAATCCTGACACTGCCGCAGAATAGTAATTATTTCCTCCTATTATGGGTAGAGAATGGTTTCAGTGATGTGGAAATTAATGGAGAGATCATATGTAATGTAACACTGTTCAATGGTTGGGAGTAATGATGTGCATATTTAATGACACAGTGAAAGCCAAAATGAATTTAATGTATTTGGCCTTTGCCTACTGTATTATTCAATGGCAAGAGCTTGAAGAGTTCATTAAGCAACACTGGAAGCTGTAGAGTTACATTCAGCTTCATGCAAGAGATTAAGATTAGGAAGGTTACATTTCTTTCAGAGAGCACACTTTAGTGTTAGCCAAAGGAATTTATTTAGGAAATATAGTCCAGCTGTTACTCCATTGTCAATGTTATTTTTGCAAAGGCTGCTTCCCATGGACATTAGGGCTGACTCCTGAATGTTAAGTGCTTTGCTTAAAGACTATTTCCTTGATAACTTCTCTTACAACCATCAGGCTCCTGGTCCAGGATTGATGGGTTCACTCACGCCAACACTGAAATGATTCCTTAAGCTATGGAGTTACTTTCAAGGAGTCTACAATTCATTTTCATTATTATGAGACCAGAAGACCATAAGATATAGGTGCAGAATTAGGCTTTTGGCCCATTGAGTCTGCTCCACCTTTTCAAAATTGCAAATCAAAATTCCCTCTCAGTTCCAATCTCCTGCCTTCTCCCCATATACCTTCAGGCTCTGACCAATCAAGAATTTATCAACATCTTTCTTAAATATACATAAAGCCTTGGCCTCCACAGCTACCTGTGGGTTCCACATATTCACCACTCTCTGGCTAAAGAAATTCCTGCTATTCTCCATTCTAAAAGGACACCCCTCTATTCTGAGGCTGTGTCCTCTGGTCTTAGACTCTCCCACCATAGGAAACATCTTCTGTACATCTACTCTATCAAGCCCTTTCACCATTTGATAGGTTTCAATGAGGTCACCCCACATTCTTCTGAATTCTAGTGAACACGTGCCCAGAGCCATCAGATGCTGCTCATATGACAAGCCATTGCACGACCATGTTGAAGACTGTGGGAGGAGCTGTGCTCCAAACGCCTTTATACCGGGGTCTGTGGGAGGAGCCACAGGAGCAGTCAGCGGGGTGGGGGGGGGCCGTATCCAGACAGGTATATGTAGTTCACCACAGCCATTCAATCCAGGAATCATTTTCATGAACCTCCTTTGACCCCTCTCCAGTTTCCGCACATCCTTTCTAAGATAAGGGGCCAAACCTGCTCACAATACTCTGAGTGAGGCCTCACCAATGCTTATACAGTTTGAACATTACATCCTTGCTTTTATTTTCTGGTCTTCTTGAAATGAATGCGAACATTGCATTTGCCTTCCTTAGCTTTCCTTTGAGCATATGAGACTGAGGGGTGATTTGACAGTGGTGTACAAAATTATGAGGGATACAGATAGGGTAAATGCAAGCAAGTATTATTTCCACTGAGATTATCTAGCTATCAATTTATTTATTTTTGTATTTGTGCAACTCGTTTTTTGCAATTTGGCTGTTTATAGTTGTGTGCAGTTTTTCATTGATTCTATTGTGTTTCTTTGTATTTACTGTGAATGCCCACAAGAAACTGAATTGCAGGGTAGTAGTTGTTGACATTTATGTACATAAATTTATTTTCCACTTTGAACTATGAAGTGTGGGGTCACTGACAATTACATTGCTGCATCTTAAAAACATGGGAGAAGTTTCAATGGCGTCAATATAGAGTTGACATAATCAAGAGTACCTGAAATTGTTTTGCTCACTCAGACAAGTAATGGAAAGTTCAAAGTTCGAAGTAAATCTATTATCAAAGTACATATGAGATTGAGATTAATCCTTTTGCAGGCATTCACAGTTGAACAGATAATATAACAGAATTAATGACACACTACTGTGCACACAAACTGTAGTCTGCCTTCTAAAAGGTAGGCTAAAATATGTTCATGCAAACTTAAAAAGCACTGTAAAACAACAGATCGCTCCTAATGATGAATCAGCAAATCAATCAAAGCTGGACTAGAGGACCCGAGTTATAGGAGTAACTCAAATAAAGTGGAAATGCATCGAGCAGCAGATCATCTTTTATTGACGGCAATCAATAATAGAAGGTGCTGGTACAACAAAAATATTGTAAACCCTCTCACATGGTACATACACTCAGTTCTTAAAGGTATACAAAACCTGATAAATAAGACTTAAGTCAATCACTAACAGACCTTTGGTCTTGCACTATCACCCTTTATCAGCTAACCTTTCTGTGCATTTCACATCAACAGAGATCTATCCCTCTATCCTTCTTTCTGAGCTGCACGCTGTCTCTGTGTTGTAACACAAAATTTAAAGCAGTTAAACCACACAGAATGCCGGTGGATCTTGGCAGGTCAGGTAGCATCAACGGAGGGGTATAAACAGTCCACATTTCAGGTCTGTCATTAAAGCAGTTACATTTTTGTTTAAAAGGAGGCAGGATTAGTTCCTTAGCTCACTATTAAATTATTAATCCATCACTAAATTCAGTTTGATATATTCATTACTAAGGAGCACGTGTTATAGAGACATAGAGCACTACAGCCCTGAAACAACCCTTTGGCCCTTCCAGGAAGTGTTTTACTGTTATTCAACCTGGTCCCATCAACCCTTCATACTCCTCCCATCCGTGTATCTATTCTAACTTCTCAAATGTTCCAATTAAACCCGCAGACACCACTTCCACTGGCAGCTCTGTCCACACTCACGCCATCCAGTGTGAAGAAGCTCCCCCTTAAATATTTCACCTTTCATCTTTAGTTGAACTGGAAACATGACCTCTTTCTCTAGTCTCACTGAACCGCAGCTGTAAAAGCCTGCTTGCATTTATCCTATCTGTATTCCTCATGAGTTTGTATATCACTATCAAAGCACCCCTCAGACTCATACGCTCAAAGTCCTAACCTATTCAACGTTTCTCTATCACTCCGGTCCTCAAGTCCCAGCTTCAGAATCTGAATAAGAAACAGGTTTAATATCACTGGGATATGTCATGAAATTTGTTGTTATACAGCAGTAGAACATTGCAATACATATTAATAAAAACTGTAAATTACAGTAAGAAGTGTGTGTGTGTGTGTGTGTGTGTGTGTGTGTGTATGTGTGTGTGTATACACATGTTCAATTAAATAAATAATACAAAAAGATGAAAAAAATAGGGAGGTAGTGTTCATGGGTTCAATGTCCATTGAGAAATCAGATGGCAGAGGGGAAGAAGCTGTTCCTGAATTGTTGAGTCTGTGCCTTCCAGTTCCTGAGCCTCCTCCCTGACGGTAGCAATGAGAAGAGGGCATGTCCTGGTTGATGGGGGTCCTTAATGATGGATGCCACCTTTTTAAGGCATTATTCCTTGAGGACGTCCTGGATGCTGGGGAGACGTGCCTACGATGGAGATGACTAAGTTTACAACCTCCTGTAGGTGGAGTACCACCACCTCCCCCCGTACCAGACAGTGATGCAGCCAGTTAGAATGCTCTACACAGTGTACTTCTAGAAAGTTACAAGTGTTTTTGGTGACATACCAAATCTCCTCAAACTTCGAATGAAATATAGCCACTGTCATACCTTCTTAATAATTGCATAGATATTTTGGCAAGGACTGGTTTGTGGTCCCTCGTATTACCCTTTATGAAGTCCACTCCCACAGTTGATCCATCTCGCTCTTTCTTTCTTTTCAGATCTTTTTATTATTATTATTCAAAAATAGCACAAGTACATCGAAGTAACAACACTTACAATGCCTCATATCATCTCACTCTTGTACGTCTTCTCGTCACCATCTGAAATTCTGCCAACAATAGTTGTGTCATCAGCAGATTTATAGATGGTATTTGAGCTGGGCCTGGTCATGGGTGAAGAGAGAGTAGAGCAGTGGGCTAAGCACACATCCCTGAGGTGTGCCAGTGTTCATTATTAGCTTGGCTGATTTGTAGTTTTATAAATGGGATTGATTCATTGTTTTAAAGTATTTTTTATTTTTCGAGGGACTTACTTTACTATTTTTAGGAGACAGTCTCTGTTTAAATAGCCCTGATTTGATGCTTTTCACCAGGAAGGTAGCTAGACATGCTCGGCATGGGACACCACTCTGCCATCAGTTATCTGGAAACTAAATTTGTGAAGTGGAGCAAACCAGCTTTAAATGTCCTGATGCTTTGCTCAACTGGTTCATGACTGGAACAACTCATCCAACACAATGTCATAAAACCTCACGTTGGATCTTCTAGCTTCCGTTGTTTGCACAGGAAATGATCTCTGCATATCTAGTATAGTGTAGTATTTAAATCTCTGGAGTAGTGCTTGATCCCAGTTATTTAGACCCAGAGCTGTGTGATTGTCCTGAGCATTGATCCAACGAAATCGATCCTGAACGATACCCCCGCAATGAATCTCCCTGGTTTCCTTGGCTGCACAAGTCCAGTCCCGCCAAACCCGTGAGACTGAGATGGCCCTCCCAACCCAAACCCCGGTTTGTGTGGACGCTGTGGAATTCGCTACCCTGTTACAACTCAGTGCCAAGAAATAACAGACAGCACACTGCATACGATTAAAGGAATTATATTTGTGAATCTTAACTAAAGTGTTAGAAAATAAAAACAAAAAGAAAAGGGCCCATTTCAATGAAGCAGTCTAATGTGTTCAAGTTGGAGCTCAACGTTTCATCATATTCACCCATCCTCAATCAATCTCAGCACCTGGTGCCATCGAATCATGGTCCTGCACTGGGTCAAATCCTACGACCTTTTTCTCCATTGTCTTCCCTCTTCATCTCCTTCCAAACAAAAGCCCCAAGCTCAACCTTAGAGTCCCCCACCAGAAAAACCTCCCCCCAGTTCCACCATCTTAACTGGATGGCATACCTTCCTCATCACCCCGTATCTTCAACAACAACCCGAACAGGCTGAAAGCAGAACGGACTGCTCTTACAGAACTGATTAAAATGAAATACCTACAGCATAACCAGGGCATGACACTCTGTCCCCACCAAAATAGTCATATCTTCATGACTTTGAAATAATTTGTCATCCCATCATTAATAACATCATTTTCAAAGGAATTTCGTGTTGTCAGGACCTCCAATCCATTTATAAACAGTAGTGACATATCTCACTAGGGGGATAGGCATAACATTCTGTTTCCCCTGTGCTACATAGGCCAGCTTATCTGGGGGTCTCCTGACTCTTTGAGACTTCCTTAACTCATCATCTACTTCTTCAGTTTCATCTACTCCTTGGGATGCTTCTGGAGTACTTGGCGAGACCTCCCCCTGTCTGTTACTAATGCCTTCTAACAACTCAGATCTCTTTGCCACTCAGCTGAGCTCAGCTTCATTCCCAGTTATTTTAGAGCCCAGACCCTTCATTGTCCAGCTGCCAGCCTGCCTGTCCACCGATAGTACCCCCCCCCATTCCACCTGCCTCAGCGTGAGAAGGGTTGGGACTCTCTCCCTCAATTAGTGGGGAGTTAGTGAAAGGCAGCATATATCACACCCCCATTTCTTCATTCTCGTGAGTCCGTATCCCATTCAGGGGCAATAGCCAGTCTAATCCTTCCTACTGCTGGTCCTTCAGACACCCCATATCACCGTAGAGTCCTCTTATGAGGTGTAGGCTCCAGGTCAGACTCTGGGTCAACACGCACCTCTTGTCCCAGAGGCAGAAGGTGGTTCAGGTGGAGAATCTTGTCAGGCCCATTCCCATCCTTTAGTTTCACTTGGAAAAGCAGTACATTTGGCATCTGACTCTCCACTACATAGGGCACAGCCGTCCGGCGGTCAACCAACTGATGCTTCAGGAATGAATTGGGAAAACCTAACCTTTTGATCACACCTCTCATGTCCTTGATTCTGCTTGGTAGCCAAGACCTCAGCTAATCTGTAAGCCTTTTTCAGCTCCCTTCTCATATCAGACACATACTTCAGATAAATCTTCTGTGGTAGATCTTCCTTGTTAGTGCCAGAACAGAGGTCAATGGGCAACCTCGCCGCGTGTCTGAACATCAGATAATATGGCGACTACCCAGTAGCTTTATTCTGTGTACAGTTGTAGCAGTGGACCAGATGTCCAATATATTGATTGCTCTTGTTCTGTTTGCTGATCTCCAAGGTTCTGAGCATGTCTAGCAAAGTTTGATTGAACCTCTTAGAGTGGGGATCACCCTGTGGGTGATAAGACATAGTCCTTGACTTTTCGACTCCAAGCATGCTCAGTAATTCATGTATGAGCCTACTCTCAAAATCCCGTACCTGATCACTATGTATCCACTGAGGGAGGCCATAATAAAGAAATACTCCTCCCATAACACTTTGGCCACCGTGGATGCACTCTGATCCTTGGTAGGGAAGGCTTGCTGATCTGTAATGACCAAGATATTCACCATGTTGCTGGCGTCTGGCTCTATTGACGGGAAATCCATATACGCCAGGTCAAGTGGCCCCGCACTCTGCAAGTGGGACAATGGAGCAGCTCTCATAGGCAGCATCTTCCTCTGTATATTTTGGATGCATGACTTACAGTGCTCTTTGACCTCCAGCTTCAGTCAGGGCCAGTAGAACTGATCTTGGAGCACTGCATAGGTTTTGTCAACCCCCAAGTGGCCAGAATCATCTTGAAGTGACTTCAATACAATCTCCAATACTTCTCAGGCAGAACCAGCTGGGAACTCGAAGGCTGGTCCAGAGGCGATGTGAGCCAGTGTACGATCTGGCTCCATCTGGGCCATTCTCTCAATAGCAGAGATACTGCTGAGTGTTTTATTTTGTCCACTTGGAGCATGTCCCCTTTCGCAAATGCTGACCAAATGGTATCGATGCCCGGGTTATCTTGCTGATCAGGTACCACTTTCCCAAGACTCAATTCTGGCAATTAGATTGTGGTTTGTCTTCAGAGCAGTCAGGTTGCAGGAAGCATGTCGAATGGCACCATTAGAAACTCCCAAATTATCTACTGCTTGATCCTGCCGATGCCTTTACTCTGCCTTCACCATGATGGGAAACTGGCACATGGCTTTCATTCCAGAGCATGAACACTCTCCCACTCTTTATCCCTGTCCAGCCCTTCATTCATACTTCAGGACAATGTATTGGCATCAATGTTCCTACTTCTCAGCTGGTACTTTAGGCTGAAATATAGGCAGACAATGTTGCCAACCATCAATGACATGTCGCATCTAATTTCGCTGAGGTTAGGATATAAATTAAAAGATTGTTGTCCGTCCTCACCTCAAACTTATCACTATATACTGGTGTGATTCATAATTTTGTTCTCTAGGGTAGAAGAAGTCAATTTTAGAAAACCTAGCACATTTATTTTTCACCCTCTCCTAGTGTTGCCACCATGCCCTCGTGAACCTCCTTGGGTGATAAGCCCCTGAAACTGAGGTAGTGGATGACTGCTGAAAGGCTGACGTTGTCCATTTTCTCAGTCAGTGCTTACTTGCAATTTTCAATAATCTGAAACAGAAATACCACAGAAGTTATTAACTTCAAACTTTCTGCATAATTACTCACAGAGTCGAACTGCATGTGTGTGTAACGAGAGCTGTATAACTCATCGCCTTCTACCTTAGGCCATGAACTTATCAATCACCCCTGCTGTGGACACTTTCTGGAGGTCCAAGATACCGACTTCTACAAATAACAGATCCATATGCTCCACCACCATTGGACTAAGTGTGTAAATGTAGGAAAAATAAATGTGCTAGATTTTCTAAAATTGACTCCTTCTACCTTAAGCCACGAATTTAACAATCACCCCTCATATGTAGCCACTTAACTTATCCACCACAGCCCATTTCAATGCCAGGAACTGCAACCTGTGCGTGGGATGGTTCTTCTCAGAGAGTGACTGACTCAGGCTGACAAGTGCGACAGATCTCAACCCGGTGCCCTGAACCTGATACAGATCACCCCTAAGCTCTCTCTGCTGGCATCTGTATACAGTACATATAGTAATCGGGGGTCTGCAAAAGCCAGCACAGTCACTTTTGTCAGAAACTGAAAGGCCTCTTCATATTTCACATCCCATTTTGCTTCAAAAGGCTCTGAAGGGCTTTGATAATCTTTACCATCTTCTCCTTCTGTCCGCCTCCCTTTCTTCCCCAAGGGAAGGTAACCTCACAAAAGCTGATTTATAGGGTGACTCACTTTAGAGTAGTCCTTCACAAACCTCCGATACGACCCACAGAACCCAAGGAACGAGCTCAGTGTGCTCACAGTCTGGGGCCTTGGCCATCTGGTCACCGCCTCTATCTTAGACGGATCCCGTGAGACTATGTGCCCAACATAGCTGACAGATGTCTTACAGGACTGGCACTTGTCCAGGGAAAGTTTTAACCCTCCAGCTTTCAGGCAGCCCAGTACCTTCAGTAACCTCGCTTCATTTTCCTCCAAGGTGAACCGGAACACTATGAGATTGCCCAAGTGCGCCAACTCCTCAAGCAAGTTCATATCCCTCACTATTTTCTCCATGACATGCTGGAAAGTTGCCGGTGCTCCCGATATGCCCTGGGGTATCCTTCCAAACTGGAACAATCCCAGGGGACATATGAACACTGTCTTCTCTCTGTCAGCCTAACCCATGGGATCTGATAATACCCACTCCTCAAGTCCAGCACACTGAACCACTTCACACCACTCAGACAGGCTAGCACGTCTTCAATCCTTGGGACTGTACATCTGTTCAGAGTCTGATAGTCCACACAGAGCCATACCTTCCCATTCTTCTTCCTGGCCACCACTAGTGAAGATACATAAGGGCATCTGAACTCAATGATGTTCACAGCTTCCTTCAACTTCCACAGATGCTGCCAAACGTCCTCCACCGCTGCAGGCACCACTTGTGGCGACCTTTCTCTGACTGGGATGTCCCTGTCACCTGGTTGGTGTGGCAACTGCTCTTGGAACAACCCACCTCAAACTCGTCCGTAGAAAAGACACCTTTCGGCTTCCATACCTCCTCTTCCAACCTCCAGGTACTGGGGAGTCCCCAAAGTTGAATGACTCAGCAGTCAACTTTCCCTTTTTCGGAGAGAGTTTCTCCTCAGTTTGTCTCACTGGGACAGTAGACATTACCATCACCGGAAAAAAGAGAGCGAGTGGCATCCCCCGCTTGAGGGTGACCTCCCTCTTCGTAGTGTTCTTGACAGTCACTGTCATCCTGCTCACCTGTACAACTGAGGCCTTCTCACCAGCACCCGGCAGGTAAACACGACTCCTCTTCGTGGTCTTCTGCGGCATCCACAAAGAGAGCCTCGGCCTCGGGCGTTCTCGGAAATTTCGGGTTTCCCATCACTCTCGCTACTCCCCCAGGCCGTAACATGACTGGTTTTGACCGGGTGAACCACACAGTCCCTCGTCTAAGCTCATCATCCAGCCCAGTGTGGCCACGCATTTCCTCAGCAGCAGCTCAAAACACCGGGTGAACGGACAACGTTTTCAGAAAGCTCACTCCGATTGCAGGTTCCCATGAGCCTCCTCACAATTGGAGTATTTGTCCCCGCAAGAATTGAAACTTCGCCCTTCTCAACAGGGTCCGGACAAACCAGCGCTAATGTGTCAAAGGACCTCAGCTACTTGGAAAACCCCAGCTTCAACGACAAGTAACCATTGTATGGATAATCACCCGCACTAAGGCCCCAGATCTCTAGTACACTGAATGGCATCAATGGTAAATGCATTAAATACTAGTTGTAAAATGAACGATACAGCAAAGTGACCTACGACCTTGTGTCAAGTATGACCCTAGCATAAATACCCTCAATCTGTAGCGATACACTGGAGCTTGGCCCCACTAAGCCTCAGGAATAGGGTTTTCACTTTCGGGTGTTCCTTGATATACTGCTGGGATCGTGTTCCCCCTGAGACACCAGGCCATTTCCTCACTGGGTCTCTTCTAAGTTTCCCAACTCTTCTAAGTCTCTGTCCGCTAAGGGAAACCCCTCTCTGAGGGGTTTCCTATCATTCACACTCACACCTGACGTGTCCGTCTTCACCACAGATGATAGCGGCCGCTCACCTTCTCACATGACCCAGTTCACTTTGTTGTATGGGATGGCCGTTAACAACCGGGACATCTCAGTTCTCAACTCTGCCACGAGCTCTTTTGCCACTCTCTGGGATGGGCTATCAGTAGTCACTTCAACTAAGGGGGCTACTACCGAGGACTGTACCCCGCTGCTGGAGGCCCTCCACACCTCCGATGCATTCACGAGACAGTCCGAGACTGCAAGCAACCATGTCCTGTGACTAAGCACCTTTTGCTATTCACCTCCATTGTTTGAATGGCCCCTCTATGCCGCATTCAACTGAGCTGCCTCTCTAGCTAAAAAATATAGGTGGAGGGTTTCTCCGCCTTCTCCTGAAATGTGTTCTAAAACCCCATCATAAACTTCATTGGGCTTCCTGTCACGCCAAAGCACTTGCATGTAGCCTGCAGAGGTAACAAAGGGGTTCTATGTCTTTACGGATCTCACTACTTCAGTAGCTGCCCCCTTGACCTTTCAACCAATCGCTGTCATTTTACGTCACCTGAGCACTGCCATTCACTCAGCATCTGACAGGCCTGCTCCGCCCAAGTCTCAAACTCCTCTTCCCCCTCGGGGGTGGGCTTCACTCCTGAGAATACTCCCAGCTTTCGATAATTAGAACCCTCCACCTGTGCACTGGGCTCTTTATTCACTGGAGAGGAGAGGGCCTGTACCAACTCAAAGTGCTCAACCCTCGCCGGAGAATTCATTAGACCTTCCAAGTCAGACCACTCCTCCTCCTCGCTCCACAGAAACGAGGAACAACCTGTCTTTGAAGTCTCCACCACCCCCCCCCCCCCAGGCTACAGGAGACTTAGCTTCCAATTCCATGCGTTCGCCTTCACTCCCCTCCTCCCGTAAAATATGGACAGCCCACAGCCCAGGGGCCCAAAAGTACTGGGCAGTTGCACTGCCGTTACGTCAGCGCTAGTCTGAACTAAAACAAAGCCTTTGTGCACCATTTTGTCAAACCTCCGCTCCATAATCCTACCTGCTCCTACTGTTTTAATGGCACTTAAAGTTCGAATTACAATTTGTCGAGGATATGAATGTTTACCTCATTCAATACACAAGCATTCGTTATCGTTAACCCCGTGGATTTGCACCACCGCTCAGCCCCTGAAGCAGCCATAATACATGTATCGTAATCACTTTATGGACAATAGTTTAACACAGGCTTACACACACAACCCGCTGGATCAGTGCTCAGGGCAATCACACAGCATCCATTAAACTTGATTCCATACAATACCCCCACAATGAAACCCCTGGTTTCCTTGGCTGCTTAAGTCTCCAAACCCGTGAAACTGAGACGGCTCTCCCACCCCAAACCCCGGTTTGTGTGGATGCTGTGGAATTCGCTACCCTGTTACAACTCAGTGCCAAGAAATAACAGGCAGCACACTGCATACGATTAAAGGAATTATATTTATGAATCTCAACTAAAGTGCTAATAAAGAAGAACAAAAAGAAAAGGGCCCATTTTAATTAAGCAGTCAAATGTGCACAACTTGGAGCTCAACGTTTCACTGTATTCACTGATCCTCAGTCGATCTCAGCACCAGGCTTCATCGAATCATGGTCCTGCACTGGGTTGAATCCTATGACAAGTTCTCACCAGTGTCTTCTCTCCTCATCCCCCTCCCGAGCAAAAGCCCCAAAGCCCAACCTTAGAGCCCCTCACCAGAAAAACCTACCCCCCAGTTCCACCATCCTAATTGGATGGCACACATTTCCCATCATCCCATATCTTCAACAATAACCCGAACAGGCTGAAAGCAGAACAGACAGTTTACAGAACTGCTGAATGAAATACCTACAGCACAACAGTAAAGATGTGAACCAGGGCATTACACAAGTCTCTAACAACACAACTATTGAACCACTGCTGCTCCGTAGGTGTAACCTTTTTTGATTGTAATGGTAACTGACAAAGTTGCAATTTATTATTCTTCAACAGTCTTTCATGCCTTTCCATTTGGATAGATAAAAGAAACGAATTTCCAAACCTGAGTATTGGCGCATCTTCTGATATTAAACAAAGACCTGAAAGAAGAACTTGTGCCTTGTGTTAAATGTTGAAGAATGGGTTAAGCATTTTGAGACCATCTAGTCTTTTCTCTGTTGTATAAGCAGACAAGTATATGTGAGCGTTTTATTTTTGAAATCAAATTAGTTTAACATCAGTTACATGAGAACTCAATAGATACCAAACAAACAAGGGAAGTCAGAAATATCCATTCTGGCAGATACTGTGTTTGCCAGGGTTCTAAGTTGTACATTTCAGCCTATTTATTATGACAATTTTACACAGGATAATTGGAACAGATAAATACTACATGCACAAAAAAAATCATTCAAGTAGGCAGGGTGACTAATGGAACATAATTTACTGAGCGATGCATATCAACATGACTGTCTGCAGGATGAGGGTGCTATTATAATATCTTGGTTCCAGATACCAAGATTCACTAGTGGGAAAACCTCCAATTATTTTGTGGGCATTTAATAGTATTCCAGTAGATATGACAATCCAGGATTTCAGCAAAGCATTTAGTTCTTAACTAGCCTAATACAAATGATGAGGCCAATTACTGCCATCTTCCTTCACCATTTTCAGAAGGCCAAACTGTATTAAACCTGATGAATTCTTCCATGATTTGTTTCATTGTGTTTTTGGCCTTGCTTTTGTGCATGGCAGTAATTAAGATTTCTTTGAAGAACGACTTTTAAAAGGCCAAATGACAAGTGGTACCTGAAGTAACATTGGCTCCCAAAATGCTAATTCATTGGGATATTTAAAAGGCTGAAAGAAACTGGAAGAAACCTCCAAAGTGGACAAGGTACTAATCGGCTTCATTAATTCCATCAATGCTGGTACTAATATCAATGCATAATTCATCAGCATAATTCAGCATTGGTAGGTACTGCTGCTCTGAACTTCCTCTGTGGTGAGTCCGAGAATATAAATTTCAGGTAAGATTTTTTTAAAGACAGGGAATGGGATTAATTTGTGTGTTCCCTCATCTTTTTACAAATTCCTTTTGCCATCTCAACCCTGCTCCACAGCTCTCTATGTCCCTTCTACATCGCATCCCTTATGACCAGATTCAAGGTTCTTAAGCTTCATTTGAAGGGTTTTCAACCACTTTGAAATTGACTGTTAGCTGTCTATTTCATATGCTTTTAATTAGATTTTTTATCTTACATCTGTGCATTTTGTATTACTTGGATTTGTGTGAATCTGAAATAAGACAGATATTGTTTTGAACAGAGGTTTCATTTATTTAATTGTTGATTATTCCTGTTTATCACATATTCTTCAAGCTTATCATTCTAACCAATCTTATTTTTTTGATTTTCAAACTCAGAACAAAGGAACATGAGATATAAGAACAAAAGTCAACTATCCAGTCCTTTGAGCCTGCTCCATCATTCATTAGGACACTGGCTGATCTTCTATCTCGACTTCACTTCTGAATGAACACAGTGACTGATCCTTCATAAGCCCCCAGGGCTGAGATTTTCTAACGTCCTTTCTGTGAAAAGAGTTCACCTCATCTTCGTCCTCAAAGACCTACTTCTTAATCTGAAATGTGCCTCTCGTCCTGGCCCCTGTGCTAAAGGGTAAATCCTGCTTGCATCTTCCCTGTATGCTTTAATGACAACTCCTTTCATTCTGCTCATCTCTAGAGGATACAGTCCCATTTTTTTTAAGTCTTCTCAAACATGCTAACCGTATAACCAGACTAATAAACCTTTGCTGCAGTCTCTCAGTGGTAAGTATGTCCTTTCTTGTATAAGATCATCGCAAGCAGATGTGGTCTTGGCAAAGGCCAGTACATCTGAAATAAGAGTTGCTTACATCTACATTAAAATTGACTCATTACAGGGACTAGAATACCATCTGCCTTCTTAATTGCTTCCTGTGTCTGTATGTTGGCTTGTGTTGATTTGAATACAAGGACACTTGAGTTCCTTTGAACATCGACATTGCCCCGTTTACCACCAGAGAACAAGTAATCTATTTTCTGTTATGTACACCAAAGACGCTTACTCCATGTCACCTGCCATCTTCTTGCCCATTTGTTAAACCTGTCCATATCTCTTCTATAATCACCATCTCACCTAGTTTAGTATTGTCAGCCAACTCGGACTTAGCAGACAAATGATATTGGTTGTTGAATGCTGAGGCCCAAGCACCAACCACTCTGGTTATCCAGCCTGCCAGCTGGATTGAATCTATTTATTCAAACATTTTGCTTTCTGTCCAAAGACCAAGTCTCAATCCATGTCTGCATATTTCATTCACTTCCAGAATCAGGTTTAACATCATTGGCATATTCCATGAAACTTGTTACTTTCCAGTAGCAGTATATTGCAATGTGTGATTGAAAAAAAAACTATACATTTCAATAAGAAATATATTTTTTGATTTAAATAAATAAGTGGCACAAAAAGAAAACAAAAAGGAAAATCTATTGAGGTTGTGAACATGGGCTCATTGCCCATTCGGATATCTGATGATGGAGGGGAAGAAGCTGCTTCTGAAATGTTGAGTGTATGTCTTTAGACTCCTGTACCTCCTCCCCGATGGTAACAATGAGAAGAGGGCATGTCCTGGGTGATGGGGATCCTTCATGATGGATGTCGTTTGTTTTGAGACATTGCCTTTTGAAGGTGTCCTGGATGCTGGGAGGCCAGTGCCCATGGTGGAGCTGGCAGAGTTTACAACTTCCTGCCGTTGATTCCGATCCTGTGCAGTCGCCTCAGATGGTTGTGGATGCCAGATCACTGAGCGTACTTAAAGCAGTGGTTGGTAGGTTCTTGATTAATTAGGACATTAAAGGTTATGGAGAGAAAGCAGGAGAATGAGGTTGAGAGGGATAATAAATCAGTTGTGGTGGAATGGTTGCACAGACTCAATGGGTCAAGTGGTCTAATTCTACTCCTGTGTCTTAATTATGTTACGAACCCCGTAACTGGGTCACTTACCAGCAAAGATAGAGAGGTCCGTTGAAGTCTGATGGTACTATTTTTAACAGTATTTATTAGTAAAAATACACAAAAATAATATCAATGCAAACATACAGATAATATACGTCATCAATACTAAATATAAAAGTGCGGGTATAATAGTAATCAACAAGAAATAGCTCAATCTTTGTCTAGGGGATAATGTATTGCCCGATGGAAATATTAAAGTCACTCAGTTCATTCAGGCTGCAGCCTTTGGTTGGAGTCAAGAGAGAGATTTTTAGAAACTTGCCAGCTTTTCCCTTTTATGATTTCGATCCTTCCAGAATTCCGTTGGTGTGGCCGGTCACTTGTGGCCTGTCCTTTAGCTAAGCCTTCTTCCATGGTAAGGCCCCAATCCCAGGCAAAGGGAAAGGACGCACGCGAGCCCCCCACCGGCTGTCGCTATTAAACGCTGTCGCGGGATTTCTAGCAATTCTCCTAGTGCGTCTAAAGGGGTTGTTCCCCAGACCCTTTTTTATCCTTACGCACAGGGTCTCAGATGTCAATCAGGTTGGGATGATGCAATCCCTCAACCAGCCCACTCTGGTCATCCCCTGAGGGCTTCAATGAATAGTACAGTACTCAATACACAATTCCGTCTCCAAGAGACAATGGCCGTTATCCATGGCTTTGTCTTGCGGAGGCCAGGACATATTCCAAGCCTTGTGTATTCTGGACATCTCTCTCTCATTTCCTGCGTCCCAGACCCGAATTAATAGCGATCTTGCGATTCTCAAAAAGGAGGGGCTACTTTGTACCCTTCGGCCCCTCAGAGTTGTGGCACATTCGTAACAATTAAAATACTTTATTGTCACCAAACAATTGATACTAGAGTGTACAATCATCACAGTGATATTTGTTTCTGTGCTTCGTGCTCCCTGAAGTACAAATCAAAGTAAATATAATAAAAATTTAAATTATAATCATAATTTGAAAATAGAAAAGGGAAAGTAAGGTAGTGCAAGTCAGGTCCAGATATTTGGAAGGTACGGCCCAGATCCGGGTCAGGATCTGTTCAGCAGTCTTATCACAGTTGGAAAGAAGCTGTTCCCAATCTGGCCGTACGAATCTTCAAGCTCCTGAACCTTCTCCCGGAGAGAGGAGGGACAAAAAGTGTGTTGGCTGGGTGGGTTGTGCCCTTGATTATCCTGGCAGCACTGCTCCGACAGCGTGTGGTGTAAAGTGAGTCCAAGGATGGAAGAT
This sequence comes from Hypanus sabinus, assembly GCF_030144855.1. NCBI lineage: Eukaryota > Metazoa > Chordata > Chondrichthyes > Myliobatiformes > Dasyatidae > Hypanus > Hypanus sabinus. The sequence goes on along the minus strand of NC_082713.1, from coordinate 25,817,184 downwards.
TGGTTTGTGTGATGTGCTGGGCTATGTTCATGATCTTCTGCAGCTTCTTCCGGTCTTGGACAGGACAACTTCCAAACCAGGTTGTGATGCACCCTAGAAGAATGCTTTCTATGATGTATCTATAAAAAGTTAGTGAGGGTTTTAGGGGACAGGCCAAATTTCTTCAGCTTTCTCAGGATGTAAAGGTGCTGGTGGGCCTTGGCAGTGGACTCTGCTTGGTTAGACCAAGTCAGGTCATTTGTGATATTCACCCTGAGGAACTTAAAGCCTTTGACCTGTTCCACCTGCGCACCACTGATGTAAATGAGGTTGTGTGGTCTGCTACTCCTTCTGAAGTCAACAACCAATTCCTTTGTCTTGCTGACATTAAGGGATAGGTTATTGTCTTCGCACCATGCCACCGGGTTTTTAATTTCCTCTCTTACTTTTCTTATTTTCTTAAGATCCATTTGCTGAGGGAGGTACAGAGCCCAGGTTTCAGAGCTTGTTAATTCGTACTGAGGGTATGATGGTGTTGAAGATGGAGCTGTAGTTATCAAGCAGCAGCCTTGCCATTATTGCTATTGTCTTGATGATCCAAGGCCAAGTAGAGAGCCAGTGAGGTTGCATCTGCTGTAGACCTATTGTGGTGATAGACAAATGCATGGGCTCAAATCAAGCTGACTAACCACCTCCCCCCATGGGACCTTATTAAATGCCTTATGTAAATCCAAATATATGATATTGTTCTCCTCCTTGGGGATGGGAACTGCTTCCCAAGCTGCCCTCCAACTGTCCACAACTGCTCTCAGTCTCCCTGCATTCAGGAGCTCTATAATGGTGTGTCTTCTCTGTGGATTGTCACCTTGTCGTGGTGGAGAAGCTTGTGTGGTCCTGAGATCTCGAGAGCGATGCCATCTGGAGCTATGCTCCTGGTAGGGCCACCCATGGAGGTAAGGTCGAGGGTGAGGTCCCTGACAAAGAACAATCCAACCAAGACCTCGACGGTGGAACAGATGAAGTTACTTCAAACTCAACGGCTGTGAAGGCGGATGAAGGCTGCAACAAATCCATCAGCTCCAATCGTCGTGGCTTCCATGTCATTGGAATCATTTGGTTGATTTGTGAAGTATCGTGTGCTTCTTGGAGTGTAACATCAAGTATACGTTAAACAAATACACGCACAGGCATCTTCGCTCTGTGATAGATCAACGGAATGAAGTCCATCATCCTCGACTGGAGGGATAGCCACGATGACGAATGGTGTGTAGAGTGTGTAACATGAGCTGCCCCACCATGACTACAGGCTCACAAACTGACACAGCCCAAGGCTGCGACACAACAGGGAGGTCTAGCGACAACAGGAGTCTGTTTTGTTAAATAATGCGATACTGGTCTTTTTCTGTCCCTCTAGTCCTGTGCTGTCCTGTGTGGTCATTATACTCCTGCCCCTCATTACTTCAGTAAAGGTGAAGGGAGTGAGTTGCATCCAGTAAACCTAAAGAAGGTGCAGAAACTAGGGCGTTTTAAATGTTCGTGAAGGCCTTCTCTTCTACTGACCTCCAATTTACTTCCTCCAGAGGGGCTTCCCTCCTTTGACTGAAGCCTGTAATGGGGATACCAGTGCTGTATGAAGTTCTGGCAGTAATTGAGCAGTCCCATTACATTCCTCACTCCCCTTATGTTGACTGGATGGGGCAGGCAACTAATTGCTGTCTTTCTGTCATCTGACATTTCCTTTCTACCCTGTGTAACATGTCCCAGATATCACACAGTTTGCTTTTCTATTTGGGCCTTGTGTTGGGCCGAACTTAAATACAAAACACTCACAATTGCCTCACAATGTCCTACATCATCCTCTGAGGCAGTTAACAAATTATTTACATATCGTAGAATTGTGCTATAGAAAGGCGTAAAATCAGGCTTGCCCCATGTCAGTGTTGTGACTTTATGGAAGATGGCAAGGCTACTGTGGAAACCCTGAGGTAGAGTAGCCTATGTACAGTATATTGTTGTTCTTCTAAGGCAGAAGTTCCCATCGTGGGGTTTATGGACCCCTTGCTTAATGGTATTGGTCCATGACATAAGAAAAGTTGGGAATTGCTCCTCTAAGTTGAAGGCATATCAGTCCTGAGACTCAGGAACTAATGGCCACCTCCAGAGTCTATTGGCAATGTCAAGGACTGTGAATATTCTGTGTGCTGGGGAGTATCATCTATTATCAATCAGCAGGATACATCCAGCTTCTTTACTGGCCACGGGAGTGAGTTAGTGATCAATGAAGTCTTCTTCAGTATATCCTATTGTTTAAATTACTTTACTGTATTTTGAACAGCTCCCTGTGCATTTATGGGGTATTGCTTGTCAATAGTTACAACAACATTGTTTACTTCAATATTTTGGGGTGACAAATGGCTCCTTTGAGATACATAGTGGAAGCACATTGTAATTGGTGAGACACCTCTGAAGTTCCAAATGCCTTTGGGAAAAATAATTAACACAAATATTCTAACAGACATCTGACAACAGGGAAGCAAATAGCAAAATTAATGTTGTCAGTGCAGTCTATGAGTACACAAATATCCCAAGTACAGAAAACATATTGCTGGCTTATACCTATCTGATATGCTAAGTGGCAACATCTGTCTGGTCTGACAGCTTGTGCTCACAATGGTGAAAATAATCATGTTGCCTGGTTTGATGCAGGCCAGTTAACACAGCCCCATTGTCTTAACACTTGGCTGTTGCCTATGCAATCTCTTAGTCTGTGGGCCAGTTTAACTTCAATTTACTGCTTGTAATTTATGGAAGACTAGTTCTGGTTTGAATTACTATCAGCTGTAATCACATAACACCAGAATATTCTCCAACAGGTCCCAGTCAATATGTAAAAAATTAAAATCACCTATTAACACAACTGTTTCTTACAATAGTCTATAATCTCTGCAAACTTACTCCTTCAAATCCCGCAGACTGTAGGGTGGTCTATAATATATTCCCATTAATCTGGTCTTCCCTTCGCTATTCCTTAGTCTACTCATAAAGCCCCGGTCTATCCAGTCTGAGCATTGCTGTTGCATCGGAACACAAACATAGGAGGAGAGTTAGGCCATTTAGCCCACTGAGTGTTCTGCCTTTTCATAATGGCTGATCCATTATCTCTCTCAATCCCATTCACCTGCCTTCTCTCTGTAACCTTCCTTGCCCTGACTAATCAAGAACCTATTTACCTCCATCTTAAATACACCCATGGGTAGGAAGGGGTAACGGGGTCCTGTAAGGTGAGTTCAAGTGTGCTAAATTAAAGGACAGGACCTCCAGGGCTGGGATCTCAGGACTGCTACACGTGCCATGTGCTAGTGAGGCCAGAAATAGACAGGTCATACAGATGAACGTGTGGCTAAGGAGATGGAGATGGTGCAGGCGGAAGGGCTTCAGATTTTTGGCTCATTGAGCTCTCTTCCAGGGAAGGTGGAACCTGGACAGTCAAAACAGTTTCCACCTGAACTGGAGGGAGGCCAATGTCCCTGTGGGAAGGTATATTAGTGGTGTAAGTGGGGGGAGAGCGCATTTAGGTTGCAGGTGGTTAGGAACCAGAGTACAGGACCAGATAGTGGGAAAGATGTTGTTAAGCCTACATACTTAGTCAGGGATTGAAAGGTTGAGCATGGTGAGACTAATGTTCTGAGTTGTGTATATACAATACAAGGAGTGTTGCAGGAAAGGCTGATGAGCTTAAGGCGTTGTAGCCATTAGTGAGACTTGGTCACGGGAGTAACAGGAATGGCAGTTCAATGTTCCAGGATTCTGTTGTATCAGACATGATAGAGCCGGAGAGAATAAAGGGAGAGGGGTGGCATTATTAGTCAGGGAAAATGTCACAGATGGACTACAGTCCAGAGCTCTGCAAGAGGTACCTGAAGAGACTGTGGAGGCATCAGTAATGATCATTCGAGAATCACTAGATTCTGGCATGGTTTTGTAGGATGGCAAATTGCAAATGTCACTCTTCAAGAAGGGAGGGAGATAGCTGAAAGGAGATTATAATTATAGGCCAGTTGCCAATTAGCCTATAATGTCTCAGTGGTTGGGAAAATGGTGGAATTGATTGTTAAGAATGAGGTCTCAGGGTACTGAGGCGTGTAATTTAAAAGGCCCAAGTCAGCATGGTATCTTTAAAGGAAAATCTTGCCTGGCACATCAGTTGGAATTCTTTGAGGGAGTAACAAGCAGAATAGACAACAGAGAATCAGTGGCGTTTCAGAAGGTGTCACACATGAGGCTGCTTAACAACAGAAAGCCCATGGTATTTCAGGAAAGATACAAGCAGGGATAGAAGATTGGCTGATTGGCAGGAGGCAAAGAATGGGAATAAAGGGAGTCTTTTCTGGTTAGCTGATAATTATTAGCGGTGTTCCGCAAGGATAGGCATTGGAACGGCTTCTTTTTACCTCATATGCCAATGATTTGGATGACAGAATTGACGGCTTTTGGCCAAATTTGTGGATGATATGAAGAAAGGTGGAGGGGTAGGTAACAGAGGTTAACAGAGAGGTTGCAGAAAAATAGATTAGGATAATGAGCAAAGAAACAGCAGAATGAACAGTGTTGAGAAGTGCTATAGTGGAAGGAATAAAAGCGTAGACTGTTTTCTAAGTGGGGAGAAAATTCAAAAGTGCGAGATGCAAAGGTACCTGGGGGTTCTCATGCAGGGTTCCCTAACCTTCTTTCCCGGAACATGAACTAAGGTAAGCAGGAGGCGTTGCCATCACTGTGCATCAGTGAAGACGCGAACAGACTGAAACGAAAGGAAAGGAGTTAAATACAACCACAAGGAAACCTTAATTGGCTGGAATGTGCATTCTCACAAACATGATTACCGACCCCTTACAGCTGCCCACCAGTGAGGGTGCCAAACTCACGGTGGAGTCCATGGTTGTGACACTTGATGTGGGCCAGTGTTTGCCTGATAATAATTTTAAAAATTCTGAGGTGCATTCCTCTTTTAATGGAAAAATAGCATATGAATTTATATGACATATAAATTGACTCAGCAATTCAGGAACAGCTTCTTCTCTTCCATCCAATTTCTATTTATTACTTTTTAAATTATTTCTGTTTTGCACTACTTATTTTAACTTAATTATTTAATACATATATATAGTGTAATTCAGATTTTTCTATATTTATCATGAAATGCACGTCTGCTGCTGCAAAGTTAACAAATTACATGACATATGCCCGTGATATTAAACCTGATTCTGAAATGGTTGTTATATATGTGTTAAGGTTTATTGCTGTTTAATTTAAAAAATACAGACCTGTGTGACAATATTTGGGCTTCGTTATTGGATATTCATTGCACTGTCCATGCTCAAGGCCATCTTGTAAACAAGCTCTTGGTAATTACAAATTAGAGTCAACTCTTGCACAATGATATCAAGTAATTATTTTGAGCATTAGAGTTGCAAAGCATGTCTTGGTTTAATAGATCGTGAACTCCAAATCATCTCCTTCTGTGAGATATCAGTAGATAAGCCGTCTCTAGAGACAGAGACAGAGAGACCGAGAAAGGGGAGGGAGATGTCGGAAATGGAACAGGTAAATTTGAGGGCAAGGTGGAAATTGAGTTAAGATTAGTCTCTGAAGTGGTTTGATGATCCTTTTTGGTCTGCTGTTTGTTTCCACAGATGTACAGCTTTCCTTTGCTGCGTTAATATTAGTGTTTTCCTGAGAACTGTGATCAACGTGTCCGCATTTCACATCTGCTGGCCCCTGTGGTGTGGCTTGTCGAAGCTATGAGTTGGAGCTTGTTCTTGCTGTGTGACCATCATCCACTGCACGTGCCTCATAATGGAGCCCTCCACTACATCCATGTGATCGATGAGTCTTCGCACAAGTTCCTACGGTCCTGCCTCAGTTCACAGAACTCCTTCTGTTGGCTGTGTATCATAGATTGCAACTCCTCCTGTTAGTTTGTGTTGAACCGGTGCTGTTGTTCTGGGGTCTGATGCACCATCAATAACTCTCAGAGACGGGAAGTGAATGATAGGCACTTATTAGCAGCAAAAATGGAGCACAGCATCTTGGAGACTGAGGAAGGAGCAATGCCCCAATCGCCTTTATACAGGGGTCTGTGGGAGGGGCCACAGGAGCAGTCAACAGAGAGGCGTGTCCAGCCAGGTATACATAGTTTACCACAGGGTCTGTGTAGTCTCCCCATCTTCCTTTTCAATTTTCCTCTTTTGCTTCGGAGAGGATTGTGGAGATCATTTTGATTTCTGGTCTTTAACTGGAAAACGGCGAGAAACGGATTTTGATCCACATCTGCATGATGTAGAAGCAAGAGTGGTGACTTCTTCATCATGATCACTCTGTTCTGCACTGGCATCCTGACTATCCTGCTGGTGCAGCAAGTATGGATGTCTATGGAATGTGGAGCTCTTGAGATTCCCTTGCACTATCTCTCTGGAGCTCTCATAGATACGGTTATGAGCTTTTCGAGTTGGAAGGTTAAAAGCCTGTCACTTTTAATTTCACTGAGTAAATCTTGCTCTTTACTTTGAGGGTCTTGTAATCATACATGGGCAAGATTCACCTGGGCTCCAGTGTCAAGCTTGAAGTCTCATTCACAGCCACTGGAACCATATAACCATAACCATATCTATTCTATTTTATCAGCACCAACAGACTGTAGAGAATCCAGAAAGACTTCCTCCATTTCCTCAACTACTGTGTGCACCTTTCTCCTGGTACCTCCAACTTTTCAGCATGATGTTTCTTCCCACAACTAATGCAGTAGTTTCCATAAACAAGACAAATTTTTGGGACGTGCCTCCTCCACACTGGCTGCATTTGCTGTTTGAGCTTACCTCTTTGCTTTGTGAAATGCCTTGTGCTTTGCCCCTCTGTTTTCACAGCATACACTGTTGTTTTTGCCCCATGCAGCTCCTTAGCTCATGCTCATGCGATCTCTGCTGCTCTGCACATATCCATGGCCTTTTCCAGAGTAATTTTATTTATGGAGCAATCTTTCTCTGGAAACATTATCTGGGATTCCATCCCCTATTCTGTCTCTAACTCGTGAATCTCTCAAATCTCCAAACTCACAGGGCTTTCTCAGTGTGTGAAGCTCGGTTAGGTATTGGTCGAAGCTAAAACCTGGTTTCTGGAACTTACTATTTTTCAAACATAACGTTTTTAATTGGGACAAAATACTCCTCAAATTTTGTCATTAGATTGTCCAATGTAAAGGCTATCTCATGAAATTGAAAGCTATTATAGATGTCCAAAGCATCAACTATGTGTAGAAAAATAGACGCTTTCAAATGCTAATCAGCCCCTCCTATTCCGCTCATAAAAAGTATATTGAATTGCTGTTTGAAGCATTTCCAGTTATCAGCTGGAATGCTGGTAAACCACATAGGTGCAGCAGGACTTACTTTATCCATTACAGGCATTTACCTGGACTTCCCTTGGTGAATCTGGAGAACTGGAGACAATGTGGTCTGTCACTGCATTGGCCGCTAACCTCACTTGCTTCTAGCACAATCCTTTCCCCCCGCCCCCAGTTGGAACTAGCATCTCTTTTTTAGCCACACACGGTTTACTTATATTCCATGCTTAGACCTCACACCGACTGTGTGGATAAAAAATCCACCATGCTGTGTGGATAAAAACTAAGATATTTTTTATTTACAGAAGGGTTCCAGCTCCACACAAGCGTGTGCACCCTGCTCACCAACATCACTTCCAGTTCTGGGTGAACCACCTGCATTGCACACTGGGAATTGAAGTTCTTTATTGCCTATACACTGTAACATTCAGATAAAAAAATCACAATAATAGGTGAAATGTTTTGTAATACCATATCTGAAATAAACAAGCTTTCTAAAGATACACAAGTTTTATTTTCCTCTCTCAGCCAGTATGGTAGTGTAGGGTTAGCACGATCACTTTACAGCACCACTGTAAGATTGGAGTTCAGTTCCCACTGTTAACTGTAATGAATTTGTATGTTCTCACCATGACCGTGTGCATTTCCTCTGTCATTCACTCACGTTCCAAAGACTTTCGGGTTAGGGTTTGTGAGTTGTAGGCACTGAACGCCTGATGCCACTTTCAGGGTGTACAATCCTTGCTGATTAGAGGCGACTCAAATTACGCATTTCACTCAATGTTTTCATGTACATATGACAATTAAAGGTAATCTGATCTAATTTCATCTCAGCCAGCTTCACCGGTATCTGTCAATCATAGAACATGGAAATCTATAGCACATTACAGGCCCTTCAGCCCACAACGTTGTACCGACCATGTAGCCAACTCTAAAGGCTGCCTAGAAATTCCCTAGTGCATAGCCCTCTATTTTTCTAAGCTCCATGTACCTATCTAAGAGGCTTTTAAAAGACCCTATTGTATCTGCTTCCACCACCACTACCAGCAATGCATTCCACATACCCACCACTCTCTGTGTGAAAAACGTATCCCTGACATCCCCTCTGTACCTATTTCCAAGCACCTTAAAACTATGCCCCCTTTTGTTAGCCATTTCAGCCCTGGGAAAAAAGTCTCTAGCTATCTACACGATCAATACTTTACTCATTTACTCAAAAATCATTCTGCTTTACTCTCTCCCCCCACCCCCATTATGGGTATTCCCTTTCACCTTTCCACCTTTCCCCTCTCTCTGTGCCATTTAAATCATGTTTGGTTTCTACTCTTCTGAGTTCAAATGAGAAAGCAGTAATGTGAAATACTAATTCTGTTTCCTTCTTCCCAGATGCTGCCTGACCTACTGTGTATTTTCAGCATTTTCTCCTACTTGTTTCAACCTTCTGTGCAACTTCCTGTTAATCAGGCCATCAGAATGATTGGAGGATTGAGCCTAGTGTGCGTGAGGTATATTTTCTGATTCCTTCTGAATTCAGTAACTAACAGTGAAAATTAAAAATGTAGTCTCCAATTTAATCAGATTGTCAACATGCAGAGGACGCTGTTGAAAACAGTTGAGCTTACTAGTGATTTTCTCCCAGTAAATCACCAAGGGAGTGGTCCAATTTCACAAAAACAGCCAACTGAAAATATATATGTAAATAAGCCTACATTAAAACCATTTGAGATCACCAGCCAGCTGACAGTTTTGAAATAATCCACTTGCCAAGTTTTTATAACTGTCATTTAACAAGCACATTAAGAGGATTGCAGTTTAAGATGCCTGAAATGCTAATGATTCACTGATACCTACAATAATGGGAATTTGTAGTTAGGGAGCAACTTTATTGGTTGTGATGGTCACTTGCTGCTTGTGCTTTCTTCCAGCCAATAAAAGCCTACCTTAACTAACCCACGTCTCAGAGTTATTGATTATGCATCATTGGTATTGGTTTATTATTGTCACATGTACCAAGGTACAGTGAAAAGCTTGCTTTGCATACTGTTTCATACCAGTTAGTTGAGTGGTGACCTTTCACTCAACATCAGCAAGATCGAAGAATTGATTGGGAACTTCAGAAAGGGTAAGACGAGGGAACACAAAACAACCCCAATAGAGGGATGAAAAGCCTAGAGGGTGAGTGATTTCACCTTCCTTGGTGTCAAGATCTCTGAGGATCTAACCTGGATGCAACATAATGGTGCAGTTATAAAGGCAAGACAGCAGCTACGTCCATTATAAGTTTGAGGAGATTTGGTTTTTCAACTAACACTCAAAAACTTTTACAAATGTTTGAGCATTCAGACTGGCTGCATCCCCCTCTGGTATGGGGGCGGGGGACAGAGGGCTACTGCATAAGCTCAAGGTACAGTACAGAAACTTAAAAAGTTAGTCAGCTCCATCACAGGAAACAGCCTCCATAGTATCCAAGACATCTTCAAGGAGCAGTACCTTATCAAGTGCTTTATTACTGTGGTAGTTTTAAGAAGAGTGTGAAAGGGAAAAGGGAGGGAGAGAAAGGAGATAGTAAGGGAGAAAATTTCAGAACTTTAGGCCTTGGCAGCTGAAGATCCAGCTGCTAATTGTCACATAGTTTAATATCAGTCACTATTACAGATATTTAGGAAATAAACTAACCTGTTGATTATACTGCTTCTGGGCTTTTATGCAGGAAGAACAGTGATAACCTCACTTTCAGTGAACTTTGACATAACCCCAAAACATATAATACAAAGATATGATGATTCAAAATTCACTTGATGATGCACCACGCACTGTGGCTATCTTGACTTCCTCCTTAATTAAAGAGAGGAAAAGAAAGGCTTGATTAAGAAAGAAAAGAGAGGTAAAAAGATTGGAAGAGTAAGTTAAATCAACGGTGAATTTTAGATTTTTAAAATATTGGAAGGTACACACTGCAAGGATTCGAATCTAAAGTTTATGTGACCTCTTTCTGAGCAGGAAGTATGAAGCAGCATGACAAGAATATAAATCTTGTTGTTAAAAGGCTACTTTACTGTTAGGTTCCAGCCCTAAATTTCTGTTGTGAGTCTATTAAGAGCATAGTGGCAGCAGTACCTCTGATTTCACAGTGAGGTTGACAGTGACATCCACTAGCAGAACAGTGGAAAATCATCTGACATTTAGTGACAAATTCACACTCAAGTCATAAGCCCCTGCTTGCTAGAAATGGCTGAACAATGTAAACGTTAATAGTGGTTTGCATGTTAAAGCTGTCAACAAATTTTAGGTCACTGTGCCTTGTTCAAAACATCATATTCAGTCACGGCCTATACCTCACACAAATGGTACAATTATACGATTGCAAAATTTGTTCTTAATTTCATTGCAATTCGCTCACGTTTAATATTTTGGATAATATGGTTTCAGTCAACTCGCAATATCATTGTTTCCTTTTGCATCCTTCCAAAGTGTGACCCCCTGACTGACAGGTGGAAATATTTTTCTTCCTGTTAATGCTTTGCCATGTGAGATTTCATTCATTTTCACAGTGGTGGCTGTCTTGTTCTCCCTGGTGGAGTTAATTAATTGTGGAAAAACCTTTGTTCTGTTTCCAGTTGGTAGGAATTTATCTTTTCTTCCCCCCCCCCCCAAAGTTTTCAATGTTCCCTAGTTCCAGGTTTGTTTCTGCCATCACTGATTCTTGTTAAAGGTTAAGGTCTCCAATTTATATTCTAATAATTCAAGCATCAATTTGACTGGAACATTTCTTGTTCCACATTCTATTCAGAATTTATTTATTCCAGTTTATGTTAATTTGCTGTTGTATGTCAATGAGAGTAGAATTTATTCACATAGCTTCAAAGGAATGAGCTGAGGGGGAGACGAGCAGGTTGTAGGAGGAAATAAAGGGAAAGAAGAACAAAGAAATAATTTACAATTATTTTAAGGAGGTCTTGAAAACAATTATCAACATCTTTCTTAATCTTTGAAAGGCAGTGGGGTAAAGATTAATCTCAGATGGCATTGTATATGTGGTCTACTATAGATGTTGATGAGTATTTAGTTACATCAATTTTAAAAGAACAGAAAGACATACAATAAAATGCCAAGATATATTGTTCATTTTTACATAATGCTCAATATACATTTTCTACTTCAATCACAATTACCAACTAAAACAGTTATTGGTGTAGAAAACAAGTTTCATTGCTGTAATATTTAAATACATTATGCAATAGAAAATATATAGATACTTCACAGATCCCAAAGGAAATTACAGTCACAGTAGCATTATAAGTGCACAGATATACAAATATTAGAATTAAGAAAGAATGAAAAAGCTACCTTAAAAATAAGATGTTCAAGATTTCCAAGTCAGAGATGGCAAGGTTTACAAGATTTCCAAGCTCATACTGATAAGATGTTAGTGCAAGAATTACCGTAATATTATACAGTAATGGGTGCACATTCACACCGTCCAGATAGGAACTGATGCATAGTATTGCACAGGATGTGGTAAACAGTGTTTAAACAGAGGTTAATAAAAGTATAACAAGACGGGGGGGGGGGGGGGAAAGGGGTTTAAACTTCTCCAGCTATAGGTTAACTCATTATAGAGCCTAATGGCCGAGGGTAAGAATGACCTCATATAGCACTCTTTGGAGCAGTGCAGTTGTCTCAGTCTATTATTGAAAGTGTTCCTCTGTTTAGTCATGGTGGCATGCAGAGGGTGAGAAACATTGTCCAGAATTGGTAGGATATTCTGGAGGTTCATTTGCTCTACCCCAGCCTCCAGTATCTCCAGTTTGACTCCTATAACAGAGCCCCCAAGAGTTGCCCAATTTAGCTTGACAAAGGATAGGGAACCCTCACCAAGTTAAAAAAGAAGTTTAAGCTCATATTTAAAGATCTAATGCTAGCTATTCTTGTAATGCTAGTTTAAAAGAGCTGGTGAGGCAACATCTGCGAAGAAAGGAAACAATTATGTTTCAGCACCATTACTTTTCATTAAAACTGAAAATTATGCAAGAACCAGATTAAGTATTATGATCATGTGAAATGAGGTGGGCTGGGGATGCTGGGGAGTGGAACAAAAACAAAGATGGAGAGGAAAGCAGTTTTGATTAAATATCACAAACAAGAGAAAATCTGCAGGTGCTGGAAATCCAAGCAACACACATAAAATGCTGAAGGAACTCAACAGGCCAGGCAGCGTCTATGGAAAAATGTACAGTTGATGTTTTGGGCAGAGACCCTTTGGCAGGACTGGAAAAAAAGGAGGAGGAGTAGATTTAAAAGGTGAGGGGAGGGGAGAGGGGAACACAAGTTGATAGGTGCAATCGGGAGGGGGAGGAGCACCAGAGGGAGGCAATGGGCAGGCAAGGTGAGAGAGAGAAAAGGGATGCAGAATGGTGAAAGAGAGGGCTGGGGGACATTACCAGAAGTTGGAGAAATCGATGTTCATGCCATCAAGTTGGAGGCGACCCAGATGGAATATAAGGTGTTGTTCCTCTAACCTGAAATGTGGCCTCATCATGACAATAGAGGAGGCCACGGATTGACGTATCAGAATGGGAATGGGAAGTAGAATTAAAATGGCTGGCCACTGGGAGATCCCCTCCCACTTTTTCTGGCAGACGGACCATAGTTGTTTTTCGAAACAGTCTCCCAATCTATGTCACTCTGTGTGTGTTGAGTAAATATCAGTTGAGATGTGATCTAACTGCAGAAAGGGCTAATAATATGATAGCAAACAAAAGATGAGTCCTGATGAAGGGTCTCGGCCTGAAACGTTGACTGCTCGTTTCCATGAAGCTGCCCGACCTGCTGAGTTCCTCCAGCTTGTTTGTATGTGTTGAAAAGATGAGTGTTAATCAGAGTATCGAAATCCGAGTTATTATCACTGGCATTTTCTGTTTTACGGCAGCAGTATGGAGCAAGGACCCAAAAATCTACAAATGACAAAACTAAATAAATAATGTAAAAATTAAGAGAATGATGAACTAATGTTCACGAGTTCATGAGCTGTTCAGAGATCTGATGGCTGTGAGGAAGAAGCTGTTCTTGAAACATTGAATGTGGGTCTTCAGGTTCCTGATGGAAGTAACAAGAAGAGGCATGTTCTGGGTAGTGAAAGTCCTTAATGATGGATACCAGGATAAGGCTTGGTATTTAGATATGTTTTAGATCTATGCCCCGGACACCTTGAATCTTTTATACCTTTCCAGTAACGGTGGTGACCTTTGTTTTGCATCTGAAATATTGGCTTGATGCTGCCATTTTTTAGGACACAATCTCCAACAACGCTCTTTAATATTGCACTGAAGGTTCAGATTACATACTCGAACCTTACATTCACTGGAACCCATAAATTTCAGAGATAAGATCATCATGACAGAACCAAGTTTATACTTAGGTCAACTTTCTAAAGAATACCTTTGCATAATTCTAGTGATGCAACATTAAAATTTAAACCAATTTATCAACATTCCTTCATTTTCTAAAAATAATAGTGAGATGCAATGATTTCTAGGATTTATCAAAGGAAGGAACTATACACTCAGTGGCCACTTCATTCAATACACTATACACATGCTTATTGATGCAACTATCCAATCAGCCAATCATGTGGCAGCAACTCAATATGTGAAAATATGCAAACATGGTCAAGAGATTCAGGTGTTGTTCAGACCAAACACCAGAATGGGGAATTATTAAGTAAGTAATAATAATTAGTAAGTGTCTTTGGCTGCAGAATAATTGTTGGTGCCAGACGAGGTAGTTTGAGTATCTCGGAAACTGCTGATCTCCTGGGATTTTCACACCCAACAATCTCTAGAGTTTACAGAGAATGGTGCAAAAAAAAAATTCAGCGAGCAACAGTTCTGTGGATGAAAATGCCTTGCTAATGAGAGAGGTCAGAGGAGAATAGCCAGACTGTTTCAAGGCGACTCAAATAACCATACATTACAACAGTGGTGCGGAGAAGACCATCTCTGAATACACAACATGTCAAACCCTGAAGTGGATGGACACGATGTGCCAGTGGCCACTTTGTCAGGTATCTCCTGGACCAAACATTAGAACGGGGAATTAATGGAGAATGCGGTATCTCCTGTAACTAATAAAGTGGTCACTGAGTGTAAATGCATTTTCTTTTCTTGGGAGGAGTTGAGGGAATTCTGCTGGAAAGGTGCCAATATCCTAGCCATTCCCTATTCCCTTATCAGCTTATTTTACAGAACAGCTGCATCAACTACCTGGCACAGAATTAGGCTGGCAGCACAGTAATTTAAAACAGCTCATTCTTTCTTATTTATCATATAAAGCATGAAATTACATTCGAGCTGACTGATGGGAAATTGTGAAGTAGTCCATGATATATAAATAGATGATGAAAGAACATGAGATTTAAAAAGGCTTGCTGCAAGACAGCCACATTACAATTAAAAATAATAAAGTCAGAGTATTGGCACTCATGTCAGTGACTGTCCTTAGTTCAATATTCTCCAAAGGTCCTTTCACCTTTGTACAAGTCCAGTGTTCAAACAAGGAAGATTTTGTTCAAACAAAAGTGACAGGAGAGAGAGAGAAAGGAAGAGAGGGAGGGTGGGAAGGGGGGGAGGGGGAGAGAGAGGAAGTGGAGGGGGGGGAGAGGACAAAAGGTAGGAAAGGGGAGGGGAGAGGGTGATGGGGAAGGGGGAGAGGAGGGAGACAGGGGAGGGGGAAAGTGGGGGAGAGGGGGTAGAGAGGTGGGTGAGGTGATAAGAGAGCAGGGGTAAAAGAGGGGAGGAAGGGGAGGGGGAGGGGAAGAGCGGGGATTAAGAGGGGAGTGGAAGAGTGGGGGAGAATGGGAGGAAGGGGGAAAGGGGAGGAAGGGGAGGGGGAGGTGGGAAAGGGAGGAGGGATGGGGGAGGGGGATAGAGAAAGAGAAAGTTAAAGTAATTGGAATTAATAAGTACACTAAAGCTTAAATTTAATTTACCCATCTGAAATTAGTCTGATAGGACGAATGTGTATAATAAGGAGCTTTAATCAATGCAGGCAGATTAACTTTATGGAATTTAACAATGTTAGTTCAAACATATCAGAATAGTCTCAACAATTTCTATTTATATAGCACTTTTAACACAGCAAAGATTTCCCAAGATGCTTCACAGCAATACCATCAAACAAAATTTTTAAATTGAGCCCACAGAACAGATTATCAAAGGGCAGCGTTTACTGGAAATCAGGATGAGAAACAGAAGC
Organism: Hypanus sabinus; assembly: GCF_030144855.1. Lineage (NCBI taxonomy): Eukaryota > Metazoa > Chordata > Chondrichthyes > Myliobatiformes > Dasyatidae > Hypanus > Hypanus sabinus. Next base: position 25,801,556 of record NC_082713.1, on the reverse strand, counting down.
AATTTTGGAAAGGAAGTTCAGAGCCTAGGGGTTTAGCAACTGAAAGTCTGACTAATGGTGGAGTAATTAGAGTGGTGATGCTTGAGAGACCAGAATGGAGTGACCACACTGCCATGCAATAGGGGTTTATTGAACTTGAGAATACAGTGTTTGGGAGGAGTGAGACTATGAATGGACATGAAACTAACGATGGGCATTTAAGCATTTAACACAAGTTTCAGTATATATGAAATAGCCAGCATTTTAAGGAATCATTTTTATTGGTTTATTATTTTTCCAGGATTTAGACACCATTGACAATGCCAACATCTGTCACTCAGCCAGAACTGTCCTTGTACTAAGCGGCTTGTAGAAGTTCTTTCTCTTCCACTAGGAAAAATTAGAGGAGACCTTGGACAAAAGCTTTAAACTAAAAGAAGATTTTGTTTGAAAATGATGTGAAGTTATCTTCCTTGCCCAGTAATCTGGTAATAAGCAAGGAATTTTAGAGCTAATACTAGACAAACTGGGGCATAATTGGAGGGTTCTTTCTTCATAAGACATTATTATGATATGGAATATCTCAGACAAAACAATGGTTTTATAAAATAAAATGTAAATATGAATATATTTGAATAGTAAATGAAAGAATAAAGGGCAGGAAAATAGATTGCAGTTCCTGTTCGTGTTCCCACTGGCAGATGGACTTACTTCTGTGATTTCTAAAAATACAATGGCCACGTGAACATAAGTGCAACAGGCATCAGAATGGCCACCTAATACCTAGGCAGAATGGTTCAAAACCAATCCTCAGAGGGGCCAGAATAGCCACCTAATTCCCACGCAGAATGGTTCAAAACCAATCCTCACAGGCATCAGAATGGCCACCTAATACCTAGGCAGAATGGTTCAAAACCAATCCTCAGAGGGGTCAGAAGTGGAGAGAGTGACCAATTCCATGTTTCTGGGTGTCAAGATCTCTGAGGATTTAACCTAATCCCCACATATCAATGCAGCAATAAAAAAAAGGTAAGACAGCTGCTGTCGTTCATCAGCTTGAAGAGATTTGACTTGTCATCTAAAACACTCGAAAACTTCTATAGCTATACCATGGAGAGCATTCTAACAGGCTGCGTCATTGTCTGGTATGGGGGTGGGGCCTGGGGTGTGGACTGAAAGATGCAACAGAAAGTTGTAAAATTAGTCAGCTCCATCTTGGGTACTAGCCTCTGTAGTATCCAAGACACCTTCAATGAGCGGTGCCTCAGAAAGGCGGCATCCATTATTAAGGACCCCCATCACCCAGGACATCCCCTCTTCTCAATGCTACCATCAGGCAGGAAGTACAGAAGCCTGAAGGCACACATTCATCAATTCAGGAACTGCTTCTTCCCCTCTGAAATCTGATTCCTAAATGAACATTAAACCCATGAACACTACTTCAATTTTTAATATTATTTCTGCTTTGCACTATTTTTAACTTAACAGTTAACATACATATATACACACTTGATCTACTTTTTTTTCTTACTGTATTACCAAGTATTGCATTGTACTGCTGCTGCTAAGTTAACAAGTTTCACAACATATGCCAGTGATAATAAACATGATTCTGATTCTGAAAATGATATTAGGTTAATTGGTACTATACATAATGGGTCAAAGGACCTGTCCCTGTGCTCACCGCTCTATGTTAATATTAAGATATCAATAGAATTTTAATTGTTGTTCTGTTATACTGCTGAGGATGGATGGACGTTTTGTTAACTTAAGAACAGTAAACTAAATGAAATGGAAGTCAGAAAATCGGTTCCATTTGGCAAAACAATTTGTGACTGGAGCTGCTGGACGGGCATTGGGATGGAGCCTGTAAAGTGGTAAGGAAGGCTCGTCCAGTGTAGTACAACCAATACACTCCGAATCTCAGCATCACTGCAAGTTGCCATGAATGAGTTAGTCATCGAGACCCTGAAGTATGTTGCTGTGTTTGGAGGGTCTGGAGAGAGTTGCTATGGTACCTGACCTGCCCCATCTCCAAAATCTCTAAAGGGTCTTGTGCTACAGTAAAGGTTACCCAGGACTCAAACTGAGACGGTGTGGTAAACTATGTGTATACCTGTCTGGACACGCCCCTCCGCCAACTGCTCCTGTGGCTCCTCCCACAGACCCCTGTATAAAGGCGATTGGAGACACTGCTCCTCCCTCAGTCTCCAAGATGTTGTGGTCACTTTTGCAGCTAATAAAAGCCTATCGTTTGCCTCCCGTCTCCGAGAGTTATTGATGGTGCATCAGACAAGCAGCAGGGAGGCCTTGTACACTGCCAAAGAGGCCTTGAGGCCTGTCTGAGGCCAGCCATGTTTTCAGCCAAAGATTTACATGGCATACTGTTGCAATTGGCACAATCCAAGTCTGGGAATATGTCTTGTAGGATGTACTTAAGAAAGGCTATCTAAATTTGTTGTCTAATAATTTGTGATATATTGCTATTTCCAGTCTATTTTATTTGAGCTATAAGAAGGTTTAAAACAACTATATTTATTAACATGCTATTGAATGCAATTTCTTTTTGTATGCAGTCTTTGCTTACACATTTTTATTTTTAAATGTTTAATTTCATTATAAATGAATATGAATCTTCACCCTTTAAAGTGAAAAACTGCCTCTAATTCTGAAACCAACTACAAGAAAGTACTTAATGCACTGTCAAAATATATAAAGCATTTAGTCCTTTATTTCATAAAAATAAAATCATATTTATAAATAAAATCATAAATTAAGACCATCATTGAGTTGCTCCTAGAATATACATTTAAAGTTATAGATATGACTTTAAACTCAATTATCTGGATCACAGCATCCTTACAATTCTTTCTCACTTTGCCTGACTCTTAAAAAGAATCTGCAGATTTTCTGATATCATAGCCAATCTTGAAAATCATTTGTTGAATCAATGAAAGCCGCATAATTAATTTGATTCTGCTGAAGCTTAACATTCTCTGCTTCTCATAGCTCCTTACTTCACACAGAGTCCATGTCTGAAGAGGGCAGAGCTGTCGATGCCAAGCACTCTGACAATATAATCCTTGGCTCATCACCTCTGTAGCTGAGCACATCTGAAGGCTTATAAATCTGAATATAAAAGCAAAACTCCTGAATAAAAACAAAAGAGGTTGTTTCTCATAACTCCTGGCCACAACTGTCAAAAACAATACTGACAGGATGACATTCAATGAAATGCTCATGCAAATTGTCATGACAAGTATTATGGTAAAAGTGGCAGTCTTTGCGGAAGATGCTGTTAAGAGGTTAAGTTGATTATGATGATTTATAGTCAATATAGTGTATTAAATTGCAGTCAAGGGTTGTTCTTTAATCGGGTGCTCTCAGGAAGTACACCTTGGTTCTGAGCGAGCAATCCAAAATTTTGATTCATAATGAATAATAGTCTGTGTGCCCACATTTCCCAAGATGTATTTCCTGTAAGTGTTGATCATGGTTGGAAATGTCAGATCACTGAATCAGTTCCATTACTGCTCCTGGTACCATAGGTCTGTAGCAGCACAGATTTATCTTTTTATGATAAATAATATAAGATTAGCCTAGCTTCCATCTACTGGATCTGCCACTATTTATTCATTGACATCAGCATAATGAAAGTCAATGGCTTGCAAATTTCATCCTTTCTTTCTCATTTTCGAAGGATAAACATCAATTACCTCTGGGGAATTTATTTGTTTTGAGTTCATATTCCCTGTCAGGAACTCACTTCTTATTTATGTCAGGATCATTATTTCTACCTGAATCATCGCAACTGGAAAAGACATGTTGCTCATTTATCCTCTGCCAAACACTTTGAGAAATGAGGGGGAAAAAAAGCATTTTGACCATTATATACTCATCCCCACTTTCACCCGGTTAACATTGTTTCTCCTGCAGTTGAAATAATTCTACTGTTTGGTCTACACAACTTTCACAAGTCCTCCACTATATATCGTGCTGTTCATGGCCAGGGGACAGATGGGGATGAGGAACTGAGATTATGAATCAAGTCAGCCATGATTTTATTGAATGATGCCCATTTCTTGTTCTAATTTGTATGTTATATTTTAATATAATTCTCCGCATTTCAATATTGATCCCAGTAAAATTCAATTTCTTTCTCCCTCTAGGATTTCAGCAATTTCTCCCTTGATTTTACTTCAGATTAATTTGTTAATTCATGTCAGAAAACCCTCATTTAATCTTTATTTGATAATCTTGCATGATCAATATTATACTTGGAGATTCTCCACTTATCCTGCACTAAAGTATTGTTTAAGCAGCTGTGCACAGTTCTGGTCACCACAGTACTGTATATGAAGGGTATGGAGGATTTGGACAGAGTGCAGAGACGTTCTGCAGGATGTTACATGGATTAGTGTGCATGTAACTCTATACAGGAGAGGCTGGACAAACATGGATTTCTTTGAAACTGGAACATTGAAGCCTGAGGGGAGATATAATAAAAGTATATAAAATTATGAGAAGCACAGATGGGACAGAGTGCCTCCCCCCCCCCCCCACCCCCGGTTCAAAATGTCAGATACTGGAGGGCATATCTTTAAAGTGAGGGGGAGACCGTTTAAAATTGATTGATGAGGCAGTTGTTTACACAGAGTAGTAGGTGCCAGAACTGCGCTGGCAGAGCAAGTGGCAAAACAGACACGATGGCAATGTTGAAGAGACATTCAGACATGTGAACGAGCAGGAAATAGAGGCATGCAAATACGGTCCAGGCGTGGACAAATGGGATTAGTCTAGTCCAGCATCTCGATTGGTGCTGATATGAAGGGCTGAACGGCCTTTCCTGTGCTGTTCTACATGTTCTCAACTCACTCAGTTATCGCAACAAAGCTTACATGGTGAAATTCAAAAACAGCAAGTTCCTGGGTGTCAATATGCTGAAGATCTATCATATTAATACAATCGTGAAGAAGTCACGCCTGTGAATATATTTCATTAGGAGGTTGAGGGGATTTGGTATGTCTCTATAGGTTCCAGCAAATTTCTACAGATGTAGCATTCGAGAGCATTATAATCATTGTCTTGTATTGAGGCACAAATGCCCAGGATTGGAAAAAAAACACGGAGAGTTGCAAACTCAGCCAGCTCCATCTTGAGCACTAGCCACCGCACCATTGAGGACATCTTTAGTATGTGAAGCCTGAAAAAGGCAGCATCCATTATTAAGGACACCAGCACATGTCCTCTTCTCATTAGTACATCAGGGAGGAGGTTCAGGAGCCCAAAGGCACACATTCAACATTTTAGGAACAGCTTCTTCCCCTCTGCCATCAGATTTCTGAATGATTTAGCAGGCCATGAACGTCATCTCACTATTTTGTCCTCTTTTTGCACCATTTATCAATTTTCATATTTCTTATTGTAGCTAATAGTGTATTTTTTATGCACAGCACTCTACTTCTGCAGCAAAACAAATTTTACAACATGCGTCAGAGATCATAAAGCTGATTCTGATAAATGGAAACCTGAACTAAAACAGAAAACGCTCAACACACTCAGCAGGTCAGACAGCTTCTGTGGAATGAGGAGCAGTTAAAGTATCAAGTTAAAGGGAGCTGAAAATCAACTGTCGATTTCCCTCCACAGATGCCGCCCGACACCGATGAATTTCTCTAGTGTCTTTGTGTATTGCTTTATCAGTGTTGTTAAACAATGATGCTCTCACACAAAATTACATTCCAAAAGTCATTAAAAAAGTAACAAAATTGGAACAAAGTGATTAGGAGTGTTGGTGGATTCTATTTTGAAAATACAGATTTTTAGACTATTTTATATGCCAGGGTGCAGAAAATAAAGAGAATAAAATATCAATGAGTAAGAACAGAAAGAATATTATGTTGCATTTATGTTACCACTTATAACAAAGAAAAATATCCTGAGTCTGAAAGATATGTAAGTTGGTAAGTTAAATGGCAGCTGCGAATAGTTCCCTCGGGACAGGAGATCCAAGGCATGTTGGCAAATGGATCGGAACTTGGCTGGTCGGATAGCAGGTGAACAATTAAGGTCCAAGGAAAATTCTCACAGGAAAGCTTTTAGGTATGGAAGTATCCTTGAAGCAGCAAAGGTGAGCAACTGCAATGAATTTTATGCATACATTCTGTAGCAATGGTGCATTGAAAATGGAGGGAGTGAATGTTAAAGGTAGTGGTTAAAATGACAATTCTGTGCTTTAAGTGGTAAATGCATGATATTTTAAACCATAAGACCATAAGACATAGGAGCAGAATAAGAGCATCTGGCCCATCAAGTCTGCTCTGCTCTTCAATCGTGGCTGATCCTTTTTTCCCGATCTCCTCCTCAACCCCAGTTCCCGGCCTTCTCCCCGTAACCTTTGATGCCATGTCCAATCAAGAACCTATCAATCTCTGCATTAGATACACCCAACGACCTGGCCTCCACAGCTGCCTGTGGCAACAGATTCCACAAATACACCACCCTTTGGCTAAAGAAATTTCTCCGCATCTCTGTTTTGAAAGGCTGCCCCACTATCCGGAGGCTGTGCCCTCTTGACCATGGTAAACATCCTTTCTACATCTACTCTCTCTAGTCCTTTCGACATTCGAAAGCTTTCACTGAGATCCACCCTTATCCTTCTGAATTCAAGTGAGTATAGATCCAGCCACCAAACGTTCCTCGTATGATGATACTTTTATTCCTGGAATCATCCTTGTGAACCTCCTCTGGACCCTCTCCAATGCCAGCACATCTTCTCTTAGTTGAGAGCCCAAAACTGTTCACAATACTCAAGGTGAGGCCTCACCAGTGCCTTATAAAGCCTCAGCATCACATTCCTGCTCTTGTATTCTAGACATCTTGAAATGAATGCTTCTGGCACAGAGTCTGGCCCTGTGGCTCAGAAGGGTAGGGAAAGGAAGAGGAAGGCAGTAGTGATAGGAGACTCTATAGTTAGTGGGTCAGACAGGCGATTCTGTGGACGCAGGAAAGAAACTCGGATGGTAGTTTGCCTCCCGGTGCCAGGGTCTGGGGTGTTTCTGATCGCGTCCAAGATATCCTGCGGTGGGAGGGAGAACAGCCAGAGGACGTGATACACATTGGTACCAATGACATAGGTAGGAAAAGGGAAGAGGTCCTGAAAGAAGACTACAGGGAGTTCAGAAGGAAGTTGAAAAGCAGGACCACAAAGGTAGTGATCTCGGGATTACTGCCTGTGCCACGTGACAGTGAGAATAGGAATAGATGAGGTGGAGGATAAATGAGGGATTGAAGCAGGAGTCAGGGATTCAGATTTCTGGATCATTGGGACCTCTTTTGGGGCGATGTGACCTGTACAAAAAGGACGGGTTGCACTTGAATCCCAGGGGGACCAATATCCTGGCAGTCAGTTTTGATAGAGCTTTTGGGGAGGGTTTAAACTAGTTAGGCAGGGGGGTGGGAATCAGAATGTGAGTGCAGGAATTAAGGTAGAAGGACAAGGGCATGATGCTAAGAGTTCTGAGTTGATGAGGAAGGACAGGCGGGGGACAGAACATAATTGTAGCCAGTTAAAGGGGTTGAAATGTGTCTATTTCAATGCTAGGAGTATTAGGAGCAAGAAGGATGAACTTAGAGCATGGATTAGTACGTGGAACTACGATGTTGTGGCTGTTACTGAAACTTGGTTGGAGGAAGGGCAGGATTGGATGATGCAGGTCCCGGGGTTCAGGTGTTTTAAAAGGAATAGGATGGGAGGTAGAAAAGGGCAGGGGGGAAGTGGCATTGCTGGTCAGGGATAGTATCATGGCTATAGAAAGGGAGGACGCTGCAGAGGAAGTGTCCATTGAGTCAGTCTGGGTGGAAGTTAGAAATAGGAAGGGATCAATCACTGTGCTGGGAGTAGTCTATGGGCCCCCAAATAGCCCTCAGGACACTGAAGTGCAGATAAGTAGGCAGATTTTAGAATGGTGCACAAAATACATGGTAGTAGTTATGGGTGATTTTTAACTTCCCTCATATTGACTGGCACCTCCTGAGCTCAAGGGGGATAGATGGGGCTGAATTTGTCAGGTGTGTTCAAGAAGGATTCCTGACACAGTATGTGGACCGGCCGATGAGAGGAGAGGCTATACTGGATCTAGTTCTGGGTAATGAACCTGGTCAGGTGACAGACCTCTTGGTGGGGGAGCATTTTGGTGAGAGTGACCACAACTCCCTTCAGCATAGCTATGGAAAGGGATAAAATCAGATGAAATGGTGAAGTGCTTAACTGGGGAAGGACTAACTTTGAAGGGATGAGGCAGGGACTAGCGAGAGTAAATTGGAAACAGATGTTCAAAGGGGAAAGCACAGAAGTAATGTGGGAGAAGATTAGGGACCACTTGAGCTGGGTTCAGGATAGGTTTGTCCCACTGAAGCAAGGAAAAAATGGTAGGAAAAGGGAACCATGGCTGACGAAATACGTGGGGCAACTCGTCAAGAGGAAAAAGGAAGCGTATATTAGATATAAGAAGCAAGAAGTAGGAGGGGCTCATGAGAAATATAGGGTAGCCAGGAAGGAGCTAAAGAAAGGACTTAGGTGAGCTCAAAGGGGGCATGAGAAGGCCTTGGCATGTAGGATTAAGGAGAACCCCAAGGCGTTTTATGCGTATGTGAAGAACAAGAGGATGACGAGAACAAAGGTGGGACTGCTAAAGGATAAAGAGGGCAATGTGTGCCTGGAGGCGGAGGAGGTTGGGGAGGTCCTAAGTGAATACTTTGCTTCAGTATTCACAAGTGAAAAGGATCTTGATCAGGGTGAGGTCGAACTAGAGCAGGCCTGTGTGCTGGACAATGTGGAGATTACGGAAGAAGAAGTGCTGGATCTTCTTAAAAACATCAAGATTGACAAATGCCCAGGGCTGGATATGATACACCCCAGGTTGTAGTGAGAATTGAGAGAAGAGATCGCAGGAGCATTAGCTATGATCTTTGAATCCTCTTTGGCTACAGGAGAAGTGCCGGAGGACTGGAGAATGGCAAATGTAGTTCCCTTGTTTAAAAAAGGTAATAGGGAGAAACCTGGGAACTATAGACCAGTGAGTCTTGTGTCGGTGGTACACAAACTACTGGAAAGGATTCTTAAGGATAGGATCTACGAGCATTTGGAGAAGCACAGTCTACTCATGGATAGTCAACGTAGCTTTGTGAAGGGAAGATCGTGCCTCACGAGCCTGACTGAGATTTTGAAGAGGTAACAAAAGAAATTGATGAGGGTAGGGCAGTGGATGTGGTCTACATGGACTTTAGCAAAGCATTTGACAAGGTCGTTCACGAGAGACTCATCCAGAAAGTCATGAGGCATGGAATAAGTGGAACCTTGGCTGTTTAGGTAAAAATTGGCTTAAAGGATGAAAGCAGAAGGTAATTGTGGAAGGAAAGCATTCTGCCTGGAGGTCGGTGACTAGTGGAGTGCCGCAGGGATCTGTCCTGGGACCCCTGCTATTTGTGATTTTTATAAGTGACCTGGATTTAGAGATGGAAGGATGGGTGAGTAAGTTTGCAGATGACACAAAGATTGGAGGAGTTGTGGATGGAGCTGTAGGTTGTCGAAGGTTACAAGAGGATATAGACAGGCTGCAGAGTTGGGCAGAAAAATGGCAGATGGGGTTCAATCCGGATAAGTGTGAGGTGATGCATTTTGGAAGGACAAACCAGAAGACTGAGTACAGGATTAATGGTCAGTTACTTAAGAGTGTGGATAAACAAAGGGACCTTGAGGTTCAAATCCATACATCCCTCAAGGTCACTGCACAGGTTGATAGGGTAGTTAAGAAGGCCTTTGGGATGTTAGGCTTCATTAACAGGAGGATTGAGTTCAAGAGTAGTGAGGTCATGTTGCAACTCTACAAATCTCTGGTGAGACCGCACTTAGAGTATTGTGTTCAGTTCTGGTCACCTCATTATAGGAAGGATGTGGAAGCTATCGATAGGGTGCAGAGGAGATTTACCAGGATGTTGCCTGGTTTGGAGAACAAGTCATATGAAGCAAGGTTAGCAGAGCTGGGACTTTTCTCTTTGGAGCGTAGAAGAATGAATGGGGACTTGATAGAGGTCTACAAGATTATGAGAGGCATAGATAGGGTGGATAGTCAGTACCTGTTTCCCAGGGCATCAATAGCAAACACCAGAGGGCATATGTACAAAATTAAGGGAGGGAAGTTTAGGGGAGACATCAGGGGTAAGTTTTTTTACACAGAGGGTTGTGAGTGCCTGGAATGACTTGCCAGGAATGGTGGTGGAGGCTAAAACATTAGGGGTATTTAAGAGCCTCTTGGACAGGCACATGGATGAAAGAAAAATAGAGGGTTACAGGGTAGTGTGGGTTTAGTACTTTTTTTAAAGGATTATATGGGTCGGCACAACATGGACGGCTGAAGGGCCTGTACTGTGCTGTAGTGTTCTATGGTTCTATGTCATTTACTTTCCTCACCATTGTCTCAACCTGCAAGTTCACCTTCAGGGTGTTCTGCACAAGGACTCCCAAGTCCCTCTGCCTCTCAGATTCCTGGATTTTCTCCCCATCTAGAAAATAGTCTGCACATTTATTTCCACCACCAAAGTGCATGACCATGCATTTTCCAGCATTATATTTCATTTGCCACTTTCTTGCCCATTCTTCTAATCTGTCTAAGTCCTTCTGCATCCTACCTGTTTCCACAACACTAGCTGCCCCTCCACCAATCATCAGCAAACTTGGCAACAAAGCCAACTATTCTATCATCTAAGTCATTGATATACAGAATAAAAAGAAGTGGTCCCAACACCAACCCCTGTAGAACACCACTAGTCACTGGCAGCCAACCAGAAAAGGATTCCTTTTACCACTTACTGCCTGCTACCAATCAGCCAATGCTCCAGCCATGTTAGCAATTTTCCTATAATACCATGGGCTCTTAACTTGGTAAGCAGCCTCATGTGTGGCACCTTGTCAAAGGCATTTTGAAAGTCCAAATATACAACATCCACTGCATCCCCTTTATTGATCCCACTTGTAATTTATTCAAAGAATTCCAAAAGATTCACCAGGCAGGATTTTCCTTGAAGAAAACCATGCTGACTTTGTCCTATCTTGTCCTGTGTCACCAAGTACTCCATCACCTCATCCTTAACAATTGACTCTAACATCAGTTAGAGTCAGGATAATTGGTCTATAATTTTCTTTCTGCTACCTTCCTCCTTTCTTGAAGAGTGGAGTAACATTTGCAATTTTCCAGTCCTCTGGCACCATGCCAGAGTCCAATGATTTTTGAAAAATCATTTCTAATGCCACCACTATCTCTAACGCTACCTCTTTCAGAACATTAGGGTGCAGTTCCTCTGGTCCGGGTGATTTATGTACTTCTAGGTCTTTCAGCTTTTTGAACACCTTCTCTCTTGTAATAGTAATGGCATCCACTTCTCTTCCTTCATACACCACAACATCAGGCACACTGCTAGTGTCGTCCACAGTGAAGACTGATGCAAAATACTCATTTAGTTCAGCAGCCATCTCCTTGTCCCCCATTATTATTTCTCCTGCCACATTTTCTAGCGGTCCTATATGCACTCTCATCTCTTTTATTTTTAACTTACTTGAAAAACTTTTACTATATTTTGCAATTAATTATTTGACATTTCTGTTGGTATTAAACTAGGTGAGATTGTTAATGAAACATACAAAGAGGCTTTGAGGCAACTTAAACGCAGTGGCCACTTGATTTGGTATATATGTAGACCTGCTAGTTATTACAGATTGTCTAATCAGCCAACCATATGGTAGCAATTCAATGTATAAAAGCACACAGACATGGTCAAGAGATTATTTGTTGTTCAGACCAAATATCAGAATGGGGAAGAAACGTGATCTAAGTCACTTTGATCGTGGAATGATTGTTGGTACCAGACATGATGGTTTGAGCACCTCAGAAACTACTGATTTCCTGGAATTTTCACACACAAAAATCTCTAGCGTTCACAGAGAACGCTGTGAAAAACAAAAAAAAAATCCCCATAGCATGATGCAACCTCCATCATCTTTTACAACAGGGATGGTGTTATCTGGCAGGTATGTTGTATTAGATTTTCACCACACGCACCACTTAGTGTTGAGGTCAAAAAGTTCCACTTTAGTCTCATCTGGCCACCAGACTTTCTTCCACGTCTTTACAGTATCTTCTAAGTGATGCTTTGCTAAGTCTTTACGGGTAAGCATATGCGTTTTTTGGTGGTAGCGACTGCCTGGTGAGAAAGTTTGTCTTTCAGCAGGACAACAACCCAAAGCACACTGCCAGTGCCACCATGGAATGGCTTCAAATGAAAAAAATTTATATCTTTGAGTGGCCAAATCAGAGTCCTTACCTTAATCCTATCGAACATCTCTGGTAAGACCTCGAGATTGCGGCCCACAGCTGCTTCACAAATAACCTGGCACAGCTTGAGCAATTTTTCAAGGAAGAATGGGCAAAATTTCTTTCATCACATTGAGCAAAGTTAATAAGACTCATCCAAAAAGACTTCTGGCTGTAAGTGCTGGGAGAGGTGGTTCAACCAAATACTGAGCAAAGAGGGTGAATACTTCTGAACTGCTGACGTTTCAGTTTTTAATTTTTTAGTTTTTGATGCTTTGCAATTCTCCTTGTTTCTTGGTGCTCTGCTATGAAATAGAAACATGTAATTCACAAATAAAAATTCTCAGTTAAATTGATCAAAATCCTGGTTGTAATATTCATTTGTGTGAACAAAGGGTTGGGAGCTGAACGCACTATAAATAAAACACAGACCATGAGTTGTATAGTCCTTGAAAATGAATCTGTAGATGTGGACTGCCTCCAATGCTAGTATATTCTTTCTAAAATAAGAGGACGAAAAGTGGGAAGACTACTCCTGGTGAGGCCTCCCCAATACTCTCTCTGATTATAACAACGCTTCCCTATTTCTAAATTTCAGCCCTCTTTCAATAAAGGCCAATGGCCAATATACCATTTGCTTTCATAATTACTTAATGCGCCTACTTGCTATAATTTTACAAGACATGTACATCAATTGGAATGCTTCTTTAGATCATGGTTATGCTTTAGATTATCCTTGCTAAAATACATGATGCCGCATTTTCCCATATTAAACTCTACTTACCAAGTGGTTATCCCTTCACTCATCCTATCTATATGCTGATGTAATGACCGAATATCCTCCTTCTAATAATTTTTGTTTAATTGACAAACCTGGATAACTTGCATTCTAACACCAGTAGTTCCCACCACCCTACCCTGACTGTTAATACAACAGTAAATAACTGAACGGCAAGAACAAAGCCAAGGGACACTCTGCTAGTTAAATTGTTCCAGCCTGAAAAAGACAGTTATTCTATCTTCTCCAATCTTTGATTGGAGAAAGGCTAACTTTGAGGAGATGCGAAGGGATTTAGAGAGAGTGGATTGGGTCAAGTTGTTTTATGGGAAGGATGTAATAGAGAAATGGAGGTCATTTAAGGGTGAAATTATGAGGGTACAGAATCTTTATGTTCCTGTTAGGTTGAAAGGAAAGGTTAAAGGTTTGAAAGCACCATGGTTTTCAAGGGATATTAGAAATTTGGTTTGGAAAAAGAGGGATGTCTACAATAGATATAGGCAGCATGGAGTAAAGGAATTGCTCGAGGAATATAAAGAATGTAAAAGGAATCTTAAGAAAGAGATTAGAAAAGCTAAAAGAAGATACGAGGTTGGTTTGGCAAATAAGGTGAAAGTAAATCCGAAAGATTTGTACAGTTATATTAAAAGCAAGAGGATAGTGAGGGATAAAATTGGCCCCTTAGAGAATCAGAGTGGTCAGCTATGTGTGGAGCCGAGGGAGATGGGAGAGATTTTGAACGATTTCTTCTCTTCGGTATTCACTAAGGAGAAGGATATTGAATTGTGTAAGGTGTGGGAAACAAGTAAGGAAGTTATGGAACCTATGACAATTAAAGAGGTGGAAGTACTGGCGCTTTTAAGAAATTTAAAAGTGGATAAATCTCTGGGTCCTGACAGGATATTCCCCAGGACCTTGAGGGAAGTTTGTGTAGAAATAGCAGGAGCTCTGACGGAGATCTTTAAGATGTCATTAGAAACGGGGATTGTGCCGGAGGATTGGCGTATTGCTCATGTGGTTCCATTGTTTAAAAAGGGTTCTAGAAGTAAGCCTAGCAATTATAGACCTGTCTGTTTGACATCAGTGGTGGGTAAATTAATGGAAAGTATTCTTAGGGATAGTATTAATAATTATCTGGATAGACAGGATCTGATTAGGAGTAGCCAGCATGGATTTGTGCATGGAAGGTCATGTTTGACAAACCTTATTGAATCTTTTGAAGAAGTTACGAGGAATGTTGACGAGGGTAAGGCAGTGGATGTAGTCTATATGGACTTCAGCAAAGCCTTTGACAAAGTTCCACGTGGAAGGTTAGTTAAGAAGGTTCAGTCGTTAGGTATTAATGCTGGAGAAATAAAATGGATTCAACAGTGGCTAGATGGGAGATGCCAGAGAGTAGTGGTGGATAATTGTTTATCGGGATGGAGGCCGGTGACTAGCGGGGTGCCTCAGGGATCTGTTTTGGGCCCAATGTTGTTTGTAATATACATAAATGATCTGGATGATGGGGTGGTAAATTGGATTAGTAAGTATGCCGATGATACTAAGGTAGGAGGTGTTGTGGATAATGAGGTGGGTTTTCAAAGCTTGCAGGGAGATTTATGCCAGTTAGAAGAATGGGCTGAACGTTGGCAGATGGAGTTTAATGCTGAGAAGTGTGAGGTTCTACATTTTGGCAGGAATAATCCAAATAGAACATACAGGGTAAATGGTAGGGCATTGAGGAATGCAGAGGAACAGAGAGATCTAGGAATAACAGTGCATAGTTCCCTGAAGGTGGAGTCTCATGTAGATAGGGGGGTGAAGAAGGCTTTTGGAACTCTGGCCTTTATAACTCAAAGCATTGAGTACAGAAGTTGGAATGTAATGTTAAAATTGTACAAGGCATTGGTAAGGCCAAATTTAGAATGTTGTGTGCAGTTCTGGTCACCGAATTATAGGAAAGATATCAATAGATTAGAGAGAGTGCAGAGATGATTTAATAGGATGTTACCTGGGTTTCAGCACTTAAGTTACAGAGAAAGGTTGAACAAGTTAGGTCTCTATTCATTGGAGCATAGAAGGTTGAGGGGGGATTTGATCGAGGTATTTAAAATTTTGAGAGGGATAGATAGAGTTGACATGAATAGGCTGTTTCCATTGAGAGTAGGGGAGATTCAAACGAGAGGACATGATTTGAGAGTTAGGGAGCAGAAGTTTAAGGGAAACACGAGGGGGTATTTCTTTATTCAGAGAGTGATAGGTGAGTGGAATGAGCTTCCTGTAGAAGTAGTAGAGGCCAGTTCAGTTGTGTCATTTAAGGTAAAATTGGATAGGTATATGGACAGGAAAGGAGTGGAGGGTTATGGGCTGAGTGCGGGTAGGTGGGACTAGGTGAGATTAAGAGTTCGGCACGGACTAGGAGGGCCAAGATGGCCTGTTTCCGTGCTGTGATTGTTATATGGTTATATGGTTATATGTAATAATCAATCTCTATCCATCCTAAAACACATCCCAAGTGTTATGTTTTATAACTCCAAAACATAAAATCTAATTGAAAAGAAAAAGATAGGAGTCCAAAATGTGAGTGTAAATGCATTTTCTTTAAGCGAGGCATACATGTATCATGTGGTAACATTATTACGTATGCAATTGACATTTTTTCAATATAACCATAATGAATTTTATAAACTAAAAATGCTAATTAAACAATATCTTCATGATATTACTAAAATATTACTGAAATATTAAATACACAACATTCCTCCCTGCTTAGCTATAAACTCCAACTCAATAGAGAATGCATCTCAACTATATACACAGTATACCATATAATACAACTACTATACAGACATCCACAGCATAGACAATTTTCAAATTGTCCCATTCAGGCTGAAGCTTTAATCACCACAGAGGCTTTCTTACTCTTGGGAGATAATGTCTTACCTGACAAGGGGGAATCACTCTGCTTATGTACCCATAGGTCTTTCAGCTTTTTGAGCTCTTTCTCCCTTGTAATAGTAACTGCATTCACTTTTCTACCCTCACACCCTTCAACATCAGGCAGAAATGTCTGGCTGCATTGGAACATTTGTTTACCCAACAGATTTTATATACTGAGCAAATTCAACAATATTTTGAAGCAAATGGGATAACCAATAAGAAACGAGTACCAAGTTTGCTGAGTGCATTGAGTTTAAAGGCATGCATTTTGCTAAGGTTGACTGCTCCAACCAAACCAACAGAAATGAGCTTTGCTGCTGTTGTAAAAGTAGAGAGGAGATATGCAGAAATAAAGCTATTGTTGATTTCAGATACTGAGGCTTCATAACTGGTATCAAAAAGAAGGGGATCCCATTTCAGTGTATGTGGTTGAATTGAAGAGATTGTCTGAGCATTGTCAATTTGCTAATGGGCTTAATGATACATGAAGAGATCATTTAGTTTCTGGAATCTTAAGATAAAACATTCAAAAATAGCTCTTAACTGAATCACAACTTACATTCAAAAGAGCAGTTAAAATCAGTGTTTCAATGGAGACCATAGACAGAAATGCAACCGATTTACAGTCAGGAATGAAATGAAAGTGAACAAAGTCTGAACAGAGAGACTGGCCTGGCCAAACAGATTGTATTACCACTGCAGCAGGGGCTTGCGTACACCAGAGCAATGGAGATGTAAAGACAAAACTTGCAGAAAATGCAACTAAGTAAGTCATATGCAGTACCTATAAAAAGTATTCCCCCCTGGAAGATTTCCTGCTTTACTGTTTTACAACATTAAATCACAGTGGATTTAATTTGACTTTTTTTGACGCTGATCAACAGAAAAAGACTCTTTTGTGTGAAAGTGAAAACAGATCTCTACAAAGTAATCTAAATTAATTACAAATAAAAAACACAAATATTCACCCCCTTCAAGTCAGTAATTAGTAGATGCACCTTTGGCAGCATTTACAGCCTCGAGTCTGTGTGGATAGGTCTCTATCAGCTTTGCACATCTCAATACCGCAATTTTCCCCAATCTTCTTTACAAACCTGCTCAAGCTCTGTCAGATTGCGTGAGGGTTTTGAATGAACAGCCCTTTTCAAGTCTAGTCACAAATTCTCAATTGGAGTGAAGTCTGGACTCTGACTTGGCCACTCCAGGACATTAACTTTGTTGCTTTTAAGCCGTTTCTTGTAGCTTTGGCTTTTTGTTTGGATTCATTGTCTTGCTGGAAAATAAATTCTCTCCCAAGTTGCAGTTCTTTTGTAAACTGCATTAGGTTTTCCTCTAGGATTTCCCTGTACTTTGCTGCATTCATTTTACCCTCTACCTTCACGAGCCTTCCAGGGCCTGCTGTAGTGAAGCATCCCCACAGCATGATGCAGCCACCACCAGGCTTCACGGTAGGAATGGTGTGTTTTTGATTATGTGTGGTGTTTGGCTTATGTCAAACATAGCTTTTAGCCTGATGGCTAAAAATCTCAACTCCGGTTGTATCACTTCATGGAACCTTCTTCCAGCTGACTTCAGAGACTCCCACATGCCTTCTGGCAAACTCTAGCGAAGATTTCATGTGAGTTCTTTTCAAAAGTGGCTTTCTCTTTGCCACTCTCCCATAAAGCTGTGACAGGTGAAGCAGCCCGGCAACAGTTGTTGTATCACAAGCAAGAGAAAGTTTCCAGACACTGGAAATCCAAACCAACACACAATAAATGCTGGAGGAACTCAGCAGGACGTGCAGCATCTACAGAAAAGTCAACATTTTGAGCCAAGACTCTTCATCGGGACTGGAGAAAAGAAGATGAGGAGTCAGAGTTAGAAGGTGGGGGGGGGGGGGGAGGAAGAAACACATGGTGATAGGTGAAACTGGGAGGGGTGAAGTAAAGAGCTGGGGAATCGATTAGTGAAAGAGATACAGGGCTGGAGAAGGGGGAATCTAATAGGAGAGGACAGAAGGCCATGGAAGAAAGAACAAGAGGAGGAGCTCCAGAGGGAGGCGATAGGCAGATAAGGAGATAAGGTGAGAGAGGAAAATGGGTATGGGGAATGGTGGAGAGGTGGGGACGGGGGTACAATTGCCATTATTTCAAGAAATCAATGTTCCTGCCATCAGACTGGAGGCTACCCATATGGGATTTAAGGTGTTGCTTCTCCAAACTGAGTGTGGCCTCATCGAGACACTACAGGAGGCCATGGACTGGCATGTCAGAATGGGAAGTGAAATTAAAATGGTGGCAACTGAGAGATCCCACTTTTTCTGGCAGACAGCACACAGGTGCTCAGCGAAGCAGTCTCCCAATCTAACTCAGGTCTCACCGATATACAGAAGGTCACACCGGGAGAACTGGGTACAGTAGATGACTCCTACAAACTCACAGGTGAAGTGTCGCCTCACCTGAAAGGACTGTTTGGGGCCCGGAATAGTGTAGGAGGTGTAGGAGCAGGTGTAGCACTTCTTCAGCTTGCAAGGATAAGTGCCAGAGGGAGATTAATGGGGAGGAATGAATAGACAAGGGAGTCACATAGTGAGTGATCCCTGCAGAAAGCAGAAAGTGTAGGGGGGGGGGGGGGAGTAGAGAAAGATGCGCTTGGTGGTGGGATCCCATTGGAGATAGCGGAAATTTTGTGCTGGATGTGGAGACTGGTGGGTGGTAGCTGAAGACAATAGGACCCCTATCCCTGGTGGGGTGACAGGAAGATGGATAAGCACAGACGTGTGTGAAATGGAAGAGATGCTCCTGAGGGCAGGGTTAATGGTGGAAGAAGGGAGGCCCCTTTCTTTCTTTCATCTCCCTAGTTCTGGAATGAAAGCTTCATCCTGAGAGCAGATGCAATGGAGATGGAGGAATTGAGAGAAGGAAATGGCATTTTTAGCATGTAACAGGGTGGGAAGAGATATAGTCCAGATAGCTAGAGAATCACTGGGTTTATAATAGGCATCAGTAGACAAGCTGACTCCAGAGATAGAGACAGAGAGAGATCGAGAAAGGGGAGGGCGGTGTCAGAAATGGACCACGTAAATTTGAGGGCAGGGTGGAAGTTGGAGGCGAAGCTGTAGAAGTCGATGAGCTTAGGAAAATTTGGGGAGTGATACCAGTGTAGGCTTGGAACACTGTAACACATAGCAGTCTCTCCCATCTCAGCCACTGAAGCTTGTAACTCCTCCGGAGTTATCACAGGTCTCTTGGTGGCCTCCCTCACTCAGTTCCTTCTTGCACGCTCACTCTGACTTTGAGGATGGCCTGCTCCAGGCAGAGTTACAACTGTGCCATATTCTTTCCATTTCTTGCTAACTGACTTAACTGTACTCCAAGGAATATTCAGTGACTCGGAAATTTTCTTGTATCCATTTTCTGACATGTGCTTTTCAATAACATTTTCGTGGAGTTGTTTGTTCTTTTGTCTTCAAGGAGTAGTTTTTTGCCAGGATACTCACTCACCTGCAGCTGGACCTTGCAGATTCAGGTGTATGTCTACTAAATCAATTGAAGTCCCTTGACTGCACACAGGTCTCCAAAAACACATCTCAATTTAACTAATTATGTGATTTCTAAAGCCAATTGGCTGCACCAGTGATGACTTGGTGTGTCATATTAAAGGGGAGGTGAATACTTACGCAATCAATTATTTTGTGTTTTATATTTGTAATTAATTTAGATCACTTTGTAGAGATTTGCTTTCACTTTGACATAAAAGGGTCTTTTTCTGTTGATCTGTGTCTAAAAATTAAATCCACTGTCATCCATTGGCTATTCCATTTGCTTTAAAAATACTGCTCAATTCGCTCAGTATACACGAGATCTGTTGTGTAACCAAACATGTCAATTTTCCTGATGTAGCCAGCCATTTCTGCTCTTTTTCATGATTATTATTATTGTTTATGAATCCATTATGAACCATTTTCTGCTTTTATTTTAACTTGATCATTGTCTTATGATCTTCTTTTCTTTGTCTCTTTTTCTGAAGAGACACGTGCTGTGCTGCTTTTCTTACTTCACCAGTTCACTGCGCTTCAACTGGTAGGTAGTCCTTTCAAGTTTGTTTTAAAAATACCTTGCTGCCACTGTTATATTTTGTAACTTCAAACATAAAAACTAATTGGACTAAAAACATGGGATAAGTCTTGTACATTCTTAATTTGACTCTTAGAGAGCCCTGTACGTGACAGGGTGACGTGATGACGTATGCCAATCATGTACTTCGTACATATAACCATATAACAACGACAGCACAGAAACAGGTCATCTCGGCCCTTCTAGTCCGTGCCGAATGCTTACACTCACCTTGTCCCACCAACCTGCACTCAGCCCATAACCCTCCATTCCTTTCCTGTCCATATACCTATCCAATTTTTTTTACAATGACAATACCGAACCTGCCTCTACCACTTCTACCGGAAGCCCGTTCCACACAGCTACCACTCTCTGAGTAAAAAAGTTCCCCCTTGTGTTACCCCTAAACTTTTGCCCTCTAACTCTCAACTCATGACCTCTTGTTTGAATCTCCCCTACTCTCAATGGAAAAAGCTTATCCAAGTCAACCCTATCTATCCCCCTCATAATTTTAAATACCTCTATCAAGTCTCCCCTTAACCTTCTACGCTCCAAACCTTAATGAATTATTTAAACAAAGAATGTTTAATCAACTAATTACAGTATTTACAACATTACACAAATTCTACTGAAATATTAAATACACAACACCGTACGACAAGCTCTTATTTTACGCACCAGCCTTCTGTGTGGCACCTTGTCTGGAAATCAAAATTTGCTGCATCTACACATCCCCCTCTATCAGCTCTGCTTGTTAGAGCCTCAAATAATTCTGGCAAACTTGTCAAACATAATTTACTTTTAACGGTTTGATTATATTAAGCTTCTCTAGGTGTCTAGCTATTTCTCCTTTGATTATAGACTCCAGTACCTTGCCAATAACGATGGCCGAGGTAGCAGGCATATGGTTACCCACATTTTTTCTTCCTCCCTTCTTGATCACGAGGGACCCATTTTTGGTTTTCCAGCTGATTTGTGCCATCCCAAATTACAATTCAAAACAGAAGCAACGTTAAGGTGTTGAATGGTTTACTTCAACTCTGATGCTTCTATGTAAAGACTTGTGAATGTTGTTGAAACTGTATCCAACCAGCAGATGAAAAGTATTTCCCTACACTCCTGATGTTCGTTGTGGATGGTGGAATGGCTTTGGGATATCAGGAGGTGAATCCCTTCCCCACAGGATGCCTAGTCTCTGTCCTGCTCTTTAACTGTCAGTATTTATTTGAGTTTCTGGTAAAAGTTGACCGCCAGTCTCCTTAAACACAAGAGATCCTGCAGATGCTGGAAGTCCAGGGTAACATGCACAAAAGTGCTGGGTAAACTCAGCAAGTCGGGCAGCGCGTTTAGAGAGGAGTAAAGAGTTGATGCTTTGGGCGGGGACCGGAAAGGAAAGGGGGAAGAAGCAAGAGTAGGAAGAGAAGGAAGGAGTACGAGCAGGTGAAGCCGGGTGGGGGTGGGGGAGACGAGTGAGAAGCTGAGAGGTGAAGGGAAGGAGGGGGACAGCGGAGGCAGAGGGAGGTGAGTAGGATGTGGAATGGAAAAACAGAGAAGTGGGTGTGGGTGGGGGGGATTACTGGAAGTGAAAGGAATCGATGTTCATGCTGTCAGATTGGAACCTACCCAGTCGGAATGGGATGTGTTTGCTCCTCCAACACAGGCTGACTGTTAATTTCCCGCCATAGATGCTGAGTTCCTACGGCATTTTGTGTGTGTTATTTCTTCAGACTTAATCCCTTCCCGAAACATGGAGCCAGAATACCCCTGAATGTCCAGTGTAAATGGCTGGACTTTCGTTAATTGGCTCATTTCTGGCACTGATGTGGCATAAATGCCAGCTGTCCCTTTATCAGCCCATAAACTGCAACTGCTAGGCCTTTGTGGTGTGATTTATCAGACAAAGTATCTATTGCACAATTCAGAACAACTGGCTGCTTTCTTCAATATCACACTGACCATGCTGCGAGTGCTCAAGATTTTACTCAGTCTTAAAGAGGAAATACGCAAATTACTCTTAAAAGGGAAACGTATTGACACCACATGGCATAACAATGGGAACACTACACAGCTAAGTCCCAGGGCTTAAACGGTTAACATGAGGGAGAATAATTTTGAGGTGATTGGAGGAAAGTTTAGAGGGTGGGTGCATGGAACATACTGCTGGAGCAGTAATAAAGGCAGATACATTTAAGACACTCATATATAGGCACACAGATGATAGAAAGGTTAAAGGATTGGCATAACCGAAGGGCCTGTATTGTGCCATAATGTTCTATGTTACATATAAGCATGGCTGGTACTGTATTGATATTTGGGGAATAGAGGGTGGAAATGAAATTCATTAATGAAATCTCTCACTAACTTTATAAAGCAAGGAAGGCTATTGAAGAAACTTCCAAAGGTAACCGGATTTAGGGACCATCCTGAAAGGATACTACAAAAGGCAGAAGAGATACTGTAGATGCTAGAAGTGTAGAGAACACACACAAAATGTGAAGAATTCACCAAGTCAGGCAGCATCGATGGTTTCTCAAAATGACTTCTGGGCCGAGGAGATTGACCTCTAAAAAATCTACTTCCGCCACTGCAGGCCAGATGCTACACAGGCATAGTGGAGAGTGCCTCCTATCAGCCGTCACTGACTGGGTTGGTACAGCATCCTCTCACAACCTGTGTAAACTGCAGTGAACTGTCAGGTCAGCAGAAAAGACCATTGGCTGCCGTGTACCATCGCTGTAGGACTGGTATGTGTCCAGGAAAAAGTGGGTATGAAAAAACAGTAGTGGAAACCACCCACACTGCATACTGCCTTTTCCAAAAACTCCCTTCTGGAAGGCACTCCAGGATTATTAAAAGAAAAACTTTATGCCATCTTAGGAATTTCTTCTCCCAGATAGTTAGTCTGATCAACCAGTCTAGTTAGCCCCTCCCCGAGCCCTCTCTACCTATTACCTCAGGCCCTGCCCAGCACTTTAAACCATTTTTACAATGCTGTTTATATTGTAAATACATGCTGGCATTACTATATTTATGCCCATCTTAGTCCACATTCATACTGTACTTCAACTTTTAACGTTATTCTTTACAATCGTTGAATGTTGTTGATTTTTGGCCAACACAGCCCAGGAGATTCCTCAGTAGGCTTGGCTACACCCAATCTGACACCAGTAAGCAAATTACTGGTGAGAAAGTGGTGTTTTATACCACTGTTGACAATTTCCTTCACTTTATTGTAATTAAGAGCAAAGCAATATGGCAATAATTAATTGAACTGGATTTCTGGCTAAAACAGTGTAACTGACTTTGAAGTTCATTCCACTGAATTTAATAGAATAGACAGTAATAGAATATAACATACTGACATTACTATGTCCTACTGCGTATTGAGTCCTACTACCATTAGATAATAAACACCTTGTCCACAGTTTTATTCAAATACAGCTGGTTTAAAAGAAAGCAACAGGTATCACACGAAGAATAAGGGTGGAGAGGCAAATTCAGACAAAGGAAAATCAAGCAAAGATTAGGAAATATTAAAATTGTAGTTCAATATTGACTGAATAAATGAAGAATATCATATCATCTTCAGATAAATTTAAGACCATAAGACAATTTCATGACAGTGCCAGAGGGCCCCCTGCTGGCAAAGAAGGATATGCCAACTTCACAGAAATTAACTCGCAATTAAATTGAACCGTAATCAATGATGCAGCCAAGTCATTCCTGGAAAAATCACTCAGACACTCATTTCAGAATGAGTGTATTTCCTGAATTAAATTGCTAATTTCAAAAATTAAAAGACACCACAACAATTCTAAATGCAATAATTTAATGCGATTGATATAGGAAATGCAAAGAATCACACAGTAACAGATTCATGAAACGCAATGAATAGTGATACTGTGATGGAGAACTGCTTGAGACAATTACGAATGAGGTTGGAAGCAATATCAGATGCACGGCAACTCTGGCAGGGACTGCAAGACATTACTTCCTACAAAGCGAAACCCAATAGTATGAAGTATTTTTGGATTCCAGACCTAACCAATTCCCCTCTACCATCACTCCCCTCCGTCTAGCGGAATTAGTTCTTACTCTCAATAATTTCTCCTTCGGCTCCTCCCACTTCCTCCAAACCAAAGGTGTAACCATGGGCACCTGCATGGGTCCCAGTTATGCCTGCCTTTTTGTTGGCTTTGTGGAACAGTTCATGTTCCAAGTCTATACGGGTATCCGTCCCCCTCTTTTCCTTTGCTACATCGACGACTGCATTGGCGCTGCCTTCTGCACGCATGCTGAGCTCGTCGACTTCATTAACTTTGCCTCCAACTTTCACCCTGCCTTCAAATTTACCCGGTCCATTTCCAACACCTCCCTCCGCTTTCTTGATCTTTCTGTCTCCATCTCTGGAGCCGGCTTATCTACTGATATCTACTATAAGCCTACAGACTCTCACAGCTACCTGGACTATTCCTCTTCCCACCCTGTCTCTTGAAAAAATGCCATCCCCTTATCACAATTCCTCCGTCTCCACCACATCTGGTCTCTGGATGAGGCTTTTCATTCCAGGACAAAAGAGATGTCTTCCTTTTTAAAACAAAGGGGTTTCCCTTCTTCCACCATCACCTCTGCTCTCAAACACATCTCTCCCATTTCCAGCACATCTGCCCTCACCCCATCTGCCCGCCACCCCACACGGGATAGGGTTCCCTTTGTCCTCACCTACCACCCCACCAGCCTCCAGGTCCAACGTATAATTCTCCGTAACTTCCGCCACCTCCAATGGGATCCCATTACCAAGCACATTTTTCCCTGTGGTGAACTACATATACCTGTCTGGACACGCCCCCTGCTGACTGCTCCTGTGGCTCCTCCCACAGACCCCTGTATAAAGGCGATCAAGGCCTGAGCCCGGCCTCTCAGTCTCCAGGATGTAGTATGGTGGTCACTCACTGCTGGTTCCTTCTTCCAGTCAATAAAAGCCGATATCTCGCCTTTACGTCTCAGAGTGAGTTATTGATGGTGCATCACCCCCTCTTTCTGCTTTTCGCAGGGATCGTTCCCTGCGCGACTCCTTGTCCACTCGTCCCCCCCCATACCTTCCCACCGATCTCCCTCCTGGCACTTATCCTTGTAAGCAGAACAAGTGCTACACCTGCCCTTACACTTCCTCCCTCACCACCATTCAGGGCCCCAGACAGTCCTTCCAGGTGAGGCGACACTTCACCTGTGAGTCGGCTGGTGTGTTATACTGTGTCCGGTGCTCCCAGTGTGGCCTTTTATATATTGGTGAGACCTGATGCAGACTGGGAGACCGTTTCGCTGAACACCTACACTTGGTCTGCCAGAAAAAGCAGAATCTCCCAGTGGCCACACATTTTAATTCCTCGTCCCATTCCCATTCTGATATGTCTATCCATGGCCTCCTCTATTGTCAAAATGAATCCAAACTCAGGTTGGAGGAACAACACCTTATATACCAGCTGGGTAGCCTCCAACCTGATGGCATGAACATTGACTTCTCTAACTTCTGTTAATGCCCCTCCTCCCCTTCTTACCCATCCCTGACATAGTTAGTTGTTTGCCTGTTCTCCATCTCCTTCTGGTGTTCCCCCCTTTCTTTCTCCCGAGGCCTCCCATCCCATGATCCTTTCCCTTCTCCAGCTCTGTATCACTTTCGCCAATCACCTTTCCAGCTCGTAGCTTCATCTCTCCCCCTCCAGTCTTCTCCTGTCATTTCAC
The DNA here is from genome assembly GCF_030144855.1 of Hypanus sabinus. NCBI lineage: Eukaryota > Metazoa > Chordata > Chondrichthyes > Myliobatiformes > Dasyatidae > Hypanus > Hypanus sabinus. Next base: position 25,775,670 of record NC_082713.1, on the reverse strand, counting down.
ATTTCCCCCTCCCCCCACTACTTTCAAATCTATTACTATCTTTCCTTTCGGTTAGTCCTGACGAAGGGTTTCAGCCCGAAACGTCGACAGTGCTTCTCCCTATAGATGCTGCCTGGCCTGCTGTGTTCCACCAGAATTTTGTGTGTGTTGTTACTTTAAATATTTACTTAGATTATCTGAGGTGAGAGTTGAATACAATAGACATGGATCCCAAGTATGTCAGTCTGATATACTTTTAAAGTATTAGCTTATAATATAACAATATTTTATAATAATAATGATGATGATGATAATAATACACATCAACAATTTTCTTTAAGATCCTGAAAAAGTGCCCTGATTTTTGACAGAAGGAAAAACATGTCTCTTACCTAACAGAGAAATCACAAATAACTTATCAAAATATTGTCCTTTTACTTGTTTACAAGCTACATATAACATCATGTATCTCGCAATGCATCACTACTCACTTAAATAACCACAATATACTCACAGTAGATCAGAAAGGACACCAGAAGGCCATCAAAAGATGTAAAGAACAAATGATAACAGATTTTATAATTCTCAATCAAGCCCAGTGGAAAAGTAGAAATCCTTCAAGCTCGCTACCAAAAAGCATTTGATTTTGTCCCACGCTCATGGTTTATAGTTCAATAATATATATAAGCTACACCCTATACTTGTGAAATTTCTACAACATCTGATGAAGCATTGCTGTACTTTAATCACACCTTATCTATTAAAGAAACAAAAAAGAACAACCATTATCAAAATAAACCGAGGCATTTTTCACAACGACTCTCTATAAGCCCACTATGGCTATGTCTAGCTTTAAACCCATTCTCTAATTTACTGAATTGGATGAAAATTGGGTATCAAATCAGAAACAACCAAACAAATTATACCTTGACACACCTTCTAGACATGGAATATTTGAAATTATAGGCTCATTCATCAGTAAAGCTAGAACAATTAATTCAAATAGGAGAACAATTTTCTAAAGACATAAGCGTGAACTTAATAAGTGCAAAGTATTGAACATAAAGAAAGGCGCAGTGGAGCTAGAAGAATATAAAACAGAACAGCAGGATACAATACAACTGATGAATGAATATGAAACATATAAGAACGTGAGATTACAAGCATAGAAAATAGTGTGATAAGGGAAAAAGTTTCAACAGAATTTACTTCAAGGTTTAAGAAAATGTGCCAAACAACTCAACAGTAAAAATATAACAAAGGCAATATACACTTTCTCTATAACCATATTAATGTATTTCTTTGGCATAATATCTTGGTCCAAAACTGACCTGGAAAGTTTACAAAGAAAAATAAGAACCGTAATAACGAATGCTAGAAAAATACTATGTACAGTGGAACATGCTTAGATTAACACTAAGGAGGAAGAGGAACAACAGACATTAAAAAATCTACACAACAGTCAGACGAAACTTCTAAGGATATACTTTCATCAGTGAAAACAGGATTCAGCCCTCCTTGCAAGCGTAAGTACACACCACTAAACTTAAATGAATGTGCAATGCAGAAAAGTGAAGAAATTATGACTATAGAGGAAAGCATTAACCAATGGAAGTGCAGGACCCTCCGTGGAAGACATCCCCAGGACCAGACTAGACGTCGACAAGGAAGCATTGAACGTCTGGTTCAGAGTTGTAAGTTTCTTCCCAGAAACAGAGCGGTTGTTTCTGGCAGTACAGGACCAGGTGGTTAACACAAAACAAATTAAAAATACCAAAAAATACTAAAAGACCAACAGTTTCAAGGCGATAAATGCAGAAAATGCCAAGAAAAACCAGAAACAATCCAACAGATTACAGGATCCTGGGAACAGTTTAACTCAATCTGATTAGTGCTTGCACAGGCATAATCAAATGGCAAATATCATTCACCAAAGCTTTGTTTTAAAGTGCAAACTCATAAGGGATACCACACCTTAGAATGAATACAAGCCTGATCCGGTTTCAGAGTCAGAGTCCTACAAGTTAAATTACAACCTATCCGTTATTACAGATTGGATCTGTAACAACCATCTGAATATAATATTACAGGATAAACAAACAATAACAATTTACTTAATAGATAAAACCATTCTAAACACACATAACATACAGAAATCAATAAATGAAAACTGCCAGAAATATGCTGAATTAAGAGAGGAAATTGAAAGAGTAGGAACATGAACATATCCCATGATCCCATGAACATATAACATTTTTTTCATTTATTCTGACTAATCTGGGATCAGGTAATGGGGGAAACACTTAGAGCAGTGGTCTGCTCCGTATGCAGTATGTGGGAAGTCAGGGCGAACACAGCTGTCCCTGATGACCACACCTGCAAAAGGTGCGTCCAGCTGCAGCTCCTATCAGCCCGAGTTAGGGAGTTGGAGCTGGAGCTGGATGAACTACGGATCATTCGGGAGGCAGAGGCAGAGATAGATAGGAGTTATCAGGAGGTAGTCACACCAAAAAGACAGGAGGTAGACAAATGGGTGACAGTCAAGAGAGGCAGGGGGAGCAGACAGAGAGAGCAGAGCACCCCTGTGGCCATTCCCATCAACAATAAGTATACCGTTTTGGATACTGTTGGTGGGGATGACCTACCTGGAACAAGTTGCAGTGGTCCTGTCTCTGGCACTGAGGTTGGACCCTCAACGAGGAAGGGGAGGACAGAAGAGAAGAGAGCGGTAGTGATAGGGGATTCTATAGTCAGAGGGGCGGATAGGAGATTTTGTGGGGAAGATCGGGAGTCTCAGATGGTATGTTGCCTCCCTGGTGCCGGGGTCCGGGACATCTCAGATCGGGTGCAGGTTATTCTCGAGAGGGAGGGCAAAAACCCAGATGTTGTGGTCCATGTAGGGACCAATGACATGGGTAGGATGAGTGAGGGGGTCCTGCGTAGGGAGTTCAGGGAGTTAGGTACGAAGCTGAAGGGCAGGCCCTCCAGGGTAACAATCTCTGGATTGCTACCTGTGCCACGTGTGAGTGAGTCTAGGAACAGAAAGATTATACAGATTAATACGTGGCTGAGAGGATGGTGCAGGAGGGAGGGCTTCAGGTTTGTAGATAATTGGTCTTTGTACCAGGGAAGGTGGGATCTGTTCCGATGGGACGGTCTACACCTGAACTGGAGCAGTACTAACATTCTTGCAGGAAAGTTTGCTAGTGCTTCTCGGCGGGGGGGGGGGGTTTAAACTAAATTTGCAGGGGGCAGGGATCCAGAATGCGAGAGAGGATAGCGAGATGAAGAATAAAGGACAGGTGGGGACTACACAGTTCTGGATTATTAAGTCTGTAGTAGAGAAAGGTGAGGCAGAACAAGTGATAAGGAGGACACAGGTACAGAGGGATGGTCTGACAGAACATGGAGTTAAATGTGCAGAAAGAATAAGTAAATTCAGGAAGGACAACAAAATTGAAGGGGCGTATAGCCCGATGGGAGTTCGGGGAGCTGGGTTAAGCACAATAGGCAGCGATTCAAACAGAGAGAGGAGAAATGGGCTAAAAATTCTATATCTGAATGCATGAAGTGTCAGAAATAAGGTGGACGAGCTTGAAGCTCAGGTGCGAATGGGTAACTATGATGTTATTGGGATAACAGAGACATGGCTGCAGGGAGATCAGACCTGGGAAATGAATGTACAAAGGTATACGTGCTATCGTAGGGACAGAAATGTGGGCAGAGGGGGTGGGGTGGCCCTGTGGGTGAGGAATGAGATTCAGTCCTTTGCAAGAGGGGACATAGGATCAGGAGAAGTAGAGTCCGTGTGGATAGAACTGAGGAACAGTAAGGGCAAAAAGATCCAAATGGGTGTTGTCTACAGGCCACCGAACAGTAGCATGGATATTGGGTGCAAGTTGAACAGGGAGTTAACATTGGCATGTGGCAAAGGTAATGTTGCAGTAGTTATGGGGGATTTCAACATGCAGGTGAACTGGGAGAATCAGGTTGGTGCTGGACCCCAGGATAGGGAGTTTGTAGAGTGCCTAAGGGATACATTCTTGGAACAGCTTGTACGAGAGCCGACCAGGGACAAGGCTATTCTGGATTTAGTCTTATGTAATGAACAGGATTTAATAAGCGATCTTGAAGTAAAGGAGCCAGCAGGAGGTAGTGACCATAATATGATAAGTTTTTATCTGCAATTTGAGAAGGATAAGGGCAGCTCGGAGGTGTCAGTGTTGCAGTTGAACAGGGGAAGCTATGGAGCCATGAGGGAGGAGCTGGCCAAAGTTAACTGGATGGATATCCTAGAAGAAAAGACAGTGGAGCAGCAATGGCAGGTATTCTTGGGAATAATGCACAAGGTGCAAAATCAGTTCATCCCCCAGAGAAGGAAGGATTCAAAGGGGGGAAAGGGGCCACAGTGGTTAACAAAGGAAGTCAGAGATTGCTTAGCATTAAAAAAAAGGAAATATGACAGAGCTAAGGTGAGTGGGAGGACAGATGATTGGGAAATATTTAAGGAACAACAGAACTTAACTAAAAAAGCAATACCGGGAGAAAAAATGAGGTACGAACACAAGCTAGCCAGTAATATAAAGGAGGATAGCAAAAGCTTTTTTAGGTATGTGAAGAGAAAGAAGATAGTTAAGAACAATGTTGGGCCCTTGAAGAATGAATTGGGTGAAATTGTTATGGGAAACAGAGAAATGGCAGAAGAATTTAATAAGTACTTTAGATCTGTCTTCACTAGGGAAAACACAAGCAATCTCCCAGATGTATGGATGGGCCAAGGGCATAGGGTAACAGAGGAAATGAAGCAGATTGACATTAGGAAGGAAATGGTGATGAATAGACTGATGGGACTGAAGGCTGACAAATTCCCAGGTCCAGATGGTCTGCATCCTAAGGTACTAAAGGAGGTGGCCCTGGAAATTGTGGATGCATTGGTAATCATTTTCCAATGTTCCTTAGATTCAGGATCAGTTCCTGAGGATTGGAGAATGGCTAACGTCTAATGGCTAATCCCACTTTTTAAGAAAGGAGGGAGGGAGAAAACAGAGAACTATCGACCTGTCAGCCTAACATCAGTAGTGGGGAAGATGCTAGAGTCCATTATTAAAGATGAAATAGTGGCATATCTAGATAGCAGTGATAGGATTGGGCCGAGCCAGCATGGATTTACCAAGGGCAAATCATGCTTGACTAATCTATTGGAGTTTTTCGAGGATGTAACCAGGAAATTAGACAAGGGAGATCCAGTAGATGTAGTGTACCTTGATTTTCAGAAGGCATTTGATAAGGTCCCACATAGGAGATTGGTGGGTAAAATCAGAGCTCATGGCATTGGGGTTAAGATATCGACATGGATAGAAAACTGGTTGGCAGATAGAAAGCAAAGGGTAACGGTGAATGGGCATTTCTCGGAATGGGCAGGTGGTGACTAGTGGGGTGCCGCAGGGCTCGGTATTGGGACCACAGCTGTTTACAATTTATATCAATGATTTAGATGAAGGCATTGAGAATAACATCAGCAAGTTTGCTGATGATACTAAGCTGGGTGGCAGTGTGACATGTGTTGAGGATGTTAGGGGAATTCAGGTTGACTTGGATAGGCTGAGTGAGTGGGCAAATACTTGGCAGATGACATTTAATGCAAATAAGTGTGAGGTTATCCACTTTGGGAGTAAGAACAGGAAGGCAGATTATTATCTGAACGGTGTAGAGTTAGGTAAGGGAGAAATACAAAGAGATCTAGGAGTCCTTGTTCATCGGTCACTGAAGGTGAATGAGCAAGTGCAGCAGGCAGTGAAGAAGGCTAATGGAATGTTGGCCTTTATTACAAAGGGAATTGAGTACGAGAGCAAGGAAATCCTTTTGCATTTGTACAGGGCCCTGGTGAGACCACACCTGGAGTATTGTGTACAGTTTTGGTCTCCAGTGTTAAGGAAGGACATCCTGGCTATAGAGGAAGTGCAGCGTAGATTCACGAGGTTAATCCCTGGGATGTCCGGACTGTCTTACGCAGAGAGGTTAGAGAGAAAGGGCTTGTACACGCTGGAATTAAGGAGATTGAGAGGGGATCTGATTGAAACATATAAGACTATTAAGGGATTGGACAAGATAGAGGCAGGAAATATGTTCCAGGTGCTGGGAGAGTCCAGTACTAGAGGGCATGGTTTGAAAATAAGGGGAAGGTCATTTAGGACAGAGTTAAGGAAAAACTTCTTCTCCCAGAGAGTTGTGGGGGTCTGGAATGCACTGCCTCGGAAGGTAGTGGAGGCCAATTCTCTGGATGCTTTCAAGAAGGAGCTAGACAGGTATCTTATGGATAGGGGAATCAAGGGATATGGGGACAAGGCAGGAACTGGGTATTGATAGTAGATGATCAGCCATGATCTCAGAATGGCAGTGTAGGCTAGAAGGGCCAAATGGTCTACTTCTGCGTCTATTGTCTATCACAACTAGTAATATCTACAACAAATGAAGTATCATAATGAAGTAAAGGAGTTACAGAGGCACGAGGGAGGAGCTGCTTGAAATTGATTTGAAGAGGATACTAGCAGGAATGATGGCAGAGCAGCAATGGGTGGAGTTTTCTAGGAGCAATTCAGAAGGCACAGGATAGATACATTCCAAAGATGAAGAAGTATTCTTAAGTATTTTAAAGGCAGGATGACACAACTGTGGCTGACAAGGGAAGTCAAACCCAACATAAAAACGAAAGAGAGGCCCTATAATAGAACAAGAATTAGTAGGGAATTAGAAGTTTATGAAGCTTTTAAAAACCATCAGAAGGCAACTAAAGCAGCCAAAAGGAGGGAAAGGATGAAATTTGAAGGCGTTAATCCATAATATAAGAGAGAATACCAAAGGTGGTAAGAGGGGACCAGGAAATGGTGGACGTCAGTCCTCACTGTGGGACACTGTGGGGCAGTATGCTGGAAGTTCAGGAACGTCAGGAGGCTGAAGAAAGTGCAGATGCCATCACTAGGGAGAAGGTGCTTGGGAAGCTGAAGGTCTGAAGGTAGATAAGTCACATGAACCAGTTGGACTGCACCCCAGGGTCCTGAAAGAGGTAGCTGAAGAGACTGTGGTGGCACATGGAATGATCTTTCAAGAATCAATAGATTCTGGCATGGTTTTGTAGGAGTGGAAAATTGCAAATGTCACTGCAGTCTTCAAGAAGGGAGGGAGGTGGAAGAAAAGAAATTGTACGTCAGTTAGCCTGACGTCAGTGGTTTGGAAAAATGTTAAGAATGAGATCTCAGGGTGCTTGGAGGCTCATAGTAAAATAGGCCAAAGAGAGCATGGTTTTGTTAAGGGAAAATCTTGTTTCACAAATCTGTTGTAATTCTTTGAGGAAATAACAAGCAACATAGACAAAGGAGAATCAGTGGATGTTGTGTACTTGCACTTTTAGAAGGCCTTTGACAAACTGCCACACATAAGACTGCTTAGCAAGATAAGAGCTCATGGTATTAAAGAAAAGATCCTAGCATGGATAGAGCATTGGCTGATTGGCAGCAGGCCAAGAGTGGGAATTAGGGGAACCTTTTATGGTTGTGTGTTGGTGACTAGTTGTGTTCCATAGGGGTCGGTATTGGGATCACTTCCTTTTACGTTATAGGTTAAGGATTTGGATGACAGAATTGATAACTTTGTGGCCAAGTTTGCTGATGATATGAAGATAGGTGGAGGGGCAGGTTGTGTTGAGAAAGCAGGGAGGCTACAGAAGGATTTAGACAGTTTAGGAGCATGGACAAAATGGTGGCAGATGGAATGCAGTGTTAGGAAATGTATAATCATGCACTTTGGTAGAAGGAATAAAAAGACGGTTTTCTAAATGGGGGAGAAATTTCAAAAATCTGAGGAGCAAAGGGACTTGGAGTCCTTGTGCAGGCAAATGAAATGTTAGTATTCTATTCAAGAGGACTGGAATATGAAATCAAGAATGTAATGCTGGGGCTTTATAAGGGACTGGTGAGCTGTCACTTGAAGCATCGTGAGCAGTTTTGGGCCCCTTATCTAAGAAAGGATGTGCTGACATCAGGCAGGGTTTAAACAAAATTTATGGAAGTTATAGAAAGGTTTTTCTTATGAGGAGTGCTTGATGGCTCTGGGCTTATACTCGCTGGAATTTAGAAGAATGACAGAGTGGGGAGTATTTAATTAAAATCTAGCGAATGTTGAAAGGTCAAGATAGAGCGAATGTGGAGAGGATGTTTCCTATGGGTGGGGGAGTCTAGGATCAGAGGGCACAACCTCAGAATAGAGGGACATCCATTTAGAATGGAGACAAGGAGGAGATGCTGGTGAACCTGTGGAATTTGTTGTCACAGGTGACCGTGGAGTTCAGGCCACTGGGAGTATTTAAGGCAGAGGTTGATAGATTCTTGATGTCACAGCTTGAAAGGTTACGAGGAGAAAACAGAAGAATGGGGCAGAGAGGGAAGTGGATCAGTAATGATGAAATGACAGAGCAGACTCAATGAGCTGAATTGTCTAATTCTGCTCCTATGTCTTATGGTCTCATCCCAAAGTCATTACACAAGACCATTAAACAATTAGGTCTTCACAGCAATATGTATATAAATCTCCAGAAAGCCACAATACTAAACACCACTAGAATAGTCTGAAAGTTCCTAGCAATTGAGAAGTAAGTACAATTGGCAATGCCTGTACCTCAGTTTTTACCAGCCTGGGCTGAGAAATAGAAAAATACAGTAGTTCAATAAGATGAGCTTTATTTGTCACATGTACATTGAAACATATAGTGAAATGCTTTGTTTGCATCCGTGACCAACGCAATCTGAGGATGTGCTGGGGGCAGCCCACAAATGCCGACACCATTATAGCATGCCCACAACTTAACTAACCCTGCCCTGTACGTCTTTGGAATGCGGGAGGAAACCCAAGCCATCATGGAGGAATTGTGTGCTTCCAGGCAGTGGTGAAATTCACCCCCGATCGTACAGCTGGCACTGTAAAGCATTACACTACCACGCTGCCCATGTAACTTGCTTCTGTTCCTGCAAATGGCTGTATAGCAATTCCTCCCACTAAGTTTCATCAGCTACTTGCCAGTCGCATCTCCCAGCCTATCCAGGTGCTTTTGAAATTATTACTTACCCCGAACTTATAAGCTGTGCGATTTAAAATAGTTGCAATCATCCTTTGAACATCCCTGCACTCACTGTACACCCGCCCCCACACTGTGAGATTAACAGGCTTCTTGCTCTAACGTTACCCTGCAACTCCTCTGAGTCAGGGTGAACTACAGTCAAACCCTCAATTTTAAGCAACACTATATTTTATAGTAGCTCACTTTTGACAAATTTTCAGCCTGGTAATCATCACTTTGGCAGCGCCTCATTCCTTGGTAAACATAATGCAGAGTACTTGTTTAGAACCTTTGGCATCCTGCATGCATAGATCTTGTTGGTCCCAAATTTCTTCCAGCTTTGGGGCAGGACGGCAGTGTAATGCAACTAAATGCCAGAGATCAGGGTTCGATTCTGCCACTGTCTGTAAGGAGTTTGTATGCTCTCCCTGTGACCGAGTGGGTTTCTCTGCGTGCTCTAGGTTCTTCCCACATCTTAAAGATGTACAGTTAATTAGTCACATGGGTGTAATTTGGCACTGCAGGCTTGTTGTATAAAAACATAGTACCATGCTATATTTTCAAATAACAATAGCAACTATATTCTAATGAAGCTAATAAAAATAGACTTGTTTATCTTTGTAACTAACCCCTCTTACTGTACATAATTTTATTCCATCTTCTTTGAATTGAATTAACTTTATTTCTTACATCCTTCACATACATAAGTAAAAATCTTCACGTTACACCTCAATGTCTAATGATAGCAATTTATAATAATTCGTAATAAATAGTACAGTCAATGTACATAGAAATCCACTCAAGTCAGAGTGAGTTAATCAGTCTGATGGCCTGGTGGAAGAAGCTGTCCTGGAGCTTGTTGCTCCTGGCTTTTATGCTGCGGTACCATTTCCTGGATGGTAGCAGCTTGAATAGACCTTGGCTGGGGTGACTCGGGTTCCCAATGATCCTTCGGGCCCTTTTATCACACCTGTCTTTGTAAATGTCCTGAATCATGGGAAGTTCACATCTACAGATGCACTGGGCTGTCCACACCACTCTCTGCAGAGCCCTGCAATTAAGGCAGGTACAGTTCCCATACCAGGCAGTGATACAGCCAGTCAGGATGCTCTCAATTGTGCCCCTGCAGAAAGCTCTTAGGATTTGGGGGCCCATACCAAACTTCTTCAACCGTCTGAGGTGAAACAGGCACGATTGTGCCTTTTCCACCACACAGCTTATGTGATTGTTCTAATACAGTCACAAGTGTCTCCCATGGAGATGTTGTTAGCTGAACAGAATATGTCGAGAAGCAATGAGGATGATTATGAACTGTATTATTTGAAAATGATTTGAAACAACAATCCCAGAGCAGTTCTTTTGCAGAGTATAAACCAACTCCTGGTCTAGTTTAATATCAATTGCAATATTTAATTATTGTTGTAATAATGTTTCTTAATGTCAATGACTGTTACTGCTTCTCTTTGGTCCTAACTTGGAATCAATACTATGAATACTTGAATCTGTGAATGGTTTGCTCCAAATTTTGACAACCCACCTATAGTGAAGGTACTAGAAATATTGTTGGAATGTACAATCAAAATACATAGCAAGTGTTTGTTGTTCCTTTCCGCACCTTGTGGTGCCTCAGGCAGCAACCTTGCCATTTCTTTAGCATGTTTGGCTGTTTTTTTTAAGAGACCAAGTTGCTAGATCAACGCTCAACCCAGCATGGATGGAAAGTGTGCAAGGAGCCGGCTGGATTCGAACCCGGGACCACTCGCCTCGAAGTCCGGTGTGTATGTCACTACACCACCGGCCAGCTATTTAGTAATTGCCTGGCCATACACGAGATCATTTAACACTCACAAGGTTATAATCGGATTAGTGCTGGAAAGATGTACAGAGGAATTAGCATTTGAGATTAAAATTTGCTTTACTGCATAGTGCACATAACATTCATGCTGCCTGCATGTTTTCCTGATTTCTGAAAACAGTCAGTGCCAAATGTGAGAGGAGTATACACAGGAAATAGCAACGTCCACTAAGGACATTAATATATGGAGATTTCTTGGGGTCCACATCCATAACTCCCTGAAAATAGGGAAACAAGTTGATAAGGTGCTACAGAAGGGGTAGGGTCTGCTTGTCTTCATTGGTATAAAAGTCAGCAAGTCATATTGCAGTTGTATAAAACTTTGCTCAGGCTGCTTTTGAGGTACTGTGTTCCGTTCTGGTCATGTTACAGGAAGGAAGTGGAGGCTTCAGAGAGGGTTCAGAAGTGGTTCACTAGAATTCTACCGGAATTAAACAGTTAGCTAAAAGGGGGGATTGAATAGACTAACACTGCTTTCTCTGGAGTGTCAGAGGTTGAGGGGAGAAAAGTTTGTGAAATTATGAGAGACATCGATAGGATAGGCAATGATAGTCTCTTTGCTGTGGTAGAAATGTCAAGTACTAGGTGCAGAGCTTTAAGTTGTGGGGTGAGGGTGGGAGGAAATTAGGAGATATGTGCAGGGCAATTTCTTTATATGTGCCTCCTTGTGGTAATGAAAAAGCCATAAGACACAGCAGCGAATGGAGGGACGTGTATCACTTGCAGGCAGATGGAAATAACTTCAGGCCAGTCACGGTCAGCACAGACGTCACGAGCCAAGGAGCCCGTTCTTGTCTAAAGTGTTCTAAATTCTGAGTTGTACGTTCTGTTAATCTGCGTGGATCATTGCTTTAAAGCATCATGATTGGTGAAAATTGGGGTTTAGTTTCAGAAGTGGCTTGCATCAATCGAAACCAGGTTGTTCTTCAGATGGCAGCAATTAGGAATAAAAGGGTCCCTTTCTGGTTGGCTGCTGGTGACTGGTGGTGTTCCTCAGGCGTCAGTACTGGGACCGCTGCTTTTCACATTGTTTGCCAATGATTAAGATAGTGGATTTGATCATTTTGTGGCAAAGTTTGCGGATGATACAAAGATGGGTGGAGGGGTAGGTAATTTTGAAGAAGAAATGCGATTGCAGCAGGACTTAGACAAATTGGAAGAATGGCCAAAAAAGCGGCAGATGGAATACAGTGTTGGGAAATGTATGATGATGCATTTTGGTAAAAGGAACAATAGTGCAGATCATTATCTAAGTGGGGAGAAAGTTCAAACATCAGAGATTCAATGGGCACATTTAACGTCAGAGAAATGTAGACAATATACATCCTGAAATTCTTTTTCTTCACAAACAGCCACAAAAACAGAGGAGTGCCCCAAAGAATGAATGAGTTAAAACATTAGAACCCCAAAGCCCCCCCCCCAGCTCCCCCCTGTCATAAACAAGTTACAGCAAGGCAACGACCTCTCCTCCCCAGCAAAAAAGCTTTGGTGCCCCCCCACCAAGCACTCAAGCGTGCAGCAAGGATGCAACTTGCAGAATCCCAAAGACTGCTTGTTCACCCAGTCATTTGACAAACCACAGGCTCTCTCTCTCTCCCTAATAAGGGAAAAAGAGGTGTCCAAGTTTCACAGTGAGAGGAGAGACATAACAAACAGCTCACTGATTTATGTTAAAAGTCTTTTCCAAGCTCTGCGGCCAAAGAGTCGGCCCCAAATCTCAGATCTCTGGACGGACAGCCCACAGCAGCTAACCCACTGCTCCCAATGTTCCATATTCTCCCATGATGCTTCAGTCAGGGTCACCGGCGTTGAGTCAGCCCTTCTCCAGAGCCGTGAAAATCTAGCACCCTGAAGGCTCGCTAGGCTTCCAGGCTGCGTCCTTGGGATATCAAAAAGCGGCCGGTCATGAGGCCCTGAGAGCTGGTCCCCATTCCTATAAAGAACTAAAATCAGAGTTTAACTCCAGGTCAGGGTCTTCAAAAGAACCTTGAGATGGGAAAAGAGATCTCAAAGACAGAAATAGAGCTGTTTGCGCAGATACAAGCAAAGGAGTCGCCGTTTAGTGGTGCAGAGGGATTTAGGAGTCCTCATGCAGGACTCCCAGAAAGTTAATTTACAGATAGAGTCTGAGGTAAAGAAGGCAAATGCAATATTGCCACTTCTTTCACGGGAATAGAATATAAAAGCAATGAGATAATGATGAAACTTTACAAGACACTAGTCAGGCCACACTTAAAGAGTATTTTCAACAGTTTTGGGCCCCATATCTCAAAAGTTGTGTTGTTATTGGAGAGTCCAAAGGAGGTTCACGGGGATGATTCTGGGAATGAAAGGGTTACCATATGAAGAGCATTTGGCAGCTTTGGGCCTGTACTCACTGGAATTTAGAAGAATGCTGGGGGATCTCACTGAAAACTACCGAATGGTGAAAGGACTAGATTGGGTGGATGCAGAGAGGATGTTTCCTTTGGTGGGGGGGGGGGTATCCAGAACCAAAGGGCACAGCCTCAAAGTTCAGAACAGAGGGTAGAAGGAATTTTTTTAGCCAGAGAATAGTTAATCTGCAGAATGCACTGCCATAGACTGCAGTGGAGGCCAAGTTCGTGGGTATATTTAAGACAAAAGGTAATTGTTTCCAATCAGCCAGGGCATCAAAGGATATGGTGAAAAGGCAGGCATATGGGGTTGTGTAGGATCTGGTATCAGCCATGATGGAATGGTGGAGCAGACTTGATGGGCTGAATGGTCTAATTCTGCTCCCATGTCTTATGATTATAAGGATTACTAACAGAGGCAGTGATGGGTTTTTCTCTCAGCTCTACAGCATTCTGGTCTCATCATTGCCATAGCTATTTCAGTCACTCACATTATATATTTTGTGGAAGCAACTGCAAAAGAATTTCTGCTCGGCGGTGTTAGTTGTAGCTCCCAGATCTGCGAGCATCAAATCAGCAATGCGTATTAGTTAACAAAACCGTCTGCCTACTTTGCATAATCCCAGCAGGCAGAAGTGTCACCCTTCTCAACAAGTCAGACACTACTGAACACATGTACACATCGCACTACAACATGCAAGCAAAACAGGAATTGTAGTAGTCAAATAATGGCTCAGATTTAACTATAAAAGTATCTAAGTTATGGGAATGTTACTGGGATACAGTGTTACATGGCTCAAAGATGCAGAGGATCTTCTGATAGGAACTGTCAATGATTCTATGAGCACAGGGAGTAGTTAGATGCTCTGGTATTTAATTTTTCCCTTCTTCTTCAAACACGGCTGGTCTACTCTCAACACTAACCACAGATGACAGAGATAAGAACAGGAACAGATCGAACACAGAATTAATTTAGCTCCAAGTAACTGTCTGAGCTCTGATTTCACACTCGGAGAAAGATTGCATTTGCTTAAATTGTACTCTTAGAACAATGAACAGGTTGTAACCATACTGCATAGCAACCCCTCATTTGCTCATTAAATCACTGGAAGTAAGCAAACACTGTAGCAAGCCATGAAGCTGAAGGGTTTTAGATGCCTTCAACAAACATTCTGCAGTTCATTGTGTTTCTACACAAAGAATGCAGTGGCTTAGCTGGTGATATGATCATGACAGTATTGAACACCGAAAGTTCCTACCTACTAATAATTAGAACTTTTTCATTTTGGTTTCACTATAAGCTAAACCATAGCTAAAACATCGGGAAAACCAAACGTCACATTAATTCCTTACAAGACTTCAAGACAGAGGAGCTGAAATAGGCCATTTGGCCCATCAAGTCTGCTCCGTCATTCACTCATGGCTGATACTGCCCCCCCCATTCTGATTATCTTTGATAGTGAATTAATGTGACATTTTTAAAATTCTCACCCTTCTTTTCAATTTCTTCCAATGTTTCTCTGCTCCATGTCTCCATCCATAACCTCCACTAACTCAGCCGTGGTCTGACGTGACCACACCTCTTCCATTCTGGGCTCCTGATCTTCAGTCGTTGCTGTGCTTTCAATTGTCAATGTCCTGAGTATTGGAATTCCATCTGTAAACCTTTTGGAATCACAGGGCGGAGACAACACGAAGAGCCAGTTAGTCATTCCTTCAGTCCATCGTTTGGACTCTCTATCGGAGTATTATTTATGTCAGTCTTCATTTATGTATACTTTCTTCAATAATTCTATTGTATTTCTTTACCTCCTGTAAACACATTCAACAAAATGAATCGCAAAGTAGTATACACTCAGTGGCCGCTTTATTAGGCTCCTCCTATACCTAATAAAGTGGCCACTGAGTCTATGTTTCCGATCTTGAGACCATAAGATATAGGAACGCAATTAGGCCTCTGGCCTATTGAGTCTGTGCCACCGTTTTATTTTGGCTGATACATTTCCCCTCTTAGCCCCAATCTCCTGCCTTCTCATTGCATGTGACATTGAATTCCACAGATTCATCACTCTCTGGCTTAAGAAATTCCTCTTCATCTCCATTCTAAAAGGACACCCCTCTATACTGAGGCTGTGTCCTCTGGTCTTAGACTCTCCCATCATAGGAAACATCCTCTCCACATCCATTCTATCAAGGCCTTTCAACAGTCGATAGGTTTCAGTGAGGTCACCCCTCTTTCTGAATTCCTGTGAGACTAGGCCCAAATCCATCAAACGCCCTTCAAACGACAAGCCTGTCAATCCTGTAATAATTTTTGCGAACCTCCTTTGAACACTGACCAATGTCAACATATCTGCTCTTAGATAAAGAGCTCAAAACTGCTCACAATACTCCAAGTAAGGCCTCACCAGTGCTTTACAAATTCTCAACATTACATCCTTGCTTTTATATTCTAGTCCTCTTGAAATGAATACCAACATCACATTTGCTTTCCTCACCACCTGCACATTAACCTTTAGGGAATCCTGCGCAAGGACTCCCAACTCCCTTTGCACCTCATATTTTTGAAATTTCTCTCCACTTAGAGAGTAGCTTATGGTTTTATTCCTCCTACTAAAGTGCATGACCATATACTTCCTGACACTGTATTCCAACTGCCGCTTCTTTGCCCATTTTTCTAATCTATCGAAATCCTACTGTAGCCTCTCTACTTCCTGAAAACTACTTGTGCCTCCACCTGTCTTCATATCATCTGCAAACTTTGCCACAAAGCCATCAATTCTGTCATCCAAGAGAATAACATATAAACTAAAAGGAAGCAGTCCTAACACAAACCTGTGGAACACTACTAGTCACTGGCAGCCAGCCAAAAAAGGTTTCCTTTATTCCCACTCTTTGTCTTCTGCCAATCAGCCACTGCTTTATCCATGCTAGTATCGTTCCTGTAATTCCAACGGCTCTTAACTTGTTACATAGTCCCATGTGCGGCACCTTGTCAAAGGCCTTCTGAAAGTCCAAGTACACAATATCCACCGATTCTCCTTTGTCTATCCTGCTTGTTATTTCTTCAAGGAATTCCAACAGATTTCTCAGGCAAGATTTCCCTTTGAGGAAACCATGCTGACTATAGC
Source organism: Hypanus sabinus (assembly GCF_030144855.1). Lineage (NCBI taxonomy): Eukaryota > Metazoa > Chordata > Chondrichthyes > Myliobatiformes > Dasyatidae > Hypanus > Hypanus sabinus. The sequence goes on along the minus strand of NC_082713.1, from coordinate 25,759,221 downwards.
CTACTTTATCACATGCCTCCATGTACTCTGAAACTTCATCCTTAACAATCAACTCCAACATCTTTCCAACCTCTGTGGTCAGACTAACTGGCCTATAATTTTCTTTCTTCTGCCTCTCTTCCTTCTTGAAGAGTGGAGTGACATTTTCAACTTTCCAGACCTCCAGAACTAGTGGATTCTTGAAAGATCATTACTAATGCCTCTGCAATCTCTTCAACCACCTCTTTCAGAACCCTGGGATGTATACCATCTGGTCCAGATGACTTATGTACCTTCAGAATTTTGTTTCCCAAGAACCTTCTGCCTAGTAATCGCAAATGCACTCACTTCTATTCCCTGGCCTCTCAAACTTCTAGAATTTTGCTAGTGTCTTCCACAGTTAAGACTGATGGAAAATACTTATTCAGTTAATTTGCCATTTCCTTATCTCCCATCACTACCCCTCCAATATCATTTTCCAGTGGTCTGATATCCACTCTCACATTTTTTAAACACTTTATCTAAAGAAACTTTTGATATTCTTTTTAATATTATTGGCTGTTAGTAAGATATTGGTACCTTCATACTCCATCTTTTCCTTCCTTATTAATTACTTTTTTTATTTGTCTTCTGTTGGTTTTTAAAAGTTTCCTAATTATCTAATTTCTCACTGATCTCTGCTCTATTATATGCCCACTCTTTGGCTTTGACTTCTCTTGTTTGTCACAGTTTGTCATTTTGCCTTTAGAATACTTCTTCTCCTTTGTGATGTGTATATCCTGTGCCTTCTGAATTGCTTCCAGAAATTCCAGCCATTGCTGCCTTGCCATCATCCCTGTCAGTGTTCCTTTTCAATCAATTTTGGCCAGCTCTTCTCTCATGCCTATTTCCATTTATTCCACACACATCTGATTTTAGCTATCTCCTTTTCATATTGCAGTTTTAATTCTTTAATATTTTGATCACTTTCCCCCTGGATAATAATCACAACTAGATACTACTAAAAAGGCAGACATTAAATCCTCAAGGACAAACATCTTAACATTTATACAAACAACATCTTTCTTCGTTCAGGCAAGTCATGTAACAGTCATCTAGGTCAGAGATTCCCAGCACACTGCCCAGTACAGTGTGATCATTACTGTCAATCTCCATCAGGTCAGCCAGTCATGTCAAAGTCATGAAACTTCTAGAGCGGTAACTCTTCAAACCTCTGCCTCCTGTAGAAGACCTTGGTTGCAGGCCTGTCTAGACTACTGGTCTTCATCTTGCTGCCAAACCTGCCACATAAATCCCCTTCCATCTGGAAAGCCTTGAACAATCCATGAGTTTCAAGGCCCTGTGTCGTCAACTATAAGCACAATGTCTCCTGGGAAGAAATCTCATTTTATTCCTGACCATTTCTGACATTCCCGTAACAGTGGTAAATACTCCTTGACCCACTGTTTCCAAAACAAGTTCAACATGTCTCAGTCCTGCTTCTACCTACAAGGAGCATAAATGTCTTCCTTTTGGAACTCGCCTGCTAGTAAGAATGGTGAGGTCTTCAGAAGCAACAAATAATTAGCTGTTTGTGCTTCTAAATCATTGGGATCAGAGGATGCTTTAGTAATTTGACATCCATTGATGATAGTCTCTGCTTCACAAAGGACTGTGTGGAAACACTCATCGTCAAGATTCTGTACCTTCATGGTGGAATTGAGGACCTTTTGCACAGATCTGACCAATCTCTCCCATGTTCCTCCATGATGTGAACCAGCTGGGGGGGGGGGGGTTAAAAATCCATTTAATCCCTTTTAGAAGGACACCAGTGATCTGTGAATGATTCCACTTCTCAATAGCTTCTTGTAACTGCCACTTAGCTCCAGCAAAGTTAGTCACATTATCAAAGTGCAGTTAATGAACCTGTCCTTGTCTTGCTATAAAACATCGAAGTGCATTAACTAACAAATCTGTGTCTGTGTCTGAGGAAAATGCCAGTTCAATGTGAATAGCTCATAGAGCTAGACAGGAAAATATCACGCCATAATTCTTCATTGTATTCCTTCTGCTCTTCACCTCCAAAGGTCCAAAGTAGTCCATTCCTGCACATGTGAACAGAAGCTCTACTGGGAATATCTTCCTCTCCAAAGAATGTTCTTCATCCAAGTCAGACTGAGGAAGAGCAATGCACAATTGCTTTCTCTTCTAACTAAGAAACAAGAGAAGGTTCTTAATTTGAAGAATTGAGGACACTGTTTTCCTCAAATGAGTCCAAGATGAGAAGTGATAGATTGTATTACCTTGTCTATCTCCTCTTAAATTTCACGGCATTCACTGTTACACTCCTCGTGGCTTCAGATCGTCTAGCAGAAGTTCTCCAGGACAAGGGGAATTCACAGGCCATTCCCTTTCAGGCTGAAGGAGATAAAGAGGCCCTGAGACCCATGGAATGCTTTCACCTTCAGTGCTCTAGAGGCCACATCCGCCAGGTTGCTTGAAATGTTTACATACCTCCACTGAGGTGCTTGTGAGACCTTAAGAATTTCTGAAACTCTGTTTGCAATGAAGGTTCAGAACCTGGAAGTTTCATTCTTGGTATACTTCAGCACAGAAGTACTATCAGTCCAAAATGCTGAGTCGCAAACCTGCATGTGCATCTCCACCCTCCACAATGTGTTCATCCAGCTTGCCATTGTAGCAGTGATGAGTTCCATACAAGGGATGGGAATTGACTTCAACAGAGCTACCCTTGATTTTCCCCTGATAAAAGCACTGTGCACCTGAGAGCGTATGCTGTCCAACAATACGTGGGTCACTGCTCCATAGCCATCTTCACTTGCATCTGTGAAGTCATGTACTGTAACTATGCAGCAGCAACTTCTCCAGAATCCAGGGGTTTCAAACATCTAACATTCTTGAAGTTTTCCAACTGGCAGAGCTCCACCAGCCAGCTTCTCCACATAGTCCAACCCAACATTGTTCTAATTGCATAGGGTCCATCATCAACACTGCAAATCATTTGCAATGGCTCCCATGCTTCAGCCACATTTGACTCTACCAACAGCTCAATTTCTGAATCAACTTCCGGTAAATGGACATGTTTCAGCTGAGCCCAACCCTGGAAATCCCTCTGTTGTGGAATGTTCACTCTATAGACAGGCATGTGTTGCTGTGTATAGATGTTAGGCAGTTCACAGTAGTTTTCACGATCTAAGCCAGCCACCTCCAATCCTGAAACAAAGTGGCTATTCACAACCTTCTCTCGATCCACGGTGTGTAAGAGAATGAGTGTTCTTCTTCCTGTGAAGTTGAGCTTGTTCACGAGGACTGCTGTATTTCCTTGATACAGGAAAGCACAACTACTGTCTTCTTACCCTTCTTAGTCTCCACTTCTACTGGAATTATGGTAAGTTTACATTCATGATTGCAAGCCCCTTAAGGCCATTGCCAGAGTATTACTCTGTTGTGTTCACGGCCTGTTTTGAATCTGCACCCTTTTCATAAGAGTGGATATGAAATATGCTGGGATGCTTGCCACTGCATACTATGCATGAAAGACACTTGCTGCAATCCTTGTTGATGTGTCCTATAAATAAAGAGCAATGACAGACACCAATTTCCTTTAGGAAGGCAATCTTCTCACTATGCGCCCCTTTCTCCAGCAGAGGGCGTGAATCCAATGCCTGTTCACCCTCACCAAACAAACCCTTTTGGCTGGTGAGACCATTTCCTTTCCGTTAGTTCCACGTTCAGTTTTAGCTTTACTTCCCACAGTGGCTACAATAGTGGCAAAGGTGCTTCCTTGAGTCTTAGAAGGAAATTGTGACTTAGCTTCTTATCACCTTTGCTTATTGCAGGTGACGTAGCACCTGTATATTCCCAAACACAGGTGTGTAGCAATCTTCCCTTGCCTTTCAATAAAAAATCAACATTGCCAGTGAAAGTAACTTTATGGTTGTGCCTTTCTTGCAAGTTACAGACCGCCATTCTCCATAAGTCCCAAGCACAAATAGCAATTTCTTTATGTCTATCGACATACTGACAGGCATGTCCAGCTCATGCATGTACTGCATTTCTTCCAAGGCATCGCAGCGGCCACTTAAAAAAAAAATGACTGTGGTCTTGAAGAGCTTACTCACCTTTAGATTTGATTGGTACTCAAGAAAGAGCCTCTTGCATATAGACAAACACAATTACCAGAATGTTCTCTGGTAAAGCTTCAGCTTTGACATATTCCTTCTTAGGTGGGGTGAAGTCAAGATAGCACTAAACTCCTTTGCTTGCAACTTCGGAAACAGCTCTATTTCTATCGTTGAAATCTCCTTGTTTCCCTTTTCAGGCTGTACGGGGGGGGGGGTCTTTTGAAGACTCTGACCTACGGTTACACTCTTGACTTCGGTTCTTTGTGGACTGAATGGGACCTGCTCGCAGGCCCTCACAGCTGGCAGCTTCTCAATATCCCTAAGACGAGGCCTGGAAGACGAGTACGCCTTCAGGGTACTAGGATTTTGTGCTGCTGATTCCAGGTCAGTGTCCCTGACTGAAGCGTCAGAGGAGAATACAGAACATCGGGAGCAGCGGGTTAGCTGCTGGGCGTTGTGTGTTCGGAGGGCTGCACCTTCTTGCTGCTGACTCTGTGGCTGCAGAGCTTGAAAAGTGAAGCAACAGACTTTTCATATCGTAAGTCAGCCAGTTGTTTGTAGTGTTTCCCCTCTTGCTGTGAAACAGGGACATCTTTGTTTCCCTTATTAGGGACAGAAAGAGCCTGTGGTATGTCGAATTACCGGGGGAATGAGTAGTTTTTAGGGTAGCACAAGTCTATAAATACAACCATATAACAATTACAACACGGAAACAGGCCATCTCGGCCCTTCTAGTCCGTGCTGAACGCTTACTCTCACCTAGTCCCACGGACCTGCACTCAGCCCACAACCCTCCATTCTTTTCCAGTCCATATATCTATCCAATTTTTTTTTTAAATGACAATACCAAACCTGCCTCTACTACTTCTACTGGAAGCTCGTTCCACACAGCTACCACTCTCTGAGTAAAGAAGTTCTCCCTCGAGTTACCCCTAAACTTTTGCCCCTTAACTCTCAACTCATGTCCTCTTGTTAGAATCTCCCCTACTCTCAATGGAAAGCCTATCCACATCAGCTCTATCTATCCCCCTCATAATTTTAAATACCTCTATCAAGTTCCCCCCTCAACCTTCTATGCTCCAAAGAGTAAAGACCTAACTTGTTCAACTTTTCTCTGTAATTTAGGTGCTGAAACCCAGGTAGCATTCTAGTAAATCTCCTCTGTACTCTCTCTATTTTGTTGACATCTTTCCTATAATTCAGTGACCAGAACTGTACACAATACTCCAAATTTGGCCTCACCAATGCTTTGTACAATTTTAACATTACATCCCAACTCCTATACTCAATGCTTTGATTTATAAAGGCCAGCATACCAAAAGCTTTCTTCACCACCCTATCCACATGAGATTCCACCTTCAGGGAACTATGCACCATTATTCCTAGGTCACTCTGTTCTACTGCATTCCTCAATGCCCTACCATTTACCATGTGTGTCCTATTTTGATTAGTCCTACCAAAATGTAGCACTTCACAATTATCAGCATTAAGGTATGTCTTTATGATGCACCATCAATAACTCTCTCTGAGACGTAAAGGCGAGATATCGGCTTTTATTGACTGGAAGAAGGAACAAGCAGTGGTTGACCACCATACTACATCCGGGAGACAGAGAGGCCGGGCTCAGGCCTCAATCGCCTTTATACAGGGGTCTGTGGGAGGAGCCACGGGAGCAGTCAGCGGGGGGGGGGGGGGGGGCGTGTCCAGACAGGTATATGTAGTTCACCACACTTTATTGGCTCTTTGCAGCACGTATGAGTGCTTAATGGAGGGTGCTGACGCTTTTGTGCTGGTGGGGGTGGGGGGGATATTGTTGCCTTGCCACTGCTAGTATGTGGGAGGGGGAGTTGGGGGGGGGGGTTTGACGTTATAACGTTTTAACTGTCATTCATTCTTTGGGGCACTGTTTTTGTGGATGTCTGCAAAGAAAAAGAATTTCAGGATGTATATTGTACTCATTTCTCTGACATTAAATGTACCTATTGAAACTTCTGACAACTTCTCTAGGGCAATGTCTAGTGTATTGTTCAAGGAAATAGAGGTAGACACTGTAACTGTCAGTCTTGCCTTCAACACTGTTTTCAAAAGCCCTCACGAATGCAGGGTAATGCAATGGGCCTCCACCAACAACCTGAATCTCTCTTAAGCAAAGAAATGTATTGCTGTTGTACCAATAAGGTTGTTATCTCATTTTGCTTCCTCATAATTGCCACCTGGGGAAAAAATACACACGCAGGACAGCCAATACTTTTTTGGGTCTTTAATTCCTTTATCTGTTTTAGATGCTTTAATGCAGAAAGAGGGAATCAAAATAAAAATGACAAAATGAATTTTAAAAAAACACACAGTTCCTGCTGTTACAATCTCATCTTAATTTTGGTCCACACCCTTGTTACGTATGCAGTATGAAAATAAATTAAACAAAATATACAAAACCAATACAGAGTGGCAATTCTAAATAAAACAATACAAACAACATTAGAATCCCACCAAACACGTAACTTACACACATCAAAAATATGAATGAATGCATCTCAGCTTAACTAAGAGATACTCACCTCAGCACACGTGCTTAACTTCTGAACACATACAGTATAGGTTAGACCCTGAAACAAGTTCTCCTCACTCGCAATACATAAACACAGACTAACACATTCATAGTACTCCATTACATTCATATTCCGTCATGAAACAATAAAGAGAAAGTAAAATTCTACAAATATTTTTGCAATATATTGCCTTGGAGTTAAATTTGCTAAAAAGACTAACTACTTGGCCAATAAGAAACATCACACAACCACGCTATCCAGCACCAACAGCTTACTTGTGAAAATCTAAAACATCCACATGTAAAACATATCAAATTACTGACATTCTAGATATACAAACAGGTGTAAACCAATTTACATAACATTATCAAGTATTATTCACCTTTCTTTACCACAGGACTAGCATTCAGCTTCCTTTCTAGGACCTTGCAACTCTTTCTACTCCAGCATGCATAATGATATCACTGTTTCCTCTTAAAGGCACGTTGAGACCATAGAATATAAAAGCAAAATGTAATGCTGAGGCTTCATAAGGCATTGGTGAGGCCTCGCTTGGAATGTTGTGAGCAGTTTTTGGCCCCTTATTTTTTAAGAAAGGATGTGCTGACATTGGAGAGGGTTCAGATAGGGGTTCACAAGAATGAATGAAAGGGTTATCATACAAGCAGTGATTGAAGGCTCTGGGTATATATTTACTGGAATTTAGAAGAATAGAGGGAGACGTCATTGAAAGCAGTGTGTGATGGATTTCATACTTGCTGCTCCTGACGGATTGATCTCTCACTCATGATTCTGTCGGAGGATGTTACTGAAGTTCCGCAATTGATGGATTGGACCGTAATTCAAATTGGACTCTTTCAGTTTCATGATTTTAATATTGTGTCTTTGCCCATTTCTTCTTGTTGCCATTTGTGCGATTTATTCCATGTGGGGGGTGGGGGGTGGGGTTAATGTTCTTGTTGCTCGATTTATTGATTTTCTTTTGTATGGGGAGGTTGATCTGTTCTTACGTTTGTGCTGTTTGTTTTTCTTTGTGTGTGTGTGTGGGGGGGTTTGATTTATTGGGTTTTTTTGCATGGGGGGGGGTTTGATGTCCTTATTGCTGTTTGTGTGTTTTTTGTGGGGAGGGGTTGATGTTCTTATTGCCGCTTGCGTGATTTGTTTTTTTTGTGGGGTTGATGTTTTTCTTCAAATGGCTCCATGTGTTTTTTGATTTGTGTCTGTCTGGAGGAGATAGATCTCAAAGTTGTATACTACATACATAATTTAATAATAAACGTACCCTGACCTATTGAATGTTGAAAGGCCTAGATAGAATAGATGTGATGAGAATGTTTCCTTTCATGGGGGAGTTGAGTACCAGAGAGCACAACCTCAAAATAGAGGGGTGTCCATTTGGAACAGAGATGAGGAGGAATTTCTTTAGCCAGAGGGTGGTGAATCTGTGGAATTCATTGCCACAGGCGGCTGTGGAGGCCAAGTCACCGGGTGCATTTACGGCAGAGGTTGATTGGCTCTTGATTAGTCAGGATGTGAAAGGTTATGGTGAGAAGGCAGGAGAACAGATTTAAGAAGGAAATGGATCAGTCATGATGAAATGGTGGAGCAAACTTGATGGGCTGAATGGCCTAATTCTGCTCCTATGAAATGTCATTGATAATAAACTTGATTCTGATTCTTGCATGTCAATCCATTACACAAAGGCCATACTGCATTGAGATCTCTTTTTTTTAATTACAAAATCCTTTATTACAAATATCGGTGCTATACAATATATACAAAACAGTGGCAAACACAATTACTGCACTACAAACAGACAATAGACATTACACCAGAATGTTGCCATCCCTATCCACGATGGCATTTACACCCCGCGGAGCCCAACGGTCTCGAAACTCCTCCAAGGTCGCCATGGACTGCGTGTGTTCTTTTTCAATAGTCACCCGGGCACGAACATACCCCCTAAACATTGCCAGGCAGTCTGCCCGGGGAGATCCTCCCGCCACCCGTTTCCCACGGATGGTGGATTTCGCCAGCCCCAGGAGCAAGTTAACTAGGGCATCCTCATCCCTCCATGCCCCCTTCCTTACTGGATGACCATATATAAACAGGGTGGGGCTAAAATGCAGCCAGAAGGCGAGAAGCAGCCCACGCAAATACGCAAAAAGAGGCTGCAGCCTCACACACTCCATGTACATGTGGTACACGGTCTCCTTCAGCCCGCAGAAGTGGCATGCGGGTGGGAAGTCCATGTACAAACTGAAAAACTTATTGCAGGGCACTGCCCTATGCAGCACCCTCCAGCCGAGATCCCCCAGGTGTATGGGAAGAACCCCGGCATAAAGGGACTTCCAGTGGGGACCCTCCTCACCTCCGGGTGGAAGGACCGACCGCCATGCCACACCTCCCACTGCCATTTAGTGTCATTTCTTCGTGCTTCCTGAAACCCCTCCCCTCCCCCAGCCCCCAGTGTACAGGACTTCACCCTTCCACCAACATCACAATGGCTGCCCTGTTTGTGTTGCCTAGTGTTGTCAATACTCTGTAATGACTTGATTCAATGGTCCACTATCAGCGGTACAACAGTTTGGACCTTTGGAGATGGTTTAAAATCATTATTTCCTGTATCTAAGAGAATGAATAAGAAGCCCACAGAGTCATCGTGGTTGCCAAAAATCCGAAATTGAACAGGACACCTCCACTTTCAACATTACTTTGCTGACTCAAGCCAGCCATAAGCTGCACAGGTCCTGGCTAGAATAGTTCCAGAATTTTGTGTCTTGAACTCATCTAAAGGACATGAGGCTTCGAGATTTTGCTGGCAACGTTTCTGTTGACCTGCAGTGGAAAGGGATGAGCAGCTTCAAGCTCCTTGGTGTCAACATCTCAGAGGGACTTCCCTGGATCTAACGTATCGCTGCAGTCACGAAGAAGGCACCCCCGTTGACATATTCCATAGGGGTTTGAGGAGATATGGTATTTCACCAAAGGCTAGCAAATTTCTACAGCTGTTCTGTGGAAGGCAGCTTGGCTGGTGACACCAGACACGGTATGGAGCCTCCAATACACAGGATGAGTAAAAGCCATTAAGTAATTCTGAGAAATGACAGCATCCCTTTTAGAAAGCAAGACTGAGCCCACAATGACTCTGCCATCCCACTTTAATAATGCGATCGATAAACAGGCCCAACACCGACCCCTGCGGAATACCACTAGTCACCGGGAGTCAACCAGAAAAGGCCCAATTTACTCCAATTCTTTGCCTCCTGACAGTCAGCTGATCTTCCATCCATGCTGGTATCTTTCCTGTAATACTTGTTGAGCTGCCTCACAAACGGAACCTTGTCGAAGTCCTTCTGAAAACCCAAGAGCACAGCATGTACTGAGTTGGAATATTCTTCCTGTTACTGTGTGGGCTTCAGTCCAGTGTTCCGGTTTCCTCCCGTAGATGCACAAATTGGCTGCTGCAAACGAGCCCTTATAAAGGTAAATTCTAATAGAGCAAGAGAGAAATTGACAGGCGAGAAGAGAAAATAAGTTGAAGGGCTACAGGGAAATAGGGTGAGGGGGATGGGGCTGATGAGTTGTTCTGTTGACAGCTGGCATGGACCTGATAAGCCAAATTGGGCTGTATTTGTGTGTTATAAGGAAAACAGTTGTTCCTGAATCATTGACTATGTGCGTTAAAGTCCATACCTTCTCCCTGATGGTAACAATGAGAAGAGGGCATGACATGACTGATGGTGGACTCCAATGGTTGGTGTCACCTTTTTGAGGCATCGCTTCTTGAAGGTGTCCCGGATGTGGGGGAGCCTGGTGCCTGTGATGGTGACTGCGTTTACAACTTTCTGCAACTTATTTGATCCTGAGCCCCCTTCCACCATACCAGCTGGTGATTATTATTATTATTGATAACAAAATACATTTCTTAGCTCAAGCTGGTAAAACCTGAGGTGTGGGCATGGCCAAGCACTCTCCTTTCGCAATTGCTTCAAACGTTCGGACTGTTCCTGTGGTGTTCCTTTGTGGCTTTCTGAAGGTCATAGATATTGTTGTGTAGCCCTGATTGTTTAATGCTGTTGTGTAGTGCCTTTGGGATTATACCAGTCGCAGATATTACATTCACGACAATTTTCCTGTTCCATAGTCTTTCAATTTCCTCTTTTAATTCAGCATATTTCTGTCTGTTTTAAGCAGTTAAAGCTTCATCACTGAAGTTATGGCTCTCAGCCATAGCAGGCTAAAATGAGAATATTTGATATTTTCCACAGTTTTCAGTGAGAGCTGCCGTCCAGGTAGTCTGTGGTATTGGCACCCAGAAGTGAAAGCCCCAGCACCACCCTCACCACCTCTGCTCCACCTAGGTTGAAGGCAGCCCAGGACTCATGATTGGTGCGAGGCATCCTGAACAGTTCAGAGTCGAGGATCATGAATTGAGGAGATGTCTGTTATGATGGGAATTGGGTCAAGGCCTGCATATGACTCTGAAATCTTGAAGGGAGATCCTTCATCCCATCCCCTAAAAAGTTCAGCAAGCCTCGTAGCTCAATCTGCTTGTCCTGGGATGGGAAAATTAACCAAATGGGAGCCCACATCGAGCAAAAGGTGTCAACAGCCACCTGTCTGCCCCTCTCCTGGGATGACCCTGGCTCTTCCACCCCCTCTTCCTTCCCTGTTCAATGCCATATTTCAGTTTGCTGGCAATACCATTGTTGTTGGCAGAACCAAAGGTGGTGATGAATCAGCTAATTGGAGGGAGATTGAAAATCTGTCTGTGTGGTGCCACAACAACAACCTCTTACCCAATGTCAGCAAGACCAAGGAGCTGATTATCGACTCAGGAGAAAGAAACTGGAGGTCCAAGAGCCAGTCCTTGTTAAAGGATTGGTGGTGGAGAGGATCAGTAACATTCAATTTAGTGGTGTTATTGTATTAGAGGGTCTGTCCTGACACCAGCACAGAAATGCCATTATAAAGAAGGCATGGCAGCACCTGTACTTTCTTACAAGTTTGTATACGGAGATAATCTAAAACTTCACCATACTTGTATAGATGCAAAGTGGAGAGTATCCTAACTGTTTGTATCACAGCCTGGTATGGAAACAACAATGCCCAAAAATGGCAAAGCTTATAAAAAGCGGTGGATACAGCCCAGTCCATTACAAGAAAAAACTTCCTAACCATCCCACCATTGAGCACATCTGCAAGGAGTGTTGTAGCAAGGAAGCAAATCCATCATCAAGGACCCCAATATCCAGGATATACTCTCTTCTCCCTGCTGCCATCAAGGAGGCAGTACAAGCGATTTAGATCCTGCACCATCAGGTTCAAGAAGTTATTCCCCTTCAGAAAATCAGGGTCCTCAACCAGCATGGATAATTTGACTCACCTCAGACAACTTCACTCACCTCAACTCTGAACTGATTCTACAACCTACAACTCACGTTCTTAGGATTATTTATTAATATTTAATAATACATAACTAATAAATTTATTATATGGTTTAGTTATGCACAGATTCTCTTTATGCATATTGGTTGTCCGTCTTTTTTTCCGGTTTTGATTCTATTCTATTTCTTAGTTCTGTCATGAATGTAAGAAAACATACACACTTTCATGATAAATGTACTTGGAAATCTGAACACTTTGATCAATTCAAAGGTGCCGGAGGATGTCTAAGGGAAACTGAGAAAGAGGGAGCATGCTCATTTACAATATCAGCAGGATAAAAGTGAAAACTAAAGTTTGAAGAGTATCTGAGTCACAGTGAACTCTACAAAGCTCAAAAACAAAGTGAGATAGTGTGGAGAAGCACAGCGAGTTGTTCAGAGGAGCGGGCCTGTCACTGGCAAACCCCTCCTGTAACGGCCAGCAATCCAGATCAGCACCGAGATCCGAATTTACAGGAACGCAGAATGGACACGACAGCCGCTTTTAGTGATGCGACTGTTGAGAAAGTACCACTGCAGTCTTAGGACCTCCTGGTGCAGTGGGGTCCTCCTGTGCACTTTAATCCACACCAGGAGCAGCCCTTCTCTGTCCAACTGTCACAGTGACATCCATTGGCTTTCGGACACGATTGAAACAGATTCTGGCTGGTTTGACTGAAACCGCAACTGTTGGTGGGCTCCCTCTGCCCTCCAGTGGCTGTGAGTTATTACTGCAACGAATTAAATGATGTCGGTCCATTTAGCTTCAGTCCACATTGGCTCCTGAACTGCAAAGGGCGAGTGAAATCATCACATAAGCTTTAAAAATGCAAATATTACAAATAAAAATTCCCTAACATACAGGGGGGGGGGCAGTATCAGAGGAGAGAGAAATGAACTGATCAAAACCAGTCAAAGCTTTTCCCCAGAGCTGAGTACTTCAGCCATTCAATAGTTGAAAAACAAGTACCGTGATAGAAACTCCTCCCACGCTGCCCTCCGCTCTCCGCGATGAACATGAGCCCATGTGAGTAAATTTATGAAGGCACTGTCTCTCCATCTCCCTTTGGAGTATTTTCTTCGCAGAGAAACTGGTTATACTCTCTGTAACTGGGACAAAGTTTATTATAAATGATCCACTAATAATTAAACTATATCCAGGCCAGTCTTTTCCGATGCCTCTCCGCTGTCATTCAACTAAGTGGGGCCACAATCTTCTGCTCTTCAGAAAAGAAACACAACCCGTTCCCTGCAGAGGCTGAGATACGGACAAGACCCTTCAGCCCACTGGGTCTGTGCTGGCCATTCCGAATCAGGTTTATTATCACTGACGTGTTGATAGCTGTGTTTTACAGCAGCAGTATAAATTAGTACATAAAAATACTACAAATTACAGTAAGAAATATATGTTACAAATTAAATAAGTATTGCAAAGGAGAGAGCAAAAAGAGTGAGGTAGTATTCATGGGCTGGTTTATTGCCCGTCCAAATATATGATGGTGGAGAGAAAGAAGCTGTTTCTAAAACATTGAGTGTGTGTCTTCAGGCTCCTGTACCTCCTCTCTGATGGTAGTAATTGTGAAAAGGACATTTCCTGGCTGGTGAGGGTCGCTAATAATGGATGCAAAAGTTCTTGGCACATGTCCTTGATAATGGGGAGACTAGTGCCCAGCAGACTGAGTACACCAACGTTCAGACTAATCCTATGTTTATCCCATTATTTTAAATCTCCCCGTATTCTCATCACCCCACACTCGCACCCACCCCTGTTCTTCTAGAACTCCTCACTTACATGCAGAGAGTGCCTTACAGCAGCCAATTAGATTAAAGACCATAAGTTAGATCATAAGATGCAGAAGTAGGCCATTGTCTGCTCCGCCATTTCTTCATGGCTGATCCAAGTTTTCTTTTGGCCCCTATCTCTTGCCTTCTCCCCATATTCCTTCATGCCCTGACCGATCAAGAATCTATCCACCTCTGCCTTAAATATACACAAAGACCCAGCATTAACAGCTGCCTTTGGCAAAGAATTCCACAGATTCACCACTGTCTAGCTAAAGAGATACCTCCTCATCTCCGTTCTAAAAGGACACCAATCTATTCTGAGGCCATGTCCTCTGGTCTTAGATTCTCCCACCATAGGAGAAGTCCTCATTACATCCACTCTGTCAAGGCCTTTCACCATTCGATAGGCTTCAATGAAGTCACCCCTCATTCTTCTGAATTCCAGTGAATACAGGCCCAGAGCCATCAAACGCTCTTCATATCACAAGCATTCAATGCTGGATCATTTCTGTGAACCTCTTTTGAAGCATCTCCACTTTCTAAGATCAGGGGCCCAAACTTGCTCACAATACTCCAAGTGAGGCCTCACCAGTGCTTTATAAAGTTTCAACATTACATCCTTGCATTTATATTCTTGTCCTCTTGAAATTAATGCGAATATTTTATTTGCCTTCCTTACCATCGACTCAACTGGCAAATTAACCTTTGGGGAATCCTGCGCAAGGACTCCCAAGTCTCTTTATGTCTCCGTTATTTGTATTTTCTCTCAATTTAGAAGATAGTAAACACTTTTCCTTCTGCCAAGCTGCACGACTGAATTCCATCTACCCTGCCAACAATCATGTATTTTGGACATGGGAAGAAGTCAGACCTCTCAGGGAAAGCCCTTGCAATGATGGGAGAATGTGAAAACACCACACTGTCAGCGCCTCTTCATTTTGAAGGCTGAACAGGTAAACCATCAGAAGGTGCAAGTAATGCGTTGTGCTTAGGATAGAACCTTGCTGATGTTTGTGCCCTGGAACTTGAAGCTATGCACCCTTTCCATCACTTACCACTCAATGAAGACTAGTGTGTGTGTTCTCCTGACCTCCCCTTCCAGAAATCCACAATGATTTCCTTTGTCTTGCTGATGTTGGGTACGGGGTTCTTGTTGCTGTAAAAGAGTTGGAGTTGAAAAAAGGTAAGATTTGTTACCATTTTGCAGCATGTTACTGAGGCCACACCCTGGAGTACTGCACTGTTTGATCCTCTATTGCAGGGGTTCCCAACCTTCTTTATGCCACAGACCAATGGCATTAAGCAAAGGGCCCATGGACCCCAGTTAGGAACCTCTGTTCTGCAGGGATATATTAACATCGGAATCTCTTCAAACTAGATTCACCAGGCCAATTCCGGAGATGAGAGGACTGGCTGATCAGTAGAGACAAAACAGTTGGGATCAGTATTCCATGGAGTTTAGAAAAATGAGGGGTGATCTTATTGAAATATATTAAATCATAAGGAAGCATTACAGGGTAATTATGGAGATGTATTCAGCAGTGGGTGAGTCCCAAAAAATGAGGTGTAGTTAAATATAAGGGGAGTAGAGAGTTTTTGCAATTTTTAGTGAAATCCTGGATTGATCTATTTCTGAGAGCTAAATCTCTAGAAGTAGTTATAACCATATAACAATTACAGCACAGAAACTGGCCATCTTGGCCCTTCTAGTCCATTCCGAACACTACTCTCACCTAGTCCCACTGACCCGCACTCAGCCCATAACCCTCCATTCCTTTCCTGTCCATGTACCTATCCAATTTTTTTTAATGAAAAAATTGAACCTGCCTCTACCACTTCTACAGGAAGCTCGTTCCACACAGCTACCATTTAGAATGGAGACAGGTTAAATAAAAAATTCTGCAAGATCGTGGACTTGTGTGCTCACGTTCAGAAGAGGTAGATCATATCGAATGGTGTGGCAGGTTCTATATGCCTATTACTGCTCTAGCTTTCTTGTGTCATTTCTTGGTGCTACCTGAAAACCCCTCCCCTCTCCCCCAGAGTAGAGGACCTCACCCTTCCACCAACACGTCAGTGGTGGAAGAACAGCTGCTGACGGCCCTGTCTCTGTTGCCTCGAGTTGTCAGTGCTCTGTGATTGGTCCACTCGCAGCAATGCAGCAGTTGCTACCTAAAGTAATTATTTACTGTATCTCAGACAGAGAATAAGAGACCTAATGAGTAATTGCAGTTTCCAATAATCCCAAACTGAACAGGACATCTCCACTTAAATGGTACATTAGCTGCTCTATATTACACACTATAACACCATTTTTTATATTATTTTGCTGGCTCTGGCAAGGCATAAAACTCACAGGTCTTCCCAGATCCACGTCTACCATTCTGTCTAATCTATTTTCTTAGTTACCTCCTCAAAAAGATCAATCAGGTTTGTGAAGCATGACCAGCCCTACACAAAACCTTACTTGACATTTTGAAATCAGTCCCTGCCTTTTTAGTGAATGTTAATCCCTCAGAATCTTGTCGAACAACTTGCCACCGGTGTTAGGTTCACTGGCCTGTGCTTTCCAGGTTTATTTCCACTACCCTCTTTTAACAAGGGGTCAACTCCAGCTGAACTTCAGTCTTCAGATACCTCACACGTGGCTTACAAAAGATACAAGATCTATGCCAGAACTGCAGTAATCTCCATAAATTCGCTTGGTGATTCGGAATAGATCCCATCAGGCCCTGGGAATATATCCATCCTAATGAGTGTATTTTGTTCTCACACTTCTCTCTTCCTACTACAGGCATAATGCAGAATGTCAGTGATTTATTCTCTTACAATTCAAGTCTCCACACTCTTCTCCTTGATGAATACCGACAGAAGTCACAGAATCGGGTGCTCACCTGGTGCCACAGAGACAGGGCACAGAAATGTCGGGGGAGCAGGATTGTCCCAGTGGATGGAGAAGGTGCCATTAGAGTGATGGTCGGAGACAGAGATCCAGGGTGGCTTGAGATGGCGCCAGCGGGGCCTTTCAGAACTTTTCAGTGTTAAATGCTGATGATGGTACATCGTGGAACATCACTGTCCCCTTGATTTCATCCCATCACATCTCTCTGGTCCTCTCCGACATGAGACTGAGAGATTTATTCTCTCCCCACCCTCCCCCACCGTTTCTGAGGAGGGAAGGAGAGCCAAGCAATGGTTACACCTGACGAAGAGCTGTTGAGGAGCGAGGGAGCACTGAGGGATGAATAGATAGGAGGGAAGGAGAGCCAGTGCAAGAACTGGGAAGTTCCAAATCCTGAAACACCAAATAAGCTTCTTTTTTGTTCCAACCAATCACTTTACTTTTTACTAGAGATGATCTCCCTTCTCCTTCCACTTTCCTGCTCTCTCCCCACTTTCACCCATTAACATTCCCTCTTCCTCCCTCCTTATGAATCCCATCTAATATAAACCAACACACAATTACTACGAATTGCAGGAATCCCGGGAGGATCCTTGTGAGGATGGCTGAGAGGATCTGTGGGGTCTCTCTTCAACCTAGCAGAGATGTTTATCAGGTGTGCTGCAAATGCGGGTCCTTGGTGTTGTCAGTCCCTCCATCCATCCAACAATCTCTTTGACCCCTACCACCAGGCAGGAGGTACCAGAGCATTACGACAACAAGGTTGGGATGGGAAACAGCTTCGTATCCCAATGTGTCGTAAATGCTCCTTAAATAAATATGAATTTATTAGTGGTAATATTGTATTCTTTTGTGTTATATGACCGAGTTCTGTGTACGGTGTTTTGTACTTTGGTCCAGAGTAACGTTGGTTCTTTTGGGGGTATATATCTTTACAGTTGAATGACAATAAAATTGATCTTGAACTAGATATACCCCTGGACCCAGATCGGACCTGAAATCCCTTGCTCGCTCTTTCCAAACAAGGCCTCAATGATCCAGTCCTCACTTCTTGGAGCCATCCAGTGCCATCTGAAACCCACAAGGGGAGGGTGTCCAGGAATTCTAGGCCTTCTTTCCTGCTCCAGCCCTCTCCCGGCACTCCAAATTGAGCAGCGTTCTTGCCACCTGCGCTTCACCAAAGTTGCAGGTGGCCCAGAATTCATAATTGGTGCGGGGCACCCCGAAGAGCTTAGAATCTAGAATCGAGATTGAAGAGAGGCCTATTCAGATGGGAAACGTATCAAGGCTTCAATATGGCTTTCAAGTCTTGGGAGAATCTCCTTCGTCATATCTTTTAAAATGTCCAGTGTGCCTCAGAATCCAATCTGCTCGTCCTGGGACTGGAAACCGGGCTGGGGGTGGGGGTGGGTGGGAGGAACCACACATTGTTCAGAAGGAACGGAAAGCCATGTTCTCCTCCTGCTCGACCCTCACGCAGGAAAACTCCAACTCCTCCCCCTCCTCACCCTCCACCTCCTCTCTCTCCTTGTGTCCTGTAGAAGAGGAGGACCCACTTCCAGAGATGCCACCTCAACGGGAGATGAAATTGGTGGGTCATATCCTGGAGCGGGCAGAGATGTTAGAATATTTAAAGCACAATTCTTCCTATTTCCCACACATGAACTGTGCTTCCAGTGTGTCTGACCCAGTGACAGAGAGAACTGTGCATTGTACTCCTGCTGTGGGTTGAGACCCAGCAATAGACAATAGACAGTAAGTGCAGGAGTAGGCCATTCAGCCCTTCTAGCCAGCACCACCATTCACTGTGATCATGGCTGATCATTCACAATCAGTACCCTGTTCCTGCCCTCTCCCCATATCCCTTGACCCTGCTATCTATAAGAGTTCTATCTAACTCTCTCTTGAATGCATCCAGAGTCTTGGCCTCCACTGCCTTCTGGGGCAGAGCATTCCACATACACACCACTCTTTGGGTGAAAATTTTTTTCTGCATCTCTGTTGTAATTGGCCTACCCCTATTCTTAAACTGTAGCCTTTAGTTCTGGACTCACCCATCAATGGGAACATGCTTCCTGCCTCCAGTGTGTCCAATCCCTTAATAATCTTATATGTTTCTATCAGGTCCCCTCTCATCCTTCTAAATTCCAGTGTATACAAGCCTATTCACTCCAATTTTTCAACATATGACAGTCCCGCCATTCCAGGAATTAACCTTGTGAACCTTCGCTGGACTCCCTCAATATCAAGAATGTCCTCCCTCAAATTTGGAGACCAAAACTGCACACAATACTCCAGTTGTGGTCTCACCAGGGCCCTGTACAGCTGCAGAAGGACCTCTTTACTCTTGTACTCAATTCCTCTTGTTATATTTTTGCCCACTATTCTCCTATGTGGGACTTTATCAAAAGCTTTCTAGAAGTCCAGGTTGACTACATCCACTGGCTCTCCCTTGTCCATTTTCATAGTTACATCCTCAAAAAACTCCAGAAGATTAGTCAAGCATGATTTTCCCTTCATAAATCCATGCTGACATGGACTGATCCTTCTACTGCTATCCAAATGTGTCGTAATTTCCTCTTTTATAATTGACTCCAGCATCTTTCCCACCACTGACGTCAGGCTATAATTCCCTGTTTTCTCTCTCCCTCCTTTCTTGAAAAATGGGACAACATTAGCCACCCTCCAATCAGCAGGAACTGTTCCTGAATCTAAAGAACATTGGAAAATGATTACCAATGATTCCACGATTTCTAGAGCCACCTCATTAAGCACCCTGGGATGCAGACCATCAGGTCCCGGGGACTTAACAGCCTTTAGACTCAAAGGTCTATCCAACACCGTTTCCTGCCTAATATAAATTTCCTTCAGTTCATCCTTTACCCTAGTTCCTTTGGCCACTATTACATCTGAGAGATTGTTTGTGTCTTCCCTAGTGAAGACAGATCCAAAGTACCTGTTCAACTCATCTGCCATTTCCTTGTTCCCCATAATAAATTCGCCCGTTTCTGTCTTCAATGGCCCAATTTTGGTCTTAACTATTTTTTTGCTATTCACATATCTAAAGAAGCTTTTACTAACCTCCTTTATATTCTTGGCTAGTTTACCCTCGTATCTCAGTTTTTCTTGGCGTATTGCCTTTATTGTTATCTTCTGTTGCTCCCAGTCCTCCGGTTTCCTGTTCATCTTTACTATGTTATACTTCTTCTCTTTTATTTTTATACTGCCCTTTACTTCCCTCGTCAGCCACGGCCGCCCCTTACTCCCCTTAGGATCTTTCTTCCCGTTTGGAATGAACCGATCCTGCACCTTCTGCATTATTCCCAGAAATACTGGCCATTTTTGTTCCACTGTCTTCCCTGCTAGGGTATTGTTCTATTGAACTTTGGCCAGCTCCTCCCTCATAGCTCCATAGTTCCCTTTGTTCAACTGGAATACTGACACATCCGATTTTCTCTTTTCCTTCTCAAAGGGTAACAGAAACTCTGCTCACTGGTCCTGGAGTGGGTCAAGGAATATGACAATGGGAACTGAGCATAATGCTCCTATTGTGGGCCTGGCCCAGGGGATACGGTCATGGGATTGTGCTCGGTATTCCCAGTATGAGTCTCACCCATCCCAATCCCAAGATCCTCATTGTTCCTCTGTGAGAGTACAACTCAGGAAATACAGGGTTGATTAGAGTTGGTGGATTTCTGTTGAAGTGTATTGAGGGTTCCAGGATGTGGGTGGGATTAATTCTCTGCAGGAACCCAGGAGTGCTATTTGTCATGATGGGAAGTAGGAATAGGTGTAAGGGAATTGAATTTATTGAGGAGGGTGGAATGCTGGGAAGAGACTGACTGGGCAGCCGTGCATCATCACTTGGCACTTGTAATGCTGCCCGTATAACAACTCAGCCGCGGATGACTGCAGGTCCTCTTTTCAGTGATTCAATGAATCCAATTAATATTAGAGAATGTATATGTAACACCCTGGAAATGGTTTCACTGCCAACGTAATGGTCTTTCTGCAGAAGTAGTGTTTGGGTTATGGTCAGAGATAACTGGTGCTTTGGAATGTGATCCAAATGATGGGAGTCTGTTTTTCAGGTTGTGTGCCTGACACCGGTGTGAGCTGAGTCTTTTGTTCGGTACGAGATAAAGGGAGAAGACGCCAGAGAGGAGAGGTCGTAGGACTCGACCCGGCACGGAGCCATGATTCGACAAAGCCCGAGGAGGTCGAGGGGGAAACCGTGAGCTCGAACTTCTGCGCATCAGACTGTTTCATTAAAATGGGCCCTTTTCTTTTTTTTTGCTTTTTCTTTACTAACCCTTTAGTCAAATTAAGAATTATAAAGCTAAATCACTTAATGGTATGCGGTGCACTGTCTGCTATTTTGTGGGATTTAGTTGTAACAGGGTAACGAATCATGCAGCATCCACACAGACCGGGGGTTTTGGGGAGGGCTCACACCTCAAGAGCAGCCTCAGAGCAGCCTGTAAGGAGCGGTGAAACCACTCGCATAGGCCATTGGGCTGCAGGCGTTACGCTGTGATGTGATGTAGCCTAGTGCCCAAGTTCTGGCCATCACAACGCAGGAAAGAAACATGGATGGTAGTTTGCCTCCCAGGTGCCAGGATCCGGGGTGTTTCTGACCATGTCCAGACATCCTGAAGTGGGAAGGTGAACAGCCAGAGGTGATGGTACATATTGGTACCAACGACGTAGGTAGGAAAAGGGAGAGGTCCTGGAAACAGACTACAGGGAGTTAGGAAAGAAGCTGAGGAGCAGGACCTCAAAGGTAATAATCTCAGGATTACTGCCTGTGCCACGTGACAGTGAGTACAGAAACAGAATGAGGTGGAGAATAAATGCATGGCTGAGGGATTGGAGCAGGGGGCAAGGATTCAGATTTCTGGAACATTGGGACCTCTTTTGGGGCAGGTGTGACCTGCACAAAAAGGATGGGTTGCACTTGAATCCCAAGGGGACCAATATCCTGGCAGGGAGGTTTGCTAAGGCTATTGGGGAAAGTTTCAACTAGAATTGCTGGGGGATGGGAAGCGAACTGAAGAGACAGAGGAAGGGGAAGCTGGGAAGCTCACAAATAGAGAAAGGTTGTAGGCAGTGTGAGAGGGAGGATAGGCAGGTGATAGAGCAGAGATGCACTCAGACTGATGGTTTGAGATTTTAATTCAAGAAGCGTCATGAACAAAGTGGATGAGCTCAGGGCATGGATCAGTACTTGGAGCTATGATGTTGTGGCCATTACAGAGACTTGGATGGCTCAGGGGCAGGAATGGCTACTTAGAGTGCCAGGCTTTAGATGTTTCAGAAAAAACAAGGAGGGAGGCAAAACAGGTGGGGGCATGGCACTGCTGACCAGAGATAGTGTCACGGCTGCAGAAAAGGTGGACGCCATGGAGGGATTGTCTATGGAGTCTCTGTGGGTAGAAGTTATAAACAGGAAGGGGTCAATAATTCTACTGGATGTTTTTTATAGACCACCCAATAGTAACAGGGATGTTGGAGAGCAGATAGGAAGACAGATTCTGGAAAGGTGTAATAATTACAGGGTTATAGTGACTGGGGATTTTAATTTCCCCAATAATGATTGGCATCTCCCTAGATCTAGGGTTTTAGATGGGGTGGAGTTTGTTTATTTGGTGTGTTCAGGAAGGTTTCTTAACATAATATGTAGATAAGCCTAGAAGAGGAGAGGCTGTACTTGATCTGGTGTTGGAAAATGAACCTGGTCAGGTGTCAGGTCTCTCAGTGGGAGAGCATTTTGGAGATAGTGATCACAATTCTATCTCCTTTACCGTAGCATTGGAGAGGGATAGGAACAGACAAGTTACAAAAATGTTTAATTAGAGTAAGGGGAAATATGAAGCTATCGAGCAGGAACTTGGAAGCATAATAGGGAACAGATGTTCTCAGGGAAATGTATGGCAAAAAAATGGCAAATGTTCAGGGGATATTTGTGTGGCATTCTACACAGGTATGTTCCAATGAGACAGGGGAATGATGGTAGGGTACAGGAACCATGATGTACAAAGGCAGTTGAAAATCTTGTCAAGAAGAAAAGTTTACGAAAGCTACAAAAAATTAGGTAATGACAGAGATCTAGAAAATTATGTTTAGCAGAGAGAAGCATAAGAATTAAATTAGGAGAGCCAGAAGAGGCCATGAGAAGACCTTAGCGAGCAGGAGTAAGGAAAATCACAAGGCATTCTACAAGTACCATGAAGAGCAAAAGGATAAGACATGAGAGAATCGGACCAATCAAGTGTTGACAGTGGAAAAGTGTTTATGAAACCGGAGGAGATAGCAGAGGTACTTTATGCATACTTTGCTTCAGTATTCACTACAGGAAAGGACTGGGCGATTGTAGGGATGACTAACAGAGGATTGAAAAGCTTGAGCATGTAGACATTAAGGAAGAGATTGTGCTGGAGCTTTTGGAAAGCATCAAGTTTGATAAGTCACCAGGACCATATGAGATATACCCCACACTACTGTGTGAGGCAAGGTAGGAGATTGCTGAGCCTCTGGCAATGATCTTTGAATCACCAATAGGGACGGCGAGGTTCCAGAGGATTGGAGGGTTGCAAATGTTGTTCCCTTGTACAAGAAAGGGAGCAGAGATAACCCAGGAAATTATAGAGCCCAGGATATTGCTTTGTGGATCCAGAACTGGCTTGCACACAGAAGGCAAAGAGTGGTTCTAGACAGGTCATATTCTGCATGGAGGTCAGTAACCAGTGGTGTGCCTCAGGGTTCTGTTCTGGGACCCCTTCTCTTCATGATTTTTTTAAATGACCTGGACGAGGAGGTAGAGGGGTGTGTTAGTAAATTTGCTGATGACACAAAGGTTAGGGGTGCAGTGGATAGTTTGGAGGGATGTCAGAGGTTACAGTGGAATATCGATAGGATGCAAAACTGGGCTGAGAAGTGGCAGATGGTGTTCAACTGAGATAAATGTGAGGTGGTTCATTTTGGTAGGTCAAATGTGATGGTAGAACATAGTATTAATGGTAAGACTCTTGGCAGTGTGGAGGACCTGAGGGATCTTGGGGTCCAAGCTCATAGGACACTCAAAGCAGCTGCACAGGTTGACCGGGTGGTTAAGTTGGCGTATGGTGTATTGGCCTTCATCAATCATGGGCTTGAGTTTAGGAGCCGAGAGGTAATGTTGCGGCTATATAGGACCCTTGTCAGATCCCGGTCAGACCCCACTTGGAGTACTGTGCTCAGTTCTGGTCGCCTCACTACAGGAAGGATGTGGAAATTATAGAAAGGGTGCAGAGGAGATTTACAAGAACATTGCCTGGATTGGGGAGCAATACTTATGAGAATAGCTTGAGTTGAACTTTGGCCTTTTCTCCTTGGAGCGACAGAGGAAGAGAGGTGACCTGACAGAGGTGTACAAGATGATGAGAGGCATTGATCATGTGGATAGTCAGGGGCTTTTTCCCAGGGTGAAATGGCTAATACGAGAGGGCACAGTTTTAAGGTGCTTGAAAGCAAGTATAGAGGAGATGACAGGGCTAAGTTTTTTTACACAAACAGTGGTGAGGGCAGGGAAAGGGCTGTTGGCGACAGTGGTGGAGGTGGATACGATAGGGTCTTTTAAGAGGCTGCGTGATAGGTACATGTAACTTAGAAAAATAGAGAGCTACGGTTAACCCGAGGTAATTTCGAAAGTAAGTACGTGTTCGGGACAGCATTGTGGGCCAAAGGGCCTGTATTGTGCTGTAGGTTTTTCTATGTTTCTTTCGGGAGACTCCATTTCTCGCCGATGGAAACATGGAGGAGATTGCAGAGGAGGCCGGGTTGGCGGGCCACATCGGGCCGGCAGTTGGAAGGTCATGGGTCAGTGGAGGATGTTTTGGAAATTCGTCTCACAGTCCAGTGTGTATGACACTACACCACCGGCCAGACACATAGTAATTGCAACCTTTGTTATTTCCAAGTCATACATGAGATCATTTAACACTCACAGTGCTCTAATTGGATTGTTGCTGCAAAGATGTGCACAGCGATCAATATTTGAAATTATAATTTGCTTTACTACACAGTGCACTCAAAATTCATGTTGCCTGCTATTTTCATAATTTCTGCAGTTGTATAAAACTTTGCTCAGGCTGTTTTTGAGGTATTGTGTTCAGTTCTGGTCATGTTACAGGAAGCATAGGGAGGGCTTGGAGAAGATGCAGAAATGGTTCACTTGGATTCTACCTGAATTAAAGAGTGATGGCTAAAAGGAGGGATTGAATAGACAAGCATTGTTTCCTCTGGAGTGTCAGAGGTTGAGAAGAGACCTGACAGAAGTTTATGGAATTATGAGAAACATCAATAGGATAGGCAACAAAAGTCTCTTTGCCAGGGTAGAAATGTCAAGTTCGAGAGGGCAGAGCTTTAAGCTCCGGAGTGGGGGGAATTAACAGAAACGTGCATGGCAATTTCTTTACATGAAGAATGGCACTTTCCTTCTAGCAATGATGAAAAGGCATTTAGACAGGCGCATGAACAGATAGGGAATGCATGGAATAAGACCATAAGACACAGCAGCGAATGGAGGGACGTGTATCATGTGCAGGCAGCTGGAAATAACTTCAGGCCAGTCACGGTCAGCACAGACGTCACGAGCCAAGGAGCCTGTTCTTGTCTAAAGTGTTCTAAATTCTGAGTTGTACGTTCTGTTCATCCGCCTGGATCATTGCTTTAAAGAACCGCGATTGGTGAAAATTGGGGTTTAATTGCAGAAATGGTCTGCATCAGTTAAACCCAGATTGTTCTTCAGATAATTCTAAGGATTACTAAATGAGACAGTGATAGGTTCTCCCTCAGCTCAACAGCATTCTAGTATCATCACAGCCATAGCAATATCAGTCACTGACATTGCATATTTTGCAGAGGCAACTGCAGAATGATTTGTGCCCAACAGTGTTTGTTGTAATTCTGAGGTCCACTTGATAGGACAAGCATCCAATCAGCAATGCATATGAACTAACAAAACCGTCTGCCTACTTTGCATAATCCCAGCAGGCAGAATGGACACCATTCTCAACAAGTCAGAGCACTAAACTCGTGCACAATCGCACTGCAAAAGGCAGGCAAATCAGGAATTGTAGCATTCAAACAATGGGTCGGATTTAATTGTAAATGTACCGACAGAGCCTTGAAACATATTCTGCCCCCAACCCTCTGTTCACATAAATGAGAATTACAACCAATGATTTTGACCAATTTAACTAAGAACTTTTATTTGTGAATTACCTTTTTTTCCCACAGTAGAGGCAAAAAACAGGGAAGTTGTAAAGCACAAAAACAAAAAAAAATCAAAAACTGAAATGTCAGCAATTGAAAAGTATTCACCCTCTGCACGTAGCTTATTTGAAACACCTCTCACAGGTATTACAGACAATAGTCTTTTGAATTAGTTTCTGTTAGCTTTGCACAACATGAAGAAGCAAGATTTGCCAATTTCTCCTTGCATAATTACTCAACTATGCCAGGTTAGTTGGGCAGCAGTGATGGACAGCAACTGTTCAATTGGGACTCTGACTGGATCTCTCAAGGACATCAATTTTCTTCATTAGAAGCCTCTCCATGGTTGCTCTGGCAGTGTGCTTTGGGCCGTTGTTCTTCTGAACGACAAACGTCCTGCCTAGTTTAAGAGCTCTGGCAGACAGTAGCCGCAATGCAGCTCATTGAGGGACATCATTGCCCCCTCGATTTCAGCCCACTACATCTCTCCTGCACTCACGGGCATAGGAGCTGAAGAATTATCCTCTCCCCACCCTCACATTGCCATCCTCTACTCCCTCATCTCTTTTGAGCAGGGAAGGAGGGCCAAGTGATGATTACACCTGAGGAAGGGTGGGTGAGGAGTGAGGGAGCGCTAAGGGGTGAACAGAAAGGAGGGAATGAGCGGTGTTACGTACCCCGTAACTGGGTCACTTAACAGCAAAGATAGAGAGGTCTGTTGAAGTCTGATGGTACTATTTTTAACAGTATTTATTGGTAAAAATACACAAAAATAATATCAATGCAAACATACAGATAATATACATCGTCAATACTAAATCTAAAAGTGCGGGATAATAATAATCAATAAGAAATAGCTCTATCGTTGTCTAGGGGATAATGTATTGTCCGATGGAAATATAAAGGTCACTCAGTTCATTCAGGCTGCAGCCTTTGGTTGGAGAGAGAGAGATTTTAGAAACTTGCCAGCTTTTCCTTTTTATGATGTCGATCCTTCGAAATGTCGTTGGTGGTGGCCTCTTCGTTAGCTAAGCCGTTCTTCCATGGTAAACCCGCCAATTCCTAGGCAAAGGAAAAGGACGCACGCGGGCCCCCCACCGGCTGTCGCTATTAAACGCTGTCACGGGATTTCTAACGTTTCTCCTGGTGCGTCTAAGGGGGCTGTTCCCCAGACCCTCTTTTATCCTGACTCACAGGGTCTCAGATGTCAATCAGGTTGGGATGATGCAATCCCTCAACCCTAACCCACTCTGGTCATTCCCTGAGGGCTTCAATGAATAGTACAGTACAATACACAATTCCGTCTCCAAGAGACAATGGCCGTTATCCGTGGCTTTGTCTTGCTGAGGGGCCAGGACATATTCCAAAAACCTTTAGGATTCTCTCTCATTTCCTGGGTCCCAGACCCGAATTAATAGCGATCTTGCAATTCTCAAAAAGGAGGGGGCTACTTTGTACCCTTTGGCCCCTCAGAGTTGTGGCAAATTCGTAACAGCGGCAATGGAGGCACTAGGAAGTTACAAGCCCAGTAAACACTGAAACACCAAACAAGGTTTTTTGTTCCAAATAATCACTTCATTGGTTATTATAGACCATCTCCCTCCTCACTAACACTCTCTCTCCCCTCCCCACCACAGATTTCCCCCTCACACTTCCTGTTCCTAACCCCACCCAGGGTTCTCTAGGAATTGCAGGAGACTCAGGAGGAGATAGCGAGGATCATCGGGGTCACTATACCATCCATCAGAGATATTTATCAGGTGCTTGGTATAGACAGAGTCTTGAGCATCTTCCATCTGTCCACCATCTGTCCTGGACTAAGCCTGCCTCCAGTCTCAGACTGGCAAAACTATTCCCTCACTCCCCCGTTCCAAACCAGGCCTAACGGACCCTGTCTAGGAGCCTTCCTGTCCCGTCTGAGACCACGGGGTCCCTCAGGAAATCGAGGACCTCTTAGCTGCTGCAGCCCTCATCCGGCGCTCCATCAGCAGCTCCCTCGCCGCCTCCATTCCACAGAAGTTGAAGATGGTCCAGAATTCATAATCTGTCTGGGGCACCATGAGCAGCTGAGAGTCCGTGATGAAGGTCGCAGGTGCGGCCTGTTCAGGCGCGTCCGCAGCCTGCACATGGCCTTCAGATCCTGGGGGAATGTTTCTCACCCCATGACTTAAAAGGTCCCCCGAGCCCTGTAATCCACTCTGCTCAACGTGAATGTCGAGACTGGGCCACGGGGGGTCCCTCACCTCTTCCCACATGGAGTGGAAACTGAAAGGCACGCTCTGCTCCTGTCCGTCTTTCTCCCGGGATGTCCCCGGCTCCTCCACATCGTCCTCTTCTTCCTTCTCCACATTCTCTTCCTCCTTCTCCACATTCTTTTCCTCCTTCTCCACATTCTCTTCCTCCTCCTCCTTCTCCACATTCTCTTCCTCCTCCTTTTCCACATTCTCTTCCTCCTTCTCTACATCCTCTTCCTCCTTCTCCACATTCTCTTCCTCCTTTTCCATATTCCCTTCCTCCTTCTCCACATTCCCTTCCACCTTCTCTACACCGATGGGCGTAATTGGTGGGTCACATCCTGGAGAGGGATGGACAGGGGACAGATGTTACGTTTAAAAAGAAACAGAACAATTATTCCAATTTTCTACACATGCACCGTACTCCTGGTGCGTCTGAGGCAGGGACAAAGAGGACTGTGCAGCGTTCTCCTGGTATGGGCTTGCCACAGGAATAGGGGAGCAGGACCTGTGCACCGTGCTCCTGGAGTGGGTCTGACCATGGAACACGGACGGATGCGGGAACCGCGCATGGTGCTCCCAAAGTCAGGGGATCCGGTTTCGGGAATAGTGTTAGTACTCCCTGTATGGGCCTGTATTGGGCTCGCCCCAATCCCTCTCCCAACCCCTCCGTACCTGTGACCGAAATTGCAGGCTCACGTGGATTTTGCCAACTTTCCCTGCTCGCTTGCAGGAGGCCGTTCTCCGGCGGAGAACAGTGATTTCCCTGGCTTCCCGCTGCAGAAGATTCCTCGTTTCGCGGAAATACACAGTCGACACGTTTGCAGCAGGACTGGGAACCCTGTGGGAGATCACAAAGTTCCAGAGTCATTGAGACCTGCACCCGCCGCCATTTGACCCGGAGAGTGTGGGGAGCGGATTTCTCGGAAGCCGAGGCTTGGCGTTGGAGAGCCGGCAGCTCTGGGATGACCAACTCTCTGGGGGTTGCAGAAAATGGTCAGAATCCCTGAGAGTGCGGGAAGGGGAGTCACGGGGTCCAGGGGTGAATCTGTTCCTCCCGTTCTATTTCCCTCAAGCTTTATTCTTGGTTGAGAACTCACCGACAAACATTCACATTGACACAGAATTCGGGTCGCGGCGGTAAAGAAAGAAGAAACAGCCGAAACGATCCTTCGCCTTCTTGATGTGTTCTCCATGATCTGCACAGTGGGACAGAAACGGGGGAGCTTGATGTGTCTGACTCTAGAAACCCGTGGAGGGAGATTCACTCTGTGTGCGATCTCGGCGGTACGTGGTGGGACGGTGTGGAGGGACACAAAACTACAACTGTGGATGCTGCAGATGGTGAACTTCATTCAGTGCGTGAGGACGGGAGTGTTTTACTTGAAAATCGAATCTACTCTCGTTCTACACACTGCATGCTGGTGACGATGCCAGAGGGAGGTAGGAGGTAGGACTCCCCACCCCTCCCATCACTCGGACAACATTCCCGTCCCTGCCCCGTAAACCCCTCCTCATTCCCGTTTCACCCACCTTCTCTCTGTGATCTGGCCAGAGCTGTATTCTCTGAGATGCCTATTTTAAAGTTTGTAGGTGTATAGCGTTGTCTGCTGGGGTCGGACAAATGCTCTGATGAGACCTGTCGAGGATTTCAAACGCCGCCTGAAACTGCCGCTGCGTGACTGCACAGAGAGGGGCACGTCCCCCGACTGTGATCTCACAGAGGTGACGGGATGGCGGAAAATTCAAAAGTGACGTACCACCATTCACACGGTGTGGTGAACTATGTGCCTGTCGGGACACGCCCCTGCTGACTGCTCCTGTGGCTCCTCCCACAGGCCCCTGTATAAAGGAGACCTGCAGCCTGAAGCTCGGCCTCAGTCTCCAAGACCTTGTATGATAGACACTCACTCCTGGTTCCTTCTTCCAGTCAATAAAAGCCGATATCTCGCCTACGTCTCAGTTTGAGTTATTGATGGTGCATCAATTTTATTGACTGGAAGTTTTCAAACATGGAACCCGTTTTGCGTCCGGACCGGTTGGATTTGGACCCTCAAGACCCCGACGGCGATCCAACTGTGGCCACTGTGACTCTCGACCAAAGCGGCCCACACCAGCTTGCAAGGTCCATGATGGACATCCAGGTGGAGGGGCACTGGACTGGATGCCTGTTTGACACGGGCAGCACTGGGAGTTTTATTCACCCGGACACAGTGCAACGCTGCGGACTTGCAACGCGGCCGGTCAGTCGGAGGTTCCATTTGGCCTCTGGGTCGCAGTCCGCAGACATCCGGGCGGGTTGTGTAGCGACATTGGTGGTGCAGGGCACAGAATATCGGGACTTTGAGCTGCTGGTCATGCCTAATCTGTGCGCACCTGTGCTATTGGGGCTGGACTTCCAGAGCCATCTCGAAAGTGTGACTATGGTATATGACGGGCCCCTCCCACCACTCACTGTCAAGAATCCTCAGTTTTGTGGGGCTTCTTCACATACCCCGCTACTGACCACACACACACACGGACACACACATCCCACCCAGCACCATGCCGACAGCTGCGCTACCGACACTTGCAGCCTCTCCACTCTCAAGATCCCTCCCCCACCGCTGTTCGCCAACCTGACCCCCGACTGTAAACCTGTGGCAACCAAAAGCAGGAGGTACAGCGCGGGGGACCGGGCCTTCATTCAGTCGGAGGTGCAGCGGCTGCTCAGGGAGGGGATCATTGAGCCGAGCACAAGCCCTTGGAGGGCCCAGGTAGTTGTTGTTCGGACTGGGCAGAAAGATAGGATGGTGGTGGACTATAGTCAAACCATCAATAGGTTTACGCAGCTTGACGCATACCCCCTACCCCGCATCGCGGATATGGTCAACCAGATTGCTCAGTATAAGGTGTACTCGACAATAGATCTGAAATCCGCTTATCACCAGCTCCCCATCTGCCCAGAGGACCGCCCCTACACCGCCTTCGAGGCGGGCGGCCGGCTCTATCACTTCCTGCGCGTCCCTTTCGGTGTCACGAATGGTGTCTCTGTCTTCCAGAGGGAAATGGACCGGATGGTGGACCAGTACCAACTGCAGGCCACATTTCCCTATCTGGATAACATCACCATCTGTGGTCACGACAGGCCAGATCACGACGCCAACCTCCAACGGTTTCTCCAAGTGGCCGCAGCTCTGAACCTTACTTATAACAGGGACAAGTGTGTTTTTGGTACCACCCGCCTTGCTATACTTGGGTATGTCGTGGAAAACGGGGTCATTGGCCCTGATCCCGAACGTATGCGCCCCCTGTTAGAGCTCCCTCTTCCCACCATTCTCAAAGCACTCAGACGGTGCCTGGGTTTTTTTTCCTATTACGCCCAATGGGTCCCCCATTACGCAGACAAGGCTCGCCCCCTGGTCAAGTCTACCTCGTTTCCCCTCTCTGCTGAGGCCTGCGCGGCCTTCAACTGCATTAAAGCGGACATTGCCAAAGCTACGATGCATGCAGTGGACGAGACCGCTCCCTTCCGAGTGGAGTGTGATGCCTCCGATTTCGCTCTGGCTGCTACCCTTAATCAGGAAGGCAGACCAGTAGCATTCTTTTCTCGCACCCTCCAAGGCTCTGAAATTCGGCACTCCGCGGTGGAGAAAGAAGCCCAGGCCATAGTGGAGGCTGTTAGGCACTGGAGGCACTATCTTGCTGGCAAAAGATTCACTGTGCTGACCGACCAGCGCTCGGTTGCGTTCCTGTTCAGCAACCAACAGCGGGGCAAGATCAAAAATGATAAGATTTTGCGGTGGAGGATAGAGCTCTCCACCTACACCTATGATATTCTGTACTGGCCTGGCAGACTCAATGAGCCCCCTGATGCCCTATACCGGGGAACATGTGCTAGCACACAGCTCGACCAGCTGTACGCCCTTCATGCACAACTTTGCCATCCGGGGGTCACCCAATTTTACCATTTTGTGAAAGCTCGGAACCTGCCATACTCCCTGGAGGACATCAGGACGATGACCAGGGACTGCCAAATTTGCGCCGAGTGCAAACCGCACTTCTACTGTCCTGACACGGCACAACTTGTCAAGGCCACCCGCCCTTTTGAACGCCTGAGTGTTGACTTTAAGGGCCCCCTTCCCTCCACTGACCGCAATGTCTATTTTCTCAGTGTTATTGACGAGTTCTCACGGTTCCCCTTTGCCATCCCCTGCCCCGACACCACTGCCACGTCCGTCATAAAAGCCCTGCGCCAGCTCTTCACTCTGTTCGGGTATCCCTGCTATATCCACAGTGATAGAGGGTCCTCCTTTATGAGTGAGGAGCTGCGCCAGTACTTGCTAGCTAGGGGCATTGCTACCAGTCGGACCACGAGTTATAATCCCCGGGGTAATGGCCAGGTGGAGCGGGAGAATGCCACAGTGTGGAAGGCCACACTTTTAGCCCTTAAGTCAAAAGGGTTGCCGGTCTCTCGATGGCAGGAGGTCCTCCCTGAGGCACTGCACTCTATCCGCTCTCTGTTATGTACGTCCACCAATGCCACCCCTCACGAACGCCTATTCTCTTTTCCCAGGAAGTCTGTCACTGGGACCACCCTACCAGTTTGGCTGACGTCCCCGGGGCCAGTGCTGCTCCGGAAACATGTGAGGAGCAATAAATACTCCCCGCTGGTGGAGAGGGTTCACCTTCTACATGCGAACCCCCAGTATGCCTACGTGGTCTTACCTGATGGGCGGGAGGACACGGTCTCCATCCGCGACCTGGCACCCGCAGGTGCAGCAGACCACTACCCTGAAGGCTCTCCGGTAACTGTGAACCCTGCACCAGAGTTGACACCGTGCTCACCAGGCCCTACACAGACTCCTCACGACACTTGTATACCGGGCGTTTCGTACGCATTTATACCAGGCGCCTCGCACATGCATGAGGGATCACCGGCGCCGGCGTGGGCAAGAACACGCGCAACCCCCGTCCCCTGTGCAATCGCCAATGTTGCCGGCACCTATGCGGTCACAGCCGGTGCTACGTAGATCGCAGCGACAGATTCGACCGCCTGATCGGCTTGACTTGTAAGAACCTTCGCTACATGAGGACTTTTTCAAACGAAGGGGGGGTGAATGTGGTGAACTATGTGCCTGTCGGGACACGCCCCTGCTGACTGCTCCTGTGGCTCCTCCCACAGGCCCCTGTATAAAGGAGACCTGCGGCCTGAAGATCGGCCTCAGTCTCCAAGACCTTGTATGATAGACACTCACTCCTGGTTCCTTCTTCCAGTCAATAAAAGCCGATATCTCGCCTACGTCTCAGTGTGAGTTATTGATGGTGCATCACACGGAAACTCCTATCCCACTGTACTTTCTCTGAAATTATTAACAGATTTTGTGCTGAAATTATCTGTGTGGACGGCATATTTCACTATCCCTCCAGACGTTATAATATTAATAATAATAATAAACCAATGTCCTGATATACTATAGAGAACCAGTTAAACAGTGACCCCGTTAATTAGAAGCTCTCCACCCCCAGACAAACTCCTGTAAAAAGGGAGTCTCTCCCCGTCATGATCGTTGGAGTAGGGTCCGGGAATTTTATTGTTCAACTTTCTTGCCATTTAACTGTACCAGGGTATACAGCTAAACAAAACACCATTCCTCCGGTACCAAGGTGTAAAACACAATACTTTATCACACAGAGCACAAATAATAATATAAACAGATGTAAATGTATTTTGCAGTTGTCAACTTGACATCAAGTGCATCTACAATATATGGTTAAATATATAACAGAATTACGGTTACTGATGCTGATATAGATAAGGTGTGTTGGATGGCAGCAGGATTTTTAAAAGTCTCATAGCCTGAGAGAGAAGTCTTCCCCTGCCTTACTGTCTTTGTTCTTATACTGCGGAATCTTCTGCTTGATGGTACGAGGTCAAAGAGATTTTGGGACAGATGAGGGAAGTCTCTGCAAACACAGTATTTAGATCATAAGACATAGGAGCAGAATTAGGCCATTCAGCCCATCGAGTTTGCTCCACCATTCCATCATGGCTGATCCCAGATCCCATTCAACCCCTATACCTGCCCTCTCACTTAATGCCCCGACCAGTCAGAACTCTATCAACTTATGCTTTGAATATACCCAGGACTTGGCCTCCACCGCGGAAAATTCAAAAGTGACGTACCACCATTCACACTGAAACTCCCATCCCACTGTACTTTCTCTGAAATTGTTAAAAGATTTTGTGCTGAAATTATCTGTGTGGACGGCATATTTCACTATCCCTCCAGACGTTATAATATTAATAATAATAATAAACCAATGTCCTGATATACTATAGAGAACCAGTTAAACGCTCTGTGGCAGAGCGTTCCATAGATACGCCACTGTTTGGCTAAAAAATCATCCTTAACTCTGTTCTGAAAGTTCACGCCTCAATTTTAAGGTTGTGCCCCTCTAGTTCTGGGTACTCTACTCCCACGAGAGGAAACAACCTCTCCACATCCACCTTCTCTAGTCCTTTTAAGATTCGGTAGGTTTCTTCTAAATTCCAGTGACTACAGACCCAAAGTTGCCAAACACGTCTCATATGAACACGCCTTCATTCCCAGAATCATCCTCGTGAACCTCCTCTGGACTCGTTCCAATGAGAACACATCCTTTCTGAGATATGGAGCCCAAAACTGTTGACAATACTCTTAAAACTGTGGCCTGACTTGTGTCTTATAAAGACACAGCATTTTCTCCCTGCTTTTATATTCTGTTCTCCTTGAAGTAAATACCAACATTGCATTTGCCTTCTTTACCACAGACTCAACCTGTGAATTGACCTTCTGGGAGTCTTACATGAGGACTCCTCGGTCCCTTTGCACTTTTGATGTTTGAATTTCTCCCTGTTTAGATAATAGTCCGCATTATTGTTCCTTTTACCAAAATGCATTATCATACATTTCCCAACACTGTATTCCATCTGCCACTTTTTTGGCCATTCTTCCAATTTGTCCAAGTCCTGCTGCAATTGCATTTCTTCTCTGAAACCACCTACCCCTCCACCCATCTTCGTATCATCCGCAAAAAAGCTACCTTGTAGGTATACAACAAATTCCCTCTCGTTGATCTGACACCAACCTGATTTTCCCAATCCCCTTGCAGATTGAAGTCACCCATTACAATTGTGACATTGCCCTTATTTCCAGCTCCCTTTGCAATCTCAACCCCACATCTTGGCTACTACTTGGAAGCCTATGTACGATTCCCATTATGGATGTTTTACCCTTGCAGTTTGTTAACTCCACCCACAAAGATTCAACATTCTCTAACCCTATGTCTCCTCTTTCTAAAGATGTAGTTCCATCTCTTACCAAAGAGCCACACTACCACCTATGCCTTCCTGCTTGTCCTTTTGA
Organism: Hypanus sabinus; assembly: GCF_030144855.1. Taxonomy (NCBI): domain Eukaryota; kingdom Metazoa; phylum Chordata; class Chondrichthyes; order Myliobatiformes; family Dasyatidae; genus Hypanus; species Hypanus sabinus. The sequence goes on along the minus strand of NC_082713.1, from coordinate 25,723,576 downwards.
TATAAAATATATCCTTTGATGTTAAAATCCCAATTATGACCTTCTTTCAGCCACGACTCAGTGATGCCCACAAGGTCATACTGACCAATCTCTAATTGCGCCACAAGTTTGTTCACCTAATTCCAATTTCTGCACCGCAATAATGTGTGCTTCCCAAGTATCATTTCCTGTCACCAAATCATCAATATAAGCATCTGTATCTTTCAATCCCTGAATCACAGAGTTAATCATCCTCTGGAAAGTACCTGGGGCATTCTTCATCCCCAATGGAAGAACATTATACTCATATAACCCAGATGGAGTTACAAATGCAGAAATCTCTCCACCTCTGTCCATTAATGGAACACACCAATACCATTTCAATAAATCAATCTTTGCAAGGAACTTTGCTTTTCCAACTTTATCTACACAATCATCTACTCTAGGAATTGGATATGCATCTGTTTTCGTTACAGCATTTACCTTCATATAGTCCGTACAAAACCTAATACTACCATCTGGTTTTGGCACCATAACACAGGGTGAACTCCAATTCGAGTTAGAAGGTCAAATAATATTATTTTCTAACATATATTTAATTTATTTCTCAGCAAGTTCACATTTTTCTATGTTCATCCTATATAGGTGTTGTGTTGTTTAATAGGTTTGGCATCTCCAACATCTACATCATGTGAAGCTATAGTACTCCTTCTCGGAACTTCTGGAAACAAATCCTTATATTTAAAAATTAATTTCTTCATCTGCTGTTTCTGATCTGGCTGTAAATGTGCTAGTTTCTCATCAATATTTTCCAGAATGGTTGAATTTGGTAACCTGACAGAAACAATGTTGGAATTAGAATGAAATTCAGATGAATCATCTATCATGTTCCTAGTTAAATCAAATTCATTATCATTAACCACAACAGTCACAGTATCATATTGTTTCTCATAATATGGTTTTATCATACTTATATGGCAAAGTTGTGTTGGCCTTCTACGATCTGGAGTTTTTATCACGTAATCCACATCATTGATTTTAGACACAATTTCATAAGGACCATGAAATCTAGCTTGTAAAGGACTCGTTTGCACAAGGAAAAGAATCAGCACCTTATCTCCAGGCTTAAACATCCTCATCCCAGCTTCTTTATCATACCAAGTTTTCATTTTCTCCTGAGCCAGTTTTAAATTTTCCTTGGCTAAGCTATAAGCTTTATATGTAACCTGTCCTTAAATTTCAGAACATAGTCCAACAAATTAGTGTGTACTTCCTTACTAATCTACTGTTCTTTTAATAAATCTAAAGCTCCTCTAACTCTATGCCCAAATACAAGTTCAAATGGACTGAAACCTAAAGATTCTTGTACCGATACCCTTACTGCAAATAAAATAAGTTTATACCCTCATCCCAATCACTTTCATTTTCCACACAATATGTCCTAATCATATCCTTGAGGGCAGAATGAACCCTCTCCAAGGCACCTTGAGATTCTGGATGGTATGCAGATGAAGTGATTTGCTTAGCTCCTGATTTATAAACTATCTTTTGAAATAATCCAGACATAAAATTACTGCCTTGATCAGTTTGTATTTCCTTAGGTAATCCAAAATAAGTAAAGAATTTTATAAGAGTCTTTGTCACAGTTTTAGCTGTTATATTCCTAAGTGGTACTGCCTCTGGAAACCTAGACGAAGTACACATGGTGGTCAACAAGTACTGATAACCAGTTTTTGTCTTTGGTAATGGACTGACTGAATCTATGATAACTTTAGAAAACGGTTCACCAAATGCTGGAATAGGTTGTAATGGAGCCACTGGTGTAACTTGATTTGGTTTACCCTCAATCTGACAAGCATGGCACATTTTAAAAAATATCGCCACATCTTTTCTTAGACCAGGCCAGTAAAAATGTTTTAAAATCTTGTCCACAGTTTTCCTTACCCCTTGATGTCCACCTAAGGGCACACTATGAGCTAAAGTCAAAATCAATTCGATAAACTTTAGGAACAACTACCTGGCAAACAATATTCCATTCATCACTTGCAGGAATTTTAGGTGGTCTCCACTTCCTCATCAACACACCTTTTTCCAAGTACTATCCTACTGGCACCTTCTCAATTTCACTATCTGGTAGAGCTTGTTCTCTTAATTTTATAATCTCAGGGTCTCTATTCTGCTCTGCTATCATCTCCTTCTGAGACAGAGATAAATCTTCATAGTCAGACTTACTCCAAGAATCTTGTTCAAACAATGAAGGTAAGAATGTCTCTGACACATCCTCAAAACTCAAATCCTGAGTTGAACAGACATGAGTAACAACCTCATTCTGAGCATCAATCTTTTTAGCCATAGCTCAAGTCACAAGAATCTGTGTTAGAATTCATTTCTGGTTCCTCTGACTCCATTGTCAAATGCACTTCAGGAAAAACTTGTCCAACTGCCAAGTCATTACCTAACAATAAAGAAATATCCTTCACAGGTAAGCTAGGCTGTAATCCTACTTTAACAAATCCTGTAACTAACCCTGACTTTAAATTTACGTTATTCAAATGTACAGGCATAAAAGCACTCCCAACACCTCGTATATAATTTACTTCACCAGTATCAGACTCTTCATTAAACTTCAATACACTGTCTAGCATCATGATTGAGAAACTCCAGTATCCCTAAGGATTTTTATTGGCACCGGAGTAGATCCTTCTTTCAAGGATACAAACACTTCGGTTATAAAATGATCATATCCCTTTTTAACTTGGTCAGACTCTAACAAAACCTCATTTGTGTTTATCGAACCTTGTAATTTTACAGGTACTTCAGTATGTTGTACACAAGCAACTGGGACTGCTTCCTTCTCTTTCTTTTTCAATCGGAAACAGTCAGTTTTTTCATGGCCAGGTTTCTTATAATAGTTACAAATAGGACCAATCTGTCTTTCCTTCACAGGTTTTCCTCCCTCCTTACCTTTCTCATTAACTTCTGATTTAATTTCTGATTTACCTTGAGTCTCTGTGTTATTTTTCCTCTTAAAAATTCTGTCCTGAGGAAATTTATACTTATGGATTAAAACATACTCATCAGCTAATCTAGCAGAGTCCTGCAACGTATCAGTATCCCTCTCATTTAAGTAGGTCCTTACTTCAACAGGGATGCTTCTTTTAAATTACCCCATTAAAATCAGCTCTTTCAATGTATTATAGTCCCCATTTAAATTTTTAGAGAAAACCCATCTCTCAAAACACACAGCTTTCTCATAGGCAAATTCCACTTAAGTTTTTTCCACAGACTTTTTCAAACTTCTGAATCTTTCTCTATACGCTTCTGGGACCAATTTGTATTCTTTCAAAATATGCTGTTTCACAGTATCATAATCTAGTGCTTGCGCAGCAGTTAAAGCTGTATAAACTTGTTGTGCTTTGCCTTTAATTACACTCTGTAACAACACTGACCATTTATCTTTCGGCCACTCTGAAATCTGAGCAATTGTTTCAAAATGTTGGAAATATCTTTCCACTTCAGTTTCACTAAATGGAGGGACTAATTTAATTTCTTGACTGGCAACAAATGGTTTTCTAGAACCAGAAGACTGATTCTCAGACTTTAATTCCGCCATCGCATATTCAAATTCCTTTTGTTTACTTTCAGCTTCTAACCTAAAACGCTCCAACTTCATTTGTTCGATTTGCAACTGCATCTCCAGATTACTTGTTGGAAACGACTCGAAAATCGATTCGTCAAAATCACCCGAATCTACATAGTGTTAGGCGATTTTTCTCTGGATTAGAGCCTTCGATGTAGACTTCAAAATACCTTTAAGTTGCAATCTGCTAGCTATCTCAGACACATCAGGTTTTTTCGCCTTCGCTAACAAATCCGTGTCTGGTGAAGCCAGAAACTCATCAATATTCATTGTTGCCGAATACCACTCACAAGCCAATCAAACAAAAGAATCCTTTTCCAAAACACTGATTCAAAATTTAACAAGCATTTAAACTCAAAAATGTTTCATCCCGGATACAGCCCCCATATTTATGTTACGGATTCAGCAACAATAAATATATAAGTGATGCAGGGTTTTTTATAACAACTAAAACATTTATTAAACACTGAAAAACAAACCCACAAAAGTAAACAAACCACTAACATAACCGGAAATCAGCTGCTGTGCGGCAGCTTAAACAGTTCTTAAAGGAATAAAGCGAAAACTGTTCTTAAAGTGATGCTGCAAAAACAGTTCTTCAAAGTAGTACTGCAAAAGTTCAAAATACTCACAGTCCATTAAAGGAGGGACTTTTTAGACGATTTAATTTCTCTTTCACGTCATGTTGCTGCGGTTCCTAGTGGAACTATACTTTTCCTGGAGAATTTACGAAGATGAAAATGAAACGGCTTAAAGGCACTGACCTTTCCTTTACAAAACTGTACCCAACCCTTTCTGCTATTCACGGGGTTACCATGGGGACAGCCAACAAATTCCTTCCGAATGAGGATCAAACGAGGTCGAACCTGTTTCACCGTGGAAATCGACTTCCCCCGATCTTTTAGCTCCCGAACTCCGATCTTCACTCTCTACTGATTTTTAACTGGCAGTATTATAAAGAAACTGGCGGCAATGACCTTTTAAACTTTAGGCATTAAATAAAACTCCACCTTTCAACCAAACTGCATCATAATGTTGGACCACGCAGTGGCATGGAGTCAAAATGGCAAATCCAGCCACCCACTGCTCCTCACAGGGAGGGGTCCCTGTATTTATACCCTGTAAAAAAAAACCTGCCACATGACCTCTACTGATGGGAAAATGATGTCACTCCACCATCACAAGACCACTACCTTAAGTCCAGTATAGCTTCAACACCACTGTCACGTGACAAGTACAAGATACCGACGGGTACGTAACAATATGTTCTCCACATGTCCACATGGGTTTCCTCCAGGTGCTCTGGTTTCATAGAAACAGAAGTCCTACAGCACAATACAGGCCCTTTGGCCCACAATGCTGTGCTGAACATGTACTTACTTTAAAAATTACCTAGGTTACCATAGCCCTCTATATTTCTAAGCTCCATGCACCTATCCAAGAGACTCTTAAAATACCCTATTGTATCCCCCTCCACCACCGTCACTGGCAGCCCATTCCACACATTCACCACACTCTGCATAAAAAACTTAGCCTGGACATCTCCTCTGTGCCTACTTCCAAGCACCTTAAAACTGTGTCCTCTCCTGTTAGCCATTTCAGCCCTGGGAAAAAGCCTCTGACTATCCACATAATCAATGCCTCTATTCATCTTATACAACTCTATCAGGTCACCTCTCATCCTCTGTAGCTCCAAGGAAAAAAGGCTGAGTTCATTCAACCTATTCTCATAAGGCATGCTCCCCAATCCAGGCAACATTCTTCGAAATCTCCTCTGCACTCTTTCTATAGTTTCCACATCCTTCCTGTAGTGAGGTGACCAGAACTAGACACAGTAAGGTCTGACCAAGGTCTTATTTAGCTGTAGCATTACCTCTCAGCTCTTGAACTCAGTCCCACAGTTGATGAAGGCCAATACACCGTACGCCATCTTAACAACACTGTCAACCCGTCAGAGGTAAGTTTTTCACAGACGTCCTTGCGGGCAGGTTTGCTAGTGCTGCTCCGGGGGGGTTTAAACTAGATTTGCAGGGGGAGGGGAACCAGAGTGTTAGAGTAGATGGTGAGGTGGAGGAGGATAAAGGTCATGCAAGAGCTGCAAGTATAGTGCACGGAGTAAAGCCAGATCTAACATATAAGCAACACACACAAAATGTTGGTGGAATGCAGCAGGCCAGGCAGCATCTATAAGGAGAAGCACTGTGATTTTTAGGCTGACATCCTTCATCAGGACTAACTGAAAGGAAAGATAGTAAGAGATTTGAAAATAGGAAACTTTCAAAACTTTCAAATCTCTTACTATGTTTCCTTTCAGTTAGTCCTGACGCAGGGTCTCGGCATGAAACGTCACAGTGCTTCTCCCTATAGATGCTGCCTGGCCGGCTGCATTCCACCAGCATTTTGTGTGTGTTGCTTGAATTTCCAGCATCTGCAGATTTCCTGGTGTTTGCTTTCTAACATATAAGGAGGTTTTGAGGAAAGAGAAACAGAATAAAGGGTAGTAAGATAGAAGGGCAAAAGTGCATGTACTTCAATGCAAGAAGCATCAGGAAGAAAGGTGATAAACTGAGAGCTTGGATTCATACATGGAATTATGATGTAGTGGCCATTATAGAGACTTGGCTGGCACCTGGACAGGAATGGATTCTGAATATTCCTGGATTTCAGTGCTTTAAAAGGAATAGAGAGAGGGGGAAAGGGGAGGAGGGGTGGCATTACTGGTCAGGGATACTATTACAGCTACAGAAAAGGTTGGTAATTTAGCAGGATCCTCTTTTGAGTCAGTATGGGTAGACGTCAGAAACAGGAAGGGAGCAGTTACTGTACTGGGAGTATTCTATAGGCCCCCTGGTAGCAGCAGAGATACCGAGGAGCAGATTGGGAGGCAGATTTTGGAAAGGTGCAAAAATAACATGGTTGCTATCATGGTGACTGTAACTTCCCTAGTATTGATTGGCAGCTGATTAGTTCCAATGGTTTGTTAAGCGCGTCCAGGATGGATTCCTGTCACAGTATGTTGACAGGCCAACTGGGGGAATGCCATACTAGATCTAGTATTAGATAACGAAGCAGTTCAGGTCACAGATCTCTCAGTAGGTGAGCATCTGGGCAACAGTGACCACCGCACTCTGGCCTTTAACATTATCGTGGAAAGGGATAGAATCAGAGAGGACAGGAACATTTTTAATTGGGGAACGGCAAATTATGAAACTATAAGACTGGAACTTGCGGGTGTGAATTGGGATGATGTTTATTCGGGGAAATGTACTATGGACATGTGGTCGATGTTTAGGGATCTCTTGCAGGATGTTAGGGATAAATTTGTCCCAGTGAGGAAGATAAAGAATGGTAGGGTGAAGGAACCATGGGTGACAAGTGAGGTGGAGAATCTAGTCAGATTGAAGAAGGCAGCATACGTGAGGTTTAGGAAGCAAAGATCAGATGAGTCTATTGAGGAATATAGGGTAGCAAGAAAGGAGCTTAAGAAGGGGCTGAGGAGAGCAAGAAGGGGGCATGAGAAGGCCTTGGCGAGTAGGGTAAAGGAAAACCCCAAGGCATTCTTCAATTATGTGAAGAACAAAAGTTTGACAGGAATGAAGACAGGACTGAATAGAGATAAAAGTAGAAAGATGTGCCTGGAGGCACTGGAAGTGAGTGAGAACCTCAATGAATACTTCTCTTCGGTATTCACCAATGAGAGGGAACTTGATGACGGTGAAGACAATCTGAGAGAGGTTGATGTTCTGGAGCATGTTTATATTAAGGGAGAAGAGGTGTTGGAGTTGTTAAAATACATTAGGACAGGTAAGTCCCCGGGGCCTGATGGAATATTCCCCAGGCTGCTCCACAAGATGAGGGAAGAGATTGCTGAGCTTCTGGCTAGGAACTTTATGTCCTCGTTGTCCACGGGAATGGTACCGGAGGATTGGAGGGAGGCGAATGTTGTCCCATTGTTCAAAAAAGGTAGTAGGGATAGTCCGGGTAATTATAGACCAGTGAGCCTTACATTTGTGGTGGGAAAGCTGTTGGAAAAGATTCGTCGACTTGGAATCTATAGGCATTTAGAGAATCATGGTCTGATCAGGGAGCGTCAGCATGGCTTTGTGAAGGGCAGATCGTGTCTAACAAGTCTGATAGAGTTCTTTGAGGAGGTGACCAGGCATATAGAGGAGGGTGGTGCTGTGGATGTGATCTACATGGATTTTAGTAAGGGATCTGACCGGGTACCACACAGTAGGCTTATTCAGAAAGTCAGACTGCATGGGATCCAGGGGAGTTTAGCCAGGTGGATTCAGAATCGGCTTGCCTGCTGAAAGCAGAGGGTTGTGGTGGAGGGAGTACATTTGGATTGGAGGGTTGTGACCTCTACTTTTCGTGATTTTTATTAACGACTTGGATGTGGGGTTAGAAGGGTGGGTTGGCATGTTTCCAAGTGACACAAAGGTCGGTGGTGTTGTGGATAGTGTAGAGGATTGTCTAAGATTGCAGAGAGACATTGATGGGATGCAGAAGTGGGCTGAGAAGTGGCAGATGGAGTTCAACCCAGAGAAGTGTGAGGTGGTACACTTTGGAAGGACCAACTCCAAGGCAGAGTACAAAGTAAATCACAAGATACATGGAAGTGTGGAGGAGCAGAGGGATCTGGGGATACATGTCCACAGATCCCTGAAGGTTGCCTCACAGGTAGTTAAGAAAGCTTATGGAGTGTTAGCTTTCATAAGTCGAGGGATAGAGTTTAAGAGTCATTGGGTAATGATGCAGCTCTATAAAACTTTGGTTCGGCCACACTTGGAGTACTGTGTCCAGTTCTGGTCACCTCACTACAGAAGTATTTGGAAACATTGGAAAGGGTACAGAGGAGATTTCCAGGATGCTGCCTGGTTTAGAGAGTTTGCATTATGATCAGAGATTAAGGGAGCTAGGACTTCACTCTCTGGAGAGAATGAGGATGAGAGGAGACATGATAGAGGTATACAAGATATAAAGAGGAATAGTTAGAGTGAACAGCCAGCGTGGGAAGTTCACGGGGGATATTAGAGGAAGGTTTTTCACTCAGAGAGTGGTTGGTGCGTGGAATGCACTGCCTGAGTCAGTGCTGGAAGCAGATACACTAGTGCAATTTAAGAGACTACTGGACAGGTATATGAAGGAATTTAAGGTGGAGTGTTATACGAGAGGCGGGGTTTAAGGGTCAGTACAACATTGTGGGCGGAAGGGCCTGTACTGCGCTGTACTGTTTTATGTTCTACGAGAGGGTTAGGGTGCATGGAATGTACTGCCAGCAAAGGTGTTAGAGGTGAATACAATAGGGTCTTCTAAGAGACTTACATAGGTACATGGAGCTTAGAAAAATACAGGGCTACATGGTAGGATAATGCTAGGCAGTTTCTAGAGTAGGTTACATGGTCAGCACAACATTGTGGGCCAAAGCGCCTGTAATGTCTTGTAGATTTCCATCTTCTATGTTCACTTCATTGCAATACAGAAAAATATAATAAACTACAACAAGAAATGTATATAAAAAGAAAGTTAATATGTTGTGCAAAAATAGTGGGTTGGTTCATTGTCCCTTCAGTAAATCTGATGGTGGAGAGGAAGAAGCTGTTCTGAAACATTGAGTGTCTGTCTTCAGGCTGCTGTACCTTCTTTCTGATGGTAGCAATGAGAAGAGGGCATGTCTGGGCTGGTGAGGGTCCTTCATAATGGATGGAAAATTTCTTGGCACATCGCCTGTTGAAGATGTTCTTGATTGTGGAGACGCTAGTGCCCATTCTGAAACCAGCCAAGTTTACACCAACATTCAGACTAATCCTATATTTACCCTATTACATTAAATCTCCCCATGTTCCCATCGCCCTGCACTTGCACCCACCCCTGTTCTTCAAGATCTCCTCATTTATATGCAGGTGTGACTTACAGCAGCCAAATAACTTCTGACCAATCACGCCTTTGGGACATGGGAGTTAACTGGAGCTCTCAGGGGAGTCCCATGCTATGAAGGGAGAATTGCAAACTCCATACAGCCAGCAAATCTCCATTTTGAGGGGCAAATGGATAAGCTATCTGAACGCGCAATTAATTTATTGTGCCTAGGATAGATCCGCGGTGATGTGATGGACCAGAAACTTGAAGCAGCACACCCTTTCCACCACTGAACCCTCAGTGAGGACAGGTGGTTGTTCCCCTGACTTTCCCATTCTAAAGTCCACAATCAGTTCCTTGGTCCTGCTGATCTTGGGTACGAGGTTGTTGTGGCACTACTCGGCCAGCCAGTCTGCGTAATGGGGGACCCGTTGGGTGTAAGAGGAAAAAAAACCCGGGCACTGTCTGAGTGCTTTGAGAGTGGTGGGAAGAGGGAGTTCTAACAGGGGGCGCATACGGTCAGGATCAGGGCCAATGACCCCGTTTTCCACGACATACCCAAGGATAGCGAGGCGGGTGGTTCTGAACACACACTTGTCCGTGTTATAAGTAAGGTTCAGAGCTTCGGCCACTTGGAAAAATCATTGCAGGTTGGCGTCGTGATCCGACCAGTCACGACCACAGATGGTGATGTTATCCAGATAGGGAAATGTGGCCTTCAGTTGGTACTGGTCCACCACCTGGTCCATTTCCCTCTGGAAGACAGAGACACCATTCGTGACACCGAAGGGGATGCACAGGAAGTGATAGAGCCTGCTGCCCACCTCGAAAGCGGTGTAGGGGCAGTCCTCTGGGCGGATGGGGAGCTGGTGATAAGCGGATTTCAGATCTATTGTCGAGTACACCTTGTACTGAGCTATCTGGTTGACCATATCCGCGATGCGGGGTAGGGGGTACGCGTCAAGCTGTGTGAACCTATTGATGGTTTGACTATAGTCCATGAGCATCCTGTCTTTTTGCCCAGTCCGAACAACAACCACCTGGGGTCTCCAAGGGCTTGTGCTCGGCTCAATGATGCCCTCCCTGAGCAGCCGCTGCACCTCTGACTGAATAAAGGCCCTGTCCCCCGCGCTGTACCTCCTGCTTTTAGTTGCCACAGGTTTACAGTCGGGGGTCAGGTTGGCGAACAGCGGTGGGGGAGGGTCCTTGAGGGTGGAGAGACTGCAAGTGGTGTCGGTAGCGCAGCTGTCGGCATTGTGCTGGGTGGGATGTGTGGGCCGGTGTGTGTGTGTGTGTGGTCAGTAGTGATGAAGTCCCACAAAACTGAGGATTCCGGACAGTGAGTGGTGGGAGGGGCCCGTCATCTGCCATAGTCACACTTTCGAGATGGCTCTGGAAGTCCAGCCCCAATAGCACAGGTGCGCACAGTTTAGGCATGACCAGTAGCGCAAAGGTCCGATATTCTGTGCCTTGCACCACCAATGTCGCTACACAACCCACCCGGATGTCTGTGGAATGTGACCCAGAAGCCATGGTGACCCTCTGGCTTACCAGCCATGTCACGAGTCCACAGCGTTGCACTGTGTCCGGGTCAATAAAACTGTCTGTGCTGCCGGTGTCAAACAGGCAGCTAGTCCTGTGCCCCTCCACCAGGATGTCCATCATTGACCTTGCAAGCTGGTGTGGGGTGCTTTGGTCGAGGGTTACAGAGGCCAGAGTTGAGCCATCTTGGTGCCCGGTAAACGCTGGCGGGTCGGGGGCAGGGCATGTTGATGCCGACAAAGATGGCCACCCCCATCTGGGCATGCAAGATGACGGCCCCCACGTCTCACTCGCAGCGCTGCACTCCGCTCGTAGTTTAGACTTACAGACTTTGGCGAAATGGCACCGCTTTCCGCAGCTGGAGCAGGTCGCTTCTCGCACTGGGCAGCATTTTCGGGGGTGTTTTCTGACTCAGCAGAAATAACACAGCATGGGCTTTTGACGGGCCGCAGCAGTGGTCGGGTTCGGGGAGCTCATGGAATCGTGACTGGTAGCGGCATTGGCGAATTCGCTCGCGGGAACAGGCGGGGAATCGCGCATCTGGACAGCGTCAGCGTTGTGCAGAGCAGCTTCCTGCGTGTCTGCCGTCTCAATCGCCGAGCGTAAGGTAAGATCAGCTTTTTCCAGCAACCTCTGATGCACGTACACTGACCTCAGTCCGGTCACAAAGCCGTCTCGTACTAGCAGCTCCACTTGCTGTTCTGCCGTGAGCGTTTTGCAGTCACAAGTTCGGACGAGTGTCTGTAGGGCTCAGGGAAACTCAGCGCTCGATTCTCCAGGCCACTGTCACTGGGTAGCTAAGCGATGTCTTGTGTAGACAGTGTTCACCGGCCACAGGTACTGTCTTTTGAGGGTGTCCAGTGCCCCTTTGTAGGTCGGCAGGTCTCTGATAAATGTATAAACTTTTGGGGCGACTCTTGAGAGGAGAATTCTGTGCATAACGGCGGGTTCAGTTGCACGAACCTCCTCCAAGTATGATTGGAAGCATGCAAGCCAGAGTTCAAAAACAAGAGCTGCTTCAGGGTCTTGGGGGTCCAAATCCAATCTTTCCGGATGTAAAACGGTTTCCATGTTTTAAAACTTCCAGTCAATAAAATTGATGCACCATCAATAGCTCACTCTGAGACATAAGGCGAGACATCGGCTTTTATTGACTGGAAGAAGGAACAAGCAGTGAGTGACCACCATACTAAACCTTTTCCAGGGGGTTACATATACATTCTCTAATATTAATTGGATTCATTGAATCACTGAAAAGAGGACCTGCAGTCATCCGCGGCTGAGTTGTTATACGGGCAGCATTACAAGTGCCAAGTGATGATGCACGGCTGCCCAGTCAGTCTCTTCCCAGCGTTCCACCCTCCTCAATAAATTCAATTCCCTTACACCTATTCCTACTTCCCATCATGACAAATAGCACTCATGGGTTCCTGCAGAGAATTAATCCCACCCACATCCTGGAACCCTCAATACACTTCAACAGAAATCCACCAACTCTAATCAACCCTGCATTTCCTGAGTTCTACTCTCACAGAGGAACAATGAGGATCTTGGGATTGGGATGGGTGAGACTCATGCTGGGAATAGCGAGCACAATCCCATGAACGTATCCCCTGGGCCAGGCCCACAATAGGAGCATTATGCTCAGTTCCCATTGCCATATTCCTTGACCCACTCCAGGACCAGTGAGCAGAGTTTCTGTTACCCTTTGAGAAGGAAAAGAGAAAATCGGATGTGTCATTATTACAGTTGAACAAAGGGAACTATGGAGCTATGAGGGAGGAGCTGGCCAAAGTTCAATAGAACAATAGCCTAGCAGGGAAGACAGTGGAACAAAAATGGCCGGTATTTCTGGGAATAATGCAGAAGGTGCAGGATCGGTTCACTCCAAAGAGGAAGAAAGATCCTAAGGGGAGTAAAAGGTGGCCGTGGCTGACGAGGGAAGTAAAGGGCAGTATAAAAATAAAAGAGAAGAAGTATAACATAGTAAAGATGAACAGGAAACCGGAGGACTGGGAGCAACAGAAGATAACAATAAAGGCAATACGCCAAGAAAAAATGAGGTACGAGGGTAAACTAGCCAAGAATATAAAGGAGGATAGTAAAAGCTTCTTTAGATATGTGAATAGCAAAAAAATAGTTAAGACCAAAATTGGGCCATTGGAGACAGAAAAGGGTGAATTTATTAAGGGAAACAAGGAAATGGCAGATGAGTTGAACAGGTACTTTGGATCTGTCTTCACTAGGGAAGACACAGACAATCTCCCAAATGTAATAGTGGCCAAAGGAACTAGGTTAAAGGATGAACTGAAGGAAATTTATATTAGGCAGGAAACGGTGTTGGATAGACTGTTGAGTCTGAAGGCTGATAAGTCCCTGGGACCTGATGGTCTGCATCCCAGGGTACTTAAAGAGGTGGCTCTAGAAATCGTGGAATCATTGGTAATCATTTTCCAATGTTCTATAGATTCAGGAACAGTTCCTGCTGATTGAAGGGTGGCTAATGTTGTCCCACTTTTCAAGAAAGGAGGGAGAGAGAAAACAGGGAATTATAGACCGGTTAGCCTGACGTCAGTGGTGGGAAAGATGCTGGAGTCAATTATAAAAGAGGAAATTATGACACATTTGGATAGCAGTAGAAGGATCAGTCCATCAGCATGGATTTACGAAGGGAAAATCATGCTTGACTAATCTTCTGGAGTTTTTTGAGGATGTAACTATGAAAATGGACAAGGGAGAGCCAGTGGATGTAGTGAACCTGGACTTCTAGAAAGCTTTTGATAAAGTCCCACATAGGAGAATAGTGGGCAAAATTAGGGCACATGGTATTGGGGCAGAGTACTGACATGAATTGAAAATTGGCTGGGTAACAGGAAACAAAGAGTAGTGATTAATGGGTCCCTTTCGGAATGGCAGGCTGTGACCAGTGGGGTACCGCAAGGTTTGGTGCTGGGACTGCAGCTGTTTACAATATACATTAATGATATAGATGAAGAGATTAAAAGTAACATTAGCAAATTTGCTGATGACACAAAGCTGGGTGGCAGTGTGAAATGTCAGGAGGATGTTATGAGAATGTAGGGTGACTTGGACAGGTTGGGTGAGTGGGCAAATGTATGGCAGATGCAGTTTAATGTGGATAACTGTGAGGTTATCCACTTTGGTGGCAAGAACAGGAAGGCAGATTACTATCTAAATGGAGTCAAGTGGGGGGACATCATGTGATGATGTAGGGTCGAGACGTTGGGATTCCAGCTCCCTCGCAAAAAGTAATGAAATAAGGTTTAAATGAAGAAGAGTTAACAAATATCTATTAGAAACTACTTATAAGTAACTCAGGATTATCTTTTGATATGGCTCCTAAACCGAAACAGAAGAAAGCTACTACTTCGAAGACTGCGCAAATCGGCGGGGAAAAAGGCCTAGCCGTCTTGGTGAAGCCTCAGACTCAAGTTGGATCTCCTCCCGACGAAGTGCATGGCATTTCTGATGTTGCGGGAAAAGAAGTTGCAGCAATATCGGCGGTCTCTAAGAAGAAACGGCAAGAACAACGCATGCGCGAAAGTATGCATGAACAGATGTTAACAAAAATACAAGCTTTAACTACGGTTGGAAGTGAAATTGAAAGTGAGTTGGAAGTTGAAACAGACTCTTTGGGAAATCCAGAAGAAAGAGAAAAGAAGGAAGAGATTAAAGGAGACACAAAAGATATCCTGATATTTTTAATCAATGAATTAAAAGTTATAAGAACAGATATGGCGAATGAATTTATAGCTATAAGAACAGATATAAGAAGCATACAGAATACACTTGACAATGTTGTGGAAGAACAAAAGGTGATGGATAATAAAGTTAAAGAGATGGAAGTAAAAATAGAAGAAAACATGGAAAGAATAGAAAAGATACAATACAATAAGCTTGCCTGGACAGCAGAAAGAAAACGGACGATGGAAAAAATGGATGCGCTTGAGAATTCTAGTAGACAAAATAATATTAAAATTGTTGGTCTTATGGAAGGTACAGAGGGAGAAAATCCAATAAAATTCTTTCAAGAATGGATTCCGGAAATTTTGGAAATGAAAGAAGGAAGTCAAGTAATTGAAATTGAAAGAGCACATAGAGCTTTAAGACCACGACCTCAACAAGATCAAAATCCGAGATTAATTTTGATAAAATGTTTAAGGTATCAAGGTAAAGAAATGATCTTGAAGGCAGTTACTCAAGGTGCTAAAAAGAGAAATGGGCCATTGATAGTAGAAGGGAAAAGAGTTTTTTTTAATCCAGACATAAGCTACGATCTGTCGAAGAGGCGGAAGGAATTTAATCTAGTGAAAAAATCTTTATGGGAAAAGGGCTATAAATTTTTATTGAGCTATCCAGCAAAATTGATAATTTTCCTGGATAATGGATGAAGAATATTCTTTGTTGACTACTGGAAAGCGGAGGAATTTGTACAAGAATTACCTGATGCCCATGAAGAAGACTAAAGAATTATAGAAATGAAATGGACTAATGATGAAGACTGAAATAAGGTTGGACCTGATGGACATTTATAAGAAAAAAAAGGGTCGAGGAGTATTAATTGAGAGTAGAGACATTAATTATTATTTTTTTTCTTTTCTTTATTGATATATTTTTCTTCTTTTTTTGCGGGGAACTGGGGGAGCTCCTGATCGATAGCTGCGAGTTTCATGTGCACAATCATGGCGATTGCCATAACCCGTAAAATGGGGAGAGGGGTAATATTGTGTTCTTTATATTCGCAACATTAGTGGGGGGGGGGGTATTTTGTTTTTTTTCTTATATATTAGTATTCTTTTTTCTATTTTTCTTCTTCTTTGCCTGGATGATTGGGGAGAGACCCATAGCAACATGGGGAATTTTAAAGAATTCCCAAGGTACTATGAATGATCAATTTACTTAATTTTTTAAGTTTTAATGTTAATGGAATTAATGGACCTATGAAAAGAAAAAGAGTTTTAATGTATATTAAGAAAATGAGAGGAGATATAGCTTTTTTTTTTACAAGAAATACATTTAACAGAAACAGAATATAAGAAATTAAAGAGAGATTGGGTTACAAAAAATAAGATTAAATACATAGGTCCTTTGAAGATAAAATTATAGTAATTGGGGAAAGTAGAAAATAAATATCAAAATTATTTTGAACTCCATGGAGCATGTGGGGATCCTCCGATATCCGGGAAATCTTGCTCTTCTTTCTTTTTTCTTTCTTTAGATAAGGGTGAAGGGGGGAGGGTTAATATTATCTTTCTTACTAGTTTACTGTTACATTTATTCTTTGTAACTTCTAAAATTTAATAAATAAATATTTAAAAAAATAAATGGAGTCAAATTAGGAAAAGGGGAAGTACAACGAGATCTAGGTGTTCTTGTACATCAGTCAATGAAAGCAAGCATGCAGGTACAGCAGGCAGTGAAGAAAGCTAATGGCATGCTGGCTTTTATAACAAGAGGAATTGAATACAGGAGTAAAGAGGTCCTTCTGCAGCTGTACAGGGCCCTTGTGAGACCACACCTGGAGTATTGTGTGCAGTTTTGGTCTCCAAATTTGAGGGAAGACATTCTTGATATTGAGGGAGTCCAGCGAAGGTTCACAAGGTTAATTCCCGGAATGGCGGGACTGTCATATGTTGAAAAATTGGAGTGACTAGGCTTGTATACACAGGAATTTAGAAGGATGAGAGGGGATCTGTTTGAAACATATAAGATTATTAAGGGATTGGACACGCTGGAGGCAGGAAGCATGTTCCCGCTGATGGGTGAGTCCAGAACTAGAGGCTACAGTTTAAGAATAAGGGGTAAGCCATTTAGAACAGAGATGCAGAAAAACTTTTTCACCCAGAGAGTGGTGGATATGTGGAATGCTCTGCCCCAGAAGGCAGTGGAGGCCAAGACTCTGGATGCATTCAAGAGAGAGTTAGATAGAACTCTTATAGATAGCGGGGTCAAGGGATATGGGGAGAGGGCAGGAACGGGGTACTGATTGTGTATGATCAGCCATGATCTTAGTGAATGATGGTGCTGGCTAGAAGGGCTGAATGGCCTACTCCTGCACCTACTGTCTATTGTCTATTGCTGCGTCTCAACCCACAGCAGGAGTACAATGCACAGTTCTCTCTGTCCCTGGGTCAGACACACTGGAAGCACAGTTCATGTGTGGGAAATAGGAAGAATTGTGCTTTAAATATTCTAACATCTCTGCCCTCTCCAGGATATGACCCACCAATTTCATCTCCCGTTGAGGTGGCATCTCTGGAAGTGGATCCTCCTCTTCTACAGGACACAAGGAGAGAGAGGAGGTGGAGGGTGAGGAGGGGGGAAGAGTTGGAGTTTTCCTGCGTGAGGGTCGAGCAGGAGGAGAACATGGCTTTCCGTTCCTTCTGAACGATGTGTGGTTCCTCCCACCCTCCCCCAACCGCAGCCCGGTTTCCAGTCCCAGGACGAGCAGATTGGATTCTGAGGCACACTGGACATTTTAGAAGATATGATGAAGGAGATTCTCCCAAGATTTGAAAGCCATATTGAAGCCTTGGCGCGTTTCCATTCTGAATAGGCCTCTCTTCAATCTCGATTCTAGATTCTAAGCTGTTCGGGGTGCCCCGCACCAATTATGAATTCTGGGCCACCTGCAACTTTGGTGAAGCGCAGGTGGCAAGAACGCTGCTCAATTTGGAGTGCCGGGAGAGGGCTGGAGCAGGAAAGAAGGCCTAGAATTCCTGGACACCCTCCCCTTGTGGGTTTCAGACAGCACTGGATGGCTCCAAGAAGTGAGGACTGGATCATTGAGGCCTTGTTTGGAACGGGCGAGCAAGGGATTTCAGGTCCGATCTGGGTCCAGGGGTATATTTAGTTCAAGATCAATTTTATTGTCATTCAACTGTAAAGATATATACCCCCAAAAGAACCAACGTTACTCTGGACCAAGGTACAAAACACTGTACACAGAACTCAGACATATAACACAAAATAATACAATATTACCACTAATAAATTCATATTTATTTAAGGAGCATTTACGACACATTGGGATACGAAGCTGTTTCCCATCCCAACCTTGTTGTCGTAATGCTCTGGTACCTCCTGCCTGGTGGTAGGGGTCAAAGAGATTGTTGGATGGATGGAGGGACTGACAACATCAAGGACCCGCATTTGCAGCACACCTGATAAATATCTCTGCTAGGTTGAAGAGAGACCCCACAGATCCTCTCAGCCATCCTCACAAGGATCCTCCCGGGATTCCTGCAATTCTTAGTAATTGTATGTTGGTATATATTAGACGGGATTCAGAAGGAGGGAGGAAGAGGGAATGTTAATGGGGGGAAAGTGGGGAGAGAGCAGGAAAGTGGAAGGAGAAGGGAGATCATCTCTAGTAAAAAGTAAAGTGATTGGTTGGAACAAAAAAGAAGCTTATTTGGTGTTTCAGGATTTGGAACTTCCCAGTTCTTGCACTAGCTCTCCTTCCTTCCTATCTATTCATCCCTCAGTGCTCCCTTGCTCCTCAACAGCTCTTCGTCAGGTGTAACCATTGCTTGGCTCTCCTTCCCTCCTCAGAAACGGTGGGGGAGGGTGGGGAGAGGATAAATCTCTCAGTCTCATGTCGGAGGGGACCAGAGAGATGTGATGGGATGAAATCAAGGGGACAGTGATGTTCCACGATGTACTATCATCAGCATTTAACACTGAAAAGTTCTGAAAGGCCCCGCTGGCGCCATCTCAAGCCACCCTGGATCTCTGTCTCCGACCATCACTCTAATGGCACCTTCTCCATCCACTGGGACAATCCTGCTCCCCCGACATTTCTGTGCCCTGTCTCTGTGGCACCAGGTGAGCACCCGATTCTGTGACCTCTGTCGGTATTCATCAAGGAGAAGGGTGTGGAGACTTGAATTGTAAGAGAATAAATCACTGACATTCTGCATTCTGCCCGTAGTAGGAAGGGAGAAGTGTGAGAACAAAATGCACTCATTAGGATGGATATATTCCCAGGGCCTGATGGGATCTATTCCGAGTCACCAAGCGAATTTATGGAGATTACTGCAGTTCTGGCATAGATCTTGTATCTTTTGTAAGCCACGTGTGAGGTATCTGAAGACTGAAGTTCAGCTGGAGTTGACCCCTTGTTAAAAGAGGGTAGTGGAAATAAACCTGGAAAGCACAGGCCAGTGAACCTAACACCGGTGGCAAATTGTTCGACAAGATTCTGAGGGATTAACATTCAATAAAAAGGCAGGGACTGATTTGAAAATGTCAAGTAAGGTTTTGTGTAGGGCTGATCATGCTTCACAAACCTGATTGATCTTTTTGAGGAGGTAACTAAGAAAATAAATTAGACAGAATGGTAGACGTGGATCTGGGAAGACCTGTGAGTTTTATGCCTTGCCAGAGCCAGCAAAATAATATTAAAAATGGTGTTATAGTGTGTAATATAGAGCAGCTAATGTACCATTTAAGTGGAGATGTCCTGTTCAGTTTGGGATTATTGGAAACTGCAATTACTCATTAGGTCTCTTATTCGCTGTCTGAGATACAGTAAATAATTACTTTAGGTAGCAACTGCTGCATTGCTGCGAGTGGACCAATCACAGAGCACTGACAACTCGAGGCAACAGAGACAGGGCCGTCAGCACCTGTTCTTCCACCTCTGAAGTGTTGGTGGAAGGGTGAGGTCCTCTACTCTGGGGGAGAGGGGAGGGGTTTTCAGGTAGCACCAAGAACTGACACAAGAAAGCTAGAGCAGTAATAGGCATATCGAACCTGCCACACCATTCGATATGATCTACCTCTTCTGAACGTGAGCTCACAAGTCCACGATCTTGCAGAATTTTTTATTTAACCTGTCTCCATTCCAAATGGTAGCTGTGTGGAACGAGCTTCCTGTAGAAGTGGTAAAGGTTCAATTTGCATTAAAAAAAAATTGGATAGGTATATGGACAGGAAAGGAATGGAGAGTTATGGGCTGAGTGCAGGTAGGTGGGACTAGGTGAGAGTAGCATTCGGAATGGACTAGAAGGGCCAAGATGGCCTGTTTCTGTACTGTAATTGTTATATGGTTATAACTACTTCTAGAGATTTAGCTCTCAGAAATGGATCAATCCAGGATTTCACTACAAATTGCAAAAACTCTCTACTCCCCTTATATTTAACTACACCTCATTTTTTGGGACTCACCCACTGTTGAATACATCTGCATATTTACCCTGTAATGCTTCCTTATGATTTCATATATTTCAATAAGATCATCCCTCATTCTTCTAAACTCCATGGAATACTGATCCAAACTGTTTTGTCTCTACTGATCGGCCAGTCCTCTCATCTCCGGAATTGGCCTGGTGAATCTCGTTGGAAGAGATTCCGATGTTAATATATCCCTGTAGAACAGAGGTTCCTAACTGGGGTCCATGGGCCCTTTGCTTAATGCCATTGGTCTGTGGCATAAAGAAGGTTGGGAACCCCTGCAATAGAGGATCAAACAGTGCAGTACTCCAGGGTGTGGCCTCAGTAACATGCTGCAAAATGGTAACAAATCTTACCTTTTTTCAACTCCAACTCTTTTACAGTTGAGGCCAACATATTATTTGTTTTCTGACCTACTTGCCACAGTTGACTATCAGAATTTCATGATTCTTGCAGAGGAGTGAGATTGATTGGCGAGGAGTGAGATAGACTGGCTGGCCGAGTAGTGCCTCAACAACCTCGTACCCAAGATCAGCAGGACCAAGGAACTGATTGTGGACTTTAGAATGAGAAAGTCAGGGGAAAACCCACCTGTCCTCACTGAGGGTTCAGTGGTGGAAAGGGTGTGCTGCTTCAAGTTTCTGGTCAGTCACATCACCTAGGATCTATCCTAGGCACAAGACTTTTATTGCACTTTCAGATAGCTTATCCGTTTGGCCCTTAAAATGGAGATTTGCTGGCTGTATGGAGTTTGCAATTCTCCCTTCATAGCATGGGACTCCCCTGAGAGCTCCAGTTTCCTCCCATGTCCCAAAGGCGTGATTGGTCAGAAGTTATTTGGCTGCTGTAAGTCACACCTGCATATAAATTTGGAGATCTTGAAGAACAGGGGTGCGGGCAAGTGCAGGGTGATGGGAACATGGGGAGATTTAATGTAATAGGGTAAATATAGGATTAGTCTGAATGTTGGTGTAAACTTGGCTGGTTTCAGAATGGACACTAGCTTCCCCACAATCAAGAACATCTTCAACAGGCGATGTGCCAAGAAATTTTCCATCCATTATGAAGGACCCTCACCAGCCCAGACATGCCCTCTTCTCATTGCTACCATCAGAAAGAAGGTACAGCAGCCTGAAGACAGACACTCAATGTTTCAGAACAGCTTCTTCCTCTCCACCATCAGATTTACTGAAGGGACAATGAACCAACCCACTATTTTTGCACAACGTATTAACTTTCTTTTTATATACATTTCTTGTTGTAGTTTATTATATTTTTCTGTATTGCAATGAAGTGAACATAGAAGATGGAAATCTACAGGACATTACAGGCCCTTTGGCCCACAATGTTGTGCTGACCATGTAACCTACTCTAGACAAACTGCCTAGCATTATCCTACCATGTAGCCCTGTATTTTTCTAAGCTCCATGTACCTATCTGAGTCTCTTAAAAGACCCTATTGTATTCACCTCTAACACCTTTGCTGACAGTACATTCCATGCACCCTAACCCTCTCGTAGAACATAAAACAATACAGCGCAGTACAGGCACTTCAGCCCACAGTGTTGTGCTGACCCTTAAACCCTGCCTCTCATATAACACTCCACCTTAAATTCCTTCATATACCTGTCCAGTAGACTCTTAAATTGCACTAGTGTATCAGCACTGACTCAGGCAGTGCATTCCATGCACCAACCATTCGCTGAGTGAAAAACCTTCCTCTAATATCCCCCTTGAACCTCCCACGCTGGCTGTCCATTCTATCTATTCCTCTTTATATCTTGTATACCTCTATCATGTCTCCTCTCATCCTCCTTCTCTCCAGAGAGTGAAGTCCTAGCTCCCTTAATCTCTGATCATAATGAACACTCTCTAAACCAGGCAACATCCTGGTAAATCTCCTTTGTAACCTTTCCAATGCTTCCACATACTTCTGTAGTAAGCTGACCAGAACTGGACACAGTACTCCAAGTGTGGCCTAACCAAAGTTTTATAGAGCTGCATCATTACCCCGTGACTCTTAAACTCTATCCCTTGACTTATGAAAGCTTACACTCCATAAGCTTTCTTAACTACCCTAAATACCTGTGAGGCAACTTTCAGGGATCTGTGGACATGTATCCCCTGATCCCTCTGCTCCTCCACACTTCCAATTATCTTGTCATTTACTTTGTACTCTGCCTTGGAGTTTGTCCTTCCAAAGTGTACCACCTCACACTTCTCTGAGTTGAACTCCATCTGCCTCTTCTCAGCACACTTCTGCATCCCATCAATGTCTCTCTGCAATCTTAGACAATCCTCTACACTATCCACAACACCACCAACCTTTGTGTCACTTCCAAACATGCCAACACACCCTTCTAACCCCACTTCCAGGTCATTAATTAAAATCAGGAAAAGTAGAGGTCCCAGAACCGATCTTTCTGAGATACCACTAGTCACAGCCCTACAATCTGAATGTACTCCCTCCACCATGACCCTCTGCTTTCTGCAGACAAGCCAATTCTGTATCCACCTGGCTAAACTTCCCTGTATACCTTGCCGTCTAACTTTCTGAATAAGCCTATCAGCTCCTCAAAGAAATCTATCAGGCTTGTTAGACACGATCTGCCCTTCACAAAGCCATGCTGCCGGTCCCTGATCAGACCATGATTCTCTAAATGCCCATAGATTCCAAGTCGAAGAATCTTTTCCAACAGCTTTCCCACCACAGGTGTAAGGCTCACTGGTCTATAATTACCCAGACTATCCCTACTACCTTTTTTGAACAAGGGGACAACATTCGCCTCCCTCCAGTCCTCCGGTGCTATTCTCGTGGAGAATGAGGACATAAAGCTCCTAGCTAGAAGCTCAGCAATCTCTTCTCTCGCCTCATGGAGCAGCCTGGGAAATATTCCATCAGGCCCCGGGGACTGACCTGTCCTAATGTATTTTAACAACTCCAACACCTCCTCTCCCTTAATATCAACATGCTCCAGAACATCAACCTCTCTCAGATTGTCCTCACAGTCATCAAGTTCCCTCTCATTGGTGAATACCGAAGAGAAGTATTCATTGAGGACCTCGCTCACGTCCACAGCCTCTAGGCACATCTTTCCACCTTTATATCTAACCGGTCCTGTCTTCATTCTTGTCATACTTTTGTTCTTCACATAATTGAAGAATGCCTTGGGGTTTTCCTTTACCCTACTCACCAAGGCCTTCTCATGCCCCCTTCTTGCTCTGCTCAGCCCCTTCTTAAGCTCCTTTCTTGCTATCCTATATTCCTCAATAGACTCATCTGATCCTTGCTTCCTAAACCTCACGTTTTCTGCCGTCTTCCATCTGACTAGATTCTCCACCTCACTTGTCACCCATGGTTCCTTCACCCTACCATTCTTTATCATCCTCACCGGGACAAATTTATCCCTAACATCCTGCAAGAGATCCCTAAACATCGACCACACGTCCATAGTACATTTCCCTGAAAAAACATCATCCCAATTCACACCCGCAAGTTCTAGCCTTATAGCTTCATAATTTGCCGTTCCCCAATTAAAAATGTTCCTGTCCTCTCTGATTCTATCCTTTTCCATGATAATGTTAAAGGCCAGAGAGCAGTGGTCACTGTCGCCCAGATGCTCACCTACTGAGAGATCTGTGACCTGAACTGCTTCGTTACCTAATACTAGATCTAGTATGGCATTCCCCCAGTCGGCCTGTCAACATACTGTGACAGGAATCCATCCTGGATGCGCTTAACAAGCCATTGGAACTAATCAGGTGCCAATCAATACTAGGGAAGTTAATGTCACCATGATAGCAACCCTGTTATTTTTGCACCTTTCCAAAATCTGCCTCGCAATCTGCTCCTCGGTATCTCTGCTGCTACCAGGGAGCCTATAGAATACTCCCAATAGAGTAACTGCTCCCTTCCTGTTTCTAACTTCTACCCACACTGACTCAAAAGAGGATCCTGCTAAATTACCAACCTTTTCTGTAGCTGTAATAGTATCCCTGACCAGTAATGCCACCCCTCCTCCCCTTTTTTCCCGGAGAATTTACGAAGATGAAAATGACATCAAGGGATAAGGAAAACTGTGGACAAGATTTTAAAACATTTTTACTGGCCTGGTCTAAGAAAAGATGTGGCGATGTTTTGTAAAATGTGCCATACTTGTCAGATTGAGGGTAAACCAAATCAAGTTACACCAGTGGCTCCATTACAACCTATTCCAGCATTTGGTGAATCATTTTCTAAAGTTATTATAGATTCTGTCAGTCCATTACCAAAGACTAAAACTGGTTATCAGTACTTGTTGACCACCATGTGTACTTCGTCTAGGTTTCCAGAGGCAGTACCACTTAAGAATATAACAGCTAAAACTGTGACAAAGGCTCTTATAAAATTCTTTACTTATTTTGGATTAGCTAAGGAAATACAAACGGATCAAGTCAGTAATTTTATCTCTGGATTATTTCAACAGATAGTTTATAAATCAGGAGTTCAGCAATTCACTTCATCTGCATACCATCCAGAATCGTAGGGTGCCTTGGAGAGGTTTCATTCTGCCCTCAAGGATATGATTAGGACATATTGTGTGGAAAATGAAAGTGATTGGGATGAGGGTATAAACTTATTTTATTTGCAGTAAGGGTATCGGTACAAGAATCTTTAGGTTTCAGTCCATCTGAACTCGTATTTGGGCATAGAGTTAGAGGAGCTTTAGATTTATTAAAAGATCAGTAGATTAGTAAGGAAGTACACACTAATTTGTTGGGCTATGTTCTGAAATTTAAGGACAGGTTACATATAAAGCTTATAGCTTAGCCAAGGAAAATTTAAAACTGGCTCAGGAGAAAATGAAAACTTGGTATGATAAAGAAGCTGGGATGAGGATGTTTAAGCCTGGAGATAAGGTGCTGGTTCTTTTCCTTGTGCAAACGAATCCTTTACAAGCTAGATTTCATGGTCCTTATGAAATTGTGTCTAAAATCAATGATGTGGATTACGTGATAAAAACTCCAGATCGTAGAAGGCCAACACAACTTTGCCATATAAATATGATAAAACCATATTATGAGAAACAATATGATACTGTGACTGTTGTGGTTAATGGTAATGAATTTGATTTAACTAGGAACATGATAGATGATTCATCTGAATTTCATTCTAATTCCAACATTGTTTCTGTCAGGTTACCAAATTCAACCATTCTGGAAAATATTGATGAGAAACTAGCACATTTACAGCCAGATCAGAAACAGCACATGATGTAGATGTTGGAGATGCCAAACCTATTAAACAACACCTATATAGGATGAACATAGAAAAATGTGAACGCTGAGAAATAAATTAAATATATGTTAGAAAATAATATTATTTGACCTTCTAACTCGAATTGGAGTTCACCCTGTGTAATGGTGCCAAAACCAGATGGTAGTATTAGGTTTTGTACGGACTATATGAAGGTAAATGCTGTAACGAAAACAGATGCATATCCAATTCCTAGAGTAGATGATTGTGTAGATAAAGTTGGAAAAGCAAAGTTCCTTGCAAAGATTGATTTATTGAAAGGGTATTGGTGTGTTCCATTAATGGACAGAGGTGGAGAGATTTCTGCATTTGTAACTCCATCTGGGTTATATGAGTATAATGTTCTTCCATTGGGGATGAAGAATGCCCCAGGTGCTTTCCAGAGGATGATTAACTCTGTGATTCAGGGATTGAAAGATACAGATGCTTATATTGATGATTTGGTGACAGGAAATGATACTTGGGAAGCACACATCATTGCGGTGCAGAAATTGGAATTAGGTGAACAAACTTGTGGCGCAATTAGAGATTGGTCAGTATGACCTTGTGGGCATCACTGAGTCATGGCTGAAAGAAGGTCATTATTGGGATTTTAACATCAAAGGATATATTTTATATCAAATGGACAAGCAGGAAGGCATAGGTGGTAGTGTGGCTCTTTGGTAAGAGATGGAACTACATCTTTAGAAAGAGGAGACATAGGGTTAGAGAATGTTGAATCTTTGTGGGTGGAGTTAACAAACTGCAAGGGTAAAAAATCCATAATGGGAATCGTACATAGGCTTCCAAGTAGTAGCCAAGATGTGGGGCTGAGATTGCAAAGGGAGCTGGAAATAAGGGCAATGTCACAATTGTAATGGGTGACTTCAATCTGCAAGGGGATTGGGAAAATCAGGTTGGTGTCAGATCAACGAGAGGGAATTTGCTGAATACCTACAAGGTAGCTTTTTTGCGGATGATACGAAGATGGGTGGAGGGGTAGGTAGTTTCAGTGAAGAAATGCAATTGCAGCAGGACTTGGACAAATTGGAAGAATGGCCCAAAAAGTGGCAGATGGAATACAGTGTTGGGAAATGTATGGTAATGCATTTTGGTAAAAGGAACAATAATGCGGACTATTATCTAAACAGGGAGAAAATTCAAACATCAAAAGTGCAAAGGGACCGAGGAGTCCTCATGTAAGACTCCCAGAAGGTCAATTCACAGGTTGAGTCTGTGGTAAAGAAGGCAAATGCAATGTTGGTATTTACTTCAAGGAGAACAGAATATAAAAGCAGGGAGAAAATGCTGTGTCTTTATAAGACACAAGTCAGGCCACAGTTTTAAGAGTATTGTCAACAGTTTTGGGCTCCATATCTCAGAAAGGATGTGTTGTCATTGGAACGAGTCCAGAGGAGGTTCACGAGGATGATTCTGGGAATGAAGGCGTGTTCATATGAGACGTGTTTGGCAACTTTGGGTCTGTAGTCACTGGAATTTAGAAGAAACCTACCGAATCTTAAAAGGACTAGAGAAGGTGGATGTGGAGAGGTTGTTTCCTCTCGTGGGAGTAGAGTACCCAGAACTAGAGGGGCACAACCTTAAAATTGAGGCGTGAACTTTCAGAACAGAGTTAAGGATGATTTTTTAGCCAAACAGTGGCGTATCTATGGAACGCTCTGCCACAGAGCGTTTAACTGGTTCTCTATACTATATCAGGACAATGGTTTATTATTATTATTATTATTATAACGTCTGGAGGGATAGTGAAATATGCCATCCACACAGATAATTTCAGCACAAAATCTGTTAACAATTTCAGAGAAAGTACAGTGGGATGGGAGTTTCCGTGTGAATGGTGGTACGTCACTTTTGAATTTTCCGCGGTGGAGACTGCGGTGGAGGCCAAGTCCTGGGTATATTCAAAGCATAAGTTGATAGAGTTCTGACTGGTCGGGGCATTAAGTGAGAGGGCAGGTATAGGGGTTGAATGGGATCTGGGATCACCCATGATGGAATGGTGGAGCAAACTCGATGGGCTGAATGGCCTAATTCTGCTCCTATGTCTTATGGTCTAAATACTGTGTTTGCAGAGACTTCCCTCATCTGTCCCAAAATCTCTTTGACCTCGTACCATCAAGCAGAAGATTCCACAGTATAAGAACAAAGACAGTAAGGCAGGGAAAGACTTCTCTCTCAGGCTGTGAGACTTTTAAAAATCCTGCTGCCATCCAACGCACCTTATCTATATCAGCATCAGTAACCGTAATTCTGTTATATATTTAACCATATATTGTAGATGCACTTGATGTCAAGTTGACAACTGCAAAATACATTTACATCTGTTTATATTATTATTTGTGCTCTGTGTGATAAAGTATTGTGTTTTACACCTTGGTACCGGAGGAATGGTGTTTTGTTTAGCTGGATACCCCGGTACAGTTAAATGGCAAGAAAGTTGAACAATAAAATTCCCGGACCCTACTCCAACGATCATGACGGGGAGAGACTCCCTTTTTACAGGAGTTTGTACAGGGGGTGGAGAGCTTCTAATTAACGGGGTCACTGTTTAACTGGTTCTCTATAGTATATCAGGACATTGGTTTATTATTATTATTAATATTATAACGTCTGGAGGGATAGTGAAATATGAGGTCCACACAGATAATTTCAGCACAAAAACTGTTAACAATTTCAGAGAAAGTACAGTGGGATAGGAGTTTCCGTGTGAATGGTGGTACGTGACTTTTGAATTTTCCGCCATCCCGTCACCTCTGTGAGATCACAGTCGGGGGACGTGCCCCTCTCTGTGCAGTCACGCAGCGGCAGTTTCAGGCGGCGTTTGAAATCCTCGACAGGTCTCATCAGAGCATTTGTCCGACCCCAGCAGACAACGCTATACACCTACAAACTTTAAAATAGGCATCTCAGAGAATACAGCTCTGGCCAGATCACAGAGAGAAGGTGGGTGAAACGGGAATGAGGAGGGGTTTACGGGGCAGGGACGGGAATGTTGTCCGAGTGATGGGAGGGGTGGGGAGTCCTACCTCCTACCTCCCTCTGGCATCGTCACCAGCATGCAGTGTGTAGAACGAGAGTAGATTCGATTTTCAAGTAAAACACTCCCGTCCTCACGCACTGAATGAAGTTCACCATCTGCAGCATCCACAGTTGTAGTTTTGTGTCCCTCCACACCGTCCCACCACGTACCGCCGAGATCGCACACAGAGTGAATCTCCCTCCACGGGTTTCTAGAGTCAGACACATCAAGCTCCCCCGTTTCTGTCCCACTGTACAGATCATGGAGCCCGCAACGAAGAACACATCAAGAAGGCGAAGGATCGTTTCGGCTGTTTCTTCTTTCTTTACCGCCGCGACCCGAATTCTGTGTCAATGTGAATGTTTGTCGGTGAGTTCTCAACCAAGAATAAAGCTTGAGGGAAATAGAACGGGAGGAACAGATTCACCCCTGGACCCCGTGACTCCCCTTCCCGCACTCTCAGGGATTCTGACCATTTTCTGCAACCCCCAGAGAGTTGGTCATCCCAGAGCTGCCGGCTCTCCAACGCCAAGCCTCGGCTTCCGAGAAATCCGCTCCCCACACTCTCCGGGTCAAATGGCGGCGGGTGCAGGTCTCAATGACTCTGGAACTTTGTGATCTCCCACAGGGTTCCCAGTCCTGCTGCAAACGTGTCGACTGTGTATTTCCGCGAAACGAGGAATCTTCTGCAGCGGGAAGCCAGGGAAATCACTGTTCTCCGCCGGAGAACGGCCTCCTGCAAGCGAGCAGGGAAAGTTGGCAAAATCCACGTGAGCCTGCAATTTCGGTCACAGGTACGGAGGGGTTGGTAGAGGGATTGGGGCGAGCCCAATACAGGCCCATACAGGGAGTACTAACACTATTCCCGAAACCGGATCCCCTGACTTTGGGAGCACCATGCGCGGTTCCCGCATCCGTCCGTGTTCCATGGTCAGACCCACTCCAGGAGCACGGTGCACAGGTCCTGCTCCCCTATTCCTGTGGCAAGCCCATACCAGGAGAACGCTGCACAGTCCTCTTTGTCCCTGCCTCAGACGCACCAGGAGTACGGTGCATGTGTAGAAAATTGGAATAATTGTTCTGTTTCTTTTTAAACGTAACATCTGTCCCCTGTCCATCCCTCTCCAGGATGTGACCCACCAATTACGCCCATCGGTGTAGAGAAGGTGGAAGGGAATGTGGAGAAGGAGGAAGGGAATGTGGAAAAGGAGGAAGAGAATGTGGAGAAGGAGGAAGAGAATGTGGAGAAGGTGGAGGATGATGTGGAGAAGGAGAAGGAGGAAGACGATATGGAGAAGGAGGAAGAGGAGGTGGAGAAGGAGGAGGATGATGTGGAGAAGGAGGAGGAGAATGTGGAGAAGGAAGAGGATGCAAAGAAGGAGGAGGACGATATGGAGAAGGAGGAAGAGGAGGTGGAGAGGGAGGAAGACGATGTGGAGAAGGAGGAAGACGATGTGGAGAAGGAGGAGGATGATGTGGAGAAGGAGGAGGAGAATGTGGAGAGGGAGGAGGAGAATGTGGAGGAGGAAGAGGATGCGAAGAAGGAGGAGGACGATATGGAGAAGGAGGAAGATGCGGAGAAGGAGGATGATGTGAAGAGGGAGGAGGAGGATGTGGAGAAGGAGGAAGAGAATGTGGAGAAGGAGGAGGAGACTGTGGAGAGGGAGGAAGAGACTGTGGAGAAGGAGAAGGAGGAAGACGATATGGAGAAGGAGGAAGAGGAGGTGGAGAAGGAGGAGGAGAATGTGGAAAAGGAGGAGGAGGATGTGGAGAAGGAAGAAGAGGATGTGGGGAAGGAGGAAGAGAATACAAAGGAGGAGGACGATGTGGAGAAGGAGGAGGATGATGTGAAGAGGGAGGAGGAGGATGTGGAGAAGGAGGAAGAGGATGTGGAGAAGGAGGAGGAGGAAGAGAATGTGGAGAAGGAGGAAAAGAATGTGGAGAAGGAAGAAGAGGAGGATATGGGGGAGCCGGGGACATCCCAGGAGAAAGGCGGACGGGAGCAGAGCGTGCCTTTCAGTTTCCACTCCATGTGGGAAGAGGTGAGGGACCCCCCGAGGCCCAGTCTCGACTTTCACGTTGAGCAGAGTGGATTACAGGGCTCGGGGGACCTTTTAAGGCATGGGGTGAGAAACATTCCCCCAGGATCTAAAGGCCATGTGCAGGCTGCGGACCCATCTGAACAGGCCGCACCTGCGACCTTCATCACGGACTCTCAGCTACTCATGGTGCCCCAGAAAGATAATGAATTCTGGACCATCTTCAACTTCTGTGGAATGGAGGCGGCGAGGGTGCTGCTGATGCAGCGCCGGAAGAGGGCTGCAGCAGCTAAGAGGTCCTCGATTTCCTGAGGGACCCCGTGCTCTCAGACGGGACAGGAAGGACGAGGATGTGGAGAAGGAGGAAGAGGATGTGGAGAAGGAGAAGGAGGATGTGGAGAAGGAGGAAGAGAATGTGAAGGAGGAAGACGATGTGGAGAAGGAGGAGGAGGATCTGGAAAAGGAGGAAGAGAAAGTGGAGAAGCAGGAGGAGGAGGTGGAGGAGAAGGAGGAGGAGACTGTGGGGAAGGAGAAAGAAGTTGCGGTGATGGTGGAGGACAATGTGGAGAAGGAGGAAGAAGATGCGGAGAAGGAGGAGGATGATGTGAAGAGGGAGGAGGAGGATGTGGAGAAGGAGGAGGAGACTGTGGAGAGGGAGGAAGAGAATGTGGAGAAGGAGAAGGAGGAAGACGATATGGAGAAGGAGGAAGAGCAGGTGGAGGAGAAGGAGGAGGAGAATGTGGAAAAGGAGGAGGAGGAGGATGTGGAGAAGGAGGAAGAGAATGCGAAGGAGAAAGAAGATGCGGAGAAGGAGGAGCATGATGTGAAGAGGGAGGAGGAGGATGTGGAGAAGGAGGAAGAGAATGTGGAGAAGGAGGAGGAGGATGTGGAGAAGGAAGAAGAGGATGTGGAGAAGGAGGAAGAGAATGCGAAGGAGAAAGAAGATGCGGAGAAGGAGGAGCATGATGTGAAGAGGGAGGAGGACGATGTGGAGAAGGAGGATGATGTGAAGAGGGAGGAGGAGGATGTGGAGAAGGAGGAAGAGGATGTGGAGAAGGAGGAGGAGGAAGAGAATGTGGAGAAGGAGGAAAAGAATGTGGAGAAGGAAGAAGAGGAGGATATGGGGGAGCCGGGGACATCCTGAGGACAGGAAGGACGAGGATGTGGAGAAGGAGGAAGAGGATGTGGAGAAGGAGGAGGAGGATGTGGAGAAGGAGGAAGAGAATGCGAAGGAGAAAGAAGATGCAGAGAAGGAGGAGGATGATGTGAAGAGGGAGGAGGAGGATGTGGAGAAGGAGGAAGAGAAAGTGGAGAAGCAGAAGGAGAAGGTGGAGGAGAAGGAGGAGGAGACTGTGGGGAAGGAGAAAGAAGATGCGGTGATGGTGGAGGTCAATGTGGAGAGGGAGAAAGAGAATGTGGAGAAGGAGGAGGAGGATGTGGAGAAGGAGGAAGAGAATGTGGAGAACGAGGAGGAGAATGTGGAGAAGGAGGAGGAGGATGTGGAGAAGGAGGAAGAGATTGTGGTGGAGGAAGAGAATGTGGAGAAAGAGGAGGAGAATGTGGAGAAGGAGGAAGAGGATGTCGAGAAAGAGGAGGAGAATGTGGAGAAGGAGGAAGAGGATGTCGAGAAGGAGGAAGAGGATGTGGAGAAGGAGGAAGAGGATGTGGAGAAGGAGGAAGAGAATGTGGAGGAGTAGGAGGATGTGGAGAAGGAGGAAGAGGATGTCGAGAAGGAGGAAGAGGATGTGGAGAAGGAGGAAGAGAATGTGGAGGAGGTGGAGGACAATGTGGAGAAGGAGGAAGAGAATGTGGAGAAGGAGGAGGAGGATGTGGAAAAGGAGGAAGATGAAGTGGAGAAGCAGGAGGAGGAGGTGGAGGAGAAGGAGGACGAGGTGGAGGAGAAGGAGGAGGAGACTGTGGGGAAGGAGAAAGAAGATGCGGTGATGGTGGAGGACAATGTGGAGAAGGAGGAAGAGAATGCAAAGAAGGAGGAAGAGAATGTGGAGAAGGAGGAAGAGGATGTGAAGAAGGATGAAGGGAATGTGGAAAAGGAGGAAGAGAATGTGGAGAAGAAGGAAGAAGATGCGGTGATGGTGGAGGACAATGTGGAGAAGGAGGAAGAGAATGTGGAGAAGGAGGAGGAGAAAGTGGAGGAGGAGGACGATGTGGAGAAGGAGAAGGAGGAAGAGATAGTGAAGGTGGAAGAGAATGTGGAGAAGGAGGAAGAGGATGTGGAGAAGGAGAAGTAGGATGTGGAGAAGGAGGAAGAGAATGTGAAGGAGGAGGAGGAGAATGTGGAGAAGTAGGAAGAGAATGTGGAGAAGGAGGAGGAGACTGTGGAGAGGGAGGAAGAGAAAGTGGAGAAGCAGGAGGAGGAGGTGGAGGAGAAGGAGGAGGAGACTGTGGGGAAGGAGAAAGAAGATGCGGTGATGGTGGAGGACAATGTGGAGAGGGAGGAAGAGAATGTGGAGAAGGAGGAGGAGGATGTGGAGAAGGAGGAAGAGAATGTGGAGAACGAGGAGGAGAATGTGGAGAAGGAGGAGGAGGATGTGGAGAAGGAGGAAGAGGAATTCGAGAAAGGAGGAGAATGTGGAGAAGGAGGAAGAGGAATTCGAGAAAGAGGAGGAGAAAGTGGAGAAGGAAGAAGAGGATGTCGAGAAGGAGGAAGAGGATGTGGAGAAGGAGGAAGAGGATGTGGAGAAGGAGGAAGAGAATGTGGAGGAGGAGGATGTGGAGAAGGAGGAAGAGGTTGTGGAGAAGGAGGATGTGGAGGAGGAGGAAGAGGATGTGGAGAAGGAGGAGGAGAATGTGGAGAAGGAGGAGGAGAATGTGGAGAAGGAGGAAGAGAATGTGGTGAAGGAGGAGGAGAATGTGGAGAAGGAGAAGTAGGAAGAGATTGTGAAGGAGGAAGAGAATGTGGAGAAGGAGGAAGAGATTGTGAAGGAGGAAGAGAATGTGGAGAAGGAGGAGGAGATTGTGAAGGAGGAAGAGGATGTGGAGAAGGAGGAGGAGGATGAGGAGAAGGAGAAGGAGGAAGAGATTGTGAAGGAGGAAGAGAATGTGGAGAGTGAGGAAGAGGATGTGGAGAAGAAGGAGGATGCTTTGAAGAGGGAGGAGGAGGATGTGGAGAAGGAGGAAGAGAATGTGGAGAAGGAGGGGGATGATTTGAAGAGGGAGGAGGAGGATGTGGAGAAGGAGGAAGAGAATGTGGAGAAGATGATTTGAAGAGGGAGGAGGAGGATGTGGAGAAGGAGAAGGAGGATGTGGAGAAGGAGGAAGAGAATGTGAAGGAGGAGGAGAATGTGGAGAAGGAGGAGGAGGATGTAGAGAAGGAGGAGGAGAATGTGGAGGAGGAGGATGATGTGGAGAAGGAGGAGGATGATTTGAAGAGGGAGGAGGAGGATGTGGAGAAGGAGAAGGAGGATGTGGAGAAGGAGGAAGAGAATGCGAAGGAGGAGGAGAATGTGGAGAAGGAGGAGGAGGATGTAGAGACGAAGATGCGAAGAAGGAGGAGGATGATGTGAAGAGGGAGGAGGAGGATGTGGAGAAGGAGGAGGATGACGTGAAGAGGGAGGAAGAGAATGTGGAGAAGGAGAAGGAGGAAGACGATATGGAGAAGGAGGAAGAGGAGGTGGAGAAGGAGGAAGAGAATGTGCAGAAGGAGGAAGAGAATGGAGAAGGAGGTGGAGAATGTGGAGGTGGAAGACGATGTGGAGAAGGAGGAGGAGGATCTGGAAAAGGAGGAAGAGAAAGTGGAGAAGCAGGAGGAGGGAGGAGAAGGAGGAGGAGACTGTGGGGAAGGAGAAAGAAGATGCGGTGATGGTGGAGGACAATGTGGAGAAGGAGGAAGAAGATGCGGAGAAGGAGGAGGATGATGTGAAGAGGGAGGAGGAGGATGTAGAGAAGGAGGAGGAGACTGTGGAGAGGGAGGAAGAGAATGTGGAGAAGGAGAAGGAGGAAGACGATATGGAGAAGGAGGAAGAGCAGGTGGAGGAGAAGGAGGAGGAGAATGTGGAAAAGGAGGAGGAGGAGGATGTGGAGAAGGAAGAAGAGAATACGAAGGAGGAGGACGATGTGGAGAAGGAGGATGATGTGAAGAGGGAGGAGGAGGATGTGGAGAAGGAGGAAGAGGATGTGGAGAAGGAGGAGGAGGAAGAGAATGTGGAGAAGGTGGAAAAGAATGTGGAGAAGGAAGAAGAGGAGGATATGGGGGAGCCGGGGACATCCTGAGGACAGGAAGGACGAGGATGTGGAGAAGGAGGAAGAGGATGTGGAGAAGGAGGAGGAGGATGTGGAGAAGGAGGAAGAGAATGCGAAGGAGAAAGAAGATGTGGAGAAGGAGGAGGATGATGTGAAGAGGGAGGAGGAGGATGTGGAGAAGGAGGAAGAGGATGTGGAGAAGGAGGAGGAGACTGTGGAGAGGGAGGAAGAGAAAGTGGTGAAGCAGGAGGAGGAGGTGGAGGAGAAGGAGGAGGAGACTGTGGGGAAGGAGAAAGAAGATGCGGTGATGGTGGAGGTCAATGTGGAGAGGGAGAAAGAGAATGTGGAGAAGGAGGAGGAGGATGTGGAGAAGGAGGAAGAGAATGTGGAGAACGAGGAGGAGAATGTGGAGAAGGAGGAGGAGGATGTGGAGAAGGAGGAAGAGATTGTGGTGGAGGAAGAGAATGTGGAGAAAGAGGAGGAGAATGTGGAGAAGGAGGAAGAGGATGTCGAGAAAGAGGAGGAGAATGTGGTGGAGGAAGAGAATGTGGAGAAAGAGGAGGAGAATGTGGAGAAGGAGGAAGAGGATGTCGAGAAAGAGGAGGAGAATGTGGAGAAGGAGGAAGAGGATGTGGAGAAGGAGGAAGAGAATGTGGAGGAGTAGGAGGATGTGGAGAAGGAGGAAGAGGATGTCGAGAAGGAGGAAGAGGATGTGGAGAAGGAGGAAGAGAATGTGGAGGAGGTGGAGGACAATGTGGAGAAGGAGGAAGAGAATGTGGAGGAGGAGGAGGATGTGGAAAAGGAGGAAGATGAAGTGGAGAAGCAGGAGGAGGAGGTGGAGGAGAAGGAGGATGAGGTGGAGGAGAAGGAGGAGGAGACTGTGGGGAAGGAGAAAGAAGATGCGGTGATGGTGGAGGACAATGTGGAGAAGGAGGAAGAGAATGCAAAGAAGGAGGAAGGGAATGTGGAGAAGGAGGGGGATGATTTGAAGAGGGAGGAGGAGGATGTGGAGAAGGAGGAAGAGAATGTGGAGAAGATGATTTGAAGAGGGAGGAGGAGGATGTGGAGAAGGAGAAGGAGGATGTGGAGAAGGAGGAAGAGAATGCGAAGGAGGAGGAGAATGTGGAGAAGGAGGAGGAGGATGTAGAGAAGGAGGAGGAGAATGTGGAGGAGGAGGATGATGTGGAGAAGGAGGAGGATGATTTGAAGAGGGAGGAGGAGGATGTGGAGAAGGAGAAGGAGGATGTGGAGAAGGAGGAAGAGAATGCGAAGGAGGAGGAGAATGTGGAGAAGGAGGAGGAGGATGTAGAGACGAAGATGCGAAGAAGGAGGAGGATGATGTGAAGAGGGAGGAGGAGGATGTGGAGAAGGAGGAGGATGACGTGAAGAGGGAGGAAGAGAATGTGGAGAAGGGGAAGGAGGAAGACGATATGGAGAAGGAGGAAGAGGAGGTGGAGAAGGAGGAAGAGAATGTGCAGAAGGAGGAAGAGAATGGAGAAGGAGGTGGAGAATGTGGAGGTGGAAGACGATGTGGAGAAGGAGGAGGAGGATCTGGAAAAGGAGGAAGAGAAAGTGGAGAAGCAGGAGGAGGGAGGAGAAGGAGGAGGAGACTGTGGGGAAGGAGAAAGAAGATGCGGTGATGGTGGAGGACAATGTGGAGAAGGAGGAAGAAGATGCGGAGAAGGAGGAGGATGATGTGAAGAGGGAGGAGGAGGATGTAGAGAAGGAGGAGGAGACTGTGGAGAGGGAGGAAGAGAATGTGGAGAAGGAGAAGGAGGAAGACGATATGGAGAAGGAGGAAGAGCAGGTGGAGGAGAAGGAGGAGGAGAATGTGGAAAAGGAGGAGGAGGAGGATGTGGAGAAGGAGGAAGAGAATACGAAGGAGGAGGACGATGTGGAGAAGGAGGATGATGTGAAGAGGGAGGAGGAGGATGTGGAGAAGGAGGAAGAGGATGTGGAGAAGGAGGAGGAGGAAGAGAATGTGGAGAAGGTGGAAAAGAATGTGGAGAAGGAAGAAGAGGAGGATATGGGGGAGCCGGGGACATCCTGAGGACAGGAAGGACGAGGATGTGGAGAAGGAGGAAGAGGATGTGGAGAAGGAGGAGGAGGATGTGGAGAAGGAGGAAGAGAATGCGAAGGAGAAAGAAGATGTGGAGAAGGAGGAGGATGATGTGAAGAGGGAGGAGGAGGATGTGGAGAAGGAGGAAGAGGATGTGGAGAAGGAGGAGGAGACTGTGGAGAGGGAGGAAGAGAAAGTGGTGAAGCAGGAGGAGGAGGTGGAGGAGAAGGAGGAGGAGGATGTGGAGAAGGAGGAAGAGAATGTGGAGAACGAGGAGGAGAATGTGGAGAAGGAGGAGGAGGATGTGGAGAAGGAGGAAGAGATTGTGGTGGAGGAAGAGAATGTGGAGAAAGAGGAGGAGAATGTGGAGAAGGAGGAAGAGGATGTCGAGAAAGAGGAGGAGAATGTGGTGGAGGAAGAGAATGTGGAGAAAGAGGAGGAGAATGTGGAGAAGGAGGAAGAGGATGTCGAGAAAGAGGAGGAGAATGTGGAGAAGGAGGAAGAGGATGTGGAGAAGGAGGAAGAGAATGTGGAGGAGTAGGAGGATGTGGAGAAGGAGGAAGAGGATGTCGAGAAGGAGGAAGAGGATGTGGAGAAGGAGGAAGAGAATGTGGAGGAGGTGGAGGACAATGTGGAGAAGGAGGAAGAGAATGTGGAGGAGGAGGAGGATGTGGAAAAGGAGGAAGATGAAGTGGAGAAACAGGAGGAGGAGGTGGAGGAGAAGGAGGACGAGGTGGAGGAGAAGGAGGAGGAGACTGTGGGGAAGGAGAAAGAAGATGCGGTGATGGTGGAGGACAATGTGGAGAAGGAGGAAGAGAATGCAAAGAAGGAGGAAGGGAATGTGGAGAAGGAGGAAGAGGATGTGAAGAAGGATGAAGGGAATGTGGAAAAGGAGGAAGAGAATGTGAAGAAGAAGGAAGAGAATGTGGAGAAGGAGGAGGAGATTGTGGAGAAGGAGGAAGAGAATGTGGAGAAGGAGGAGGAGAATGTGGAGGAGGAGGACGATGTGGAGAAGGAGAAGGAGGAAGAGATAGTGAAGGTGGAAGAGAATGTGGAGAAGGAGGAAGAGGATGTGGAGAAGGAGGAAGAGGATGTGAAGGAGGAGGAAGAGAATGTGGAGAAGGAGGAGGAGACTGTGGAGAGGGAGGAAGAGAAAGTGGAGACGCAGGAGGAGGAGGTGGAGGAGAAGGAGGAGGAGACTGTGGGGAAGGAGAAAGAAGATGCGGTGATGGTGGAGGTCAATGTGGAGAGGGAGAAAGAGAATGTGGAGAAGGAGGAGGAGGATGTGGAGAAGGAGGAAGAGAATGTGGAGAACGAGGAGGAGAATGTGGAGAAGGAGGAGGAGGATGTGGAGAAGGAGGAAGAGATTGTGGTGGAGGAAGAGAATGTGGAGAAAGAGGAGGAGAATGTGGAGAAGGAGGAAGAGGATGTCGAGAAAGAGGAGGAGAATGTGGTGGAGGAAGAGAATGTGGAGAAAGAGGAGGAGAATGTGGAGAAGGAGGAAGAGGATGTCGAGAAAGAGGAGGAGAATGTGGAGAAGGAGGAAGAGGATGTGGAGAAGGAGGAAGAGAATGTGGAGGAGTAGGAGGATGTGGAGAAGGAGGAAGAGGATGTCGAGAAGGAGGAAGAGGATGTGGAGAAGGAGGAGGAGAATGTGGAGGAGGTGGAGGACAATGTGGAGAAGGAGGAAGAGAATGTGGAGGAGGAGGAGGATGTGGAAAAGGAGGAAGATGAAGTGGAGAAGCAGGAGGAGGAGGTGGAGGAGAAGGAGGACGAGGTGGAGGAGAAGGAGGAGGAGACTGTGGGGAAGGAGAAAGAAGATGCGGTGATGGTGGAGGACAATGTGGAGAAGGAGGAAGAGAATGCAAAGAAGGAGGAAGGGAATGTGGAGAAGGAGGAAGAGGATGTGAAGAAGGATGAAGGGAATGTGGAAAAGGAGGAAGAGAATGTGAAGAAGAAGGAAGAGAATGTGGAGAAGGAGGAGGAGATTGTGGAGAAGGAGGAAGAGAATGTGGAGAAGGAGGAGGAGAATGTGGAGGAGGAGGACGATGTGGAGAAGGAGAAGGAGGAAGAGATAGTGAAGGTGGAAGAGAATGTGGAGAAGGAGGAAGAGGATGTGGAGAAGGAGGAAGAGGATGTGAAGGAGGAGGAAGAGAATGTGGAGAAGGAGGAGGAGACTGTGGAGAGGGAGGAAGAGAAAGTGGAGACGCAGGAGGAGGAGGTGGAGGAGAAGGAGGAGGAGACTGTGGGGAAGGAGAAAGAAGATGCGGTGATGGTGGAGGACAATGTGGAGAGGGAAGAAGAGAATGTGGAGAAGGAGGAGGAGGATGTGGAGAAGGAGGAAGAGAATGTGGAGAACGAGGAGGAGTATGTGGAGAAGGAGGAGGAGGATGTGGAGAAGGAGGAAGAGGAATTCGAGAAAGGAGGAGAATGTGGAGAAGGAAGAAGAGGATGTCGAGAAGGAGGAAGAGGAATTCGAGAAAGAGGAGGAGAAAGTGGAGAAGGAAGAAGAGGATGTGGAGAAGGAGGAAGAGAATGTGGAGGAGGAGGTGGATGTGGAGAAGGAGGAAGAGGATGTGGAGAAGGAGGAGAATGTGGAGAAGGAGGAAGAGAATGTGGTGAAGGAGAAGGAGAATGTGGAGAAAAGGAGGAGAATGTGGAGAAGGAGGAAGAGAATGTGGTGAAGGAGGAGGAGAATGTGGAGAAGGAGGAGGAGGATGTGGAGAAGGAGGAAGAGAATGTGGAGAACGAGGAGGAGAATGTGGAGAAGGAGGAAGAGGAATTCGAGAAAGGAGGAGAATGTGGAGAAGGAAGAAGAGGATGTCGAGAAGGAGGAAGAGGAATTCGAGAAAGAGGAGAAAGTGGAGAAGGAAGAAGAGGATGTGGAGAAGGAGGAAGAGAATGTGGAGGAGGAGGAGGATGTGGAGAAGGAGGATGTGGAGAAGGAGGAGAATGTGGAGAAGGAGGAAGAGAATGTGGTGAAGGAGAAGGAGAATGTGGAGAAAAGGAGGAGAATGTGGAGAAGGAGGAAGAGAATGTGGTGAAGGAGGAGGAGAATGTGGAGAAGGAGGAGGAGAATGTGGAGAAGGAGGAGAATGTGGAGAAGGAGGAAGAGAATGTGGTGAAGGAGAAGGAGAATGTGGAGAAGGAGGAGGAGAATGTGGAGAACGAGGAGGAGAATGTGGAGAAGGAGGAGGAAAATGTGGTGAAGGAGGAAGAGAATGTGGAGGAGGAGGAGGATGTGGAGAAGGAGGATGTGGAGAAGGAGGAGAATGTGGAGAAGGAGGAAGAGAATGTGGTGAAGGAGAAGGAGAATGTGGAGAAAAGGAGGAGAATGTGGAGAAGGAGGAAGAGAATGTGGTGAAGGAGGAGGAGGATGTGGAGAAGGA
Source organism: Hypanus sabinus (assembly GCF_030144855.1). NCBI lineage: Eukaryota > Metazoa > Chordata > Chondrichthyes > Myliobatiformes > Dasyatidae > Hypanus > Hypanus sabinus. The sequence continues at coordinate 25,683,353 of NC_082713.1, read as the reverse complement.
GAAGGAGGAAGAGATTGTGAAGGAGGAAGAGAATGTGGAGAAGGAGGAAGAGGATGTGGTGAAGGAGGAGGAGGATGTGGAGAAGGAGGAAGAGATTGTGAAGGAGGAAGACAATGTGGAGAAGGATGAAGAGATTGTGAAGGAGGAAGAGAATGTGGAGAAGGAGGAAGAGGATGTGGAGAAGGAGGAGGAGGATGTGGAGAAGGAGGAAGAGATTGTGAAGGAGGAGGAGAATGTGGAGAAGGAGGAAGAGAATGTGGTGAAGGAGGAAGAGAATGTGGAGAAGGAGGAAGAGATTGTGAAGGAGGAAGAGAATGTGGAGAAGGAGGAAGAGGATGTGGAGAAGGAGGAGGAGATTGTGAAGGAGGAAGAGAATGTGAAGGAGGAAGAGGATGTGGAGAAGGAGGAGGAGGATGAGGAGAAGGAGAAGGAGGAAGAGATTGTGAAGGAGGAAGAGAATGTGGAGAGTGAGGAAGAGGATGTGGAGAAGGAGGAGGATGAGGAGGAGGACGATGTGGAGAAGAAGGAGGATGATTTGAAGAGGGAGGAGGAGGATGTGGAGAAGGAGGAAGAGAATGTGGAGAAGGAGGGGGATGATTTGAAGAGGGAGGAGGAGGATGTGGAGAAGGAGAAGGAGGATGTGGAGAAGGAGGAAGAGAATGCGAAGGAGGAGGAAGAGAATGTGGAGGAGGAGGAGGATGTGGAGAAGGAGGAAGAGGATGTGGAGAAGGAGAATGTGGAGGAGGAGGAAGAGGATGTGGAGAAGGAGGAGGAGAATGTGGAGAAGGAGAAGGAGGATGTGGAGAAGGAGGAAGAGAATGCGAAGGAGGAGGAGAATGTAGAGAAGAAGATGCGGAGAAGGAGGAGGATGATGTGAAGAGGGAGGAGGAGGATGTGGAGAAGGAGGAGGATGATGTGAAGAGGGAGGAAGAGAATGTGGAGAAGGAGAAGGAGGAAGACGATATGGAGAAGGAGGAAGAGGAGGTGGAGAAGGAGGAAGAGAATGTGCAGAAGGAGGAAGAGAATGTGGAGAAGGAGGCGGAGAATGTGGAGGAGGAAGAGGATGCGAAGAAGGAGGAGGACGATATGGAGAAGGAGGAAGAAGATGCGGAGAAGGAGGAGGATGATGTGAAGAGGGAGGAGGAGGATGTGGAGAAGGAGAAGGAGGAAGACGATGTGGAGCAGGAGTTAGAGGAGGTGGAGGAGAAGGAGGAGGAGAATGTGGAAAAGGAGGAGGAAGACCCTGTGGTTTCAGACGGGACAGGAAGGCTCCGAGACAGGTCCGTTAGGCCTGGTTTGGAAAGGGGGAGTGAGGGAATAGTTTTGGGCCTGTCTGAGACTGGAGGCAGGCTTCGTCCAGGACAGATGGTGGACAGATGGAAGATGCTCAAGACTCTGTCTATGCCAAGCACCTGATAAATATCTCTGATGGATGGTATAGTGACCCCGATGATCCTCGCTATCTCCTCCTGAGTCTCCTGCAATTCCTAGAGTATCCTGGGTGGGGTTAGTAACAGGAAGTGGGAGGGGGGAGTGTGAGCATTAATCTCTGGTGGGGAGGGGAGAGGGAGTGTAAGTGAGGAGGGAAGTGGTCTATAATAACCAATAAAGTGATTGTTTGGAACAAAAAACATTGTTTGGTGTTTCAGTGTTTACTGGGCTTGTAACTTCCTAGTGCCTCCATTGGCACTCAATCCCTCCTTTCTGTTCACCCCTTAGCACTTCCTCACTCCTCACCCACCCTTCCTCAGGTGTAATCATCACTTGACCTTCCTTCCCTGCTCAAAAAAGATGAGGGAGTAGTTGATGACAATGTGAGGGTGGGGAGAGGATAATTCTTCAACTTCTATGCCCGTGAAGTCTGGAGAGATGTAGTGGGCTGAAATCGAGGGGGCAATGATGTCCCTCAATGAGCTGCATTGCGGCTACCGTCTGCCAGAGAGCTTAAACTAGGCAGGACGTTTGTCGTTCAGAAGAACAACGGCCCAAAGCACACTGCTAGAGCAACCATGGAGAGGCTTCTAATGAAGAGAATTGATGTCCTTGAGAGATCCAGTCAGAGTCTCAATTGAACAGTTGCTGTCCATCGCTGCTGCCCAACTAACCTGGCATAGTTGAGTAATTATGCATGGAGAAATTGGCAAATCTTGCTTCATCATGTTGTGCAAAGCTAACAGAAACTAATTCAAAAGACTATTGTCTGTAATACCTGTGAGAGGAGTTTCAAATAAGCTACGTGCAGAAAAAAAGGTAATTCACAAATAAAAGTTCTTAGTTAAATTGGTCAAAATCATTGGTTGTAATTCTCATTTATGTGAACAGAGGGTTGGGTGAGGGGCGTCACTTGATGATGTAGGATCGAGACGTTGGGAATGTTGCTCCCTCGTAAAAAGTAATGAAATAGGGTTTAAATGAAGAAGAGTTAATAAATATCTACTAGGAACTATTTATAAGTAACTCAGGATGACCTTTTGATATGGCTCCTAAACCGAAACAGAAGAAAGCTACTACTTCGAAGACTGCGCAAATCAGCGGGGAAAAAGGCCTAACCGTCTCGGCGAAGCCTTGGACTCAAGTTGGATCTCCTTCCGACAAAGTGCATGGCACTTCTGATGATGCGGGTCAGGATGTTGCAGCAATGTCAGCAGTCTCTGAGAAGAAACGGCAAGAACAATGCATGCGTGAAGAAACAAGTATGCATGAACAGATATTAACAAAACTACAAATCCCAACTATGGCTGGAAGTGAAATTGGAAGTGAATCGGAAGTAGAATCAGATTCTTTGGGAAATTCAGAGGAAGAAAAAGAGGAAAAGGAGGAGGAGATTAAAGGAGACATAAAAGATATCCTGATATATATTATGAATGAATTAAAAGCTATAAGAAGGATGTAGAATACACTCGATAATGTGGTGGGAAAAACAAAAGAAGATGGATAATAAAGTTAACAAGATGGAAGTAAAAGTGGAAGAAAACACTGAAAGAATAGCTAAGATAGAAGACAATAATCTTGCCTGGACAATAGAAAGAAAACGGATGTTGGAAAAAATAGATGCGCTTGAAAACTCTAGTAGACGAAATAATATCAAAATTGTTGGTCTTATGGAAGGTACAGAGGGAGAAAATCCAATAAAATTCTTTCAAGAATGGATTCCGAAAATTTTGGAAATCAAAGAAGGTAGCCAAGTAATTGAAATTGAAAGAGCACACAGAGCTTTAAGACCGAGACCTCAACAAAATCAAAATCCAAGGTCAATTTTGATAAAATGCTTAAGGTACCGAGATAAAGAAATCATCTTGAAGGCAACTAGTCAAGGTGCTAAAAAAGAGAAATGGGCCATTGATAATAGAAGGGAAAAGAGTTTTTTTTTTATCCAGACATAAGTTACGATCTTCTGAAGAGGCAGAAGGAATTTAATCCAGTGAAAAAATCTTTATGGGAAAAGGGCTATAAATTTTTATTGAACTACCCCAGCAAAATTGATAATTTTCCTGGAAAACGAAGAAAGAAGATTTTTCGTTGACTACCGGAAAGTGGGGAAATTTGTACAAGAATTACCTAATGTCCATGAAGAGAAGTAAAGAATTATAGAAATGAAATGGACTAATGATGAAGACTGAAACAAGGTCGGACTTGACAGACATTTATATAAAAAAATAGTTGAGTATTAATTGGGAGTAGAGACATTAATTATTTTTTTCTTCACAAATATATTTTCTTTTTTTCTTTGCAGGGGAGCTGGAGGAGCTCCTGATCGATGGCTGCAAGTTTCACGTGTACATCATGGCGATTGCCATGACCCGTAAAATGGGTGGGGGGGGGTAATGTTGTGTTCTTTTTATTTGCAACGTTAGTAGGGGGGTACTTCGTTTTTTTTTCTTATATATTAGTTATCGTTCTTCTATTTTTCTTCTTCTTTGCCTGGATGGTTGGGGAGAAACTCATAGCAACATGGGGAATTTTAAAGAGTTCCCAAGGTATTATGAATGATTAATTTACTTTTTTTTTAAGTTTTAATGTTAATGGAATTTATGGACCTGTGAAAAGATAAAGAGTTTTAACATATATTAAGAAAATGAGAGGAGAAATAGCTTTTTTTTTACAAGAAACACATTTAACAGAAACAGAACATAAGAAACTAAAGAGGGATTGGGTTGGAAATGTCATTGCAGCTTCATTTAATTCAAAACCGAGAGGAGTTGCAATTTTGGTTAATATATCTTTACTGATTAAAATACAAAATGTAATAATTGATTCTGTGAGGAGATATGTGGTAATCAAGAAATTGGTACTTTTTTACATTCTACTTGGTCTTGTTTTAAAATTCAACCATTTTGGAAAAATCTAAGACTTTTATTGGAACAAATTACTGGAGTACAACTCCCACATAGTCCAGTATTATTTTTATTAGGAGACATTGAAGGGACAATACCGAAACTTAAATTGAATAAGTATCAGAAAAAATTTTTAAAAATTGCATTGGCAGTAGCCAAAAAAGTTATCGCAGTTACTTGGAAATCTCATTTATATTTAACTATAAATTGTTGGAATAATGAAATACATAGTTGTATTCCACTTGAAAAAATTACATACAATCTAAGAAATGCATATGATATATTTTTGAAAATTTGGCTCTCATACTTACAAAAGATAGGATTAAATACATAAGTCCTTTGAAGATAAAATTATAAAGTAATTGGGGAAAGTAAAAATAAATATTAAAATTATTTTGAACTCCATGGAGCATGTGGGGATCCTCCGATATCCAGGCAATCTTTCTCTTCTTTTTTTCCTTTCTTTAGATAATTTTTCTCATTATTTTATCATCACATTTATTCTTCGTAATTTTCTAAAATTTAATAAATAAATAATAATTTTGAAGAAAAACAAAGGGTTGGGTGCAGAATATGTTTCAAGGCTCTGTCGGTACATTTACAATTAAATCCGACCCATTGTTTGAATGCTACAATTCCTGATTTGCCTGCCTTTTGCAGTGCGATTGTGCACGTGTTTAGTGCTCTGACTTGTTGAGAATGGTGTCCATTCTGCCTGCTGGGATTATGCAAAGTAGGCAGACGGTTTTGTTAGTTCATATGCATTGCTGATTGGATGCTTGTCCTATCAAGTGGACCTCAGAATTACAACAAACACTGCTGGGCACAAATCATTCTGCAGTTGCCTCTGCAAAATATGCAATGTCAGTGACTGATATTGCTATGGCTGTGATGATACTAGAATGCTGTTGAGCTGAGGGAGAACCTATCACTGCCTCATTTAGTAATCCTTAGAATTATCTGAAGAACAATCTGGGTTTAATTGATGCAGACCATTTCTGCAATTAAACCCCAATTTTCACCAATCGCGGTTCTTTAAAGCAATGATCCAGGCGGATGAACAGAACGTACAACTCAGAATTTAGAACACTTTAGACAAGAACAGGCTCCTTGGCTCTGAGGGGCGGAAGGGTACAAAGTAGCCCCCTCCTTTTTGCGAATCACAAGATTGCTATTAATTCAGGTCAGGAGACCCAGGAAATGGGAGAAAGACACGCAGAATCCACAAAGAGGTTTGGAGTGTCCTGGCCCCTCAGCGATACAAAGCTACGGGAAACGGCCATTGTCTCTTGGAGATGGAATTGTGTATTGAGTACTGTACTTCATGGAAGCCCTCAGGGAATGATCAAAGGGGGGTTGGTGGAGGGATTGCATCATCCCAACCTAATTGACATCTGAGACCCTGTGAGTCAGGATAAAAGAGGGTCTGGGGAACAGCCCCTTTAGATGCACCAGGAGAAACACTAGAAATCCCATGACAGTGTTTAATAGCAACAGCTGGTGGAAGGCCCACGTGTGTCCTTTCCCGTTGCCCGGGATTGAGGCCTTACCACGGAAGACGGCTTAGCTAAAGAAGAGATCACCACTGACGACATTTCGAAGGATCAACATCATAAAAAAGAAAACGGGCAAGTTCTAAAAACATCGTCTCTCTCTCCAACTAAAGGCTGCAGACTGAATGAACTGAAGTGACTTTTATATTTCCATCGGACAATACATTACCCCCTAGACAACGATAGAGCTATTTCTTATTGATTATTATTATATCTGCGCTTTTAGATTTAGTATCGATGACGTATATTATCTGTATGTTTGCATTGATATTATCTTTGTGTATTTTTATCAATAAATACTGTTAAAAATCGTACCATCAGACTTCAACGGACCTCACTATCTTTGCTGGTAAGTGACCCAGTTACGGGGTACGTAACAACTTGGGGTTCTTGTCTCGAGATTCGACACTAAATTGGGGGGCCAGTGAATTGGACCTGTAAATCCAAACTTGGATCTGGTACCTCTGTTCGAGGAGATGGATGTTGATAGTTATTTCTTGCTTTTTGAAAAGGTGGCAGTGAGTCAGGATTGGCCCAGAGATCAGTGGGTGGCGTTGTTACAAAGTGTGTTAAGAGGGAAGGCACAGCGGGCATATGCGGCGTTGCCCATGGAGGAGAAGAGTTATGACAAAGTAAAGGCGGCCATTCTCCGGACTTACGAATTGGTACCTGAAGCGTATAGACAAAAGTTCAGAAATTTAAAGTTAGGGTGGAATCAGACGTATGCAGAGGTTGCTATGAGAAGGGTGTGCTCTTGGATCATTGGTGTACAGCAGAAATAGTGGAAGAGGATTTTTGGTGTCTCAGGCAGTTAATTCTGATTGAGGAATTTAAAAGTGGTGTTTCGGAGGATATACAGATGTATTTGAATGAGAAGCCGAATAGGTCCATCTCTGAGTTTGCTAGGTTCGCAGATGAATATGCCCTAACCCACAAGACAAAGTTTTCCTCGAATAAGGGTTCCCAGAGAGACTGTGGGAACGATAGAGAAAGCCCGCCGGCTGAGGCAGAGGTCCCTCCGGGATCTAGTGGTAAGATTGAGGGGGAAAGGCAAGACGGCCAGAGATTTCCGGGCTTGACCTGTTTTAATTATGGAAAGGGGGGGCATATTGCATCTAGATGTTTTGCTCCGAGGAAGGAGACAGGAAAAGGGAAAGCAGCAGTCGCTATAGGATGTGCCATGGTAATCAGTAAATCGACAAGAGAGCCCTGGGTCGACAGAGTACAAGAAAAGTCTGAGACTTGACCATCAAACGGAACCGTGTCTGTGAGAGAGGGAGACACACTAGTTCCAGTACGGATCTGGAGAGACACGGGGGCTGAACTATCATTGATTAGCAGTAAGGTACTGGATTTTGGTCGCAAGACGGGAATGGTAGCTGTGAAAGGAATAGGAAAAGGGACGGAAATGGTGCCCTTGCATAGGATCATTATGAATTGTGAGCTGGTATCTGGACCAGTTGAAATAGGGGTGCGATCCGAATTCCCGAGAACTGATGCGGACGTCCTTCTGGGTAATGATTTAGCCGGTGGTAAGGTTTGGTCAGCAATGACACTGACGAGACAGCTGGTGAAGATCCCGCCCTAGATTCCAAGATCTATCCAGCATGGCATGTCACTCGCAGCATGTCGAGAAAGGCAGCTGAGAACGAGAGCAGTTTAAATCCGGCCAGTATCAATTTGGCCGAGACGTTTTTACCGACCCTGTACCACGAGGGTTTAGAGGGGGGTAAAACAAAGAGTAGTAAAGTGAAAGAGAGTAAGGGAGAGGAGGTAGACCTGCCCTTAGCGAGGAGAAAAGTTCTAGAGGCATGAAATAAAGATGAGGAACAGATAGAGCTGTTAAAAGGTCCAGAGTTGGACATGGATGATCTGTCTGGTTTGGCATAACTGTTTGGAGAAGTTGAAAATCCTAAAGGTGTTCCCGATAATGAAGTGAGAGCAGTCCTAGATGAAAAGGGTGCCCTTACCTTGAAGAAGTCTGCTGGGTTGGCAGATGAGGTTGTTTCAGTCCACGGGGTTGAGTTTACTCCAGAAGGGAGTTGCCCAGAGAGTAGCTGGGAGGATCAAGGAATTTAGAATTTGAACAGGGTACGGGTATTGAAAACCTGGAAGAGGCAAATGTCCTGTTTGAATGTGTCCAAGATGTGGATGCACGTGGTACTGAACCTAGTAATGGAGCTCAGAAAAAGTCTGAGGTATTTGATTCAGTTGAAAAGGAATGCCGTCCTTGTGGGTCAGATGGTACAGTGAAGAAAGGGTTAACCTTGGTAATAGTCGGAAGTGAGAATTCCCAGGTGTTTGTGCTCGAAGGTGTGTTAAAAGTTAGTGAGGAGATCAAAGGTGGTGAGGTGAATATTATTATTGAAGGAAAAGGGAAATGTGTAGTTCCCAAATTGAATGAAGAAAATTTAAAGGCTGGGCTGATATCAGAAGCAGCAACCAGGCTACAGAAACAATGGCTTGGTACCACAAAGCCTGTGAATCAATTACAGGTTGAGTTGGAAGGTAAAGGAGCCCCACACGCTATTGTTATTGCAGAGGGTGGTGTGAAACTGCAGCATTCGAAATGCTGTTTAAACAAAGAGGGATCGCTGGCATTGAGACCTAATAGCCTGAAGGGTCCTGAAGAGGAAACTAGCACCTTGCACCGCTGAGTTAATCGTAAAAGACGGACAAAAATACTAAAGAAATGGCAAGGTTGCTGCCCAATACACCACAAGGCGTGGAAAGAAACAGCAAACAATTGCCATGCACTCTGATGATTGTAAACCCCACAATTTCCAGTATACTTTGTTAAAGGTGGGGATAAAATTTATCAAAATTTGGAGCAAACCATTCACAGCTTCAAATATTTGGAATATTGATTCCAAGTTAAGACCCAAGTGAAGCAGTAACAGTCAGTAACATTAAGAATCAATATTTACAACAATAATTAAATGTAATGCTGCATATTAAACTATATCAGGGGTTTAAAATAAATGCTCTGGGATAATTGTTCATTTTCAAATGGAACAATTCATAATCAACCTCATTGCTTCTGAACATATTCTGTTCAGCTAACAACTTCTCCACGGGTGACGGAATGATGCCCATTATAGAATAAAGGTGGAATCAAATTACTTGAAAGAAGCGGAGAAAATTACAGAGATAAATAAGTTTATATTTATTGGCTTGCTTCATTAAGCTACACTTTCTCATGTTTATCATATAGGGTAGTGTAATTGATGAAAACATACATAAATGACAACCACTGACATTGAGTTGGGATCCAGTTTAAGAGGCTGGTCCGACGTGTTGAAAGGTTCAAAACTTCCAAAATTTAAAGGTTCATTTTATTATGTGTGCAGAATGCAACACTGAGATTTGTCTTCTCTACATAGCTATCTAATACAGCAAAAAACCATGGCATTGTTAAAAGACTTCACCCCCTCACCCACACGAAAAAGAATAGGTAACAAAACTAACAAACCCCATCCCCTCCCTTGCACAAAAACCAACAGATCGTCCACCTAGAAAATGACGAGAAGAAACAAACCACAGAGTCCTGAAGAAAACCATACAGTCCACACCAACAATCCCATAGGCCTTGAAATTTCCAAAACATCCTCCACTGACCCATGACCTTCCAACTGCCAGCCCGATGTGGCCCGCCAACCCGGCCTCCTCTGCAATCTCCTCCATGTTTCCATCGGCGAGAAATGGAGTCTCCTGAAAGAAACATAGAAAAACCTACAGCACAATACAGGCCCTCTGGCCCACAATGCTGTCCCGAACACGTACTTACTTTCGAAATTACCTCGGGTTACCCGTAGCTCTCTATTTTTCTAAGTTACATGTACCTATCCAGGAGCCTCTTAAAAGACCCCATCGTATCCGCCTCCACCACCATCGCCGGCAGCCCATTCCCTGCCCTCACCACTGTTTGTGTAAAAAAACTTAGCCCTGTCATCTCCTCTATACTTGCTTTCAAGCACCTTAAAACTGTGCCCTCTCATGTTAGCCATTTCACCCTGGGAAAAAGCCCCTGACTATCCACATGATCAATGCCTCTCATCATCTTGTACACCTCTATCAGGTCACCTCCCTTCCTCCGTCACTCCAAGGAGAATAGGCTGAGTTCACTCAACCTATTCTCATAAGTTATGCTCCCCAATCCAGGCAACATTCTTGTCAATCTCCTCTGCACCCTTTCTATGGCTTCCACATCCTTCCTGTAGTGAGGCGACTAGAACTGAGCACAGTACTCCAAGTGGGGTCTGACCGGGGTCTGACAAGGGTCCTATATAGCTGCAACATTACCTCTCGGCTCCTAAACTCAATCCCATGATTGATGAAGTCCATTGCACCCTATGCCATCTTCACCACAGAGTCAACCTGTGCAGAAGCTTTGAGTGCCCTATGAACTCGGACCCCAAGAGTGAGATGACCAGAACTGAGCATTATACTCCCAAATAGGGTCTGACCAGGGTCCTAGGTAGTCGTAACATTATCTCTTGGCTCTTGAACTTGACAGCTGATGAAGGCCAATACACCATATGCCATTTTAACCACACAGTCAACCTGTGCTGCTGCTTTGAGTGTCCTGTGAACCCAAACCCCAAGATCCCTCAGGTCCTCCACACTGCCAAGAGTCTTACCATTAATACTATGTTCTACCATCACATTTGACCTACCAAACTGAACCACCTCACATTTATCTCGGTTGAACACCATCTGCCACTTCTCAGCCCAGTTTTGCATCCTATCGATGTTTCGCTGTAACCTCTGACATCCCTCCAAACTATCCACAGCACCCCTAACCTTTGTGTCATCAGCTAATTTACTAACACACCCCTCTACCTCCTCGTCCAGGTCATTTAAAAAAATCATGAAGAGAAGGGGTCCCAGAACAGAACCCTGAGGCACACCACTGGTCACCGTCCTCCATGCAGAATATGACCTGTCTAGAACCACTCTTTGCCTTCTGTGTGCAAGCCAGTTCTGGATCCACAAAGGAATATCCTGGGCTCTATAATTTCCTGGGCTATCTCTGCTCCCTTTCTTGTACAAGGGAACAACATTTGCAACCCTCCAATCCTCTGGAACCTCGCCGTCCCTATTGGTGATTCAAAGATCATTGCCAGAGGCTCAGCAATCTCCTGCCTTGCCTCACACAGTAGTGTGGGGTATATCTCATATGGTCCTGGTGACTTATCCAACCTGATGCTTTCCAAAAGCTCCAGCACAACCTCTTCCTTAATGTCTACATGCTCAAGCTTTTCAATCCGCTGTTAGTCATCCCTTGAATCGCCAAGGTCCTTTTCTGTAGTGAACACTGAAGCAAAGTATTCATAAAGTACCTCTGCTATCTCCTCCATGATGCACCATCAATAACTCACTCTGAGACGTAAGGCGAGATATCGGCTTTTATTGACTGGAAGCAGTGAGTGACCATCATACTACATCCTGGAGACTGAGAGGCCGGGCTCAGGCCTTGATCGCCTTTACACAGGGGTCTGTGGGAGGAGCCACAGGAGCAGTCAGCGGTGGGGGGGGGGGCGTGTCCAGACAGGTATATGTAGTTCACCACATTCACCCCCCCCCCTTTGATTTAAAAGAGAGTCCCCATGAGGCGAAGTTTCTTTCAGGTTAAGTCTATCAGGTGGTCGAATCTGTCGCAGCGATCTGCGTAGCACCGGCTAATAGCTTCCACTATGGCCTGGGCTTCTTTCTCCACCACGGAGTGCCGAATTTCAGAGCCTTGAAGGGTTCAAGAAAAGAATGCTACTGGCCTGCCTGTCTGATTGAGGGTAGCAGCAAGCGCGAAATTGGAGGCATCACTCTCTACTTGGAAGGGAATGGTCTCGTCCACCGCATGCATCGTAGCTTTGGCAATGTCCCCTTTAATGCAGCTGAAGGCTGCGCAGGCCTCAGCAGAGAGGGGAAAAGTGGTAGACCTGACCAGGGGGTGGGCCTTGTCTGCGTAATGGGGGACCCATTGGGCGTAATAGGAAAAAAAACCCAGGCACCGTCTGAGGGCTTTGAGAGTGGTGGGAAGAGGGAGCTCTAAGAGGGGGCGCATACGGTCGGGATCAGGGCCAATGACCCCGTTTTCCATGACATACCCAAGGATAGCAAGCCGGGTGGTTCCGAACACACACTAGTCCCTGTTATTAGTAAGGTTCAGAGCTTCGGCCACTTGGAAAAATCGTTGGAGGTTGGCGTCGTGATCCGACCATTTGCGACCACAGATGGTGATGTTATCCAGATAGGGAAATGTGGCCTTCAGTTGGCACTGGTCCACCATCCGGTCCATTTCCCTCTGGAAGACAGAGACACCATTTGTGACACCGCAGGGGACACGCAGGAAGTGATAGAGCCTGCCGCCCGCCTCAAAGGCAGCATAGGAGCAGCGGTCCTCTGGGCAGATGGGGAGCTTGTGACAAGCGGATTTCAGATCTATTGTCAAGTACACCTTGTACTGAGCTATCTGGTTGACCACATCCGTGGTGCGGGGTAGGGGGTACGCGTCAAGCAGCGTGAACCTATTGATGGTTTGACTATAGTCCACGACCATCCTGTCTTTCTGCCCAGTCCGAACAACAACCACCTGGGCCCTCCAAGGACTCGTACTTGGCTCAATGATGCCCTCCCTGAGCAGCCGCTGCACCTCTGACTGAATAAAGGCCCTGTCCCCTGCGCTGTACCTCCTGCTTTTAGTTGCCACAGGTTTACAGTCGGGGGTCAGGTCGGCGAACAGCAATGGGGGAGGGATCTTGAGCGTGCAGAGGCTGCAAGTGGTGTCGGTAGCGCAGCTGTCGGCATGGTGCTGGGTGGGATGTGTGGGCCGGTGTGTGTGTGTGTGGTCAGTAGTGATGAAGTCCCACAAAACTGAGGATTCCTGACAGTGAGTGGTGGGAGGGGCCCGTCATCTGCCATAGTCACACTTTCGAGATGGCTCTGGAAGTCCAGCCCCAATAGCACAGGTGCGCACAGTTTAGGCATGACCAGTAGCGCAAAGGTCCGATATTCTGTGCCTTGCACCACCAATGTCGCTACACAACCCACCCGGATGTCTGTGGAATGCGACCCAGAAGCCAAATTGATCCTCTGACTTACCAGCCGTGTCACGAGTCCACAGCGTTGCACTGTGTCCGGGTCAATAAAACTCTCAGTGCTGCCTGTGTCAAACAGGCAGCTAGTCCTGTGCCCCTCCACCAGGATGTCCATCACTGACCTTGCAAGCTGGTGTAGGGTGCTTTGCTCGAGGGTTACAGTGGCCAGAGCTGAGCCATCTTGGTGCCCGGTAAACACCGGCGGGTCGGGGGCAGGGCATGTTGACGCCGACAAAGATGGCCGCCCACATCCGGGCATGCAAGATGGCGGCCCCCAAGTCTCACCCGCAGCGCTGCACTCCGCTCGTAGTTTAGGCTTACAGACCTTGGTGAAATGGCCCCGCTTTCCGGAGCTGGAGCAGGTCACTTTTCGCGCCGGGCAGCATTTTCGGGGGTGTTTTCCGACTACGCAGAAATAACACAGCACGGGCTTTAGATGGGCCGCAGCTGTGGTCGGGTTCAGGGAGCTCGTGGTATCACGACTGGCAGTGGCTTTGGTGAATTCGCTCGCGGGAACCGGCAGGGAATCGCGCGACTGGACAGCATTAGCATTGTGCAGAGCAGCCTCCAGCGTGTCGGCCGTCTCGATCGCCAGGCGTAAGGTAAGATCGGCTTTTTCCAGCAACCTCTGATGCACGTACACTGACCTCAGTCCAGTCACAAAGCCGTCTTGTACTAGCAGCTCCTCATGCTGTTCTGCTGTGAGCGTTTTGCAGTCACAAGTTCGGACGAGTGTCTGCAGTGCTCGGAGAAACTCGGCGCTCGATTCTCCAGGCCGCTGTCGTCGCGTAGCTAAGCGATGTCTTGCGTAGACGGTGTTCACCGGCCGCAGATACTGTCTTTTGAGGGTGTCCAGTGCCCCTTCGTAGGTCGGCAGGTCCCTGATAAATGAATAAACTTTTGGGGTGACTCTCGAGAGGAGAATTCTGTGCATAACAGCGGGTTCAGTTGCACGAACCTCCTCCAAGTATGATTGGAAGCATGCAAGCCAGAGTTCAAAGGCAAGAGCTGCTTCAGGGTCTTGGGTGTCCAAATCCAATCTTTCCAGACGTAAAATGGTTTCCATGTTTTAAAACTTCCAGTCAATAAGATTGATGCACCATCAATAACTCACTCAGGCCTCGATCGCCTTTATACCAGGGTATGTGGGAGAAGCCACAAGAGCAGTCAGCAGGGGGCGTGTCCAGACAGGTATATGTAGTTCACCACACCAATCAATCTCACTCCTCTGCAAGAATCATGAAATTCTGATAGTCAACTGTGGCAAGTAGGTAAGAAAACAAATAATATGTTGGCCTCAACTGTAAAAGAGTTGGAGGTGAAAAAAGGTAAGATTTGTTACCATTTTGCAGCATGTTACTGAGGCCACACCCTGGAGTACTGCACTGTTTGATCCTCTATTGCAGGGGTTCCCAACCTTCTTTATGCCATAGACCAATGACATTAAGCAAAGGGCCCATGGACCCCAGTTAGGAACCTCTGTTCTACAGGGATATATTAACATCGGAATCTCTTCAAACGAGATTCACCAGGCCAATTCCGGAGATGAGAGGACTGGCCGATCAGTAGAGACAAAACAGTTTGGATCAGTATTCCATGGAGTTTAGAAGAATGAGGGATGATCTTATTGAAATATATTAAATCATAAGGAAACATTACAGGGTAAATATGCAGATGTATTCAACAGTGGGTGAGTCCCAAAAAATGAGGTGTAGTTAAATATAAGGGGAGTAGAGAGTTTTTGCAATTTTTAGTGAAATCCTGGATTGATCTATTTCTGAGGGCTAAATCTCTAGAAGTAGTTCTAACCATATAACAATTACAGCACAGAAACTGGCCATCTTGGCCCTTCTAGTCCATTCCGAACACTACTCTCACCTAGTCCCACTGACCCGCACTCAGCCCATAACCCTCCATTCCTTTCCTGTCCATGTACCTATCCAATTGTTTTTAATGAAAAAATTGAACCTGCCTCTACCACTTCTACAGGAAGCTCGTTCCACACAGCTACCATTTAGAATGGAGACAGGTTAAATAAAAAATTCTGCAAGATCGTGGACTTGTGAGCTCACGTTCAGAAGAGGTAGATCATATCGAATGGTGTGGCAGGTTCTAAATGCCTATTACTGCTCTAGCTTTCTTGTGTCATTTCTTGGTGCTACCTGAAAACCCCTCCCCTCTCCCCCAGAGTAGAGGACCTCACCCTTCCACCAACACTTCAGTGGTGGAAGAACAGGTGCTGACAGCCCTGTCTCTGTTGCCTCGAGTTGTCAGTGCTCTGTGATTGGTCCACTCGCAGCAATGCAGCAGTTGCTACCTAAAGTAATTATTTATTGTATCTCAGACAGCGAATAAGAGACCTAATGAGTAATTGCAGTTTCCAATAATCCCAAACTGAACAGGACATCTCCACTTAAATGGTACATTAGCTGCTCTATATTACACAGTATAACACCATTTTTAATATTATTTTGCTGGCTCTGGCAAGGCATAAAACTCACAGGTCTTCCCAGGTCCACGTCTACCATTCTGTCTAATTTATTTTCTTAGTTACCTCCTCAAAAAGATCAATCAGGTTTGTGAAGCATGATCAGCCCTACACAAAACCTTACTTGACATTTTCAAATCAGTCCCTGCCTTTTTACTGAATGTTAATCCCTCAGAGTCTTGTCGAACAACTTGCCACCGGTGTTAGGTTCACTGGCCTTTGCTTTCCAGGTTTATTTCCACGACCCTCTTTTAACAAGGGGTCAACTCCAGCTGAACTTCAGTCTTCAGATACCTCACACGTGGCTTACAAAAGATACAAGATCTATGCCAGAACTGCAGTAATCTCCATAAATTCGCTTGGTGACTCGGAAAAGATCCCATCAGGCCCTGGGAATATATCCATCCTAATGAGTGCATTTTGTTCTCACACTTCTCCCTTCCTACTACAGGCATAATGCAGAATGTCAGTGATTTATTCTCTTACAATTCAAGTCTCCACACCCTTCTCCTTGATGAATACCGACAGAAGTCACAGAATCGGGTGCTCACCTGGTGCCACAGAGACAGGGCACAGAAATGTCGGGGGAGCAGGATTGTCCCAGTGGATGGAGAAGGTGCCATTAGAGTGATGGTCGGAGACAGAGATCCAGGGTGGCTTGAGATGGCGCGAGTGGAGCCTTTCAGAACTTTTCAGTGTTAAATGCTGATGATAGTACATCATGGAACATCACTGTCCCCTTGATTTCATCCCACCACATCTCTGGTTAGGGTTAAACTGTTTACTCTTTAACTTGTGTCGTAAATGCTCCTTAAATAAATATGAATTTATTAGTGGTGATATTGTATTAGTTTGTGTTTTATGACCGAGCTCTGTGTACGGTGTTTTGTACTTTGGCCCAGAGTAACGTTGGTTCTTTTGGGGGTATATATCTTTACAGTTGAATGACAATAGATCTTGAACTAAATATACCCCTGGACCCAGATCGGACCTGAAATCCCTTGCTCGCCCGTTCCAAACGAGGCCTCAATGATCCAGTCCTCACTTCTTGGAGCCATCCAGTGCCATCTGAAACCCACAAGGGAAGGGGGTCCAGGAATTCTAGGCCTTCTTTCCTGCTCCAGCCCTCTCCCGGCACTCCAAATTGAGCAGCGTTCTTGCCACCTGCGCTTCACCAAAGTTGCAGGTGGCCCAGAATTCATAATTGGTGCGGGGCACCCCGAAGAGCTTAGAATCTAGAATCGAGATTGAAGAGAGGCCTATTCAGATGGGAAACGCGCCAAGGCTTCAATATGGCTTTCAAGTCTTGGGAGAATCTCCTTCGTCATATCTTCTAAAATGTCCAGTGAGCCTCAGAATCCAATCTGCTCGTCCTGGGACTGGAAACCGGGCTGGGGGTGGGGGAGGGTGGGAGGAACCACACATCGTTCAGAAGGAATGGAAAGCCATGTTCTCCTCCTGCTCGACCCTCATGCACGAAAACTCCAACTCCTCCCCCTCCTCACCCTCCGCCTCCTCTCTCTCCTTGTGTCCTGTAGAAGAGGAAGACCCACTTCCAGAGTTGGCACCTCTACGGGAGATGAAATTGGTGGGTCATATCCTGAGGAGGGCAGAGATGTAAGAATACTTAAAGCACAATTCTTCCTATTTCCCACACATGAACTGTGCTTCCAGTGTGTCTGACCCAGGGACAGAGAGAACTGTGCATTGTACTCCTGCTGTGGGTTGAGACCCAGTAATAGGGTAACAGAAACTCTGCTCACTGGTCCTGGAGTGAGTCAAGGAATATGACAATGGGAACTGAGCATCATGCTCCTATTGTGGATCTGACCCAGGGGATACGGTCATGGGATTGTGCTCGGTATTCGCAGCATGAGTCTCACCCATCCCAATCCCAAGATCTTCATTGTTCCTCTGTGAGAGTAGAACTCAGGAAATGCAGGGTTGATTAGAGTTGGTGGATTTCTGTCGAAGTGTGTTGAGGGTTCCAGGATGTGGCTGGGATTAATTCTCTGAAGGTATTGAGGTTACAGAAAGGGCATGGTCAGAATCGCAGAGAGTGTATGGGGGGGGGGGCGGGGTCAGGGCAGGCTGGGTGGGAGAGGAAATGGGCAGATTCAGGGATTAATTTCTTTATGTCCTTCAAGGTTCATTCTTGGTAGAGAACTCGCCAACAAACATGGTTTGACGGGCAGTTCTCAACATGGTGAGAAAGGGACATGCCTGCACTAGCATATGAAGTCACCTCCTGCAGACCGGCAGATGAGGTCAAAAGTGAGACTGAATGACCAGGAGGGCGAATCTGCAATGTTTTGTGGAAACAAGTGCATGAGAAAGCACCAAAGAAGTCATGGACATCTACTGCAACCAATCAATCAGTTGTGTGAAAAAGACAAGAAAATGGAGGTAAGTCCAAGATCAGACCAGCCATTTTCTTACTGAATGGTCAGCCAGGTATGAGGGGGCATGTGACCGTTTCCCGATCCCAATTCTTAAGCTTTGTGAGCTATTTTTTCTAGTAGTGTTCTAATTAAGTTTTATATGAAAAAATGATATCACTATGTGCACATGTGTTGCAGAAATTGTCTGAGCAGTAGTGGTGAGGTTCACAAAATGGTTGAATGTTTGAATGTTGCAATTTGATGTGGAAACCATTGCATTTACAATACATTCTGAGAATGATGAAAGGTCCCACACAACCCAATTTTAGGGCAAACTGTGATAAAATAAGAATGGCATTTTAAAATTAACCAGAAGGGAGCTTTCAATGCTTTATGAATCAGTGCCATTTGATTAAGACTGCAAGTTGTTTGGGCAGTAATGATCAGCTTTACTGCACTATCTTGTACGCTGTGGTGCAGAACTTTTATGTAGCAAAGAGAGCAAATATCCTGGAGAAGTGGCTGCGAAAGAAAGAGACAGAACAGGTCATTCAGTCCCTTGAGGAAGTTTCCAGTTGATCACTCACTGGGTAGTGACCGAAGAATACCTCACTCCCTTTTTTCCCCTATACTCCTCAATAATTTTATGATCCCAACCATGGAAATTTCAGTTGAGCCAGATTTAGAATCAGAATCAGATTTATTATCACTGACATATCTTGCAAGATCTACTGTTTGGCAGCAGTAGAGTACAAAGACAAAAGAAAACTACAAAAATAAACACTCGTTGAGTTTATGAAGAAGGTAACCCCAATCACAGAGTATAAACCTTTCAAGTAATTACTTGATTGCTCCTTTTTTTGCAGCAGTAAGAAGATTATGCTTGTCTGTTAAATTCTTTTTCATAGATGCTGCCTGGCCCACGGAGTTCCTCCAGCATTTTGTGTGTGTTTCATGAAATAATTAAACAATTTGCAATCATAGCAGAAAATTACACCTCCACCTGCATACTTGCAATGGAATGGGAATGTTTTAGGTGGTGTTATTGTAGGTTTTTGCAAAAACAAATGATGGAGGTGTTTTATATTTAAGAACATTGTATTTATTGTACTCGAAACAATAAACACACAAAGCCCGATAACAGAACTTCTCTAAAATTGGCATTGTGAGATTCTCTGGAGCTCGGAAGAGCTCCTTGGGGGGCGGGGGTGGGGAGGGTGGTAGGAATAGCAGGTGCCTCTGGCAGGTCCAGAGGTGTGTTGACACACTTACGGTCCCGTCATGACGGCAGGGGCGTGTTAGTGGAATCCTCCAAATCTTGATGGGTTTAAGGTAATCTACCAAAATACATTCAGCTTTGCCCCTCTTATGTATGATACTAATCTTTTATCTCCATTCCAAAGTGCAGAATGAGCCAATGTAAAGGGGCTTAGTTTAAAGGTGCTTGGAAGTAAGTAGGGTGAAGATGTCAGGGGTAAGTTTTTTACTCAGAGAGTGGTGACTGTGTGGATAGGCTGCCAGCAACGGTGGTGGTGGAGGCGGAAATGATAGGGTCTTTTAAGAGACTCCTGGATAGATACATGGAGCTTAGAAAAATAGAGGGCTATGGGTAAGCCTAGGTAGTTCTAAGGTAAGGACATGTTCGGCACAGCTGTGTGGGCCGAAAGGCCTGTATTGTGCTGTAGGATTTGTATGTTTCCATGTTAAGTGATATTGGTGTGCGTCATGGCAGACAAAAGTAAGTGAAGTGCAATGAGTGCAGGAACCCAGGAGTGCTATTTGTCATGATGGGAAGTAGGAATAGGTGTAAGGGAATTGAATTTATTGAGGAGGGTGGAACGCTGGGAAGAGACTGACTGGGCAGCCGTGCATCATCACTTGGCACTTGTAATGCTGCCCGTATAACAACTCAGCCGCGGATGACTGCAGGTCCTCTTTTCAGTGATTCAATGAATCCAATTAATATTAGAGAATGTATATGTAACGCCCTGGAAATGGTTTCACTGCCAACGTAATGGTCTTTCTGCAGAAGCAGTGTTTGGGTTATGGTCAGAGATAACTGGTGCTTTGGAATGTGATCCAAATGATGGGAGTCTGTTTTTCAGGTTGTGTGCCTGACACCGGTGTGAGCTGAGTCTTTTGTTCGGTGCGAGATAAAGGGAGAAGACGCCAGAGAGGAGAGGTCGTAGGACTCGACCCGGCACGGAGCCATGATTCGACAAAGCCCGAGGAGGTCGAGGGGGAAACCGTGAGCTCGAATTTCTGCGCATCAGACTGTTTCATTAAAATGGGCCCTTTTCTTTTTTTTTGCTTTTTCTTTACTAACCCTTTAGTCAAATTAAGAATTATAAAGCCAAATCACTTAATGGTATGCGGTGCACTGTCTGCTATTTTGTGGGATTTAGTTGTAACAGGGTAACGAATCATGCAGCATCCACACAGACCGGGGGTTTTGGGGAGGGCTCACACCTCAAGAGCAGCCTCAGAGCAGCCTGTAAGGAGCGGTGAAACCACTCGCATAGGCCATTGGGCTGCAGGCGTTACGCTGTGATGTGATGTAGCCTAGTGCCCAAGTTCTGGCCATCACAACGCAGGAAAGAAACATGGATGGTAGTTTGCCTCCCAGGTGCCAGGATCCGGGGTGTTTCTGACCATGTCCAGACATCCTGAAGTGGGAAGGTGAACAGCCAGAGGTGATGGTACATATTGGTACCAACGACGTAGGTAGGAAAAGGGAGAGGTCCTGGAAACAGACTACAGGGAGTTAGGAAAGAAGCTGAGCAGCAGGACCTCAAGGGTAATAATCTCAGGATTACTGCCTGTGCCACGTGACAGTGAGTACAGAAACAGAATGAGGTGGAGAATAAATGCATGGCTGAGGGATTGGAGCAGGGGGCAAGGATTCAGATTTCTGGATCACTGGGACCTCTTTTGGGGCAGGTGTGACCTGCACAAAAAGGATGGGTTGCACTTGAATCCCAAGGGGACCAATATCCTGGCAGGGAGGTTTGCTAAGGCTATTGGGGAAAGTTTCAACTAGAATTGCTGGGGGATGGGAAGCGAACTGAAGAGGCAGAGGAAGGGGAAGCTGGGAAGCTCACAAATAGAGAAAGGTTGTAGGCAGTGTGAGAGGGAGGATAGGCAGGTGATAGAGCAGAGATGCACTCAGACTGATGGTTTGAGATTTTAATTCAAGAAGCGTCATGAACAAAGTGGATGAGCTTAGGGCATGAATCAGTACTTGGAGCTATGATGTTGTGGCCATTACAGAGACTTGGATGGTTCAGGGGCAGGAATGGCTACTTAGAGTGCCAGGCTTTAGATGTTTCAGAAAAAACAAGGAGGGAGGCAAAACAGGTGTGGGCATGGCACTGCTGACCAGAGATAGTGTCACGGCTGCAGAAAAGGTGGACGCCATGGAGGGATTATCTATGGAGTCTCTGTGGGTAGAAGTTATAAACAGGAAGGGGTCAATAATTCTACTGGATGTTTTTTATAGACCACCCAATAGTAACAGGGATGTTGGAGAGCAGATAGGAAGACAGATTCTGGAAAGGTGTAATAATAACAGGGTTATAGTGACTGGGGATTTTAATTTCCCCAATAATGATTGGCATCTCCCTACAGCTAGGGATTTAGATGGAGTGGAATTTGTTTATTTGGTGTGTTCAGGAAGGTTTCTTAACATAACATGTAGATAAGCCTAGAAGAGGAGAGGCTGTATTTGATCTGGTATTGGAAAATGAACCTGGTCAGGTGTCAGGTCTCTCAGTGGGAGAGCATTTTGGAGATAGTGATCACAATTCTATCTCCTTTACCGTAGCATTGGAGAGGGATAGGAACAGACAAGTTACAAAAGTGTTTAATTAGAGTAAGGGGCAATATGAAGCTATCAAGCAGGAACTTGGAAGCATAAATAGGGAACAGATGTTCTCAGGGAAATGTACGGCAAAAAAATGGCAAATGTTCAGGGGATATTTGTGTGGCATTCTACACAGGTATGTTCCAATGAGACAGGGGAATGATGGTAGGGTACAGGAACCATGATATACAAAGGCAGTTGAAAATCTAGTCAAGAAGAAAAGTTTACGAAAGCTACAAAAATTAGGTAGTGACAGAGATATAGAAAATTACGTTTAGCAGAGAGAAGCTTAAGAATTAAATTAGGAGAGCCAGAAGGGGCCATGAGAAGGCCTTGGTGAGCAGGATTAAGGAAAATCACAAGGCATTCTACAAGTACCATGAAGAGCAAAAGGATAAGACGTGAGAGAATCGGACCAATCAAGTGTTGACAGTAGAAAAGTGTGTATGGAACCGGAGGAGGTAGCTGAGGTACTTAATCAATATTTTGCTTCAGTATTCACTACAGAAAAGGACATGGGCAATTGTAGGGATGACTAACAGAGGATTGAAAACCTTGAGTATGTAGACATTAAGGAAGAGGATGTGCTAGAGATTTTGGAAAACATCAAGTTGAATAAGTCACTGGGACCATATGAGGTATACCCCACGACACTGTGGAAGGCAAGGCAGGAGATTGCTAAGCCTCTGGTAATGATCTTTGAATCATCAATAGGGACGGCGAGGTTCCAGAGGATTGGAGGGTTGCAAATGTTGTTCCCTTGTACAAGAAAGGGAGCAGAGATAGCCCAGGAAATTATAGACCAGTGAGTCTTACTTCAGTAGTTGGTAAGTTGATGGAGAAGATCCTGAGAAACAGGAGTTATGAACGTTTGGAGAGGCATAACATGATTAGGATAGTCAGCATGGCTTTGTCAAAGGCAGGTCATGCCTTCCGAGACTGATTGAATTTTTTGAGAATATGACTAAACACATTGATGGAGGTAGAGCTGTAGATGTAGTGTATATGAATTTCAGCAAGGCATTTGATAAAGTACCCTATGCAAGGCTTATTGAGAAAGTAAGGTGGCATGGGATCCAAGGGGATATTGCTTTGTGGATCCAGAACTGGCTTGCACACAGAAGGCAAAGAGTGGTTCTAGACAGGTCATATTCTGCATGGAGGTCGGAGACCAGTGGTGTGCCTCAGGGTTCTGTTCTGGGACCACTTCTCTTCATGATTTTTTAAAATGACCTGGACGAGGAGGTAGAGGGGTGTGTTAGTAAATTTGCTGATGACACAAAGGTTGGGGGTGATGTTGTTAGTTTGGAGGGATGTCAGAGGTTACAGCGAAACATCGATAGGATGCAAAACTGGGCTGAGAAGTGGCAGATGGTGTTCAACCGAGATAAATGTGAGGTGGTTCATTTTGGTAGGTCAAATATGATGGTAGAATATAGTATTAAAGGTAAGACGCTTGGCAGTGTGGAGGATCTGAGGGATCTTGGGGTCCCAGTTCATAGGACACTCAAAGCAGCAGCACAGGTTGACCGTGTGGTTAAGATGGCATATGGTGTATTGGCCTTCATCAGCTGTCGAGTTCAAGAGCCAAGAGATAATGTTATGACTACCTAGGACCCTGGTCAGACCCTATTTGGGAGTACTATGCTCAGTTCTGGTCAACTCACTCTTGGGATCCGAGTTCATAGGGCACTCAAAGCTGATGCATAGGTTGACTCTGTGGTGAAGATGGCATAGGGTGCAATGGACTACATCAATCATGGGATTGAGTTTAGGAGCTGTTATGATCCCAGCCCCCTCCTTTGTGAGAATCGCAAGAGCACCCGTCAAAGGGGGGGGGGGGGTAGTCAGTAGACCCAGTAGGAGAGAGAGAGAGAGAGAGAGAGAGAGAGAGAGAGAGAGAGAGAGAGAGAGAGAGAGAACATGCCAAATTGCACTTCCCACCCGGGATACAGAATAAGACGACAGAGACTATTGTCTCATGGAGACCACGTGAAAAGCCCTCGGGCAAGGTGGGCTGGTTGAGAGAGAGATTGCATCATCCCAACCTGATTGACACCTGCGACCCCGTGAGGAAGTATAAAGGAGAGTCTCAGGAGGACAGCCCCCTCAGACGCACCAAGAAGACATGAGAGAGTGATCCCGCAGCAGCAGGAAGCCATTCTGAAGGAAGCCACGTGCGTTAGATTCCGGGATTGGAAGTTGTGGCTGGAATCACAGAAAACCACTTTTAACTAACGTCGGGGAGAGGAAACCAACGCTCCCCCCCCCCCCCCGATTTCACGGAAGCCTCATCAAGGCTCGGCAAGTTCTTTCTCTTCTCCCCAATCTCTCTCTCTCTCGGTCGCCCCACGTGAAACCCAGCGATTCTCAAAGGGCTGAGGCCTGCAGACTTTCTGAGTGACTTTTATATTTCCAACGGACAATCTATTAACCCCTAGACAACCGTAAAGCTCACTTCTTAATGATGATTATTACTATACCCGCGCGTTAGATTGAGTGTTGACGATGTGCACTATTGGAATGTATGTATTAACCTTACTTTTGTGTCCCTTTATAAATAAAAACATTTGAAAATAGTGACATCAGACTTCAACGGACCTCTCTATCTTTGCTGGTAAGGTCTCCAGTTACGGGATTCCTAACAGTTGGGGTTCTCGTCTCGGGATTTGACACCAAATTGGGAGGCCAGTGAATCGGGCTTGTAAATCAAAAACTTGAATCTGGTTACGCGGGTAGCCAGACGGGAAACCAGCAAAGATGGACGTGGGTGAATTTATGGAAAACCCGACAGTGGGGGTGCTAGAGGCGGACACAAAATCAGACTTGTTAAATGTAGCGAAGGGGTTGAACCTCACAGAAGTGAGGTCGTCCATGAAAAAGCGGGAGGTACGAAGGGCCATAACTCAGAATTACGTTGAGAAGAATGTGTTTGAAGATGAGGTATTGGAAGATATCCCTGACAAAGTACCGTCAAGTGGGACGGTTCAGTTAGAGATGGAGAAATTAAAGTTGGAACGTGAAATTAAGTTAAAAGAGCTGGAAGCGGCTGAGAGAGAGAGAGAGAAAGGCAAAGACAGCATGAAATTCACCTAAAGAAGCTAGAAGCAGAAGAGAAAGAGAGGGAACGTGCCGAGAAAGAGAAGGAAAGGGCCGAGAAAGAGAAGGAATGGGCCGAGAAAGAGAAACAGAGGCAACATGACCGGGAAATTGAGAAGATGAAGAACGAGCGAAGAGATCAAGGGTTAGACCAAGCAGAGCGGTTTAATGTTAGTAGGGAGTTGAGATTGGTGCCCCCGTTCGAGGAGACAGATGTCGATAGTTATTTCTTGCTTTTTGAAAAGGTGGCAGTATATCAGAAGTAGCCAAAAGAGCAGTGGGTGGCGTTGTTACAAAGTGTGTTAAAGGGGAAGGCCCAACGAGCATATGCGGCCTTGTCCCTGGAGGAGGGAGGAGCGGAGAATTATGATGAGGTAAAAAAGGTCATTCTCCGGACTTACGAATTGGTACCTGAGGCCGATAGACAAAAGTTTAGAAATTTAAGGAAAGGGTGGAATCAAACGTATACCGAGCTAGCCCATGAGAAGGGGGTGCTCTTGGACCGTTGGTGCACCGCGGAAAGTGTGGGCGAGGATTATGGGCGTCTCAGGGAGTTATTTTTGATTGAGGAATTTAAAAGTTGTGTTCCGGAGGAGATCCGGGTGTATTTGAATGAGAAGCCGGATAAGTCCATTTCAGAATTTGCCAGGTTGGCGGGCGAATATGTCCTAACCCACAAGACAAAGACTCCCTCGAATAAAGGTCCCCAGAAAGACCGTGGGAACGATCGAGAAAGTCCGACGAGTGAGGCAGAGGACCCACCGGGAGCTAGCGGTAAGGTTGAGGGGGAAAGGCAAGACGGCCAGCGGGTTCCGGGTTTGACCTGTTTTAATTGTGGAAAGGAGGGGCACATTGCATCTCGATGCTTTGCTCCGAGGAAGGAGATAGGAAGAGGGAAAGCCGCAGTCCCTATCGGGTGTGCCGTGGTAATCAGCAAATCGACCAGAGAGCCGAGGGTAGACAGAGTACGAGAAGGCTCTGGGAGTTGTCTGTCACACGGAACCGTGTCTGTGACGGGGGGGAGACACACCAGTTCCCGTACGAATCTGGAGGGATACGGGCGCTGAATTATCCCTGGTTAGCCGTAAGGTACTAGAATTTGGTCGGGAAACGGACATGGTAAAGGTGGAAGGAATAAATAAACGGATAGAAATGGTGCCCTTATATAAGGTCATTCTGGATTGTGAGCTGGTGTATGGATCAGTTGAAATAGGGGTGCCCTCAGAATTCCCGAGAGCTGACGTGGACATCCTGCTGGGGAACGACTTAGCACGGGGAAGGTTTGGTCAGCAATGCTGCCGACCTGGCGACCGGCGAGTGTGGTGGCCCCGCCCCTAGCGCCCAAGGACTATCTCGCCGGCGCGGTCACTCGCAGCCTGTCGAGAGAGAGCTGTGAACAAGAGCAGTTTAAATCTGGCCAGTTTTGATTTGGCCGAGACGTCTTTGCCGACCCTGTGCCATGAGGGTTTCGAGGGTGGTAAGACGAAGAGTAGTAAAGTGAAAGGGGGTAAGGGAGAGGAGATAGATCTGCCCTTAGCGAAGAGAAAGGTCCTAAAGGTAGGAAATAAAGATGAGAAACAGATAAAGCTGTTAAAAGGTCCCGAGTTGGACATGGATGATCTGTCTGGTTTGGCAGAATTGTTTGAAGAACTTGAGAGTTCTAAAGGTGTTCCCGATAATGAGGTGAGGGCAGTCCTAAATGGAAAGGGTACCCTTGCCTCGAAGGAGTCTGCTGAAAGGGCCGAGGAGGTTGTTTCAGCTCGCAGGGTTGCGCCTTCCCCGGGTGGGAGCTGCCCAGAGAGTAACTGGGAGGATCGGGGGGAGTTAGAATTTGAAAAAGGTACGGGTGTTGAAAGCCTGGAAGAGGCAAATGTCCCGTTTGAGTGTGTCCGAGATGGGGATGCACGTGGTGCTGAACCTGGTAACGGAGCTCAGAAGAAGTCTGAGGTATCTGATTCAGTGGAACGGGGCGGCCGTCCTCGTGGGTCAGATAGACTTGGTTCAGTGGGAAAAGAGTTAACCTTGGTAACCGGGGGAAGTGTGAGTTCCCCGGCGTCTGTACTCGAAGGTGGGTTCAAAGTTAACGCAGAATTTAAGAATGGGGGGATGAGGATTGTTGTTGAAAGAAACGGAAAGTCTGTAGTTTCCAAATCGAAGGAAGAAATCTTGAACCGGGCCGATCGCTCACAGAGTGAGCAGGGGGATAGCGGGGCCCCCCACTCTATTGTTATGCCAGGATGGGGTGTGAAGAGGCCGCCTTCGACATGCTACTCGAGTGAAGAGTTAGAATCAAACACCAATAGCCTGAAGGGGACTGATAAGAGGCCAGCCACCTGGGTGAAATCAAAGAATTGGGTGGAGATGGTCTAAGTCTGGGGCATGGTGTTGCTAAAATAACCCCAATGAACGGGGCGGGCGGGAGTTCACCACGCAAAACTACTCAAGTTCCCCACGGGGGGGCTCGCCGAAAAAGAGGCGACGGTTAATGGGGATGCCATTGTTAGACAGCCAGGCAGGTTGATCGGGTTTGCGCCAAAGCCTGTGAATAATAAAGACAGCCCTTTGGAGACCTGCCGGTTAAGTTAAACGACTGAAACGATTAGTATT
This sequence comes from Hypanus sabinus, assembly GCF_030144855.1. Classification (NCBI taxonomy): domain Eukaryota; kingdom Metazoa; phylum Chordata; class Chondrichthyes; order Myliobatiformes; family Dasyatidae; genus Hypanus; species Hypanus sabinus. The sequence continues at coordinate 25,655,932 of NC_082713.1, read as the reverse complement.
CGCGTAAACTTTTGTAAATGCACCTAAGCTAAGGTCACACCTCCTTAGTTTTGTTGCTTAAGAAAAAAAATAAATAGGTGGTTATTAAATTGAAGTCTGATGTACGGTTCGCAATGTTAAGATATTAAAGAAAGGGACACTGTAATCGTTAACTATTTAGATACTGACTTGAATGTATAACGGTAGTATTCTGTGAAAAGAAAAACTGTGTATTGTGTTAGATTCAAAACTCCTGTAAGACTGTACCATTCCGTTTTAACCGCTGGTAAAAACGTTTTAAAAGGGGAGGTGTTATGATCCCAGCCCCCTCCTTTGTGAGAATCGCAAGAGCACCCGTCGAAGGGGGGGGGGGGGGTCAGTAGACCCAGTAGGAGAGAGAGAGAGAGAGAGAAATGTGCCAAATTGCACGTCCCACCCGGGATACAGAATAAGACGACAGCGACTATTGTCTCATGGAGACCACGTGAAAAGCCCTCGGCCAAGGTGGGCTGGTTGAGAGAGAGATTGCATCATCCCAACCTGATTGACACCTGCGACCCCGTGAGGAAGTATAAAGGAGAGTCTCAGGGGGACAGCCCCGGCAGACGCACCCAGAAGACACGAGAGAGTGATCCCGCAGCAGCGGGAAGCCATTCTGAAGGAAGCCACGTGGGTTAGATTCCGGGATTGGAAGTTGTGGCTGGAATCACAGAAAACCGCTTTTAACTAACATCGGGGAAAGGAAACCAACGCTCCCTCAATTTCACAGAAGATTCATCAAGACTCGGCAAGTTCTATCTCTTCTCCCCAATCTCTCTCTCTCTCGGTCGCCCCACGTGAAACCCAGCGATTCTCAAAGGGCTGAGGCCTGCAGACTTTCTGAGTGACTTTTATATTTCCAACGGACAATCTATTAACCCCTAGACAACCGTAAAGCTCACTTCTTAATGATGATTATTACTATACCCGCGCGTTAGATTGAGTGTTGACGATGTGCACTATTGGAATGTATGTATTAACCTTACTTTTGTGTCCCTTTATAAATAAAAACATTTGAAAATAGTGACATCAGACTTCAACGGACCTCTCTATCTTTGCTGGTAAGTTCTCCAGTTACGGGATTCCTAACAGTTGGGGTTCTCGTCTCGGGATTTGACACCAAATTGGGAGGCCAGTGAATCGGGCTTGTAAATCAAAAACTTGAATCTGGTTACGCGGGTAGCCAGACGGGAAACCAGCAAAGATGGACGTGGGTGAATTTATGGAAAACCCGACAGTGGGGGTGCTAGAGGCGGACACAAAATCAGACTTGTTAAATTTAGCGAAGGGGTTGAACCTCACAGAAGTGAGGTCGTCCATGAAAAAGCGGGAGGTACGAAGGGCCATAACTCAGAATTACGTTGAGAAGAATGTGTTTGAAGATGAGGTATTGGAAGATATCCCTGACAAAGTACCGTCAAGTGGGACGGTTCAGTTAGAGATGGAGAAATTAAAGTTGGAACGTGAAATTAAGTTAAAAGAGCTGGAAGCGGCTGAGAGAGAGAGAGAGAGAGAAAGGCAAAGACAGCATGAAATTCACCTAAAGAAGCTAGAAGCAGAAGAGAAAGAGAGGGAACGTGCCGAGAAAGAGAAGGAAAGGGCCGAGAAAGAGAAGGAATGGGCCGAGAAAGAGAAACAGAGTCAACATGACCGGGAAATTGAGAAGATGAAGAACGAGCGAAGAGATCAAGGGTTAGACCAAGCAGAGCGGTTTAATGTTAGTAGGGAGTTGAGATTGGTGCCCCCGTTCGAGGAGACAGATGTCGATAGTTATTTCTTGCTTTTTGAAAAGGTGGCAGTAAATCAGAAGTGGCCAAAAGAGCAGTGGGTGGCGTTGTTACAAAGTGTGTTAAAGGGGAAGGCCCAACGAGCATATGCGGCCTTGTCCCTGGAGGAGGGAGGAGCGGAGAATTATGATGAGGTAAAAAAGGTCATTCTCCGGACTTACGAATTGGTACCTGAGGCCGATAGACAAAAGTTTAGAAATTTAAGGAAAGGGTGGAATCAAACGTATACCGAGCTAGCCCATGAGAAGGGGGTGCTCTTGGACCGTTGGTGCACCGCGGAAAGAGTGGGCGAGGATTATGGGCGTCTCAGGGAGTTATTTTTGATTGAGGAATTTAAAAGTTGTGTTCCGGAGGAGATCCGGGTGTATTTGAATGAGAAGCCGGATAAGTCCATTTCAGAATTTGCCAGGTTGGCGGACGAATATGTCCTAACCCACAAGACAAAGACTCCCTCGAATAAAGGTCCCCAGAAAGACCGTGGGAACGATCGAGAAAGTCCGACGAGTGAGGCAGAGGTCCCACCGGGAGCTAGCGGTAAGGTTGAGGGGGAAAGGCAAGACGGCCAGCGGGTTCCGGGTTTGACCTGTTTTAATTGTGGAAAGGAGGGGCACATTGCATCTCGATGCTTTGCTCCGAGGAAGGAGATAGGAAGAGGGAAAGCCGCAGTCCCTATCGGGTGTGCCGTGGTAATCAGCAAATCGACCAGAGAGCCGAGGGTAGACAGAGTACGAGAAGGCTCTGGGAGTTGTCTGTCACACGGAACCGTGTCTGTGACGGGGGGAGACACACCAGTTCCCGTACGAATCTGGAGGGATACGGGCGCTGAACTATCCCTGGTTAGCCGTAAGGTACTAGAATTTGGTCGGGAAACGGACATGGTAAAGGTGGAAGGAATAAATAAACGAATAGAAATGGTGCCCTTATATAAAGTCATTCTGGATTGTGAGCTGGTGTATGGATCAGTTGAAATAGGGTGCCCTCAGAATTCCCGAGAGCTGACGTGGACATCCTGCTGGGGAACGACTTAGCAGGGGGAAGGTTTGGTCAGCAATGCTGCCGACCTGGCGACCGGCGAGTGTGGTGGCCCCGCCCCTAGCGCCCAAGGACTATCTCGCCGGCGCGGTCACTCGCAGCCTGTCGAGAGAGAGCTGTGAACAAGAGCAGTTTAAATCTGGCCAGTTTTGATTTGGCCGAGACGTCTTTGCCGACCCTGTGCCATGAGGGTTTCGAGGGTGGTAAGACGAAGAGTAGTAAAGTGAAAGGGGGTAAGGGAGAGGAGATAGATCTGCCCTTAGCGAAGAGAAAGGTCCTAAAGGTAGGAAATAAAGATGAGAAACAGATAAAGCTGTTAAAAGGTCCCGAGTTGGACATGGATGATCTGTCTGGTTTGGCAGAATTGTTTGAAGAACTTGAGAGTTCTAAAGGTGTTCCCGATAATGAGGTGAGGGCAGTCCTAGAAGGAAAGGGTACCCTTGCCTCGAAGGAGTCTGCTGAAAGGGCCGAGGAGGTTGTTTCAGCTCGCAGGGTTGCGCCTTCCCCGGGTGGGAGCTGCCCAGAGAGTAACTGGGAGGATCGGGGGGAGTTAGAATTTGAAAAAGGTACGGGTGTTGAAAGCCTGGAAGAGGCAAATGTCCCGTTTGAGTGTGTCCGAGATGGGGATGCACGTGGTGCTGAACCTGGTAACGGAGCTCAGAAGAAGTCTGAGGTATCTGATTCAGTGGAACGGGGTGGCCGAACTCGTGGGTCAGATAGACTTGGTTCAGTGGGAAAAGAGTTAACCTTGGTAACCGGGGGAAGTGTGAGTTCCCCGGCGTCTGTACTCGAAGGTGGGTTCAAAGTTAACGCAGAATTTAAGAATGGGGGGATGAGGATTGTTGTTGAAAGAAACGGAAAGTCTGTAGTTTCCAAATCGAAGGAAGAAATCTTGAACCGGGCCGATCGCTCACAGAGTGAGCAGGGGGATAGCGGGGCCCCCCACTCTATTGTTATGCCAGGATGGGGTGTGAAGAGGCCGCCTTCGACATGCTACTCGAGTGAAGAGTTAGAATCAAACACCAATAGCCTGAAGGGGACTGATAAGAGGCCAGCCACCTGGGTGAAATCAAAGAATTGGGTGGAGATGGTCTAAGTCTGGGGCATGGTGTTGCTAAAATAACCCCGATGAACGGGGCGGGCGGGAGTTCACCACGCAAAACTACTCAAGTTCCCCACGGGGGGGCTCGCCGAAAAAGAGGCGACGGTTAATGGGGATGCCATTGTTAGACAGCCAGGCAGGTTGATCGGGTTTGCGCCAAAGCCTGTGAATAATAAAGACAGCCCTTTGGAGACCTGCCGGTTAAGTTAAACGACTGAAACGATTAGTATTCGCGTAAACTTTTGTAAATGCACCTAAGCTAAGGTCACACCTCCTTAGTTTTGTTGCTTAAGAAAAAAAATAAATAGGTGGTTATTAAATTGAAGTCTGATGTACGGTTCGCAATGTTAAGATATTAAAGAAAGGGACACTGTAATCGTTAACTATTTAGATACTGACTTGAATGTATAACGGTAGTATTCTGTGAAAAGAAAAACTGTGTATTGTGTTAGATTCAAAACTCCTGTAAGACTGTACCATTCCGTTTTAACCGCTGGTAAAAACGTTTTAAAAGGGGAGGTGTTATGATCCCAGCCCCCTCCTTTGTGAGAATCGCAAGAGCACCAGTCGAAGGGGGGGGGGGGGGGTCAGTAGACCCAGTAGGAGAGAGAGAGAGAGAAACATGCCAAATTGCACGTCCCACCCGGGATACAGAATAAGACGACAGCGACTATTGTCTCATAGAGACCACGTGAAAAGCCCTCGGGCAAGGTGGGCTGGTTGAGAGAGAGATTGCATCATCCCAACCTGATTGACACCTGCGACCCCGTGAGGAAGTATAAAGGAGAGTCTCAGGTGGACAGCCCCGGCAGACGCACCCAGAAGACACGAGAGAGTGATCCCGCAGCAGCGGGAAGCCATTCTGAAGGAAGCCACGTGCGTTAGATTCCGGGATTGGAAGTTGTGGCTGGAATCACAGAAAACCGCTTTTAACTAACATCGGGGAGAGGAAACCAACGCTCCCTCAATTTTACAGAAGATTCATCAAGAATCGGCAAGTTCTTTCTCTTCTCCCCAATCTCTCTCTCTCTCGGTCGCCCCACGTGAAACCCAGCGATTTTCAAAGGGCTGAGGCCGGCAGCCTTCTGAGTGACTTTTATATTTCCAACGGACAATCTATTAACCCCTTGACAACCGTAGAGCTCACTTCTTAATGATGATTATTACTATACCCGCGCGTTAGATTGAGTGTTGACGATGTGCACTATTGGAATGTATGTATTAACCCTACTTTTGTGTCCCTTTATAGATAAAAACGTTTGAAAATAGTGACATCAGACTTCAACGGACCTCTCTATCTTTGCTGGTAAGTTCTCCAGTTACGGGATTTGTAACAGAGCCGAGAGGCAATGTTGCAGCTAAATAGGACCCTGGTCAGACCTCGGTCAGACCCCACTTGGAATACTGTGCTCAGTTCTGGTTGCCTCATTACAGCAAGGATGTGGAAGCCATAGAAAGGGTGCAGAGGAGATTTACAAGAATGTTGCCTGGATTGGGGAGCATACCTTATGAGAAAAGGTTGAGTGAACTCAGCCTTTTCTCCTTGGAGTGACGGAGGAAGAGAGGTGACCTGATAGAGGTGTACAAGATGATGAGAGGCATTGACCATGTGGATAGTCAGAGGCTTTTTCCCAGGGTGAAATGGCTAACACAAGAGGGCACAGATTTAAGGTGCTTGAAAGCAAGTATAGAGGAGATGACAGGGCTAAGTTTTTTTACACAACCAGTGGTGAGGGCAGGGAAAGGGCTGTTGGCGACAGTGGTGGAGGCGGATAGGTACATGTAACTTAGAAAAATAGAGAGCTACGGGTAACCCGAGGTAATTTCGAAAGTAAGTACGTGTTCGGGACAGCATTGTGGGCCAAAGGGCCTGTATTGTGCTGTAGGTTTTTCTACGTTTCTTTCAGGAGACTCCATTTCTCGCCGATGGAAACATGGAGGAGATTGCAGAGGAGGCCGGGTTGGCGGGCCACATCGGGCCGGCAGTTGGAAGGTCATGGGTCAGTGGAGGATGTTTTGGAAATTTCAAGGCCTATGGGATTGTTGGTGTGGACTGTATGGTTTTCTTCAGGATTCTGTGGTTTGTTTCTTCTCGTCATTTTCTAGATGGACGATCTGGTGGTTTTTGTGCAAGGGAGGGGATGGGGTTTGTTAGTTTTGTTACCTATTCTTTTTCGTGTGGGTGGGGGGGGTGAAGCCTTTTAACAATGCCATGTTTTTTTGCTGTATTAGATAGCTATGTAGAGAAGACAAATCTCAGTGTTGCATTCTGCACACATAATAAAATGAACCTTTAAACTTTGGAAGTTTTGAACCTTTCAACACGTCGGACCAGCCTCTTAAACTGGATCCCAACTCAATGTCAGTGGTTGTCATTTATGTATGTTTTCATCAATTACACTACCCTATATCATAAACATGAGAAAGTGTAGCTTAATGAAGCAAGCCAATAAATATACACTTATTTATCTCTGTAATTTTCTCCGCTTCTTTCAAGTAATTTGATTCCGCCTTTATTCTATAATGGGCATCATTCCGTCACAAGTGTCTCCTGTGGAGAAGTTGTTAGCTGAACAGAATATGTTCAGAAGCAATGAGGTTGATTATGAATCGTTCCATTTGAAAATGAACAATTATCCCAGAGCATTTATTTTAAACCCCTGATATAGTTTAATATGCAGCATTACATTTAATTATTGTTGTAAATATTGATTCTTAATGTTACTGATTGTTACTGCTTCACCTGGGTCTTCACTTGGAATCAATATTCCAAATATTTGAAGCTGTGAATGGTTTGCTCCAAATTTTGATAAATTTTATCCCCACCTTTAACAAAGTATACTGGAAATTGTGGGGTTTACAATCATCAGAGTGCATGGCAATTGTTTGCTGTTTCTTTCCACGCCTTGTGGTGTATTGGGCAGCAACCTTGCCATTTCTTTAGCATTTTTGTCCGTCTTTTACGATTAACTCAGCGGTTATGGTCAGCATGCAAGGAGCTGGCTGAATTCGAATCTGCGATCATTCGTCTCAAAGTCCGGTGTGTATGACACTACACCACCGGCCAGACACATAGTAATTGCAACCTTTGTTATTTCCAGGTCATACACGAGGTCATTTAACACTCACAGGGCTCTAACTGGATTGTTGCTGCAAAGATGTGCACAGCCATCAACATTTGAGATTATAATTTGCTTTAAAATTGTGTTTTAAAAGTCATTTCAATAAATAGCTAAATACCATGGGACTTCAAAGACAGATATTTTGTTGTAATGCATTTGTTCATTTTCAATTGAAATTAAAGCACATGTTTTCTACATATCCCATGATATTTTATTTTCTCTTATGAGGTGTATTACCAAAACACTCCGTCCATCTGCTCCTGGTCCGGCCCCCCTGTCAAATTTTAGAACCCTTTGTAGCCCACAATTCAAAAAGTTATAGACCATCTATAACCCCTGTTATAGACCATCTCCCTCCTCACTAACACTCTCTCTCCCCTCCCCACCAGAGATTAATGCTCACACTCCCCCCTCCCACTTCCTGTTACTAACCCCACCCAGGATTCTCTAGGAATTGCAGGAGACTCAGGAGGAGATAGCGAGGATCATCGGGGTCACTATACCATCCATCAGAGATATTTATCAGGTGCTCGGCATAGACAGAGTCTTGAGCATCTTCCATCTGTCCTGGACTAAGCTTGCCTCCAGTCTCAGACTGGCAAAACTATTCCCTCACTCCCCCGTTCCAAACCAGGCCTAAAGGACCCTGTCTCGGAGCCTTCCTGTCCCGTCTGAGACCACGGGGTCCCTCAGGAAATCGAGGACCTCTTAGCTGCTGCAGCCCTCTTCCGGCGCTCCATCAGCAGCACCCTCGCCGCCTCCATTCCACAGAAGTTGAAGATGGTCCAGAATTCATAATCTGTCTGGGGCACCATGAGTAGCTGAGAGTCCGTGATGAAGGTCAACAGAACAATTCTTTCAATTTTCTACACATGCACCGTACTCCTGGTGCGTCTGAGGCAGGGACAAAGAGGACTGTGCAGCGTTCTCCTGGTATGGGCTTGCCACAGGAATAGGGGAGCAGGACCTGTGCACCGTGCTCCTGGAGTGGGTCTGACCATGGAACACGGACGGATGCGGGAACCGCGCATGGTGCTCCCAAAGTCAGGGGATCCGGTTTCGGGAATAGTGTTAGTACTCCCTGTATGGGCCTGTATTGGGCTCGCCCCAATCCCTCTACCAACCCCTCCGTACCTGTGACCGAAATTGCAGGCTCACGTGGATTTTGCCAACTTTCCCTGCTCGCTTGCAGGAGGCTGTTCTCCGGCGGAGAACAGTGATTTCCCTGGCTTCCCGCTGCAGAAGATTCCTCGTTTCGCGGAAATACACAGTCGACACGTTTGCAGCAGGACTGGGAACCCTGTGGGAGATCACAAAGTTCCAGAGTCATTGAGACCTGCACCCGCCGCCATTTGACCCGGAGAGTGTGGGGAGCGGATTTCTCGGAAGCCGAGGCTTGGCGTTGGAGAGCCGGCAGCTCTGGGATGACCAACTCTCTGGGGGTTGCAGAAAATGGTCAGAATCCCTGAGAGTGCGGGAAGGGGAGTCACGGGGTCCAGGGGTGAATCTGTTCCTCCCGTTCTATTTCCCTCAAGCTTTATTCTTGGTTGAGAACTCACCGACAAACATTCACATTGACACAGATTTCGGGTCCCGGCGGTAAAGAAAGAAGAAACAGCCGAAACGATCCTTCGCCTTCTTGATGTGTTCTTCGTTGCGGGCTCCATGATCTGTACAGTGGGACAGAAACGGGGGAGCTTGATGTGTCTGACTCTAGAAACCCGTGGAGGGAGATTCACTCTGTGTGCGATCTCGGCGGTACGTGGTGGGACGGTGTGGAGGGACACAAAACTACAACTGTGGATGCTGCAGATGGTGAACTTCATTCAGTGCGTGAGGACGGGAGTGTTTTACTTGAAAATCAAATCTACAGTCCTGAATACACGCCCCTCCCACAGCATCCGCGCGGGACGGGACTGTGAATACGCGCCCCCCCCCACAGCATCCGCGCGGGACTGGACTGCGAATACGCCCCCCCCCACAGCATCCGCGCGGGACGGGACTGTGAATACGCGCCCCCCCCCCGCACAGCATCCGCGCGGGACGGGACTGTGAATACGCGCCCCCCCCCACAGCATCCGCGCGGGACGGGACTGTGAATACGCGCCCCCCCCCGCACAGCATCCGCGCGGGACGGGACTGTGAATACGCGCCCCCCCCCCCACAGCATCCGCGCGGGAAGGGTCTGTGAATACGCGCCCCCCCCCCACAGCATCCGCGCGGGACGGGACTGTGAATACGCGCCCCACCCCCCCACAGCATCCGCGAGGGACGGGACTGTGAATACGCCCCCCCACAGCATCCGCGCGGGACGGGACTGTGAATACGCGCCCCCCCCCCACAGCATCCGCGCGGGACGGGACTGTGAATACGCGCCCCCCCACAGCATCCGCGCTGGACGTGACTGTGAATACGACCCCCCCCCCCACAGCATCCGCGCGCGGTTCTGGCACCGCAGTTCACGGCAGCCACGCCCAGACACGGCGTACAGCACCACATCCCGACACAGGGACCACCCCTCCACACCTGTGCTCGAAGGCTTCCCCCGGACAAGCTCCGACTGGCGAGGGAGTTCAAGAGGATGGAGGAACTGGGGATCATATGGAGGTCCGACAGCCCACGGGCCTCCCCCGTGCACATGGTGCCCAAAGCGACAGGGGGGCTGGAGACCGTGTGGCGACTACCGCAGGCTGAACGAGGCTACCACACCGGACCGCTACCCTGTGCCGCACATTCAGGACTTTGCAGCAAACCTGCACGACGCACGGATCTTCTCCAAGGTAGACCTCGTCTGGGGATACCATCAAATCCCGATGCATCCGGACGATGTCCCCAAAACAGCACTCATCACCCCTTTCGGCCTTTTCGAGTTCCTCCGCATGCCGTTTGGCCTGAAGGATGCCGCACAGACGTTTCAGCGGTTAATGGTCGCGGTGGGATGCGACCTGGACTTCGCTTTCACCTATTTGGACGACATCCTCATAGCCAGCGGCAGTCGTCAGGAGCATCTGTCCCACCTCCGTCAACTCCACGCCCGACTGAGTGAATACGGCCTGACAATCAACCCGGCCAAGTGCCAGTTTGGGCTCGACACCATTGACTTCCTGGGCCACAGGATAACTACAGACAGGGCAACCCCTCTGCCCGCTAAGGTAGACGCAGTCCGCCATTTCTCCCGACCCACCACAATCAAAGGCCTTCAGGAATTCGTGGGTATAGTAAATTTCTACCACTGCTTCCTCCCTTCAGCTGCCCAAATCATTCGCCCCCGTTCACCCTGATGTCGGGTTTGGGCAAGGACGTAACCTGGGACGAGGAGTCCGCCGCCACTTTCATTAAAACGAAAGAAGCCTTGGCAAACGCCGCGATGCTAGCGCACCCTAGAATGGACATCCCTACCACCCTCACAGTGGACGCATCTAACACGGCAGTCGGTGGGGTACTGGAGCAACTCATTGAGGGTCGCTGGCAACCCCTGGCGTTTTTCTGCAAACACCTGCGACCACCCAAGCTCAAATACAGTGCTTTCGACCGGGAACTGTTGACGCTATACCTGGCAATCCGGCATTTCAGGTACTTCTTAGAAGGTCGGCCCTTCGCCGCGTTCACGGACCACAAGCTGCTTATTTTTGCGTTCCCGAAGGTGTCCGTCCCCTGGTCGTCCCGCCAGCAGCACCATCTGTCCTACATCTCTGAATACACGACGGATGTCCGGCACGTCTCGGGAAAGGACAATGTCGTGGCGGACGCACTCTCTCGCCCTAACATTCATACCCTTTCCCAAAGGGTAGACTTTGAGGCGCTGGCAGAGGCGCAGCAGGCAGATGAGGAGATCCCTAGTTACAGAACCGCAGTCTCCGGTTTGCAGCTCCAGGACCTCCCCGTGGGCCCGGGTGAGAGGACCCTACTCTGTGACGTCACCACCGGCAAACCTCGTCCCGTCGTCCCGGCAGCCTGGCAGCGGCGCATTTTCGACTCCATTCATAACTTAGCGCACCCCTCCATCAGGACAACCGTCCAGATGGTCTCCAACTGGTTTGTTTGGCACGGACTCCGCAAGCAAGTCAGTGAATGGGCCAAAATGTGCATGCACTGCAGCGGCAAGGTGCAGCGGCACACCAAAGCTCCGCCACAGCAGTTCCACCCCACCCACCGGCGTTTCGACCACATTCATGTGGATATCGTGGGCCCCCTGCCAGTGTCGCGAGGAGAGCGGCACCTCCTCACTATCGTGGACCGGTTCACCAGATGGCCAGAGGTGATCCCGCTCACCGACACCAGCTCCGAACCTTGCGACCGGGCACGGATCGCCACCTGGGTATCCCACTTTGGTGTACCGGCCCACATTACCTCCGACAGAGGCGCCCAGTTCACCTCCAGCCTGTGGTCAGCTATGGCCAGCCTTTTGGGGATGCAGCTGCACCACACAACTGCCTACCACCCACAGTCGAATGGCCTGGTGGAGCATTTCCACCGTCACCTAAAGTCGGCTCTCATGGCCCGCCTGCGAGGAGCTAACTGGGCGGACGAGCTTCCCTGGGTCCTGCTCGGCATCCGCACGGCGCCCAAAGACGATCTGCACACCTCGTTGGCGAAGTTGGTGTACGGCGCACCCCTGGTCGTCCCAGGAGAGTTCATACCAGCCCCAAGGGGGCAAGAGGAAGAACCCGCAGCAGTCCTGGGCAGACTACGCGAGAGGCTCAGCAACCTGGCCCCCATACCCACTTCACAGCATGGGCAGAACCTGACCTGCGTACCCCAAGACCTGCAGAACTGTAAGTTTGTGTTTGTACGAAGGGGCGGGCATCGGCCACCGCTGCAACGGCCCTACGAGGGGCCGTTTACGGTGATCAGAAACAACGGTTCACATTCGTGCTGGATGTTGGGGGGAGAGAGGTTTTCACAGTGGACCGACTCAAACCGGCCCATGTGGATGTGGCACAACCGGTCGAGTTTCCGGCATCGCGGCGCAGAGGTCGACCTCCCAAACAGGGTCCGGCCCAGACTGTGGACATTGGGGGTATATCGCCGGTTCTGGGGGGGTGGTTATGTGGCGACCCACTTCCTAGCGCACTTGAACCGGCTCACAAATAGCCAGCATGCTGGCATAAAGGGCAGTCCCTAAAGGGTGCCAAGTCTGCTTCACCAGCAAGGGGAAAAGCCCGCGTGGAACTGTGCATACCTGCCCCCGACAGCATCCGCACCCGGGGAGGGCGGGATCAGGAAGGCTTTAAAGCGAGGACGCGAAGTTCGAATAAAATCTTTTTGTAACTGCAGTTTACCGACTCCGTGTCGTTATTTCAGCGCTGCGTGTAGCACACCGCTACAGTACCACCATTCACATGGAAGCTCCCATCCCAATGTACTTTCTCTGAAATTGTCAACACTTTTTGTGCTGAAATCTGCGTGGACGGCACATTTCCCTATCCCTCCAGACGTTATAATATTAATAATAATAATAAACCAATGTCCTGATATACTATAGAGAACCAGTTAAACAGTGACCCCGTTAATTAGAAGCTCTCCACCCCCAGACAAACTCCTGTAAAAAGGGAGTCTCTCCCCGTCATGATCGTTCGAGTAGGGTCCGGGAATTTTATTGTTCAACTTTCTTGCCATTTAACTGTACCGGGGTATCCAGCTAAACAAAACACCATTCCTCCGGTACCAAGGTGTAAAACACAATACTTTATCACATAGAGCACAAATAATAATATAAACAGATGTAAATGTATTTTGCAGTTGTCAACTTGACATCAAGTGCATCTACAATATATGGTTAAATATATAACAGAATTACGGCTACTGATGCTGATATAGATAAGGTGTGTTGGATGGCAGCAGGATTTTTAAAAGTCTCCCAGCCTGAGAGAGAAGTCTTCCCCTGCCTTACTGTCTTTGTTCTTATACTGCAGTATCTTCTGCTTGATGGTACGAGGTCAAAGAGATTGTGGGACAGATGAGGGAGGCCCTTGATAATGGTGAGGTCTCTGCAAACACAGCATTTAGACCATAAGATATAAGAGCAGAATTAGGCCATTCAGCCCATCGAGTTCGCTCCGCCATTCCGTCATGACTGATCCCAGATCCCATTCAACCCCATATTCCTGCCCTCTCACTTAATGCCCCGACCAATCGGGACTCGATCAACTTCTGCTTTGAATATACCCAGGACTTGGCCTCCACCACAGTCTTTGGCAGAGCATTCCACAGATTTGCCACTGTTTGGCTAAAAAAATCATCCTTAACTCTGTTCTGAAAGTTCACGCCTCAATTTTGAGGTTGTGCCCCTCTAGTTCTGAATTCTGTACTCCCACGAGAGGAAACATCCTCTCCACATCCACCTTCTCTAGTCCTTTTAACTTTCGGTAGGTTTCTTCCAAATTCCAGTGACTACAGACCCAAAGTTGCCAAACACTTCTCATATATTAACCCCTTCATTCCCAGAATCATCCTCGTGAACCTCCTCTGGACTCGTACCGATGACAACACATCCTTTCTGAGATATGGAGCCCAAAACTGTTGACAATACTCTTAAAACTGTGGCCTGACTTGTGTCTTATAAAGACACAGCATTATCTCCCTGCTTTTATATTCTGTTCTCCTTGAAGTAAATACCAACATTGTATTTGCTTTCTGTACCACAGACTCAACCTGTGAATTGACCTTCTGGGAGTTTTACATGAGGACTCCTCGGTCCCTTTGCACTTTTGATGTTTGAATTTTCTCCCTGTTTAGATAATAGTCTGCACTATTGTTCCTTTCACCAAAATGCATTATCATACATATCCCAACACTGTATTTCATCTGCCACTTTTTTGGCCATTCTTCCAATTTGTCTAAGTCCTGCTGCAATTGCATTTCTTCTTCAAAATTACCTACCCCTCCACCCATCTTTGTATCATCCGCAAACTTTGCCAAAAGCCATCGTCTACAATCTAAATCATTGACAAACAATGTGAAAAAATAGTGGTGCCAATACTGACTCCTGAGGAACACCACTAGTCACTGGCAGCCAACCAGGAAGGACCCCTATTATTCCCACTTGCTGCCTTCTGCCTGTCAGCCATTCCTCTGTCCATGCCAGTATATTTCCTGTAACACCATAGGCCTGCAACATCATGTGAGGTACCTTATCAAATGCCCTCTGGAAGTTGAAGTAAATGATATCCACTGCCTCTCCTTTGTCCACCTTGCTTGGTACTTCCTCAAAGAACTCTAACAGATCTGTCAGGCACGATTTCTCTTCACAGAAAGCATGCTGACTTTGACATATTTTATCATTAGTCTCCAAGAACCCAGAAACCGTGTCCTTAATAATGAACTCCAACACTTTCCCAACCACCGAGGTTAGGCTAACTGGCCTATGATTTCCTCTCCTTTGTCTTCCTCCCTTCCTGAAGAGTGGAATAACATTTGCAATTTTTCATTCCTCCGGGACTATGCCAGAACCAAGTGATTCTTCAAAGATTATGACCAATGTATCCGTTATCTCTTCAGCAAACTCTCTCAGGACTCTGGCATGAGGTCCATCTGGTCTAGGTGACTTACCACCTTAAGACCTTTCAGTTTGCCTTGCACTTTTTCCTTTGTAGTAGCAATGGCACTCGCTCCTGCTCCCTGACACCACGGACCTCTGGGGCACTGCAACAGTCCTTCACAGTAAAGACTGAAGTAAAGTACTTATTAAGGTCATCTGCCATTTCTTTGTCCCCCCCCCCCCCATTACTACCTCACCAGCATCATTTTTAGTGATCCAATATCAATTCTCACCTCCCTTTTATTCTTTATATACTGAAAAATCTTTTAGTATCTTGCTTTATGTTATCAGCTAGTTTACCCTCATATTTAATCTTTTCCCTTTTTCCCTTCTTATAGCTTTTTTGTTGCCTTTTGTTGGATTTTAAAAGCTTCCCAATCAGTCCTTAACTTCCCTTTTTAGCCATGGTTGCAGAGCCCTGCCATTTGAGAATGACTTCTTTTGTGGGACATGTCTGTCCTGCAACCTGTGAATTATCCCAGAAACTTCAGCCACCTCTATTCTGCCAGTGTCCCCTTCCAATCCTGGGCAAGCTCTTCTCTCATGCCTCTGTAATTCCCTTTTTTCCACTGCAATGCTGATACATGTGACTTATGCTTTTCCCTCTCAATTTGCAGTAAGAATTCAATCATATTATGATCACTGCCTGCTAAGGGTCCCTTTATGTTAAGCTGACTAATAAAATCTGGGTTATTACACAACACCCAATCTAAGATAGCCTTTTCCCCAAGTAGGCTGAAGCACAAACTGCTCTAAATGCCATCTCGTAGGCATTCAACAAATACCCTCTCGTTGATCTGGCACCAACCTGATTTTTCCAATCCCCTTGCAGATTGAAGTCCCCCATTACAATTGTGACATTGCCCTTATTTCCAGCTCCCTTTGCAATCTCAACCCCACATCTTGACTACTACTTGGAAGCCTGTGTACGATTCCCATTATGGATTTTTTACCCTTGCAGTTTGTTAACTCCACCCACAAAGATTCAACATTCTCTAACCCTATGTCTCCTCTTTCTAAAGATGTAGTTCCATCTCTTACCAAAGAGCCACACTACCACCTATGCCTTCCTGCTTGTCCTTTTGATATAAAATATATCCTTTGATGTTAAAATCCCAATTATGACCTTCTTTCAACCATGACTCAGTGATGCCCACAAGGTCACACTGACCAATCTCTTATTGCGCCATGAGTTTGTTCACCTAATTCCAAATGCTACGTGCATTTAAATAAAGCACCTCCAGTCCTGCATTCTTTGCCTTTATGAATTTTGCCTCTGTGGTACAACTTAACTTTGCTCTGTCTACAGTTGTACCCAATCATTGGCTTGTCCTTCCTTACATTCATTTTACATGCTACATCATCTGCTTGTAAACCTGCTGGCTCATCCTCAGCTCTGTCATACTGGTTCCCAACCCCCAGTCATATTAATTTAAACACTCCCAAAAGCTCTAGCAAACCCACCCACAAGGATATTAGTCCCCCTCAGATTCAAATGCAACCCTTCTCCACATTTGGTGTATGCCCTGGATGGGAGAGGGGGGAAGAGATCATGATTCCCACAGCAGTCCCCACAAGCCCTTGCAGGGGGTTGTGGTCAGATACCTTGCAATTTCCATCCCAGACACTGTTACACCTGTCAGGGCACTCTCGATGGTGCTCTGGTAGAATGGAAATGGGGAGTCTCACTTGGCTCAATCTCCCCCAGGAAGTGGAGGTGCTCCTGTGCTTAACTGACCAAAGAGGTTATGTTAAGGGACCAGGTGAGATCATCCATGATGTGCACTCCAAGATACTTGATGCTCCTGATTCTGTTCTCAGAGGAGCCATTGATGTGCAGTATGGAGTGGTCAGCCTGCAACTTTCTGAAATCCACAATCATCTCTTTAGTCTTGTCCACGATGAGGCTTAGGTTGTGTTCACCAGTCCACAAACCACTCTGCTTCCTCTCTGTATGCCTTATATGTGTTTTCCCTTATAGATTGAGCTTTCTTTATGAATTTTTTATATTCACCTTGAGTAAATGGTGGTACATTGACTTTAATTCTTCTGCACTTCCTTTGTTTGTAATGCTGCTGTGTGATTTGGTCAGCATTTGTTTAAGATTGGCTTATCTGAAATATTCCAGACTGGTTTGCCTCATAAAAGGAAACCACGTGCTCTAGTTTCTATATTAATTCTTTGCTGGAACAGACTGACTCTGTCTGACATGTAATCTGATGGACGTCTCAGGAAGCAGCTCTACCATAACATCTGTGCCTCATTCTTCATTGGATGAATCTCTGGACAGCTCTTCTCCAGGCCTAACAATGTGATGTAACGTACAGCATTGCTGAGAGGATAAAGGACGGAAAATTCTCCGAGAAAGCGGAGAGTTCCAGTGTGCATATACAGCAGAAAGTAAGCCTTTCTTACTTTCCTAATCATCAGCAATGCATCTCGTTATTGCCTTGGTGCACTATTTAAAAGAAGTCTAAGAGTGAAGTTAAAGCCTAGAGATCCTCTCCTCTGCTATTTTTTAAGTGAAGTTAAACAGCACTTTCAGCTGTGCATGATCAACCAACTTGGCCATTTGGTGTAATCGATCTAGCTGTGTGTGGTCTATTTGAATTGTGATTGCACATTCTATTATTTCTGGCTATAAGGTGCCATTGAGTAATCTATAGGCCTTTGTCTACATGTAGTCAGAGGAGAACCAAAGACATGGACAAGTCAAAGAGGAAAGCTACTTCAGGAAAAGGGAGAACTGAACCTCTGGTAGCTACATGAGAACAAATGACTGAGGGTTTTAGTCCATATCTGAGCAAAGTATTCAACTGGATAAGACTATTGAGATATCAGGACTAAATATACAATCAGTGCTGAGTCTCATGTAATTTAGCTCCTTGTGCAAGCGAATGCTCGATTTCCTCACTTGCCGATCTCAAGTCAGTATGGATTGACAACAACACGGTAGTGTAGCGGTTAGCGTGATGCTATTATAGCATGGGGCGTAGTTCAATTTTGGCACCGTCTGTAAGGAGTTTATACATTCTACCCATGACCACATGGATTTCCTCTGGGTGTTCCAGTTTCTTCCTATATTCCAAAGACAGACCAGTTAGTAGTGTTAATTGGACATTACAAATTGTCCTCTGATTAGGCTAGTGTTAAATAGGTGGATTGCTGAATGGTGAGGCTGATTGTGCCAGAAGGGCCTGTTGTGTGATGTATCTCTAAATAATTTTTTAAAATAAACATCTCCTCCAGAATCATCATCAGCCTAGTTGCACCGCGATGTTCTATGCCTAGTCCCCTGCTCTGCTTGCTTTTGATTTATGAATGTGAGTGCTAAATACAGCTTCTATGCCAAGTTTGGTGACAATACCATTGTCGTTGGCCAAAGCAAAGGTAAATGATGAGTCAGCGTATCGGAGGGAGTTTGAAAATCTGGCTGATTGGTGCCACAACTGCAACCTCTTGCTTGATGTCAGCATGATCAAGGAGCTGATTATTGACTGCAGGAGAAAGAACCCAGAGGTCCAAGTGCCAGTCCTCATTAACAAATCAGTGGTTGAATGTATCAGTAACATTAAATTTAGTGGCGTTATCATATTAGAGGATCTGTCCATGCATCAGCACTTAAGTGCCATTATAGAGAAGGCAAGGCAGCATCTCTACCTTCTTACAAGTTTGCTCGTATCCAGATATAATCTAAAACTTTGACAAACCTCTGTAGATGCACAGTGGAGAGTATCTTAACTGTTTGTATCACAGCCTGGTATGGAAACAACAATGCCCAAAAATGGCAAAGCTTATAAAAAGCGGTGGATACAGCCCAGTCCATTGCAAGAAAAAACTTCCTAACCATCCCACCATTGAGCACATCTGCAAGGAGTGTTGTAGCAAGGAAGCAAATCCATCATCAAGGACCCCAATATCCAGGATATACTCTCTTCTCCCTGCTGCCATCAAGGAGGCAGTACAGGAGATTTAGATCCCATAGCTATAGGTTCAGGAATAGTTATCCTTTCAACCTTCAAGGTCCTGAACCAGCATGGATGACTTCACTCATCTCAATGCTGAACTGATTCTACAACCTATGGATTCACTTCCAAATACTCTATAACCCATTTTCACAGAATTATTTATTATTAATAAATAAATAATTATTACTATTGTCTGTTTTTAATATTTGCACAGATTCTGTTCTTTTTGCACATTGGTTGTTTGTCAGTCTTTGAAATTTGAATTAAAAGGTCATGGGTCAAGATGTCAGTCAATGACTTAGGGAAAATTATAAACTGGGTGGACATTAGTTGTCTTAACAACTGAGAAAGAGGGAGCATGTTCATTTACAATATCAGCAGGATACACGCCCTGAGAAATCTAAAGAGCAAATCTGTATGTTAACTGTACCAGTGAGAAAACTAAAGTTTGAAAAGTAATTGAGTCACGGTGAACTCTACAAAGCTCAGGGACAAAGTGAGATCATACAGGGAAGCACAGTGAGGTTGTCAGAGTGACGGTCCTCGCACTGACTCTCCTCTTCGGCAAACACCCCCTATATCGAACTAATCCAAATCAGCGCTATCAAACGTTCCTCATATGATAACCATTTCATTCCCAAAATCATCCTAGTAAACCTCCTGTGGACCCTCTCCATTGCCAGCACATCTCTTCTAAGATGAGGAGCCAAAACTGTTCACAATTCTCAAGGTGAGGCCTCACCAGTGCCTTATAAAGCCTCAACATCACATCACTGCTCTTGTACTCTAGAGCTCTTGAAATGCTAACATTGCATTTGCCTTCCTTGCCACTAATTCTACCTACAAGTTAAACTTTAGGGTGTTCTGCACAAGGACTCCTTTGCATCTCAGATTTTTGGATTTTCTCCCCATTTAGAAAATAGTCTGGACATTTATTTCTTCTACCAAAGTGCATGACTATGCACTTTTCAACATTGTATTTCATTTGCCACTCTCTTGTCCATTCTCCTAATCTATCTAAGTCCTTCAACAGCCTGCTTATTTCCTCAACACTACCTGTTCCTCCAGCAATCTTTGTATCATCTGCAAATTTGCCAACAAAGCCATCTTCCATCATCTAATTCATTGATATACAGTATAAAAAGAAATGGTGCCAACACCAATCCCTGCAGAACACCACTAGTCACTGGTAGGCAACCAGAAAAGGGTCTTTTTATTCCCACTTGTCGCCTGCTACCAATCTGCCAATGCTCTAACCATATCAGTAACTTTCCAGTAATACCATGGGCTCTTAACTTGGTAAGCAGCCTCATGTGTGGCATTTTGTCAAAGGCCTTCTTAAAGTCTAAATATACAACATCTACTGTATTCTGTTTATCTATCTTAGGTGTAATCTCTTCAAAGAAATCCAACAGGTTCGTCAGGCAAGATTTTCCCTGAAGGAAATATTGCTGCCTTCGTCCTATCTTGTCCTGTGTCACCGATTACTCCATAATCACATCCTTAACAATTGATTCCAACATCTTCCCAACAACTGAAGTCAAGCTAACTAGTCTATAATTTCCTTTCTTCTGCCTTCCTCCTTTCTTAAAGAGTGGAGTGACATTTGCAATTTTCCAGTCCTCTGGCACCTTGCCAGTGTCCAATGATTTTTGAAAGATCATTACTAATGCACCACAATCTCTAACAGTACCTCTTTCAGAGCCCTAGGGTGCAGTCCATCAGGTCTGGTGACTCAAAACCACTTCATCGATTCTTAGAGCAATTACACAGTATTCAACTAATTCAATCTGGGATAATATCCCCCACAATGAACCCCCCTTTTACTGGGCATCCCTAGGGATGTAGCTCATTAGCCCCTTGCTAACAGCCACTGGACTCAGCAGCAAGAAATTCATCTTGTCAAACTCTGTATGCGGAGGGTAGATATGACTTGGGTCCTGCCAAACCCATGGGATTGGGATGTCTCAGCCACCCAAACCCTGATTTGTGTGATTATTGTGTAACTTACTACCCTCATGCAATCAGCTGGTGGCAAGAAATAACTGTACATTACATACAATTATAAAGGAAGTATATTTATGAATGTTAGCTTCATCAAAAAGGTATTAACGAAAAAGAAAGAAGGGCCCATCATGATTAAATAGGTCGGAGCTCACAATCTCCAGAAACCATTCCCCGTGGAATACCTCCCCTTGGGTTCCATCCTAATCACACATTCCTGCCAGATGAAATCCTATGGCTAGTTCTCTTGAGCTTCTTTTCTCTCCATCTCCCACCAAAAAAGACTTTCACCCTCCTGTGTCATTCAGTGTCCTCTCCCCCAGCATTCTCTAGAACTTTCTCCCAGTTCCACCATCTTGATTGGATGACACAACATTCCTAAGCATCCTTCATTTTTAGGGTTCTGGAAAATGAAGAACTGAACTTCTAGTGAGAACATGAGAACAAATGACTGAGGGTTTTAGTTCTTATCTGAACAAAGTATTCCAACTGGATAAGACTATTGAAGACTTGAGGACTAAATATATGCTCAGTGCTGAGTCTCATGCAATTTGCCTCCCTGTACAGGTGGATACTCAATTGCCTCACTTGCCAATCTCAGTCAGTAAGGGCCGACAACAACATGGTAGTGTATCGTTTAGTGTGATGCTATTACAGCATGGAGCATTGAAGTTCAGAGTTCAATTTTGGCACCATCTGTAAGGAGTTTATGTTGTTACGGATTCAGCAACAATAAATATGTAAGTGAGGCAGGGTTTTTTATAACAAATAAAATATTTATTAAACACTGAAAAACAAACCCCCCAAAAGTAAACAAACCACTAACGGAACTGGAAATCAGCTGCTGTGCGGCAGCTTAAACAGTTCTTAAAGGAATGAAGTGAAAACAGTTCTTAAAGGGATGTTGCAAAAACAGTTCTTCAAAGTAGTACTGCAGAAGTTCGAAATGCTTACAGTCCATGAAAGGAGGGACATTTTAGACAATTTAAATTCTCTTTCACGTCATGTTGTTGCGGTTCCCAGTGGAACTATACTTTTCCCGGAGAATTTACGAAGATGAAAATGAAGCGGCTTAAAGGCACTGACCTTTCCTTTACAAAACTGTACCCAACCCTTTCTGCTATTCACGGGGTTACCACGGGGACAGCCAACAAATTCCTTCCGAATGAGGATCAAACGAGGTCGAACCTGTTTCACCTTGGAAATCGACTTCCCTCGATCTTTTAGCTCCCGAACTCCGATCATCACTCTCCACTGATTTTTAACTGGCAGTATTATAAAGAAACTGCCGGCAATGATCTTTTAAATTTTAGGCATTAAATAAAACTCCACCTTTCAACCAAACTGCATCATAATATTGGACCAGGCAGTGGCATGGAATCAAAATGGCAAATCCAGCCACCCACTGCTCCTCACAGGGAGGGGTCCTCCTTTTATACCCTGTAAAAAAAATGTGCCACATGACCTCTACTGGTGGGAAAATGATGTCACTCCAGCATCACAAGACCAATACCTTAAGTCCAGTATAGCTGCAACACCACTGTCACGTGACAAGTACAAGATACCCACGGGTACATAACACCTCCCTCCAAAAAAAATTTTTGTCTGTCAAGAACAAAATTTTAACAATTATTTACAACAAAAAAAGCAAATGTATAAATTTTATAGCATACACTTTCATAACATTTTATAAATTTTATAACATAACATAGTATCATCATATAACATCTTACAACTTACAATACAGTAGGAGTGTTTCAAATGTAAAAAAAAACACTCCATAAAAAAATTACATTGTACATTCAACATCGAGATAGACAATCAGCAACCACATTATCTTTACCTTTAATATGAGTTTTCACAATATTGTACACTTGTAACATCAAATTCCAATTTAATAACCTGTTTTTGTTTTTAAACTTACTCAGAAACACTAACGGATTATGATCAGTGTAAACAATAAGTGGTTTTTGAATTGTACCAACATATACATCAAAATGTTCTAAAGCTAAAATAAGAGATAACAATTCCTTCTCTATTGTTGAATAGTTTCTTTGATGCTTAATAAATTTCTTAGAAATGTAAGCTACTGGATGATCAACCTCATCACCCTCATTCCTTTGCCTTAATACTGCTCCTACAGCCTCATCACTAGCATCTACAGCTAAGGAAAAAGGTTTTTCAAAGTCAGGTCCCTTAAGCACAGGTTGTTGACATATCATAGTTTTCACTTTTTCAAATGCTTCTTGACAAGGCACTGTCCACAAAAACTTCTCATTCTTCTGCAAGAGGTTAGTTAATGGAAGGGCAACATTAGCAAAATTCTTACAAAATCGTCGATAATATCCTACCATTCCCAAGAATCTCCTGAGAGTTTTTTTCCCCGTTGGAGTGGGAATCTCTAAAATTGCCCGAACTTTTGCCTACCTTAGCTTGACCCACAACATAACCAAGGTAAGTCACAGTGGCATGTCTGAATTCACTCTTAACTAAATCAATAGTTAAGTTAGCTTTTGAAAGCCTTTCAAACAATTTCTGCACCACAATCATGTGTGCTTCCCAAGTATCATTTCCTGGCACCAAATCATCAATATAAGCATCTGTATCTTTCAATCCCTGAATCACAGAGTTAATCATCCTCTGGAAAGCACCTGGGGCATTCTTCATCCCCAATGGAAGAACATTATACTCATATAACCCAGATGGAGTTACAAATGCAGAAATCTTTCTACCTCTGTCCGTTAATGGAACACACCAATACACTTTCAATAAATCAATCTTTGTAAGGAACTTTGCTTTTCCAACTTTATCTACACAATCATCTACTCTAGGAATTGGATATGCATCTGTTTTCGTTACAGCATTTACCTTCCTATAGTCTGTACAGAACCTAATACTACAATCTGGTTTTGGCACCATAACACAGGGTGAACTCTAATTCAAGTTAGAAGGTCAAATAATATTATTTTCTAACATATATTTAATTTCTTTCTCAGCATGTTCACATTTTTCTATGTTCATCCTATATGGGAGTTGTTTAATAGGTTTGGCATCTCCAACATCTACATCATGTGAAGCTATGGTAGTCCTTCTCAGAACATCTGGAAACAAATCTTTATATTTAAAAATTAATTTCTTCATCTGCTGTTTCTGCTCTGGCTGTAAATGTGCTAGTTTCTCATCAATATTTTCCAGAATGGTTGAATTTGGTAACCTGACAGAAACAATGTTGGAATTAGAATGAAATTCAGATGAATCATCTATCATGTTCCTAGTTAAATCAAATTCATTATCGTTAACCACAACAGTCACAGTATCATATTGTTTCTCATAATATGGTTTTATCATATTTATATGGCAAAGTTGTGTTGGCCTTCTACAATCTGGAGTTTTTATCACGTAATCCACATCATTGATTTTAGACACAATTTCATAAGGACCATGAAATCTAGCTTGTAAAGGATTCATTTGCACAGGGAAAAGAACCAGCACCTTATCTCCAGGCTTAAACATCCTCATCCCAGCTTCTTTATCATACCAAGTTTTCATTTTCTCCTGAGCCCGTTTTAAATTTTCCTTGGCTAAGCTACAAGCTTTATATGTAACCTGTCCTTAAATTTCAGAACAGAGCCCAACAAATTAGTGTGTACTTCCTTACTAATCCACTGTTCTTTTAATAAACCTAAAGCTCCTCTAACTCTATGCCCAAATACAAGTTCAAATGGACTGAAACCTAAAGATTCTTGTACCGATACCCTTACTACAAATAAAATAAGCTTATACCCTCATCCCAATCACTTTCATTTTCCACATAATATGTCCTAATCATATCCTTGAGGGCAGAATGAAACCTCTCCAAGGCACCCTGCGATTCTGGATGGTATGCAGATGAAGTGAATTGCTGAACTCCTAATTTATAAGCTATCTGTTGAAATAATCCAGACATAAAATTACTGCCTTGATCAGTTTGTATTTCCTTAGGTAATCCAAAATAAGTAAAGAATTTTATAAGAGTCTTTGTCACAGTTTTAGCTGTTATATTCTTAAGTGGTACTGCCTCTGGAAACCTAGACGAAGTACACATGATAGTCAACAAGTACTGATAACCAGTTTTTGTCTTTGGTAATGGACTGACAGAATCTATAATAACTTTAGAAAACGGTTCACCAAATGCTGGAATAGGTTGTAATGGAGCCACTGGTGTAACTTGATTTGGTTTACCCTCAATCTGACAAGTATGGCACATTTTACAAAACATCGCCACATCTTTTCTTAGACCAGGCCAGTAAAAATGTTTTAAAATCTTGTCCACAGTTTTCCTTATCCCTTGATGTCATTTTCATCTTCGTAAATTCTCCGGGAAAAAAGGGGAGGAGGGGTGGCATTACTGGTCAGGGATACTATTACAGCTACAGAAAAGGTTGGTAATTTAGCAGGATCCTCTTTTGAGTCAGTGTGGGTAGAAGTTAGAAACAGGAAGGGAGCAGTTACTCTATTGGGAGTATTCTATAGGCCCCCTGGTAGCAGCAGAGATACCAAGGAGCAGATTGCGAGGCAGATTTTGGAAAGGTGCAAAAATAACAGCGTTGCTATCATGGTGACTTTAACTTCCCTAGTATTGATTGGCACCTGATTAGTTCCAATGGTTTGTTAAGCGCGTCCAGGATGGATTCCTGTCACAGTATGTTGACAGGCCGACTGGGGGAATGCCATACTAGATCTAGTATTAGGTAATGAAACAGTTCAGGTCACAGATCTCTCAGTAGGTGAGCATCTGGGCGACAGTGACCACCGCTCTCTGGCCTTTAACATTAACATGGAAAAGGATAGAATCAGAGAGGACAGGAACATTTTTAATTGGGGAATGGCAAATTATGAAGCTATAAGGCTAGAACTTGCGGGTGTGAATTGGGATGATGTTTTTCCGGGGAAATGTACTATGGACATGATGTCGATGTTTAGGGATCTCTTGAAGGATGTTAGGGATAAATTTGTCCCGGTGAGGATGATAAAGAATGGTAGGGTGAAGGGGTGACAAGTGAGGTGGAGAATCTAGTCAGATGGAAGACGGCAGAAAACGTGAGGTTTAGGAAGCAAGGATCAGATGAGTCTATTGAGGAATATAGGATAGCAAGAAAGGAGCTTAAGAAGGGGCTGAGGAGAGCAAGAAGGGGGCATGAGAAGGCCTTGGTGAGTAGGGTAAAGGAAAACCCCAAGGCATTCTTCAATTTTGTGAAGAACAAAAGTATGACAAGAATGAAGACAGGACCGGTTAGAGATAAAGGTGGAAAGATGTGCCTGGAGGCTGTGGAAGTGAGCGAGGTCCTCAATGAATACTTCTCTTCGGTATTCACCAATGAGAGGGAACTTGATGACTGTGAGGACAATCTGAGAGAGGTTGATGTTCTGGAGCATGTTGATATTAAGGGAGAGGAGGTGTTGGAGTTGTTAAAATACATTAGGACAGGTCAGTCCCCGGGGCCTGATGGAATATTTCCCAGGCTGCTCCATGAGGCGAGGGAAGAGATTGCTGAGCTTCTAGCTAGGAGCTTTATGTCCTCATTCTCCACGGGAATAGCACCGGAGGGCTGGAGGGAGGCGAATGTTGTCCCCTTGTTCAAAAAAGGTAGTAGGGATAGTCTGGGTATTTATAGACCAGTGAGCCTTACATCTGTGGTGGGAAAGCTGTTGGAAAAGATTCTTCGACTTGGAATCTATGGGCATTTAGAGAATCATGGTCTGATCAGGGACCGGCAGCATGGCTTTGTGAAGGGCAGATCGTGTCTAACAAGCCTGATAGATTTCTTTGAGGAGCTGATAGGCTTATTCAGAAAGTTAGACGGCAAGGTATACAGGGAAGTTTAGCCAGGTGGATTCAGAATTGGCTTGCCTGCAGAAAGCAGAGGGTCGTGGTGGAGGGAGTACATTCAGATTGTAGGGCTGTGACTAGTGGTATCTCAGAAAGATCGGTTCTGGGACCTCTACTTTTCCTGATTGTTATTAATGACCTGGAAGTGGGGTTAGAAGGGTGTGTTGGCATGTTTGGAAGTGACACAAAGGTTGGTGGTGTTGTGGATAGTGTAGAGGATTGTCTAAGATTGCAGAGAGACATTGATGGGATGCAGAAGTGTGCTGAGAAGAGGCAGATGGAATTCAACTCAGAGAAGTGTGAGGTGGTACACTTTGGAAGGACAAACTCCAAGGCAGAGTACAAATTAAATCATAAGATAATTGGAAGTGTGGAGGAGCAGAGGGATCTGGGGATACATGTCCACAGATCCCTGAAAGTTGCCTCACAGGTAGATAGGGTAGTTAAGAAAGCTTATGGAGTGTAAGCTTTCATAAGTCGAGGGATAGAGTTTAAGAGTCACGGGGTAATGATGCAGCTCTATAAAACTTTGGTTAGGCCACACTTAGAGTACTGTGTCCAGTTCTGTTCACCTTACTACAGAAGTATGTGGAAGCATTGGAAAGGGTACAGAGGAGATTTACCAGAATGTTGCCTGGTTTGGAGAGTGTTCATTATGATCAGAGATTAAGGGAGCTAGGACTTCACTCTCTGGAGAGAAGGAGGATGAGAGGAGACATGATAGAGGTATACAAGATATAAAGAGGAATAGATAGAATGGACAGCCAGCGTGGGAGGTTCAAGGGGGATATTAGAGGAAGGTTTTTCACTCAGTGAATGGTTGCTGCATGGAATGCACTGCCTGAGTCAGTGCTGGAAGCAGATACACTAGTACAATTTAAGAGTCTGCTGGACAGGTATATGAAGGAATTTAAGGTGGAGTGTTATATGAGAGGCAGGGTTTAAGGGTCAGCTCAACACTGTGGGCTGAAGTGCCTGTACTGCGCTGTATAGTTTTATGTTCTACGAGAGGGTTAGGGTGCATGGAATGTACTGTCGGCAAAGGTGTTAGAGGTGAATACAATAGGGTCTTTTAAGAGACTCAGATAGGTACATGGAGCTTAGAAAATTACAGGGCTACATGGTAGGATAATGCTGGGCAGTTTCTAGAGTAGGTTACATGGTCAGCACAACATTGTGGGCCAAAGGGCCTGTAATGTCCTATAGATTTCCATCTTCTATGTTCACTTCATTGCAATACAGAAAAATATAATAAACTACAACAAGAAATGTATATAAAAAGAAAGTTAATATGTAGTGCAAAAATAGTGGGTTGGTTCATTGTCCCTTCAGTAAATCTGATGGTGGAGAGGAAGAAGCTGTTCTGAAACATTGAGTGCCTGTCTTCAGGCTGCTGTACCTTCTTTCTGATGGTAGCAATGAGAAGAGGGCATGTCTGGGCTGGTGAGGGTCCTTCATAATGGATGGAAAATTTCTTGGCACATCGCCTGTTGAAGATGTTCTTGATTGTGGAGAAGCTAGTGTCCATTCTGAAACCAGCCAAGTTTACACCAACATTCAGACTAATCCTATATTTACCCTATTACATTAAATCTCCCCATGTTCCCATCACCCTGCACTTGCACCTACCCCTGTTCTTTAAGAACTCCTCATTTATATGCAGGTGTGACTTACAGCAGCCAAATAACTTCTGACCAATCACGCCTTTGGGACATGGGAGTTAACTGGAGCTCTCAGGGGAGTCCCATGCTATGAAGGGAGAATTGCAAACTCCATACAGCCAGCAAATCTCCATTTTGAGGGGCAAACGGATAAGCTGTCTGAAAGTGCAATAAATGTCTTGTGCCTAGGATAGATCCTAGGTGATGTGACTGACCAGAAACTTGAAGCAGCACACCCTTTCAACCACTGAACCCTCAGTGAGGACAGGTGGGTTTTCCCCTGACTTTCTCATTCTAAAGTCCACAATCAGTTCCTTGGTCCTGCTGATCTTGGGTACGAGGTTGTTGAGGCACTACTCGGCCAGCCAGTCTATCTCACTCCTCGCCAATCAATCTCACTCCTCTGCAAGAATCATGAAATTCTGATAGTCAACTGTGGCAAGTAGGTCAGAAAACAAATAATATTTTGGCCTCAACTGTAAAAGAGTTGGAGGTGAAAAAAGGTAAGATTTGTTACCATTTTGCAGCATGTTACTGAGGCCACACCCTGGAGTACTGCACTGTTTGATCCTCTATTGCAGGGGTTCCCAATCTTCTTTATGCCACAGACCAATGGCATTAAGCAAAGGGCCCATGGACCCCAGTTAGGAACCTCTGTTCTACAGGTTTATATTAACATCGGAATCTCTTCAAACGAGATTCACCAGGCCAATTCCGGAGATGAGAGGACTGGCTGATCAGTAGAGACAAAACAGTTGGGATCAGTATTCCATGGAGTTTAGAAGAATGAGGGATGATCTTATTGAAATATATTAAATCATAAGGAAGCATTACAGGGTAAATGTGCAGATGTATTCAACAGTGGGTGAGTCCCAAAAAATGAGGTGTAGTTAAATATAAGGGGAGTAGAGAGTTTTTGCAATTTGTAGTGAAATCCTGGATTGATCCATTTCTGAGAGCTAAATCTCTAGAAGTAGTTATAACCATATAACAATTACAGTACAGAAACAGGCCATCTTGGCCCTTCTAGTCCATTCCGAACGCTACTCTCACCTAGTCCCACCTACCTGCACTCAGCCCATAACTCTCCATTCCTTTCCTGTCCATATACCTATCCAATTTTTTTTTTAATGAAAATTGAACCTTTACCACTTCTACAGGAAGCTCGTTCCACACAGCTACCATTTAGAATGGAGACAGGTTAAATAAAAAATTCTGCAAGATCGTGGACTTGTGAGCTCACGTTCAGAAGAGGTAGATCATATTGAATGGTGTGGCAGGTTCGATATGCCTATTACTGCTCTAGCTTTCTTGTGTCATTTCTTGGTGCTACCTGAAAACCCCTCCCCTCTCCCCCAGAGTAGAGGACCTCACCCTTCCACCAACACTTCAGTGGTGGAAGAACAGCTGCTGACGGCCCTGTCTCTGTTGCCTCGAGTTGTCAGTGCTCTGTGATTGGTCCACTCGCAGCAATGCAGCAGTTGCTACCTAAAGTAATTATTTACTGTATCTCAGACAGAGAATAAGAGACCTAATGAGTAATTGCAGTTTCCAGTAATCCCAAACTGAACAGGACATCTCCACTTAAATGGTACATTAGCTGCTCTATATTACACAGTATAACACCATTTTTAATATTATTTTGCTGGCTCTGGCAAGGCATAAAACTCACAGGTCTTCCCAGATCCACGTCTACCATTCTGTCTAATTTATTTTCTTAGTTACCTCCTCAAAAAAGATCAATCAGGTTTGTGAAGCATGATCAGCCCTACACAAAACCTTACTTGACATTTTCAAATCAGTCCCTGCCTTTTTAGTGAATGTTAATCCCTCAGAATCTTGTCGAACAACTTGCCACCGGTGTTAGGTTCACTGGCCTGTGCTTTCCAGGTTTATTTCCACTACCCTCTTTTAACAAGGGGTCAACAGCTGAACTTCAGTCTTCAGATACCTCACACGTGGCTTACAAAAGATACAAGATCTATGCCAGAACTGCAGTAATCTCCATAAATTCGCTTGGTGACTCGGAATAGATCCCATCAGGCCCTGGGAATATATCCATCCTAATGAGTGCATTTTGTTCTCACACTTCTCCCTTCCTACTACAGGCATAATGCAGAATGTCAGTGATTTATTCTCTTACAATTCAAGTCTCCACACCCTTCTCCTTGATGAATACCGACAGAAGTCACAGAATCGGGTGCTCACCTGGTGCCACAGAGACAGGGCACAGAAATGTCGGGGGAGCAGGATTGTCCCAGTGGATGGAGAAGGTGCCTTTAGAGTGATGGTCGGAGACAGAGATCCAGGGTGGCTTGAGATGGCGCCAGCGGGGCCTTTCAGAACTTTTCAGTGTTAAATGCTGATGATAGTACATCGTGGAACATCACTGTCCCCTTGATTTCATCCCATCACATCTCTCTGGTCCTCTCCGACATGAGACTGAGAGATTTATCCTCTCCCCACCCTCCCCCACCGTTTCTGAGGAGGGAAGGAGAGCCAAGCAATGGTTACACCTGACGAAGAGCTGTTGAGGAGCGAGGGAGCACTGAGGGATGAATAGATAGGAGGGAAGGAGAGCCAGTGCAAGAGCTGGGAAATTCCAAATCCTGAAACACCAAATAAGCTTCTTTTTTGTTCCAACCAATCACTTTACTTTTTACTAGAGATGATCTCCCTTCTCCTTCCACTTTCCTGCTCTCTCCCCACTTTCCCCCCATTAACATTCCCTCTTCCTCTCTCCTTCTGAATCCCGTCTAATATATACCAACATACAATTACTAAGAATTGCAGGAATCCCGGGAGGATCCTTGTGAGGATGGCTGAGGAGATCTGTGGGGTCTCTCTTCAACCTAGCAGAGATGTTTATCAGGTGTGCTGCAAATGCGGGTCCTTGGTGTTGTCAGTCCCTCCATCCATCCAACAATCTCTTTGACCCCTACCACCAGGCAGGAGGTACCAGAGCATTACGACAACAAGGTTGGGATGGGAAACAGCTTCGTATCCCAATGTGTCGTAAATGCTCCTTAAATAAATATGAATTGATTAGTGGTAATATTGTATTATTTTGTGTTATATGTCCGAGTTCTGTGTACGGTGTTTTGTACCTTGGTCCAGAGTAACGTTGGTTCTTTTGGGGGTATATATCTTTACAGTTGAATGACAATAAAATAGATCTTGAACTAAATAAACCCTTGGACCCAGATCGGACCTGAAATCCCTTGCTTGCCTGTTCCAAACAAGGCCTCAATGATCCAGTCCTCACTTCTTGGAGCCATCCAGTGCCATCTGAAACCCACAAGGGAAGGGGGTCCAGGAATTCTAGGCCTTCTTTCCTGCTCCAGCCCTCTCCCGGCACTCCAAATTGAGCAGCGTTCTTGCCACCTGCACTTCACCAAAGTTGCAGGTGGCCCAGAATTCATAATTGGTGCGGGGCACCCCGAAGAGCTTAGAATCTAGAATCGAGATTGAAGAGAGGCCTATTCAGATGGGAAACGTATCAAGGCTTCTATATGGCTTTCAAGTCTTGGGAACATCTCCTTCGTCATATCTTCTAAAATGTCCAGTGAGCCTCAGAATCCAATCTGCTCGTCCTGGGACTGGAAACCGGGCTGCGGGTGGGGGAGGGTGGGAGGAACCACACATCATTCATAAGGAACGGAAAGCCATGTTCTCCTCCTGCTCGACCCTCACGCAGGAAAACTCCAACTCTTCCCCCCTCCTCACCCTCCACCTCCTCTCTCTCCTTGTGTCCTGTAGAAGAGGAAGACCCACTTCCAGAGTTGGCACCTCTACAGGAGATGAAATTGGTGGGTCATATCCTGGAGAGGGCAGAGATGTTAGAATATTTAAAGCACAATTCTTCCCATTTCCCACACATGAACTGTGCTTCCAGTGTGTCTGACCCAGGGACAGAGAGAACTGTGCATTGTACTCCTGCTGTGGGTTGAGACCCAGCAATAGACAATAGACAGTAGGTGCAGGAGTACGCCATTCAGCCCTTCTAGCCAGCACTGTCATTCACTGAGATCATGGCTGATCATACACAATCAGTACCCCGTTCCTGCCCTCTCCCCATATCCCTTGACCCCGCTATCTATAAGAGTTCTATCTAACTCTCTCTTGAATGCATCCAGAGTCTTGGCCTCCACTGCCTTCTGGGGCAGAGCATTCCACATACACACCACTCTTTGGGTGAAAAATTATTTCTGCATCTCTGTTGTAATTGGCCTACCCCTATTCTTAAACTGTAGCCTCTAGTTCTGGACTCACCCATCAACGGGAACATGCTTCCTGCCTCCAGTGTGTCCAATCCCTTAATAATCTTATATGTTTCTATCAGGTCCCCTCTCATCCTTCTAAATTCCAGTGTATACAAGCCTATTCACTCCAATTTTTCAACATATGACAGTCCCGCCATTCCGGGAATTAACCTTGTGAACCTTCGCTGGACTCCCTCAATATCAAGAATGTCTTCCCTCAAATTTGGAGACCAAAACTGCACACAATACTCCAGGTGTGGTCTCACAAGGGCCCTGTACAGCTGCAGAAGGACCTCTTTACTCCTGTATTCAATTCCTCTTGTTATAAAAGCCAGCATGCCATTAGCTTTCTTCACTGCCTGCTGTAGCTGCATGCTTGCTTTCATTGACTGAGGTACAAGAACACCTAGATCTCGTTGTACTTCCCCTTTTCCTAATTTGACTCCATTTATTTTTTTAAATATTTATTTATTAAATTTTAGAAGTTACAAAGAATAAATGTAACAGTAAACTAGTAAGAAAGATAATATTAACCCTCCCCCTCCCCTTAACCCTCCCCCCTTCACCCTTATCTAAAGAAAGAAAAAAGAAAGAAGAGCAAGATTGCCCAGATATCGGAGGATCCCCACATGCTCCATGGAGTTCAAAATAATTTTGATATTTATTTTTTACTTTCCCCAATTACTATAATTTTATCTTCAAAGGACCTATGTATTTAATCTTATTTTTTGTAACCCAATCTCTCTTTAATTTCTTATGTTCTGTTTCTGTTAAATGTATTTCTTGTAAAAAAAAGCTATATCTCCTCTCATTTTCTTAATATACATTAAAACTCTTTTTCTTTTCATAGGTCCATTAATTCCATTAACATTAAAACTTAAAAAATTAAGTAAATTGATCATTCATAGTACCTTGGGAATTCTTTAAAATTCCCCATGTTGCTATGGGTCTCTCCCCAATCATCCAGGCAAAGAAGAAGAAAAATAGAAAAAAGATAACTAATATATAAGAAAAAAAACAAAATACCCCCCCCAATAATGTTGTGAATATAAAGAACACAACATTACCCCTCCCCCCATTTTACGGGTCATGGCAATCGCCATGATTGTGCACGTGAAACTCGCAGCTATCGATCAGGAGCTCCCCCAGCTCCCCCGCAAAAAAAGAAGAAAAATATATCAATAAAGAAAAGAAAAAAAATAATAATTAATGTCTCTACTCTCAATTAATACTCCTCGACCCTTTTTTTTCTTATAAATGTCCATCTGGTCCAACCTTATTTCAGTCTTCATCATTAGTCCATTTCATTTCTATAATTCTTTAGTCTTCTTCATGGGCATCAGGTAATTCTTGTACAAATTCCTCCGCTTTCCAGTAGTCAACGAAGAATCTTCTTCGTCCATTATCCAGGAAAATTATCAATTTTGCTGGATAGCTCAATAAAAATTTATAGCCCTTTTCCCATAAAGATTTTTTCACTAGATTAAATTCCTTCCGCCTCTTCGACAGATCGTAGCTTATGTCTGGATAAAAAAAAACTCTTTTCCCTTCTACTATCAATGGCCCATTTCTCTTTTTAGCACCTTGAGTAACTGCCTTCAAGATCATTTCTTTACCTTGATACCTTAAACATTTTATCAAAATTAATCTCGGATTTTGATCTTGTTGAGGTCGTGGTCTTAAAGCTCTATGTGCTCTTTCAATTTCAATTACTTGACTTCCTTCTTTCATTTCCAAAATTTCCGGAATCCATTCTTGAAAGAATTTTATTGGATTTTCTCCCTCTGTACCTTCCATAAGACCAACAATTTTAATATTATTTTGTCTACTAGAATTCTCAAGCGCATCCATTTTTTCCATCATCCGTTTTCTTTCTGCTGTCCAGGCAAGCTTATTGTATTGTATCTTTTCTATCTTTCCATGTTTTCTTCTATTTTTACTTCCATCTCTTTAACTTTATTATCCATCTTCTTTTGTTCTTCCACAACATTGTCAAGTGTATTCTGTATGCTTCTTATATCTGTTCTTATAGCTTTAAATTCATTCGCCATATCTGTTCTTATAACTTTTAATTCATTGATTAAAAATATCAGGATATCTTTTGTGTCTCCTTTAATCTCTTCCTTCTTTTCTCTTTCTTCTGGATTTCCCAAAGAGTCTGTTTCAACTTCCAACTCACTTTCAATTTCACTTCCAACCGTAGTTAAAGCTTGTATTTTTGTTAACATCTGTTCATGCATACTTTCGCGCATGCGTTGTTCTTGCCGTT
Source organism: Hypanus sabinus (assembly GCF_030144855.1). Taxonomy (NCBI): domain Eukaryota; kingdom Metazoa; phylum Chordata; class Chondrichthyes; order Myliobatiformes; family Dasyatidae; genus Hypanus; species Hypanus sabinus. The sequence continues at coordinate 25,621,298 of NC_082713.1, read as the reverse complement.
TCTTCTTAGAGACCGCCGATATTGCTGCAACTTCTTTTCCCGCAACATCAGAAATGCCATGCACTTCGTCGGGAGAAGATCCAACTTGAGTCTGAGGCTTCACCAAGACGGCTAGGCCTTTTTCCCCGCCGATTTGCGCAGTCTTCGAAGTAGTAGCTTTCTTCTGTTTCGGTTTAGGAGCCATATCAAAAGATAATCCTGAGTTACTTATAAGTAGTTTCTAATAGATATTTGTTAACTCTTCTTCATTTAAACCTTATTTCATTACTTTTTGCGAGGGAGCTGGAATCCCCCAACGTCTCGACCCTACATCATCACATGACGTCCCCCCACTTGACTCCATTTAGATAGTAATCTGCCTTCCTGTTCTTGCCACCAAAGTGGATAACCTCACAGTTATCCACATTAAACTGCATCTGCCATACATTTGCCCACTCACCCAACCTGTTCAAGTCACCCTACATTCTCATAACATCCTCCTGACATTTCACACTGCCACCCAGCTTTGTGTCATCAGCAAATTTGCTAATGTTACTTTTAATCTCTTCATCTAAATCATTAATGTATATTGTAAACAGCTGCAGTCTCAGCACCAAACCTTGCGGTACCCCACTGGTCACAGCCTGCCATTCCGAAAGGGACCCATTAATCACTACTCTTTGTTTCCTGTTACCCAGCCAATTTTCAATTCATGTCAGTACTCTGCCCCAATACCATGTGCCCTAATTTTGCCCACTATTCTCCTATGTGGGACTTTATCAAAAGCTTTCTAGAAGTCCAGGTTCACTACATCCACTGGCTCTCCCTTGTCCATTTTCATAGTTACATCCTCAAAAAACTCCAGAAGATTAGTCAAGCATGATTTTCCCTTCGTAAATCCATGCTGATGGACTGATCCTTCTACTGCTATCCAAATGTGTCATAATTTCCTCTTTTATAATTGACTCCAGCATCTTTCCCACCACTGACGTCAGGCTAACCGGTCTATAATTCCCTGTTTTCTCTCTCCCTCCTTTCTTGAAAAGTGGGACAACATTAGCCACCCTTCAATCAGCAGGAACTGTTCCTGAATCTATAGAACATTGGAAAATGATTACCAATGATTCCACGATTTCTAGAGCCACCTCTTTAAGTACCCTGGGATGCAGACCATCAGGTCCCAGGGACTTATCAGCCTTCAGACTCAACAGTCTATCCAACACCGTTTCCTGCCTAATATAAATTTCCTTCAGTTCATCCTTTAACCTAGTTCCTTTGGCCACTATTACATCTGGGAGATTGTCTGTGTCTTCCCTAGTGAAGACAGATCCAAAGTACCTGTTCAACTCATCTGCCATTTCCTTGTTTCCCATAATAAATTCACCCTTTTCTGTCTCCAATGGCCCAATTTTGGTCTTAACTATTTTTTTGCTATTCACATACCTAAAGAAGCTTTTACTATCCTCCTTTATATTCTTGGCTAGTTTACCCTCGTACCTCAGTTTTTCTTGGCGTATTGCCTTTATTGTTATCTTCTGTTGCTCCCAGTCCTCCGGTTTCCTGCTCATCTTTACTATGTTATACTTCTTCTCTTTTATTTTTATACTGCCCTTTACTTCCCTCGTCAGCCACAGCCACCTTTTACTCCCCTTAGGATCTTTCTTCCTCTTTGGAGTGAACCGATCCTGCACCTTCTGCATTATTCCCAGAAATACCGGCCATTTTTGTTCCACTGTCTTCCCTGCTAGGCTATTGTTCTATTGAACTTTGGCCAGCTCCTCCCTCATAGCTCCATAGTTCCCTTTGTTCAACTGTAATACTGACACATCCGATTTTCCCTTCTCCTTCTCAAAGGGTAACAGAAACTCTGCTCACTGGTCCTGGAGTGGGTCAAGGAATATGACAATGGGAACTGAGCATCATGCTCCTATTGTGGGCCTGGCCCAGGGGATACGTTCATGGGATTGTGCTCGGTATTCCCAGTATGAGTCTCACCCATCCCAATCCCAAGATCCTCATTGTTCCTCTGTGAGAGTACAACTCAGGAAATACAGGGTTGATTAGAGTTGGTGGATTTCTGTTGAAGTGTATTGAGGTTTCCAGGATGTGGGTGAGATTATTTCTCTGCAGGAACCCAGGAGTGATATTTGTCATGATGGGAAGTAGGAATAGGTGTAAGGGAATTGAATTTATTGAGGAGGGTGGAACGCTGGGAAGAGACTGACTGGGCAGCCGTGCATCATCACTTGGCACTTGTAATGCTGCCCGTATAACAACTCAGCCGCGGATGACTGCAGGTCCTCTTTTCAGTGATTCAATGAATCCAATTAATATTAGAGAATGTATATGTAACCCCCTGGAAAAGGTTTAGTATGGTGGTCACTCACTGCTTGTTCCTTCTTCCAGTCAATAAAAGCCGATGTCTCGCCTTATGTCTCAGAGTGAGCTATTGATGGTGCATCAATTTTATTGACTGGAAGTTTTAAAACATGGAAACCGTTTTACATCCGGAAAGATTGGATTTGGACCCCCAAGACCCTGAAGCAGCTCTTGTTTTTGAACTCTGGCTTGCATGCTTCCAATCATACTTGGAGGAGGTTCGTGCAACTGAACCCGCCGTTATGCACAGAATTCTCCTCTCGAGAGTCGCCCCAAAAGTTTATACATTTATCAGAGACCTGCCGACCTATGAAGGGGCAGTGGAAACCCTCAAAAGACAGTACCTGCAGCCGGTGAACACTGTCTACGCAAGACATCGCTTAGCTACGCGACGACAGCGGCCTGGAGAATCGAGCGCTGAGTTTCCCTGAGCCCTACAGACACTCGTCCGAACTTGTGACTGCAAAACGCTCATGGCAGAACAGCAAGTGGAGCTGCTAGTACGAGACGGCTTTGTGACCGGACTGAGGTCAGTTTACGTGCATCAGAAGTTGCTGGAAAAAGCCGATCTTACCTTACGCTCGGCGATTGAGACGGCAGACATGCTGGAAGCTGCTCTGCACAACGCTGACGCTGTCCAGTTGCGCAATTCCCCGCCTGATCCCGCGAGCGAATTCGCCAATGCCGCTACCAGTCACGATTCCACGAGCTCCCCGAACCCGACCACTGCTGTGGCCCGTCAAAAGCCCATGCTGTGTTATTTCTGCTGAGTCAGAAAACACCCCCGAAAATGCTGCCCAGCGCGAGAAGCGACCTGCTCCAGCTGCGGAAAGCGGTGCCATTTCGCCAAAGTCTGTAAGTCTAAACTACGAGCGGAGTGCAGCGCTGCGAGTGAGACTTGGGGGCCGTCATCTTGCATGCCCAGATGGGGGCGGCCATCTTTGTCGGCATCAACATGCCCTGCCCCCGACCCGCCAGCGTTTACCGGGCACCAAGATGGCTCAACTCTGGCCTCTGTAACCCTCGACCAAAGCACCCCACACCAGCTTGCAAGGTCAATGATGGACATCCTGGTGGAGGGGCACAGGACTAGCTGCCTGTTTGACACAGGCAGCACAGACAGTTTTATTGACCCGGACACAGTGCAACGCTGTGGACTCGTGACACGGCCGGTAAGTCAGGGGGTCAATTTGGCTTCTGGGTCGCATTCCACAGACATCCAGGTGGGTTGTGTAGCGACATTGGTGGTGCAAGGCACAGAATATCGGACCATTGCGCTACTGGTCATGCCTAAACTGTGCACACCTGTGCTATTGGGGCTGGACTTCCAGAGCCATCTCGAAAGTGTGACTATGGCATATGACGGGCCCCTCCCACCACTCACAGTCAGGAATCCTCAGTTTTGTGGGACTTCATCACTACTGACCACACACACACACACACCGGCCCACACATCCCACCCAGCACCATGCCGACAGCTGCGCTACCGACACCACTTGCAGTCTCTCCACCCTCAAGGACCCTCCCACATCGCTGTTCACCAACCTGACCCCCGACTGTAAACCTGTGGCAACTAAAAGCAGGAGGTACAGCGCGGGGGACAGGGCCTTTATTCAGTCAGAGGTGCAGCAGCTGCTCAGGGAGGGCATCATTGAGCCAAGTACGAGTCCTTGGAGGGCCCAGGTGGTTGTTGTTCGGACTGGGCAGAAAGACAGGATGGTCGTGGACTATAGTCAAACCATCAATAGGTTCACGCTGCTTGACGCGTACCCCCTACCCCGCATCACGGATGTGGTCAACCAGATTGCTCAGTACAAGGTGTACTTGACAATAGATCTGAAATCCGCTTATCACCAGCTCCCCATCCGCCCAGAGGACTGCCCCTACACCGCTTTCGAGGTGGGCAGCAGGCTCTATCACTTCCTGTGCATCCCCTTCGGTGTCACGAATGGTGTCTCTGTCTTCCAGAGGGAAATGGACCAGGTGGTGGACCAGTACCAACTGAAGGCCACATTTCCCTATCTGGATAACATCACCATCTGTGGTCGTGACTGGTCGGATCACGACGCCAACCTCCAACGATTTTTCCAAGTGGCCGAAGCTCTGAACCTTACTTATAACATGGACAAGTGTGTGTTCAGAACCACCCGCCTCGCTATCCTTGGGTATGTCGTGGAAAACGGGGTCATTGGCCCTGATCCCGACCGTATGCGCCCCCTGTTAGAACTCCCTCTTCCCACCACTCTCAAAGCACTCAGACGGTGCCCGGGTTTTTTTTCCTCTTACACCCAACGGGTCCCCCATTACGCAGACTGGCTGGCCGAGTAGTGCCACAACAACCTCGTACCCAAGATCAGCAGGACCAAGGAACTGATTGTGGACTTTAGAATGGGAAAGTCAAGGGAAAACCCACCTGTCCTCACTGAGGGTTCAGTGGTGGAAAGGGTGTGCTGCTTCAAGTTTCTGGTCCATCACATCACTGCGGATCTATCCTAGGCACAATAAATTAATTGCACGTTCAGATAGCTTATCCATTTGCCCCTCAAAATGGAGATTTGCTGGCTGTATGGAGTTTGCAATTCTCCCTTCATAGCATGGGACTCCCCAGAGAGCTCCAGTTTCCTCCCATGTCCCAAAGGCGTGATTGGTCAGAAGTTATTTGGCTGCTGTAAGTCACACCTGCATATAAATGAGGAGATCTTGAAGAACAGGGGTGGGTGCAAGTGCAGGGCGATGGGAACATGGGGAGATTTAATGTAATAGGGTAAATATAGGATTAGTCTGAATGTTGGTGTAAACTTGGCTGGTTTCAGAATGGGCATTAGCGTCTCCACAATCAAGAACATCTTCAACAGGCGATGTGCCAAGAAATTTTCCATCCATTATGAAGGACCCTCACCAGCCCAGACATGCCCTCTTCTCATTGCTACCATCAGAAAGAAGGTACAGCAGCCTGAAGACAGACACTCAATGTTTCAGAACAGCTTCTTCCTCTCCACCATCAGATTTCTGAAGGGACAATGAACCAACCCACTATTTTTGCTCTGTTTTTGCACTACATATTAACTTTCTTTTTATCTACATTTCTTGTTGCAGTTTATTATATTTTTCTGTATTGCATTGAACAGAACATAGAAGATGGAAATCTACAGGACATTACAGGTGCTTTGGCCCACAATGTTGTGCTGACCATGTAACCTACTCTAGAAACTGCCCAGCATTATCCTACCATGTAGCCCTGTATTTTTCTAAGCTCCATGTACCTATGTAAGTCTCTTAGAAGACCCTATTGTATTCACCTCTAACACCTTTGCTGGCAGTACATTCCATGCACCCTAACCCTCTCGTAGAACATAAAACAGTACAGCGCAGTACAGGCCCTTCCGCCCACAATGTTGTGCTGACCCTTAAACCCTGCCTCTCGTATAACACTCCACCTTAAATTCCTTCATATACCTGTCCAGTAGTCTCTTAAATTGCACTAGTGTATCTGCTTCCAGCACTGACTCAGGCAGTACATTCCACGCACCAACCACTCTCTGAGTGAAAAACCTTCCTCTAATATCCCCCTTGAACTTCCCACGCTGGCTGTTCACTCTAACTATTCCTCTTTATATCTTGTATACCTCTATCATGTCTCCTCTCATCCTCCTTCTCTCCAGAGAGTGAAGTCCTAGCTCCCTTAATCTCTGATCATAATGCAAACTCTCTAAACCAGGCAGCATCCTGGTAAATCTCCTCTGTACCCTTTCCAATGCTTCCACATACTTCTGTAGTGAGGTGACCAGAACTGGACACAGTACTCCAAGTGTGGCCTAACCAAAGTTTTATAGAGCTGCATCATTACCCCGTGACTCATAAACTCTATCCCTCGACTTATGAAAGCTAACACTCCATAAGCTTTCTTAACTACCCTATCTACCTGTGAGGCAACTTTCGGGGATCTGTGGACATGTACCCCCAGATCCCTCTGCTCCTCCACACTTCCATGTATCTTGTGATTTACTTTGTACTCTGCCTTGGAGTTGGTCCTTCCAAAGTGTACCACCTCACACTTCTCTGGGTTGAACTCCATCTGCCACTTCTCAGCCCACTTCTGCATCCCATCAATGTCTCTCTGCAATCTTAGACAATCCTCTACACTATCCACAACACCACCAACCTTTGTGTCACTTGCAAACATGCCAACCCACCCTTCTAACCCCACATCCAGGTCGTTAATAAAAATCACGAAAAGTAGAGGTCACAACCCTCCAATCCAAATGTACTCCCTCCACCACAACCCTCTGCTTTCAGCAGGCAAGCCGATTCTGAATCCACCTGGCTAAACTCCCCTGGATCCCATGCAGTCTGACTTTCTGAATAAGCCTACTGTGTGGTACCCGGTCAGATCCCTTACTAAAATCCATGTAGATCACATCCACAGCACCACCCTCCTTTATATGCCTGGTCACCTCCTCAAAGAACTCTATCAGACTTGTTAGACACGATCTGCCCTTCACAAAGCCATGCTGATGGTCCCTGATCAGACCATGATTCTCTAAATGCCCATAGATTCCAAGTCGAAGAATCTTTTCCAACAGCTTTCCCACCACAAATGTAAGGCTCACTGGTCTATAATTACCCGGACTATCCCTACTACCTTTTTTGAACAATGGGACAACATTCGCCTCCCTCCAATCCTCCGGTACCATTCCCGTGGACAACGAGGACATAAAGTTCCTAGCCAGAAGCTCAGCAATCTCTTCCCTCATCTTGTGGAGCAGCCTGGGGAATATTCCATCAGGCCCCGGGGACTTACCTGTCCTAATGTATTTTAACAACTCCAACACCTCTTCTCCCTTAATATAAACATGCTCCAGAACATCAACCTCTCTCAGATTGTCCTCACCATCATCAAGTTCCCTCTCATTGGTGAATACCGAAGAGAAGTATTCATTGAGGTTCTCACTCACTTCCAGAGCCTCCAGGCACATCTTTCTACTTTTATCTCTATTCAGTCCTGTCTTCATTCCTGTCAAACTTTTGTTCTTCACATAATTGAAGAATGCCTTGGGGTTTTCCTTTACCCTACTCGCCAAGGCCTTCTCATGCCCCCTTCTTGCTCTCCTCAGCCCCTTCTTAAGCTCCTTTCTTGCTACCCTATATTCCTCAATAGACTCATCTGATCTTTGCTTCCTAAACCTCACGTATGCTGCCTTCTTCCATCTGACTAGATTCTCCACCTCACTTGTCACCCATGGTTCCTTCACCCTACCATTCTTTATCTTCCTCACTGGGGCAAATTTACCCCTAACATCCTGCAAGAGATCCTTAAACATCGACCACATGTCCATAGTACATTTCCCCGAAAAAACATCATCCCAATTCACACCCGCAAGTTCTAGCCTTATAGTTTCATAATTTGCCATTCCCCAATTAAAAATTTTCCTGTCCTCTCTGATTCTATCCTTTTCCATGATAATGTTAAAGGCCAGAGAGCGGTGGTCACTGTCGTCCAGATGCTCACCTACTGAGAGATCTGTGACCTGAACTGCTTCGTTACCTAATACTAGATCTAGTATGGCATTCCCCCAGTTGGCCTGTCAACATACTGTGACAGGAATCCATCCTGGACGCGCTTAACAAACCATTGGAACTAATCAGCTGCCAATCAATACTAGGGAAGTTACAGTCACCATGATGGCAACCAGGTTATTTTTGCACCTTTCCAAAATCTGCCTCCCAATCTGCTCCTCGGTATCTCTGCTGCTACCCGGGGGCCTATAGAATACTCCCAGTACAGTAACTGCTCCCTTCCTGTTTCTGACGTCTACCCATACTGACTCAAAAGAGGATCCTGCTAAATTACCAACCTTTTCTGTAGCTGTAATAGTATCCCTGACCAGTAATGCCACCCCTCCTCCCCTTTCCCCCTCTCTCTATTCCTTTTAAAGCACTGAAATCCAGGAATATTGAGAATCCATTCCTGTCCAGGTGCCAGCCAAGTCTCTATAATGGCCACTACATCATAATTCCATGTATGTATCCAAGCTCTCAGTTTATCACCTTTGTTCCTGATGCTTCTTGCATTGAAGTACACGCACTTTTGCCCTTCTATCTTACTACCCTTTATTCTGTTTCTCTTTCCTCAAAACCTCCTTATATGTTAGAAAGCAAACACCAGGAAATCTGCAGATGCTGGAAATTCAAGCAACACACACAAAATGCTGGTGGAATGCAGCCGGCCAGGCAGCATCTATAGGGAGAAGCACTGTGACGTTTCATGCCGAGACCCTGCGTCAGGACTAACTGAAAGGAAACATAGTAAGAGATTTGAAAGTTTTGAAAGTTTCCTATTTTCAAATCTCTTACTATCTTTCCTTTCAGTTAGTCCTGATGAAGGATGTCAGCCTAAAAATCACAGTGCTTCTCCTTATAGATGCTGCCTGGCCTGCTGCATTCCACCAACATTTTGTGTGTGTTGCTTATATGTTAGATCTGGCTTTACTCCGTGCACTATACTTGCAGCTCTTGCATGACCTTTATCCTCCTCCACCTCACCATCTACTCTAACACTCTGGTTCCCCTCCCCCTGCAAATCTAGTTTAAACCCCCCGGAGCAGCACTAGCAAACCTGCCCGCAAGGACGTCTGTGAAAAACTTACCTCTGACGGGTTGACAGTGTTGTTAAGATGGCGTACGGTGTATTGGCCTTCATCAACTGTGGGACTGAGTTCAAGAGCTGAGAGGTAATGCTACAGCTAAATAAGACCTTGGTCAGAACTTACTGTGTCTAGTTCTGGTCACCTCACTACAGGAAGGATGTGGAAACTATAGAAAGAGTGCAGAGGAGATTTCGAAGAATGTTGCCTGGATTGGGGAGCATGCCTTATGAGAATAGGTTGAATGAACTCAGCCTTTTTTCCTTGGAGCTACAGAGGATGAGAGGTGACCTGATAGAGTTGTATAAGATGAATAAAGGCATTGATTATGTGGATAGTCAGAGGCTTTTTCCCAGGGCTGAAATGGCTAACAGGAGAGGACACAGTTTTAAGGTGCTTGGAAGTAGGCACAGAGGAGATGTCCAGGCTAAGTTTTTTATGCAGAGTGTGGTGAATGTGTGGAATGGGCTGCCAGTGACGGTGGTGGAGGGGGATACAATAGGGTATTTTAAGAGTCTCTTGGATAGGTGCATGGAGCTTAGAAATATAGAGGGCTATGGTAACCTAGGTAATTTTTAAAGTAAGTACATGTTCAGCACAGCATTGTGGGCCAAAGGGCCTGTATTGTGCTGTAGGATTTCTGTTTCTATGAAACCAGAGCACCTGGAGGAAACCCATGTGGACATGGGGAGAACATATTGTTACGTACCCGTCGGTATCTTGTACTTGTCACGTGACAGTGGTGTTGAAGCTATACTGGACTTAAGGTAGTGGTCTTGTGATGGTGGAGTGACATCATTTTCCCATCAGTAGAGGTCATGTGGCAGGTTTTTTTTTACAGGGTATAAAAGGAGGACCCCTCCCTGTGAGGAGCAGTGGGTGGCTGGATTTGCCATTTTGACTCCATGCCACTGCGTGGTCCAACATTATGATGCAGTTTGGTTGAAAGGTGGAGTTTTATTTAATGCCTAAAGTTTAAAAGGTAATTGCCGCCAGTTTCTTTATAATACTGCCAGTTAAAAATCAGTAGAGAGTGAAGATCGGAGTTCGGGAGCTAAAAGATCGAGGGAAGTCGATTTCCACGGTGAAACAGGTTTGACCTCGTTTGATCCTCATTCGGAAGGAATTTGTTGGCTGTCCCCATGGTAACCCCGTGAATAGCAGAAAGGGTTGGGTACAGTTTTGTAAAGGAAAGGTCAGTGCCTTTAAGCCGTTTCATTTTCATCTTCGTAAATTCTCCAGGAAAAGTATAGTTCCACTAGGAACCGCAGCAACATGACGTGAAAGAGTAATTAAATCGTCTAAAAAGTCCCTCCTTTAATGGACTGTGAGTATTTTGAACTTTTGCAGTACTACTTTGAAGAACTGTTTTTGCAGCATCACTTTAAGAACAGTTTTCGCTTTATTCCTTTAAGAACTGTTTAAGCTGCCGCACAGCAGCTGATTTCCGGTTATGTTAGTGGTTTGTTTATTTTTGTGGGTTTGTTTTTCAGTGTTTAATAAATGTTTTAGTTGTTATAAAAAACCCTGCATCACTTATATATTTATTGTTGCTGAATCCGTAACATAAATATGGGGGCTGTATCCGGGATGAAACATTTTTGAGTTTAAATGCTTGTTAAATTTTGAATCAGTGTTTTGGAAAAGGGGAATACTCGATTCTTTTGTTTGATTGGCTTGTGAGTGGTATTCGGCAACAATGAATATTGATGAGTTTCTGGCTTCACCAGACACGGATTTGTTAGCGAAGGCGACAAAACCTGATGTGTCTGAGATAGCTAGCAGATTGCAACTTAAAGGTATTTTGAAGTCTACATCGAAGGCTCTAATCCAGAGAAAAATCGCCTAACACTATGTAGATTCGGGTGATTTTGACGAATCGATTTTAGAGTCGTTTCCAACAAGTAATCTGGAGATGCAGTTGCAAATCGAACAAATGAAGTTGGAGCGTTTTAGGTTAGAAGCTGAAAGTAAACAAAAGGAATTTGAATATGCGATGGCGGAATTAAAGTCTGAGAATCAGTCTTCTGGTTCTAGAAAACCATTTGTTGCCAGTCAAGAAATTAAATTAGTCCCTCCATTTAGTGAAACTGAAGTGGAAAGATATTTCCAACATTTTGAAACAATTGCTCAGATTTCAGAGTGGCCGAAAGATAAATGGTCAGTGTTGTTACAGAGTGTAATTAAAGGCAAAGCACAACAAGTTTATACAGCTTTAACTGCTGCGCAAGCACTAGATTATGATACTGTGAAACAGCATATTTTGAAAGAATACAAATTGGTCCCAGAAGCGTATAGAGAAAGATTCAGAAGTTTGAAAAAGTCTGTGGAAAAAACTTAAGTGGAATTTGCCTATGAGAAAGCTGTGTGTTTTGAGAGATGGGTTTTCTCTAAAAATTTAAATGAGGACTATAATACATTGAAAGAGCTGATTTTAATGGGGTAATTTAAAAGAAGCATCCCTGTTGAAGTAAGGACCTACTTAAATGAGAGGGATACTGATACATTGCAGGACTCTGCTAGATTAGCTGATGAGTATGTTTTAATCCATAAGTATAAATTTCGTCAGGACAGAATTTTTAAGAGGAAAAATAACACAGAGACTCAAGGTAAATCAGAAATTAAATCAGAAGTTAATGAGAAAGGTAAGGAGGGAGGAAAACCTGTGAAGGAAAGACAGATTGGTCCTATTTGTAACTATTATAAGAAACCTGGCCATGGAAAAACTGACTGTTTCCGATTGAAAAAGAAAGAGAAGGAAGCAGTCCCAGTTGCTTGTGTACAACATACTGAAGTACCTGTAAAATTACAAGGTTCGATAAACACAAATGAGGTTTTGTTAGAGCCTGACCAAGTTAAAAAAGGATATGATCATTTTATAACCGAAGGGTTTGTAGCCTTGAAAGAAGGATCTACTCCGGTGCCAATAAAAATCCTTAGGGATACTGGAGCTTCTCAATCACGATGCTAGACAGTGTATTGAAGTTTAATGAAGAGTCTGATACTGGTGAGGTAAATTATATAGGAGGAGTTGGGAGTGCTTTTATGCCTGTACATTTGAATAATGTAAATTTAAAGTCAGGGTTAGTTACAGGATTTGTTAAAGTAGGATTACAGCCTAGCTTACCTGTGAAGGATATTTCTTTATTGTTAGGTAATGCCTTGGCAGTTGGACACGTTTTTCCTGAAGTGCATTTGACAATGGACTCAGAGGAACCAGAGATGAATTCTAACACAGATTCTTGTGACTTGAGCTATGGCTAAAAAGATTGATGCACAGAATGAGGTTGTTACTCATGTCTGTTCAACTCAGGATTTGAGTTTTGAGGATGTGTCAGAGACATTCTTACCTTCATTGTTTGAACAAGATTCTTGGAGTAAGTCTGACTATGAAGATTTATCTCTGTCTCAGAAGGAGATGATAGCAGAGCAGAATAGAGACCCTGAGATTATAAAATTAAGAGAACAAGCTCTACCAGATAGTGAAATTGAGAAGGTGCCAGTAGGATAATACTTGGAAAAAGGTGTGTTGATGAGGAAGTGGAGACCACCTAAAATTCCTGCAAGTGATGAATGGAATATTGTTTGCCAGGTAGTTGTTCCTAAAGTTTATCGAAATGAGATTTTGACTTTAGCTCATAGTGTGCCCTTAGGTGGACATCAAGGGGTAAGGAAAACTGTGGACAAGATTTTAAAACATTTTTACTGGCCTGGTCTAAGAAAAGATGTGGCGATATTTTTTAAAATGTGCCATGCTTGTCAGATTGAGGGTAAACCAAATCAAGTTACACCAGTGGCTCCATTACAACCTATTCCAGCATTTGGTGAACCGTTTTCTAAAGTTATTATAGATTCTGTCAGTCCATTACCAAAGACAAAAACTGGTTATCAGTACTTGTTGACTATCATGTGTATTTCGTCTAGGTTTCCAGAGGCAGTACCACTTAGGAATATAACAGCTAAAACTGTGACAAAGACTCTTATAAAATTCTTTACTTATTTTGGATTACCTAAGGAAATACAAACTGATCAAGGCAGTAATTTTATGTCTGGATTATTTCAACAGATAGTTTATAAATCAGGAGCTAAGCAAATCACTTCGTCTGCATACCATCCAGAATCGTAGGGTGCCTTGGAGAGGTTTCATTCTGTCCTCAAGGATATGATTAGGACATATTGTGTGGAAAATGAAAGTGATTGGGATGAGGGTATAAACTTATCTTATTTGCAGTAAGGGTATCGGTACAAGAATCTTTAGGTTTCAGTCCATTTGAACTTGTATTTGGGCATAGAGTTAGAGGAGCTTTAGATTTATTAAAAGAACAGTAGATTAGTAAGGAAGTACACACTAATTTGTTGGACTATGTTCTGAAATTTAAGGACAGGTTACATATAAAGCTTATAGCTTAGCCAAGGAAAATTTAAAACTGGCTCAGGAGAAAATGAAAACTTGGTATGATAAAGAAGCTGGGATGAGGATGTTTAAGCCTGGAGATAAGGTGCTGGTTCTTTTCCTTGTGCAAACGAATCCTTTACAAGCTAGATTTCATGGTCCTTATGAAATTGTGTCTAAAATCAATGATGTGGATTACGTGATAAAAACTCCAGATCGTAGAAGGCCAACACAACTTTGCCATATAAATATGATAAAACCATATTATGAGAAACAATATGATACTGTGACTGTTGTGGTTAATGATAATGAATTTGATTTAACTAGGAACATGATAGATGATTCATCTGAATTTCATTCTAATTCCAACATTGTTTCTGTCAGGTTACCAAATTCAACCATTCTGGAAAATATTGATGAGAAACTAGCACATTTACAGCCAGATCAGAAACAGCAGATGAAGAAATTAATTTTTAATTATAAGGATTTGTTTCCAGACGTTCCAAGAAGGACTACCATAGCTTCACATGATGTAGATGTTGGAGATGCCAAACCTATTAAACAACACCTATATAGGATGAACATAGAAAAATGTGAACGCTGAGAAATAAATTAAATATATGTTAGAAAATAATATTATTTGACCTTCTAACTCGAATTGGAGTTCACCCTGTGTAATGGTGCCAAAACCAGATGGTAGTATTAGGTTTTGTACGGACTATATGAAGGTAAATGCTGTAATGAAAACAGATGCATATCCAATTCCTAGAGTAGATGATTGTGTAGATAAAGTTGGAAAAGCAAAGTTCCTTGCAAAGATTGATTTATTGAAAGGGTATTGGTGTGTTCCATTAATGGACAGAGGTGGAGAGATTTCTGCATTTGTAACTCCATCTGGGTTATATGAGTATAATGTTCTTCCATTGGGGATGAAGAATGCCCCAGGTGCTTTCCAGAGGATGATTAACTCTGTGATTCAGGGATTGAAAGATACAGATGCTTATATTGATGATTTGGTGACAGGAAATGATACTTGGGAAGCACACATCATTGCGGTGCAGAAATTGGAATTAGGTGAACAAACTTGTGGCGCAATTAGAGATTGGTCAGTATGACCTTGTGGGCATCACTGAGTCATGGCTGAAAGAAGGTCATAATTGGGATTTTAACATCAAAGGATATATTTTATATCAAATGGACAAGCAGGAAGGCATAGGTGGTAGTGTGGCTCTTTGGTAAGAGATGGAACTACATCTTTAGAAAGAGGAGACATAGGGTTAGAGAATGTTGAATCTTTGTGGGTGGAGTTAACAAACTGCAAGGGTAAAAAATCCATAATGGGAATCGTACATAGGCTTCCAAGTAGTAGCCAAGATGTGGGGCTGAGATTGCAAAGGGAGCTGGAAATAAGGGCAATGTCACAATTGTAATGGGTGACTTCAATCTGCAAGGGGATTGGGAAAATCAGGTTGGTGTCAGATCAACGAGAGGGAATTTGCTGAATACCTACAAGGTAGCTTTTTTGCGGATGATACGAAGATGGGTGGAGGGGTAGGTAGTTTCAGAGAAGAAATGCAATTGCAGCAGGACTTGGACAAATTGGAAGAATGGCCAAAAAAGTGGCAGATGGAATACAGTGTTGGGAAATGTATGGTAATGCATTTTGGTAAAAGGAACAATAATGCGGACTATTATCTAAACAGGGAGAAAATTCAAACATCAAAAGTGCAAAGGGACCGAGGAGTCCTCATGTAAGACTCCCAGAAGGTCAATTCACAGGTTGAGTCTGTGGTAAAGAAGGCAAATGCAATGTTGGTATTTACTTCAAGGAGAACAGAATATAAAAGCAGGGAGAAAATGCTGTGTCTTTATAAGACACAAGTCAGGCCACAGTTTTAAGAGTATTGTCAACAGTTTTGGGCTCCATATCTCAGAAAGGATGTGTTGTCATTGGAACGAGTCCAGAGGAGGTTCACGAGGATGATTCTGGGAATGAAGGCGTGTTCATATGAGACGTGTTTGGCAACTTTGGGTCTGTAGTCACTGGAATTTAGAAGAAACCTACCGAATCTTAAAAGGACTAGAGAAGGTGGATGTGGAGAGGTTGTTTCCTCTCTTGGGAGTAGAGTACCCAGAACTAGAGGGGCACAACCTTAAAATTGAGGCGTGAACTTTCAGAACAGAGTTAAGGATGATTTTTTTAGCCAAACAGTGGCGTATCTATGGAACACTCTGCCACAGAGCGTTTAACTGGTTCTCTATAGTATATCAGGACATTGGTTTATTATTATTAATATTATAACGTCTGGAGGGATAGTGAAATATGCCGTCCACACAGATAATTTCAGCACAAAAACTGTTAACAATTTCAGAGAAAGTACAGTGGGATGGGAGTTTCCGTGTGAATGGTGGTACGTCACTTTTGAATTTTCCGCGGTGGAGACTGCGGTGGAGGCCAAGTCCTGGGTATATTCAAAGCATAAGTTGATAGAGTTCCGATTGGTCGGGGCATTAAGTGAGAGGGCAGGTATAGGGGTTGAATGGGATCTGGGATCAGCCATGATGGAATGGTGGAGCAAACTCGATGGGCTGAATGGCCTAATTCTGCTCCTATGTCTTATGGTCTAAATACTGTGTTTGCAGAGACTTCCCTCATCTGTCCCAAAATCTCTTTGACCTCGTACCATCAAGCAGAAGATTCCGCAGTATAAGAACAAAGACAGTAAGGCAGGGGAAGACTTCTCTCTCAGGCTGTGAGACTTTTAAAAATCCTGCTGCCATCCAACACACCTTATCTATATCAGCATCAGTAACCGTAATTCTGTTATATATTTAACCATATATTGTAGATGCACTTGATGTCAAGTTGACAACTGCAAAATACATTTACATCTGTTTATATTATTATTTGTGCTCTGTGTGATAAAGTATTGTGTTTTACACCTTGGTACCGGAGGAATGGTGTTTTGTTTAGCTGGATACCCCGGTACAGTTAAATGGCAAGAAAGTTGAACAATAAAATTCCCGGACCCTACTCCAACGATCATGACGGGGAGAGACTCCCTTTTTACAGGAGTTTGTCTGGGGGTGGAGAGCTTCTAATTAACGGGATCACTGTTTAACTGGTTCTCTATAGTATATCAGGACATTGGTTTATTATTATTATTAATATTATAACGTCTGGAGGGATAGTGAAATATGAGGTCCACACAGATAATTTCAGCACAAAAACTGTTAACAATTTCAGAGAAAGTACAGTGGGATAGGAGTTTCCGTGTGAATGGTGGTACGTGACTTTTGAATTTTCCGCCATCCCGTCACCTCTGTGAGATCACAGTCGGGGGACGTGCCCCTCTCTGTGCAGTCACGCAGCGGCAGTTTCAGGCGGCGTTTGAAATCCTCGACAGGTCTCATCAGAGCATTTGTCCGACCCCAGCAGACAACGCTATACACCTACAAACTTTAAAATAGGCATCTCAGAGAATACAGCTCTGGCCAGATCACAGAGAGAAGGTGGGTGAAACGGGAATGAGGAGGGGTTTACGGGGCAGGGACGGGAATGTTGTCCGAGTGATGGGAGGGGTGGGGAGTCCTACCTCCTACCTCCCTCTGGCATCGTCACCAGCATGCAGTGTGTAGAACGAGAGTAGATTCGATTTTCAAGTAAAACACTCCCGTCCTCACGCACTGAATGAAGTTCACCATCTGCAGCATCCACAGTTGTAGTTTTGTGTCCCTCCACACCGTCCCACCACGTACCGCCGAGATCGCACACAGAGTGAATCTCCCTCCACGGGTTTCTAGAGTCAGACACATCAAGCTCCCCCGTTTCTGTCCCACTGTACAGATCATGGAGCCCGCAACGAAGAACACATCAAGAAGGCGAAGGATCGTTTCGGCTGTTTCTTCTTTCTTTACCGCCGCGACCCGAATTCTGTGTCAATGTGAATGTTTGTCGGTGAGTTCTCAACCAAGAATAAAGCTTGAGGGAAATAGAACGGGAGGAACAGATTCACCCCTGGACCCCGTGACTCCCCTTCCCGCACTCTCAGGGATTCTGACCATTTTCTGCAACCCCCAGAGAGTTGGTCATCCCAGAGCTGCCGGCTCTCCAACGCCAAGCCTCGGCTTCCGAGAAATCCGCTCCCCACACTCTCCGGGTCAAATGGCGGCGGGTGCAGGTCTCAATGACTCTGGAACTTTGTGATCTCCCACAGGGTTCCCAGTCCTGCTGCAAACGTGTCGACTGTGTATTTCCGCGAAACGAGGAATCTTCTGCAGCGGGAAGCCAGGGAAATCACTGTTCTCCGCCGGAGAACAGCCTCCTGCAAGCGAGCAGGGAAAGTTGGCAAAATCCACGTGAGCCTGCAATTTCGGTCACAGGTACGGAGGGGTTGGTAGAGGGATTGGGGCGAGCCCAATACAGGCCCATACAGGGAGTACTAACACTATTCCCGAAACCGGATCCCCTGACTTTGGGAGCACCATGCGCGGTTCCCGCATCCGTCCGTGTTCCATGGTCAGACCCACTCCAGGAGCACGGTGCACAGGTCCTGCTCCCCTATTCCTGTGGCAAGCCCATACCAGGAGAACGCTGCACAGTCCTCTTTGTCCCTGCCTCAGACGCACCAGGAGTACGGTGCATGTGTAGAAAATTGGAATAATTGTTCTGTTTCTTTTTAAACGTAACATCTGTCCCCTGTCCATCCGTCTCCAGGATGTGACCCACCAATTACGCACATCGATGTAGAGAAGGAGGAAGGGAATGTGGAGAAGGAGGAAGAGAATGTGGAGAAGGAGGAAAAGAATGTGGAGAAGGAGGAGGATGATGTGGAGAAGGAGGAGGAGAATGTGGAGAGGGAGGAAGACGATGTGGAGAAGGAGGAAGACGATGTGGAGAAGGAGGAGGATGATGTGGAGAAGGAGGAGGAGAATGTGGAGAGGGAGGAGGAGAATGTGGAGGAGGAAGAGGATGCGAAGAAGGAGGAGGACGATATGGAGAAGGAGGAAGAAGATACGGAGAAGGAGGAGGATGATGTGAAGAGGGAAGAGGAGGATGTGGAGAAGGAGGAAGAGAATGTGGAGAAGGAGGAGGAGACTGTGGAGAGGGAGGAAGAGAATGTGGAGAAGGAGAAGGAGGAAGACGATATGGAGAAGGAGGAAGAGGAGGTGGAGAAGGAGGAGGAGAATGTGGAAAAGGAGGAGGAGGATGTGGAGAAGGAAGAAGAGGATGCGGGGAAGGAGGAAGAGAATACGAAGGAGGAGGACGATGTGGAGAAGGAGAAGGATGATGTGAAGAGGGAGGAGGAGGATGTGGAGAAGGAGGAAGAGGATGTGGAGAAGGAGGAGGAGGAACAGAATGTGGAGAAGGAGAAAAAGAACGTGGAGAAGGAAGAAGAGGAGGATATGGGGGAGCCGGGGACATCCCGGGAGAAAGGCGGACAGGAGCAGAGCGTGCCTTTCAGTTTCCACTCCATGTGGGAAGAGGGGAGGGACCCCACGTGGCCCAGTCTCGACTTTCACGTTGAGCAGAGTGGATTACACGGCTCGGGGGACCTTTTAAGGCATGGGGTGAAAAGCATTCCCCCAGGATCTGAAGGCCATGTGCAGGCTGCGGACCCGCCTGAACAGGCCGCACCTGCGACCTACATCACGGACGCTCAGCTACTCATGGTGCCCCAGACAGATTATGAATTCTGGACCATCTTCAACTTCTGTGGAATGGAGGCGGCGAGGGTGCTGCTGATGCAGCGCCGGAAGAGGGACAGGAAGGACGAGGATGTGGAGAAGGAAAAGATGTGGAGAAGGAGGAAGAGAATGTGAAGGAGGAGGATATTGTGGAGACGGAGGAAGAGAATGTGGAGAAGGAGGAGGAGGATCTGGAAAAGGAGGAAGAGAAAGTGGAGAAGCAGGAGGAGGAGGTGGAGGAGAAAGAGGAGGAGACTGTGGGGAAGGAGAAAGAAGATGCGGTGATGGTGGAGGACAATGTGGAGAAGGAGGAAGAGAATGCAAAGAAGTAGGAGGAGGATGTGGAGAAGGAGGAAGACGATGTGGAGAAGGAGGAGGATGATGTGGAGAAGGAGGAAGGGAATGTGGAGAAGGAGGAAGAGAATGTGGAGAAGGAGGAAGAGAATACTAAGGAGGAGGACGATGTGGAGAAGGAGGGGGATGATGTGAAGAGGGAGGAGGAGGATGTGGAGAAGGAGGAAGAGGATGTGGAGAAGGAGGAGGAGGAAGAGAATGTGGAGAAGGAGGAAAAGAACGTGGAGAAGGAAGAAGAGGAGGATATCGGGGAGCCGGGGACATCCCAGGAGAAAGGCGGATGGGAGCAGAGTGTGCCTTTCAGTTTCCACTCCATGTGGGAAGAGGTGAGGGACCCCCCGTGGCCCAGTCTTGACTTTCACGTTGAGCAGAGTGGATTACAGGGCTCGGGGGACCTTTCAAGGCATGGGGTGAGAAACATTCCCCCAGGATCTGAAGGCCATGTGCAGGCTGCGGACCCATCTGAACAGGCCGCACCTGCGACCTTCATCACGGACTCTCAGCTGCTCATGGTGTCCCAGACAGATTATTAATTCTGGACCATCTTCAACTTCTGTGGAATGGAGGCGGCGAGGGTACTGCTGATGGAGCGCCGGAAGAGGGCTGCAGCAGCTAAGAGGTCCTCGATTTCCTGAGGGACCCCGTGGTCTCAGACGGGACAGGAAGGACGAGGATGTGGAGAAGGAGGAAGAGGATGTGGAGAAGGAGAAGGAGGATGTGGAGAAGGAGGAAGAGAATGTGAAGGAGGAGGAGGAGAATATGGAGAAGGAGGAAGAGAATGTGAAGGAGGAGGAGACTCTGGAGAGGGAGGAAGAGAAAGTGGAGAAGCAGGAGGAGGAGGTGGAGGAGAAGGAGGAGGAGACTGTGGGGAAGGAGAAAGAAGATGCGGTGATGGTGGAGGACAATGTGGAGAGGGAGGAAGAGAATGTGGAGAAGGAGGTGGAGGATGTGGAGAAGGAGGAAGAGAATGTGGAGAACGAGGAGGAGAATGTGGAGAAGGAGGAGGAGGATGTGGAGATGGAGAAGGAGGAAGAGATTGTGGAGGAGGAAGAGAATGTGGAGAAAGAGGAGGAGAATGTGGAGAAGGAGGAAGAGGATGTCGAGAAAGAGGAGGAGAATGTGGAGAAGGAGGAAGAGGATATCGAGAAGGAGGAAGAGGATGTGGAGAAGGAAGAAGAGGATGTGGAGAAGGAGGATGTGGAGGAGGAGGAGGAGGAGGAGGATGTGGAGAAGGAGGAAGAAGATGTGGAGAAGGAGGAAGAGAATGTGGAGGAGGAGGAGGAGGACAATGTGGAGAAGGAGGAAGAGAATGTGGAGAAGGGGGAAGAGAATGTGGAGAAGGAGGAGGAGGATGTAGAAAAGGAGGAAGAGAAAGTGGAGAAGCAGGAGGAGGAGGTGGAAAAGGAGGAAGAGAAAGTGGAGAAGCAGGAGGAGGAGGTGGAGGAGAAGGAGCAGGAGGATGTGGAGAAGGAAGAAGAGGATGTGGGGAAGGAGGAAGAGAATACTAAGGAGGAGGACGATGTGGAGAAGGAGGAGGATGATGTGAAGTGGGAGGAGGAGGAAGAGGATGTGGAGAAGGAGGAAGAGGATGTGGAGAAGGAGAAGGAGGATGTGGAGAAGGAGGAAGAGAATGTGAAGGAGGAAGACGATGTGGAGAAGGAGGAAGAGAATGTGGAGAAGGAGGAGGAGGATCTGGAAAAGGAGGAAGAGAAAGTGGAGAAGCAGGAGGAGGAAATGGAGGAGAAGGAGGAGGCGACTGTGGGGAAGGAGAAAGAAGATGCGGTGATGGTGGAGGACAATGTGGAGAAGGAGGAAGAGAATGCAAAGAAGGAGGAGGATGATGTGGAGAAGGAGGAAGGGAATGTGGAAAAGGAGGAAGAGAATGTGGAGAAGGAGGAAGAGGATGTAGAGAAGGAGGAAGGGCATGTGGAAAAGGAGGAAGAGAATGTGGAGAAGGAGGAAGAGGATGTAGAGGAGGAGGAAGGGAATGTGGAAAAGGAGGAAGAGAATGTGGAGAAGGAGGAAGAGAATGTGGAGAAGGAGGAAGAGGATGTAGAGGAGGAGGAAGGGAATGTGAAAAAGGAGGAAGAGAATGTGGAGAAGGAGGAAGAGAATGTGGAGTAGGAGGAAGACGATGTGGAGAAGGAGCAGGATGATATGGAGAAGGAGGAGGAGACTGTGGAGAGGGAGGAAGAGAATGTGGAGGAGGAGAAGGAGGAAGACGATATGGAGAAGGAGGAAGAGGAGGTGGAGGAGAAGGAGGAGGAGAATGTGGAAAAGGAGGAGGAGGAGGATGTGGAGAAGGAGGAAGAGAATGCGAAGGAGGAAGAAGATGCGGAGAATGAGGAGGATGATGTGAAGAGGGAGGAGAAGGATGTGGAGAAGGAGGAGGAGACTGCGGAGAGGGAGGAAGAGAATGTGGAGGAGGAGAAGGAGGAAGACGATATGGAGAAGGAGGAAGAGGAGGTGGAGGAGAAGGAGGAGGAGAATGTGGAAAAGGAGGAGGAGGAGGATGTGGAGAAGGAGGAAGAGAATGCGAAGGAGGAAGAAGATGCGGAGAATGAGGAGGATGATGTGAAGAGGGAGGAGAAGGATGTGGAGAAGGAGGAAGAGGATGTGGAGAAGGAAGAATAGGATGTGGGGAAGGAGGAAGAGAATACGAAGGAGGAGGACGATGTGGAGAAGGAGTAGGATGATGTGAAGAGGGAGGAGGAGGATGTGGAGAAGGAGGAAGATGTGGAGAAGGAGGAGGACGATATGGAGAAGGAGGAAGAAGATGCGGAGAAGGAGCAGGATGATGTGAAGAGGGAGGAGGAGGATATGGAGAAGGAGGAGGAGACTGTGGACAGGGAGGAAGAGAATGTGGAGGAGGAGAAGGAGGAAGACAATATGGAGAAGGAGGAAGAGGAGGTGGAGGAGAGGGAGGAGGAGAATGTGGAAAAGGAGGAGGAGGAGGATGTGGAGAAGGAGGAAGAAGATGCGGAGAAGGAGGAGGATGATGTGAGGAGGGAGGAGAAGGATGTGGAGAAGGACGAAGAGAATGTGGAGAAGGAGGAGGAGGATGTGGAGAAGGAAGAAGAGGATGTGGGGAAGGAGGAAGAGAATACGAAGGAGGAGGACGATGTGGAGAAGGAGTAGGATGATGTGAAGAGGGAGGAGGAGGATGTGGAGAAGGAGGAGGATGATGTGGAGAAGGAGGAAGGGAATGTGGAAAAGGAGGAAGAGAATGTGGAGAAGGAGGAAGAGGATGTAGAGAAGGAGGAAGGGCATGTGGAAAAGGAGGAAGTGAATGAGGAGAAGGAGGAAGAGGATGTAGAGGAGGAGGAAGGGAATGTGGAAAAGGAGGAAGAGAATGTGGAGAAGGAGGAAGAGGATGTAGAGGAGGAGGAAGGGAATGTGGAAAAGGAGGAGGAGGAGGATGTGGAGAAGGAGGAGATGATGGGAAGAGGGAGGAGGAGGATGTGGAGAAGGAGGAAGAGAATGTGGAGAAGGAGGAGGAGGATGTGGAGAAGGAAGAAGAGGATGTGGGGAAGGAGGAAGAGAATACGAAGGAGGAGGACGATGTGGAGAAGGAGGGGGATGATGTGAAGAGGGAGGAGGAGGAAGAGGATGTGGAGAAGGAGGAGGAGGAAGAGAATGTGGAGAAGGAGGAAAAGAATGTGGAGAAGGAAGAAGAGGAGGATATGGGGGAGCCGGGGTCATCCCAGGAGAAAGGCGGACGGGAGCAGAGCGTGCCTTTCAGTTTCCACTCCATGTGGGAAGAGGGGAGGGACCCCCCGTGGCCCAGTCTCGACTTTCACGTTGAGCAGAGTGGATTACAGGGCTCGGGGGACCTTTTAAGGCATGGGGTGAGAAACATTCCCCCAGGATCTAAAGGCCATGTGCAGGCTGCGGACCCGCCTGAACAGGCCGCACCTGCGACTTTCATCACGGAGTCTCAGCAACTCATGGTGCCCCAGAAAGATTATGAATTCTGGACCATCTTCAACTTCTGTGGAATGGAGGCGGCGAGGGTGCTGCTGATGCTGCGCCGGAAGAGGGCTGCAGCAGCTAAGAGGTCCTCGATTTCCTGAGGGACCCCGTGCTCTCAGACGGGACAGGAAGGACGAGGATGTGGAGAAGGAGGAAGAGGATGTGGAGAAGGAGAAGGAGGATGTGGAGAAGGAGGAAGAGAATGTGAAGGAGGAGGATGATGTGGAGAAGGAGGAAGAGAATGTGGAGAAGGAGGAGGAGGATCTGGAAAAGGAGGAAGTGAAAGTGGAGAAGCAGGAGGAGGAAGTGGAGGAGAAGGAGGAGGAGACTGTGGGGAAGGAGAAAGAAGATGCGGTGATGGTGGAGGACAATGTGGAGAAGGAGGAAGAGAATGCAAAGAAGGAGGAGGATGATGTGGAGAAGGAGGAAGGGAATGTGGAAAAGGAGGAAGAGAATGTGGAGAAGGAGGAAGAGGATGTAGAGAAGGAGGAAGGGCATGTGGAAAAGGAGGAAGTGAATGTGGAGAAGGAGGAAGAGGATGTAGAGGAGGAGGAAGGGAATGTGGAAAAGGAGGAAGAGAATGTGGAGAAGGAGGAAGAGAATGTGGAGAAGGAGGAAGAGGATGTGGAGAAGGAAGAAGAGGATGTGGGGAAGGAGGAAGAGAATACGAAGGAGGAGGACGATGTGGAGAAGGAGGATGATGTGAAGAGGGAGGAGGAGGATGTGGAGAAGGAGGAAGCGGATGTGGAGAAGGAGGAGGAGGAAGAGAATGTGGAGAAGGAGGAAAAGAATGTGGAGACGGAAGAAGAGGAGGATATGGGGGAGCCGGGGACACCCTGACAGGAAGGACGAGGATGAGGAGAAGGAGGAAGAGGATGTGGAGAAGGAGGAGGAGACTATGGAGAGGGAGGAAGAGAAAGTGGAGAAGCAGGAGGACGAGGTGGAGGAGAAGGAGGAGGAGACTGTGGGGAAGGAGAAAGAAGATGCGGTGATGGTGGAGGTCAATGTGGAGAGGGAGGAAGAGAATGTGGAGAAGGAGGAGGAGGATGTGGAGAAGGAGGAGGAGAATGTGGAGAACGAGGAGGAGAATGTGGAGAAGGAGGAGGAGGATGTGGAGAAGGAGGAAGAGATTGTGGAGGAGGAAGAGAATGTGGAGAAAGAGGAGGAGAATGTGGAGAAGGAGGAAGAGGATGTCGAGAAAGAGGAGGAGAATGTGGAGAAGGAGGAAGAGGATGTGGAGAAGGAGGAAGAGGATGTGGAGAAGGAGGAAGAGGATGTGGAGAAGGAGGAAGAGAATGTGGTGGAGGAGGAGGAGGACAATGTGGAGAAGGAGGAAGAGAATGTGGAGAAGGAGGAGGAGGATGTGGAAAAGGAGGAAG
The DNA here is from genome assembly GCF_030144855.1 of Hypanus sabinus. Classification (NCBI taxonomy): domain Eukaryota; kingdom Metazoa; phylum Chordata; class Chondrichthyes; order Myliobatiformes; family Dasyatidae; genus Hypanus; species Hypanus sabinus. Next base: position 25,596,510 of record NC_082713.1, on the reverse strand, counting down.
ATGAAGTGGAGAAGCAGGAGGAGGAGGTGGAGGAGAAGGAGGAGGAGACTGTGGGGAAGGAGAAAGAAGATGCGGTGATGGTGGAGGACAATGTGGAGAAGGAGGAAGAGAATGCAAAGAAGGAGGAAGAGAATGTGGAGAAGGAGGAAGAGGATGTGAAGAAGGATGAAGGGAATGTGGAAAAGGAGGAAGAGAATGTGGAGAAGAAGGAAGAGAATGTGGAGAAGGAGGAGGAGAATGTGGAGAAGGAGGAAGAGAATGTGAAGGATGAGGAGGAGAATGTGGAGAAGGAGGAAGAGAATGTGGAGAAGGAGGAGGAGACTGTGGAGAGGGAGGAAGAGAAAGTGGAGAAGCAGGAAGAGGAGGTGGAGGAGAAGGAGGAGGAGACTGTGGGGAAGGAGAAAGAAGATGCGGTGATGGTGGAGGACAATGTGGAGAGGGAGGAAGAGAATGTGAAGGAGGAAGAGAATGTGGAGAAGGAGGAAGAGATTGTGAAGGAGGAAGAGAATGTGGAGAAGGAGGAAGAGATTGTGAAGGAGGAAGAGAATGTGGAGAAGGAGGAAGAGATTGTGAAGGAGGAAGAGAATGTGGAGAAGGAGGAAGAGATTGTGAAGGAGGAAGAGAATGTGAAGGAGGAAGAGGATGTGGAGAGTGAGGAGGATGTGGGGGAGGAGGACGATGTGGAGAAGGAGGAGGATGATTTGAAGAGGGAGGAGGAGGATGTGGAGAAGGAGGAAGAGAATGTGGAGAAGGAGGAGAATGATTTGAAGAGGGAGGAGGAGGATGTGGAGAAGGAGAAGGAGGATGTGGAGAAGGAGGATGTGGAGAAGGAGGAAGAGAATGCGAAGGAGGAGGAGAATGTGGAGAAGGAGGAGGAGGATGTAGAGAAGGAGGAGGAGAATGTGGAGGAGGAGGATGTTGTGGAGAAGGAGGAGGATGATTTGAAGAGGGAGGAGGAGTATGTGGAGAAGGAGAAGGAGGATGTGGAGAAGGAGGAAGAGAATGCGAAGGAGGAGGAGAATGTGGAGAAGGAGGAGGAGGATGTAGAGAAGGAGGAAGAAGATGCGGAGAAGGAGGAGTATGATGTGAAGATGGAGGAGGAGGATGTGGAGAAGGAGGAGGATGATGTGAAGAGGGAGGAAGAGAATGTGGAGAAGGAGAAGGAGGAAGACGATATGGAGAAGGAGGAAGAGGAGGTGGAGAAGGAGGAAGAGAATGTGCAGAAGGAGGAAGAGAATGTGGAGAAAGAGGCGGAGAATGTGGAGGAGGAAGAGGATGCGAAGAAGGAGGAGGACGATATGGAGAAGGAGGAAGAAGATGCGGAGAAGGAGGAGGATGATGTGAAGAGGGAGGAGGAGGATGTGTAGAAGGAGGAGGAGACTGTGGAGAGGGAGGAAGAGAATGTGGAGAAGGAGAAGGAGGAAGACGATGTGGAGAAGGAGGAAGAGGAGGTGGAGGAGAAGGAGGAGGAGAATGTGGAAAAGGAGGAGGAAGACCCTGTGGTTTTAGACGGGACAGGAAGGCTCCGAGACAGGTCCGTTAGGCCTGGTTTGGAAAGGGGGAGTGAGGGAATAGTTTTGGGCCTGTCTGAGACTGGAGGCAGGCTTCGTCCAGGACAGATGGTGGACAGATGGAAGATGCTCAAGACTCTGTCTATGCCAAGCACCTGATAAATATCTCTGATGGATGGTATAGTGACCCCGATGATCCTCGCTATCTCCTCCTGAGTCTCCTGCAATTCCTAGAGAATCCTGGGTGGGGTTAGTAACAGGAAGTGGGAGGGGGGAGTGTGAGCATTAATCTCTGGTGGGGAGGGGAGAGAGAGTGTAAGTGAGGAGGGAAGTGGTCTATAATTACCAATAAAGTGATTGTTTGGAACAAAAAACCTTGTTTGCTGTTTCAGTGTTTACTGGGCTTGTAACTTCCTAGTGCCTCCATTGGCACTCATTCCCTCCTTTCTGTTCACCCCTTAGCGCTTCCTCACTCCTTACCCACCCTTCCTCAGGTGTAATCATCACTTGACCTTCCTTCCCTGCTCAAAAAAGATGAGGGAGTAGTTGATGACAATGTGAGGGTGGGGAGAGGATAATTCTTCAACTTCTATGCCCGTGAGGTCTGGAGAGATGTGGTGGGCTGAAATCGAGGGGGCAATGATGTCCCTCAATGAGCTGCATTGCGGCTACCGTCTGCCAGAGAGCTTAAACTAGGCAGGACGTTTGTCGTTCAGAAGAACAACGGCCCAAAGCACACTGCTAGAGCAACCATGGAGAGGCTTCTAATGAAGAGAATTGATGCCCTTGAGAGATTCAGTCAGAGTCTCAATTGAACAGTTGCTGTCCATCGCTGCTGCCCAACTAACCTGGCATAGTTGAGTAATTATGCATGGAGAAATTGGCAAATCTTGCTTCATCATGTTGTGCAAAGCTAACAGAAACTAATTCAAAAGACTATTGTCTGTAATACCTGTGAGAGGTTTTTGAAATAAGCTACGTGCAGAAAAAAAGGTAATTCACAAATAAAAGTTCTTAGTTAAATTGGGCAAAATCATTGGTTGTAATTCTCATTTATGTGAACAAAGGGTTGGGTGAGGGGCGTCACTTGATGATGTAGGATCAAGACGTTGGGAATGTTGCTCCCTCGTAAAAAGTAATGAAATAGGGTTTAAATGAAGAAGAGTTAATAAATATCTACTAGGAACTATTTATAAGTAACTCAGGATGACCTTTTGATATGGCTCCTAAACCGAAACAGAAGAAAGCTACTACTTCGAAGACTGCGCAAATCAGCGGGGAAAAAGGCCTAACCATCTCGGTGAAGCCTTGGACTCAAGTTGGATCTCCTCCCGGCAAAGTGCATGGCACTTCTGATGATGCGGGTCAGGATGTTGCAGCAATGTCAGCAGTCTCTAAGAAGAAACGGCAAGAACAATGCATGCGTGAAGAAACAAGTATGCATGAACAGATATTAACAAAACTACAAATCCCAACTATGGCTGGAAGTGAAATTGGAAGTGAATCGGAAGTAGAATCAGATTCTTTGGGAAATTCAGAGGAAGAAAAAGAGGGAAAGGAGGAGGAGATTAAAGGAGACATAAAAGATATCCTGATATATATTATGAATGAATTAAAAGCTATAAGAAGGATGTAGAATACACTCGATAATGTGGTGGGAAAAACAAAAGAAGATGGATAATAAAGTTAACAAGATGGAAGTAAAAGTGGAAGAAAACACTGAAAGAATAGCTAAGATAGAAGACAATAATCTTGCCTGGACAATAGAAAGAAAACGGATGTTGGAAAAAATAGATGCGCTTGAAAACTCTAGTAGACGAAATAATATCAAAATTGTTGGTCTTATGGAAGGTACAGAGGGAGAAAATCCAATAAAATTCTTTCAAGAATGGATTCCGAAAATTTTGGAAATCAAAGAAGGTAGCCAAGTAATTGAAATTGAAAGAGCACACAGAGCTTTAAGACCGAGACCTCAACAAAATCAAAATCCAAGGTCAATTTTGATAAAATGCTTAAGGTACCGAGATAAAGAAATGATCTTGAACAACTAGTCAAGGTGCTAAAAAAGAGAAATGGGCCATTGATAATAGAAGGGAAAAGAGTTTTTTTTATCCAGACATAAGTTACGATCTTCTGAAGAGGCAGAAGGAATTTAATCCAGTGAAAAAATCTTTATGGGAAAAGGGCTATAAACTTTTATTGAGCTACCCCAGCAAAATTGATAATTTTCCTGGAAAACGAAGAAAGAAGATTTTTCATTGACTACCGGAAAGTGGAGAAATTTGTACAAGAATTACCTAATGTCCATGAAGAGAAGTAAAGAATTATAGAAATGAAATGAACTAATGATGAAGACTGAAACAAGGTCGGACTTGACAGACATTTATATAAAAAAATAGTTGAGTATTAATTGGGAGTAGAGACATTAATTATTTTATTCTTCACAAAAATATTTTCTTTTTTTTCGTTGCAGGGGAGCTGGAGGAGCTCCTGATCGATGGCTGCAAGTTTCACATGTACATCATGGCGATTGCCATGACCCGTAAAATGGGGGGGGGGGTAATGTTGTGTTCTTTTTATTTGCAACATTAGTGGGGGGGTACTTTGTTTTTTTTTCTTATATATTAGTTATCTTTCTTCTATTTTTCTTCTTCTTTGCCTGGATGGTTGGGGAGAAACTCATAGCAACATGGGGAATTTTAAAGAGTTCCCAAGGTTTTATGAATGATTAATTTACTTATTTTTTTAAGTTTTAATGTTAATGGAATTTATGGACCTGTGAAAAGATAAAGAGTTTTAACATATATTAAGAAAATGAGAGGAGAAATAGCTTTTTTTTACAAGAAACACATTTAACAGAAACAGAACATAAGAAACTAAAGAGGGATTGTGTTGGAAATGTCATTGCAGCTTCATTTAATTCAAAACCGAGAGGAGTTGCAATTTTGGTTAATAAATCTTTACTGATTAAAATACAAAATGTAATAATTGATTCTGTGAGGAGATATGTGGTAATCAAGAAATTGGTACTTTTTTACATTCTACTTGGTCTTGTTTTAAAATTCAACCATTTTGGAAAAATCTAAGACTTTTATTGGAACAAATTACTGGAGTACAACTCCCACATAGTCCAGTATTATTTTTATTAGGAGACATTGAAGGGACAATACCGAAACTTAAATTGAATAAGTATCAGAAAAAATTTTTAAAAATTGCATTGGCAGTAGCCAAAAAAGTTATCGCAGTTACTTGGAAATCTCATTTATATTTAACTATAAATTGTTGGAATAATGAAATACATAGTTGTATTCCACTTGAAAAAATTACATACAATCTAAGAAATGCATATGATATATTTTTGAAAATTTGGCTCTCATACTTACAAAAGATAGGATTAAATACATAAGTCCTTTGAAGATATAATTATAAAGTAACTGGGGAAAGTAAAAATAAATATTAAAATTATTTTGAACTCCATGGAGCATGTGAGGATCCTCCGATATCCAGGCAATCTTTCTCTTCTTTTTTTCCTTTCTTTAGATAATATTTCTCATTATTTTATCATCACATTTATTCTTTGTAATTTTCTAAAATTTAATAAATAAATAATAATTTTGAAGAAAAACAAAGGGTTGGGTGCAGAATATGTTTCAAGGCTCGGTCGGTACATTTACAATTAAATCCGACCCATTGTTTGAATGCTACAATTCCTGATTTGCCTGCCTTTTGCAGTGCGATTGTGCACGTGTTTAGTGCTCTGACTTGTTGAGAATGGTGTCCATTCTGCCTGCTGGGATTATGCAAAGTAGGCAGATGGTTTTGTTAGTTCATATGCATTGCTGATTGGATGCTTGTCCTATCAAGTGGACCTCAGAATTACAACAAACACTGCTGGGCACAAATCATTCTGCAGTTGCCTCTGCAAAATATGCAATGTCAGTGACTGATATTGCTATGGCTGTGATGATACTAGAATGCTGTTGAGCTGAGGGAGAACCTATCACTGCCTCATTTAGTAATCCTTAGAATTATCTGAAGAACAATCTGGGTTTAACTGATGCAGACCATTTCTGCAATTAAACCCCAATTTTCACCAATCACAGTTCTTTAAAGCAATGATCCAGGCGGATGAACAGAACGTACAACTCAGAATTTAGAACACTTTAGACAAGAACAGGCTCCTTGGCTCATGACGTCTGTGCTGACCGTGACTGGCCTGAAGTTATTTCCAGCTGCCTGCACATGATACACGTCCCTCCATTCGCTGCTGTGTTTTATGGTCTTATTCCATGCATTCCCTATCTGTTCATGCGCCTGTCTAAATGCCTTTTCATCATTGCTAGAAGGAAAGTGCCATTCTTCATGTAAAGAAATTGCCATGCACGTTTCTGTTAATTCCCCTGTTATGCCTGTGCCCCAACTCTGAGGGGCGGAAGGGTACAAAGTAGCCCCCTCCTTTTTGCGAATCACAAGATTGCTATAAATTCAGGTCAGGAGACCCAGGAAATGGGAGAAAGACACGCAGAATCCACAAAGAGGTTTGGAGTGTCCTGGCCCCTCAGCGATACAAAGCTACGGGAAACGGCCATTGTCTCTTGGAGATGGAATTGTGTATTGAGTACTGTACTTCATGGAAGCCCTCAGGGAATGATCAAAGGGGGGTTGGTGGAGGGATTGCATCATCCCAACCTAATTGACATCTGAGACCCTGTGAGTCAGGATAAAAGAGGGTCTGGGGAACAGCCCCTTTAGATGCACCAGGAGAAACACTAGAAATCCCGTGACAGTGTTTAATAGCAACAGCTGGTGGAAGGCCCACGTGTGTCCTTTCCCGTTGCCCGGGATTGAGGCCTTACCACGGAAGACGGCTTAGCTAAAGAAGAGATCACCACTGACGACATTTCGAAGGATCAACATCATAAAAAAGAAAACGGGCAAGTTCTAAAAACATCGTCTCTCTCTCCAACTAAAGGCTGCAGCCTGAATGAACTGAAGTGACTTTTATATTTCCATCGGACAATACATTACCCCCTAGACAACGATAGAGCTATTTCTTATTGATTATTATTATACCTGCGCTTTTAGATTTAGTATTGATGACGTATATTATCTGTATGTTTGCATTGATATTATCTTTGTGTATTTTTATCAATAAATACTGTTAAAAATCGTACCATCAGACTTCAACGGACCTCACTATCTTTGCTGGTAAGTGACCCAGTTACGGGGTACGTAACAACTTGGGGTTCTTGTCTCGAGATTTGACACCAAATTGGGGGGCCAGTGAATTGGACCTGTAAATCCAAACTTGGATCTGGTACACGGGTAGCCAGACGGGAAACCAGCAAAGATGGACGTGGATGGATTTATAGAAAACCCGACTCTGGAGGCGCTAGAGGCAGCCACCAAATCGGAGTTGATAAATATGGCGAAGGGACTAAACCTCGCAGAGGTGAGGTTGTCAATGAAAAAGCGGGAGGTACGAAGGGCCATAACTCAGTATTGGGAAGAATGTGTTTGCAGCTGAGGTATTGGAAAATATCTTTGAAAAGTTACCAGCTAGTGGGACCGCTCAGTTAGAGTCGGAGAAACTAAGGTTGGAATATGAAATTAAATTAAAGCAGCTGGAAGCAGCTGAAAAGGAAAAGGAAAGAGCTGAGAGTGAGAAAGAAAGGGCCAAGAGAGAAAAAGAAAGGGCTGACAAACAAAGGGAGCATGCGCTCCAGCTAAAGGAGTTAAAGGTGAAAAAAGAGCAGGACAGAGCTGAGAAACAAAGAGAGCATGAAATTCAGTTAAAACAGCTGGAAGCAGCTGAGAAAGAAAAGGAGAGAACCGAGAAGGAGGGAGAGTATGAGGAGGCAGAGAAACAGAGGCAACATGACTTGGGTATGGAGAAGTTAAGGCAAGAGTGAAGAGCTCAAGGGTCAGACCGAGAGGAGCGGTTTAATTTTAGTTGGGAGTTGAGGTTAGTACCTCTGTTCGAGGAGATGGATGTTGATAGTTATTTCTTGCTTTTTGAAAAGGTGGCAGTGAGTCAGGATTGGCCCAGAGATCAGTGGGTGGCGTTGTTACAAAGTGTGTTAAGAGGGAAGGCACAGCGGGCATATGCGGCGTTGCCCATGGAGGAGGAGAGTTATGACAAAGTAAAGGCGGCCATTCTCCGGACTTACGAATTGGTACCTGAAGCGTATAGACAAAAGTTCAGAAATTTAAAGTAAGGGTGGAATCAGACGTATGCAGAGGTTGCTATGAGAAGGGTGTGCTCTTGGATCGTTGGTGTACAGCAGAAATAGTGGAAGAGGATTTTTGGTGTCTCAGGCAGTTAATTCTGATTGAGGAATTTAAAAGTGGTGTTTCGGAGGATATACGGATGTATTTGAATGAGAAGCCGAATAGGTCCATCTCTGAGTTTGCTAGGTTCGCAGATGAATATGCCCTAACCCACAAGACAAAGTTTTCCTCGAATAAGGGTTCCCAGAGAGACTGTGGGAACGATAGAGAAAGCCCGCCGGCTGAGGCAGAGGTCCCTCCGGGAGCTAGTGGTAAGATTGAGGGGGAAAGGCAAGACGGCCAGAGATTTCCGGGCTTGCCCTGTTTTAATTATGGAAAGGGGGGGCATATCGCATCTAGATGTTTTGCTCCGAGGAAGGAGACAGGAAAAGGGAAAGCAGCAGTCACTATAGGATGTGCCGTGGTAATCAGTAAATCGACAAGAGAGCCCTGGGTAGACAGAGTACAAGAAAAGTCTGAGACTTGACCGTCAAACGGAACCGTGTCTGTGAGAGAGGGAGACACACTAGTTCCAGTACGGATCTGGAGAGACACGGGGGCTGAACTATCATTGATTAGCAGTAAGGTACTGGATTTTGGTCGCAAGACGGGAATGGTAGCTGTGAAAGGAATAGGAAAAGGGACGGAAATGGTGCCCTTGCATAGGATCATTATGAATTGTGAGCTGGTATCTGGACCAGTTGAAATAGTGGTGCGATCCGAATTCCCGAGAACTGATGCGGACGTCCTTCTGGGTAATGATTTAGCCGGTGGTAAGGTTTGGTCAGCAATGACACTGACGAGACAGCTGGTGGAGATCCCGCCCTAGATTCCAAGATCTATCCAGCATGGCATGTCACTCGCAGCATGTCGAGAAAGGCAGCTGAGAACGAGAGCAGTTTAAATCCGGCCAGTATCAATTTGGCCGAGACGTTTTTACCGACCCTGTACCACGAGGGTTTAGAGGGGGGTAAAACAAAGAGTAGTAAAGTGAAAGAGAGTAAGGGAGAGGAGGTAGACCTGCCCTTAGCGAGGAGAAAAGTTCTAGAGGCATGAAATAAAGATGAGGAACAGATAGAGCTGTTAAAAGGTCCAGAGTTGGACATGATCTGTCTGGTTTGGCATAACTGTTTGGAGAAGTTGAAAATCCTAAAGGTGTTCCCGATAATGAAGTGAGAGCAGTCCTAGATGAAAAGGGTGCCCTTACCTTGAAGAAGTCTGCTGGGTTGGCAGATGAGGTTGTTTCAGTCCACGGGGTTGAGTTTACTCCAGAAGGGAGTTGCCCAGAGAGTAGCTGGGAGGATCAAGGAATTTAGAATTTGAACAGGGTACGGGTATTGAAAACCTGGAAGAGGCAAATGTCCTGTTTGAGTGTGTCCAAGATGTGGATGCACGTGGTACTGAACCTAGTAATGGAGCTCAGAAAAAGTCTGAGGTATTTGATTCAGTTGAAAAGGAATGCCATCCTTGTGGGTCAGATGGACTTGGTACAGTGAAAAAAGGGTTAACCTTGGTAATAGTCGGAAGTGAGAATTCCCAGGTGTTTGTGCTCGAAGGTGTGTTAAAAGTTAGTGAGGAGATCAAAGGTGGTGAGGTGAATATTATTATTGAAGGAAAAGGGAGATGTGTAGTTCCCAAATTGATGAAGAAAATTTAAAGGCTGGGCTGATATCAGAAGCAGCAACCAGGCTACAGAAACAATGGCTTGGTACCACAAAGCCTGTGAATCAATTACAGGTTGAGTTGGAAGGTAAAGGAGCCCCACACGCTATTGTTATTGCAGAGGGTGGTGTGAAACTGCAGCATTCGAAATGCTGTTTGAACAAAGAGGGATCGCTGGCATTGAGACCTAATAGCCTGAAGGGTCCTGAAGAGGAAACTAGCACCTTGCGTAAAATTAAAGAATTGTGTGGAAATTCGGAAAATGGTCTAAGTTTGGAACACATTGTTGATAAAATAACTCCTATGAAAGGAACGGGCAAAAGCCTATTTCGCCAGGGTGCACAAGCTCAGCACAAGGGAATTAACCGCAAAAGAGGCGATGGTTAATGGGACGCCATTTTTAAATAGCAGAAGCCGGTTTTAAGTGATTTCAACAAAGCATGTGAATAATAAAGACAACTCTTTAGTTTCTGTTTGCTAAAGAAAATAAGAAATAAAAAAAACAGGTGGTTATTAAATTGGAGTCTGATGCTACAAGACTTTAGTAAGGTACAAGATGTTAAGGTATTAAAGGAAGTGACAACGTAATCATTAACTGTTTAGATGCTGAATTGAATGTATAACTGTATTACTCTGTAGAGAAAAAAAACACTTTTGTATTGTGTTAGATTCTAAAATTCTGTAAGACTGTATTACTTCGTTTTTACCGATGGTAAAAACGTGTTGAAGAAAGGGGGTGTTAGGCCTGTGCCCCCAACTCTGAGAGGCCGAAGGGTACAAAGTAGCCCCCTCCATTTTGAGAATCGCAAGATCGCTATTAATTCAGGTCAGGAGACCCAGGAAATGGGAGAAAGACACGCAGAATCCACAAAGAGGTTTGGAGTGTCCTGGCCCCTCAGCGATACAAAGCCACGGGAAATGGCCATTGCCTCTTGGAGACGGAATTGTGTATTGAGTACTGTACTTCATGGAAGCCCTCAGGGGATGATCAAAGGGGGGTTGGTTGAGGGATTGCATCATCCCGACCTGATTGACATCTGAGACCCTGTGAGTCAGGATAAAAGAGGGTCTGGGGAACAGCCCCCTTAGACGCACCAGGAGAAACGCTAGCGATCCCGTGACAGTGTTTAATAGTGACAGCCAGTGGAAGGCCCACGTGTGTCCTTTCCCGTTGCCCGGGATTGAGGCCCTACCACAGAAGACGGCTTAGCTAAAGAAGATATCACCACCGACGACATTTCGAAGGATCGACATCATAAAAAGGAAAACGGTCAAGTTCTAAAAACACCGTTTCTCTCTCCAACTAAAGGCTGCAGCCTGAATGAACTAAAGTGACTTTTATATTTCCATCGGACAATACATTATCTCCTAGACAACGATAGAGCTATTTCTTATTGATTATTATTATACCCGCGCTTTTAGATTTAGTATTGATGATTATTATTATCTGTATGTTTGCATTGATATTATTTTTGTGTATTTTTATCAATAAATACTGTTAAAAATAGTACCATCAGAATTTAACGGACCTCTCTATCTTTGCTGCTAAGTGACCCAGTTACGGGGTACGTAGCACCCCCCACTCTGGAGCTTAATGCTCTGCCCTGTAGAACTTGACATTTCTACCCTGGTAAAGAGAGTATCGTTGCCTATCCTATTGATGTTTCTCATAATTGCATAAAATTCTCTCATGTCTCTTCTCAACCTCTGACACTCCAGAGGAAGCAATGCTTGTCTATTCAATCCCTCCTTTTAGCCATCACTCTTTAATTCAGGTAGAATCCAAGTGAACCATTTCTGCATCTTCTCCAAGGCCTCCCGATGCTTCCTGTAACGTGACCAGAACTGAACACAATACCTCAAAAACAGCCTGAGAAAAGTTTTATACAACTGCAGAAATTATGAAAATAGCAGGCAACATGAATTTTGAGTGCACTATGTTGTAAAGCAAATTATAATCTCAAATGTTGATGGCTGTGCACATCTTTGCAGCAACAATCCAGTTAGAGCCCTGTGAGTGTTAAATGATCTCGTGTATGACCTGGAAATAACAAAGGTTGCAATTACTATGTGTCTGGCCGGTGGTGTAGTGTCATACACACCGGACTGTGAGACGAATGATCGCAGATTCGAATTCAGCCAGCTCCTTGCATGCTGACCATAACCGCTGAGTTAATCGTAAAAGACGGACAAAAATGCTAAAGAAATGGCAAGGTTGCTGCCCAATACACCACAAGGCGTGGAAAGAAACAGCAATCAATTGCCATGCACTCTGATGATTGTAAACCCCACAATTTCCAGTATACTTTGTTAAAGGTGGGGATAAAATTTATCAAAATTTGGAGCAAACCATTCACAGCTTCAAATATTTGGAATATTGATTCCAAGTGAAGACCCAGGTGAAGCAGTAACAGTCAGTAACATTAAGAATCAATATTTACAACAATAATTAAATGTAATGCTGCATATTAAACTATATCAGGGGTTTAAAATAAATGCTCTGGGATAATTGTTCATTTTCAAATGGAACAATTCATAATCAACCTCATTGCTTCTGAACATATTCTGTTCAGCTAACAACTTCTCCACGGGAGACACTTGTGACGGAATGATGCCCATTATAGAATAAAGGTGGAATCAAATTACTTGAAAGAAGCGGAGAAAATTACAGAGATAAATAAGTTTATATTTATTGGCTTGCTTCATTAAGCTACACTTTCTCATGTTTATCATATAGGGTAGTGTAATTGATGAAAACATACATAAATGACAACCACTGACATTGAGTTGGGATCCAGTTTAAGAGGCTGGTCCGACGTGTTGAAAGGTTCAAAACTTCCAAAGTTTAAAGGTTCATTTTATTATGTGTGCAGAATGCAACACTGAGATTTGTCTTCTCTACATAGCTATCTAATACAGCAAAAAACCATGGCATTGTTAAAAGACTTCACCCTCCCACCCACACGAAAAAGAATAGGTAACAAAACTAACAAACCCCATCCCCTCCCTTGCACAAAAACCAACAGATCGTCCACCTAGAAAATGACGAGAAGAAACAAACCACAGAATCCTGAAGAAAACCATACAGTCCACACCAACAATCCCATAGGCCTTGAAATTTCCAAAACATCCTCCACTGACCCATGACCTTCCAACTGCCGGCCCGATGTGGCCCGCCAACCCGGCCTCCTCTGCAATCTCCTCCATGTTTCCATCGGCGAGAAATGGAGTCTCCTGAAAGAAACATAGAAAAACCTACAGCACAATACAGGCCCTTTGGCCCACAATGCTGTCCCGAACACGTACTTACTTTCGAAATTACCTCAGGTTACCCGTAGCTCTCTATTTTTCTAAGTTACATGTACCTATCCAGGAGCCTCTTAAAAGACCCCATCGTATCCGCCTCCACCACCATCGCCGGCAGCCCATTCCCTGCCCTCACCACTGTTTGTGTAAAAAAACTTAGCCCTGTCATCTCCTCTATACTTGCTTTCAAGCACCTTAAAACTGTGCCCTCTCATGTTAGCCATTTCACCCTGGGAAAAAGCCCCTGACTATCCACATGATCAATGCCTCTCATCATCTTGTACACCTCTATCAGGTCACCTCCCTTCCTCCGTCACTCCAAGGAGAATAGGCTGAGTTCACTCAATCTATTCTCATATGTTATGCTCCCCAATCCAGGCAACATTCTTGTCAATCTCCTCTGCACCCTTTCTATGGCTTCCACATCCTTCCTGTAGTGAGGCGACTAGAACTGAGCACAGTACTCCAAGTGGGATCTGACCGGGGTCTGACAAGGGTCCTATATAGCTGCAACATTACCTCTCGGCTCCTAAACTCAATCCCATGATTGATGAAGTCCATTGCACCCTATGCCATCTTCACCACAGAGTCAACCTGTGCAGCAGCTTTGAGTGCCCTATGAACTCGGACCCCAAGAGTGAGATGACCAGAACTGAGCATTATACTCCCAAATAGGGTCTGACCAGGGTCCTAGGTAGTCGTAACATTATCTCTTGGCTCTTGAACTTGACAGCTGATGAAGGCCAATACACCATATGCCATTTTAACCACACAGTCAACCTGTGCTGCTGCTTTGAGTGTCCTGTGAACCCAAACCCCAAGATCCCTCAGGTCCTCCACACTGCCAAGAGTCTTACCATTAATACTATGTTCTACCATCACATTTGACCTACCAAACTGAACCACCTCACATTTATCTCGGTTGAACACCATCTGCCACTTCTCAGCCCAGTTTTGCATCCTATCGATGTTTCGCTGTAACCTCTGACATCCCTCCAAACTATCCACAGCACCCCTAACCTTTGTGTCATCAGCTAATTTACTAACACACCCCTCTACCTCCTCGTCCAGGTCATTTAAAATAATCATGAAGAGAAGGGGTCCCAGAACAGAACCCTGAGGCACACCACTGGTCACCGTCCTCCATGCAGAATATGACCTGTCTAGAACCACTCTTTGCCTTCTGTGTGCAAGCCAGTTCTGGATCCACAAAGGAATATCCTGGGCTCTATAATTTCCTGGGCTATCTCTGCTCCCTTTCTTGTACAAGGGAACAACATTTGCAACCCTCCAATCCTCTGGAACCTCGCCGTCCCTATTGGTGATTCAAAGATCATTGCCAGAGGCTCAGCAATCTCCTGCCTTGCCTCACACAGTAGTGTGGGGTATATCTCATATGGTCCTGGTGACTTATCTAACCTGATGCTTTCCAAAAGCTCCAGCACAACCTCTTCCTTAATGTCTACATGCTCAAGCTTTTCAATCCGCTGTTAGTCATCCCTTGAATCGCCCAGGTCCTTTTCTGTAGTGAACACTGAAGCAAAGTATTCATAAAGTACCTCTGCTATCTCCTCCGTGATGCACCATCAATAACTCACTCTGAGACGTAAGGCGAGATATCGGCTTTTATTGACTGGAAGCAGTGAGTGACCATCATACTACATCCTGGAGACTGAGAGGCCGGGCTCAGGCCTTGATCGCCTTTACACAGGGGTCTGTGGGAGGAGCCACAGGAGCAGTCAGCGGTGGGGGGGGGGGCGTGTCCAGACAGGTATATGTAGTTCACCACATTCACCCCCCCCCTTTGATTTAAAAGAGAGTCCCCATGAGGCGAAGTTTCTTACAGGTTAAGTCTATCAGGTGGTCGAATCTGTCGCAGCGATCTGCGTAGCACCGGCTGTGATTGCACAGGTGCCGGTGGTGGTGATTGCACAGGAGCCGGTGGTGCATGCACTGGAGACGGAGGTTGTGCTGGTTCCAGCCTAACTGGAGGTGTCAGCCCACTAGGCGTCAGTGATCCCTGGTATATATGCATACAAAATGCCCGGTATATGAGTGTCGTGAGGAGTCTGTGTAGGGCTTGGTGTGCGCGGTGTCACCTCGGGTACAGGGTTCATAGTTACCAGAGAGTGTCCAGGGTAGTGGTCTGCGGCACCTGCGGGCGCCAGGTCGCGGACGGAGACCGTGTCCTCCCGCCCATCGGGTAAGACCATGTAGGCATACTGGGGGTTCGCTTGTAGAAGGTGAACCCTCTCGACCAGCGGGGAGTATTTAGTACTCCTTACATGTCTCCGGAGCAGCACTGGCCCTGGGGACGTCAACCAAACTGGTAGGGTGGTCCCAGTGACAGACTTCCTGGGAAAAGAGAATAGGCTTTCGTGAGGGGTGGCATTGGTGGACGTACATAACAGAGAGCGGATAGAGTGAAGTGCCTCAGGGAGGACCTCCTGCCATTGAGAGACCGGCAACCCTTTTGACTTAAGGGCAAAAAGTGTGGCCTTCCACACTGTGGCATTCTCCCTCTCCATCAGCCCATTTCCCCGGGGATTATAACTCGTGGTCTGACTAGTAGCAATGCCCCTAGCCAGCAGGTACTGGCGTAGCTCGTCACTCAAAAAGGAGGACCCTCTATCACTGTGGATATAGCAGGGATATTTGAACAGAGTGAAGAGCCGGTGCAGGGCTTTTATGATGGACGTGGTAGTAGTTTCGGGGCAGGGAATGGCAAAGGGGAACCGAGAGTACTCGTAGATAATATTGAGAAAATAGACAATGCGGTTGGTGGAGGGAAGGGGGCCCTTAAAGTCAACACTCAGTCGCTCAAAGGGGCGGGTGGCCTTGACAAGTTGCACCATGTCAGGACAGTAGAAGTGCGATTTGCACTCAGCGCAGACCTGGCAGTCCCTGGTCATCGCCCTGATGTCCTCCAGGGAGTACGGCAGGTTGCAGGCTTTCACGAAATGGTAAAATCGGGTGACCCCCGGATAGCAAAGATGTGCATGAAGGGTGTATAGCTGGTCGAGCTGTGCGATAGCACACGTTCCCCGGGATAGGGCATCAGGGGGCTCATTGAGTCTGCCAGGCCAGTACAGAATATCATAGTTGAAGGTGGAGAGTTCTATTCTCCACCGCAAAATCCTATCATTTTTGATTTTGCCCCGCTGTTGGTTGCTGAACATGAACGCAACTGAGCGCTGGTCGGTCAGCAAGGTGAACCTTTTGCTAGCGAGATAGCGCCTCCAGTGCCTAATAGCTTCCACTATGGCCTGGGCTTCTTTCTCCACCACGGAGTGCCGAATTTCAGAGCCTTGAAGGGTTCAAGAAAAGAATGCTACTGGCCTGCCTGCCTGATTGAGGGTAGCAGCAAGCGCGAAATTGGAGGCATCACTCTCTACTTGGAAGGGAATGGTCTCGTCCACCGCATGCATCGTAGCTTTGGCAATGTCCCCTTTAATGCAGCTGAAGGCTGCGCAGGCCTCAGCAGAGAGGGGAAAAGTGGTAGACCTGACCAGGGGGTGGGCCTTGTCTGCGTAATGGGGGACCCATTGGGCGTAAAAGGAAAAAAAACCCAGGCACCGTCTGAGGGCTTTGAGAGTGGTGGGAAGAGGGAGCTCTAAGAGGGGGCGCATACGGTCGGGATCAGGGCCAATGACCCCGTTTTCCATGACATACCCAAGGATAGCAAGCCGGGTGGTTCCGAACACACACTAGTCCCTATTATAAGTAAGGTTCAGAGCTTCGGCCACTTGGAAAAATCGTTGGAGGTTGGCGTCGTGATCCGACCAGTCGTGACCACAGATGGTGATGTTATCCAGATAGGGAAATGTGGCCTTCAGCTGGCACTGGTCCACCATCCGGTCCATTTCCCTCTGGAAGACAGAGACACCATTCGTGACACCGCAGGGGATGCGCAGGAAGTGATAGAGCCTGCCGCCCGCCTCAAAGGCAGCATAGGAGCAGCGGTCCTCTGGGCAGATGGGGAGCTTGTGACAAGCGGATTTCAGATCTATTGTCAAGTACACCTTGTAATGAGCTATCTGGTTGACCACATCCGTGATGCGGGGTAGGGGGTACGCGTCAAGCAGCGTGAACCTATTGATGGTTTGACTATAGTCCACGACCATCCTGTCTTTCTGCCCAGTCCGAACAACAACCACCTGGGCCCTCCAAGGACTCGTACTTGGCTCAGTGATGCCCTCCCTGAGCAGCCGCTGCACCTCTGACTGAATAAAGGCCCTGTCCCCCGCGCTGTACCTCCTGCTTTTAGTTGCCACAGGTTTACAGTCGGGGGTCAGGTCGGCGAACAGCAATGGGGGAGGGATCTTGAGCGTGCAGAGGCTGCAAGTGGTGTCGGTAGCGCAGCTGTCGGCATGGTGCTGGGTGGGATGTGTGGGCCGGTGTGTGTGTGTGGTCAGTAGTGATGAAGTCCCACAAAACTGAGGATTCCTGACAGTGAGTGGTGGGAGGGGCCCGTCATCTGCCATAGACACACTTTCGAGATGGCTCTGGAAGTCCAGCCCCAATAGCACAGGTGCGCACAGTTTAGGCATGACCAGTAGCGCAAAGGTCCGATATTCTGTGCCTTGCACCACCAATGTCGCTACACAACCCACCCGGATGTCTGTGGAATGCGACCCAGAAGCCAAATTGATCCTCTGACTTACCAGCCGTGTCACGAGTCCACAGCGTTGCACTGTGTCCGGGTCAATAAAACTCTCAGTGCTGCCTGTGTCAAACAGGCAGCTAGTCCTGTGCCCCTCCACCAGGATGTCCATCACTGACCTTGGAAGCTGGAGTGGGGTGCTTTGGTCGAGGGTTACAGTGGCCAGAGCTGAGCCATCTTGGTGCCCGGTAAACACCGGCGGGTCGGGGGCAGGGCATGTTGACGCCGACAAAGATGGCCGCCCACATCCGGGCATGCAAGATGGCGGCCCCCAAGTCTCACCCGCAGCGCTGCACTCCGCTCGTAGTTTAGGCTTACAGACCTTGGTGAAATGGCCCCGCTTTCCGGAGCTGGAGCAGGTCACTTTTCACGCCGGGCAGCGTTTTCGGGGGTGTTTTCCGACTACGCAGAAATAACACAGCACGGGCTTTAGATGGGCCGCAGCTGTGGTCAGGTTCAGGGAGCTCGTGGTATCACGACTGGCAGTGGCATTGGTGAATTCGCTCGCGGGAACCGGCGGGGAATCGCGCGACTGGACAGCATTAGCGTTGTGCAGAGCAGCCTCCAGCGTGTCGGCGGTCTCGATCGCCAAGCGTAAGGTAAGATCGGCTTTTTCCAGCAACCTCTGATGCACGTACACTGACCTCAGTCCAGTCACAAAGGCGTCTCGTACTAGCAGCTCCTCATGCTGTTCTGCTGTGAGCGTTTTGCAGTCACAAGTTCGGACGAGTGTCTGTAGGGCTCAGGGAAACTCGGCGCTCGATTCTCCAGGCCGCTGTCGTCGCGTAGCTAAGCGATGTCTTGCGTAGACGGTGTTCACCGGCCGGCAGATACTGTCTTTTGAGGGTGTCCAGTGCCCCTTCGTAGGTCGGCAGGTCCCTGATAAATGAATAAACTTTTGGGGTGACTCTCGAGAGGAGAATTCTGTGCATAACGGCGGGTTCAGTTGCACGAACCTCCTCCAAGTATGATTGGAAGCATGCAAGCCAGAGTTCAAAGGCAAGAGCTGCTTCAGGGTCTTGGGTGTCCAAATCCAATCTTTCCGGACGTAAAATGGTTTCCATGTTTTAAAACTTCCAGTCAATAAGATTGATGCACCATCAATAACTCACTCAGGCCTTGATCGCCTTTATACCGGGGTATGTGGGAGAAGCCACAAGAGCAGTCAGCAGGGGGCGTGTCCAGACAGGTATATGTAGTTCACCACACCAATCAATCTCACTCCTCTGCAAGAATCATGAAATTCTGATAGTCAACTGTGGCAAGTAGGTAAGAAAACAAATAATATGTTGGCCTCAACTGTAAAAGAGTTGGAGTTGAAAAAAGGTAGAATTTGTTACCATTTTGCAGCATGTTACTGAGGCCACACCCTGGAGTACTGCACTGTTTGATCCTCTATTGCAGGGGTTCCCAACCTTCTTTATGCCACAGACCAATGGCATTAAGCAAAGGGCCCATGGACCCCAGTTAGGAACCTCTGTTCTACAGGGATATATTAACATCGGAATCTCTTCAAACTAGATTCACCAGGCCAATTCCGGAGATGAGAGGACTGGCTGATCAGTAGAGACAAAACAGTTTGGATCAGTATTCCATGGAGTTTAGAAGAATGAGGGATGATCTTATTGAAATATATTAAATCATAAGGAAACATTACAGGGTAAATATGCAGATGTATTCAGCAGTGGGTGAGTCCCAAAAAATGAGGTGTAGTTAAATATAAGGGGAGTAGAGAGTTTTTGCAATTTTTAGTGAAATCCTGGATTGATCTATTTCTGAGGGCTAAATCTCTAGAAGTAGTTATAACCATATAACAATTACAGCACAGAAACTGGCCATCTTGGCCCTTCTAGTCCATTCCGAACACTACTCTCACCTAGTCCCACTGACCCGCACTCAGCCCATAACCCTCCATTCCTTTCCTGTCCATGTACCTATCCAATTTTTTTTAATGAAAAAATGGAACCTGCCTCTACCACTTCTACAGGAAGCTCGTTCCACACAGCTACCATTTAGAATGGAGACAGGTTAAATAAAAAATTCTGCAAGATCGTGGACTTGTGAGCTCACGTTCAGAAGAGGTAGATCATATCGAATGGTGTGGCAGGTTCGATATGCCTATTACTGCTCTAGCTTTCTTGTGTCAGTTCTTGGTGCTACCTGAAAACCCCTCCCCTCTCCCCCAGAGTAGAGGACCTCACCCTTCCACCAACACTTCAGAGGTGGAAGAACAGGTGCTGACGGCCCTGTCTCTGTTGCCTCGAGTTGTCAGTGCTCTGTGATTGGTCCACACGCAGCAATGCAGCAGTTGCTACCTAAAGTAATTATTTATTGTATCTCAGACAGAGAATAAGAGACCTAATGAGTAATTGCAGTTTCCAATAATCCCAAACTGAACAGGACATCTCCACTTAAATGGTACATTAGCTGCTCTATATTACACAGTATAACACCATTTTTAATATTATTTTGCTGGCTCTGGCAAGGCATAAAACTCACAGGTCTTCCCAGATCCACGTCTACCATTCTGTCTAATTTATTTTCTTAGTTACCTCCTCAAAAAGATCAATCAGGTTTGTGAAGCATGATCAGCCCTACACAAAATCTTACTTGACATTTTCAAATCAGTCCCTGCCTTTTTACTGAATGTTAATCCCTCAGAATCTTGTCGAACAACTTGCCACCGGTGTTAGGTTCACTGGCCTGTGCTTTCCAGGTTTATTTCCACTACCCTCTTTTAACAAGGGGTCAACTCCAGCTGAACTTCAGTCTTCAGATACCTCACACTTGGCTTACAAAAGATACAAGATCTATGCCAGAACTGCAGTAATCTCCATAAATTCGCTTGGTGACTCGGAAAAGATCCCATCAGGCCCTGGGAATATATCCATCCTAATGAGTGCATTTTGTTCTCACACTTCTCCCTTCCTACTACGGGCAGAATGCAGAATGTCAGTGATTTATTCTCTTACAATTCAAGTCTCCACATCCTTCTCCTTGATGAATACCGACTGAAGTCACAGAATCGGGTGCTCACCTGGTGCCACAGAGACAGGGCACAGAAATGTCGGGGGAGCAGGATTGTCCCAGTGGATGGAGAAGGTGCCATTAGAGTGATGGTCGGAGACAGAGATCCAGGGTGGCTTGAGATGGCGCGAGTGGAGCCTTTCAGAACTTTTCAGTGTTAAATGCTGATGATAGTACATCTTGGAACATCACTGTCCCCTTGATTTCATCCCACCACATCTCTGGTTAGGGTTAAACTGTTTACTCTTTAACTTGTGTCGTAAATGCTCCTTAAATAAATATGAATTTATTAGTGGTGATATTGTATTAGTTTGTGTTTTATGACCGAGTTCTGTGTACGGTGTTTTGTACTTTGGCCCAGAGTAACGTTGGTTCTTTTGGGGGTATATATCTTTACAGTTGAATGACAATAGATCTTGAACTAAATATACCCCTGGACCCAGATCGGACCTGAAATCCCTTGCTCGCCCGTTCCAAACAAGGCCTCAATGATCCAGTCCTCATTTCTTGGAGCCATCCGGTGCCATCTGAAACCCACAAGGGAAGGGGGTCCAGGAATTCTAGGCCTTCTTTCCTGCTCCAGCCCTCTCCCGGCACTCCAAATTGAGCAGCGTTCTTGCCACCTGCGCTTCACCAAAGTTGCAGGTGGCCCAGAATTCATAATTGGTGCGGGGCACCCCGAAGAGCTTAGAATCTAGAATCGAGATTGAAGAGAGGCCTATTCAGATGGGAAACGCGCCAAGGCTTCAATATGGCTTTCAAGTCTTGGGAGAATCTCCTTCGTCATATCTTCTAAAATGTCCAGTGAGCCTCAGAATCCAATCTGCTCGTCCTGGGACTGGAAACCGGGCTGGGGGTGGGGGAGGGTGGGAGGAACCACACATCGTTCAGAAGGAACAGAAAGCCATGTTCTCCTCCTGCTCGACCCTCATGCAGGAAAACTCCAACTCCTCCCCCTCCTCACCCTCCACCTCCTCTCTCTCCTTGTGTCCTGTAGAAGAGGAAGACCCACTTCCAGAGTTGGCACCTCTACGGGAGATGAAATTGGTGGGTCATATCCTGAGGAGGGCAGAGATGTTAGAATATTTAAAGCACAATTCTTCCTATTTCCCACACATGAACTGTGCTTCCAGTGTGTCTGACCCAGGGACAGAGAGAACTGTGCATTGTACTCCTGCTGTGGGTTGAGACCCAGTAATAGGGTAACAGGAACTCTGCTCACTGGTCCTGGAGTGGGTCAAGGAATATGACAATGG
Source organism: Hypanus sabinus (assembly GCF_030144855.1). Classification (NCBI taxonomy): domain Eukaryota; kingdom Metazoa; phylum Chordata; class Chondrichthyes; order Myliobatiformes; family Dasyatidae; genus Hypanus; species Hypanus sabinus. Next base: position 25,574,815 of record NC_082713.1, on the reverse strand, counting down.
GAACTGAGCATAATGCTCCTATTGTGGATCTGACCCAGGGGATACGGTCATGGGATTGTGCTCGGTATTCGCAGCATGAGTCTCACCCATCCCAATCCCAAGATCTTCATTGTTCCTCTGTGAGAGTAGAACTCAGGAAATGCAGGGTTGATTAGAGTTGGTGGATTTCTGTCGAAGTGTGTTGAGGGTTCCAGGATGTGGCTGGGATTAATTCTCTGAAGGTATTGAGGTTACAGAAAGGGCATGGTCAGAATCGCAGAGAGTGTATGGGGGGGGGGGGGTCAGGGCAGGCTGGGTGGGAGAGGAAATGGGCAGATTCAGGGATTAATTTCTTTATGTCCTTCAAGGTTCATTCTTGGTAGAGAACTCGCCAACAAACATGGTTTGACGGGCAGTTCTCAACATGGTGAGAAAGGGACATGCCTGCACTAGCATATGAAGTCACCTCCTGCAGACCGGCAGATGAGGTCAAAAGTGAGACTGAGTGACCAGGAGGGCGAATCTGCAATGTTTTGTGGAAACAAGTGCATGAGAAAGCACCAAAGAAGTCATGGACATCTACTGCAACCAATCAATCAGTTGTGTGAAAAAGACAAGAAAATGGAGGTAAGTCCAAGATCAGACCAGCCATTTTCTTACTGAATGGTCAGCCAGGTATGAGGGGCCATGTGACCATTTCCCGATCCCAATCCTTAAGCTTTGTGAGCTATTTTTTCTGGTAGTGTTCTAATTAAGTTTTATATGAAAAAATGATATCACTATGTGCACATGTGTTGCAGAAATTGTCTGAGCAGTAGTGGTGAGGTTCACAAAATGGTTGAATGTTTGAATGTTGCAATTTGATGTGGAAACCATTGCATTTACAATACATTCTGAGAATGATGAAAGGTCCCACACAACCCAATTTTAGGGCAAACTGTGATAAAATAAGAATGGCATTTTAAAATTAACCAGAAGGGAGCTTTCAATGCTTTATGAATCAGTGCCATTTGATTAAGACTGCAAGTTGTTTGGGCAGTAATGATCAGCTTTACTGCACTATCTTGTACGCTGTGGTGCAGAACTTTTATGTAGCAAAGAGAGCAAATATCCTGGAGAAGTGGCTGCGAAAGAAAGAGACAGAACAGGTCATTCAGTCCCTTGAGGAAGTTTTCAGTTGATCACTCACTGGGTAGTGACCGAAGAATACCTCACTCCCTTTTTTCCCCTATACTCCTCAATAATTTTATGATCCCAACCATGGAAATTTCAGTTGAGCCAGATTTAGAATCAGAATCAGATTTATTATCACTGACATATCTTGCAAGATCTACTGTTTGGCAGCAGTAGAGTACAAAGACAAAAGAAAACTACAAAAATAAACACTCGTTGAGTTTATGAAGAAGGTAACCCCAATCACAGAGTATAAACCTTTCAAGTAATTACTTGATTGCTCCTTTTTTTGCAGCAGTAAGAAGATTATGCTTGTCTGTTAAATTCTTTTTCATAGATGCTGCCTGGCCCACGGAGTTCCTCCAGCATTTTGTGTGTGTTTCATGAAATAATTAAACAATTTGCAATCATAGCAGAAAATTACACCTCCACCTGCATACTTGCAATGGAATGGGAATGTTATAGGTGGTGTTATTGTAGGTTTTTGCAAAAACAAATGATGGTGGTGTTTTATATTTAAGAACATTGTATTTATTGTACTCGAAACAATAAACACACAAAGCCCGATAACAGAACTTCTCTAAAATTGGCATTGTGAGATTCTCTGGAGCTCGGAAGAGCTCCTCAGGGGGCGGGGGTGGGGGGAGGGTGGTAGGAATAGCAGGTGCCTCTGGCAGGTCCAGAGGTGTGTTGACACACTTACGGTCCCGTCATGACGGCAGGGGCATGGTAGTGGAATCCTCCAAATCTTGATGGGTTTAAGGTAATCTACCAAAATACATTCAGCTTTGCCCCTCTTATGTATGATAATAATCTTTTATCTCCATTCCAAAGTGCAGAATGAGCCAATGTAAAGGGGCTTAGTTTAAAGGTGCTTGGAAGTAAGTAGAGTGAAGATGTCAGGGGTAAGTTTTTTACTCAGAGAGTGGTGACTGCGTGGATAGGCTGCCAGCAACGGTGGTGGTGGAGGCGGAAATGATAGGGTCTTTTAAGAGACTCCTGGATAGATACATGGAGCTTAGAAAAATAGAGGGCTATGGGTAAGCCTAGGTAGTTCTAAGGTAAGGACATGTTCGGCACAGCTGTGTGGGCCGAAAGGCCTGTATTGTGCTGTAGGATTTGTATGTTTCCATGTTAAGTGATATTGGTGTGCGTCATGGCAGACAAAAGTAAGTGAAGTGCAATGAGTGCGGGAACCCAGGAGTGCTATTTGTCATGATGGGAAGTAGGAATAGGTGTAAGGGAATTGAATTTATTGAGGAGGGTGGAACGCTGGGAAGAGACTGACTGGGCAGCCGTGCATCATCACTTGGCACTTGTAATGCTGCCCGTATAACAACTCAGCCGCGGATGACTGCAGGTCCTCTTTTCAGTGATTCAATGAATCCAATTAATATTAGAGAATGTATATGTAACGCCCTGGAAAAGGTTTCACTGCCAACGTAATGGTCTTTCTGCAGAAGCAGTGTTTGGGTTATGGTCAGAGATAACTGGTGCTTTGGAATGTGATCCAAATGATGGGAGTCTGTTTTTCAGGTTGTGTGCCTGACACCGGTGTGAGCTGAGTCTTTTGTTCAGTGCGAGATAAAGGGAGAAGACGCCAGAGAGGAGAGGTCGTAGGACTCGACCCGGCACGGAGCCATGATTCGACAAAGCCCGAGGAGGTCGAGGGGGAAACCGTGAGCTCGAACTTCTGCGCATCAGACTGTTTCATTAAAATGGGCCCTTTTCTTTTTTTTTTTGCTTTTTCTTTACTAACCCTTTAGTCAAATTAAGAATTATAAAGCTAAATCATTTAATGGTATGCGGTGCACTGTCTGCTATTTTGTGGGATTTAGTTGTAACAGGGTAACGAATCATGCAGCATCCACACAGACCAGGGGTTTTGGGGAGGGCTCACACCTCAAGAGCAGCCTCAGAGCAGCCTGTAAGGAGCGGTGAAACCACTCGCATAGGCCATTGGGCTGCAGGCGTTATGCTGTGATGTGATGTAGCCTAGTGCCCAAGTTCTGGCCATCACAACGCAGGAAAGAAACATGGATGGTAGTTTGCCTCCCAGGTGCCAGGATCCGGGGTGTTTCTGACCATGTCCAGACATCCTGAAGTGGGAAGGTGAACAGCCAGAGGTGATGGTACATATTGGTACCAACGACGTAGGTAGGAAAAGGGAGAGGTCCTGGAAACAGACTACAGGGAGTTAGGAAAGAAGCTGAGGAGCAGGACCTCAAGGGTAATAATCTCAGGATTACTGCCTGTGCCACGTGACAGTGAGTACAGAAACAGAATGAGGTGGAGAATAAATGCATGGCTGAGGGATTGGAGCAGGGGGCAAGGATTCAGATTTCTGGATCACTGGGACCTCTTTTGGGGCAGGTGTGACCTGCACAAAAAGGATGGGTTGCACTTGAATCCCAAGGGGACCAATATCCTGGCAGGGAGGTTTGCTAAGGCTATTGGGGAAAGTTTCAACTAGAATTGCTGGGGGATGGGAAGCGAACTGAAGAGACAGAGGAAGGGGAAGCTGGGAAGCTCACAAATAGAGAAAGGTTGTAGGCAGTGTGAGAGGGAGGATAGGCAGATGATAGAGCAGAGATGCACTCAGACTGATGGTTTGAGATTTTAATTCAAGAAGCGTCATGAACAAAGTGGATGAGCTTAGGGCATGGATCAGTACTTGGAGCTATGATGTTGTGGCCATTACAGAGACTTGGATGGTTCAGGGGCAGGAATGGCTACTTAGAGTGCCAGGCTTTAGATGGTTCAGAAAAAACAGGGAGGCAGGCAAAACAGGTGCGGGCATGGCACTGCTGATCAGAGATAGTGTCACGGCTGCAGAAAAGGTGGACGCCATGGAGGGATTGTCTATGGAGTCTCTGTGGGTAGAAGTTATAAACAGGAAGGGGTCAATAATTCTACTGGATGTTTTTTATAGACCACCCAATAGTAACAGGGATGTTGGAGAGCAGATAGGAAGACAGATTCTGGAAAGGTGTAATAATAACAGGGTTATAGTGACTGGGGATTTTAATTTCCCCAATAATGATTGGCATCTCCCTACAGCTAGGGATTTAGATGGAGTGGAATTTGTTTATTTGGTGTGTTCAGGAAGGTTTCTTAACATAACATGTAGATAAGCCTAGAAGAGGAGAGGCTGTATTTGATCTGGTATTGGAAAATGAACCTGGTCAGGTGTCAGGTCTCTCAGTGGGAGAGCATTTTGGAGATAGTGATCACAATTCTATCTCCTTTACCGTAGCATTGGAGAGGGATAGGAACAGACAAGTTACAAAAGTGTTTAATTAGAGTAAGGGGCAATATGAAGCTATCAAGCAGGAACTTGGAAGCATAAATAGGGAACAGATGTTCTCAGGGAAATGTACGGCAAAAAAATGGCAAATGTTCAGGGGATATTTGCGTGGCATTCTACACAGGTATGTTCCAATGAGACAGGGGAATGATGGTAGGGTACAGGAACCATGATATACAAAGGCAGTTGAAAATCTAGTCAAGAAGAAAAGTTTACGAAAGCTACAAAAATTAGGTCGTGACAGAGATCTAGAAAATTATGTTTAGCAGAGAGAAGATTAAGAATTAAATTAGGAGAGCCAGAAGGGGCCATGAGAAGGCCTTGGTGAGCAGGATTAAGGAAAATCACAAGGCATTCTACAAGTACCATGAAGAGCAAAAGGATAAGACGTGAGAGAATCGGACCAATCAAGTGTTGACAGTAGAAAAGTGTGTATGGAACCGGAGGAGGTAGCTGAGGTACTTAATCAATATTTTGCTTCAGTATTCACTACAGAAAAGGACCTGGGCAATTGTAGGGATGACTAACAGAGGATTGAAAACCTTGAGTATGTAGACATTAAGGAAGAGGATGTGCTAGAGATTTTGGAAAACATCAAGTTGGATAAGTCACTGGGACCATATGAGGTATACCCCACGACACTGTGGAAGGCAAGGCAGGAGATTGCTAAGCCTCTGGTAATGATCTTTGAATCATCAATAGGGACGGCGAGGTTCCAGAGGATTGGAGGGTTGCAAATGTTGTTCCCTTGTACAAGAAAGGGAGCAGAGATAGCCCAGGAAATTATAGACAAGTGAGTCTTACTTCAGTAGTTGGTAAGTTGATGGAGAAGATCCTGAGAAACAGGATTTATGAACGTTTGGAGAGGCATAACATGATTAGGATAGTCAGCATGGCTTTGTCAAAGGCAGGTCATGCCTTCCGAGACTGATTGAATTTTTTGAGAATATGACTAAACACATTGATGGAGGTAGAGCTGTAGATGTAGTGTATATGAATTTCAGCAAGGCATTTGATAAAGTACCCTATGCAAGGCTTATTGAGAAAGTAAGGTGGCATGGGATCCAAGGGGATATTGCTTTGTGGATCCAGAACTGGCTTGCACACAGAAGGCAAAGAGTGGTTCTAGACAGGTCATATTCTGCATGGAGGTCGGTGACCAGTGGTGTGCCTCAGGGTTCTGTTCTGGGACCACTTCTCTTCATGATTTTTTAAAATGACCTGGATGAGGAGGTAGAGGGGTGTGTTAGTAAATTTGATGATGACACAAAGGTTGGGGGTGCTGTTGTTAGTTTGGAGGGATGTCAGAGGTTACAGCGAAACATCGATAGGATGCAAAACTGGGCTGAGAAGTGGCAGATGGTGTTCAACCGAGATAAATGTGAGGTGGTTCATTTTGGTAGGTCAAATATGATGGTAGAATATAGTATTAAAGGTAAGACGCTTGGCAGTGTGGAGGATCTGAGGGATCTTGGGGTCCCAGTTCATAGGACACTCAAAGCAGCAGCACAGGTTGACCGTGTGGTTAAGATGGCATATGGTGTATTGGCCTTCATCAGCTGTCGAGTTCAAGAGCCAAGAGATAATGTTACAACTACCTAGGACCCTGGTCAGACCCTATTTGGGAGTACTATGCTCAGTTCTGGTCAACTCACTCTTGGGATCCGAGTTCATAGGGCACTCAAAGCTGCTGCATAGGTTGACTCTGTGGTGAAGATGGCATAGGGTGCAATGGACTTCATCAATCATGGGATTGAGTTTGGGAGCTGTTATGATCCCAGCCCCCTCCTTTGTGAGAATCGCAAGAGCACCCGTCAAAGGGGGGGGGGGGGTGGTCAGTAGACCCAGTAGAGAGAGAGAAACATGCCAAATTGCACGTCCCACCCGGGATACAGAATAAGACGACAGAGACTATTGTCTCATGGAGACCACGTGAAAAGCCCTCGGGCAAGGTGGGCTGGTTGAGAGAGAGATTGCATCATCCCAACCTGATTGACACCTGCGACCCCGTGAGGAAGTATAAAGGAGAGTCTCAGGGGGACAGCCCCCTCAGACGCACCAAGAAGACACGAGAGAGTGATCCCGCAGCAGCAGGAAGCCATTCTGAAGGAAGCCACGTGCGTTAGATTCCGGGATTGGAAGTTGTGGCTGGAATCACAGAAAACCACTTTTAACTAACGTCGGGGAGAGGAAACCAATGCTCCCCCCCCCCGATTTCACGGAAGCCTCATCAAGGCTCGGCAAGTTCTTTCTCTTCTCCCCAATCTCTCTCTCTCTCGGTCGCCCCACGTGAAACCCAGCGATTTTCAAAGGGCTGAGGCCGGCAGCCTTCTGAGTGACTTTTATATTTCCAACGGACAATCTATTAACCCCTTGACAACCGTAGAGCTCACTTCTTAATGATGATTATTACTATACCCGCGCGTTAGATTGAGTGTTGACGATGTGCACTATTGGAATGTATGTATTAACCCTACTTTTGTGTCCCTTTATAGATAAAAACGTTTGAAAATAGTGACATCAGACTTCAACGGACCTCTCTATCTTTGCTAGTAAGTTCTCCAGTTACGGGATTTGTAACAGAGCCGAGAGGCAATGTTGCAGCTAAATAGGACCCTGGTCAGACCTCGGTCAGACCCCACTTGGAATACTGTGCTCAGTTCTGGTTGCCTCATTACAGCAAGGATGTGGAAGCCATAGAAAGGGTGCAGAGGAGATTTACAAGAATGTTGCCTGGATTGGGGAGCATACCTTATGAGAAAAGGTTGAGTGAACTCAGCCTTTTCTCCTTGGAGTGATGGAGGAAGAGAGGTGACCTGATAGAGGTGTACAAGATGATGAGAGGCATTGATCATGTGGATCGTCAGAGGCTTTTTCCCAGGGTGAAATGGCTAACACAAGAGGGCACAGATTTAAGGTGCTTGAAAGCAAGTATAGAGGAGATGACAGGGCTAAGTTTTTTTACACAACCAGTGGTGAGGGCAGGGAAAGGGCTGTTGGCGACAGTGGTGGAGGCGGATAGGTACATGTAACTTAGAAAAATAGAGAGCTACGGGTAACCTGAGGTAATTTCGAAAGTAAGTACGTGTTCGGGACAGCATTGTGGGCCAGAGGGCCTGTATTGTGCTGTAGGTTTTTCTATGTTTCTTTCAGGAGACTCCATTTCTCGCCGATGGAAACATGGAGGAGATTGCAGAGGAGGCCGGGTTGGCGGGCCACATCGGGCCGGCAGTTGGAAGGTCATGGGTCAGTGGAGGATGTTTTGGAAATTTCAAGGCCTATGGGATTGTTGGTGTGGACTGTATGGTTTTCTTCAGGATTCTGTGGTTTGTTTCTTCTCGTCATTTTCTAGATGGACGATCTGTTGGTTTTTGTGCAAGGGAGGGGATGGGGTTTGTTAGTTTTGTTACCTATTCTTTTTCGTGTGGGTGGGGGGGGTGAAGCCTTTTAACAATGCCATGTTTTTTTGCTGTATTAGATAGCTATGTAGAGAAGACAAATCTCAGTGTTGCATTCTGCACACATAATAAAATGAACCTTTAAACTTTGGAAGTTTTGAACCTTTCAACACGTCGGACCAGCCTCTTAAACTGGATCCCAACTCAATGTCAGTGGTTGTCATTTATGTATGTTTTCATCAATTACACTACCCTATATGATAAACATGAGAAAGTGTAGCTTAATGAAGCAAGCCAATAAATATAAACTTATTTATCTCTGTAATTTTCTCCGCTTCTTTCAAGTAATTTGATTCCGCCTTTATTCTATAATGGGCATCATTCCGTCACAAGTGTCTCCTGTGGAGAAGTTGTTAGCTGAACAGAATATGTTCAGAAGCAATGAGGTTGATTATGAATCGTTCCATTTGAAAATGAACAATTATCCCAGAGCATTTATTTTAAACCCCTGATATAGTTTAATATGCAGCATTACATTTAATTATTGTTGTAAATATTGATTCTTAATGTTACTGATTGTTACTGCTTCACCTGGGTCTTCACTTGGAATCAATATTCCAAATATTTGAAGCTGTGAATGGTTTGCTCCAAATTTTGATAAATTTTATCCCCACCTTTAACAAAGTATACTGGAAATTGTGGGGTTTACAATCATCAGAGTGCATGGCAATTGATTGCTGTTTCTTTCCACGCCTTGTGGTGTGTTGGGCAGCAACCTTGCCATTTCTTTAGCATTTTTGTCCGTCTTTTACGATTAACTCAGCGGTTATGGTCAGCATGCAAGGAGCTGGCTGAATTCGAATCTGCGATCATTCGTCTCAAAGTCCGGTGTGTATGACACTACACCACCGGCCAGACACATAGTAATTGCAACCTTTGTTATTTCCAGGTCATACACGAGGTCATTTAACACTCACAGGGCTCTAACTGGATTGTTGCTGCAAAGATGTGCACAGCCATCAACATTTGAGATTATAATTTGCTTTAAAATTGTGTTTTAAAAGTCATTTCAATAAATAGCTAAATACCATGGGACTTCAAAGACAGATATTTTGTTGTAATGCATTTGTTCATTTTCAATTGAAATTAAAGCACATGTTTTCTACATATCCCATGATATTTTATTTTCTCTTATGAGGTGTATTACCAAAACACTCCGTCCATCTGCTCCTGGTCCGGCCCCCCTGTCAAATTTTAGAACCCTTTGTAGCCCACAATTCAAAAAGTTATAGACCATCTATAACCCCTGTTATAGACCATCTCCCTCCTCACTAACACTCTCTCTCCCCTCCCCACCAGAGAGTAATGCTCACACTCCCCCCTCCCACTTCCTGTTACTAACCCCACCCAGGATTCTCTAGGAATTGCAGGAGACTCAGGAGGAGATAGCGAGGATCATCGGGGTCACTATACCATCCATCAGAGATATTTATCAGGTGCTCGGCATAGACAGAGTCTTGAGCATCTTCCATCTGTCCTGGACTAAGCTTGCCTCCAGTCTCAGACTGGCAAAACTATTCCCTCACTCCCCCGTTCCAAACCAGGCCTAAAGGACCCTGTCTCGGAGCCTTCCTGTCCCGTCTGAGACCACGGGGTCCCTCAGGAAATCGAGGACCTCTTAGCTGCTGCAGCCCTCTTCCGGCGCTCCATCAGCAGCACCCTCGCCGCCTCCATTCCACAGAAGTTGAAGATGGTCCAGAATTCATAATCTGTCTGGGGCACCATGAGTAGCTGAGAGTCCGTGATGAAGGTCAACAGAACAATTCTTTCAATTTTCTACACATGCACCGTACTCCTGGTGCGTCTGAGGCAGGGACAAAGAGGACTGTGCAGCGTTCTCCTGGTATGGGCTTGCCACAGGAATAGGGGAGCAGGACCTGTGCACCGTGCTCCTGGAGTGGGTCTGACCATGGAACACGGACGGATGCGGGAACCGCGCATGGTGCTCCCAAAGTCAGGGGATCCGGTTTCGGGAATAGTGTTAGTACTCCCTGTATGGGCCTGTATTGGGCTCGCCCCAATCCCTCTACCAACCCCTCCGTACCTGTGACCGAAATTGCAGGCTCACGTGGATTTTGCCAACTTTCCCTGCTCGCTTGCAGGAGGCTGTTCTCCGGCGGAGAACAGTGATTTCCCTGGCTTCCCGCTGCAGAAGATTCCTCGTTTCGCGGAAATACACAGTCGACACGTTTGCAGCAGGACTGGGAACCCTGTGGGAGATCACAAAGTTCCAGAGTCATTGAGACCTGCACCCGCCGCCATTTGACCCGGAGAGTGTGGGGAGCGGATTTCTCGGAAGCCGAGGCTTGGCGTTGGAGAGCCGGCAGCTCTGGGATGACCAACTCTCTGGGGGTTGCAGAAAATGGTCAGAATCCCTGAGAGTGCGGGAAGGGGAGTCACGGGGTCCAGGGGTGAATCTGTTCCTCCCGTTCTATTTCCCTCAAGCTTTATTCTTGGTTGAGAACTCACCGACAAACATTCACATTGACACAGATTTCGGGTCCCGGCGGTAAAGAAAGAAGAAACAGCCGAAACGATCCTTCGCCTTCTTGATGTGTTCTTCGTTGCGGGCTCCATGATCTGTACAGTGGGACAGAAACGGGGGAGCTTGATGTGTCTGACTCTAGAAACCCGTGGAGGGAGATTCACTCTGTGTGCGATCTCGGCGGTACGTGGTGGGACGGTGTGGAGGGACACAAAACTACAACTGTGGATGCTGCAGATGGTGAACTTCATTCAGTGCGTGAGGACGGGAGTGTTTTACTTGAAAATCGAATCTACAGTCCTGAATACGCGCCCCCCCCCCCCCACAGCATCCGCGCGGGACGGGACTGTGAATACGCCCCACCCCACAGCATCTGCGCGGGACGGGACTGTGAATACGCCCCCCCCCCACAGCATCCGCGCGGGACGGGACTGTGAATACGCCCCACCCCACAGCATCTGCGCGGGACGGGACTGTGAATACGCCCCCCCCCCCACAGCATCTGCGCGGGACGGGACTGTGAATACGCGCCCCCCCCACAGCATCCACGCGGGATGGGACTGTGAATACGCGCCCCCACAGCATCCGCGCGGGACGGGACTGTGAATACGCGCCCCCGCCCCACAGCATCCGCGCGGGACGGGACTGTGAATACGCGCCCCCCCCCCCACAGCATCCGCGCGGGACTGGACTGTGAATACGCGCCCCCCCCCCCCCCGCACAGCATCCGCGCGGGACGGGACTGTGAATACGCGCCCCCCCCCCACAGCATCCGCGCGGGACGGGACTGTGAATACGCGCCCCCCCCCCCCCCCGCACAGCATCCGCGCGGGACGGGACTGTGAATACGCGCCCCCCCCCCACAGCATCCGCGCGGGAAGGGTCTGTGAATACGCGCCTCCCCCCCACAGCATCCGCGCGGGATGGGACTGTGAATACGCCCCCCCACAGCATCCGCGCGGGACGTGACTGTGAATACGCCCCCCCCCCCCCACAGCATCCGCGCGGGACGGGACTGTGAATACGCGCCCCCCACCCCACAGCATCCGCGCTGGACGGGACTGTGAATACGCGCCCCCCACCCCACAGCATCCGCGCGGGATGGGACTGTAAATACGCCCCCCCCCCACAGCATCCGCGCGGGAAGGGACTGTGAATACGCGCCCCCCCACAGCATCCGCGCGGGACGGGACTGTGAATACGCGCCCCCCACCCCACAGCATCCGCGCGGGACGGGACTGTAAATACGCCCCCCCCCCCACAGCATCCGCGCGGGAAGGGACTGTGAATACGCCCCCCCCCCCCCCCACAGCATCCGCGCGCGGTTCTGGCACCGCAGTTCACGGCAGCCACGCCCAGACACGGCGTACAGCACCACATCCCGACACAGGGACCACCCCTCCACACCTGTGCTCGAAGGCTTCCCCCGGACAAGCTCCGACTGGCGAGGGAGTTCAAGAGGATGGAGGAACTGGGGATCATATGGAGGTCCGACAGCCCACGGGCTTCCCCCCCTGCACATGGTGCCCAAAGCGACAGGGGGGCTGGAGACCGTGTGGCGACTACCGCAGGCTGAACGAGGCTACCACACCGGACCGCTACCCTGTGCCGCACATTCAGGACTTTGCAGCAAACCTGCACGACGCACGGATCTTCTCCAAGGTAGACCTCGTCTGGGGATACCATCAAATCCCGATGCATCCGGACGATGTCCCCAAAACAGCACTCATCACCCCTTTCGGCCTTTTCGAGTTCCTCCGCATGCCGTTGGGCCTGAAGGATGCCGCACAGACGTTTCAGCGGTTAATGGTCGCGGTGGGATGCGACCTGGACTTCGCTTTCACCTATTTGGACGACATCCTCATAGCCAGCAGCAGTCGTCAGGAGCATCTGTCCCACCTCCGTCAACTCCACGCCCGACTGAGTGAATACGGCCTGACAATCAACCCGGCCAAGTGCCAGTTTGGGCTCGACACCATTGACTTCCTGGGCCACAGGATAACTACAGACAGGGCAACCCCTCTGCCCGCTAAGGTAGACGCAGTCCGCCATTTCTCCCGACCCACCACAATCAAAGGCCTTCAGGAATTCGTGGGTATAGTAAATTTCTACCACTGCTTCCTCCCTTCAGCTGCCCAAATCATGCGCCCCCGTTCACCCTGATGTCGGGTTTGGGCAAGGACGTAACCTGGGACGAGGAGTCCGCCGCCACTTTCATTAAAACGAAAGAAGCCTTGGCAAACGCCGCGATGCTAGCGCACCCTAGAATGGACATCCCTCCCACCCTCACAGTGGACGCATCTAACACGGCAGTTGGTGGGGTACTGGAGCAACTCATTGAGGGTCGCTGGCAACCCCTGGCGTTTTTCTGCAAACACCTGCGACCACCCAAGCTCAAATACAGTGCTTTCGACCGGGAACTGTTGACGCTATACCTGGCAATCCGGCATTTCAGGTACTTCTTAGAAGGTCGGCCCTTCGCCGCGTTCACGGACCACAAGCTGCTTATTTTTGCGTTCCCGAAGGTGTCCGACCCCTGGTCGTCCCGCCAGCAGCACCATCTGTCCTACATCTCTGAATACACGACGGATGTCTGGCACGTCTCGGGAAAGGACAATGTCGTGGCGGACGCACTCTCTCGCCCTAACATTCATACCCTTTCCCAAAGGGTAGACTTTGAGGCGCTGGCAGAGGCGCAGCAGGCAGATGAGGAGATCCCTAGTTACAGAACCGCAGTCTCCGGTTTGCAGCTCCAGGACCTCCCCGTGGGCCCGGGTGAGAGGACCCTACTCTGTGACGTCACCACCGGCAAACCTCGTCCCGTCGTCCCGGCAGCCTGGCAGCGGCGCATTTTCGACTCCATTCATAACTTAGCGCGCCCCTCCATCAGGACAACCGTCCAGATGGTCTCCAACTGGTTTGTTTGGCACGGACTCCGCAAGCAAGTCAGTGAATGGGCCAAAATGTGCATGCACTGCAGCGGCAAGGTGCAGCGGCACACCAAAGCTCCGCCACAGCAGTTCCACCCCACCCACCGGCGTTTCGACCACATTCATGTGGATATCGTGGGCCCCCTGCCAGTGTCGCGAGGAGAGCGGCACCTCCTCACTATCGTGGACCGGTTCACCAGATGGCCAGAGGTGATCCCGCTCACCGACACCACCTCCGAATCTTGCGACCGGGCACGGATCGCCACCTGGGTATCCCACTTTGGTGTACCGGCCCACATTACCTCCGACAGAGGCGCCCAGTTCACCTCCAGCCTGTGGTCAGCTATGGCCGGCCTTTTGGGGATGCAGCTGCACCACACAACTGCCTACCACCCACAGTCGAATGGCCTGGTGGAGCATTTCCACCGTCACCTAAAGTCGGCTCTCATGGCCCGCCTGCGAGGAGCTAACTGGGCGGACGAGCTTCCCTGGGTCCTGCTCGGCATCCGCACGGCGCCCAAAGACGATCTGCACACCTCGTTGGCCAAGTTGGTGTACGGCGCACCCCTGGTCGTCCCAGGAGAGTTCATACCAGCCCCAAGGGGGCAAGAGGAAGAACCCGCAGCAGTCCTGGGCAGACTACGCGAGAGGCTCAGCAACCTGGCCCCCATACCCACTTCACAGCATGGGCAGAACCTGACCTGCGTACCCCAAGACCTGCAGAACTGTAAGTTTGTGTTTGTACGAAGGGGCGGGCATCGGCCACCGCTGCAACGGCCCTATGAGGGGCCGTTTACGGTGATCAGAAACAACGGTTCACATTCGTGCTGGATGTTGGGGGGAGAGAGGTTTTCACAGTGGACCGACTCAAACCGGCCCATGTGGATGTGGCGCAACCGGTCGAGTTTCCGGCATCGCGGCGCAGAGGTCGACCTCCCAAACAGGGTCCGGCCCAGAATGTGGACATTGGGGGTATATCGCCGGTTCTGGGGGGGTGGTTATGTGGCGACCCACTTCCTAGCGCACTTGAACCGGCTCACAAATAGCCAGCATGCTGGCATAAAGGGCAGTCCCTAAAGGGTGCCAAGTCTGCTTCACCAGCAAGGGGAAAAGCCCGCGTGGAACTGTGCATACCTGCCCCCGACAGCATCCGCACCCGGGGAGGGCGGGATCAGGAAGGCTTTAAAGCGAGGACGCGAAGTTCGAATAAAATCTTTTTGTAACTGCAGTTTACCGACTCCGTGTCGTTATTTCAGCGCTGCGTGTAGCACACCGCTACAGTACCACCATTCACATGGAAGCTTCCATCCCAATGTACTTTCTCTGAAATTGTCAACACTTTTTGTGCTGAAATCTGCGTGGACGGCACATTTCCCTATCCCTCCAGACGTTATAATATTAATAATAATAATAAACCAATGTCCTGATATACTATAGAGAACCAGTTAAACAGTGACCCCGTTAATTAGAAGCTCTCCACCCCCAGACAAACTCCTGTAAAAAGGGAGTCTCTCCCCGTCATGATCGTTCGAGTAGGGTCCGGGAATTTTATTGTTCAACTTTCTTGCCATTTAACTGTACCGGGGTATCCAGCTAAACAAAACACCATTCCTCCGGTACCAAGGTGTAAAACACAATACTTTATCACATAGAGCACAAATAATAATATAAACAGATGTAAATGTATTTTGCAGTTGTCAACTTGACATCAAGTGCATCTACAATATATGGTTAAATATATAACAGAATTACGGCTACTGATGCTGATATAGATAAGGTGTGTTGGATGGCAGCAGGATTTTTAAAAGTCTCCCAGCCTGAGAGAGAAGTCTTCCCCTGCCTTACTGTCTTTGTTCTTATACTGCAGTATCTTCTGCTTGATGGTACGAGGTCAAAGAGATTGTGGGACAGATGAGGGAGGCCCTTGATAATGGTGAGGTCTCTGCAAACACAGCATTTAGACCATAAGATATAAGAGCAGAATTAGGCCATTCAGCCCATCGAGTTCGCTCCGCCATTCCGTCATGACTGATCCCAGATCCCATTCAACCCCATATTCCTGCCCTCTCACTTAATGCCCCGACCAATCGGGACTCGATCAACTTCTGCTTTGAATATACCCAGGACTTGGCCTCCACCACAGTCTTTGGCAGAGCATTCCACAGATTTGCCACTGTTTGGCTAAAAAAATCATCCTTAACTGTTCTGAAAGTTCACGCCTCAATTTTGAGGTTGTGCCCCTCTAGTTCTGAATTCTGTACTCCCACGAGAGGAAACATCCTCTCCACATCCACCTTCTCTAGTCCTTTTAACTTTCGGTAGGTTTCTTCCAAATTCCAGTGACTACAGACCCAAAGTTGCCAAACACTTCTCATATATTAACCCCTTCATTCCCAGAATCATCCTCGTGAACCTCCTCTGGACTCGTTCCAATGACAACACATCCTTTCTGAGATATGGAGCCCAAGACTGTTGACAATACTCTTAAAACTGTGGCCTGACTTGTGTCTTATAAAGACACAGCATTATCTCCCTGCTTTTATATTCTGTTCTCCTTGAAGTAAATACCAACATTGTATTTGCTTTCTGTACCACAGACTCAACCTGTGAATTGACCTTCTGGGAGTTTTACATGAGGACTCCTCGGTCCCTTTGCACTTTTGATGTTTGAATTTTCTCCCTGTTTAGATAATAGTCTGCACTATTGTTCCTTTCACCAAAATGCATTATCATACATATCCCAACACTGTATTTCATCTGCCACTTTTTTGGCCATTCTTCCAATTTGTCTAAGTCCTGCTGCAATTGCATTTCTTCTTCAAAATTACCTACCCCTCCACCCATCTTTGTATCATCCGCAAACTTTGCCAAAAGCCATCGTCTACAATCTAAATCATTGACAAACAATGTGAAAAAATAGTGGTGCCAATACTGACTCCTGAGGAACACCACTAGTCACTGGCAGCCAACCAGGAAGGACCCCTATTATTCCCACTCGCTGCCTTCTGCCTGTCAGCCATTCCTCTGTCCATGCCAGTATATTTCCTGTAACACCATAGGCCTGCAACATCATGTGAGGTACCTTATCAAATGCCCTCTGGAAGTTGAAGTAAATGATATCCACTGCCTCTCCTTTGTCCACCTTGCTTGGTACTTCCTCAAAGAACTCTAACAGATCTGTCAGGCACGATTTCTCTTCACAGAAAGCATGCTGACTTTGACATATTTTATCATTAGTCTCCAAGAACCCAGAAACCGTGTCCTTAATAATGAACTCCAACACTTTCCCAACCACCGAGGTTAGGCTAACTGGCCTATGATTTCCTCTCCTTTGTCTTCCTCCCTTCCTGAAGAGTGGAATAACATTTGCAATTTTTCATTCCTCCGGGACTATGCCAGAACCAAGTGATTCTTCAAAGATCATGACCAATGTATCCGTTATCTCTTCAGCAAACTCTCTCAGGACTCTGGCATGAGGTCCATCTGGTCTAGGTGACTTACCACCTTAAGACCTTTCAGTTTGCCTTGCACTTTTTCCTTTGTAGTAGCAATGGCACTCGCTCCTGCTCCCTGACACCACGGACCTCTGGGGCACTGCAACAGTCCTTCACAGTAAAGACTGAAGTAAAGTACTTATTAAGGTCATCTGCCATTTCTTTGTCCACCCCCCCCCCATTACTACCTCACCAGCATCATTTTTAGTGATCCAATATCAATTCTCACCTCCCTTTTATTCTTTATATACTGAAAAATCTTTTAGTATCTTGCTTTATGTTATCAGCTAGTTTACCCTCATATTTAATCTTTTCCCTTTTTCCCTTCTTATAGCTTTTTTGTTGCCTTTTGTTGGATTTTAAAAGCTTCCCAATCAGTCCTTAACTTCCCTTTTTAGCCATGGTTGCCGAGCCCTGCCATTTGAGAATGACTTCTTTTGTGGGACATGTCTGTCCTGCAACCTGTGAATTATCCCAGAAACTTCAGCCACCTCTATTCTGCCAGTGTCCCCTTCCAATCCTGGGCAAGCTCTTCTCTCATGCCTCTGTAATTCCCTTTTTTCCACTGCAATGCTGATACATGTGACTTATGCTTTTCCCTCTCAATTTGCAGTAAGAATTCAATCATATTATGATCACTGCCTGCTAAGGGTCCCTTTATGTTAAGCTGACTAATAAAATCTGGGTTATTACACAACACCCAATCTAAGATAGCCTTTTCCCCAAGTAGGCTGAAGCACAAACTGCTCTAAATGCCATCTCGTAGGCATTCAACAAATACCCTCTCGTTGATCTGGCACCAACCTGATTTTTCCAATCCCCTTGCAGATTGAAGTCACCCATTACAATTGTGACATTGCCCTTATTTCCAGCTCCCTTTGCAATCTCAACCCCACATCTTGACTACTACTTGGAAGCCTGTGTACGATTCCCATTATGGATTTTTTACCCTTGCAGTTTGTTAACTCCACCCACAAAGATTCAACATTCTCTAACCCTATGTCTCCTCTTTCTAAAGATGTAGTTCCATCTCTTACCAAAGAGCCACACTACCACCTATGCCTTCCTGCTTGTCCTTTTGATATAAAATATATCCTTTGATGTTAAAATCCCAATTATGACCTTCTTTCAACCATGACTCAGTGATGCCCACAAGGTCACACTGACCAATCTCTTATTGCGCCATGAGTTTGTTCACCTAATTCCAAATGCTACGTGCATTTAAATAAAGCACCTCCAGTCCTGCATTCTTTGCCTTTATGAATTTTGCCTCTGTGGTACAACTTAACTTTGCTCTGTCTACAGTTGTACCCAATCATTGGCTTGTCCTTCCTTACATTCATTTTACATGCTACATCATCTGCTTGTAAACCTGCTGGCTCATCCTCAGCTCTGTCATACTGGTTCCCAACCCCCAGTCATATTAATTTAAACACTCCCAAAAGCTCTAGCAAACCCACCCACAAGGATATTAGTCCCCCTCAGATTCAAATGCAACCCTTCTCCACATTTGGTGTATGCCCTGGATGGGAGAGGGGGGAAGAGATCATGATTCCCACAGCAGTCCCCACAAGCCCTTGCAGGGGGTTGTGGTCAGATACCTTGCAATTTCCATCCCAGACACTGTTACACCTGTCAGGGCACTCTCGATGGTGCTCTGGTAGAATGGAAATGGGGAGTCTCACTTGGCTCAATCTCCCCCAGGAAGTGGAGGTGCTCCTGTGCTTAACTGACCAAAGAGGTTATGTTAAGGGACCAGGTGAGATCATCCATGATGTGCACTCCAAGATACTTGATGCTCCTGATTCTGTTCTCAGAGGAGCCATTGATGTGCAGTATGGAGTGGTCAGCCTGCAACTTTCTGAAATCCACAATCATCTCTTTAGTCTTGTCCACGATGAGGCTTAGGTTGTGTTCACCAGTCCACAAACCACTCTGCTTCCTCTCTGTATGCCTTATATGTGTTTTCCCTTATAGATTGAGCTTTCTTTATGATTTTTTTATATTCACCTTGAGTAAATGGTGGTACATTGACTTTAATTCTTCTGCACTTCCTTTGTTTGTAATGCTGCTGTGTGATTTGGTCAGCATTTGTTTAAGATTGGCTTATCTGAAATATTCCAGACTGGTTTGCCTCATAAAAGGAAACCACGTGCTCTAGTTTCTATATTAATTCTTTGCTGGAACAGACGGACTCTGTCTGACATGTAATCTGATGGACGTCTAAGGAAGCAGCTCTACCATAACATCTGTGCCTCATTCTTCATTGAAAGAATCTCTGGACAGCTCTTCTCCAGGCCTAACAATGTGATGTAACGTACAGCATTGCTGAGAGGATAAAGGACGGAAAATTCTCCGAGAAAGCAGAGAGTTCCAGTGTGCATATACAGCAGAAAGTAAGACTTTCTTACTTTCCTAATCATCAGCGATGCATCTCGTTATTGCCTTGGTGCACTATTTAAAAGAAGTCTAAGAGTGAAGTTAAAGCCTAGAGATCCTCTCCTCTGCTATTTTTTAAGTGAAGTTAAACAGCACTTTCAGCTGTGCATGATCAACCAACTTGGCCATTTGGTGTAATCGATCTAGCTGTGTGTGGTCTATTTGAATTGTGATTGCACATTCTATTATTTCTGGCTATAAGGTGCCATTGAGTAATCTATAGGCCTTTGTCTACATGTAGTGAGAGGAGAACCAAAGACATGGACAAGTCAAAGAGGAAAGCTACTTCAGGAAAAGGGAGAACTGAACCTCTGGTAGTTACATGAGAACAAATGACTGAGGGTTTTAGTCCATATCTGAGCAAAGTATACAACTGGATAAGACTATTGAAATATCAGGACTAAATATACAATCAGTGCTGAGTCTCATGTAATTTAGCTCCTTGTGCAAGCGAATGCTCGATTTCCTCACTTGCCGATCTCAGTCAGTATGGATTGACAACAACACGGTAGTGTAGCGGTTAGCGTGATGCTATTATAGCATGGGGCATAGTTCAATTTTGGCACCGTCTGTAAGGAGTTTATACATTCTACCCATGACCACATGGATTTCCTCTGGGTGTTCCAGTTTCTTCCTATATTCCAAAGACAGACCAGTTAGTAGTGTTAATTGGACATTACAAATTGTCCTCTGATTAGGCTAGTGTTAAATAGGTGGATTGCTGAATGGTGAGGCTGATTGTGCCAGAAGGGCCTGTTGTGTGATGTATCTCTAAATAATTTTTTAAAATAAACATCTCCTCCAGAATCATCATCAGCCTAGTTGCACCGCGATGTTCTATGCCTAGTCCCCTGCTCTGCTTGCTTTTGATTTATGAATGTGAGTGCTAAATACAGCTTCTATGCCAAGTTTGGTGACAATACCATTGTCGTTGGCCAAAGCAAAGGTAAATGATGAGTCAGCGTATCGGAGGGAGTTTGAAAATCTGGCTGATTGGTGCCACAACTGCAACCTCTTGCTTGATGTCAGCATGATCAAGGAGCTGATTATTGACTGCAGGAGAAAGAACCCAGAGGTCCAAGTGCCAGTCCTCATTAACAAATCAGTGGTTGAATGTATCAGTAACATTAAATTTAGTGGCGTTATCATATTAGAGGATCTGTCCATGCATCAGCACTTAAGTGCCATTATAGAGAAGGCAAGGCAGCATCTCTACCTTCTTACAAGTTTGCTCGTATCCAGATATAATCTAAAACTTTGACAAACCTCTGTAGATGCACAGTGGAGAGTATCTTAACTGTTTGTATCACAGCCTGGTATGGAAACAACAATGCCCAAAAATGGCAAAGCTTATAAAAAGCGGTGGATACAGCCCAGTCCATTGCAAGAAAAAACTTCCTAACCATCCCACCATTGAGCACATCTGCAAGGAGTGTTGTAGCAAGGAAGCAAATCCATCATCAAGGACCCCAATATCCAGGATATACTCTCTTCTCCCTGCTGCCATCAAGGAGGCAGTACAGGAGATTTAGATCCCATAGCTATAGGTTCAGGAATAGTTATCCTTTCAACCTTCAAGGTCCTGAACCAGCATGGATGACTTCACTCATCTCAATGCTGAACTGATTCTACAACCTATGGATTCACTTCCAAATACTCTATAACCCATTTTCACAGAATTATTTATTATTAATAAATAAATAATTATTACTATTGTCTGTTTTTAATATTTGCACAGATTCTGTTCTTTTTGCACATTGGTTGTTTGTCAGTCTTTGAAATTTGAATTAAAAGGTCATGGGTCAAGATGTCAGTCAATGACTTAGGGAAAATTATAAACTGGGTGGACATTAGTTGTCTTAACAACTGAGAAAGAGGGAGCATGTTCATTTACAATATCAGCAGGATACACGCCCTGAGAAATCTAAAGAGCAAATCTGTATGTTAACTGTACCAGTGAGAAAACTAAAGTTTGAAAAGTAATTGAGTCACGGTGAACTCTACAAAGCTCAGGGACAAAGTGAGATCATACAGGGAAGCACAGTGAGGTTGTCAGAGTGACGGTCCTCGCACTGACTCTCCTCTTCGGCAAACACCCCCTATATCGAACTAATCCAAATCAGCGCTATCAAACGTTCCTCATATGATAACCATTTCATTCCCAAAATCATCCTAGTAAACCTCCTGTGGACCCTCTCCATTGCCAGCACATCTCTTCTAAGATGAGGAGCCAAAACTGTTCACAATTCTCAAGGTGAGGCCTCACCAGTGCCTTATAAAGCCTCAACATCACATCACTGCTCTTGTACTCTAGAGCTCTTGAAATGCTAACATTGCATTTGCCTTCCTTGCCACTAATTCTACCTACAAGTTAAACTTTAGGGTGTTCTGCACAAGGACTCCTTTGCATCTCAGATTTTTGGATTTTCTCCCCATTTAGAAAATAGTCTGGACATTTATTTCTTCTACCAAAGTGCATGACTATGCACTTTTCAACATTGTATTTCATTTGCCACTCTCTTGTCCATTCTCCTAATCTATCTAAGTCCTTCAACAGCCTGCTTATTTCCTCAACACTACCTGTTCCTCCAGCAATCTTTGTATCATCTGCAAATTTGCCAACAAAGCCATCTTCCATCATCTAATTCATTGATATACAGTATAAAAAGAAATGGTGCCAACACCAATCCCTGCAGAACACCACTAGTCACTGGTAGGCAACCAGAAAAGGGTCTTTTTATTCCCACTTGTCGCCTGCTACCAATCTGCCAATGCTCTAACCATATCAGTAACTTTCCAGTAATACCATGGGCTCTTAACTTGGTAAGCAGCCTCATGTGTGGCATTTTGTCAAAGGCCTTCTTAAAGTCTAAATATACAACATCTACTGTATTCTGTTTATCTATCTTAGGTGTAATCTCTTCAAAGAAATCCAACAGGTTCGTCAGGCAAGATTTTCCCTGAAGGAAATATTGCTGCCTTCGTCCTATCTTGTCCTGTGTCACCGATTACTCCATAATCACATCCTTAACAATTGATTCCAACATCTTCCCAACAACTGAAGTCAAGCTAACTAGTCTATAATTTCCTTTCTTCTGCCTTCCTCCTTTCTTAAAGAGTGGAGTGACATTTGCAATTTTCCAGTCCTCTGGCACCTTGCCAGTGTCCAATGATTTTTGAAAGATCATTACTAATGCACCACAATCTCTAACAGTACCTCTTTCAGAGCCCTAGGGTGCAGTCCATCAGGTCTGGTGACTCAAAACCACTTCATCGATTCTTAGAGCAATTACACAGTATTCAACTAATTCAATCTGGGATAATATCCCCCACAATGAACCCCCCTTTTACTGGGCATCCCTAGGGATGTAGCTCATTAGCCCCTTGCTAACAGCCACTGGACTCAGCAGCAAGAAATTCATCTTGTCAAACTCTGTATGCGGAGGGTAGATATGACTTGGGTCCTGCCAAACCCATGGGATTGGGATGTCTCAGCCACCCAAACCCTGATTTGTGTGATTATTGTGTAACTTACTACCCTCATGCAATCAGCTGGTGGCAAGAAATAACTGTACATTACATACAATTATAAAGGAAGTATATTTATGAATGTTAGCTTCATCAAAAAGCTATTAACGAAAAAGAAAGAAGGGCCCATCATGATTAAATAGGTCGGAGCTCACAATCTCCAGAAACCATTCCCCGTGGAATACCTCCCCTTGGGTTCCATCCTAATCACACATTCCTGCCAGATGAAATCCTATGGCTAGTTCTCTTGAGCTTCTTTTCTCTCCATCTCCCACCAAAAAAGACTTTCACCCTCCTGTGTCATTCAGTGTCCTCTCCCCCAGCATTCTCTAGAACTTTCTCCCAGTTCCACCATCTTGATTGGATGACACAACATTCCTAAGCATCCTTCATTTTTAGGGTTCTGGAAAATGAAGAACTGAACTTCTAGTGAGAACATGAGAACAAATGACTGAGGGTTTTAGTTCTTATCTGAACAAAGTATTCCAACTGGATAAGACTATTGAAGACATGAGGACTAAATATATGCTCAGTGCTGAGTCTCATGCAATTTGCCTCCCTGTACAGGTGGATACTCAATTGCCTCACTTGCCAATCTCAGTCAGTAAGGGCCGACAACAACATGGTAGTGTATCGATTAGTGTGATGCTATTACAGCATGGAGCATTGAAGTTCAGAGTTCAATTTTGGCACCATCTGTAAGGAGTTTATGTTGTTACGGATTCAGCAACAATAAATATGTAAGTGAGGCAGGGTTTTTTATAACAAATAAAATATTTATTAAACACTGAAAAACAAACCCCCCAAAAGTAAACAAACCACTAACGGAACTGGAAATCAGCTGCTGTGCGGCAGCTTAAACAGTTCTTAAAGGAATGAAGTGAAAACAGTTCTTAAAGGGATGTTGCAAAAACAGTTCTTCAAAGTAGTACTGCAGAAGTTCGAAATGCTTACAGTCCATGAAAGGAGGGACATTTTAGACAATTTAAATTCTCTTTCACGTCATGTTGTTGCGGTTCCCAGTGGAACTATACTTTTCCCGGAGAATTTACGAAGATGAAAATGAAGCGGCTTAAAGGCACTGACCTTTCCTTTACAAAACTGTACCCAACCCTTTCTGCTATTCACGGGGTTACCACGGGGACAGCCAACAAATTCCTTCCGAATGAGGATCAAACGAGGTCGAACCTGTTTCACCTTGGAAATCGACTTCCCTCGATCTTTTAGCTCCCGAACTCCGATCATCACTCTCCACTGATTTTTAACTGGCAGTATTATAAAGAAACTGCCGGCAATGATCTTTTAAATTTTAGGCATTAAATAAAACTCCACCTTTCAACCAAACTGCATCATAATATTGGACCAGGCAGTGGCATGGAATCAAAATGGCAAATCCAGCCACCCACTGCTCCTCACAGGGAGGGGTCCTCCTTTTATACCCTGTAAAAAAAATGTGCCACATGACCTCTACTGGTGGGAAAATGATGTCACTCCAGCATCACAAGACCACTACCTTAAGTCCAGTATAGCTGCAACACCACTGTCACGTGACAAGTACAAGATACCCACGGGTACATAACACCTCCCTCCAAAAAAAATTTTTGTCTGTCAAGAACAAAATTTTAACAATTATTTACAACAAAAAAAGCAAATGTATAAATTTTATAGCATACACTTTCATAACATTTTATAAATTTTATAACATAACATAGTATCATCATATAACATCTTACAACTTACAATACAGTAGGAGTGTTTCAAATGTAAAAAAAAACACTCCATAAAAAAATTACATTGTACATTCAACATCGAGATAGACAATCAGCAACCACATTATCTTTACCTTTAATATGAGTTTTCACAATATTGTACACTTGTAACATCAAATTCCAATTTAATAACCTGTTTTTGTTTTTAAACTTACTCAGAAACACTAACGGATTATGATCAGTGTAAACAATAAGTGGTTTTTGAATTGTACCAACATATACATCAAAATGTTCTAAAGCTAAAATAAGAGATAACAATTCCTTCTCTATTGTTGAATAGTTTCTTTGATGCTTAATAAATTTCTTAGAAATGTAAGCTACTGGATGATCAACCTCATCACCCTCATTCCTTTGCCTTAATACTGCTCCTACAGCCTCATCACTAGCATCTACAGCTAAAGAAAAAGGTTTTTCAAAGTCAGGTCCCTTAAGCACAGGTTGTTGACATATCATAGTTTTCACTTTTTCAAATGCTTCTTGACAAGGCACTGTCCACAAAAACTTCTCATTCTTCTGCAAGAGGTTAGTTAATGGAAGGGCAACATTAGCAAAATTCTTACAAAATCGTCGATAATATCCTACCATTCCCAAGAATCTCCTGAGAGTTTTTTTCCCCGTTGGAGTGGGAATCTCTAAAATTGCCCGAACTTTTGCCTACCTTAGCTTGACCCACAACATAACCAAGGTAAGTCACAGTGGCATGTCTGAATTCACTCTTAACTAAATCAATAGTTAAGTTAGCTTTTGAAAGCCTTTCAAACAATTTCTGCACCACAATCATGTGTGCTTCACAAGTATCATTTCCTGGCACCAAATCATCAATATAAGCATCTGTATCTTTCAATCCCTGAATCACAGAGTTAATCATCCTCTGGAAAGCACCTGGGGCATTCTTCATCCCCAATGGAAGAACATTATACTCATATAACCCAGATGGAGTTACAAATGCAGAAATCTTTCTACCTCTGTCCGTTAATGGAACACACCAATACACTTTCAATAAATCAATCTTTGTAAGGAACTTTGCTTTTCCAACTTTATCTACACAATCATCTACTCTAGGAATTGGATATGCATCTGTTTTCGTTACAGCATTTACCTTCCTATAGTCTGTACAGAACCTAATACTACAATCTGGTTTTGGCACCATAACACAGGGTGAACTCTAATTCAAGTTAGAAGGTCAAATAATATTATTTTCTAACATATATTTAATTTCTTTCTCAGCATGTTCACATTTTTCTATGTTCATCCTATATGGGAGTTGTTTAATCGGTTTGGCATCTCCAACATCTACATCATGTGAAGCTATGGTAGTCCTTCTCAGAACATCTGGAAACAAATCTTTATATTTAAAAATTAATTTCTTCATCTGCTGTTTCTGCTCTGGCTGTAAATGTGCTAGTTTCTCATCAATATTTTCCAGAATGGTTGAATTTGGTAACCTGACAGAAACAATGTTGGAATTAGAATGAAATTCAGATGAATCATCTATCATGTTCCTAGTTAAATCAAATTCATTATCATTAACCACAACAGTCACAGTATCAGATTGTTTCTCATAATATGGTTTTATCATATTTATATGGCAAAGTTGTGTTGGCCTTCTACAATCTGGAGTTTTTATCACGTAATCCACATCATTGATTTTAGACACAATTTCATAAGGACCATGAAATCTAGCTTGTAAAGGATTCATTTGCACAAGGAAAAGAACCAGCACCTTATCTCCAGGCTTAAACATCCTCATCCCAGCTTCTTTATCATACCAAGTTTTCATTTTCTCCTGAGCCCGTTTTAAATTTTCCTTGGCTAAGCTACAAGCTTTATATGTAACCTGTCCTTAAATTTCAGAACATAGCCCAACAAATTAGTGTGTACTTCCTTACTAATCCACTGTTCTTTTAATAAACCTAAAGCTCCTCTAACTCTATGCCCAAATACAAGTTCAAATGGACTGAAACCTAAAGATTCTTGTACCGATACCCTTACTACAAATAAAATAAGCTTATACCCTCATCCCAATCACTTTCATTTTCCACATAATATGTCCTAATCATATCCTTGAGGGCAGAATGAAACCTCTCCAAGGCACCCTGCGATTCTGGATGGTATGCAGATGAAGTGAATTGCTGAACTCCTAATTTATAAGCTATCTGTTGAAATAATCCAGACATAAAATTACTGCCTTGATCAGTTTGTATTTCCTTAGGTAATCCAAAATAAGTAAAGAATTTTATAAGAGTCTTTGTCACAGTTTTAGCTGTTATATTCTTAAGTGGTACTGCCTCTGGAAACCTAGACGAAGTACACATGATAGTCAACAAGTACTGATAACCAGTTTTTGTCTTTGGTAATGGACTGACAGAATCTATAATAACTTTAGAAAACGGTTCACCAAATGCTGGAATAGGTTGTAATGGAGCCACTGGTGTAACTTGATTTGGTTTACCCTCAATCTGACAAGTATGGCACATTTTACAAAACATCGCCACATCTTTTCTTAGACCAGGCAAGTAAAAATGTTTTAAAATCTTGTCCACAGTTTTCCTTATCCCTTGATGTCATTTTCATCTTCGTAAATTCTCCGGGAAAAAAGGGGAGGAGGGGTGGCATTACTGGTCAGGGATACTATTACAGCTACAGAAAAGGTTGGTAATTTAGCAGGATCCTCTTTTGAGTCAGTGTGGGTAGAAGTTAGAAACAGGAAGGGAGCAGTTACTCTATTGGGAGTATTCTATAGGCCCCCTGGTAGCAGCAGAGATACCAAGGAGCAGATTGCGAGGCAGATTTTGGAAAGGTGCAAAAATAACAGCGTTGCTATCATGGTGACTTTAACTTCCCTAGTATTGATTGGCACCTGATTAGTTCCAATGGTTTGTTAAGCGCGTCCAGGATGGATTCCTGTCACAGTATGTTGACAGGCCGACTGGGGGAATGCCATACTAGATCTAGTATTAGGTAATGAAACAGTTCAGGTCACAGATCTCTCAGTAGGTGAGCATCTGGGCGACAGTGACCACCGCTCTCTGGCCTTTAACATTAACATGGAAAAGGATAGAATCAGAGAGGACAGGAACATTTTTAATTGGGGAATGGCAAATTATGAAGCTATAAGGCTAGAACTTGCGGGTGTGAATTGGGATGATGTTTTTCCGGGGAAATGTACTATGGACATGATGTCGATGTTTAGGGATCTCTTGAAGGATGTTAGGGATAAATTTGTCCCGGTGAGGATGATAAAGAATGGTAGGGTGAAGGGGTGACAAGTGAGGTGGAGAATCTAGTCAGATGGAAGACGGCAGAAAACGTGAGGTTTAGGAAGCAAGGATCAGATGAGTCTATTGAGGAATATAGGATAGCAAGAAAGGAGCTTAAGAAGGGGCTGAGGAGAGCAAGAAGGGGGCATGAGAAGGCCTTGGTGAGTAGGGTAAAGGAAAACCCCAAGGCATTCTTCAATTATGTGAAGAACAAAAGTTTGACAGGAATGAAGACAGGACTGAATAGAGATAAAAGTAGAAAGATGTGCCTGGAGGCTCTGGAAGTGAGTGAGAACCTCAATGAATACTTCTCTTCGGTATTCACCAATGAGAGGGAACTTGATGACTGTGAGGACAATCTGAGAGAGGTTGATGTTCTGGAGCATGTTGATATTAAGGGAGAGGAGGTGTTGGAGTTGTTAAAATACATTAGGACAGGTCAGTCCCCGGGGCCTGATGGAATATTTCCCAGGCTGCTCCATGAGGCGAGGGAAGAGATTGCTGAGCTTCTAGCTAGGAGCTTTATGTCCTCATTCTCCACGAGAATAGCACCGGAGGGCTGGAGGGAGGCGAATGTTGTCCCCTTGTTCAAAAAAGGTAGTAGGGATAGTCTGGGTATTTATAGACCAGTGAGCCTTACATCTGTGGTGGGAAAGCTGTTGGAAAAGATTCTTCGACTTGGAATCTATGGGCATTTAGAGAATCATGGTCTGATCAGGGACCGGCAGCATGGCTTTGTGAAGGGCAGATCGTGTCTAACAAGCCTGATAGATTTCTTTGAGGAGCTGATAGGCTTATTCAGAAAGTTAGACGGCAAGGTATACAGGGAAGTTTAGCCAGGTGGATTCAGAATTGGCTTGTCTGCAGAAGGCAGAGGGTCATGGTGGAGGGAGTACATTCAGATTGTAGGGCTGTGACTAGTGGTATCTCAGAAAGATCGGTTCTGGGACCTCTACTTTTCCTGATTGTTATTAATGACCTGGAAGTGGGGTTAGAAGGGTGTGTTGGCATGTTTGGAAGTGACACAAAGGTTGGTGGTGTTGTGGATAGTGTAGAGGATTGTCTAAGATTGCAGAGAGACATTGATGGGATGCAGAAGTGTGCTGAGAAGAGGCAGATGGAATTCAACTCAGAGAAGTGTGAGGTGGTACACTTTGGAAGGACAAACTCCAAGGCAGAGTACAAATTAAATCATAAGATAATTGGAAGTGTGGAGGAGCAGAGGGATCTGGGGATACATGTCCACAGATCCCTGAAAGTTGCCTCACAGGTAGATAGGGTAGTTAAGAAAGCTTATGGAGTGTAAGCTTTCATAAGTCGAGGGATAGAGTTTAAGAGTCACGGGGTAATGATGCAGCTCTATAAAACTTTGGTTAGGCCACACTTAGAGTACTGTGTCCAGTTCTGTTCACCTTACTACAGAAGTATGTGGAAGCATTGGAAAGGGTACAGAGGAGATTTACCAGAATGTTGCCTGGTTTGGAGAGTGTTCATTATGATCAGAGATTAAGGGAGCTAGGACTTCACTCTCTGGAGAGAAGGAGGATGAGAGGAGACATGATAGAGGTATACAAGATATAAAGAGGAATAGATAGAATGGACAGCCAGCGTGGGAGGTTCAAGGGGGATATTAGAGGAAGGTTTTTCACTCAGTGAATGGTTGCTGCATGGAATGCACTGCCTGAGTCAGTGCTGGAAGCAGATACACTAGTACAATTTAAGAGTCTACTGGACAGGTATATGAAGGAATTTAAGGTGGAGTGTTATATGAGAGGCAGGGTTTAAGGGTCAGCTCAACACTGTGGGCTGAAGTGCCTGTACTGCGCTGTATAGTTTTATGTTCTACGAGAGGGTTAGGGTGCATGGAATGTACTGTCGGCAAAGGTGTTAGAGGTGAATACAATAGGGTCTTTTAAGAGACTCAGATAGGTACATGGAGCTTAGAAAATTACAGGGCTACATGGTAGGATAATGCTGGGCAGTTTCTAGAGTAGGTTACATGGTCAGCACAACATTGTGGGCCAAAGGGCCTGTAATGTCCTATAGATTTCCATCTTCTATGTTCACTTCATTGCAATACAGAAAAATATAATAAACTACAACAAGAAATGTATATAAAAAGAAAGTTAATATGTAGTGCAAAAATAGTGGGTTGGTTCATTGTCCCTTCAGTAAATCTGATGGTGGAGAGGAAGAAGCTGTTCTGAAACATTGAGTGCCTGTCTACAGGCTGCTGTACCTCCTTTCTGATGGTAGCAATGAGAAGAGGGCATGTCTGGGCTGGTGAGGGTCCTTCATAATGGATGGAAAATTTCTTGGCACATCGCCTGTTGAAGATGTTCTTGATTGTGGAGAAGCTAGTGTCCATTCTGAAACCAGCCAAGTTTACACCAACATTCAGACTAATCCTATATTTACCCTATTACATTAAATCTCCCCATGTTCCCATCACCCTGCACTTGCACCTACCCCTGTTCTTTAAGAACTCCTCATTTATATGCAGGTGTGACTTACAGCAGCCAAATAACTTCTGACCAATCACGCCTTTGGGACATGGGAGTTAACTGGAGCTCTCAGGGGAGTCCCATGCTATGAAGGGAGAATTGCAAACTCCATACAGCCAGCAAATCTCCATTTTGAGGGGCAAACGGATAAGCTGTCTGAAAGTGCAATAAATGTCTTGTGCCTAGGATAGATCCTAGGTGATGTGACTGACCAGAAACTTGAAGCAGCACACCCTTTCAACCACTGAACCCTCAGTGAGGACAGGTGGGTTTTCCCCTGACTTTCTCATTCTAAAGTCCACAATCAGTTCCTTGGTCCTGCTGATCTTGGGTACGAGGTTGTTGAGGCACTACTCGGCCAGCCAGTCTATCTCACTCCTCGCCAATCAATCTCACTCCTCTGCAAGAATCATGAAATTCTGATAGTCAACTGTGGCAAGTAGGTCAGAAAACAAATAATATTTTGGCCTCAACTGTAAAAGAGTTGGAGGTGAAAAAAGGTAAGATTTGTTACCATTTTGCAGCATGTTACTGAGGCCACACCCTGGAGTACTGCACTGTTTGATCCTCTATTGCAGGGGTTCCCAACCTTCTTTATGCCACAGACCAATGGCATTAAGCAAAGGGCCCATGGACCCCAGTTAGGAACCTCTGTTCTACAGGTTTATATTAACATCGGAATCTCTTCAAACGAGATTCACCAGGCCAATTCCGGAGATGAGAGGACTGGCTGATCAGTAGAGACAAAACAGTTGGGATCAGTATTCCATGGAGTTTAGAAGAATGAGGGATGATCTTATTGAAATATATTAAATCATAAGGAAGCATTACAGGGTAAATGTGCAGATGTATTCAACAGTGGGTGAGTCCCAAAAAATGAGGTGTAGTTAAATATAAGGGGAGTAGAGAGTTTTTGCAATTTGTAGTGAAATCCTGGATTGATCCATTTCTGAGAGCTAAATCTCTGGAAGTAGTTATAACCATATAACAATTACAGTACAGAAACAGGCCATCTTGGCCCTTCTAGTCCATTCCGAACACTACTCTCACCTAGTCCCACTGACCCGCACTCAGCCCATAACCCTCCATTCCTTTCCTGTCCATGTACCTATCCAATTTTTTTTTTAATGAAAATTGAACCTTTACCACTTCTGCAGGAAGCTCGTTCCACACAGCTACCATTTAGAATGGAGACAGGTTAAATAAAAAATTCTGCAAGATCGTGGACTTGTGAGCTCACGTTCAGAAGAGGTAGATCATATCGAATGGTGTGGCAGGTTCGATATGCCTATTACTGCTCTAGCTTTCTTGTGTCATTTCTTGGTGCTACCTGAAAACCCCTCCCCTCTCCCCCAGAGTAGAGGACCTCACCCTTCCACCAACACTTCAGTGGTGGAAGAACAGCTGCTGACGGCCCTGTCTCTGTTGCCTCGAGTTGTCAGTGCTCTGTGATTGGTCCACTCGCAGCAATGCAGCAGTTGCTACCTAAAGTAATTATTTACTGTATCTCAGACAGAGAATAAGAGACCTAATGAGTAATTGCAGTTTCCAGTAATCCCAAACTGAACAGGACATCTCCACTTAAATGGTACATTAGCTGCTCTATATTACACAGTATAACACCATTTTTAATATTATTTTGCTGGCTCTGGCAAGGCATAAAACTCACAGGTCTTCCCAGATCCACGTCTACCATTCTGTCTAATTTATTTTCTTAGTTACCTCCTCAAAAAAGATCAATCAGGTTTGTGAAGCATGATCAGCCCTACACAAAACCTTACTTGACATTTTCAAATCAGTCCCTGCCTTTTTAGTGAATGTTAATCCCTCAGAATCTTGTCGAACAACTTGCCACCGGTGTTAGGTTCACTGGCCTGTGCTTTCCAGGTTTATTTCCACTACCCTCTTTTAACAAGGGGTCAACAGCTGAACTTCAGTCTTCAGATACCTCACACGTGGCTTACAAAAGATACAAGATCTATGCCAGAACTGCAGTAATCTCCATAAATTCGCTTGGTGACTCGGAATAGATCCCATCAGGCCCTGGGAATATATCCATCCTAATGAGTGCATTTTGTTCTCACACTTCTCCCTTCCTACTACAGGCATAATGCAGAATGTCAGTGATTTATTCTCTTACAATTCAAGTCTCCACACCCTTCTCCTTGATGAATACCGACAGAAGTCACAGAATCGGGTGCTCACCTGGTGCCACAGAGACAGGGCACAGAAATGTCAGGGGAGCAGGATTGTCCCAGTGGATGGAGAAGGTGCCTTTAGAGTGATGGTCGGAGACAGAGATCCAGGGTGGCTTGAGATGGCGCGAGTGGAGCCTTTCAGAACTTTTCAGTGTTAAATGCTGATGATAGTACATCGTGGAACATCACTGTCCCCTTGATTTCATCCCATCACATCTCTCTGGTCCTCTCCGACATGAGACTGAGAGATTTATCCTCTCCCCACCCTCCCCCACCGTTTCTGAGGAGGGAAGGAGAGCCAAGCAATGGTTACACCTGACGAAGAGCTGTTGAGGAGCGAGGGAGCACTGAGGGATGAATAGATAGGAGGGAAGGAGAGCCAGTGCAAGAACTGGGAAGTTCCAAATCCTGAAACACCAAATAAGCTTCTTTTTTGTTCCAACCAATCACTTTACTTTTTACTAGAGATGATCTCCCTTCTCCTTCCACTTTCCTGCTCTCTCCCCACTTTCCCCCCATTAACATTCCCTCTTCCTCTCTCCTTCTGAATCCCGTCTAATATATACCAACATACAATTACTAAGAATTGCAGGAATCCCGGGAGGATCCTTGTGAGGATGGCTGAGGAGATCTGTGGGGTCTCTCTTCAACCTAGCAGAGATGTTTATCAGGTGTGCTGCAAATGCGGGTCCTTGGTGTTGTCAGTCCCTCCATCCATCCAACAATCTCTTTGACCCCTACCACCAGGCAGGAGGTACCAGAGCATTACGACAACAAGGTTGGGATGGGAAACAGCTTCGTATCCCAATGTGTCGTAAATGCTCCTTAAATAAATATGAATTGATTAGTGGTAATATTGTATTATTTTGTGTTATATGTCCGAGCTCTGTGTACGGTGTTTTGTACCTTGGTCCAGAGTAACGTTGGTTCTTTTGGGGGTATATATCTTTACAGTTGAATGACAATAAAATTGATCTTGAACTAAATAAACCCCTGGACCCAGATCGGACCTGAAATCCCTTGCTTGCCCGTTCCAAACAAGGCCTCAATGATCCTGTCCTCACTTCTTGGAGCCATCCAGTGCCATCTGAAACCCACAAGGGAAGGGGGTCCAGGAATTCTAGGCCTTCTTTCCTGCTCCAGCCCTCTCCCGGCACTCCAAATTGAGCAGCGTTCTTGCCACCTGCGCTTCACCAAAGTTACAGGTGGCCCAGAATTCATAATTGGTGCGGGGCACCCCGAACAGCTTAGAATCTAGAATCGAGATTGAAGAGAGGCCTATTCAGATGGGAAACGTATCAAGGCTTCTATATGGCTTTCAAGTCTTGGGAACATCTCCTTCGTCATATCTTCTAAAATGTCCAGTGAGCCTCAGAATCCAATCTGCTCGTCCTGGGACTGGAAACCGGGCTGCGGGTGGGGGAGGGTGGGAGGAACCACACATCATTCATAAGGAACGGAAAGCCATGTTCTCCTCCTGCTCGACCCTCACGCAGGAAAACTCCAACTCCTCCCCCTCCTCACCCTCCACCTCCTCTCTCTCCTTGTGTCCTGTAGAAGAGGAAGACCCACTTCCAGAGTTGGCACCTCTACAGGAGATGAAATTGGTGGGTCATATCCTGAGGAGGGCAGAGATGTTAGAATATTTAAAGCACAATTCTTCCTATTTCCCACACATGAACTGTGCTTCCAGTGTGTCTGACCCAGGGACAGAGAGAACTGTGCATTGTACTCCTGCTGTGGGTTGAGACCCAGCAATAGACAATAGACAGTAGGTGCAGGAGTACGCCATTCAGCCCTTCTAGCCAGCACTGTCATTCACTGAGATCATGGCTGATCATACACAATCAGTACCCCGTTCCTGCCCTCTCCCCATATCCCTTGACCCCGCTATCTATAAGAGTTCTATCTAACTCTCTCTTGAATGCATCCAGAGTCTTGGCCTCCACTGCCTTCTGGGGCAGAGCATTCCACATACACACCACTCTTTGGGTGAAAAATTATTTCTGCATCTCTGTTGTAATTGGCCTACCCCTATTCTTAAACTGTAGCCTCTAGTTCTGGACTCACCCATCAACGGGAACATGCTTCCTGCCTCCAGCGTGTCCAATCCCTTAATAATCTTATATGTTTCAAACAGATCCCCTCTCATCCTTCTAAATTCCAGTGTATACAAGCCTAGTCACTCCAATTTTTCAACATATGACAGTCCCGCCATTCCGGGAATTAACCTTGTGAACCTTCGCTGGACTCCCTCAATATCAAGAATGTCTTCCCTCAAATTTGGAGACCAAAACTGCACACAATACTCCAGGTGTGGTCTCACAAGGGCCCTGTACAGCTGCAGAAGGACCTCTTTACTCCTGTATTCAATTCCTCTTGTTATAAAAGCCAGCATGCCATTAGCTTTCTTCACTGCCTGCTGTAGCTGCATGCTTGCTTTCATTGACTGAGGTACAAGAACACCTAGATCTCGTTGTACTTCCCCTTTTCCTAATTTGACTCCATTTATTTTTTTAAATATTTATTTATTAAATTTTAGAAGTTACAAAGAATAAATGTAACAGTAAACTAGTAAGAAAGATAATATTAACCCTCCCCCCTCCCCTTAACCCTCCCCCCTTCACCCTTATCTAAAGAAAGAAAAAAGAAAGAAGAGCAAGATTTTGCCCAGATATCGGAGGATCCCCACATGCTCCATGGAGTTCAAAATAATTTTGATATTTATTTTTTACTTTCCCCAATTACTATAATTTTATCTTCAAAGGACCTATGTATTTAATCTTATTTTTTGTAACCCAATCTCTCTTTAATTTCTTATGTTCTGTTTCTGTTAAATGTATTTCTTGTAAAAAAAAGCTATATCTCCTCTCATTTTCTTAATATACATTAAAACTCTTTTTCTTTTCATAGGTCCATTAATTCCATTAACATTAAAACTTAAAAAATTAAGTAAATTGATCATTCATAGTACCTTGGGAATTCTTTAAAATTCCCCATGTTGCTATGGGTCTCTCCCCAATCATCCAGGCAAAGAAGAAGAAAAATAGAAAAAAGATAACTAATATATAAGAAAAAAAACAAAATACCCCCCCCCCAATAATGTTGTGAATATAAAGAACACAACATTACCCCTCCCCCCATTTTACGGGTCATGGCAATCGCCATGATTGTGCACGTGAAACTCGCAGCTATCGATCAGGAGCTCCCCCAGCTCCCCCGCAAAAAAAGAAGAAAAATATATCAATAAAGAAAAGAAAAAAAATAATAATTAATGTCTCTACTCTCAATTAATACTCCTCGACCCTTTTTTTTCTTATAAATGTCCATCAGGTCCAACCTTATTTCAGTCTTCATCATTAGTCCATTTCATTTCTATAATTCTTTAGTCTTCTTCATGGGCATCAGGTAATTCTTGTACAAATTCCTCCGCTTTCCAGTAGTCAACGAAGAATCTTCTTCGTCCATTATCCAGGAAAATTATCAATTTTGCTGGATAGCTCAATAAAAATTTATAGCCCTTTTCCCATAAAGATTTTTTCACTAGATTAAATTCCTTCCGCCTCTTCGACAGATCGTAGCTTATGTCTGGATAAAAAAAAACTCTTTTCCCTTCTACTATCAATGGCCCATTTCTCTTTTTAGCACCTTGAGTAACTGCCTTCAAGATCATTTCTTTACCTTGATACCTTAAACATTTTATCAAAATTAATCTCGGATTTTGATCTTGTT
The DNA here is from genome assembly GCF_030144855.1 of Hypanus sabinus. Lineage (NCBI taxonomy): Eukaryota > Metazoa > Chordata > Chondrichthyes > Myliobatiformes > Dasyatidae > Hypanus > Hypanus sabinus. Next base: position 25,538,559 of record NC_082713.1, on the reverse strand, counting down.
GAGGTCGTGGTCTTAAAGCTCTATGTGCTCTTTCAATTTCAATTACTTGACTTCCTTCTTTCATTTCCAAAATTTCCGGAATCCATTCTTGAAAGAATTTTATTGGATTTTCTCCCTCTGTACCTTCCATAAGACCAACAATTTTAATATTATTTTGTCTACTAGAATTCTCAAGCGCAACCATTTTTTCCATCATCCGTTTTCTTTCTGCTGTCCAGGCAAGCTTATTGCATTGTATCTATTCTATCTTTCCATGTTTTCTTCTATTTTTACTTCCATCTCTTTAACTTTATTATCCATCTTCTTTTGTTCTTCCACAACATTGTCAAGTGTATTCTGTATGCTTCTTATATCTGTTCTTATAGCTTTAAATTCATTCGCCATATCTGTTCTTATAACTTTTAATTCATTGATTAAAAATATCAGGATATCTTTTGTGTCTCCTTTAATCTCTTCCTTCTTTTCTCTTTCTTCTGGATTTCCCAAAGAGTCTGTTTCAACTTCCAACTCACTTTCAATTTCACTTCCAACCGTAGTTAAAGCTTGTATTTTTGTTAACATCTGTTCATGCATACTTTCGCACATGCGTTGTTCTTGCCGTTTCTTCTTAGAGACCGCCGATATTGCTGCAACTTCTTTTCCCGCAACATCAGAAATGCCATGCACTTCGTCGGGAGAAGATCCAACTTGAGTCTGAGGCTTCACCAAGACGGCTAGGCCTTTTTCCCCGCCGATTTGCGCAGTCTTCGAAGTAGTAGCTTTCTTCTGTTTCGGTTTAGGAGCCATATCAAAAGATAATCCTGAGTTACTTATAAGTAGTTTCTAATAGATATTTGTTAACTCTTCTTCATTTAAACCTTATTTCATTACTTTTTGCGAGGGAGCTGGAATCCCCCAACGTCTCGACCCTACATCATCACATGACGTCCCCCCACTTGACTCCATTTAGATAGTAATCTGCCTTCCTGTTCTTGCCACCAAAGTGGATAACCTCACAGTTATCCACATTAAACTGCATCTGCCATACATTTGCCCACTCACCCAACCTGTTCAAGTCACCCTACATTCTCATAACATCCTCCTGACATTTCACACTGCCACCCAGCTTTGTGTCATCAGCAAATTTGCTAATGTTACTTTTAATCTCTTCATCTAAATCATTAATGTATATTGTAAACAGCTGCAGTCTCAGCACCAAACCTTGCGGTACCCCACTGGTCACAGCCTGCCATTCCGAAAGGGACCCATTAATCACTACTCTTTGTTTCCTGTTACCCAGCCAATTTTCAATTCATGTCAGTACTCTGCCCCAATACCATGTGCCCTAATTTTGCCCACTATTCTCCTATGTGGGACTTTATCAAAAGCTTTCTAGAAGTCCAGGTTCACTACATCCACTGGCTCTCCCTTGTCCATTTTCATAGTTACATCCTCAAAAAACTCCAGAAGATTAGTCAAGCATGATTTTCCCTTCGTAAATCCATGCTGATGGACTGATCCTTCTACTGCTATCCAAATGTGTCATAATTTCCTCTTTTATAATTGACTCCAGCATCTTTCCCACCACTGACGTCAGGCTAACCGGTCTATAATTCCCTGTTTTCTCTCTCCCTCCTTTCTTGAAAAGTGGGACAACATTAGCCACCCTTCAATCAGCAGGAACTGTTCCTGAATCTATAGAACATTGGAAAATGATTACCAATGATTCCACGATTTCTAGAGCCACCTCTTTAAGTACCCTGGGATGCAGACCATCAGGTCCCAGGGACTTATCAGCCTTCAGACTCAACAGTCTATCCAACACCGTTTCCTGCCTAATATAAATTTCCTTCAGTTCATCCTTTAACCTAGTTCCTTTGGCCACTATTACATCTGGGAGATTGTCTGTGTCTTCCCTAGTGAAGACAGATCCAAAGTACCTGTTCAACTCATCTGCCATTTCCTTGTTTCCCATAATAAATTCACCCTTTTCTGTCTCCAATGGCCCAATTTTGGTCTTAACTATTTTTTTGCTATTCACATACCTAAAGAAGCTTTTACTATCCTCCTTTATATTCTTGGCTAGTTTACCCTCGTACCTCAGTTTTTCTTGGCGTATTGCCTTTATTGTTATCTTCTGTTGCTCCCAGTCCTCCGGTTTCCTGCTCATCTTTACTATGTTATACTTCTTCTCTTTTATTTTTATACTGCCCTTTACTTCCCTCGTCAGCCACAGCCACCTTTTACTCCCCTTAGGATCTTTCTTCCTCTTTGGAGTGAACCGATCCTGCACCTTCTGCATTATTCCCAGAAATACCGGCCATTTTTGTTCCACTGTCTTCCCTGCTAGTCTATTGTTCTATTGAACTTTGGCCAGCTCCTCCCTCATAGCTCCATTGTTCCCTTTGTTCAACTGTAATACTGACACATCCGATTTTCCCTTCTCCTTCTCAAAGGGTAACAGAAACTCTGCTCACTGGTCCTGGAGTGGGTCAAGGAATATGACAATGGGAACTGAGCATCATGCTCCTATTGTGGGCCTGGCCCAGGGGATACGTTCATGGGATTGTGCTCGGTATTCCCAGTATGAGTCTCACCCATCCCAATCCCAAGATCCTCATTGTTCCTCTGTGAGAGTACAACTCAGGAAATACAGGGTTGATTAGAGTTGGTGGATTTCTGTTGAAGTGTATTGAGGTTTCCAGGATGTGGGTGAGATTATTTCTCTGCAGGAACCCAGGAGTGATATTTGTCATGATGGGAAGTAGGAATAGGTGTAAGGGAATTGAATTTATTGAGGAGGGTGGAACGCTGGGAAGAGACTGACTGGGCAGCCGTGCATCATCACTTGGCACTTGTAATGCTGCCCGTATAACAACTCAGCCGCGGATGACTGCAGGTCCTCTTTTCAGTGATTCAATGAATCCAATTAATATTAGAGAATGTATATGTCACCCCCTGGAAAAGGTTTAGTATGGTGGTCACTCACTGCTTGTTCCTTCTTCCAGTCAATAAAAGCCGATGTCTCGCAGAGTGAGCTATTGATGGTGCATCAATTTTATTGACTGGAAGTTTTAAAACATGGAAACCGTTTTACATCCGGAAAGATTGGATTTGGACCCCCAAGACCCTGAAGCAGCTCTTGTTTTTGAACTCTGGCTTGCATGCTTCCAATCATACTTGGAGGAGGTTCATGCAACTGAACCCGCTGTTATGCACAGAATTCTCCTCTCGAGAGTCGCCCCAAAAGTTTATTCATTTATCAGAGACCTGCCGACCTATGAAGGGGCAGTGGACACCCTCAAAAGACAGTACCTGCGGCCGGTGAACACTGTCTACGCAAGACATCGCTTAGCTACGCGACGACAGCGGCCTGGAGAATCGAGCGCTGAGTTTCCCTGAGCCCTACAGACACTCGTCCGAACTTGTGACTGCAAAACGCTCATGGCAGAACAGCAAGTGGAGCTGCTAGTACGAGACGGCTTTGTGACCGGACTGAGGTCAGTTTACGTGCATCAGAAGTTGCTGGAAAAAGCCGATCTTACCTTACGCTCGGCGATTGAGACGGCAGACATGCTGGAAGCTGCTCTGCACAACGCTGACGCTGTCCAGTTGCGCAATTCCCCGCATGATCCCGCGAGCGAATTCGCCAATGCCGCTACCAGTCACGATTCCACGAGCTCCCCGAACCCGACCACTGCTGTGGCCCGTCAAAAGCCCATGCTGTGTTATTTCTGCTGAGTCAGAAAACACCCCCGAAAATGCTGCCCAGCGCGAGAAGCGACCTGCTCCAGCTGCGGAAAGCGGTGCCATTTCGCCAAAGTCTGTAAGTCTAAACTACGAGCGGAGTGCAGCGCTGCGAGTGAGACTTGGGGGCCGTCATCTTGCATGCCCAGATGGGGGCGGCCATCTTTGTCGGCATCAACATGCCCTGCCCCCGACCCGCCAGCGTTTACCGAGCACCAAGATGGCTCAACTCTGGCCTCTGTAACCCTCGACCAAAGCACCCCACACCAGCTTGCAAGGTCAATGATGGACATCCTGGTGGAGGGGCACAGGACTAGCTGCCTGTTTGACACAGGCAGCACAGACAGTTTTATTGACCCGGACACAGTGCAACGCTGTGGACTCGTGACACGGCCGGTAAGTCAGGGGGTCAATTTGGCTTCTGGGTCGCATTCCACAGACATCCAGGTGGGTTGTGTAGCGACATTGGTGGTGCAAGGCACAGAATATCGGACCATTGCGCTACTGGTCATGCCTAAACTGTGCACACCTGTGCTATTGGGGCTGGACTTCCAGAGCCATCTCGAAAGTGTGACTATGGCATATGACGGGCCCCTCCCACCACTCACAGTCAGGAATCCTCAGTTTTGTGGGACTTCATCACTACTGACCACACACACACACACACCGGCCCACACATCCCACCCAGCACCATGCCGACAGCTGCGCTACCGACACCACTTGCAGTCTCTCCACCCTCAAGGACCCTCCCACATCGCTGTTCACCAACCTGACCCCCGACTGTAAACCTGTGGCAACTAAAAGCAGGAGGTACAGCGCGGGGGACAGGGCCTTTATTCAGTCAGAGGTGCAGCAGCTGCTCAGGGAGGGCATCATTGAGCCAAGTACGAGTCCTTGGAGGGCCCAGGTGGTTGTTGTTCGGACTGGGCAGAAAGACAGGATGGTCGTGGACTATAGTCAAACCATCAATAGGTTCACGCTGCTTGACGCGTACCCCCTACCCCGCATCACGGATGTGGTCAACCAGATTGCTCAGTGCAAGGTGTACTTGACAATAGATCTGAAATCCGCTTATCACCAGCTCCCCATCCGCCCAGAGGACTGCCCCTACACCGCTTTCGAGGTGGGCAGTAGGCTCTATCACTTCCTGTGCATCCCCTTCGGTGTCACGAATGGTGTCTCTGTCTTCCAGAGGGAAATGGACCAGGTGGTGGACCAGTACCAACTGAAGGCCACATTTCCCTATCTGGATAACATCACCATCTGTGGTCGTGACTGGTCGGATCACGACGCCAACCTCCAACGATTTTTCCAAGTGGCCGAAGCTCTGAACCTTACTTATAACATGGACAAGTGTGTGTTCAGAACCACCCGCCTCGCTATCCTTGGGTATGTCGTGGAAAACGGGGTCATTGGCCCTGATCCCGACCGTATGCGCCCCCTGTTAGAACTCCCTCTTCCCACCACTCTCAAAGCACTCAGACGGTGCCCGGGTTTTTTTTCCTCTTACACCCAACGGGTCCCCCATTACGCAGACTGGCTGGCCGAGTAGTGCCACAACAACCTCGTACCCAAGATCAGCAGGACCAAGGAACTGATTGTGGACTTTAGAATGGGAAAGTCAAGGGAAAACCCACCTGTCCTCACTGAGGGTTCAGTGGTGGAAAGGGTGTGCTGCTTCAAGTTTCTGGTCCATCACATCACTGCGGATCTATCCTAGGCACAATAAATTAATTGCACGTTCAGATAGCTTATCCATTTGCCCCTCAAAATGGAGATTTGCTGGCTGTATGGAGTTTGCAATTCTCCCTTCATAGCATGGGACTCCCCAGAGAGCTCCAGTTTCCTCCCATGTCCCAAAGGCGTGATTGGTCAGAAGTTATTTGGCTGCTGTAAGTCACACCTGCATATAAATGAGGAGATCTTGAAGAACAGGGGTGGGTGCAAGTGCAGGGCGATGGGAACATGGGGAGATTTAATGTAATAGGGTAAATATAGGATTAGTCTGAATGTTGGTGTAAACTTGGCTGGTTTCAGAATGGGCACTAGCGTCTCCACAATCAAGAACATCTTCAACAGGCGATGTGCCAAGAAATTTTCCATCCATTATGAAGGACCCTCACCAGCCCAGACATGCCCTCTTCTCATTGCTACCATCAGAAAGAAGGTACAGCAGCCTGAAGACAGACACTCAATGTTTCAGAACAGCTTCTTCCTCTCCACCATCAGATTTCTGAAGGGACAATGAACCAACCCACTATTTTTGCTCTGTTTTTGCACTACATATTAACTTTCTTTTTATCTACATTTCTTGTTGCAGTTTATTATATTTTTCTGTATTGCATTGAACAGAACATAGAAGATGGAAATCTACAGGACATTACAGGTGCTTTGGCCCACAATGTTGTGCTGACCATGTAACCTACTCTAGAAACTGCCCAGCATTATCCTACCATGTAGCCCTGTATTTTTCTAAGCTCCATGTACCTATGTAAGTCTCTTAGAAGACCCTGTTGTATTCACCTCTAACAACTTTGCTGGCAGTACATTCCATGCACCCTAACCCTCTCATAGAACATAAAACTATACAGCGCAGTACAGGCCCTTCCGCCCACAATGTTGTACTGACCCTTAAACCCTGCCTCTCGTATAACACTCCACCTTAAATTCCTTCATCTACCTGTCCAGTAGTCTCTTAAATTGCACTAGTGTATCTGCTTCCAGCACTGACTCAGGCAGTACATTCCACGCACCAACCACTCTCTGAGTGAAAAACCTTCCTCTAATATCCCCCGTGAACTTCCCACGCTGGCTGTTCACTCTAACTATTCCTCTTTATATCTTGTATACCTCTATCATGTCTCCTCTCATCCTCCTTCTCTCCAGAGAGTGAAGTCCTAGCTCCCTTAATCTCTGATCATAATGCAAACTCTCTAAACCAGGCAGCATCCTGGTAAATCTCCTCTGTACCCTTTCCAATGCTTCCACATACTTCTGTAGTGAGGTGACCAGAACTGGACACAGTACTCCAAGTGTGGCCTAACCAAAGTTTTATAGAGCTGCATCATTACCCCGTGACTCTTAAACTCTATCCCTCGACTTATGAAAGCTAACACTCCATAAGCTTTCTTAACTACCCTATCTACCTGTGAGGCAACTTTCAGGGATCTGTGGACATGTACCCCCAGATCCCTCTGCTCCTCCACACTTCCATGTATCTTGTGATTTACTTTGTACTCTGCCTTGGAGTTGGTCCTTCCAAAGTGTACCACCTCACACTTCTCTGGGTTGAACTCCATCTGCCACTTCTCAGCCCACTTCTGCATCCCATCAATGTCTCTCTGCAATCTTAGACAATCCTCTACACTATCCACAACACCACCAACCTTTGTGTCACTTGCAAACATGCCAACCCACCCTTCTAACCCCACATCCAGGTCGTTAATAAAAATCACGAAAAGTAGAGGTCACAACCCTCCAATCCAAATGTACTCCCTCCACCACAACCCTCTGCTTTCAGCAGGCAAGCCGATTCTGAATCCACCTGGCTAAACTCCCCTGGATCCCATGCAGTCTGACTTTCTGAATAAGCCTACTGTGTGGTACCCGGTCAGATCCCTTACTAAAATCCATGTAGATCACATCCACAGCACCACCCTCCTTTATATGCCTGGTCACCTCCTCAAAGAACTCTATCAGACTTGTTAGACACGATCTGCCCTTCACAAAGCCATGCTGATGGTCCCTGATCAGACCATGATTCTCTAAATGCCCATAGATTCCAAGTCGAAGAATCTTTTCCAACAGCTTTCCCACCACAAATGTAAGGCTCACTGGTCTATAATTACCCGGACTATCCCTACTACCTTTTTTGAACAATGGGACAACATTCGCCTCCCTCCAATCCTCCGGTACCATTCCCGTGGACAACGAGGACATAAAGTTCCTAGCCAGAAGCTCAGCAATCTCTTCCCTCATCTTGTGGAGCAGCCTGGGGAATATTCCATCAGGCCCCGGGGACTTACCTGTCCTAATGTATTTTAACAACTCCAACACCTCTTCTCCCTTAATATAAACATGCTCCAGAACATCAACCTCTCTCAGATTGTCCTCACCATCATCAAGTTCCCTCTCATTGGTGAATACCGAAGAGAAGTATTCATTGAGGTTCTCACTCACTTCCAGAGCCTCCAGGCACATCTTTCTACTTTTATCTCTATTCAGTCCTGTCTTCATTCCTGTCAAACTTTTGTTCTTCACATAATTGAAGAATGCCTTGGGGTTTTCCTTTACCCTACTCGCCAAGGCCTTCTCATGCCCCCTTCTTGCTCTCCTCAGCCCCTTCTTAAGCTCCTTTCTTGCTACCCTATATTCCTCAATAGACTCATCTGATCTTTGCTTCCTAAACCTCACGTATGCTGCCTTCTTCCATCTGACTAGATTCTCCACCTCACTTGTCACCCATGGTTCCTTCACCCTACCATTCTTTATCTTCCTCACTGGGACAAATTTACCCCTAACATCCTGCAAGAGATCCTTAAACATCGACCACATGTCCATAGTACATTTCCCCGAAAAAACATCATCCCAATTCACACCCGCAAGTTCTAGCCTTATAGTTTCATAATTTGCCATTCCCCAATTAAAAATTTTCCTGTCCTCTCTGATTCTATCCTTTTCCATGATAATGTTAAAGGCCAGAGAGCGGTGGTCACTGTCGTCCAGATGCTCACCTACTGAGAGATCTGTGACCTGAACTGCTTCGTTACCTAATACTAGATCTAGTATGGCATTCCCCCAGTTGGCCTGTCAACATACTGTGACAGGAATCCATCCTGGACGCGCTTAACAAACCATTGGAACTAATCAGCTGACAATCAATACTAGGGAAGTTACAGTCACCATGATGGCAACCATGTTATTTTTGCACCTTTCCAAAATCTGCCTCCCAATCTGCTCCTCGGTATCTCTGCTGCTACCCGGGGGCCTATAGAATACTCCCAGTACAGTAACTGCTCCCTTCCTGTTTCTGACGTCTACCCATACTGACTCAAAAGAGGATCCTGCTAAATTACCAACCTTTTCTGTAGCTGTAATAGTATCCCTGACCAGTAATGCCACCCCTCCTCCCCTTTCCCCCTCTCTCTATTCCTTTTAAAGCACTGAAATCCAGGAATATTGAGAATCCATTCCTGTCCAGGTGCCAGCCAAGTCTCTATAATGGCCACTACATCATAATTCCATGTATGTATCCAAGCTCTCAGTTTATCACCTTTGTTCCTGATGCTTCTTGCATTGAAGTACACGCACTTTTGCCCTTCTATCTTACTACCCTTTATTCTGTTTCTCTTTCCTCAAAACCTCCTTATATGTTAGAAAGCAAACACCAGGAAATCTGCAGATGCTGGAAATTCAAGCAACACACACAAAATGCTGGTGGAATGCAGCCGGCCAGGCAGCATCTATAGGGAGAAGCACTGTGACGTTTCATGCCGAGACCCTGCGTCAGGACTAACTGAAAGGAAACATAGTAAGAGATTTGAAAGTTTTGAAAGTTTCCTATTTTCAAATCTCTTACTATCTTTCCTTTCAGTTAGTCCTGATGAAGGATGTCAGCCTAAAAATCACAGTGCTTCTCCTTATAGATGCTGCCTGGCCTGCTGCATTCCACCAACATTTTGTGTGTGTTGCTTATATGTTAGATCTGGCTTTACTCCGTGCACTATACTTGCAGCTCTTGCATGACCTTTATCCTCCTCCACCTCACCATCTACTCTAACACTCTGGTTCCCCTCCCCCTGCAAATCTAGTTTAAACCCCCCGGAGCAGCACTAGCAAACCTGCCCGCAAGGACGTCTGTGAAAAACTTACCTCTGACGGGTTGACAGTGTTGTTAAGATGGCGTACGGTGTATTGGCCTTCATCAACTGTGGGACTGAGTTCAAGAGCTGAGAGGTAATGCTACAGCTAAATAAGACCTTGGTCAGAACTTACTGTGTCTAGTTCTGGTCACCTCACTACAGGAAGGATGTGGAAACTATAGAAAGAGTGCAGAGGAGATTTCGAAGAATGTTGCCTGGATTGGGGAGCATGCCTTATGAGAATAGGTTGAATGAACTCAGCCTTTTTTCCTTGGAGCTACAGAGGATGAGAGGTGACCTGATAGAGTTGTATAAGATGAATAAAGGCATTGATTATGTGGATAGTCAGAGGCTTTTTCCCAGGGCTGAAATGGCTAACAGGAGAGGACACAGTTTTAAGGTGCTTGGAAGTAGGCACAGAGGAGATGTCCAGGCTAAGTTTTTTATGCAGAGTGTGGTGAATGTGTGGAATGGGCTGCCAGTGACGGTGGTGGAGGGGGATACAATAGGGTATTTTAAGAGTCTCTTGGATAGGTGCATGGAGCTTAGAAATATAGAGGGCTATGGTAACCTAGGTAATTTTTAAAGTAAGTACATGTTCAGCACAGCATTGTGGGCCAAAGGGCCTGTATTGTGCTGTAGGATTTCTGTTTCTATGAAACCAGAGCACCTGGAGGAAACCCATGTGGACATGGGGAGAACATATTGTTACGTACCCGTCGGTATCTTGTACTTGTCACGTGACAGTGGTGTTGAAGCTATACTGGACTTAAGGTAGTGGTCTTGTGATGGTGGAGTGACATCATTTTCCCATCAGTAGAGGTCATGTGGCAGGTTTTTTTTTACAGGGTATAAAAGGAGGACCCCTCCCTGTGAGGAGCAGTGGGTGGCTGGATTTGCCATTTTGACTCCATGCCACTGCGTGGTCCAACATTATGATGCAGTTTGGTTGAAAGGTGGAGTTTTATTTAATGCCTAAAGTTTAAAAGGTAATTGCCGCCAGTTTCTTTATAATACTGCCAGTTAAAAATCAGTAGAGAGTGAAGATCGGAGTTCGGGAGCTAAAAGATCGAGGGAAGTCGATTTCCACGGTGAAACAGGTTCGACCTCGTTTGATCCTCATTCGGAAGGAATTTGTTGGCTGTCCCCATGGTAACCCCGTGAATAGCAGAAAGGGTTGGGTACAGTTTTGTAAAGGAAAGGTCAGTGCCTTTAAGCCGTTTCATTTTCATCTTCGTAAATTCTCCAGGAAAAGTATAGTTCCACTGGGAACCGCAACAACATGACGTGAAAGAGTAATTAAATCGTCTAAAAAGTCCCTCCTTTAATGGACTGTGAGTATTTTGAACTTTTGCAGTACTACTTTGAAGAACTGTTTTTGCAGCATCACTGTAAGAACAGTTTTCGCTTTATTCCTTGAAGAACTGTTTAAGCTGCCGCACAGCAGCTGATTTCCGGTTATGTTAGTGGTTTGTTTACTTTTGTGGGTTTGTTTTTCAGTGTTTAATAAATGTTTTAGTTGTTATAAAAAACCCTGCATCACTTATATATTTATTGTTGCTGAATCCGTAACATAAATATGGGGGCTGTATCCGGGATGAAACATTTTTGAGTTTAAATGCTTGTTAAATTTTGAATCAGTGTTTTGGAAAAGGGGAATACTCGATTCTTTTGTTTGATTGGCTTGTGAGTGGTATTCGGCAACAATGAATATTGATGAGTTTCTGGCTTCACCAGACACGGATTTGTTAGCGAAGGCGACAAAACCTGATGTGTCTGAGATAGCTAGCAGATTGCAACTTAAAGGTATTTTGAAGTCTACATCGAAGGCTCTAATCCAGAGAAAAATCGCCTAACACTATGTAGATTCGGGTGATTTTGACGAATCGATTTTCGAGTCGTTTCCAACAAGTAATCTGGAGATGCAGTTGCAAATCGAACAAATGAAGTTGGAGCGTTTTAGGTTAGAAGCTGAAAGTAAACAAAAGGAATTTGAATATGCGATGGCGGAATTAAAGTCTGAGAATCAGTCTTCTGGTTCTAGAAAACCATTTGTTGCCAGTCAAGAAATTAAATTAGTCCCTCCATTTAGTGAAACTGAAGTGGAAAGATATTTCCAACATTTTGAAACAATTGCTCAGATTTCAGAGTGGCCGAAAGATAAATGGTCAGTGTTGTTACAGAGTGTAATTAAAGGCAAAGCACAACAAGTTTATACAGCTTTAACTGCTGCGCAAGCACTAGATTATGATACTGTGAAACAGCATATTTTGAAAGAATACAAATTGGTCCCAGAAGCGTATAGAGAAAGATTCAGAAGTTTGAAAAAGTCTGTGGAAAAAACTTAAGTGGAATTTGCCTATGAGAAAGCTGTGTGTTTTGAGAGATGGGTTTTCTCTAAAAATTTAAATGAGGACTATAATACATTGAAAGAGCTGATTTTAATGGGGTAATTTAAAAGAAGCATCCCTGTTGAAGTAAGGACCTACTTAAATGAAAGGGATACTGATACATTGCAGGACTCTGCTAGATTAGCTGATGAGTATGTTTTAATCCATAAGTATAAATTTCGTCAGGACAGAATTTTTAAGAGGAAAAATAACACAGAGACTCAAGGTAAATCAGAAATTAAATCAGAAGTTAATGAGAAAGGTAAGGAGGGAGGAAAACCTGTGAAGGAAAGACAGATTGGTCCTATTTGTAACTATTATAAGAAACCTGGCCATGGAAAAACTGACTGTTTCCGATTGAAAAAGAAAGAGAAGGAAGCAGTCCCAGTTGCTTGTGTACAACATACTGAAGTACCTGTAAAATTACAAGGTTCGATAAACACAAATGAGGTTTTGTTAGAGCCTGACCAAGTTAAAAAAGGATATGATCATTTTATAACCGAAGGGTTTGTAGCCTTGAAAGAAGGATCTACTCCGGTGCCAATAAAAATCCTTAGGGATACTGGAGCTTCTCAATCACGATGCTAGACAGTGTATTGAAGTTTAATGAAGAGTCTGATACTGGTGAGGTAAATTATATAGGAGGAGTTGGGAGTGCTTTTATGCCTGTACATTTGAATAACGTAAATTTAAAGTCAGGGTTAGTTACAGGATTTGTTAAAGTAGGATTACAGCCTAGCTTACCTGTGAAGGATATTTCTTTATTGTTAGGTAATGACTTGGCAGTTGGACACGTTTTTCCTGAAGTGCATTTGACAATGGACTCAGAGGAACCAGAGATGAATTCTAACACAGATTCTTGTGACTTGAGCTATGGCTAAAAAGATTGATGCACAGAATGAGGTTGTTACTCATGTCTGTTCAACTCAGGATTTGAGTTTTGAGGATGTGTCAGAGACATTCTTACCTTCATTGTTTGAACAAGATTCTTGGAGTAAGTCTGACTATGAAGATTTATCTCTGTCTCAGAAGGAGATGATAGCAGAGCAGAATAGAGACCCTGAGATTATAAAATTAAGAGAACAAGCTCTACCAGATAGTGAAATTGAGAAGGTGCCAGTAGGATAATACTTGGAAAAAGGTGTGTTGATGAGGAAGTGGAGACCACCTAAAATTCCTGCAAGTGATGAATGGAATATTGTTTGCCAGGTAGTTGTTCCTAAAGTTTATCGAAATGAGATTTTGACTTTAGCTCATAGTGTGCCCTTAGGTGGACATCAAGGGGTAAGGAAAACTGTGGACAAGATTTTAAAACATTTTTACTGGCCTGGTCTAAGAAAAGATGTGGCGATATTTTTTAAAATGTGCCATGCTTGTCAGATTGAGGGTAAACCAAATCAAGTTACACCAGTGGCTCCATTACAACCTATTCCAGCATTTGGTGAACCGTTTTCTAAAGTTATTATAGATTCTGTCAGTCCATTACCAAAGACAAAAACTGGTTATCAGTACTTGTTGACTATCATGTGTATTTCGTCTAGGTTTCCAGAGGCAGTACCACTTAGGAATATAACAGCTAAAACTGTGACAAAGACTCTTATAAAATTCTTTACTTATTTTGGATTACCTAAGGAAATACAAACTGATCAAGGCAGTAATTTTATGTCTGGATTATTTCAACAGATAGTTTATAAATCAGGAGCTAAGCAAATCACTTCGTCTGCATACCATCCAGAATCGTAGGGTGCCTTGGAGAGGTTTCATTCTGTCCTCAAGGATATGATTAGGACATATTGTGTGGAAAATGAAAGTGATTGGGATGAGGGTATAAACTTATCTTATTTGCAGTAAGGGTATCGGTACAAGAATCTTTAGGTTTCAGTCCATTTGAACTTGTATTTGGGCATAGAGTTAGAGGAGCTTTAGATTTATTAAAAGAACAGTAGATTAGTAAGGAAGTACACACTAATTTGTTGGACTATGTTCTGAAATTTAAGGACAGGTTACATATAAAGCTTATAGCTTAGCCAAGGAAAATTTAAAACTGGCTCAGGAGAAAATGAAAACTTGGTATGATAAAGAAGCTGGGATGAGGATGTTTAAGCCTGGAGATAAGGTGCTGGTTCTTTTCCTTGTGCAAACGAATCCTTTACAAGCTAGATTTCATGGTCCTTATGAAATTGTGTCTAAAATCAATGATGTGGATTACGTGATAAAAACTCCAGATCGTAGAAGGCCAACACAACTTTGCCATATAAATATGATAAAACCATATTATGAGAAACAATATGATACTGTGACTGTTGTGGTTAATGATAATGAATTTGATTTAACTAGGAACATGATAGATGATTCATCTGAATTTCATTCTAATTCCAACATTGTTTCTGTCAGGTTACCAAATTCAACCATTCTGGAAAATATTGATGAGAAACTAGCACATTTACAGCCAGATCAGAAACAGCAGATGAAGAAATTAATTTTTAATTATAAGGATTTGTTTCCAGACGTTCCAAGAAGGACTACCATAGCTTCACATGATGTAGATGTTGGAGATGCCAAACCTATTAAACAACACCTATATAGGATGAACATAGAAAAATGTGAACGCTGAGAAATAAATTAAATATATGTTAGAAAATAATATTATTTGACCTAACTCGAATTGGAGTTCACCCTGTGTAATGGTGCCAAAACCAGATGGTAGTATTAGGTTTTGTACGGACTATATGAAGGTAAATGCTGTAATGAAAACAGATGCATATCCAATTCCTAGAGTAGATGATTGTGTAGATAAAGTTGGAAAAGCAAAGTTCCTTGCAAAGATTGATTTATTGAAAGGGTATTGGTGTGTTCCATTAATGGACAGAGGTGGAGAGATTTCTGCATTTGTAACTCCATCTGGGTTATATGAGTATAATGTTCTTCCATTGGGGATGAAGAATGCCCCAGGTGCTTTCCAGAGGATGATTAACTCTGTGATTCAGGGATTGAAAGATACAGATGCTTATATTGATGATTTGGTGACAGGAAATGATACTTGGGAAGCACACATCATTGCGGTGCAGAAATTGGAATTAGGTGAACAAACTTGTGGCGCAATTAGAGATTGGTCAGTATGACCTTGTGGGCATCACTGAGTCATGGCTGAAAGAAGGTCATAATTGGGATTTTAACATCAAAGGATATATTTTATATCAAATGGACAAGCAGGAAGGCATAGGTGGTAGTGTGGCTGTTTGGTAAGAGATGGAACTACATCTTTAGAAAGAGGAGACATAGGGTTAGAGAATGTTGAATCTTTGTGGGTGGAGTTAACAAACTGCAAGGGTAAAAAATCCATAATGGGAATCGTACATAGGCTTCCAAGTAGTAGCCAAGATGTGGGGCTGAGATTGCAAAGGGAGCTGGAAATAAGGGCAATGTCACAATTGTAATGGGTGACTTCAATCTGCAAGGGGATTGGGAAAATCAGGTTGGTGTCAGATCAACGAGAGGGAATTTGCTGAATACCTACAAGGTAGCTTTTTTGCGGATGATACAAAGATGGGTGGAGGGGTAGGTAGTTTCAGAGAAGAAA
Source organism: Hypanus sabinus (assembly GCF_030144855.1). Lineage (NCBI taxonomy): Eukaryota > Metazoa > Chordata > Chondrichthyes > Myliobatiformes > Dasyatidae > Hypanus > Hypanus sabinus. The sequence goes on along the minus strand of NC_082713.1, from coordinate 25,523,002 downwards.
TGCAATTGCAGCAGGACTTGGACAAATTGGAAGAATGGCCAAAAAAGTGGCAGATGGAATACAGTGTTGGGAAATGTATGGTAATGCATTTTGGTAAAAGGAACAATAATGCGGACTATTATCTAAACAGGGAGAAAATTCAAACATCAAAAGTGCAAAGGGACCGAGGAGTCCTCATGTAAGACTCCCAGAAGGTCAATTCACAGGTTGAGTCTGTGGTAAAGAAGGCAAATGCAATGTTGGTATTTACTTCAAGGAGAACAGAATATAAAAGCAGGGAGAAAATGCTGTGTCTTTATAAGACACAAGTCAGGCCACAGTTTTAAGAGTATTGTCAACAGTTTTGGGCTCCATATCTCAGAAAGGATGTGTTGTCATTGGAACGAGTCCAGAGGAGGTTCACGAGGATGATTCTGGGAATGAAGGCGTGTTCATATGAGACGTGTTTGGCAACTTTGGGTCTGTAGTCACTGGAATTTAGAAGAAACCTACCGAATCTTAAAAGGACTAGAGAAGGTGGATGTGGAGAGGTTGTTTCCTCTCTTGGGAGTAGAGTACCCAGAACTAGAGGGGCACAACCTTAAAATTGAGGCGTGAACTTTCAGAACAGAGTTAAGGATGATTTTTTTAGCCAAACAGTGGCGTATCTATGGAACACTCTGCCACAGAGCGTTTAACTGGTTCTCTATAGTATATCAGGACATTGGTTTATTATTATTAATATTATAACGTCTGGAGGGATAGTGAAATATGCCGTCCACACAGATAATTTCAGCACAAAAACTGTTAACAATTTCAGAGAAAGTACAGTGGGATGGGAGTTTCCGTGTGAATGGTGGTACGTCACTTTTGAATTTTCCGCGGTGGAGACTGCGGTGGAGGCCAAGTCCTGGGTATATTCAAAGCATAAGTTGATAGAGTTCCGATTGGTCGGGGCATTAAGTGAGAGGGCAGGTATAGGGGTTGAATGGGATCTGGGATCAGCCATGATGGAATGGTGGAGCAAACTCGATGGGCTGAATGGCCTAATTCTGCTCCTATGTCTTATGGTCTAAATACTGTGTTTGCAGAGACTTCCCTCATCTGTCCCAAAATCTCTTTGACCTCGTACCATCAAGCAGAAGATTCCGCAGTATAAGAACAAAGACAGTAAGGCAGGGGAAGACTTCTCTCTCAGGCTGTGAGACTTTTAAAAATCCTGCTGCCATCCAACACACCTTATCTATATCAGCATCAGTAACCGTAATTCTGTTATATATTTAACCATATATTGTAGATGCACTTGATGTCAAGTTGACAACTGCAAAATACATTTACATCTGTTTATATTATTATTTGTGCTCTGTGTGATAAAGTATTGTGTTTTACACCTTGGTACCGGAGGAATGGTGTTTTGTTTAGCTGGATACCCCGGTACAGTTAAATGGCAAGAAAGTTGAACAATAAAATTCCCGGACCCTACTCCAACGATCATGACGGGGAGAGACTCCCTTTTTACAGGAGTTTGTCTGGGGGTGGAGAGCTTCTAATTAACGGGGTCACTGTTTAACTGGTTCTCTATAGTATATCAGGACATTGGTTTATTATTATTATTATTAATATTATAACGTCTGGAGGGATAGTGAAATATGAGGTCCACACAGATAATTTCAGCACAAAAACTGTTAACAATTTCAGAGAAAGTACAGTGGGATAGGAGTTTCCGTGTGAATGGTGGTACGTGACTTTTGAATTTTCCGCCATCCCGTCACCTCTGTGAGATCACAGTCGGGGGACGTGCCCCTCTCTGTGCAGTCACGCAGCGGCAGTTTCAGGCGGCGTTTGAAATCCTCGACAGGTCTCATCAGAGCATTTGTCCGACCCCAGCAGACAACGCTATACACCTACAAACTTTAAAATAGGCATCTCAGAGAATACAGCTCTGGCCAGATCACAGAGAGAAGGTGGGTGAAACGGGAATGAGGAGGGGTTTACGGGGCAGGGACGGGAATGTTGTCCGAGTGATGGGAGGGGTGGGGAGTCCTACCTCCTACCTCCCTCTGGCATCGTCACCAGCATGCAGTGTGTAGAACGAGAGTAGATTCGATTTTCAAGTAAAACACTCCCGTCCTCACGCACTGAATGAAGTTCACCATCTGCAGCATCCACAGTTGTAGTTTTGTGTCCCTCCACACCGTCCCACCACGTACCGCCGAGATCGCACACAGAGTGAATCTCCCTCCACGGGTTTCTAGAGTCAGACACATCAAGCTCCCCCGTTTCTGTCCCACTGTACAGATCATGGAGCCCGCAACGAAGAACACATCAAGAAGGCGAAGGATCGTTTCGGCTGTTTCTTCTTTCTTTACCGCCGGGACCCGAATTCTGTGTCAATGTAAATGTTTGTCGGTGAGTTCTCAACCAAGAATAAAGCTTGAGGGAAATAGAACGGGAGGAACAGATTCACCCCTGGACCCCGTGACTCCCCTTCCTGCACTCTCAGGGATTCTGACCATTTTCTGCAACCCCCAGAGAGTTGGTCATCCCAGAGCTGCCGGCTCTCCAACGCCAAGCCTCGGCTTCCGAGAAATCCGCTCCCCACACTCTCCGGGTCAAATGGCGGCGGGTGCAGGTCTCAATGACTCTGGAACTTTGTGATCTCCCACAGGGTTCCCAGTCCTGCTGCAAACGTGTCGACTGTGTATTTCCGCGAAACGAGGAATCTTCTGCAGCGGGAAGCCAGGGAAATCACTGTTCTCCGCCGGAGAACGGCCTCCTGCAAGCGAGCAGGGAAAGTTGGCAAAATCCACGTGAGCCTGCAATTTCGGTCACAGGTACGGAGGGGTTGGTAGAGGGATTGGGGCGAGCCCAATACAGGCCCATACAGGGAGTACTAACACTATTCCCGAAACCGGATCCCCTGACTTTGGGAGCACCATGCGCGGTTCCCGCATCCGTCCGTGTTCCATGGTCAGACCCACTCCAGGAGCACGGTGCACAGGTCCTGCTCCCCTATTCCTGTGGCAAGCCCATACCAGGAGAACGCTGCACAGTCCTCTTTGTCCCTGCCTCAGACGCACCAGGAGTACGGTGCATGTGTAGAAAATTGGAATAATTGTTCTGTTTCTTTTTAAACGTAACATCTGTCCCCTGTCCATCCGTCTCCAGGATGTGACCCACCAATTACGCACATCGATGTAGAGAAGGAGGAAGGGAATGTGGAGAAGGAGGAAGAGAATGTGGAGAAGGAGGAAAAGAATGTGGAGAAGGAGGAGGATGATGTGGAGAAGGAGGAGGAGAATGTGGAGAGGGAGGAAGACGATGTGGAGAAGGAGGAAGACGATGTGGAGAAGGAGGAGGATGATGTGGAGAAGGAGGAGGAGAATGTGGAGAGGGAGGAGGAGAATGTGGAGGAGGAAGAGGATGCGAAGAAGGAGGAGGACGATATGGAGAAGGAGGAAGAAGATACGGAGAAGGAGGAGGATGATGTGAAGAGGGAAGAGGAGGATGTGGAGAAGGAGGAAGAGAATGTGGAGAAGGAGGAGGAGACTGTGGAGAGGGAGGAAGAGAATGTGGAGAAGGAGAAGGAGGAAGACGATATGGAGAAGGAGGAAGAGGAGGTGGAGAAGGAGGAGGAGAATGTGGAAAAGGAGGAGGAGGATGTGGAGAAGGAAGAAGAGGATGCGGGGAAGGAGGAAGAGAATACGAAGGAGGAGGACGATGTGGAGAAGGAGAAGGATGATGTGAAGAGGGAGGAGGAGGATGTGGAGAAGGAGGAAGAGGATGTGGAGAAGGAGGAGGAGGAACAGAATGTGGAGAAGGAGAAAAAGAACGTGGAGAAGGAAGAAGAGGAGGATATGGGGGAGCCGGGGACATCCCGGGAGAAAGGCGGACAGGAGCAGAGCGTGCCTTTCAGTTTCCACTCCATGTGGGAAGAGGGGAGGGACCCCACGTGGCCCAGTCTCGACTTTCACGTTGAGCAGAGTGGATTACACGGCTCGGGGGACCTTTTAAGGCATGGGGTGAAAAACATTCCCCCAGGATCTGAAGGCCATGTGCAGGCTGCGGACCCGCCTGAACAGGCCGCACCTGCGACCTACATCACAGACGCTCAGCTACTCATGGTGCCCCAGACAGATTATGAATTCTGGACCATCTTCAACTTCTGTGGAATGGAGGCGGCGAGGGTGCTGCTGATGCAGCGCCGGAAGAGGGACAGGAAGGACGAGGATGTGGAGAAGGAAAAGATGTGGAGAAGGAGGAAGAGAATGTGAAGGAGGAGGAGGATCTGGAAAAGGAGGAAGAGAAAGTGGAGAAGCAGGAGGAGGAGGTGGAGGAGAAAGAGGAGGAGACTGTGGGGAAGGAGAAAGAAGATGCGGTGATGGTGGAGGACAATGTGGAGAAGGAGGAAGAGAATGCAAAGAAGTAGGAGGAGGATGTGGAGAAGGAGGAAGACGATGTGGAGAAGGAGGAGGATGATGTGGAGAAGGAGGAAGGGAATGTGGAAAAGGAGGAAGAGAATGTGGAGAAGGAGGAAGAGGATGTAGAGAAGGAGGAAGGGAATGTGGAAAAGGAGGAAGAGAATGTGGAGGAGGAGGAGGAGGATGTGGAGAAGGAGGAAGAGAATGTGAAGGAGGAGGAGGAGAATGTGGAGAAGGAGGAAGAGAATGTGGAGAAGGAGGAGGAGACTGTGGAGAGGGAGGAAGAGAATGTGGAGAAGGAGGAGGAGACTGTGGAGAGGGAGGAAGAGAATGTGGAGAAGGAGGAAGAGAATGTGGAGAAGGAGGAAGAGGATGTAGAGGAGGAGGAAGGGAATGTGAAAAAGGAGGAAGAGGATGTTGAGGAGGAGGAAGGGAATGTGGAAAAGGAGGAAGAGAATGTGGAGGAGGAGGAGGAGGATGTGGAGAAGGAGGAAGAGAATGTGAAGGAGGAGGAGGAGAATGTGGAGAAGGAGGAAGAGAATGTGGAGAAGGAGGAGGAGACTGTGGAGAGGGAGGAAGAGAATGTGGAGAAGGAGGAGGAGACTGTGGAGAGGGAGGAAGAGAATGTGGAGAAGGAGGAAGAGAATGTGGAGAAGGAGGAAGACGATGTGGAGAAGGAGGAGGATGATGTGGAGAAAAAGGAGGAGAATGTGGAGAGGGAGGAGGAGAATGTGGAGGAGGAAGAGGATGCGAAGAACGAGGAGGATGTTATGGAGAAGGAGGAAGAAGATGCGGAGAAGGAGAAGGATGATGTGAAGAGGGAGGAGGAGGATGTGGAGAAGGAGGAGGAGACTGTGGAGAGGGAGGAAGAGAATGTGGAGAAGGAGGAAGAGAATGTGGAGAAGGAGGAAGAGGATGTTGAGGAGGAGGAAGGGAATGTGGAAAAGGAGGAAGAGAATGTGGAGAAGGAGGAAGAGAATGTGGAGAAGGAGGAAGAGGATGTTGAGGAGGAGGAAGGGAATGTGGAAAAGGAGGAAGAGAATGTGGAGAAGGAGGAAGAGAATGTGGAGAAGGAGGAAGATGATGTGGAGAAGGAGGAGGATGATGTGGAGAAGGAGGAGGAGAATGTGGAGAGGGAGGAGGAGAATGTGGAGGAGGAAGAGGATGCGAAGAAGGAGGAGGACGATATGGAGAAGGAGGAAGAAGATGCGGAGAAGGAGGAGGATGATGTGAAGAGGGAGGAAGAGGAGGTGGAGGAGAAGGAGCAGGAGAATGTGGAAAAGGAGGAGGAGGAGGATGTGGAGAAGGAGGAAGAGAATGCGAAGGAGGAAGAAGATGCGGAGAAGGAGGAGGATGATGGGAAGAGGGAGGAGGAGGATGTGGAGAAGGAGGAAGAGAATGTGGAGAAGGAGGAGGAGGATGAGCAGAAGGAAGAAGAGGATGTGGGGAAGGAGGAAGAGAATACGAAGGAGGAGGACGATGTGGAGAAGGAGGGGGATGATGTGAAGAGGGAGGAGGAGGATGTGGAGAAGGAGGAAGAGGATGTGGAGAAGGAGGAGGAGGAAGAGAATGCGGAGAAGGAGGAAAAGAACGTGAAGAAGGAAGAAGAGGAGGATATCGGGGAGCCGGGGACATCCCAGGAGAAAGGCGGACGGGAGCAGAGTGTGCCTTTCAGTTTCCACTCCATGTGGGAAGAGGTGAGGGACCCCCCGTGGCCCAGTCTTGACTTTCACGTTGAGCAGAGTGGATTACAGGGCTCGGGGGACCTTTTAAGGCATGGGGTGAGAAACATTCCCCCAGGATCTGAAGGCCATGTGCAGGCTGCGGACCCATCTGAACAGGCCGCACCTGCGACCTTCATCACGGACTCTCAGCTGCTCACGGTGCCCCAGACAGATTATTAATTCTGGACCATCTTCAACTTCTGTGGAATGGAGGCGGCGAGGGTGCTGCTGATGGAGCGCCGGAAGAGGGCTGCAGCAGCTAAGAGGTCCTCGATTTCCTGAGGGACCCCGTGGTCTCAGACGGGACAGGAAGGACGAGGATGTGGAGAAGGAGGAAGAGGATGTGGAGAAGGAGAAGGAGGATGTGGAGAAGGAGGAAGAGAATGTGAAGGAGGAGGAGGAGAATATGGAGAAGGAGGAAGAGAATGTGAAGGAGGAGGAGACTCTGGAGAGGGAGGAAGAGAAAGTGGAGAAGCAGGAGGAGGAGGTGGAGGAGAATGAGGAGGAGACTGTGGGGAAGGAGAAAGAAGATGCGGTGATGGTGGAGGACAATGTGGAGAGGGAGGAAGAGAATGTGGAGAAGGAGGTGGAGGATGTGGAGAAGGAGGAAGAGAATGTGGAGAACGAGGAGGAGAATGTGGAGAAGGAGGAGGAGGATGTGGAGATGGAGAAGGAGGAAGAGATTGTGGAGGAGGAAGAGAATGTGGAGAAAGAGGAGGAGAATGTGGAGAAGGAGGAAGAGGATGTCGAGAAAGAGGAGGAGAATGTGGAGAATGAGGAAGAGGATATCGAGAAGGAGGAAGAGGATGTGGAGAAGGAAGAAGAGGATGTGGAGAAGGAGGATGTGGAGGAGGAGGAGGAGGAGGAGGATGTGGAGAAGGAGGAAGAAGATGTGGAGAAGGAGGAAGAGAATGTGGAGGAGGAGGAGGAGGACAATGTGGAGAAGGAGGAAGAGAATGTGGAGAAGGGGGAAGAGAATGTGGAGAAGGAGGAGGAGGATGTAGAAAAGGAGGAAGAGAAAGTGGAGAAGCAGGAGGAGGAGGTGGAAAAGGAGGAAGAGAAAGTGGAGAAGCAGGAGGAGGAGGTGGAGGAGAAGGAGCAGGAGGATGTGGAGAAGGAAGAAGAGGATGTGGGGAAGGAGGAAGAGAATACTAAGGAGGAGGACGATGTGGAGAAGGAGGGGGATGATGTGAAGAGGGAGGAGGAGGATGTGGAGAAGGAGGAAGAGGATGTGGAGAAGGAGGAGGAGGAAGAGAATGTGGAGAAGGAGGAAAAGAACGTGGAGAAGGAAGAAGAGGAGGATATCGGGGAGCCGGGGACATCCCAGGAGAAAGGCGGACGGGAGCAGAGTGTGCCTTTCAGTTTCCACTCCATGTGGGAAGAGGTGAGGGACCCCCCGTGGCCCAGTCTTGACTTTCACGTTGAGCAGAGTGGATTACAGGGCTCGGGGGACCTTTTAAGGCATGGGGTGAGAAACATTCCCCCAGGATCTGAAGGCCATGTGCAGGCTGCGGACCCATCTGAACAGGCCGCACCTGCGACCTTCATCACGGACTCTCAGCTGCTCATGGTGCCCCAGACAGATTATTAATTCTGGACCATCTTCAACTTCTGTGGAATGGAGGCGGCGAGGGTGCTGCTGATGGAGCGCCGGAAGAGGGCTGCAGCAGCTAAGAGGTCCTCGATTTCCTGAGGGTCCCCGTGGTCTCAGACGGGACAGGAAGGACGAGGATGTGGAGAAGGAGGAAGAGGATGTGGAGAAGGAGAAGGAGGATGTGGAGAAGGAGGAAGAGAATGTGAAGGAGGAGGAGGAGAATATGGAGAAGGAGGAAGAGAATGTGAAGGAGGAGGAGACTCTGGAGAGGGAGGAAGAGAAAGTGGAGAAGCAGGAGGAGGAGGTGGAGGAGAAGGAGGAGGAGACTGTGGGGAAGGAGAAAGAAGATGCGGTGATGGTGGAGGACAATGTGGAGAGGGAGGAAGAGAATGTGGAGAAGGAGGTGGAGGATGTGGAGAAGGAGGAAGAGAATGTGCAGAAGGAGGAGGAGGATGTGGAGATGGAGAAGGAGGAAGAGATTGTGGAGGAGGAAGAGAATGTGGAGAAAGAGGAGGAGAATGTGGAGAAGGAGGAAGAGGATGTCGAGAAAGAGGAGGAGAATGTGGAGAAGGAGGAAGAGGATATCGAGAAGGAGGAAGAGGATGTGGAGAAGGAAGAAGAGGATGTGGAGAAGGAGGATGTGGAGGAGGAGGAGGAGGAGGAGGATGTGGAGAAGGAGGAAGAAGATGTGGAGAAGGAGGAAGAGAATGTGGAGGAGGAGGAGGAGGACAATGTGGAGAAGGAGGAAGAGAATGTGGAGAAGGGGGAAGAGAATGTGGAGAAGGTGGAGGAGGATGTAGAAAAGGAGGAAGAGAAAGTGGAGAAGCAGGAGGAAGAGGTGGAAAAGGAGGAAGAGAAAGTGGAGAAGCAGGAGGAGGAGGTGGAGGAGAAGGAGCAGGAGGATGTGGAGAAGGAAGAAGAGGATGTGGGGAAGGAGGAAGAGAATACTAAGGAGGAGGACGATGTGGAGAAGGAGGAGGATGATGTGAAGTGGGAGGAGGAGTAAGAGGATGTGGAGAAGGAGGAGGAGGAAGAGAATGTGGAGAAGGAGGAAAAGAATGTGGAGAAGGAAGAAGAGGAGGATATGGGGGAGCCGGGGACATCCCAGGAGAAAGGCAGACGGGAGCAGAGTGTGCCTTTAAGTTTCCACTCCATGTGGGAAGAGGTGAGGGACCCCCCGTGGCCCAGTCTCGACTTTCACGTTGAGCAGAGTGGATTACAGGGCTCGGGGGACCTTTTAAGGCATGGGGTGAGAAACATTCCCCCAGGATCTAAAGGCCATGTGCAGGCTGCGGACCCGCCTGAACAGGCCGCACCTGCGACCTTCATCACGGACTCTCAGCTACTCATGGTGCCTCAGACAGATTATTAATTCTGGACCATCTTCAACTTCTGTGGAATGGAGGTGGCGAGGGTGCTGCTGATGGAGCGCCGGAAGAGGGCTGCAGCAGCTAAGAGGTCCTCGATTTCCTGAGGGACCCCGTGGTCTCACACGGGACAGGAAGGACGAGGATGTGGAGAAGGAGGAAGAGGATGTGGAGAAGGAGAAGGAGGATGTGGAGAAGGAGGAAGAGAATGTGAAGGAGGAGGATGATGTGGAGAAGGAGGAAGAGAATGTGGAGAAGGAGGAGGAGGATCTGGAAAAGGAGGAAGAGAAAGTGGAGAAGCAGGAGGAGGAAGTGGAGGAGAAGGAGGAGGAGACTGTGGGGAAGGAGAAAGAAGATGCAGTGATGGTGGAGGACAATGTGGAGAAGGAGGAAGAGAATGCAAAGAAGGAGGAGGATGATGTGGAGAAGGAGGAAGGGAATGTGGAAAAGGAGGAAGAGAATGTGGAGAAGGAGGAAGAGGATGTAGAGAAGGAGGAAGGGCATGTGGAAAAGGAGGAAGTGAATGAGGAGAAGGAGGAAGAGGATGTAGAGGAGGAGGAAGGGAATGTGGAAAAGGAGGAAGAGAATGTGGAGAAGGAGGAAGAGGATGTAGAGGAGGAGGAAGGGAATGTGGAAAAGGAGGAGGAGGAGGATGTGGAGAAGGAGGAAGAGAATGCGAAGGAGGAAGAAGATGCGGAGAAGCAGGAGGATGATGGGAAGAGGGAGGAGGAGGATGTGGAGAAGGAGGAAGAGAATGTGGAGAAGGAGGAGGAGGATGTGGAGAAGGAAGAAGAGGATGTGGGGAAGGAGGAAGAGAATACGAAGGAGGAGGACGATGTGGAGAAGGAGGGGGATGATGTGAAGAGGGAGGAGGAGGAAGAGGATGTGGAGAAGGAGGAGGAGGAAGAGAATGTGGAGAAGGAGGAAAAGAATGTGGAGAAGGAAGAAGAGGAGGATATGGGGGAGCCGGGGTCATCCCAGGAGAAAGGCGGACGGGAGCAGAGCGTGCCTTTCAGTTTCCACTCCATGTGGGAAGAGGGGAGGGACGCCCCGTGGCCCAGTCTCGACTTTCACGTTGAGCAGAGTGGATTACAGGGCTCGGGGGACCTTTTAAGGCATGGGGTGAGAAACATTCCCCCAGGATCTAAAGGCCATGTGCAGGCTGCGGACCCGCCTGAACAGGCCGCACCTGCGACTTTCATCACGGAGTCTCAGCTACTCATGGTGCCCCAGAAAGATTATGAATTCTGGACCATCTTCAACTTCTGTGGAATGGAGGCGGCGAGGGTGCTGCTGATGGAGCGCCGGAAGAGGGCTGCAGCAGCTAAGAGGTCCTCGATTTCCTGAGGGACCCCGTGCTCTCAGACGGGACAGGAAGGACGAGGATGTGGAGAAGGAGGAAGAGGTTGTGGAGAAGGAGAAGGAGGATGTGGAGAAGGAGGAAGAGAATGTGAAGGAGGAGGATGATGTGGAGAAGGAGGAAGAGAATGTGGAGAAGGAGGAGGAGGATCTGGAAAAGGAGGAAGTGAAAGTGGAGAAGCAGGAGGAGGAAGTGGAGGAGAAGGAGGAGGAGACTGTGGGGAAGGAGAAAGAAGATGCGGTGATGGTGGAGGACAATGTGGAGAAGGAGGAAGAGAATGCAAAGAAGGAGGAGGATGATGTGGAGAAGGAGGAAGGGAATGTGGAAAAGGAGGAAGAGAATGTGGAGAAGGAGGAAGAGGATGTAGAGAAGGAGGAAGGGCATGTGGAAAAGGAGGAAGTGAATGTGGAGAAGGAGGAAGAGGATGTAGAGGAGGAGGAAGGGAATGTGGAAAAGGAGGAAGAGAATGTGGAGAAGGAGGAAGAGAATGTGGAGAAGGAGGAAGAGGATGTGGAGAAGGAAGAAGAGGATGTGGGGAAGGAGGAAGAGAATACGAAGGAGGAGGACGATGTGGAGCAGGAGGATGATGTGAAGAGGGAGGAGGAGGATGTGGAGAAGGAGGAAGAGGATGTGGAGAAGGAGGAGGAGGAAGAGAATGTGGAGAAGGAGGAAAAGAATGTGGAGACGGAAGAAGAGGAAGATATGGGGGAGCCGGGGACACCCTGACAGGAAGGACGAGGATGAGGAGAAGGAGGAAGAGGATGTGGAGAAGGAGGAGGAGACTATGGAGAGGGAGGAAGAGAAAGTGGAGAAGCAGGAGGAGGAGGTGGAGCAGAAGGAGGAGAATGTGGAGAACGAGGAGGAGAATGTGGAGAAGGCGGAGGAGGATGTGGAGAAGGAGGAAGAGATTGTGGAGGAGGAAGAGAATGTGGAGAAAGAGGAGGAGAATGTGGAGAAGGAGGAAGAGGATGTCGAGAAAGAGGAGGAGAATGTGGAGAAGGAGGAAGAGGATGTCGAGAAGGAGGAAGAGGATGTGGAGAAGGAGGAAGAGGATGTGGAGAAGGAGGAAGAGAATGTGGTGGAGGAGGAGGAGGATGTGGAAAAGGAGGAAGATTAAGTGGAGAAGCAGGAGGAGGAGGTGGAGGAGAAGGAGGAGGAGACTATGGGGAAGGAGAAAGAAGATGCGGTGATGGTGGAGGACAATGTGGAGAAGGAGGAAGAGAATGCAAAGAAGGAGGAAGAGAATGTGGAGAAGGAGGAAGAGAATGTGGAGAAGGAGGAGGAGAATGTGGAGAAGGAGGAAGAGAATGTGAAGGATGAGGAGGAGAATGTGGAGAAGGAGGAAGAGAATGTGGAGAAGGAGGAGGAGACTGTGGAGAGGGAGGAAGAGAAAGTGGAGAAGCAGGAAGAGGAGGTGGAGGAGAAGGAGGAGGAGACTGTGGGGAAGGAGAAAGAAGATGCGGTGATGGTGGAGGACAATGTGGAGAGGGAGGAAGAGAATGTGAAGGAGGAAGAGAATGTGGAGAAGGAGGAAGAGATTGTGAAGGAGGAAGAGAATGTGGAGAAGGAGGAAGAGATTGTGAAGGAGGAAGAGAATGTGGAGAAGGAGGAAGAGATTGTGAAGGAGGAAGAGAATGTGGAGAAGGAGGAAGAGATTGTGAAGGAGGAAGAGAATGTGAAGGAGGAAGAGGATGTGGAGAGTGAGGAGGATGTGGAGGAGGAGGACGATGTGGAGAAGGAGGAGGATGATTTGAAGAGGGAGGAGGAGGATGTGGAGAAGGAGGAAGAGAATGTGGAGAAGGAGGAGAATGATTTGAAGAGGGAGGAGGAGGATGTGGAGAAGGAGAAGGAGGATGTGGAGAAGGAGGAAGAGAATGCGAAGGAGGAGGAGAATGTGGAGAAGGAGGAGGAGGATGTAGAGAAGGAGGAGGAGAATGTGGAGGAGGAGGATGTTGTGGAGAAGGAGGAGGATGATTTGAAGAGGGAGGAGGAGGATGTGGAGAAGGAGAAGGAGGATGTGGAGAAGGAGGAAGAGAATGCGAAGGAGGAGGAGAATGTGGAGAAGGAGGAGGAGGATGTAGAGAAGGAGGAAGAAGATGCGGAGAAGGAGGAGTATGATGTGAAGAGGGAGGAGGAGGATGTGGAGAAGGAGGAGGATGATGTGAAGAGGGAGGAGGAGGATGTGGAGAAGGAGAAGGAGGAAGACGATATGGAGAAGGAGGAAGAGGAGGTGGAGAAGGAGGAAGAGAATGTGCAGAAGGAGGAAGAGAATGTGGAGAAGGAGGAGGAGAATGTGGAGGAGGAAGAGGATGCGAAGAAGGAGGAGGACGATATGGAGAAGGAGGAAGAAGATGCGGAGAAGGAGGAGGATGATGTGAAGAGGGAGGAGGAGGATGTGGAGAAGGAGAAGGAGGAAGACGATGTGGAGAAGGAGGAAGAGGAGGTGGAGGAGAAGGAGGAGGAGAATGTGGAAAAGGAGGAGGAACACCCTGTGGTTTCAGACGGGACAGGAAGGCTCCGAGACAGGTCCGTTAGGCCTGGTTTGGAAAGGGGGAGTGAGGGAATAGTTTTGGGCCTGTCTGAGACTGGAGGCAGGCTTCATCCAGGACAGATGGTGGACAGATGGAAGATGCTCAAGACTCTGTCTATGCCAAGCACCTGATAAATATCTCTGATGGATGGTATAGTGACCCCGATGATCCTCGCTATCTCCTCCTGAGTCTCCTGCAATTCCTAGAGAATCCTGGGTGGGGTTAGTAACAGGAAGTGGGAGGGGGGAGTGTGAGCATTAATCTCTGGTGGGGAGGGGAGAGAGAGTGTAAGTGAGGAGGGAAGTGGTCTATAATAACCAATAAAGTGATTGTTTGGAACAAAAAACCTTGTTTGGTGTTTCAGTGTTTACTGGGCTTGTAACTTCCTAGTGCCTCCATTGGCACTCATTCCCTCCTTTCTGTTCACCCCTTAGCGCTTCCTCACTCCTCACCCACCCTTCCTCAGGTGTAATCATCACTTGACCTTCCTTCCCTGCTCAAAAAAGATGAGGGAGTAGTTGATGACAATGTGAGGGTGGGGAGAGGATAATTCTTCAACTTCTATGCCCGTGAGGTCTGGAGAGATGTGGTGGGCTGAAATCGAGGGGGCAATGATGTCCCTCAATGAGCTGCATTGCGGCTACCGTCTGCCAGAGAGCTTAAACTAGGCAGGACGTTTGTCGTTCAGAAGAACAACGGCCCAAAGCACACTGCTAGAGCAACCATGGAGAGGCTTCTAATGAAGAGAATTGATGCCCTTGAGAGATTCAGTCAGAGTCTCAATTGAACAGTTGCTGTCCATCGCTGCTGCCCAACTAACCTGGCATAGTTGAGTAATTATGCATGGAGAAATTGGCAAATCTTGCTTCATCATGTTGTGCAAAGCTAACAGAAACTAATTCAAAAGACTATTGTCTGTAATACCTGTGAGAGGTTTTTGAAATAAGCTACGTGCAGAAAAAAAGGTAATTCACAAATAAAAGTTCTTAGTTAAATTGGTCAAAATCATTGGTTGTAATTCTCATTTATGTGAACAAAGGGTTGGGTGAGGGGCGTCACTTGATGATGTAGGATCAAGACGTTGGGAATGTTGCTCCCTCGTAAAAAGTAATGAAATAGGGTTTAAATGAAGAAGAGTTAATAAATATCTACTAGGAACTATTTATAAGTAACTCAGGATGACCTTTTGATATGGCTCCTAAACCGAAACAGAAGAAAGCTACTACTTCGAAGACTGCGCAAATCAGCGGGGAAAAAGGCCTAACCATCTCGGTGAAGCCTTGGACTCAAGTTGGATCTCCTCCCGGCAAAGTGCATGGCACTTCTGATGATGCGGGTCAGGATGTTGCAGCAATGTCAGCAGTCTCTAAGAAGAAACGGCAAGAACAATGCATGCGTGAAGAAACAAGTATGCATGAACAGATATTAACAAAACTACAAATCCCAACTATGGCTGGAAGTGAAATTGGAAGTGAATCGGAAGTAGAATCAGATTCTTTGGGAAATTCAGAGGAAGAAAAAGAGGAAAAGGAGGAGGAGATTAAAGGAGACATAAAAGATATCCTGATATATATTATGAATGAATTAAAAGCTATAAGAAGGATGTAGAATACACTCGATAATGTGGTGGGAAAAACAAAAGAAGATGGATAATAAAGTTAACAAGATGGAAGTAAAAGTGGAAGAAAACACTGAAAGAATAGCTAAGATAGAAGACAATAATCTTGCCTGGACAATAGAAAGAAAACGGATGTTGGAAAAAATAGATGCGCTTGAAAACTCTAGTAGACGAAATAATATCAAAATTGTTGGTCTTATGGAAGGTACAGAGGGAGAAAATCCAATAAAATTCTTTCAAGAATGGATTCCGAAAATTTTGGAAATCAAAGAAGGTAGCCAAGTAATTGAAATTGAAAGAGCACACAGAGCTTTAAGACCGAGACCTCAACAAAATCAAAATCCAAGGTCAATTTTGATAAAATGCTTAAGGTACCGAGATAAAGAAATCATCTTGAAGGCAACTAGTCAAGGTGCTAAAAAAGAGAAATGGGCCATTGATAATAGAAGGGAAAAGAGTTTTTTTTTATCCAGACATAAGTTACGATCTTCTGAAGAGGCAGAAGGAATTTAATCCAGTGAAAAAATCTTTATGGGAAAAGGGCTATAAACTTTTATTGAGCTACCCCAGCAAAATTGATAATTTTCCTGGAAAACGAAGAAAGAAGATTTTTCATTGACTACCGGAAAGTGGAGAAATTTGTACAAGAATTACCTAATGTCCATGAAGAGAAGTAAAGAATTATAGAAATGAAATGAACTAATGATGAAGACTGAAACAAGGTCGGACTTGACAGACATTTATATAAAAAAATAGTTGAGTATTAATTGGGAGTAGAGACATTAATTATTTTATTCTTCACAAAAATATTTTCTTTTTTTTCGTTGCAGGGGAGCTGGAGGAGCTCCTGATCGATGGCTGCAAGTTTCACATGTACATCATGGCGATTGCCATGACCCGTAAAATGGGGGGGGGGGGGTAATGTTGTGTTCTTTTTATTTGCAACATTAGTGGGGGGGTACTTTGTTTTTTTTTCTTATATATTAGTTATCTTTCTTCTATTTTTCTTCTTCTTTGCCTGGATGGTTGGGGAGAAACTCATAGCAACATGGGGAATTTTAAAGAGTTCCCAAGGTTTTATGAATGATTAATTTACTTATTTTTTTAAGTTTTAATGTTAATGGAATTTATGGACCTGTGAAAAGATAAAGAGTTTTAACATATATTAAGAAAATGAGAGGAGAAATAGCTTTTTTTTACAAGAAACACATTTAACAGAAACAGAACATAAGAAACTAAAGAGGGATTGTGTTGGAAATGTCATTGCAGCTTCATTTAATTCAAAACCGAGAGGAGTTGCAATTTTGGTTAATAAATCTTTACTGATTAAAATACAAAATGTAATAATTGATTCTGTGAGGAGATATGTGGTAATCAAGAAATTGGTACTTTTTTACATTCTACTTGGTCTTGTTTTAAAATTCAACCATTTTGGAAAAATCTAAGACTTTTATTGGAACAAATTACTGGAGTACAACTCCCACATAGTCCAGTATTATTTTTATTAGGAGACATTGAAGGGACAATACCGAAACTTAAATTGAATAAGTATCAGAAAAAATTTTTAAAAATTGCATTGGCAGTAGCCAAAAAAGTTATCGCAGTTACTTGGAAATCTCATTTATATTTAACTATAAATTGTTGGAATAATGAAATACATAGTTGTATTCCACTTGAAAAAATTACATACAATCTAAGAAATGCATATGATATATTTTTGAAAATTTGGCTCTCATACTTACAAAAGATAGGATTAAATACATAAGTCCTTTGAAGATATAATTATAAAGTAATTGGGGAAAGTAAAAATAAATATTAAAATTATTTTGAACTCCATGGAGCATGTGAGGATCCTCCGATATCCAGGCAATCTTTCTCTTCTTTTTTTCCTTTCTTTAGATAATTTTTCTCATTATTTTATCATCACATTTATTCTTTGTAATTTTCTAAAATTTAATAAATAAATAATAATTTTGAAGAAAAACAAAGGGTTGGGTGCAGAATATGTTTCAAGGCTCGGTCGGTACATTTACAATTAAATCCGACCCATTGTTTGAATGCTACAATTCCTGATTTGCCTGCCTTTTGCAGTGCGATTGTGCACGTGTTTAGTGCTCTGACTTGTTGAGAATGGTGTCCATTCTGCCTGCTGGGATTATGCAAAGTAGGCAGACGGTTTTGTTAGTTCATATGCATTGCTGATTGGATGCTTGTCCTATCAAGTGGACCTCAGAATTACAACAAACACTGCTGGGCACAAATCATTCTGCAGTTGCCTCTGCAAAATATGCAATGTCAGTGACTGATATTGCTATGGCTGTGATGATACTAGAATGCTGTTGAGCTGAGGGAGAACCTATCACTGCCTCATTTAGTAATCCTTAGAATTATCTGAAGAACAATCTGGGTTTAACTGATGCAGACCATTTCTGCAATTAAACCCCAATTTTCACCAATCGCGGTTCTTTAAAGCAATGATCCAGGCGGATGAACAGAACGTACAACTCAGAATTTAGAACACTTTAGACAAGAACAGGCTCCTTGGCTCATGACGTCTGTGCTGACCGTGACTGGCCTGAAGTTATTTCCAGCTGCCTGCACATGATACACGTCCCTCCATTTGCTGCTGTGTTTTATGGTCTTATTCCATGCATTCCCTATCTGTTCATGCGCCTGTCTAAATGCCTTTTCATCATTGCTAGAAGGAAAGTGCCATTCTTCATGTAAAGAAATTGCCATGCACGTTTCTGTTAATTCCCCTGTTATGCCTGTGCCCCAACTCTGAGGGGCGGAAGGGTACAAAGTAGCCCCCTCCTTTTTGCGAATCACAAGATTGCTATTAATTCAGGTCAGGAGACCCAGGAAATGGGAGAAAGACACGCAGAATCCACAAAGAGGTTTGGAGTGTCCTGGCCCCTCAGCGATACAAAGCTATGGGAAACGGCCATTGTCTCTTGGAGATGGAATTGTGTATTGAGTACTGTACTTCATGGAAGCCCTCAGGGAATGATCAAAGGGGGGTTGGTGGAGGGATTGCATCATCCCAACCTGATTGACATCTGAGACCCTGTGAGTCAGGATAAAAGAGGGTCTGGGGAACAGCCCCTTTAGATGCACCAGGAGAAACACTAGAAATCCCGTGACAGTGTTTAATAGCAACAGCTGGTGGAAGGCCCACGTGTGTCCTTTCCCGTTGCCCGGGATTGAGGCCTTACCACGGAAGACGGCTTAGCTAAAGAAGAGATCACCACTGACGACATTTCGAAGGATCAACATCATAAAAAAGAAAACGGGCAAGTTCTAAAAACATCGTCTCTCTCTCCAACTAAAGGCTGCAGCCTGAATGAACTGAAGTGACTTTTATATTTCCATCGGACAATACATTACCCCCTAGACAACGATAGAGCTATTTCTTATTGATTATTATTATACCTGCGCTTTTAGATTTAGTATTGATGACGTATATTATCTGTATGTTTGCATTGATATTATCTTTGTGTATTTTTATCAATAAATACTGTTAAAAATCGTACCATCAGACTTCAACGGACCTCACTATCTTTGCTGGTAAGTGACCCAGTTACGGGGTACGTAACAACTTGGGGTTCTTGTCTCGAGATTTGACACCAAATTGGGGGGCCAGTGAATTGGACCTGTAAATCCAAACTTGGATCTGGTACACGGGTAGCCAGACGGGAAACCAGCAAAGATGGACGTGGATGGATTTATAGAAAACCCGACTCTGGAGGCGCTAGAGGCAGCCACCAAATCGGAGTTGATAAATATGGCGAAGGGACTAAACCTCGCAGAGGTGAGGTTGTCAATGAAAAAGCGGGAGGTACGAAGGGCCATAACTCAGTATTGGGAAGAATGTGTTTGCAGCTGAGGTATTGGAAAATATCTTTGAAAAGGTACCAGCTAGTGGGACCGCTCAGTTAGAGTCGGAGAAACTAAGGTTGGAATATGAAATTAAATTAAAGCAGCTGGAAGCAGCTGAAAAGGAAAAGGAAAGAGCTGAGAGTGAGAAAGAAAGGGCCAAGAGAGAAAAAGAAAGGGCTGACAAACAAAGGGAGCATGCGCTCCAGCTAAAGGAGTTAAAGGTGAAAAAAGAGCAGGACAGAGCTGAGAAACAAAGAGAGCATGAAATTCAGTTAAAACAGCTGGAAGCAGCTGAGAAAGAAAAGGAGAGAACCGAGAAGGAGGGAGAGTATGAGGAGGCAGAGAAACAGAGGCAACATGACTTGGGTATGGAGAAGTTAAGGCAAGAGTGAAGAGCTCAAGGGTCAGACCGAGAGGAGCGGTTTAATTTTAGTCGGGAGTTGAGGTTAGTACCTCTGTTCGAGGAGATGGATGTTGATAGTTATTTCTTGCTTTTTGAAAAGGTGGCAGTGAGTCAGGATTGGCCCAGAGATCAGTGGGTGGCGTTGTTACAAAGTGTGTTAAGAGGGAAGGCACAGCGGGCATATGCGGCGTTGCCCATGGAGGAGGAGAGTTATGACAAAGTAAAGGCGGCCATTCTCCGGACTTACGAATTGGTACCTGAAGCGTATAGACAAAAGTTCAGAAATTTAAAGTAAGGGTGGAATCAGACGTATGCAGAGGTTGCTATGAGAAGGGTGTGCTCTTGGATCATTGGTGTACAGCAGAAATAGTGGAAGAGGATTTTTGGTGTCTCAGGCAGTTAATTCTGATTGAGGAATTTAAAAGTGGTGTTTCGGAGGATATACGGATGTATTTGAATGAGAAGCCGAATAGGTCCATCTCTGAGTTTGCTAGGTTCGCAGATGAATATGCCCTAACCCACAAGACAAAGTTTTCCTCGAATAAGGGTTCCCAGAGAGACTGTGGGAACGATAGAGAAAGCCCGCCGGCTGAGGCAGAGGTCCCTCCGGGAGCTAGTGGTAAGATTGAGGGGGAAAGGCAAGACGGCCAGAGATTTCCGGGCTTGACCTGTTTTAATTATGGAAAGGGGGGAGGGGCATATTGCATCTAGGTGTTTTGCTCCGAGGAAGGAGACAGGAAAAGGGAAAGCAGCAGTCCCTATAGGATGTGCCATGGTAATCAGTAAATCTACAAGAGAGCCCTGGGTAGACAGAGTACAAGAAAAGTCTGAGACTTGACCGTCAAACGGAACCGTGTCTGTGAGAGAGGGAGACACACTAGTTCCAGTACGGATCTGGAGAGACACGGGGGCTGAACTATCATTGATTAGCAGTAAGGTACTGGATTTTGGTCGCAAGACGGGAATGGTAGCTGTGAAAGGAATAGGAAAAGGGACGGAAATGGTGCCCTTGCATAGGATCATTATGAATTGTGAGCTGGTATCTGGACCAGTTGAAATAGGGGTGCGATCCGAATTCCCGAGAACTGATGCGGACGTCCTTCTGGGTAATGATTTAGCCGGTGGTAAGGTTTGGTCAGCAATGACACTGACGAGACAGCTGGTGAAGATTCCGCCCTAGATTCCAAGATCTATCCAGCATGGCATGCCACTCGCAGCATGTCGAGAAAGGCAGCTGAGAACGAGAGCAGTTTAAATCCGGCCAGTATCAATTTGGCCGAGACGTTTTTACCAACCCTGTACCACGAGGGTTTAGAGGGGGGTAAAACAAAGAGTAGTAAAGTGAAAGAGAGTAAGGGAGAGGAGGTAGACCTGCCCTTAGCGAGGAGAAAAGTTCTAGAGGCATGAAATAAAGATGAGGAACAGATAGAGCTGTTAAAAGGTCCAGAGTTGGACATGGATGATCTGTCTGGTTTGGCATAACTGTTTGGAGAAGTTGAAAATCCTAAAGGTGTTCTCGATAATGAAGTGAGAGCAGTCCTAGATGAAAAGAGTGCCCTTACCTTGAAGAAGTCTGCTGGGTTGGCAGATGAGGTTGTTTCAGTCCACGGGGTTGAGTTTACTCCAGAAGGGAGTTGCCCAGAGAGTAGCTGGGAGGATCAAGGAATTTAGAATTTGAACAGAGTACGGGTATTGAAAACCTGGAAGAGGCAAATGTCCTGTTTGAATGTGTCCAAGATGTGGATGCACGTGGTACTGAACCTAGTAATGGAGCTCAGAAAAAGTCTGAGGTATTTGATTCAGTTGAAAAGGAATGCCGTCCTTGTGGGTCAGATGGACTTGGTACAGTGAAGAAAGGGTTAACCTTGGTAATAGTCGGAAGTGAGAATTCCCAGGTGTTTGTGCTCGAAGGTGTGTTAAAAGTTAGTGAGGAGATCAAAGGTGGTGAGGTGAATATTATTATTGAAGGAAAAGGGAAATGTGTAGTTCCCAAATTGAATGAAGAAAATTTAAAGGCTGGGCTGATATCAGAAGCAGCAACCAGGCTACAGAAACAATGGCTTGGTACCACAAAGCCTGTGAATCAATTACAGGTTGAGTTGGAAGGGAAAGGAGCCCCACACGCTATTGTTATTGCAGAGGGTGGTGTGAAACTGCAGCATTCGAAATGCTGTTTGAACAAAGAGGGATCGCTGGCATTGAGACCTAATAGCCTGAAGGGTCCTGAAGAGGAAACTAGCACCTTGCGTAAAATTAAAGAATTGTGTGGAAATTCGGAAAATGGTCTAAGTTTGGAACACATTGTTGATAAAATAACTCCTATGAAAGGAACGGGCGAAAGCCTATTTCGCCAGGGTGCACAAGCTCAGCACAAGGGAATTAACCGCAAAAGAGGCAAGGGTTAATGGGACGCCATTTTTAAATAGCAGAAGCCGGTTTTAAGTGATTTCAACAAAGCATGTGAATAATAAAGACAACTCTTTAGTTTTTGTTTGCTAAAGAAAATAAGAAATAAAAAAAATAGGTGGTTATTAAATTGGAGTCTGATGCTACAAGACTTTAGTAAGGTACAAGATGTTAAGGTATTAAAGGAAGTGACAACGTAATCGTTAACTGTTTAGATGCTGAATTGAATGTATAACTGTATTACTCTGTAGAGAAAAAAAACACTTTTGTATTGTGTTAGATTCTAAAATTCTGTAAGACTGTATTACTTCGATTGTAAAAACATGTTGAAGAAAGGGGGTGTTAGGCCTGTGCCCCCAACTCTGAGAGGCTGAAGGGTACAAAGTAGCCCCCTCCATTGGCTATTGGTGTTTGATTCTAACTCTTCACTCGAGTAGCATGTCGAAGGCGGCCTCTTCACACCCCATCCTGGCATAACAATAGAGTGGGGGGCCCCGCTATCCCCCTGCTCACTCTGTGAGCGATCGGCCCGGTTCAAGATTTCTTCCTTCGATTTGGAAACTACAGACTTTCCGTTTCTTTCAACAACAATCCTCATCCCCCCATTCTTAAATTCTGCGTTAACTTTGAACCCACCTTCGAGTACAGACGCCGGGGAACTCACACTTCCCCCGGTTACCAAGGTTAACTCTTTTCCCACTGAACCAAGTCTATCTGACCCACGAGGACGGCCGCCCCGTTCCACTGAATCAGATACCTCAGACTTCTTCTGAGCTCCGTTACCAGGTTCAGCACCACGTGCATCCCCATCTCGGACACACTCAAACGGGACATTTGCCTCTTCCAGGCTTTCAACACCCGTACCTTTTTCAAATTCTAACTCCCCCCGATCCTCCCAGTTACTCGCTGGGCAGCTCCCACCCGGGGAAGGCGCAACCCTGCGAGCTGAAACAACCTCCTCGGCCCTTTCAGCAGACCCCTTCGATGCAAGTTGTATCCTTTCCATCTAGGACTGCCCTCACCTCATTATCGGGAACACCTTTAGAACTCTCAAGTTCTTCAAACAATTCTGCCAAACCAGACAGATCATCCATGTCCAACTCGGGACCTTTTAACAGCTTTATCTGTTTCTCATCTTTATTTCCTACCTTTAGGACCTTTCTCTTCGCTAAGGGCAGATCTATCTCCTCTCCCTTACCCCCTTTCACTTTACTACTCTTCGTCTTACCACCCTCGAAACCCTCATGGCACAGGGTCGGCAAAGACGTCTCGGCCAAATCAAAACTGGCCAGATTTAAACTGCTCTTGTTCACAGCTCTCTCTCGACAGGCTGCGAGTGACCGTGCCGGCGAGATAGTCCTTGGGCGCTAGGGGCGGGGCCACCACACTCGCCGGTCGCCAGGTCGGCAGCATTGCTGACCAAACCTTCCCCCTGCTAAGTCGTTCCCCAGCAGGATGTCCACGTCAGCTCTCGGGAATTCTGAGGGCACCCCTATTTCAACTGATCCATACACCAGCTCACAATCCAGAATGACCTTATATAAGGGCACCATTTCTATTCGTTTATTTATTCCTTCCACCTTTACCATGTCCGTTTCCCGACCAAATTCTAGTACCTTACGGCTAACCAGGGATAGTTCAGCGCCCGTATCCCTCCAGATTCGTACGGGAACTGGTGTGTCTCCCCCCGTCACAGACACGGTTCCGTGTGACAGACAACTCCCAGAGCCTTCTCGTACTCTGTCTACCCTCGGCTCTCTGGTCGATTTGCTGATTACCACGGCACACCCGATAGGGACTGCGGCTTTCCCTCTTCCTATCTCCTTCCTCGGAGCAAAGCATCGAGATGCAATGTGCCCCTCCTTTCCACAATTAAAACAGGTCAAACCCGGAACCCGCTGGCCGTCTTGCCTTTCCCCCTCAACCTTACCGCTAGCTCCCGGTGGGACCTCTGCCTCACTCGTCGGACTTTCTCGATCGTTCCCACGGTCTTTCTGGGGACCTTTATTCGAGTGAGTCTTTGTCTTGTGGGTTAGGACATATTCGTCCGCCAACCTGGCAAATTCTGAAATGGACTTATCCGGCTTCTCATTCAAATACACCCGGATCTCCTCCGGATCACAACTTTTAAATTCCTTAATCAAAAACAACTTCCTGAGACGCCCATAATCCTCGCCCACTCTTTCCGCGGTGCACCAACGGTCCAAGAGCACCCCCTTCTCATGGGCTAGCTCGGTATACGTTTGATTCCACCCTTTCCTTAAATTTCTAAACTTTTGTCTATAGGCCTCAGGTACCAATTCGTAAGTCCGGAGAATGACCTTTTTTACCTCATCATAATTCCCCACTCCTCCCTCCTCCAGGGACAAGGCCGCATATGCTCGTTGGGCCTTCCCCTTTAACACACTTTGTAACAACGCCACCCACTGCTCTTTTGGCTACTTCTGATTTACTGCCACCTTTTCAAAAAGCAAGAAATAACTATGGACATCTGTCTCCTCTAAAGGGGGCACCAATCTCAACTCCCTACTAACATTAAACCGCTCTGCTTGGTCTAACCCTTGATCTCTTCGCTCGTTCTTCATCTTCTCAATTTCCCGGTCATGTTGCCTCTGTTTCTCTTTCTCGGCCCATTCCTTCTCTTTCTCGGCCCTTTCCTTCTCTTTCTCGGCACGTTCCCTCTCTTTCTCTTCTGCTTCTAGCTTCTTTAGGTGAATTTCATGCTGTCTTTGCCTTTCTCTCTCTCTCTCTCTCAGCCGCTTCCAGCTCTTTTAACTTAATTTCACGTTCCAACTTTAATTTCTCCATCTCTGACTGAACCGTCCCACTTGACGGTACTTTGTCAGGGATATCTTCCAATACCTCATCTTCAAACACATTCTTCTCAACGTAATTCTGAGTTATGGCCCTTCGTACCTCCCGCTTTTTCATGGACGACCTCACTTCTGTGAGGTTCAACCCCTTCGCTACATTTAACAAGTCTGATTTTGTGACCGCCTCTAGCACCCCCACTGTCGGGTTTTCCATAAATTCACCCACGTCCATCTTTGCTGGTTTCCCGTCTGGCTACCCGCGTAACCAGATTCAAGTTTTTGATTTACAAGCCCGATTCACTGGCCTCCCAATTTGGTGTCAAATCCCGAGACGAGAACCCCAACTGTTATGAATCCCGTAACTGGAGAACTTACCAGCAAAGATAGAGAGGTCCGTTGAAGTCTGATGTCACTATTTTCAAACGTTTTTATCTATAAAGGGACACAAAAGTAGGGTTAATACATACATTCCAATAGTGCACATCGTCAACACTCAATCTAACGCGCGGGTATAGTAATAATCATCATTAAGAAGTGAGCTTTACGGTTGTCTAGGGGTTAATAGATTGTCCGTTGGAAATATAAAAGTCACTCAGAAAGTCTGCAGGCCTCAGCCCTTTGAAAATCGCTGGGTTTCACGTGGGGCGACCGAGAGAGAGAGAGATTGGGGAGAAGAGAAAGAACTTGCCGAGCCTTGATGAGGCTTCCGTGAAATCGGGGGGGGGGGAGCGTTGGTTTCCTCTCCCCGATGTTAGTTAAAAGCGGTTTTCTGTGATTCCAGCCACAACTTCCAATCCCGGAATCTAACGCACGTGGCTTCCTTCAGAATGGCTTCCCTCTGCTGCGGGATCACTCTCTCATGTCTTCTTGGTGCGTCTGAGGGGGCTGTCCTCCTGAGACTCTCCTTTATACTTCCTCACGGGGTCGCAGGTGTCAATCAGGTTGGGATGATGCAATCTCTCTCTCAACCAGCCCACCTTGCCCGAGGGCTTTTCACGTGGTCTCCATGAGACAATAGTCTCTGTCGTCTTATTCTGTATCCCGGGTGGGACGTGCAATTTGGCATGTTTCTCTCTCTCTACTGGGTCTACTGACCACCCCCCCCCCCCTTTGACGGGTGCTCTTGCGATTCTCACAAAGGAGGGGGCTGGGATCATAACAGCTCCCAAACTCAATCCCATGATTGATGAAGTCCATTGCACCCTATGCCATCTTCACCACAGAGTCAACCTATGCAGCAGCTTTGAGTGCCCTATGAACTCGGATCCCAAGAGTGAGTTGACCAGAACTGAGCATAGTACTCCCAAATAGGGTCTGACCAGGGTCCTTTGTAGTCGTAACATTATCTCTTGGCTCTTGAACTCGACAGCTGATGAAGGCCAATACACCATATGCCATCTTAACCACACGGTCAACCTGTGCTGCTGCTTTGAGTGTCCTATGAACTGGGACCCCAAGATCCCTCAGATCCTCCACACTGCCAAGCGTCTTACCTTTAATACTATATTCTACCATCATATTTGACCTACCAAAATGAACCACCTCACATTTATCTCGGTTGAACACCATCTGCCACTTCTCAGCCCAGTTTTGCATCCTATCGATGTTTCGCTGTAACCTCTGACATCCCTCCAAACTAACAATAGCACCCCCAACCTTTGTGTCATCAGCAAATTTACTAACACACCCCTCTACCTCCTCATCCAGGTCATTTTAAAAAATCATGAAGAGAAGTGGTCCCAGAACAGAACCCTGAGGCACACCACTGGTCACCGACCTCCATGCAGAATATGACCTGTCTAGAACCACTCTTTGCCTTCTGTGGCAAGCCAGTTCTGGATCCACAAAGCAATATCCCCTTGGATCCCATGCCACCTTACTTTCTCAATAAGCCTTGCATAGGGTACTTTATCAAATGCCTTGCTGAAATTCATATACACTACATCTACAGCTCTACCTCCATCAATGTGTTTAGTCATATTCTCAAAAAATTCAATCAGTCTCGGAAGGCATGACCTGCCTTTGACAAAGCCATGCTGACTATCCTAATCATGTTATGCCTCTCCAAACGTTCATAAATCCTGTTTCTCAGGATCTTCTCCATCAACTTACCAACTACTGAAGTAAGACTCACTGGTCTATAATTTCCTGGGCTATCTCTGCTCCCTTTCTTGTACAAGGGAACAACATTTGCAACCCTCCAATCCTCTGGAACCTCGCCGTCCCTATTGATGATTCAAAGATCATTACCAGAGGCTTAGCAATCTCCTGCCTTGCCTTCCACAGTGTCGTGGGGTATACCTCATATGGTCCCAGTGACTTATCCAACTTGATGTTTTCCAAAATCTCTAGCACATCCTCTTCCTTAATGTCTACATACTCAAGGTTTTCAATCCTCTGTTAGTCATCCCTACAATTGCCCAGGTCCTTTTCTGTAGTGAATACTGAAGCAAAATATTGATTAAGTACCTCAGCTACCTCCTCCGGTTCCATACACACTTTTCTACTGTCAACACTTGATTGGTCCGATTCTCTCACGTCTTATCCTTTTGCTCTTCATGGTACTTGTAGAATGCCTTGTGATTTTCCTTAATCCTGCTCACCAAGGCCTTCTCATGGCCCCTTCTGGCTCTCCTAATTTAATTCTTAAGCTTCTCTCTGCTAAACATAATTTTCTAGATCTCTGTCACGATCTAATTTTTGTAGCTTTCGTAAACTTTTCTTCTTGACTAGATTTTCAACTGCCTTTGTATATCATGGTTTCTGTACCCTACCATCATTCCCCTGTCTCATTGGAACATACCTGTGTAGAATGCCACGCAAATATCCCCTGAACATTTGCCATTTTTTTGCCGTACATTTCCCTGAGAACATCTGTTCCCTATTTATGCTTCCAAGTTCCTGCTTGATAGCTTCATATTGCCCCTTACTCTAATTAAACACTTTTGTAACTTGTCTGTTCCTATCCCTCTCCAATGCTACGGTAAAGGAGATAGAATTGTGATCACTATCTCCAAAATGCTCTCCCACTGAGAGACCTGACACCTGACCAGGTTCATTTTCCAATACCAGATCAAATACAGCCTCTCCTCTTCTAGGCTTATCTACATGTTATGTTAAGAAACCTTCCTGAACACACCAAATAAACAAATTCCACTCCATCTAAATCCCTAGCTGTAGGGAGATGCCAATCATTATTGGGGAAATTAAAATCCCCAGTCACTATAACCCTGTTATTATTACACCTTTCCAGAATCTGTCTTCCTATCTGCTCTCCAACATCCCTGTTACTATTGGGTGGTCTATAAAAAACATCCAGTAGAATTATTGACCCCTTCCTGTTTATAACTTCTACCCACAGAGACTCCATAGACAATCCCTCCATGGCGTCCACCTTTTCTGCAGCCGTGACACTATCTCTGATCAGCAGTGCCATGCCCGCACCTGTTTTGCCTGCCTCCCTGTTTTTTCTGAACCATCTAAAGCCTGGCACTCTAAGTAGCCATTCCTGCCCCTGAACCATCCAAGTCTCTGTAATGGCCACAACATCATAGCTCCAAGTACTGATCCATGCCCTAAGCTCATCCACTTTGTTCATGACGCTTCTTGAATTAAAATCTCAAACCATCAGTCTGAGTGCATCTCTGCTCTATCACCTGCCTATCCTCCCTCTCACACTGCCTACAACCTTTCTCTATTTGTGAGCTTCCCAGCTTCCCCTTCCTCTGTCTCTTCAGTTCGCTTCCCATCCCCCAGCAATTCTAGTTGAAACTTTCCCCAATAGCCTTAGCAAACCTCCCTGCCAGGATATTGGTCCCCTTGGGATTCAAGTGCAACCCATCCTTTTTGTGCAGGTCACACCTGCCCCAAAAGAGGTCCCAATGATCCAGAAATCTGAATCCTTGCCCCCTGCTCCAATCCCTCAGCCATGCATTTATTCTCCACCTCATTCTGTTTCTGTACTCACTGTCACGTGGCACAGGCAGTAATCCTGAGATTATTACCCTTGAGGTCCTGCTGCTCAGCTTCTTTCCTAACTCCGTGTAGTCTGTTTCCAGGACCTCTCCCTTTTCCTACCTACGTCATTGGTACCAATATGTACCATCACCTCTGGCTGTTCACCTTCCCACTTCAGGATGTCTGGACATGGTCAGAAACACCCCGGATCCTGGCACCTGGGAGGCAAACTACCATCCATGTTTCTTTCCTGCGTTGTGATGGCCAGAACTTGGGCACTAGGCTACATCACATCACAGCGTAACGCCTGCAGCCCAATGGCCTATGCGAGTGGTTTCACCGCTCCTTACAGGCTGCTCTGAGGCTGCTCTTGAGGTGTGAGCCCTCCCCAAAACCCCCGGTCTGTGTGGATGCTGCATGATTCGTTACCCTGTTACAACTAAATCCCACAAAATAGCAGACAGTGCACCGCATACCATTAAATGATTTAGCTTTATAATTTGACTAAAGGGTAAGGAAAGAAAAAGCCAAAAAAAAAAGAAAAGGGCCCATTTTAATGAAACAGTCTGATGCACAGAAGTTCGAGCTCACGGTTTCCCCCTCGACCTCCTCGGGCTTTGTCGAATCATGGCTCCGTGCCGGGTCGAGTCCTACGACCTCTCCTCTCTGGCGTCTTCTCCCTTTATCTCGCACCGAACAAAAGACTCAGCTCACACCGGTGTCAGGCACACAACCTGAAAAACAGACTCCCATCATTTGGATCACATTCCAAAGCACCAGTTATCTCTGACCATAACCCAAACACTGCTTCTGCAGAAAGACCATTACGTTGGCAGTGAAACCTTTTCCAGGGCGTTACATATACATTCTCTAATATTAATTGGATTCATTGAATCACTGAAAAGAGGACCTGCAGTCATCCGCGGCTGAGTTGTTATACGGGCAGCATTACAAGTGCCAAGTGATGATGCACGGCTGCCCAGTCAGTCTCTTCCCAGCGTTCCACCCTCCTCAATAAATTCAATTCCCTTACACCTATTCCTACTTCCCATCATGACAAATAGCACTCCTGGGTTCCCGCACTCATTGCACTTCACTTACTTTTGTCTGCCATGACGCACACCAATATCACTTAACATGGAAACATACAAATCCTACAGCACAATACAGGCCTTTCGGCCCACACAGCTGTGCCGAACATGTCCTTACCTTAGAACTACCTAGGCTTACCCATAGCCCTCTATTTTTCTAAGCTCCATGTATCTATCCAGGAGTCTCTTAAAAGACCCTATCATTTCCGCCTCCACCACCACCGTTGCTGGCAGCCTATCCACGCAGTCACCACTCTCTGAGTAAAAAACTTACCCCTGACATCTTCACTCTACTTACTTCCAAGCACCTTTAAACTAAGCCCCTTTACATTGGCTCATTCTGCACTTTGGAATGGAGATAAAAGATTATTATCATACATAAGAGGGGCAAAGCTGAATGTATTTTGGTAGATTACCTTAAACCCATCAAAATTTGGAGGATTCCACTACCATGCCCCTGCCGTCATGACGGGACCGTAAGTGTGTCAACACACCTCTGGACCTGCCAGAGGCACCTGCTATTCCTACCACCCTCCCCC
This sequence comes from Hypanus sabinus, assembly GCF_030144855.1. Classification (NCBI taxonomy): domain Eukaryota; kingdom Metazoa; phylum Chordata; class Chondrichthyes; order Myliobatiformes; family Dasyatidae; genus Hypanus; species Hypanus sabinus. Next base: position 25,493,320 of record NC_082713.1, on the reverse strand, counting down.
CACCCCCGCCCCCTGAGGAGCTCTTCCGAGCTCCAGAGAATCTCACAATGCCAATTTTAGAGAAGTTCTGTTATCGGGCTTTGTGTGTTTATTGTTTCGAGTACAATAAATACAATGTTCTTAAATATAAAACACCTCCATCATTTGTTTTTGCAAAAACCTACAATAACACCACCTATAACATTCCCATTCCATTGCAAGTATGCAGGTGGAGGTGTAATTTTCTGCTATGATTGCAAATTGTTTAATTATTTCATGAAACACACACAAAATGCTGGAGGAACTCCGTGGGCCAGGCAGCATCTATGAAAAAGAATTTAACAGACAAGCATAATCTTCTTACTGCTGCAAAAAAAGGAGCAATCAAGTAATTACTTGAAAGGTTTATACTCTGTGATTGGGGTTACCTTCTTCATAAACTCAACGAGTGTTTATTTTTGTAGTTTTCTTTTGTCTTTGTACTCTACTGCTGCCAAACAGTAGATCTTGCAAGATATGTCAGTGATAATAAATCTGATTCTGATTCTAAATCTGGCTCAACTGAAATTTCCATGGTTGGGATCATAAAATTATTGAGGAGTATAGGGGAAAAAAGGGAGTGAGGTATTCTTCGGTCACTACCCAGTGAGTGATCAACTGGAAACTTCCTCAAGGGACTGAATGACCTGTTCTGTCTCTTTCTTTCGCAGCCACTTCTCCAGGATATTTGCTCTCTTTGCTACATAAAAGTTCTGCACCACAGCGTACAAGATAGTGCAGTAAAGCTGATCATTACTGCCCAAACAACTTGCAGTCTTAATCAAATGGCACTGATTCATAAAGCATTGAAAGCTCCCTTCTGGTTAATTTTAAAATGCCATTCTTATTTTATCACAGTTTGCCCTAAAATTGGGTTGTGTGGGACCTTTCATCATTCTCAGAATTTATTGTAAATGCAATGGTTTCCACATCAAATTGCAACATTCAAACATTCAACCATTTTGTGAACCTCACCACTACTGCTCAGACAATTTCTGCAACACATGTGCACATAGTGATATCATTTTTTCATATAAAACTTAATTAGAACACTACCAGAAAAAATAGCTCACAAAGCTTAAGAATTGGGATCGGGAAACGGTCACATGGCCCCTCATACCTGGCTGACCATTCAGTAAGAAAATGGCTGGTCTGATCTTGGACTTACCTCCATTTTCTTGTCTTTTTCACACAACTGATTGATTGGTTGTGCAGTAGATGTCCATGACTTCTTTGGTGCTTTCTCATGCACTTGTTTCCACAAAACATTGCAGATTCGCCCTCCTGGTCATTCAGTCTCACTTTTGACCTCATCTGCCGGTCTGCAGGAGGTGACTTCATATGCTAGTGCAGGCATGTCCCTTTCTCACCATGTTGAGAACTGCCCGTCAAACCATGTTTGTTGGCGAGTTCTCTACCAAGAATGAACCTTGAAGGACATAAAGAAATTCATCCCTGAATCTGCCCATTTCCTCTCCCACCCAGCCTGCCCTGACCCCCCCCCCCCCCCCATACACTCTCTGCGATTCTGACCATGCCCTTTCTGTAACCTCAATACCTTCAGAGAATTAATCCCAGCCACATCCTGGAACCCTCAACACACTTCGACAGAAATCCACCAACTCTAATCAACCCTGCATTTCCTGAGTTCTACTCTCACAGAGGAACAATGAAGATCTTGGGATTGGGATGGGTGAGACTCATGCTGTGAATACCGAGCACAATCCCATGACCGTATCCCCTGGGTCAGATCCACAATAGGAGCATGATGCTCAGTTCCCATTGTCATATTCCTTGACCCACTCCAGGACCAGTGAGCAGAGTTCCTGTTACCCTATTACTGGGTCTCAACCCACAGCAGGAGTACAATGCACAGTTCTCTCTGTCCCTGGGTCAGACACACTGGAAGCACAGTTCATGTGTGGGAAATAGGAAGAATTGTGCTTTAAATATTCTAACATCTCTGCCCTCCTCAGGATATGACCCACCAATTTCATCTCCCGTAGAGGTGCCAACTCTGGAAGTGGGTCTTCCTCTTCTACAGGACACAAGGAGAGAGAGGAGGTGGAGGGTGAGGAGGGGGAGTTTTCCTGCATGAGGGTCGAGCAGGAGGAGAACATGGCTTTCCGTTCCTTCTGAACGATGTGTGGTTCCTCCCACCCTCCCCCACCCGCAGCCCGGTTTCCAGTCCCAGGACGAGCAGATTGGATTCTGAGGCTCACTGGACATTTTAGAAGATATGACGAAGGAGATTCTCCCAAGACTTGAAAGCCATATTGAAGCCTTGGCGCGTTTCCCATCTGAATAGGCCTCTCTTCAATCTCGATTCTAGATTCTAAGCTCTTCGGGGTGCCCCGCACCAATTATGAATTCTGGGCCACCTGCAACTTTGGTGAAGCGCAGGTGGCAAGAACGCTGCTCAATTTGGAGTGCCGGGAGAGGGCTGGAGCAGGAAAGAAGGCCTAGAATTCCTGGACCCCCTTCCCTTGTGGGTTTCAGACGGCACTGAATGGCTCCAAGAAGTGAGGACTGGATCATTGAGGCCTCGTTTGGAACGGGCGAGCAAGGGATTTCAGGTCCGATCTGGGTCCAGGGGTATATTTAGTTCAAGATCTATTGTCATTCAACTGTAAAGATATATACCCCCAAAAGAACCAACGTTACTCTGGGCCAAAGTACAAAACACCGTACACAGAACTCGGTCATAAAACACAAACTAATACAATATCACCACTAATAAATTCATATTTATTTAAGGAGCATTTACGACACAAGTTAAAGAGTAAACAGTTTAACCCTAACCAGAGATGTGGTGGAATGAAATCAAGGGGACAGTGATGTTCCAAGATGTACTATCATCAGCATTTAACACTGAAAAGTTCTGAAAGGCCCCGCTGGCGCCATCTCAAGCCACCCTGGATCTCTGTCTCCGACCATCACTCTAATGGCACCTTCTCCATCCACTGGGACAATCCTGCTCCCCCGACATTTCTGTGCCCTGTCTCTGTGGCACCAGGTGAACACCCGATTCTGTGACTTCTGTCGGTATTCATCAAGGAGAAGGATGTGGAGACTTGAATTGTAAGAGAATAAATCACTGACATTCTGCATTATGCCTGTAGTAGGAAGGGAGAAGTGTGAGAACAAAATGCACTCATTAGGATGGATATATTCCCAGGGCCTGATGGGATCTTTTCCGAGTCACCAAGCGAATTTATGGAGATTACTGCAGTTCTGGCATAGATCTTGTATCTTTTGTAAGCCAAGTGTGAGGTATCTGAAGACTGAAGTTCAGCTGGAGTTGACCCCTTGTTAAAAGAGGGTAGTGGAAATAAACCTGGAAAGCACAGGCCAGTGAACCTAACACCGGTGGCAAGTTGTTCGACAAGACTCAGGGATTAACATTCAGTAAAAAGGCAGGGACTGATTTGAAAATGTCAAGTAAGATTTTGTGTAGGGCTGATCATGCTTCACAAACCTGATTGATCTTTTTGAGGAGGTAACTAAGAAAATAAATTAGACAGAATGGTAGACGTGGATCTGGGAAGACCTGTGAGTTTTATGCCTTGCCAGAGCCAGCAAAATAATATTAAAAATGGTGTTATACTGTGTAATATAGAGCAGCTAATGTACCATTTAAGTGGAGATGTCCTGTTCAGTTTGGGATTATTGGAAACTGCAATTACTCATTAGGTCTCTTATTCTCTGTCTGAGATACAATAAATAATTACTTTAGGTAGCAACTGCTGCATTGCTGCGAGTGGACCAATCACAGAGCACTGACAACTCGAGGCAACAGAGACAGGGCCGTCAGCACCTGTTCTTCCACCTCTGAAGTGTTGGTGGAAGGGTGAGGTCCTCTACTCTGGGGGAGAGGGGAGGGGTTTTCAGGTAGCACCAAGAACTGACACAAGAAAGCTAGAGCAGTAATAGGCATATCGAACCTGCCACACCATTCGATATGATCTACCTCTTCTGAACGTGAGCTCACAAGTCCACGATCTTGCAGAATTTTTTATTTAACCTGTCTCCATTCTAAATGGTAGCTGTGTGGAACGAGCTTCCTGTAGAAGTGGTAGAGGCAGGTTCCATTTTTTCATTAAAAAAAATTGGATAGGTACATGGACAGGAAAGGAATGGAGGGTTATGGGCTGAGTGCGGGTCAGTGGGACTAGGTGAGAGTAGTGTTCGGAATGGACTAGAAGGGCCAAGATGGCCAGTTTCTGTGCTGTAATTGTTATATGGTTATAACTACTTCTAGAGATTTAGCCCTCAGAAATAGATCAATCCAGGATTTCACTAAAAATTGCAAAAAACTCTCTACTCCCCTTATATTTAACTACACCTCATTTTTTGGGACTCACCCACTGTTGAATACATCTGCATATTTACCCTGTAATGCTTCCTTATGATTTAATATATTTCAATAAGATCATCCCTCATTCTTCTAAACTCCATGGAATACTGATCCAAACTGATTTGTCTCTACTGATCGGCCAGTCCTCTCATCTCCGGAATTGGCCTGGTGAATCTCGTTTGAAGAGATTCCGATGTTAATATATCCCTGTAGAACAGAGGTTCCTAACTGGGGTCTATGGGCCCTTTGCTTAATGCCATTGGTCTGTGGCATAAAGAAGGTTGGGAACCCCTGCAATAGAGGATCAAACAGTGCAGTACTCCAGGGTGTGGCCTCAGTAACATGCTGCAAAATGGTAACAAATCTTACCTTTTTTCAACTCCAACTCTTTTACAGTTGAGGCCAACATATTATTTGTTTTCTTACCTACTTGCCACAGTTGACTATCAGAATTTCATGATTCTTGCAGAGGAGTGAGATTGATTGGTGTGGTGAACTACATATACCTGTCTGGACACGCCCCCTGCTGACTGCTCTTGTGGCTTCTCCCACATACCCCGGTATAAAGGCGATCGAGGCCTGAGTGAGTTATTGATGGTGCATCAATCTTATTGACTGGAAGTTTTAAAACATGGAAACCATTTTACGTCCGGAAAGATTGGATTTGGACACCCAAGACCCTGAAGCAGCTCTTGCCTTTGAACTCTGGCTTGCATGCTTCCAATCATACTTGGAGGAGGTTCGTGCAACTGAACCCGCCGTTATGCACAGAATTCTCCTCTCGAGAGTCACCCCAAAAGTTTATTCATTTATCAGGGACCTGCCGACCTACGAAGGGGCACTGGACACCCTCAAAAGACAGTATCTGCGGCCGGTGAACACCGTCTACGCAAGACATCGCTTAGCTACGCGACGACAGCGGCCTGGAGAATCGAGCGCCGAGTTTCTCCGAGCACTGCAGACACTCGTCCGAACTTGTGACTGCAAAACGCTCACAGCAGAACAGCATGAGGAGCTGCTAGTACGAGACGCCTTTGTGACTGGACTGAGGTCAGTGTACGTGCATCAGAGGTTGCTGGAAAAAGCCGATCTTACCTTACGCTTGGCGATCGAGACGGCCGACACGCTGGAGGCTGCTCTGCACAACGCTAATGCTGTCCAGTCGCGCGATTCCCCGCCGGTTCCCGCGAGCGAATTCACCAACGCCACTGCCAGTCGTGATACCACGAGCTCCCTGAACCCGACCACAGCTGCGGCCCATCTAAAGCCCGTGCTGTGTTATTTCTGCGTAGTCGGAAAACACCCCCCAAAACGCTGCCCGGCGCGAGAAGTGACCTGCTCCAGCTCCGGAAAGCGGGGCCATTTCACCAAGGTCTGTAAGCCTAAACTACGAGCGGAGTGCAGCGCTGCGGGTGAGACTTGGGGGCCGCCATCTTGCATGCCCGGATGTGGGCGGCCATCTTTGTCGGCGTCAACATGCCCTGCCCCCGACCCGCCGGTGTTTACCGGGCACCAAGATGGCTCAGCTCTGGCCACTGTAACCCTCGACCAAAGCACCCCACACCAGCTTGCAAGGTCAGTGATGGACATCCTGGTGGAGGGGCACAGGACTAGCTGCCTGTTTGACACAGGCAGCACTGAGAGTTTTATTGACCCGGACACAGTGCAACGCTGTGGACTCGTGACACGGCTGGTAAGTCAGAGGATCAATTTGGCTTCTGGGTTGCATTCCACAGACATCCAGGTGGGTTGTGTAGCGACATTGGTGGTGCAAGGCACAGAATATCGGACCTTTGCGCTACTGGTCATGCCTAAACTGTGCGCACCTGTGCTATTGGGGCTGGACTTCCAGAGCCATCTCGAAAGTGTGACTATGGCAGATGACGGGCCCCTCCCACCACTCACTGTCAGGAATCCTCAGTTTTGTGGGACTTCATCACTACTGACCACACACACACACACACCGGCACACACATCCCACCCAGCACCATGCCGACAGCTGCGCTACCGACACCACTTGCAGCCTCTGCACGCTCAAGATCCCTCCCCCATTGCTGTTCGCCGACCTGACCCCCGACTGTAAACCTGTGGCAACTAAAAGCAGGAGGTACAGCGCGGGGGACAGGGCCTTCATTCAGTCAGAGGTGCAGCGGCTGCTCAGGGAGGGCATCATTGAGCCAAGTACGAGTCCTTGGAGGGCCCAGGTGGTTGTTGTTCGGACTGGGCAGAAAGACAGGATGGTCGTGGACTATATTCAAACCATCAATAGGTTCACGCTGCTTGACGCGTACCCCCTACCCCGCATCACGGATGTGGTCAACCAGATAGCTCATTACAAGGTGTACTTGCCAATAGATCTGAAATCCGCTTGTCACAAGCTCCCCATCTGCCCAGAGGACCGCTGCCCCTACGCTGCCTTTGAGGCGGGCGGCAGGCTCTATCACTTCCTGCGTGTCCCCTGCGGTGTCACGAATGGTGTCTCTGTCTTCCAGAGGGAAATGGACCGGATGGTGGACCAGTGCCAACTGAAGCCCACATTTCCCTATCTGGATAACATCACCATCTGTGGTCGCAACTGGTTGGATCACGACGCCAACCTCCAACGATTTTTCCAAGTGGCCGAAGCTCTGAACCTTACTTATAACCGGGACTAGTGTGTGTTCGGAACCACCCGGCTTGCTATCCTTGGGTATGTCATGGAAAACGGGTCATTGGCCCTGATCCCGACCGTATGCGCCCCCTCTTAGAGCTCCCTCTTCCCACCACTCTCAAAGCCCTCAGACGGTGCCTGGGTTTTTTTTCCTATTACGCCCAATGGGTCCCCCATTACGCAGACAAGGCCCACCCCCTGGTCAGGTCTACCACTTTTCCCCTCTCTGCTGAGGCCTGCGCAGCCTTCAGCTGCATTAAAGGGGACATTGCCAAAGCTACGATGCATGCGGTGGACGAGACCATTCCCTTCCAAGTAGAGAGTGATGCCTCCAATTTCGCGCTTGCTGCTACCCTCAATCAGACAGGCAGGCCAGTAGCATTCTTTTCTTGAACCCTTCAAGGCTCTGAAATTCGGCACTCCGTGGTGGAGAAAGAAGCCCAGGCCATAGTGGAAGCTATTAGCCGGTGCTACGCAGATCGCTGCGACAGATTCGACCACCTGATAGACTTAACCTGAAAGAAACTTCGCCTCATGGGGACTCTCTTTTAAATCAAAGGGGGGGGGGTGAATGTGGTGAACTACATATACCTGTCTGGACACGCCCCCCCCCCCACCGCTGACTGCTCCTGTGGCTCCTCCCACAGACCCCTGTGTAAAGGCGATCAAGGCCTGAGCCCGGCCTCTCAGTCTCCAGGATGTAGTATGATGGTCACTCACTGCTTCCAGTCAATAAAAGCCGATATCTCGCCTTACGTCTCAGAGTGAGTTATTGATGGTGCATCACGGAGGAGATAGCAGAGGTACTTTATGAATACTTTGCTTCAGTGTTCACTACAGAAAAGGACCTGGGCGATTCAAGGGATGACTAACAGCGGATTGAAAAGCTTGAGCATGTAGACATTAAGGAAGAGGTTGTGCTGGAGCTTTTGGAAAGCATCAGGTTGGATAAGTCACCAGGACCATATGAGATATACCCCACACTACTGTGTGAGGCAAGGCAGGAGATTGCTGAGCCTCTGGCAATGATCTTTGAATCACCAATAGGGACGGCGAGGTTCCAGAGGATTGGAGGGTTGCAAATGTTGTTCCCTTGTACAAGAAAGGGAGCAGAGATAGCCCAGGAAATTATAGAGCCCAGGATATTCCTTTGTGGATCCAGAACTGGCTTGCACACAGAAGGCAAAGAGTGGTTCTAGACAGGTCATATTCTGCATGGAGGACGGTGACCAGTGGTGTGCCTCAGGGTTCTGTTCTGGGACCCCTTCTCTTCATGATTATTTTAAATGACCTGGACGAGGAGGTAGAGGGGTGTGTTAGTAAATTAGCTGATGACACAAAGGTTAGGGGTGCTGTGGATAGTTTGGAGGGATGTCAGAGGTTACAGTGAAACATCGATAGGATGCAAAACTGGGCTGAGAAGTGGCAGATGGTGTTCAACCGAGATAAATGTGAGGTGGTTCAGTTTGGTAGGTCAAATGTGATGGTAGAACATAGTATTAATGGTAAGACTCTTGGCAGTGTGGAGGACCTGAGGGATCTTGGGGTTTGGGTTCACAGGACACTCAAAGCAGCAGCACAGGTTGACTGTGTGGTTAAAATGGCATATGGTGTATTGGCCTTCATCAGCTGTCAAGTTCAAGAGCCAAGAGATAATGTTACGACTACCTAGGACCCTGGTCAGACCCTATTTGGGAGTATAATGCTCAGTTCTGGTCATCTCACTCTTGGGGTCCGAGTTCATAGGGCACTCAAAGCTGCTGCACAGGTTGACTCTGTGGTGAAGATGGCATAGGGTGCAATGGACTTCATCAATCATGGGATTGAGTTTAGGAGCCGAGAGGTAATGTTGCAGCTATATAGGACCCTTGTCAGACCCCGGTCAGATCCCACTTGGAGTACTGTGCTCAGTTCTAGTCGCCTCACTACAGGAAGGATGTGGAAGCCATAGAAAGGGTGCAGAGGAGATTGACAAGAATGTTGCCTGGATTGGGGAGCATAACTTATGAGAATAGATTGAGTGAACTCAGCCTATTCTCCTTGGAGTGACGGAGGAAGGGAGGTGACCTGATAGAGGTGTACAAGATGATGAGAGGCATTGATCATGTGGATAGTCAGGGGCTTTTTCCCGGATTGAAATGGCTAACATGAGAGGGCACAGTTTTAAGGTGCTTGAAAGCAAGTATAGAGGAGATGACAGGGCTAAGTTTTTTTACACAAACAGTGGTGAGGGCAGGGAATGGGCTGCCGGCGATGGTGGTGGAGGCGGATACGATGGGGTCTTTTAAGAGGCTCCTGGATAGGTACATGTAACTTAGAAAAATAGAGAGCTACGGGTAACCCGAGGTAATTTCGAAAGTAAGTACGTGTTCGGGACAGCATTGTGGGCCAGAGGGCCTGTATTGTGCTGTAGGTTTTTCTATGTTTCTTTCAGGAGACTCCATTTCTCGCCGATGGAAACATGGAGGAGATTGCAGAGGAGGCCGGGTTGGCGGGCCACATCGGGCCGGCAGTTGGAAGGTCATGGGTCAGTGGAGGATGTTTTGGAAATTTCAAGGCCTATGGGATTGTTGGTGTGGACTGTATGGTTTTCTTCAGGACTCTGTGGTTTGTTTCTTCTCGTCATTTTCTAGGTGGACGATCTGTTGGTTTTTGTGCAAGGGAGGGGATGGGGTTTGTTAGTTTTGTTACCTATTCTTTTTCGTGTGGGTGGGAGGGTGAAGTCTTTTAACAATGCCATGGTTTTTTGCTGTATTAGATAGCTATGTAGAGAAGACAAATCTCAGTGTTGCATTCTGCACACATAATAAAATGAACCTTTAAACTTTGGAAGTTTTGAACCTTTCAACACGTCGGACCAGCCTCTTAAACTGGATCCCAACTCAATGTCAGTGGTTGTCATTTATGTATGTTTTCATCAATTACACTACCCTATATGATAAACATGAGAAAGTGTAGCTTAATGAAGCAAGCCAATAAATATAAACTTATTTATCTCTGTAATTTTCTCCGCTTCTTTCAAGTAATTTGATTCCACCTTTATTCTATAATGGGCATCATTCCGTCACAAGTGTCTCCCGTGGAGAAGTTGTTAGCTGAACAGAATATGTTCAGAAGCAATGAGGTTGATTATGAATTGTTCCATTTGAAAATGAACAATTATCCCAGAGCATTTATTTTAAACCCCTGATATAGTTTAATATGCAGCATTACATTTAATTATTGTTGTAAATATTGATTCTTAATGTTACTGACTGTTACTGCTTCACCTGGGTCTTCACTTGGAATCAATATTCCAAATATTTGAAGCTGTGAATGGTTTGCTCCAAATTTTGATAAATTTTATCCCCACCTTTAACAAAGTATACTGGAAATTGTGGGGTTTACAATCATCAGAGTGCATGGCAATTGATTGCTGTTTCTTTCCACGCCTTGTGGTGTATTGGGCAGCAACCTTGCCATTTCTTTAGCATTTTTGTCCGTCTTTTACGATTAACTCAGCGGTTATGGTCAGCATGCAAGGAGCTGGCTGAATTCGAATCTGCGATCATTCGTCTCACAGTCCGGTGTGTATGACACTACACCACCGGCCAGACACATAGTAATTGCAACCTTTGTTATTTCCAGGTCATACACGAGATCATTTAACACTCACAGGGCTCTAACTGGATTGTTGCTGCAAAGATGTGCACAGCCATCAACATTTGAGATTATAATTTGCTTTACAACATAGTGCACTCAAAATTCATGTTGCCTGCTATTTTCATAATTTCTGCAGTTGTATAAAACTTTGCTCAGGCTGTTTTTGAGGTATTGTGTTCAGTTCTGGTCACGTTACAGGAAGCATCGGGAGGCCTTGGAGAAGATGCAGAAATGGTTCACTTGGATTCTACCTGAATTAAAGAGTGATGGCTAAAAGGAGGGATTGAATAGACAAGCATTGCTTCCTCTGGAGTGTCAGAGGTTGAGAAGAGACATGAGAGAATTTTATGCAATTATGAGAAACATCAATAGGATAGGCAACGATACTCTCTTTACCAGGGTAGAAATGTCAAGTTCTACAGGGCAGAGCATTAAGCTCCAGAGTGGGGGGTGCTACGTACCCCGTAACTGGGTCACTTAGCAGCAAAGATAGAGAGGTCCGTTAAATTCTGATGGTACTATTTTTAACAGTATTTATTGATAAAAATACACAAAAATAATATCAATGCAAACATACAGATAATAATAATCATCAATACTAAATCTAAAAGCGCGGGTATAATAATAATCAATAAGAAATAGCTCTATCGTTGTCTAGGAGATAATGTATTGTCTGATGGAAATATAAAAGTCACTTTAGTTCATTCAGGCTGCAGCCTTTAGTTGGAGAGAGAAACGGTGTTTTTAGAACTTGACCGTTTTCCTTTTTATGATGTCGATCCTTCGAAATGTCGTCGGTGGTGATCTCTTCTTTAGCTAAGCCGTCTTCTGTGGTAGGGCCTCAATCCCGGGCAACGGGAAAGGACACACGTGGGCCTTCCACTGGCTGTCACTATTAAACACTGTCACGGGATCGCTAGCGTTTCTCCTGGTGCGTCTAAGGGGGCTGTTCCCCAGACCCTCTTTTATCCTGACTCACAGGGTCTCAGATGTCAATCAGGTCGGGATGTTGCAATCCCTCAACCAACCCCCCTTTGATCATCCCCTGAGGGCTTCCATGAAGTACAGTACTCAATACACAATTCCGTCTCCAAGAGGCAATGGCCATTTCCCGTGGCTTTGTATCGCTGAGGGGCCAGGACACTCCAAACCTCTTTGTGGATTCTGCGTGTCTTTCTCCCATTTCCTGGGTCTCCTGACCTGAATTAATAGCGATCTTGCGATTCTCAAAATGGAGGGGGCTACTTTGTACCCTTCGGCCTCTCAGAGTTGGGGGCACAGGCCTAACACCCCCTTTCTTCAACACGTTTTTACCATCGGTAAAAACGAAGTAATACAGTCTTACAGAATTTTAGAATCTAACACAATACAAAAGTGTTTTTTTTCTCTACAGAGTAATACAGTTATACATTCAATTCAGCATCTAAACAGTTAACGATTACGTTGTCACTTCCTTTAATACCTTAACATCTTGTACCTTACTAAAGTCTTGTAGCATCAGACTCCAATTTAATAACCACCTGTTTTTTTTATTTCTTATTTTCTTTAGCAAACAGAAACTAAAGAGTTGTCTTTATTATTCACATGCTTTGTTGAAATCACTTAAAACCGGCTTCTGCTATTTAAAAATGGCGTCCCATTAACCCTCGCCTCTTTTGCGGTTAATTCCCTTGTGCTGAGCTTGTGCACCCTGGCGAAATAGGCTTTTGCCCGTTCCTTTCATAGGAGTTATTTTATCAACAATGTGTTCCAAACTTAGACCATTTTCCGAATTTCCACACAATTCTTTAATTTTACGCAAGGTGCTAGTTTCCTCTTCAGGACCCTTCAGGCTATTAGGTCTCAATGCCAGCGATCCCTCTTTGTTCAAACAGCATTTCGAATGCTGCAGTTTCACACCACCCTCTGCAATAACAATAGCGTGTGGGGCTCCTTTACCTTCCAACTCAACCTGTAATTGATTCACAGGCTTTGTGGTACCAAGCCATTGTTTCTGTAGCCTGGTTGCTGCTTCTGATATCAGCCCAGCCTTTAAATTTTCTTCATCAATTTGGGAACTACACATCTCCCTTTTCCTTCAATAATAATATTCACCTCACCACCTTTGATCTCCTCACTAACTTTTAACACACCTTCGAGCACAAACACCTGGGAATTCTCACTTCCGACTATTACCAAGGTTAACCCTTTCTTCACTGTACCAAGTCCATCTGACCCACAAGGACGGCATTCCTTTTCAACTGAATCAAATACCTCAGACTTTTTCTGAGCTCCATTACTAGGTTCAGTACCATGTGCATCCACATCTTGGACACACTCAAACAGGACATTTGCCTCTTCCAGGTTTTCAATACCCGTACCCTGTTCAAATTCTAAATTCCTTGATCCTCCCAGCTACTCTCTGGGCAACTCCCTTCTGGAGTAAACTCAACCCCGTGGACTGAAACAACCTCATCTGCCAACCCAGCAGACTTCTTCAAGGTTCTTTTCATCTAGGACTGCTCTCACTTCATTATCGGGAGCACCTTTAGGATTTTCAACTTCTCCAAACAATTATGCCAAACCAGACAGATCATCCATGTCCAACTCTGGACCTTTTAACAGCTCTATCTGTTCCTCATCTTTATTTCATGCCTCTAGAACTTTTCTCCTCGCTAAGGGCAGGTCTACCTCCTCTCCCTTACTCTCTTTCACTTTACTACTCTTTGTTTTACCCCCCTCTAAACCCTCGTGGTACAGGGTCGGTAAAAACGTCTCGGCCAAATTGATACTGGCCGGATTTAAACTGCTCTCGTTCTCAGCTGCCTTTCTCGACATGCTGCGAGTGACATGCCATGCTGGATAGATCTTGGAATCTAGGGCGGGATCTCCACCAGCTGTCTCGTCAGTGTCATTGCTGAGCAAACCTTACCACCGGCTAAATCATTACCCAGAAGGACGTCCGCATCAGTTCTCGCGAATTCGGATCGCACCCCTATTCCAACTGGTCCAGATACCAGCTCACAATTCATAATGATCCTATGCAAGGGCACCATTTCCGTCCCTTTTCCTATTCCTTTCACAGCTACCATTCCCGTCTTGTGACCAAAATCCAGTACCTTACTGCTAATCAATGATAGTTCAGCCCCCGTATCTCTCCAGATCCGTACTGGAACTAGTGTGTCTCCCTCTCTCACAGACACGGTTCCGTTTGACGGTCAAGTCTCAGACTTTTCTTGTACTCTGTCTACCCAGGGCTCTCTTGTCGATTTACTGATTACCACGGCACATCCTATAGGGACTGCTGCTTTCCCTTTTCCTGTCTCCTTCCTCGGAGCAAAACATCTAGATGCGATATGCCCCCCCTTTCCATAATTAAAACAGGTCAAGCCCGGAAATCTCTGGCCGTCTTGCCTTTCCCCCTCAATCTTACCACTAGCTCCCGGAGGGACCTCTGCCTCAGCCGGCGGGCTTTCTCTATCGTTCCCACAGTCTCTCTGGGAACCCTTATTCGAGGAAAACTTTGTCTTGTGGGTTAGGGCATATTCATCTGCGAACCTAGCAAACTCAGAGATGGACCTATACTGCTTCTCATTCAAATACATCCGTATATCCTCCGAAACACCACTTTTAAATTCCTCAATCAGAATTAACTGCCTGAGACACCAAAAATCCTCTTCCACTATTTCTGCTGTACACCAATGATCCAAGAGCACACCCTTCTCATAGCAACCTCTGCATACGTCTGATTCCACCCTTACTTTAAATTTCTGAACTTTTGTCTATACGCTTCAGGTACCAATTCGTAAGTCCGGAGAATGGCCGCCTTTACTTTGTCATAACTCTCCTCCTCCATGGGCAACGCCGCATATGCCCGCTGTGCCTTCCCTCTTAACACACTTTGTAACAACGCCACCCACTGATCTCTGGGCCAATCCTGACTCACTGCCACCTTTTCAAAAAGCAAGAAATAACTATCAACATCCATCTCCTCGAACAGAGGTACTAACCTCAACTCCCGACTAAAATTAAACCGCTCCTCTCGGTCTGACCCTTGAGCTCTTCACTCTTGCCTTAACTTCTCCATACCCAAGTCATGTTGCCTCTGTTTCTCTGCCTCCTCATACTCTCCCTCCTTCTCGGTTCTCTCCTTTTCTTTCTCAGCTGCTTCCAGCTGTTTTAACTGAATTTCATGCTCTCTTTGTTTCTCAGCTCTGTCCTGCTCTTTTTTCACCTTTAACTCCTTTAGCTGGAGCGCATGCTCCCTTTGTTTGTCAGCCCTTTCTTTTTCTCTCTTGGCCCTTTCTTTCTCTCTCTCAGCTCTTTCCTTTTCCTTTTCAGCTGCTTTAATTTAATTTCATATTCCAACCTTAGTTTCTCCAACTCTAACTGAGTGGTCCCACTAGCTGGTACCTTTTCAAAGATATTTTCCAATACCTCAGCTGCAAACACATTCTTCCCAATACTGAGTTATGGCCCTTCGTACCTCCCGCTTTTTCATTGACAACCTCACCTCTGCAAGGTTTAGTCCCTTCGCCATATTTATCAACTCCGATTTGGTGGCTGCCTCTAGCGCCTCCAGAGTCAGGTTTTCTATAAATCCATCCACGTCCATCTTTGCTGGTTTCCCATCTGGCTACCCGTGTACCAGATCCAAGTTTGGATTTACAGGTCCAATTCACTGCCCCCCAATTTGGTGTCAAATCTCGAGACAAGAACCCCAAGTTGTTACATACCCCGTAACTGGGTCACTTACCAGCAAAGATAGTGAGGTCCGTTGAAGTCTGATGGTATGATTTTTAACAGTATTTATTGATAAAAATACACAAAGATAATATCAATGCAAACATACAGATAATATACGTCATCAATACTAAATCTAAAAGCGCAGGTATAATAATAATCAATAAGAAATAGCTCTATCGTTGTCTAGGGGGTAATGTATTGTCCGATGGAAATATAAAAGTCACTTCAGTTCATTCAGGCTGCAGCCTTTAGTTGGAGAGAGAAACGGTGTTTTTAGAACTTGACCGTTTTCCTTTTTATGATGTCGATCCTTCGAAATGTCGTCGGTGGTGATCTCTTCTTTAGCTAAGCCGTCTTCTGTGGTAGGGCCTCAATCCCGGGCAACGGGAAAGGACACACGTGGGCCTTCCACTGGCTGTCACTATTAAACACTGTCACGGGATCGCTAGCGTTTCTCCTGGTGCGTCTAAGGGGGCTGTTCCCCAGACCCTCTTTTATCCTGACTCACAGGGTCTCAGATGTCAATCAGGTCGGGATGATGCAATCTCTCCACCAACCCCCCTTTGATCATTCCCTGAGGGCTTCCATGAAGTACAGTACTCAATACACAATTCCGTCTCCAAGAGACAATGGCCGTTTCCCGTAGCTTTGTATCGCTGAGGGGCCAGGACACTCCAAACCTCTTTGTGGATTCTGCGTGTCTTTCTCCCATTTCCTGGGTCTCCTGACCTGAATTAATAGCAATCTTGTGATTCGCAAAAAGGAGGGGGCTACTTTGTACCCTTCCGCCCCTCAGAGTTGGGGCACAGGCATAACAGGGGTATTAACAGAAACGTGCATGGCAATTTATTTACATGAAGAATGGCACTTTCCTTCTAGCAATGATGAAAAGGCATTTAGACAGGCGCATGAACAGATAGGGAATGCATGGAATAAGACCATAAAACACAGCAGCGAATGGAGGGACGTGTATCATGTGCAGGCAGCTGGAAATAACTTCAGGCCAGTCACGGTCAGCACAGACGTCACGAGCCAAGGAGCCTGTTCTTGTCTAAAGTGTTCTAAATTCTGAGTTGTACGTTCTGTTCATCCGCCTGGATCATTGCTTTAAAGAACTGTGATTGGTGAAAATTGGGGTTTAATTGCAGAAATGGTCTGCATCAGTTAAACCCAGATTGTTCTTCAGATAATTCTAAGGATTACTAAATGAGGCAGTGATAGGTTCTCCCTCAGCTCAACAGCATTCTAGTATCATCACAGCCATAGCAATATCAGTCACTGACATTGCATATTTTGCAGAGGCAACTGCAGAATGATTTGTGCCCAGCAGTGTTTGTTGTAATTCTGAGGTCCACTTGATAGGACAAGCATCCAATCAGCAATGCATATGAACTAACAAAACCGTCTGCCTACTTTGCATAATCCCAGCAGGCAGAATGGACACCATTCTCAACAAGTCAGAGCACTAAACACGTGCACAATCGCACTGCAAAAGGCAGGCAAATCAGGAATTGTAGCATTCAAACAATGGGTCGGATTTAATTGTAAATGTACCGACCGAGCCTTGAAACATATTCTGCACCCAACCCTTTGTTTTTCTTCAAAATTATTATTTATTTATTAAATTTTAGAAAATTACAAAGAATAAATGTGATGATAAAATAATGAGAAAAATTATCTAAAGAAAGGAAAAAAAGAAGAGAAAGATTGCCTGGATATCGGAGGATCCTCACATGCTCCATGGAGTTCAAAATAATTTTAATATTTATTTTTACTTTCCCCAATTACTTTATAATTATATCTTCAAAGGACTTATGTATTTAATCCTATCTTTTGTAAGTATGAGAGCCAAATTTTCAAAAATATATCATATGCATTTCTTAGATTGTATGTAATTTTATCAAGTGGAATACAACCATGTATTTCATTATTCCAACAATTTATAGTTAAATATAAATGAGATTTCCAAGTAACTGCGATAACTTTTTTGGCTACTGCCAATGCAATTTTTAAAAATTTTTTCTGATACTTATTCAATTTAAGTTTCGGTATTGTCCCTTCAATGTCTCCTAATAAAAATAATTCTGGACTATGTGGGAGTTGTACTCCAGTAATTTGTTCCAATAAAAGTCTTAGATTTTTCCAAAATGGTTGAATTTTAAAACAAGACCAAGTAGAATGTAAAAAAGTACCAATTTCTTGATTACCACATATCTCCTCACAGAATCAATTATTACATTTTGTATTTTAATCAGTAAAGATTTATTAACCAAAATTGCAACTCCTCTCGGTTTTGAATTAAATGAAGCTGCAATGACATTTCCAACACAATCCCTCTTTAGTTTCTTATGTTCTGTTTCTGTTAAATGTGTTTCTTGTAAAAAAAAAAGCTATTTCTCCTCTCATTTCATTTTCTTAATATATGTTAAAACTCTTTATCTTTTCACAGGTCCATAAATTCCATTAACATTAAAACTTAAAAAAATAAGTAAATTAATCATTCATAAAACCTTGGGAACTCTTTAAAATTCCCCATGTTGCTATGAGTTTCTCCCCAACCATCCAGGCAAAGAAGAAGAAAAATAGAAGAAAGATAACTAATATATAAGAAAAAAAAACAAAGTACCCCCCCACTAATGTTGCAAATAAAAAGAACACAACATTACCCCCCCCCCATTTTACAGGTCATGGCAATCGCCATGATGTACACGTGAAACTTGCAGCCATCGATCAGGAGCTCCTCCAGCTCCAATGCAAAGAAAAAAAAGAAAATATATTTGTGAAGAATAAAATAATTAATGTCTCTACTCCCAATTAATACTCAACTATTGTTTTATATAAATGTCTGTCAAGTCCGACCTTGTTTCAGTCTTCATCATTAGTTCATTTCATTTCTATAATTCTTTACTTCTCTTCATGGACATTAGGTAATTCTTGTACAAATTTCTCCACTTTCCGGTAGTCAATGAAAAATCTTCTTTCTTCGTTTTCCAGGAAAATTATCAATTTTGCTGGGGTAGCTCAATAAAAGTTTATAGCCCTTTTCCCATAAAGATTTTTTCACTGGATTAAATTCCTTCTGCCTCTTCAGAAGATCGTAACTTATGTCTGGATAAAAAAAAACTCTTTTCCCTTATATTATCAATGGCCCATTTCTCTTTTTTAGCACCTTGACTAGTTGCCTTCAAGATCATTTCTTTATCTCGGTACCTTAAGCATTTTATCAAAATTGACCTTGGATTTTGATTTTGTTGAGGTCTCGGTCTTAAAGCTCTGTGTGCTCTTTCAATTTCAATTACTTGGCTACCTTCTTTGATTTCCAAAATTTTCGGAATCCATTCTTGAAAGAATTTTATTGGATTTTCTCCCTCTGTACCTTCCATAAGACCAACAATTTTGATATTATTTCGTCTACTAGAGTTTTCAAGCGCATCTATTTTTTCCAACATCCGTTTTCTTTCTATTGTCCAGGCAAGATTATTGTCTTCTATCTTAGCTATTCTTTCAGTGTTTTCTTCCACTTTTACTTCCATCTTGTTAACTTTATTATCCATCTTCTTTTGTTTTTCCCACCACATTATCGAGTGTATTCTACATCCTTCTTATAGCTTTTAATTCATTCATAATATATATCAGGATATCTTTTATGTCTCCTTTAATCTCCTCCTCCTTTTCCTCTTTTTCTTCCTCTGAATTTCCCAAAGAATCTGATTCTACTTCCGATTCACTTCCAATTTCACTTCCAGCCATAGTTGGGATTTGTAGTTTTGTTAATATCTGTTCATGCATACTTGTTTCTTCACGCATGCATTGTTCTTGCCGTTTCTTCTTAGAGACTGCTGACATTGCTGCAACATCCTGACCCGCATCATCAGAAGTGCCATGCACTTTGCCGGGAGGAGATCCAATTTGAGTCCAAGGCTTTGCCGAGATGGTTAGGCCTTTTTCCCCGCTGATTTGCGCAGTCTTCGAAGTAGTAGCTTTCTTCTGTTTCGGTTTAGGAGCCATATCAAAAGGTCATCCTGAGTTACTTATAAATAGTTCCTAGTAGATATTTATTAACTCTTCTTCATTTAAACCCTATTTCATTACTTTTTACGAGGGAGCAACATTCCCAACGTCTCGATCCTACATCATCAAGTGACGCCCCTCACCCAACCCTTTGTTCACATAAATGAGAATTACAACCAATGATTTTGACCAATTTAACTAAGAACTTTTATTTGTGAATTACCTTTTTTTCTGCACGTAGCTTATTTCAAAAACCTCTCACAGGTATTACAGACAATAGTCTTTTGAATTAGTTTCTGTTAGCTTTGCACAACATGATGAAGCAAGATTTGCCAATTTCTCCATGCATAATTACTCAACTATGCCAGGTTAGTTGGGCAGCAGCGATGGACAGCAACTGTTCAATTGAGACTCTGACTGGATCTCTCAAGGACATCAATTCTCTTCATTAGAAGCCTCTCCATGGTTGCTCTAGCAGTGTGCTTTGGGCCGTTGTTCTTCTGAACGACAAACGTCCTGCCTAGTTTAAGCTCTCTGGCAGACGATAGCCGCAATGCAGCTCATTGAGGGACATCATTGCCCCCTCGATTTCAGCCCACCACATCTCTCCAGACCTCACGGGCATAGAAGTTGAAGAATTATCCTCTCCCCACCCTCACATTGTCATCAACTACTCCCTCATCTTTTTTGAGCAGGGAAGGAAGGTCAAGTGATGATTACACCTGAGGAAGGGTGGGTGAGGAGTGAGGAAGCGCTAAGGGGTGAACAGAAAGGAGGGAATGAGTGCCAATGGAGGCACTAGGAAGTTACAAGCCCAGTAAACACTGAAACACCAAACAAGGTTTTTTGTTCCAAACAATCACTTTATTGGTTATTATAGACCACTTCCCTCCTCACTTACACTCTCTCTCCCCTCCCCACCAGAGATTAATGCTCACACTCCCCCCTCCCACTTCCTGTTACTAACCCCACCCAGGATTCTCTAGGAATTGCAGGAGACTCAGGAGGAGATAGCGAGGATCATCGGGATCACTATACCATCCATCAGAGATATTTATCAGGTGCTTGGCATAGACAGAGTCTTGAGCATCTTCCATCTGTCCACCATCTGTCCTGGACGAAGCCTGCCTCCAGTCTCAGACAGGCCCAAAACTATTCCCTCACTCCCCCTTTCCAAACCAGGCCTAACGGACCTGTCTCGGAGCCTTCCTGTCCCGTCTGAAACCACAGGGTCTTCCTCCTCCTTTTCCACATTCTCCTCCTCCTTCTCCTCCACCTCCTCTTCCTCCTCCTCCACATCGTCTTCCTCCTTCTCCAACTCCACATCCTCCTCCTCCCTCTTCACATCATCCTCCTCCTTCTCCACATCTTCTTCCTCCTTCTCCATATCGTCCTCCTCCTTCTTCGCATCCTCTTCCTCCTCCACATTCTCCTCCTCCCTCTCCACATTCTCTTCGTCCTTCTGCACATTCTCTTCCTCCTTCTCCACCTCCTCTTCCTCCTTCTCCATATCGTCTTCCTCCTTCTCCTTCTCCACATTCTCTTCCTCCCTCTTCACATCATCCTCCTCCTTCTCCACATCCTCCTCCTCCCTCTTCACATCATCCTCCTCCTTCTCCGCATCTTCTTCTCTACATTCTCCTCCTCCTTCGCATTCTCTTCCTCCTTCGCATTCTCTTCCTCCTTCTCCACATCCTCCTTCTCCTTCTCCACATTCTATTCCTCCCTCTTCACATCATCCTCCTCCTTCTCCACATCCTCCTCCTCCCTCTTCACATCATACTCCTCCTTCTCCGCATCTTCTTCCTCCTTCTCTACATCCTCCTCCTCCTTCTCCACATTCTCCTCCTCCTTCGCATTCTCTTCCTCCTTCTCCACATCCTCCTTCTCCTTCTCCACATCCTCCTCCTCCCTCTTCAAACCATCCTCCTCCTCCACATCATCCTCCTCCTCCACATTCTCCTCCTCCTTCTCTACATCCTCCTCCTCCTTCTCCACAATCTCCTCCTCCTTCGCATTCTCTTCCTCCTTCTCCACATCCTCCTTCTCCTTCTCCACATCCTCCTCCTCCCTCTTCAAATCATCCTCCTCCTTCTCCACATTCTCTTCCTCCTTCTCCACATCCTCCTCCTCCCTCTTCAAATCATCCTCCTCCTTCTCCACATCGTCCTCCTCCTCCACATCCTCCTCACTCTCCACATCCTCTTCCTCCTTCACATTCTCTTCCTCCTTCACAATCTCTTCCTCCTTCTCCACATTCTCTTCCTCCTTCACAATCTCTTCCTCCTTCTCCACATCCTCCTCCTCCTTCTCCACATCCTCTTCCTCCTTCTCCACATTCTCTTCCTCCTTCACAATCTCTTCCTCCTTCTCCACATTCTCTTCCTCCTTCACAATCTCTTCCTCCTTCTCCACATTGTCTTCCTCCTTCACAATCTCTTCCTCCTTCTCCACATGCTCCTCCTTCTCCACATCCTCTTCCTCCTTCTCCACATCCTCCTCCTCCTTCTCCACATCCTCTTCCTCCTTCTCCTTTTCCACATCCTCCTCCTCCTCCACATCCTCCTCCTCCTTCTCCACATCCTCTTCCTCCTTCTCCACATTCTCTTCCTCCTTCACAATCTCTTCCTCCTTCTCCTTCTCCACATTGTCCTCCTCCTTCTCCACATCCTCTTCCTCCTCCTCCACATTCTCTTCCTCCTTCTCCACATCCTCTTCCTCCTTCTCGACATCCTCTTCCTCCTTCTCCACATCCTCCTCCTCCTCCACATTCTCTTCCTCCTTCTCCACATCCTCTTCCTCCTTCTCGACATCCTCTTCTTCCTTCTCCACATTCTCCTCCTCTTTCTCGACATCCTCTTCCTCCTTCTCCACATCCTCCTCCTCCTCCACATTCTCTTCCTCCTTCTCCACATCCTCTTCCTCCTTCTCCACATCCTCTTCCTCCTTCTCGACATCCTCTTCTTCCTTCTCCACATTGTCCTCCTCTTTCTCGACATCCTCTTCCTCCTTCTCCACATTCTCCTCCTCTTTCTCCACATTCTCTTCCTCCTCCACAATCTCTTCCTCCTTCTCCTTCTCCACATCCTCCTCCTCCTTCTCCACATTCTCCTCCTCGGTCTCCACATTCTCTTCCTCCTTCTCCACATCCTCCTCCTCCTTCTCCACATTCTCTTCCTCCTTCTCCACATCCTCCTTCTCCTTCTCCACATCCTCCTCCTCCTTCTCCACATTCTCCTCCTCGTTCTCCACATTCTCTTCCTCCCTCTCCACATTGTCCTCCACCATCACCGCATCTTCTTTCTCCTTCCCCACAGTCTCCTCCTCCTTCTCCTCCACCTCCTCCTCCTGCTTCTCCACTTTCTCTTCCTCCCTCTCCACATTCTCTTCCTCCTTCTCCACATCCTCTTCCTCCTTCTCGACATCCTCTTCTTCCTTCTCCACATTCTCCTCCTCTTTCTCGACATCCTCTTCCTCCTTCTCCACATCCTCCTCCTCCTCCACATTCTCTTCCTCCTTCTCCACATCCTCTTCCTCCTTCTCCACATCCTCTTCCTCCTTCTCGACATCCTCTTCTTCCTTCTCCACATTGTCCTCCTCTTTCTCGACATCCTCTTCCTCCTTCTCCACATTCTCCTCCTCTTTCTCCACATTCTCTTCCTCCTCCACAATCTCTTCCTCCTTCTCCTTCTCCACATCCTCCTCCTCCTTCTCCACATTCTCCTCCTCGGTCTCCACATTCTCTTCCTCCTTCTCCACATCCTCCTCCTCCTTCTCCACATTCTCTTCCTCCTTCTCCACATCCTCCTTCTCCTTCTCCACATCCTCCTCCTCCTTCTCCACATTCTCCTCCTCGTTCTCCACATTCTCTTCCTCCCTCTCCACATTGTCCTCCACCATCACCGCATCTTCTTTCTCCTTCCCCACAGTCTCCTCCTCCTTCTCCTCCACCTCCTCCTCCTGCTTCTCCACTTTCTCTTCCTCCCTCTCCACATTCTCTTCCTCCTTCTCCACATTCTCCTCCTCCTCCTTCACATTCTCTTCCTCCTTCTCCACATTCTCCTCCTCCTTCTCCACATTCTCTTCCTTCTTCTCCACATTCTCTTCCTCCTTTTCCACATTCCCTTCATCCTTCTTCACATCCTCTTCCTCCTTCTCCACATTCTCTTCCTCCTTCTTTGCATTCACTTCCTCCTTCTCCACATTGTCCTCCACCATCACCGCATCTTCTTTCTCCTTCCCCACAGTCTCCTCCTCCTTCTCCTCCACCTCCTCCTCCTTCTCCTCCACCTCCTCCTCCTGCTTCTCCACTTCATCTTCCTCCTTTTCCACATCCTCCTCCTCCTTCTCCACATTCTCTTCCTCCTTCTCCACATTGTCCTCCTCCTCCTCCACCACATTCTCTTCCTCCTTCTCCACATCCTCTTCCTCCTTCTCCACATCCTCTTCCTCCTTCTCGACATCCTCTTCCTCCTTCTCCACATTCTCCTCCTCTTTCTCGACATCCTCCTCCTCCTTCTCCACATTCTCTTCCTCCCTCTCCACATTGACCTCCACCATCACCGCATCTTCTTTCTCCTTCCCCACAGTCTCCTCCTCCTTCTCCTCCACCTCCTCCTCCTGCTTCTCCACTTTCTCTTCCTCCCTCTCCATAGTCTTCTCCTCCTTCTCCACATCCTCTTCCTCCTTCTCCTCATCCTCGTCCTTCCTGTCAGGGTGTCCCCGGCTCCCCCATATCCTCCTCTTCTTCAGTCTCCACATTCTTTTCCTCCTTCTCCACATTCTCTTCCTCCTCCTCCTTCTCCACATCCTCTTCCTCCTTCTCCACATCCTCCTCCTCCCTCTTCACATCATCCTCCTTCTCCACATCGTCCTCCTCCTTCGTATTCTCTTCCTCCTTCCCCACATCCTCTTCCTCCTTCTCCACATTCTCTTCCTCCTTCTCCACATTCTCTTCCTCCTTTTCCACATTCCCTTCCTCCTCCTCTACATACTCTTCCTCCTTCTCCACATTCACTTCCTCCTTTTCCACATGCCCTTCCTCCTTCTCTACATCCTCTTCCTCCTTCTCCACATTCTCTTCCTCCTTTTCCACATTCCCTTCCTCCTTCTCCACATCATCCTCCTCCTTCTTTGCATTCTCTTCCTCCTTCTCCACATTGTCCTCCACCATCACCGCATCTTCTTTCTCCTTCCCCACAGTCTCCTCCTCCTTCTCCTCCACTTCCTCCTCCTGCTTCTCCACTTTCTCTTCCTCCTTTTCCAGATCCTCCTCCTCCTTCTCCACATTCTCTTCCTCCTTCTCCACATCATCCTCCTCCTTCACATTCTCTTCCTCCTTCTCCACATCCTCCTTCTCCTTCTCCACATTCTCCTCCTCGTTCTCCACATTCTCTTCCTCCTTCTCCACATCCTCCACCTCCTTCTCCACATTCTCTTCCTCCCTCTCCACATTGTCCTCCACCATCACCGCATCTTCTTTCTCCTTCCCCACAGTCTCCTCCTCTTTCTCCTCCACCTCCTCCTCCTGCTTCTCCACTTTCTCTTCCTCCCTCTCCAGTCTCCTCCTCCTTCACATTCTCTTCCTCCTTCTCCATATTCTCCTCCTCCTCCTTCACATTCTCTTCCTCCTTCTCCACATCCTCCTTTTCCTCCTTCTCCATATCGTCTTCCTCCTCCTCCTTCTCCACATTCTCCTCCTCCTTCTCCACATCCTCCTCCTCCCTCTTCCCATCATCCTCCTCCTTCTCCGCATCTTCTTCCTCCTTCGCATTCTCTTCCTCCTTCTCCACATCCTCCTCCTCCTCCTCCTTTTCCACATTCTCCTCCTCCCTCTCCTCCACCTCCTCTTCCTCCTCCACAATCTCTTACTCCTTCTCCTTCTCCACATCCTCCTCCTTCTCCACATCCTCCACCTCCTTCTCCACATTGTCCTCCACCATCACCGCATCTTCTTTCTCCTTCCCCACAGTCTCCTCCTCTTTCTCCTCCACCTCCTCCTCCTGCTTCTCCACTTTCTCTTCCTCCCTCTCCACAGTCTCCTCCTCCTTCACATTCTCTTCTTCCTTCTCCATATTCTCCTCCTCCTTCTCCATATTCTCCTCCTCCTCCTTCACATTCTCTTCCTCCTTCTCCACATCCTCCTTCTCCTTCTCCACATCCTCTTCCTCCTTCTCCACATCCTCGTCCTTCCTATCCCATGTGAGACCACCGGGTCCCTCAGGAAATCGAGGACCTCTTAGCTGCTGCAGCCCTCTTCCGGCGCTCCATCAGCAGCACCCTCGCCGCCTCCATTCCACAGAAGTTGAAGATGGTCCAGAATTAATAATCTGTCTGAGGCACCATGAGCAGCTGAGAGTCCGTGATGAAGGTCGCAGGTGCGGCCTGTTCAGGCGGGTCCGCAGCCTGCCCATGGCCTTCAGATCCTGGGGGAATGTTTCTCACCCCATGCCTTAAAAGGTCCCCCGAGCCCTGTAATCCACTCTGCTCAACGTGAAAGTCAAGACTGGGCCACGGGGGGTCCCTCACCTCTTCCCACATGGAGTGGAAACTGAAAGGCACGCTCTGCTCCCGTCCGCCTTTCTCCTGGGATGTCCCCGGCTCCCCCATATCGTCCTCTTCTTCCTTCTCCACGTTCTTTTCCTCCATCTCCACATTCTCTTCCTCCTCCTCCTTCTCCACATCCTCTTCCTCCTTCTCCACATCCTCCTCCTCCCTCTTCACATCATCCCCCTCCTTCTCCACATCGTCCTCCTCCTTTGTATTCTCTTCCTCCTTCCCCACATCCTCTTCTTCCTTCTCCACATCCTCCTCCTCCTTCTCCACATTCTCTTCCTCCTTCTCCACATCCTCCACCTCCCTCTTCCCATCATCCTCCTCCTTCTCCGCATCTTCTTCCTCCTTCGCATTCTCTTCCTCTTTCTCCACATCCTCCTCCTCCTCCTTTTCCACATTCTCCTCCTCCTTCTCCTCCACCTCCACTTCCCCCTTCTCCATATCGTCTTCCTCCTTCTCCTTCTCCACATTCTCTTCCTCCCTCTCCACAGTCTCCTCCTCCTTCTCCACATCCTCCTCCTCCCTCTTCACATCATCCTCCTCCTTCTCCGCATCTTCTTCCTCCTTCTCCATATCGTCCTCCTCCTTCTTCGCATCCTCTTCCTCCTCCACATTCTCCTCCTCCCTCTCCACATTCTCCTCCTCCTTCTCCACATCATCCTCCTCCTTCTCCACATCGTCTTCCTCCTTCTCCACATTCTCTTCCTCCTTCTCCACATTCTCTTCCTCCTTTTCCACATTCCCTTCCTCCTCCTCAACATCCTCTTCCTCCTTCTCCACATTCTCTTCCTCCTTCTCCACATTCTCTTCCTCCCTCTCCACAGTCTCCTCCTCCTTCTCCACATCCTCCTCCTCCCTCTTCACATCATCCTCCTCCTTCTCCGCATCTTCTTCCTCCTTCTCCATATCGTCCTCCTCGTTCTTCGCATCCTCTTCCTCCTCCACATTCTCCTCCTCCCTCTCCACATTCTCCTCCTCTTTCTCCACATCATCCTCCTCCTTCTCCACATCGTCTTCCTCCTTCTCCACATTCTCTTCCTCCTTTTTCACATTCCCTTCCTCCTCCTCTACATCCTCTTCCTCCTTCTCCACATTCTCTTCCTCCTTCTCCACATTCTCTTCCTCCCTCTCCACAGTCTCCTCCTCCTTCTCCACATTCTCTTCCTCCTTCTCCACATTCTCCTCCTCCTCCTTCACATTCTCTTCCTCCTTCTCCACATCCTCCTCCTCCTCCTCCACATTCTCTTCCTCCTTTTCCACATTCCCTTCCTCCTTCTCTACATCCTCTTCCTCCTTCTCCACATTCTCTTCCTCCTTTTCCACATTCCCTTCCTCCTTCTCCACATCAACCTCCTCCTTCTCCACATCGTCTTCCTCCTTCTCCACATCCTCCTACTACTTCTTTGCATTCTCTTCCTCCTTCTCCACATTGTCCTCCACCATCACCGCATCTTCTTTCTCCTTCCCCACCGTCTCCTCCTCTTTCTCCTCCACCTCCTCCTCCTGCTTCTCCACTTTCTCTTCCTCCTTTTCCAGATCCTCCTCCTCCTTCTCCACATTCTCTTCCGCCGTCTCCACAATATCCTCCTCCTTCACTTTCTCTTCCTCCTTCTCCACATTTTTTCCTTCTCCACATCCTCGTCCTTCCTGTCCCTCTTCCGGCGCTGCATCAGCAGCACCCTCGCCGCCTCCATTCCACAGAAGTTGAAGATGGTCCAGAATTCATAATCTGTCTGGGGCACCATGAGTAGCTGAGAGTCCGTGATGAAGGTCGCAGGTGCGGCCTGTTCAGGCGGGTCCGCAGCCTGCACATGGCCTTTAGATCCTCGGGGAATGTTTCTCACCCCATGCCTGAAAAGGTCCCCCGAGCCATGTAATCCACTCTGCTCAACGTGAAAGTTGAGACTGGGCCACGGTGGGTCCCTCACCTCTTCCCACATGGAGTGGAAACTGAAAGGCACGCTCTGCTCCCGTCCGCCTTTCTCCTGGGATGTCCCCGGCTCCCCCATATCCTCCTCTTCTTCCTTCTCCACGTTCTTTTTCTCCTTCTCCACATTCTGTTCCTCCTCCTCCTTCTCCACATCCTCTTCCTCCTTCTCCACATCCTCCTCCTCCCTCTTCACATCATCCTTCTCCTTCTCCACATCGTCCTCCTCCTTCGTATTCTCTTCCTCCTTCCCCGCATCCTCTTCTTCCTTCACCACATCCTCCTCCTCCTTTTCCACATTCTCCTCCTCCTTCTCCACCTCCTCTTCCTCCTTCTCCATATCGTCTTCCTCCTTCTCCTTCTCCACATTCTCTTCCTCCCTCTCCACAATCTCCTCCTCCTTCTCCACATTCTCTTCCTCCTTCTCCACATCCTCCTCTTCCCTCTTCCCATCATCCTCCTCCTTCTCCGTATCTTCTTCCTCCTTCTCCATATCGTCCTCCTCCTTCTTCGCATCCTCTTCCTCCTCCACATTCTCCTCCTCCCTCTCCACATCATCCTCCTCCTTCTCCACATCATCCTCCTCCTTCTCCACATCGTCTTCCTCCTTCTCCACATCGTCTTCCTCCCTCTCCACATTCTCCTCCTCCCTCTCCACATTCTCCTCCTCCTTCTCCACATCATCCTCCTCCTTCTCCACATCGTCTTCCTCCTTCTCCACATCGTCTTCCTCCCTCTCCACATTCTCCTCCTCCCTCTCCACATTCTCCTCCTCCTTCTCCACATCATCCTCCTCCTTTTCCACATTCTTTTCCTCCTTCTCCACATTCTCTTCCTCCTTCTCCACATTCCCTTCCTCCTTCTCTACATCGATGGGCGTAATTGGTGGGTCACATCCTGGAGAGGGATGGACAGGGGACAGATGTTACGTTTAAAAAGAAACAGAACAATTATTCCAATTTTCTACACATGCACCGTACTCCTGGTGCGTCTGAGGCAGGGACAAAGAGGACTGTGCAGCGTTCTCCTGGTATGGGCTTGCCACAGGAATAGGGGAGCAGGACCTGTGCACCGTGCTCCTGGAGTGGGTCTGACCATGGAACACGGACGGATGCGGGAACCGCGCATGGTGCTCCCAAAGTCAGGGGATCCGGTTTCGGGAATAGTGTTAGTACTCCCTGTATGGGCCTGTATTGGGCTCGCCCCAATCCCTCTACCAACCCCTCCGTACCTGTGACCGAAATTGCAGGCTCACGTGGATTTTGCCAACTTTCCCTGCTCGCTTGCAGGAGGCTGTTCTCCGGCGGAGAACAGTGATTTCCCTGGCTTCCCGCTGCAGAAGATTCCTCGTTTCGCGGAAATACACAGTCGACACGTTTGCAGCAGGACTGGGAACCCTGTGGGAGATCACAAAGTTCCAGAGTCATTGAGACCTGCACCCGCCGCCATTTGACCCGGAGAGTGTGGGGAGCGGATTTCTCGGAAGCCGAGGCTTGGCGTTGGAGAGCCGGCAGCTCTGGGATGACCAACTCTCTGGGGGTTGCAGAAAATGGTCAGAATCCCTGAGAGTGCAGGAAGGGGAGTCACGGGGTCCAGGGGTGAATCTGTTCCTCCCGTTCTATTTCCCTCAAGCTTTATTCTTGGTTGAGAACTCACCGACAAACATTTACATTGACACAGAATTCGGGTCGCGGCGGTAAAGAAAGAAGAAACAGCCGAAACGATCCTTCGCCTTCTTGATGTGTTCTTCGTTGCGGGCTCCATGATCTGTACAGTGGGACAGAAACGGGGGAGCTTGATGTGTCTGACTCTAGAAACCCGTGGAGGGAGATTCACTCTGTGTGCGATCTCGGCGGTACGTGGTGGGACGGTGTGGAGGGACACAAAACTACAACTGTGGATGCTGCAGATGGTGAACTTCATTCAGTGCGTGAGGACGGGAGTGTTTTACTTGAAAATCGAATCTACTCTCGTTCTACACACTGCATGCTGGTGACGATGCCAGAGGGAGGTAGGAGGTAGGACTCCCCACCCCTCCCATCACTCGGACAACATTCCCGTCCCTGCCCCGTAAACCCCTCCTCATTCCCGTTTCACCCACCTTCTCTCTGTGATCTGGCCAGAGCTGTATTCTCTGAGATGCCTATTTTAAAGTTTGTAGGTGTATAGCGTTGTCTGCTGGGGTCGGACAAATGCTCTGATGAGACCTGTCGAGGATTTCAAACGCCGCCTGAAACTGCCGCTGCGTGACTGCACAGAGAGGGGCACGTCCCCCGACTGTGATCTCACAGAGGTGACGGGATGGCGGAAAATTCAAAAGTCACGTACCACCATTCACACGGAAACTCCTATCCCACTGTACTTTCTCTGAAATTGTTAACAGTTTTTGTGCTGAAATTATCTGTGTGGACCTCATATTTCACTATCCCTCCAGACGTTATAATATTAATAATAATAATAATAAACCAATGTCCTGATATACTATAGAGAACCAGTTAAACAGTGACCCCGTTAATTAGAAGCTCTCCACCCCCAGACAAACTCCTGTAAAAAGGGAGTCTCTCCCCGTCATGATCGTTGGAGTAGGGTCCGGGAATTTTATTGTTCAACTTTCTTGCCATTTAACTGCACCGGGGTATCCAGCTAAACAAAACACCATTCCTCCGGTACCAAGGTGTAAAACACAATACTTTATCACACAGAGCACAAGTAATAATATAAACAGATGTAAATGTATTTTGCAGTTGTCAACTTGACATCAAGTGCATCTACAATATATGGTTAAATATATAACAGAATTACGGTTACTGATGCTGATATAGATAAGGTGTGTTGGATGGCAGCAGGATTTTTAAAAGTCTCACAGCCTGAGAGAGAAGTCTTCACCTGCCTTACTGTCTTTGTTCTTATACTGCGGAATCTTCTGCTTGATGGTACGAGGTCAAAGAGATTTTGGGACAGATGAGGGAAGTCTCTGCAAACACAGTATTTAGACCATAAGACATAGGAGCAGAATTAGGCCATTCAACCCATCGAGTTTGCTCCACCATTCCATCATGGCTGATCCCAGATCCCATTCAACCCCTATACCTGCCCTCTCACTTAATGCCCCGACCAATCGGAACTCTATCAACTTATGCTTTGAATATACCCAGGACTTGGCCTCCACCGCAGTCTCCACCGCGGAAAATTCAAAAGTGACGTACCACCATTCACACGGAAACTCCCATCCCACTGTACTTTCTCTGAAATTGTTAACAGTTTTTGTGCTGAAATTATCTGTGTGGACGGCATATTTCACTATCCCTCCAGACGTTATAATATTAATAATAATAAACCAATGTCCTGATATACTATAGAGAACCAGTTAAACGCTCTGTGGCAGAGCGTTCCATAGATACGCCACTGTTTGGCTAAAAAAATCATCCTTAACTCTGTTCTGAAAGTTCACGCCTCAATTTTAAGATTGTGCCCCTCTAGTTCTGGGTACTCTACTCCCACGAGAGGAAACAACCTCTCCACATCCACCTTCTCTAGTCCTTTTAAGATTCGGTAGGTTTCTTCTAAATTCCAGTGACTACAGACCCAAAGTTGCCAAACACGTCTCATATGAACACGCCTTCATTCCCAGAATCATCCTCGTGAACCTCCTCTGGACTCGTTCCAATGACAACACATCCTTTCTGAGATATGGAGCCCAAAACTGTTGACAATACTCTTAAAACTGTGGCCTGACTTGTGTCTTATAAAGACACAGCATTTTCTCCCTGCTTTTATATTCTGTTCTCCTTGAAGTAAATACCAACATTGCATTTGCCTTCTTTACCACAGACTCAACCTGTGAATTGACCTTCTGGGAGTCTTACATGAGGACTCCTCGGTCCCTTTGCACTTTTGATGTTTGAATTTTCTCCCTGTTTAGATAATAGTCCGCATTATTGTTCCTTTTACCAAAATGCATTCCCATACATTTCCCAACACTGTATTCCATCTGCCACTTTTTTGGCCATTCTTCCAATTTGTCCAAGTCCTGCTGCAATTGCATTTCTTCTCTGAAACTACCTACCCCTCCACCCATCTTCGTATCATCCGCAAAAAAGCTACCTTGTAGGTATTCAGCAAATTCCCTCTCGTTGATCTGACACCAACCTGATTTTCCCAATCCCCTTGCAGATTGAAGTCACCCATTACAATTGTGACATTGCCCTTATTTCCAGCTCCCTTTGCAATCTCAGCCCCACATCTTGGCTACTACTTGGAAGCCTATGTACGACTCCCATTATGGATTTTTTACCCTTGCAGTTTGTTAACTCCACCCACAAAGATTCAACATTCTCTAACCCTATGTCTCCTCTTTCTAAAGATGTAGTTCCATCTCTTACCAAAGAGCCACACTACAACCTATGCCTTCCTGCTTGTCCATTTGATATAAAATATATCCTTTGATGTTAAAATCCCAATTATGACCTTCTTTCAGCCATGACTCAGTGATGCCCACAAGGTCATACTGACCAATCTCTAATTGCGCCACAAGTTTGTTCACCTAATTCCAATTTCTGCACCGCAATGATGTGTGCTTCCCAAGTATCATTTCCTGTCACCAAATCATCAATATAAGCATCTGTATCTTTCAATCCCTGAATCACAGAGTTAATCATCCTCTGGAAAGCACCTGGGGCATTCTTCATCCCCAATGGAAGAACATTATACTCATATAACCCAGATGGAGTTACAAATGCAGAAATCTCTCCACCTCTGTCCATTAATGGAACACACCAATACCCTTTCAATAAATCAATCTTTGCAAGGAACTTTGCTTTTCCAACTTTATCTACACAATCATCTACTCTAGGAATTGGATATGCATCTGTTTTCGTTACAGCATTTACCTTCCTATAGTCCATACAAAACCTAATACTACCATCTGGTTTTGGCACCATTACACAGAGTGAACTCCAATTCGAGTTAGAAGGTCAAATAATATTATTTTCTAACATATATTTAATTTATTTCTCAGCATTCACATTTTTCTATGTTCATCCTATATAGGTGTTGTTTAATAGGTTTGGCATCTCCAACATCTACATCATGTGAAGCTATAGTACTCCTTCTCGGAACGTCTGGAAACAAATCCTTATATTTAAAAATTAATTTCTTCATCTGCTGTTTCTGATCTGGCTGTAAATGTGCTAGTTTCTCATCAATATTTTCCAGAATGGTTGAATTTGGTAACCTGACAGAAACAATGTTGGAATTAGAATGAAATTCAGATGAATCATCTATCATGTTCCTAGTTAAATCAAATTCATTATCATTAACCACAACAGTCACAGTATCATATTGTTTCTCATAATATGGTTTTATCATATTTATATGGCAAAGTTGTGTTGGCCTTCTATGATCTGGAGTTTTTATCACGTAATCCACATCATTGATTTTAGACACAATTTCATAAGGACCATGAAATCTAGCTTGTAAAGGATTCGTTTGCACAAGGAAAAGAACCAGCACCTTATCTCCAGGCTTAAACATCCTCATCCCAGCTTCTTTATCATACCAAGTTTTCATTTTCTCCTGAGCCAGCTTTAAATTTTCCTTGGCTAAGCTATAAGCTTTATATGTAACCTGTCCTTAAATTTCAGAACATAGTCCAACAAATTAGTGTGTACTTCCTTACTAATCTACTGTTCTTTTAATAAATCTAAAGCTCCTCTAACTCTATGCCCAAATACAAGTTCAAATGGACTGAAACCTAAAGATTCTTGTACCAATACCCTTACTGCAAATAAGATAAGTTTATACCCTCATCCCAATCACTTTCATTTTCCACACAATATGTCATAATCATATCCTTGAGGGCAGAATGAAACCTCTCCAAGGCACCCTACGATTCTGGATGGTATGCAGACGAAGTGATTTGCTTAGCTCCTGATTTATAAACTATCTGTTGAAATAATCCAGACATAAAATTACTGCCTTGATCAGTTTGTATTTCCTTAGGTAATCCAAAATAAGTAAAGAATTTTATAAGAGTCTTTGTCACAGTTTTAGCTGTTATATTCCTAAGTGGTACTGCCTCTGGAAACCTAGACGAAATACACATGATAGTCAACGTACTGATAACCAGTTTTTGTCTTTGGTAATGGACTGACAGAATCTATAATAACTTTAGAAAACGGTTCACCAAATGCTGGAATAGGTTGTAATGGAGCCACTGGTGTAACTTGATTTGGTTTACCCTCAATCTGACAAGCATGGCACATTTTAAAAAATATCACCACATCTTTTCTTAGACCAGGCCAGTAAAAAATGTTTTAAAATCTTGTCCACAGTTTTCCTTACCCCTTGATGTCCACCTAAGGGCACACTATGAGCTAAAGTCAAAATCTCATTTCGATAAACTTTAGGAACAACTACCTGGCAAACAATATTCCATTCATCACTTGCAGGAATTTTAGGTGGTCTCCACTTCCTCATCAACACACCTTTTTCCAAGTATTATCCTACTGGCACCTTCTCAATTTCACTATCTGGTAGAGCTTGTTCTCTTAATTTTATAATCTCAGGGTCTCTATTCTGCTCTGCTATCATCTCCTTCTGAGACAGAGATAAATCTTCATAGTCAGACTTACTCCAAGAATCTTGTTCAAACAATGAAGGTAAGAATGTCTCTGACACATCCTCGAAACTCAAATCCTGAGTTGAACAGACATGAGTAACAACCTCATTCTGTGCATCAATCTTTTTAGCCATAGCTCAAGTCACAAGAATCTGTGTTAGAATTCATCTCTGGTTCCTCTGACTCCATTGTCAAATGCACTTCAGGAAAAACTTGTCCAACTGCCAAGTCATTACCTAACAATAAAGAAATATCCTTCACAGGTAAGCTAGGCTGTAATCCTACTTTAACAAATCCTGTAACTAACCCTGACTTTAAATTTACGTTATTCAAATATACAGGCATAAAAGCACTCCCAACACCTCCTATATAATTTACCTCACCAGTATCAGACTCTTCATTAAACTTCAATACACTGTCTAGCATCGTGATTGAGAAGCTCCAGTATCCCTAAGGATTTTTATTGGCACCGGAGTAGATCCTTCTTTCAAGGCGACAAACCCTTCAGTTATAAAATGATCATATCCCTTTTTAACTTGGTCAGGCTCTAACAAAACCTCATTTGTGTTTATCGAACCTTGTAATTTTACAGGTACTTCAGTATGTTGTACACAAGCAACTGGGACTGCTTCCTTCTCTTTCTTTTTCAATCGGAAACAGTCAGTTTTTCCATGGCCAGGTTTCTTATAATAGTTACAAATAGGACCAATCTGTCTTTCCTTCACAGGTTTTCCTCCCTCCTTACCTTTCTCATTAACTTCTGATTTAATTTCTGATTTACCTTGAGTCTCTGTGTTATTTTTCCTCTTAAAAATTCTGTCCTGAGGAAATTTATACTTATGGATTAAAACATACTCATCAGCTAATCTAGCAGAGTCCTGCAACGTATCAGTATCCCTCTCATTTAAGTAGGTCCTTACTTCAACAGGGATGCTTCTTTTAAATTACCCCATTAAAATCAGCTCTTTCAATGTATTATAGTCTCCATTTAAATTTTTAGAGAAAACCCATCTCTCAAAACACACAGCTTTCTCATAGGCAAATTCCACTTAAGTTTTTTCCACAGACTTTTTCAAACTTCTGAATCTTTCTCTATACGCTTCTGGGACCAATTTGTATTCTTTCAAAATATGCTGTTTCACAGTATCATAGTCTATTGCTTGCGCAGCAGTTAAAGCTGTATAAACTTGTTGTGCTTTGCCTTTAATTACACTCTGTAACAACACTGACCATTTATCTTTCGGCCACTCTGAAATCTGAGCAATTGTTTCAAAATGTTGGAAATATCTTTCCACTTCAGTTTCACTAAATGGAGGGACTAATTTAATTTCTTGACTGGCAACAAATGGTTTTCTAGAACCAGAAGACTGATTCTCAGACTTCAATTCCGCCATCGCATATTCAAATTCCTTTTGTTTACTTTCAGCTTCTAACCTAAAACGCTCCAACTTCATTTGTTCGATTTGCAACTGCATCTCCAGATTACTTGTTGGAAACGACTCTAAAATCGATTCGTCAAAATCACCCGAATCTACATAGTGTTAGGCGATTTTTCTCTGGATTAGAGCCTTCGATGTAGACTTCAAAATACCTTTAAGTTGCAATCTGCTAGCTATCTCAGACACATCAGGTTTTGTCGCCTTCGCTAACAAATCCGTGTCTGGTGAAGCCAGAAACTCATCAATATTCATTGTTGCCGAATACCACTCACAAGCCAATCAAACAAAAGAATCGAGTATTCCCCTTTTCCAAAACACTGATTCAAAATTTAACAAGCATTTAAACTCAAAAATGTTTCATCCCGGATACAGCCCCCATATTTATGTTACGGATTCAGCAACAATAAATATATAAGTGATGCAGGGTTTTTTATAACAACTAAAACATTTATTAAACACTGAAAAACAAACCCACAAAAATAAACAAACCACTAACATAACCGGAAATCAGCTGCTGTGCGGCAGCTTAAACAGTTCTTAAAGGAATAAAGCGAAAACTGTTCTTAAAGTGATGCTGCAAAAACAGTTCTTCAAAGTAGTACTGCAAAAGTTCAAAATACTCACAGTCCATTAAAGGAGGGACTTTTTAGACGATTTAATTACTCTTTCACGTCATGTTGCTGCGGTTCCTAGTGGAACTATACTTTTCCTGGAGAATTTACGAAGATGAAAATGAAACGGCTTAAAGGCACTGACCTTTCCTTTACAAAACTGTACCCAACCCTTTCTGCTATTCACGGGGTTACCATGGGGACAGCCAACAAATTCCTTCCGAATGAGGATCAAACGAGGTCGAACCTGTTTCACCGTGGAAATCGACTTCCCTCGATCTTTTAGCTCCCGAACTCCGATCTTCACTCTCTACTGATTTTTAACTGGCAGTATTATAAAGAAACTGGTGGCAATGACCTTTTAAACTTTAGGCATTAAATAAAACTCCACCTTTCAACCAAACTGCATCATAATGTTGGACCACGCAGTGGCATGGAGTCAAAATGGCAAATCCAGCCACCCACTGCTCCTCACAGGGAGGGGTCCTCCTTTTATACCCTGTAAAAAAAAACCTGCCACATGACCTCTACTGATGGGAAAATGATGTCACTCCACCATCACAAGACCACTACCTTAAGTCCAGTATAGCTTCAACACCACTGTCACGTGACAAGTACAAGATACCGACGGGTACGTAACAATATGTTCTCCCCATGTCCACATGGGTTTCCTCCAGGTGCTCTGGTT
Organism: Hypanus sabinus; assembly: GCF_030144855.1. Taxonomy (NCBI): domain Eukaryota; kingdom Metazoa; phylum Chordata; class Chondrichthyes; order Myliobatiformes; family Dasyatidae; genus Hypanus; species Hypanus sabinus. Next base: position 25,456,078 of record NC_082713.1, on the reverse strand, counting down.
TCATAGAAACAGAAATCCTACAGCACAATACAGGCCCTTTGGCCCACAATGCTGTGCTGAACATGTACTTACTTTAAAAATTACCTAGGTTACCATAGCCCTCTATATTTCTAAGCTCCATGCACCTATCCAAGAGACTCTTAAAATACCCTATTGTATCCCCCTCCACCACCGTCACTGGCAGCCCATTCCACACATTCACCACACTCTGCATAAAAAACTTAGCCTGGACATCTCCTCTGTGCCTGCTTCCAAGCACCTTAAAACTGTGTCCTCTCCTGTTAGCCATTTCAGCCCTGGGAAAAAGCCTCTGACTATCCACATAATCAATGCCTCTATTCATCTTATACAACTCTATCAGGTCACCTCTCATCCTCTGTAGCTCCAAGGAAAAAAGGCTGAGTTCATTCAACCTATTCTCATAAGGCATGCTCCCCAATCCAGGCAACATTCTTCGAAATCTCCTCTGCACTCTTTCTATAGTTTCCACATCCTTCCTGTAGTGAGGTGACCAGAACTAGACACAGTAAGGTCTGACCAAGGTCTTATTTAGCTGTAGCATTACCTCTCAGCTCTTGAACTCAGTCCCACAGTTGATGAAGGCCAATACACCGTACGCCATCTTAACAACACTGTCAACCCGTCAGAGGTAAGTTTTTCACAGACGTCCTTGCGGGCAGGTTTGCTAGTGCTGCTCCGGGGGGTTTAAACTAGATTTGCAGGGGGAGGGGAACCAGAGTGTTAGAGTAGATGGTGAGGTGGAGGAGGATAAAGGTCATGCAAGAGCTGCAAGTATAGTGCACGGAGTAAAGCCAGATCTAACATATAAGCAACACACACAAAATGTTGGTGGAATGCAGCAGGCCAGGCAGCATCTATAAGGAGAAGCACTGTGATTTTTAGGCTGACATCCTTCATCAGGACTAACTGAAAGGAAAGATAGTAAGAGATTTGAAAATAGGAAACTTTCAAAACTTTCAAATCTCTTACTATGTTTCCTTTCAGTTAGTCCTGACGCAGGGTCTCGGCATGAAACGTCACAGTGCTTCTCCCTATAGATGCTGCCTGGCCGGCTGCATTCCACCAGCATTTTGTGTGTGTTGCTTGAATTTCCAGCATCTGCAGATTTCCTGGTGTTTGCTTTCTAACATATAAGGAGGTTTTGAGGAAAGAGAAACAGAATAAAGGGTAGTAAGATAGAAGGGCAAAAGTGCATGTACTTCAATGCAAGAAGCATCAGGAAGAAAGGTGATAAACTGAGAGCTTGGATACATACATGGAATTATGATGTAGTGGCCATTATAGAGACTTGGCTGGCACCTGGACAGGAATGGATTCTCAATATTCCTGGATTTCAGTGCTTTAAAAGGAATAGAGAGAGGGGGAAAGGGGAGGAGGGGTGGCATTACTGGTCAGGGATACTATTACAGCTACAGAAAAGGTTGGTAATTTAGCAGGATCCTCTTTTGAGTCAGTATGGGTAGACGTCAGAAACAGGAAGGGAGCAGTTACTGTACTGGGAGTATTCTATAGGCCCCCTGGTAGCAGCAGAGATACCGAGGAGCAGATTGGGAGGCAGATTTTGGAAAGGTGCAAAAATAACATGGTTGCTATCATGGTGACTGTAACTTCCCTAGTATTGATTGGCAGCTGATTAGTTCCAATGGTTTGTTAAGCGCGTCCAGGATGGATTCCTGTCACAGTATGTTGACAGGCCAACTGGGGGAATGCCATACTAGATCTAGTATTAGGTAACGAAGCAGTTCAGGTCACAGATCTCTCAGTAGGTGAGCATCTGGACGACAGTGACCACCGCTCTCTGGCCTTTAACATTATCATGGAAAAGGATAGAATCAGAGAGGACAGGAAAATTTTTAATTGGGGAATGGCAAATTATGAAACTATAAGGCTAGAACTTGCGGGTGTGAATTGGGATGATGTTTTTTCGGGGAAATGTACTATGCACATGTGGTCGATGTTTAGGGATCTCTTGCAGGATGTTAGGGGTAACTTTGTCCCAGTGAGGAAGATAAAGAATGGTAGGGTGAAGGAACCATGGGTGACAAGTGAGGTGGAGAATCTAGTCAGATGGAAGAAGGCAGCATACGTGAGGTTTAGGAAGCAAAGATCAGATGAGTCTATTGAGGAATATAGGGTAGCAAGAAAGGAGCTTAAGAAGGGGCTGAGGAGAGCAAGAAGGGGGCATGAGAAGGCCTTGGCGAGTAGGGTAAAGGAAAACCCCAAGGCATTCTTCAATTATGTGAAGAACAAAAGTTTGACAGGAATGAAGACAGGACTGAATAGAGATAAAAGTAGAAAGATGTGCCTGGAGGCACTGGAAGTGAGTGAGAACCTCAATGAATACTTCTCTTCGGTATTCACCAATGAGAGGGAACTTGATGACGGTGAGGACAATCTGAGAGAGGTTGATGTTCTGGAGCATGTTTATATTAAGGGAGAAGAGGTGTTGGAGTTGTTAAAATACATTAGGACAGGTAAGTCCCCGGGGCCTGATGGAATATTCCCCAGGCTGCTCCACAAGATGAGGGAAGAGATTGCTGAGCTTCTGGCTAGGAACTTTATGTCCTCGTTGTCCACGGGAATGGTACTGGAGGATTGGAGGGAGGCGAATGTTGTCCCATTGTTCAAAAAAGGTAGTAGGGATAGTCCGGGTAATTATAGACCAGGGAGCCTTACATTTGTGGTGGGAAAGCTGTTGGAAAAGATTCTTCGACTTGGAATCTATGGGCATTTAGAGAATCATGGTCTGATCAGGGACCGTCAGCATGGCTTTGTGAAGAGCAGATCGTGTCTAACAAGTCTGATAGAGTTCTTTGAGGAGGTGACCAGGCATATAGAGGAGGGTGGTGCTGTGGATGTGATCTACATGGATTTTAGTAAGGGATCTGACCGGGTACCACACAGTAGGCTTATTCAGAAAGTCAGACTGCATGGGATCCAGGGGAGTTTAGCCAGGTGGATTCAGAATCGGCTTGCCTGCTGAAAGCAGAGGGTTGTGGTGGAGGGAGTACATTTGGATTGGAGGGTTGTGACCTCTACTTTTCGTGATTTTTATTAACGACCTGGATGTGGGGTTAGAAGGGTGGGTTGGCATGTTTGCAAGTGACACAAAGGTTGGTGGTGTTGTGGATAGTGTAGAGGATTGTCTAAGATTGCAGAGAGACATTGATGGGATGCAGAAGTGGGCTGAGAAGTGGCAGATGGAGTTCAACCCAGAGAAGTGTGAGGTGGTACACTTTGGAAGGACCAACTCCAAGGCAGAGTACAAAGTAAATCACAAGATACATGGAAGTGTGGAGGAGCAGAGGGATCTGGGGGTACATGTCCACAGATCCCTGAAAGTTGCCTCACAGGTAGATAGGGTAGTTAAGAAAGCTTATGGAGTGTTAGCTTTCATAAGTCGAGGGATTGAGTTTAAGAGTCACGGGGTAATGATGCAGCTCTATAAAACTTTGGTTAGGCCACACTTGGAGTACTGTGTCCAGTTCTGGTCACCTCACTACAGAAGTATGTGGAAGCATTGGAAAGGGTACAGAGGAGATTTACCAGGATGCTGCCTGGTTTAGAGAGTTTGCATTATGATCAGAGATTAAGGGAGCTAGGACTTCACTCTCTGGAGAGAAGGAGGATGAGAGGAGACATGATAGAGGTATACAAGATATAAAGAGGAATAGTTAGAGTGAACAGCCAGCATGGGAAGTTCAAGGGGGATATTAGAGGAAGGTTTTTCACTCAGAGAGTGGTTGGTGCGTGGAATGTACTGCCTGAGTCAGTGCTGGAAGCAGATACACTAGTGCAATTTAAGAGACTACTGGACAGGTATATGAAGGAATTTAAGGTGGAGTGTTATACGAGAGGCAGGGTTTAAGGGTCAGTACAACATTGTGGGCGGAAGGGCCTGTACTGCGCTGTACTGTTTTATGTTCTACGAGAGGGTTAGGGTGCATGGAATGTACTGCCAGCAAAGGTGTTAGAGGTGAATACAATAGGGTCTTCTAAGAGACTTACATAGGTACATGGAGCTTAGAAAAATACAGGGCTACATGGTAGGATAATGCTGGGCAGTTTCTAGAGTAGGTTACATGGTCAGCACAACATTGCGGGCCAAAGCGCCTGTAATGTCCTGTAGATTTCCATCTTCTATGTTCTGTTCAATGCAATACAGAAAAATATAATAAACTACAACAAGAAATGTAGATAAAAAGAAAGTTAATATGTAGTGCAAAAACAGAGCAAAAATAGTGGGTTGGTTCATTGTCCCTTCAGAAATCTGATGGTGGAGAGGAAGAAGCTGTTCTGAAACATTGAGTGTCTGTCTTCAGGCTGCTGTACCTTCTTTCTGATGGCAGCAATGAGAAGAGGGCATGTCCGGGCTGGTGAGGGTCCTTCATAATGGATGGAAATTTCTTGGCACATTGCCTGTTGAAGATCTTCTTGATTGTGGGGAAGCTAGTGTCCATTCTGAAGCTGGCCAAGTTTACACCAACATTCAGACTAATCCTATATTTACCCTATTACATTAAATCTCCCCATGTTCCCATCGCCCTGCACTTGCACCCACCCCTGTTCTTCAAGATCTCCTCATTTATATGCAGGTGTGACTTACAGCAGCCAAATAACTTCTGACCAATCACGTCTTTGGGACATGGGAGGAAACTGGAGCTCTCTGGGGAGTCCCATGCTATGAAGGGAGAATTGCAAACTCCATACAGCCAGCAAATCTCCATTTTGAGGGGCAAATGGATAAGCTATCCGAACGTGCAATTAATTTATTGTGCCTAGGATAGATCCGCAGTGATGTGATGGACCAGAAACTTGAAGCAGCACACCCTTTCAACCACTGAACCCTCAGTGAGGACAGGTGGGTTTTCCCATGACTTTCCCATTCTAAAGTCCACAATCAGTTCCTTGGTCCTGCTGATCTTGGGTACGAGGTTGTTGTGGCACTACTCGGCCAGCCAGTCTGCGTAATGGGGGACCCATTGGGTGTAAGAGGAAAAAAAACCCGGGCACTGTCTGAGTGCTTTGAGAGTGGTGGGAAGAGGGAGTTCTAACAGGGGGCGCATACGGTCGGGATCAGGGCCAATGACCCCGTTTTCCATGACATACCCAAGGATAGCGAGGCGGGTGGTTCTGAACACACACTTGTCCGTGTTATAAGTAAGGTTCAGAGCTTCGGCCACTTGGAAAAATCGTTGCAGGTTGGCATCGTGATCCGACCAGTCACGACCACAGATGGTGATGTTATCCAGATAGGGAAATGTGGGCTTCAGTTGGCACTGGTCCACCATCCGGTCCATTTCCCTCTGGAAGACAGAGACACCATTCGTGACACCGCAGGGGACACGCAGGAAGTGATAGAGCCTGCTGCCCGCATCAAAGGCAGCGTAGGGGCAGCAGTCCTCTGGGCAGATGGGGAGCTTGTGACAAGCGGATTTCAGATCTTTTGTCAAGTACACCTTGTACTGAGCTATCTGGTTGACCACATCCGTGGTGCGGGGTAGGGGGTACGCGTCAAGCAGCGTGAACCTATTGATGGTTTGACTATAGTCCACGACCATCCTGTCTTTCTGCCCAGTCCGAACAACAACCACCTGGGCCCTCCAAGGACTCGTACTTGGCTCAATGATGCCCTCCCTGAGCAGCTGCTGCACCTCTGACTGAATAAAGGCCCTGTCCCCCGCGCTGTACCTCCTGCTTTTAGTTGCCACAGGTTTACAGTCGGGGGTCAGGTTGGCGAACAGCGGTGGGGGAGGGTCCTTGAGGGTGGAGAGACTGCAAGTGGTGTCGGTAGCGCAGCTGTCGGCATGCTGCTGGGTGGGATGTGTGGGCCGGTGTGTGTGTGTGTGTGGTCAGTAGTGATGAAGTCCCACAAAACTGAGGATTCCTGACTGTGAGTGGTGGGAGGGGCCCGTCATATGCCATAGTCACACTTTCGAGATGGCTCTGGAAGTCCAGCCCCAATAGCACAGGTGTGCACAGTTTAGACATGACCAGTAGCGCAATGGTCCGATATTCTGTGCCTTGCACCACCAATGTCGCTACACAACCCACCTGGATGTCTGTGGAATGCGACCCAGAAGCCAAATTGACCCCCTGACTTACCGGCCGTGTCACGAGTCCACAGCGTTGCACTGTGTCCGGGTCAATAAAACTGTCTGTGCTGCCTGTGTCAAACAGGCAGCTAGTCCTGTGCCCCTCCACCAGGATGTCCATCATTGACCTTGCAAGCTGGTGTGGGGTGCTTTGGTCGAGGGTTACAGAGGCCAGAGTTGAGCCATCTTGGTGCCCGGTAAACGCTGGCGGGTCGGGGGCAGGGCATGTTGATGCCGACAAAGATGGCCGCCCCCATCTGGGCATGCAAGATGACGGCCCCCACGTCTCACTCGCAGCGCTGCACTCCGCTCGTAGTTTAGACTTACAGACTTTGGCGAAATGGCACCGCTTTCCGCAGCTGGAGCAGGTCACTTCTCGCGCCGGGCAGCGTTTTCGGGGGTGTTTTCTGACTCAGCAGAAATAACACAGCATGGGCTTTTGACGGGCCGCAGCAGTGGTCGGGTTCGGGGAGCTCGTGGAATCGTGACTGGTAGCGGCATTGGTGAATTCGCTCGCGGGATCATGCGGGGAATTGCGCAACTGGACAGCGTCAGCGTTGTGCAGAGCAGCTTCCAGCATGTCTGCCGTCTCAATCGCCGAGCGTGGTAAGATCGGCTTTTTCCAGCAACTTCTGATGCACGTAAACTGACCTCAGTCCGGTCACAAAGCCGTCTCGTACTAGCAGCTCCACTTGCTGTTCTGCCATGAGCGTTTTGCAGTCACAAGTTCGGACGAGTGTCTGTAGGGCTCAGGGAAACTCAGCGCTCGATTCTCCAGGCCGCTGTCGTCGCGTAGCTAAGCGATGTCTTGCGTAGACAGTGTTCACCGGCCGCAGGTACTGTCTTTTGAGGGTGTCCACTGCCCCGTCATAGGTCGGCAGGTCTCTGATAAATGTATAAACTTTTGGGGCGACTCTCGAGAGGAGAATTCTGTGCATAACGGCGGGTTCAGTTGCACGAACCTCCTCCAAGTATGATTGGAAGCATGCAAGCCAGAGTTCAAAAACAAGAGCTGCTTCAGGGTCTTGGGGGTCCAAATCCAATCTTTCCGGATGTAAAACGGTTTCCATGTTTTAAAACTTCCAGTCAATAAAATTGATGCACCATCAATAGCTCACTCTGCGAGACATCGGCTTTTATTGACTGGAAGAAGGAACAAGCAGTGAGTGACCACCATACTAAACCTTTTCCAGGGGGTTACATATACATTCTCTAATATTAATTGGATTCATTGAATCACTGAAAAGAGGACCTGCAGTCATCCGCGGCTGAGTTGTTATACGGGCAGCATTACAAGTGCCAAGTGATGATGCACGGCTGCCCAGTCAGTCTCTTCCCAGCGTTCCACCCTCCTCAATAAATTCAATTCCCTTACACCTATTCCTACTTCCCATCATGACAAATATCACTCCTGGGTTCCTGCAGAGAAATAATCTCACCCACATCCTGGAAACCTCAATACACTTCAACAGAAATCCACCAACTCTAATCAACCCTGTATTTCCTGAGTTGTACTCTCACAGAGGAACAATGAGGATCTTGGGATTGGGATGGGTGAGACTCATACTGGGAATACCGAGCACAATCCCATGACTGTATCCCCTGGGTCAGACCCACAATAGGAGCATGATGCTCAGTTCCCATTGTCATATTCCTTGACCCACTCCAGGACCAGTGAGCAGAGTTTCTGTTACCCTTTGAGAAGGAGAAGGGAAAATCGGATGTGTCAGTATTACAGTTGAACAAAGGGAACTATGGAGCTATGAGGGAGGAGCTGGCCAAAGTTCAATAGAACAATAGCCTAGCAGGAAGACAGTGGAACAAAAATGGCCGGTATTTCTGGGAATAATGCAGAAGGTGCAGGATCGGTTCACTCCAAAGAGGAAGAAAGATCCTAAGGGGAGTAAAAGGTGGCTGTGGCTGTGGCTGACGAGGGAAGTAAAGGGCAGTATAAAAATAAAAGAGAAGAAGTATAACATAGTAAAGATGAGCAGGAAACCGGAGGACTGGGAGCAACAGAAGATAACAATAAAGGCAATACGCCAAGAAAAACTGAGGTACGAGGGTAAACTAGCCAAGAATATAAAGGAGGATAGTAAAAGCTTCTTTAGGTATGTGAATAGCAAAAAAATAGTTAAGACCAAAATTGGGCCATTGGAGACAGAAAAGGGTGAATTTATTATGGGAAACAAGGAAATGGCAGATGAGTTGAACAGGTACTTTGGATCTGTATTCACTAGGGAAGACACAGACAATCTCCCAGATGTAATAGTGGCCAAAGGAACTAGGTTAAAGGATGAACTGAAGGAAATTTATATTAGGCAGGAAACGGTGTTGGATAGACTGTTGAGTCTGAAGGCTGATAAGTCCCTGGGACCTGATGGTCTGCATCCCAGGGTACTTAAAGAGGTGGCTCTAGAAATCGTGGAATCATTGGTAATCATTTTCCAATGTTCTATAGATTCAGGAACAGTTCCTGCTGATTGAAGGGTGGCTAATGTTGTCCCACTTTTCATGAAAGGAGGGAGAGAGTAAACAGGGAATTATAGACCGGTTAGCCTGACATCAGTGGTGGGAAAGATGCTGGAGTCAATTATAAAAGAGGAAATTATGACACATTTGGATAGCAGTAGAAGGATCAGTCCATCAGCATGGATTTACGAAGGGAAAATCATGCTTGACTAATCTTCTGGAGTTTTTTGAGGATGTAACTATGAAAATGGACAAGGGAGAGCCAGTGGATGTAGTGAACCTGGACTTCTAGAAAGCTTTTGATAAAGTCCCACATAGGAGAATAGTGGGCAAAATTAGGGCACATGGTATTGGGGCAGAGTACTGACATGAATTGAAAATTGGCTGGGTAACAGGAAACAAAGAGTAGTGATTAATGGGTCCCTTTCGGAATGGCAGGCTGTGACCAGTGGGGTACCGCAAGGTTTGGTGCTGAGACTGCAGCTGTTTACAATATACATTAATGATTTAGATGAAGAGATTAAAAGTAACATTAGCAAATTTGCTGATGACACAAAGCAGTGTGAAATGTCAGGAGGATGTTATGAGAATGTAGGGTGACTTGAACAGGCTGGGTGAGTGGGCAAATGTATGGCAGATGCAGTTTAATGTGGATAACTGTGAGGTTATCCACTTTGGTGGCAAGAACAGGAAGGCAGATTACTATCTAAATGGAGTCAAGTGGGGGGACGTCATGTGATGATGTAGGGTCGAGACGTTGGGGGATTCCAGCTCCCTCGCAAAAAGTAATGAAATAAGGTTTAAATGAAGAAGAGTTAACAAATATCTATTAGAAACTACTTATAAGTAACTCAGGATTATCTTTTGATATGGCTCCTAAACCGAAACAGAAGAAAGCTACTACTTTGAAGACTGCGCAAATCGGCGGGGAAAAAGGCCTAGCCGTCTTGGTGAAGCCTCAGACTCAAGTTGGATCTTCTCCCGATGAAGTGCATGGCATTTCTGATGTTGCGGGAAAAGAAGTTGCAGCAATATCGGCGGTCTCTAAGAAGAAACGGCAAGAACAACGCATGTGCGAAAGTATGCATGAACAGATGTTAACAAAAATGCAAGCTTTAACTACGGTTGGAAGTGAAATTGAAAGTGAGTTGGAAGTTGAAACAGACTCTTTGGGAAATCCAGAAGAAAGAGAAAAGAAGGAAGAGATTAAAGGAGACACAAAAGATATCCTGATATTTTTAATCAATGAATTAAAAGTTATAAGAACAGATATGGCGAATGAATTTAAAGCTATAAGAACAGATATAAGAAGCATACAGAATACACTTGACAATGTTGTGGAAGAACAAAAGAAAATGGATAATAAAGTTAAAGAGATGGAAGTAAAAATAGAAGAAAACATGGAAAGATAGAAAAGATACAATACAATAAGCTTGCCTGGACAGCAGAAAGAAAACGGATGATGGAAAAAATGGATGCGCTTGAGAATTCTAGTAGACAAAATAATATTAAAATTGTTGGTCTTATGGAAAGTACAGAGGGAGAAAATCCAATAAAATTCTTTCAAGAATGGATTCCGGAAATTTTGGAAATGAAAGAAGGAAGTCAAGTAATTGAAATTGAAAGAGCACATAGAGCTTTAAGACCACGACCTCAACAAGATCAAAATCCGAGATTAATTTTGATAAAATGTTTAAGGTATCAAGGTAAAGAAATGATCTTGAAGGCAGTTACTCAAGGTGCTAAAAAGAGAAATGGGCCATTGATAGTAGAAGGGAAAAGAGTTTTTTTTTATCCAGACATAAGCTACGATCTGTCGAAGAGGCGGAAGGAATTTAATCTAGTGAAAAAATCTTTATGGGAAAAGGGCTATAAATTTTTATTGAGCTATCCAGCAAAATTGATAATTTTCCTGGATAATGGACGAAGAAGATTCTTCGTTGACTACTGGAAAGCGGAGGAATTTGTACAAGAATTACCTGATGCCCATGAAGAAGACTAAAGAATTATAGAAATGAAATGGACTAATGATGAAGACTGAAATAAGGTTGGACCTGATGGACATTTATAAGAAAAAAAAGGGTCGAGGAGTATTAATTGAGAGTAGAGACATTAATTATTATTTTTTTTCTTTTCTTTATTGATATATTTTTCTTCTTTTTTTGCGGGGGAGCTGGGGGAGCTCCTGATCGATAGCTGCGAGTTTCACGTGCACAATCATGGCGATTGCCATGACCCGTAAAAAGGGGGGAAGGGTAATGTTATGTTCTTTATATTCGCAACATTATTGAGGGGGGTATTTTGTTTTTTTTCTTATATATTAGTTATCTTTTTTCTATTTTTCTTCTTCTTTGCCTGGATGATTTGGGAGAGACCCATAGCAACATGGGGAATTTTAAAGAATTCCCAAGGTACTATGAATGATCAATTTACTTAATTTTTTAAGTTTTAATGTTAATGGAATTAATGGACCTATGAAAAGAAAAAGAGTTTTAATGTATATTAAGAAAATGAGAGGAGATATAGCTTTTTTTTACAAGAAATACATTTAACAGAAACAGAACATAAGAAATTAAAGAGAGATTGGGTTACAAAAAATAAGATTAAATACATAGGTCCTTTGAAGATAAAATTATAGTAATTGGGGAAAGTAAAAAATAAATATCAAAATTATTTTGAACTCCATGGAGCATGTGGGGATCCTCTGATATCTGGGCAATCTTGCTCTTCTTTCTTTTTTCTTTCTTTAGATAAGGGTGAAGGGGGGAGGGTTAAGGGGAGGGGGGAGGGTTAATATTATCTTTCTTACTAGTTTACTGTTACATTTATTCTTTGTAACTTCTAAAATTTAATAAATAAATATTTAAAAAAATAAATGGAGTCAAATTAGGAAAAGGGGAAGTACAGCGAGATCTAGGTGTTCTTGTACCTCAGTCAATGAAAGCAAGCATGCAGGTACAGCAGGCAGTGAAGAAAGCTAATGGCATGCTGGCTTTTATAACAAGAGGAATTGAATACAGGAATAAAGAGGTCCTTCTGCAGCTGTACAGGGCCCTTGTGAGACCACACCTGGAGTATTGTGTGCAGTTTTGGTCTCCAAATTTGAGGGAAGACATTCTTGATATTGAGGGAGTCCAGCGAAGGTTCACAAGGTTAATTCCCGGAATGGCGGGACTGTCATATGTTGAAAAATTGGAGTGAATAGGGTGTATACACTGGAATTTAGAAGGATGAGAGGGGACCTGATAGAAACATATAAGATTATTAAGGGATTGGACACACTGGAGGCAGGAAGCATGTTCCCGTTGATGGGTGAGTCCAGAACTAGAGGCTACAGTTTAAGAATAGGGGTAGGCCAATTACAACAGAGATGCAGAAATAATTTTTCACCCAAAGAGTGGTGTGTATGTGGAATGCTCTGCCCCAGAAGGCAGTGGAGGCCAAGACTCTGGATGCATTCAAGAGAGAGTTAGATAGAACTCTTATAGATAGCGGGGTCAAGGGATATGGGGAGAGGGCAGGAACGGGGTACTGATTGTGTATGATCAGCCATGATCTCAGTGAATGACAGTGCTGGCTAGAAGGGCTGAATGGCGTACTCCTGCACCTACTGTCTATTGTCTATTGCTGGGTCTCAACCCACAGCAGGAGTACAATGCACAGTTCTCTCTGTCCCTGGGTCAGACACACTGGAAGCACAGTTCATGTGTGGGAAATAGGAAGAATTGTGCTTTAAATATTCTAACATCTCTGCCCTCCTCAGGATATGACCCACCAATTTCATCTCCTGTAGAGGTGCCAACTCTGGAAGTGGGTCTTCCTCTTCTACAGGACACAAGGAGAGAGAGGAGGTGGAGGGTGAGGAGGGGGGAAGAGTTGGAGTTTTCCTGCGTGAGGGTCGAGCAGGAGGAGAACATGGCTTTCCGTTCCTTATGAATGATGTGTGGTTCCTCCCACCCTCCCCCACCCGCAGCCCGGTTTCCAGTCCCAGGACGAGCAGATTGGATTCTGAGGCTCACTGGACATTTTAGAAGATATGACGAAGGAGATGCTCCCAAGACTTGAAAGCCATATAGAAGCCTTGATACGTTTCCCATCTGAATAGGCCTCTCTTCAATCTCGATTCTAGATTCTAAGCTCTTCGGGGTGCCCCGCACCAATTATGAATTCTGGGCCACCTGCAACTTTGGTGAAGCGCAGGTGGCAAGAACGCTGCTCAATTTGGAGTGCCGGGAGAGGGCTGGAGCAGGAAAGAAGGCCTAGAATTCCTGGACACCCTCCCCTTGTGGGTTTCAGATGGCACTGGATGGCTCCAAGAAGTGAGGACTGGATCATTGAGGCCTTGTTTGGAACGGGCAAGCAAGGGATTTCAGGTCCGATCTGGGTCCAGGGGTATATTTAGTTCAAGATCAATTTTATTGTCATTCAACTGTAAAGATATATACCCCCAAAAGAACCAACGTTACTCTGGACCAAGGTACAAAACACCGTACACAGAACTCGGACATATAACACAAAATAATACAATATTACCACTAATCAATTCATATTTATTTAAGGAGCATTTACGACACATTGGGATACGAAGCTGTTTCCCATCCCAACCTTGTTGTCGTAATGCTCTGGTACCTCCTGCCTGGTGGTAGGGGTCAAAGAGATTGTTGGATGGATGGAGGGACTGACAACACCAAGGACCCGCATTTGCAGCACACCTGATAAACATCTCTGCTAGGTTGAAGAGAGACCCCACAGATCCTCTCAGCCATCCTCACAAGGATCCTCCCGGGATTCCTGCAATTCTTAGTAATTGTATGTTGGTATATATTAGACGGGATTCAGAAGGAGGGAGGAAGAGGGAATGTTAATGGGGGGAAAGTGGGGAGAGAGCAGGAAAGTGGAAGGAGAAGGGAGATCATCTCTAGTAAAAAGTAAAGTGATTGGTTGGAACAAAAAAGAAGCTTATTTGGTGTTTCAGGATTTGGAACTTCCCAGTTCTTGCACTGGCTCTCCTTCCCTCCTATCTATTCATCCCTCAGTGCTCCCTCGCTCCTCAACAGCTCTTCGTCAGGTGTAACCATTGCTTGGCTCTCCTTCCCTCCTCAGAAACGGTGGGGGAGGGTGGGGAGAGGATAAATCTCTCAGTCTCATGTCGGAGAGGACCAGAGAGATGTGATGGGATGAAATCAAGGGGACAGTGATGTTCCACGATGTACTATCATCAGCATTTAACACTGAAAAGTTCTGAAAGGCTCCACTCGCGCCATCTCAAGCCACCCTGGATCTCTGTCTCCGACCATCACTCTAATGGCACCTTCTCCATCCACTGGGACAATCCTGCTCCCCCGACATTTCTGTGCCCTGTCTCTGTGGCACCAGGTGAGCACCCGATTCTGTGACTTCTGTCGGTATTCATCAAGGAGAAGGGTGTGGAGACTTGAATTGTAAGAGAATAAATCACTGACATTCTGCATTCTGCCCGTAGTAGGAAGGGAGAAGTGTGAGAACAAAATGCACTCATTAGGATGGATATATTCCCAGGGCCTGATGGGATCTATTCCGAATCACCAAGCGAATTTATGGAGATTACTGCAGTTCTGGCATAGATCTTGTATCTTTTGTAAGCCACGTGTGAGGTATCTGAAGACTGAAGTTCAGCTGTTGACCCCTTGTTAAAAGAGGGTAGTGGAAATAAACCTGGAAAGCACAGGCCAGTGAACCTAACACCGGTGGCAAGTTGTTCGACAAGATTCTGAGGGATTAACATTCACTAAAAAGGCAGGGACTGATTTGAAAATGTCAAGTAAGGTTTTGTGTAGGGCTGATCATGCTTCACAAACCTGATTGATCTTTTTTGAGGAGGTAACTAAGAAAATAAATTAGACAGAATGGTAGACGTAGATCTGGGAAGACCTGTGAGTTTTATGCCTTGCCAGAGCCAGCAAAATAATATTAAAAATGGTGTTATAGTGTGTAATATAGAGCAGCTAATGTACCATTTAAGTGGAGATGTCCTGTTCAGTTTGGGATTATTGGAAACTGCAATTACTCATTAGGTCTCTTATTCTCTGTCTGAGATACAGTAAATAATTACTTTAGGTAGCAACTGCTGCATTGCTGCGAGTGGACCAATCACAGAGCACTGACAACTCGAGGCAACAGAGACAGGGCCGTCAGCACCTGTTCTTCCACCACTGAAGTGTTGGTGGAAGGGTGAGGTCCTCTACTCTGGGGGAGAGGGGAGGGGTTTTCAGGTAGCACCAAGAACTGACACAAGAAAGCTAGAGCAGTAACAGGCATATCGAACCTGCCACACCATTCGATATGATCTACCTCTTCTGAACGTGAGCTCACAAGTCCACGATCTTGCAGAATTTTTTATTTAACCTGTCTCCATTCTAAATGGTAGCTGTGTGGAACGAGCTTCCTGTAGAAGTGGTAAAGGTTCAATTTTCATTAAAAAAAAATTGGATAGGTATATGGACAGGAAAGGAATGGAGAATTATGGGCTGAGTGCAGCTAGGTGGGACTAGGTGAGAGTAGCGTTCGGAATGGACTAGAAGGGTCAAGATGGCCTGTTTCTGTACTGTAATTGTTATATGGTTATAACTACTTCTAGAGATTTAGCTCTCAGAAATGGATCAATCCAGGATTTCACTACAAATTGCAAAAACTCTCTACTCCCCTCATATTTAACTACACCTCATTTTTTGGGACTCACCCACTGTTGAATACATCTGCATATTTACCCTGTAATGCTTCCTTATGATTTCATGTATTTCAATAAGATCATCCCTCATTCTTCTAAACTCCATGGAATACTGATCCAAACTGTTTTGTCTCTACTGATCGGCCAGTCCTCTCATCTCCGGAATTGGCCTGGTGAATCTCGTTGGAAGAGATTCCGATGTTAATATATCCCTGTAGAACAGAGGTTCCTAACTGGGGTCCATGGGCCCTTTGCTTAATGCCATTGGTCTGTGGCATAAAGAAGGTTGGGAACCCCTGCAATAGAGGATCAAACAGTGCAGTACTCCAGGGTGTGGCCTCAGTAACATGCTGCAAAATGGTAACAAATCTTACCTTTTTTCACCTCCAACTCTTTTACAGTTGAGGCCAAAATATTATTTGTTTTCTGACCTACTTGCCACAGTTGACTATAAGAATTTCATGATTCTTGCAGAGGAGTGAGATTGATTGGCGAGGAGTGAGATAGACTGGCTGGCCGAGTAGTGCCACAACAACCTCGTACCCAAGATCAGCAGGACCAAGGAACTGATTGTGGACTTTAGAATGGGAAAGTCAGGGGAACACCCACCTGTCCTCACTGAGGGTTCAGTGGTTGAAAGGGTGTGCTGCTTCAAGTTTCTGGTCAGTCACATCACCTAGGATCTATCCTAGGCACAAGACATTTATTGCACTTTCAGACAGCTTATCCGTTTGCCCCTCAAAATGGAGATTTGCTGGCTGTATGGAGTTTGCAATTCTCCCTTCATAGCATGGGACTCCCCTGAGAGCTCCAGTTAACTCCCATGTCCCAAAGACGTGATTGGTCAGAAGTTATTTGGCTGCTGTAAGTCACACCTGCATATAAATGAGGAGATCTTGAAGAACAGGGGTGGGTGCAAGTGCAGGGCGCTGGGAACATGGGGAGATTTAATGTAATAGGGTAAATATAGGATTAGTCTGAATGTTGGTGTAAACTTGGCCAGCTTCAGAATGGACACTAGCTTCCCCACAATCAAGAACATCTTCAACAGGCGATGTGCCAAGAAATTTTCCATCCATTATGAAGGACCCTCACCAGCCCGGACATGCCCTCTTCTCATTGCTGCCATCAGAAAGAAGGTACAGCAGCCTGAAGACAGACACTCAATGTTTCAGAACAGCTTCTTCCTCTCCACCATCAGATTTCTGAAGGGACAATGAACCAACCCACTATTTTTGCACAACATATTAACTTTCTTTTTATATACATTTCTTGTTGTAGTTTATTATATTTTTCTGTATTGCAATGAAGTGAACATAGAAGATGGAAATCTACAAGACATTACAGGCCCTTTGGCCCACAATGTTGTGCTGACCATGTAACCTACTCTAGAAACTGCCCAGCATTATCCTACCATGTAGCCCTGTAATTTTCTAAGCTCCATGTACCTATCTGAGTCTCTTAAAAGACCCTATTGTATTCACCTCTAACACCTTTGCCGACAGTACATTCCATGCACCCTAACCCTCTCGTAGAACATAAAACTATACAGCGCAGTACAGGCACTTCAGCCCACAGTGTTGAGCTGACCCTTAAACCCTGCCTCTCATATAACACTCCACCTTAAATTCCTTCATATACCTGTCCAGTAGACTCTTAAATTGTACTAGTGTATCTGCTTCCAGCACTGACTCAGGCAGTGCATTCCATGCAGCAACCATTCACTGAGTGAAAAACCTTCCTCTAATATCCCCCTTGAACCTCCCACGCTGGCTGTCCATTCTATCTATTCCTCTTTATATCTTGTATACCTCTATCATGTCTCCTCTCATCCTCCTTCTCTCCAGAGAGTGAAGTCCTAGCTCCCTTAATCTCTGATCATAATGAACACTCTCCAAACCAGGCAACATTCTGGTAAATCTCCTCTGTACCCTTTCCAATGCTTCCACATACTTCTGTAGTAAGGTGAACAGAACTGGACACAGTACTCTAAGTGTGGCCTAACCAAAGTTTTATAGAGCTGCATCATTACCCCGTGACTCTTAAACTCTATCCCTCGACTTATGAAAGCTTACACTCCATAAGCTTTCTTAACTACCCTATCTACCTGTGAGGCAACTTTCAGGGATCTGTGGACATGTATCCCCTGATCCCTCTGCTCCTCCACACTTCCAATTATCTTGTCATTTACTTTGTACTCTGCCTTGGAGTTTGTCCTTCCAAAGTGTACCACCTCACACTTCTCTGAGTTGAACTCCATCTGCCTCTTCTCAGCACACTTCTGCATCCCATCAATGTCTCTCCGCAATCTTAGACAATCCTCTACACTATCCACAACACCACCAACCTTTGTATCACTTCCAAACATGCCAACAAACCCTTCTAACCCCACTTCCAGGTCATTAATAAAAATCAGGAAAAGTAGAGGTCCCAGAACCGATCTTTCTGAGATACCACTAGTCACAGCCCCACAATCTGAATGTACTCCCTCCACCACGACCCTCTGCTTTCTGCAGACAAGCCAATTCTGAATCCACCTGGCTAAACTTCCCTGTATACCTTGCCGTCTAACTTTCTGAATAAGCCTATCAGCTCCTCAAAGAAATCTATCAGGCTTGTTAGACACGATCTGCCCTTCACAAAGCCATGCTGCCGGTCCCTGATCAGACCATGATTCTCTAAATGCCCATAGATTCCAAGTCGAAGAATCTTTTCCAACAGCTTTCCCACCACAGGTGTAAGGCTCACTGGTCTATAATTACCCAGACTATCCCTACTACCTTTTTTGAACAAGGGGACAACATTCGCCTCCCTCCAGTCCTCCGGTGCTATTCTCGTGGAGAATGAGGACATAAAGCTCCTAGCCAGAAGCTCAGCAATCTCTTCCCTCACCTCATGGAGCAGCCTGGGAAATATTCCATCAGGCCCCGGGGACTTACCTGTCCTAATGTATTTTAACAACTCCAACACCTCCTCTCCCTTAATATCAACATGCTCCAGAACATCAACCTCTCTCAGATTGTCCTCACAGTCATCAAGTTCCCTCTCATTGGTGAATACCGAAGAGAAGTATTCATTGAGGACCTCGCTCACTTCCACAGCCTCGAGGCACATCTTTCCACCTTTATATCTAACCGGTCCTGTCTTCATTCTTGTCATACTTTTGTTCTTCACATAATTGAAGAATGCCTTGGGGTTTTCCTTTACCCTACTCACCAAGGCCTTCTCATGCCCCCTTCTTGCTCTCCTCAGCCCCTTCTTAAGCTCCTTTCTTGCTATCCTATATTCCTCAATAGACTCATCTGATCCTTGCTTCCTAAACCTCACATTTTCTGCCGTCTTCCATCTGACTAGATTCTCCACCTCACTTGTCACCCATGGTTCCTTCACCCTACCATTCTTATCATCCTCACCGGGACAAATTTATCCCTAACATCCTGCAAGAGATCCCTAAACATCGACCACATGTCCATAGTACATTTCCCTGAAAAAACATCATCCCAATTCACACCCGCAAGTTCTAGCCTTATAGCTTCATAATTTGCCGTTCCCCAATTAAAAATGTACCTGTCCTCTCTGATTCTATCCTTTTCCATGATAATGTTAAAGGCCAGAGAGCAGTGGTCACTGTCGCCCAGATGCTCACCTACTGAGAGATCTGTGACCTGAACTGCTTCGTTACCTAATACTAGATCTAGTATGGCATTCCCCCAGTCGGCCTGTCAACATCCTGTGACAGGAATCCATCCTGGATGTGCTTAACAAGCCATTGGAACTAATCAGGTGCCAATCAATACTAGGGAAGTTAAAGTCACCATGATAGCAACCCTGTTATTTTTGCACCTTTCCAAAATCTGCCTCGCAATCTGCTCCTCAGTATCTCTGCTGCTACCAGGGGGCCTATAGAATGCTCCCAATAGAGTAACTGCTCCCTTCCTGTTTCTAACTTCTACCCACACTGACTCAAAAGAGGATCCGGCTAAATTACCAACCTTTTCTGTAGCTGTAATAGTATCCCTGACCAGTAATACCACCCCTCCTCCCCTTTTTTCCCGGAGAATTTACGAAGATGAAAATGACATCAAGGGATAAGGAAAACTGTGGACAAGATTTTAAAACATTTTTACTGGCCTGGTCTAAGAAAAGATGTGGCGATGTTTTGTAAAATGTGCCATACTTGTCAGATTGAGGGTAAACCAAATCAAGTTACACCAGTGGCTCCATTACAACCTATTCCAGCATTTGGTGAACCGTTTTCTAAAGTTATTATAGATTCTGTCAGTCCATTACCAAAGACTAAAACTGGTTATCAGTACTTGTTGACCACCATGTGTACTCGTCTAGGTTTCCAGAGGCAGTACCACTTAAGAATATAACAGCTAAAACTGTGACAAAGACTCTTATAAAATTCTTTACTTATTTTGGATTACCTAAGGAAATACAAACTGATCAAGGCAGTAATTTTATGTCTGGATTATTTCAACAGATAGTTTATAAATTAGAAGTTCAGCAATTCACTTCATCTGCATACCATCCAGAATCGCAGGGTGCCTTGGAGAGGTTTCATTCTGCCCTCAAGAATATGATTAGGACATATTATGTGGAAAATGAAAGTGATTGGGATGAGGGTATAAACTTATTTTATTTGTAGAAAGGGTATCGGTACAAGAATCTTTAGGTTTCAGTCCATTTGAACTTCTATTTGGGCATAGAGTTAGAGGAGCTTTAGATTTATTAAAAGAACAGTGGATTAGTAAGGAAGTACACACTAATTTGTTGGGCTATGTTCTGAAATTTAAGGACAGGTTACATATAAAGCTTGTAGCTTAGCCAAGGAAAATTTAAAACTGGCTCAGGAGAAAATGAAAACTTGGTATGATAAAGAAGCTGGGATGAGGATGTTTAAGCCTGGAGATAAGGTGCTGGTTCTTTTCCCTGTGCAAATGAATCCTTCACAAGCTAGATTTCATGGTCCTTATGAAATTGTGTCTAAAATCAATGATGTGGATTACGTGATAAAAACTCCAGATTGTAGAAGGCCAACACAACTTTGCCATATAAATATGATAAAACCATATTATGAGAAACAATCTGATACTGTGACTGTTGTGGTTAATGATAATGAATTTGATTTAACTAGGAACATGATAGATGATTCATCTGAATTTCATTCTAATTCCAACATTGTTTCTGTCAGGTTACCAAATTCAACCATTCTGGAAAATATTGATGAGAAACTAGCACATTTACAGCCAGAGCAGAAACAGCAGATGAAGAAATTAATTTTTAAATATAAAGATTTGTTTCCAGATGTTCTGAGAAGGACTACCATAGCTTCACATGATGTAGATGTTGGAGATGCCAAACCTATTAAACAACTCCCATATAGGATGAACATAGAAAAATGTGAACATGCTGAGAAAGAAATTAAATATATGTTAGAAAATAATATTATTTGACCTTCTAACTTGAATTAGAGTTCACCCTGTGTTATGGTGCCAAAACCAGATTGTAGTATTAGGTTCTGTACAGACTATAGGAAGGTAAATGCTGTAACGAAAACAGATGCATATCCAATTCCTAGAGTAGATGATTGTGTAGATAAAGTTGGAAAAGCAAAGTTCCTTACAAAGATTGATTTATTGAAAGTGTATTGGTGTGTTCCATTAACGGACAGAGGTAGAAAGATTTCTGCATTTGTAACTCCATCTGGGTTATATGAGTATAATGTTCTTCCATTGGGGATGAAGAATGCCCCAGGTGCTTTCCAGAGGATGATTAACTCTGTGATTCAGGGATTGAAAGATACAGATGCTTATATTGATGATTTGGTGCCAGGAAATGATACTTGGGAAGCACACATGATTGTGGTGCAGAAATTGTTTGAAAGGCTTTCAAAAGCTAACTTAACTATTGATTTAGTTAAGAGTGAATTCAGACATGCCACTGTGACTTACCTTGGTTATGTTGTGGGTCAAGCTAAGGTAGGCAAAAGTTCGGGCAATTTTAGAGATTCCCACTCCAACGGGGAAAAAAACTCTCAGGAGATTCTTGGGAATGGTAGGATATTATCGACGATTTTGTAAGAATTTTGCTAATGTTGCCCTTCCATTAACTAACCTCTTGCAGAAGAATGAGAAGTTTTTGTGGACAGTGCCTTGTCAAGAAGCATTTGAAAAAGTGAAAACTATGATATGTCAACAACCTGTGCTTAAGGGACCTGACTTTGAAAAACCTTTTTCCTTAGCTGTAGATGCTAGTGATGAGGCTGTAGGAGCAGTATTAAGGCAAAGGAATGAGGGTGATGAGGTTGATCATCCAGTAGCTTACATTTCTCAGAAATTTATTAAGCATCAAAGAAACTATTCAACAATAGAGAAGGAATTGTTATCTCTTATTTTAGCTTTAGAACATTTTGATGTATATGTTGGTACAATTCAAAAACCACTTATTGTTAACACTGATCATAATCCGTTAGTGTTTCTGAGTAAGTTTAAAAACAAAAACAGGTTATTAAATTGGAATTTGATGTTACAAGTGTACAATATTGTGATAACTCATATTAAAGGTAAAGATAATGTGGTTGCTGATTGTCTATCTCGATGTTGAATGTACAATGTAATTTTTTTATGGAGTGTTTTTTTTACATTTGAAACACTCCTACAGTATTGTAAGTTGTAAGATGTTATATGATGATACTATGTTATGTTATAAAATTTATAAAATGTTATGAAAGTGTATGCTATAAAATTTATACATTTGCTTTTTTTGTTGTAAATAATTGTTAAAATTTTGTTCTTGACAGACAAAAATTTTTTTTGGAGGGAGGTGTTACGTACCCGTGGGTATCTTGTACTTGTCACGTGACAGTGGTGTTGCAGCTATACTGGACTTAAGGTAGTGGTCTTGTGATGCTGGAGTGACATCATTTTCCCACCAGTAGAGGTCATGTGGCACATTTTTTTTACAGGGTATAAAAGGAGGACCCCTCCCTGTGAGGAGCAGTGGGTGGCTGGATTTGCCATTTTGACTCCATGCCACTGCCTGGTCCAATATTATGATGCAGTTTGGTTGAAAAGTGGAGTTTTATTTAATGCCTAAAATTTAAAAGATCATTGCCGGCAGTTTCTTTATAATACTGACAGTTAAAAATCAGTGGAGAGTGAAGATCGGAGTTCGGGAGCTAAAAGATCGAGGGAAGTCGATTTCCACGGTGAAACAGGTTCGACCTCGTTTGATCCTCATTCGGAAGGAATTTGTTGGCTGTCCCCGTGGTAACCCCGTGAATAGCAGAAAGGGTTGGGTACAGTTTTGTAAGCAAAGGTCAGTGCCTTTAAGCCGTTTCATTTTCATCTTCGTAAATTCTCCGGGAAAAGTATAGTTCCACTGGGAACCGCAACAACATGACGTGAAAGAGAATTTAAATCATCTAAAATGTCCCTCCTTTAATGGACTGTAAGCATTTCGAACTTCTGCAGTACTACTTTGAAGAACTGTTTTTGCAACATCCCTTTAAGAACTGTTTTCACTTCATTCCTTTAAGAACTGTTTAAGCTGCCGCACAGCAGCTGATTTCCAGTTCCGTTAGTGGTTTGTTTACTTTTGGGGGGTTTGTTTTTCAGTGTTTAATAAATATTTTATTTGTTATAAAAAACCCTGCCTCACTTACATATTTATTGTTGCTGAATCCATAACAACATAAACTCCTTACAGATGGTGCCAAAATTGAACTCTGAACTTCAATGCTCCATGCTGTAATAGCATCACACTAATCGATACACTACCATGTTGTTGTCGGCCCTTACTGACTGAGATTGGCAAGTGAGGCAATTGAGTATCCACCTGTACAGGGAGGCAAATTGCATGAGACTCAGCACTGAGCATATATTTAGTCCTCATGTCTTCAATAGTCTTATCCAGTTGGAATACTTTGTTCAGATAAGAACTAAAACCCTCAGTCATTTGTTCTCATGTTCTCACTAGAAGTTCAGTTCTTCATTTTCCAGAACCCTAAAAATGAAGGATGCTTAGGAATGTTGTGTCATCCAATCAAGATGGTGGAACTGGGAGAAAGTTCTAGAGAATGCTGGGGGAGAGGACACTGAATGACACAGGAGGGTGAAAGTCTTTTTTGGTGGGAGATGGAGAGAAAAGAAGCTCAAGAGAACTAGCCATAGGATTTCATCTGGCAGGAATGTGTGATTAGGATGGAACCCAAGGGGAGGTATTCCACGGGGAATGGTTTCTGGAGATTGTGAGCTCCGACCTATTTAATCATGATGGGCCCTTCTTTCTTTTTCGTTAATACCTTTTTGATGAAGCTAACATTCATAAATATACTTCCTTTATAATTGTATGTAATGTACAGTTATTTCTTGCCACCAGCTGATTGCATGAGGGTAGTAAGTTACACAATAATCACACAAATCAGGGTTTGGGTGGCTGAGACATCCCAATCCCATGGGTTTGGCAGGACCCAAGTCATATCTACCCTCCGCATACAGAGTTTGACAAGATGAATTTCTTGCTGCTGAGTCCAGTGGCTGTTAGCAAGGGGCTAATGAGCTACATCCCTAGGGATGCCCAGTAAAAGGGGGGTTCATTGTGGGGGATATTATCCCAGATTGAATTAGTTGAATACTGTGTAATTGCTCTAAGAATCGATGAAGTGGTTTTGAGTCACCAGACCTGATGGACTGCACCCTAGGGCTCTGAAAGAGGTACTGTTAGAGATTGTGGTGCATTAGTAATGATCTTTCAAAAATCATTGGACACTGGCAAGGTGCCAGAGGACTGGAAAATTGCAAATGTCACTCCACTCTTTAAGAAAGGAGGAAGGCAGAAGAAAGGAAATTATAGACTAGTTAGCTTGACTTCAGTTGTTGGGAAGATGTTGGAATCAATTGTTAAGGATGTGATTATGGAGTAATCGGTGACACAGGACAAGATAGGACGAAGGCAGCAATATTTCCTTCAGGGAAAATCTTGCCTGACGAACCTGTTGGATTTCTTTGAAGAGATTACACCTAAGATAGATAAACAGAATACAGTAGATGTTGTATATTTAGACTTTAAGAAGGCCTTTGACAAAATGCCACACATGAGGCTGCTTACCAAGTTAAGAGCCCATGGTATTACTGGAAAGTTACTGATATGGTTAGAGCATTGGCAGATTGGTAGCAGGCAACAAGTGGGAATAAAAAGACCCTTTTCTGGTTGCCTACCAGTGACTAGTGGTGTTCTGCAGGGATTGGTGTTGGCACCATTTCTTTTTATACTGTATATCAATGAATTAGATGATGGAAGATGGCTTTGTTGGCAAATTTGCAGATGATACAAAGATTGCTGGAGGAACAGGTAGTGTTGAGGAAATAAGCAGGCTGTTGAAGGACTTAGATAGATTAGGAGAATGGACAAGAGAGTGGCAAATGAAATACAATGTTGAAAAGTGCATAGTCATGCACTTTGGTAGAAGAAATAAATGTCCAGACTATTTTCTAAATGGGGAGAAAATCCAAAAATCTGAGATGCAAAGGAGTCCTTGTGCAGAACACCCTAAAGTT
Organism: Hypanus sabinus; assembly: GCF_030144855.1. Lineage (NCBI taxonomy): Eukaryota > Metazoa > Chordata > Chondrichthyes > Myliobatiformes > Dasyatidae > Hypanus > Hypanus sabinus. The sequence goes on along the minus strand of NC_082713.1, from coordinate 25,431,221 downwards.
TAACTTGTAGGTAGAATTAGTGGCAAGGAAGGCAAATGCAATGTTAGCATTTCAAGAGCTCTAGAGTACAAGAGCAGTGATGTGATGTTGAGGCTTTATAAGGCACTGGTGAGGCCTCACCTTGAGAATTGTGAACAGTTTTGGCTCCTCATCTTAGAAGAGATGTGCTGGCAATGGAGAGGGTCCACAGGAGGTTTACTAGGATGATTTTGGGAATGAAATGGTTATCATATGAGGAACGTTTGATAGCGCTGATTTGGATTAGTTCGATATAGGGGGTGTTTGCCGAAGAGGAGAGTCAGTGCGAGGACCGTCACTCTGACAACCTCACTGTGCTTCCCTGTATGATCTCACTTTGTCGCTGAGCTTTGTAGCGTTCACCGTGACTCAATTACTTTTCAAACTTTAGTTTTCTCACTGGTACAGTTAACATACAGATTTGCTCTTTAGATTTCTCAGGGTGTGTATCCTGCTGATATTGTAAATGAACATGCTCCCTCTTTCTCAGTTGTTAAGACAACTAATGTCCACCCAGTTTATAATTTTCCCTAAGTCATTGACTGACATCTTGACCCATGACCTTTTAATTCAAATTTCAAAGACTGACAAACAACCAATGTGCAAAAAGAACAGAATCTGTGCAAATATTAAAAACAGACAATAGTAATAATTATTTATTTATTAATAATAAATAATTCTGTGAAAATGGGTTATAGAGTATTTGGAAGTGAATCCATAGGTTGTAGAATCAGTTCAGCATTGAGATGAGTGAAGTCATCCATGCTGGTTCAGGACCTTGAAGGTTGAAAGGATAACTATTCCTGAACCTATAGCTATGGGATCTAAATCTCCTGTACTGCCTCCTTGATGGCAGCAGGGAGAAGAGAGTATATCCTGGATATTGGGGTCCTTGATGATGGATTTGCTTCCTTGCTACAACACTCCTTGCAGATGTGCTCAATGGTGGGATGGTTAGGAAGTTTTTTCTTGTAATGGACTGGGCTGCATCCACCGCTTTTTATAAGCTTTGCCATTTTTGGGCATTGTTGTTTCCATACCAGGCTGTGATACAAACAGTTAGGATACTCTCCACTGTGCATCTACAGAGGTTTGTCAAAGTTTTAGATTATATCTGGATACGAGCAAACTTGTAAGAAGGTAGAGATGCTGCCTTGCCTTCTCTATAATGGCACTTAAGTGCTGATGCATGGACAGATCCTCTAATACGATAACGCCACTAAATTTAATGTTACTGATACATTCAACCACTGATTTGTTAATGAGGACTGGCACTTGGACCTCTGGGTTCTTTCTCCTGCAGTCAATAATCAGCTCCTTGATCATGCTGACATCAAGCAAGAGGTTGCAGTTGTGGCACCAATCAGCCAGATTTTCAAACTCCCTCCGATACGCTGACTCATCATTTACCTTTGCTTTGGCCAACGACAATGGTATTGTCACCAAACTTGGCATTGAAGCTGTATTTAGCACTCACATTCATAAATCAAAAGCAAGCAGAGCAGGGGACTAGGCATAGAACATCGCGGTGCAACTAGGCTGATGATGATTCTGGAGATGTTTATTTTAAAAAATTATTTAGAGATACATCACACAACAGGCCCTTCTGGCACAACCAGCCTCACCATTCAGCAATCCACCTATTTAACACTAGCCTAATCGGAGGACAATTTGTAATGTCCAATTAACACTACTAACTGGTCTGTCTTTGGAATATAGGAAGAAACTGGAACACCCAGAGGAAATCCATGTGGTCATGGGTAGAGTGCATAAACTCCTTACAGACGGTGCCAAAATTGAACTACGCCCCATGCTATAATAGCATCACGCTAACCGCTATACTACCGTGTTGTTGTCAATCCATACTGACTGAGATCGGCAAGTGAGGAAATCGAGCATTTGCTTGCACAAGGAGCTAAATTACATGAGACTCAGCACTGATTGTATATTTAGTCCTGATATTTCAATAGTCTTATCCAGTTAGAATACTTTGCTCAGATATGGACTAAAACCCTCAGTCATTTGTTCTCATGTAGCTACCAGAGGTTCAGTTCTCCCTTTTCCTGAAGTAGCTTTCCTCTTTGACTTGTCCATGTCTTTGGTTCTCCTCTCACTACATGTAGACAAAGGCCTATAGATTACTCAATGAAACCTTATAGCCAGAAATAATAGAATGTGCAATCACAATTCAAATAGACCACACACAGCTAGATCGATTACACCAAATGTCCAAGTTGGTTGATCATGCACAGCTGAAAGTGCTGTTTAACTTCACTTAAAAAATACCAGAGGAGAGGATCCCTAGGCTTTAACTTCACTCTTAGACTTATTTTAAATAGTGCACCAAGGCAATAACGAGATGCATTGCTGATGATTAGGAAAGTAAGAAAGTCTTACTTTCTGCTGTATATGCACACTGGAACTCTCCGCTTTCTCGGAGAATTTTCCTGTCCTTTATCCTCTCAGCAATGCTGTACGTTACATCACATTGTTAGGCCTGGAGAAGAGCTGTCCAGAGATTCATCCAATGAAGAATGAGGCACAGATGTTATGGTAGAGCTGCTTCCTTAGACGTCCATCAGATTACATGTCAGACAGAGTCAGTCTGTTCCAGCAAAGAATTAATATAGAAACTAGAGCACGTGGTTTCCTTTTATGAGGCAAACCAGTCTGGAATATTTCAGATAAGCCAATCTTAAACAAATGCTGACCAAATCACACAGCAGCATTACAAACAAAGAAAGTGCAGAAGAATTAAAGTCAATGTACCACCATTTACTCAAGGTGAATATAAAAAAATCATAAAGAAAGCTCAATCTATAAGGGAAAACACATATAAGGCATACAGAGAGGAAGCAGAGTGGTTTGTGGACTGGTGAACACAACCTAAGCCTCATCGTGGACAAGACTAAAGAGATGATTGTGGATTTCAGAAAGTTGCAGGCTGACCACTCCATACTGCACATCAATGGCTCCTCTGAGAACAGAATCAGGAGCATCAAGTATCTTGGAGTGCACATCATGGATGATCTCACCTGGTCCCTTAACATAACCTCTTTGGTCAGTTAAGCACAGGAGCACCTCCACTTCCTGGGGGAGATTGAGCCAAGTGAGACTCCCCATTTCCATTCTACCAGAGCACCATCGAGAGTGCCCTGACAGGTGTAACAGTGTCTGGGATGGAAATTGCAAGGTATCTGACCACAACCCCCTGCAAGGGCTTGTGGGGACTGCTGTGGGAATCATGATCTCTTCCCCCCTCTCCCATCCAGGGCATACACCAAATGTGGAGAAGGGTTGCATTTGAATCTGAGGGGGACTAAAATCCTTGTGGGTGGGTTTGCTGGAGCTTTTGGGAGTGTTTAAATTAATATGACTGGGGGTTGGGAACCAGTATGACAGAGCTGAGGATGAGCCAGCAGGTTTACAAGCAGATGATGTAGCATGTAAAATGAATGTAAGGAAGGACAAGCCAATGATTGGGTACAACTGTAGACAGAGCAAAGTTAAGTTGTACCACAGAGGCAAAATTCATAAAGGCAAAGAATGCAGGACTGGAGGTGCTTTATTTAAATGCACGTAGCATTTGGAATTTGGTGAACAAACTCATGGCGCAATTAGAGATTGGTCAGTGTGACCTTGTGGGCATCACTGAGTCATGGTTGAAAGAAGGTCATAATTGGGATTTTAACATCAAAGGATATATTTTATATCAAAAGGACAAGCAGGAAGGCATAGGTGGTAGTGTGGCTCTTTGGTAAGAGATGGAACTACATCTTTAGAAAGAGGAGACATAGGGTTAGAGAATGTTGAATCTTTGTGGGTGGAGTTAACAAACTGCAAGGGTAAAAAATCCATAATGGGAATCGTACACAGGCTTCCAAGTAGTAGTCAAGATGTGGGGTTGAGATTGCAAAGGGAGCTGGAAATAAGGGCAATGTCACAATTGTAATGGGTGACTTCAATCTGCAAGGGGATTGGAAAAATCAGGTTGGTGCCAGATCAACGAGAGGGAATTTGTTGAATGCCTACGAGATGGCATTTAGAGCAGTTTGTGCTTCAGCCTACTTGGGGAAAAGGCTATCTTAGATTGGGTGTTGTGTAATAACCCAGATTTTATTAGTCAGCTTAACATAAAGGGACCCTTAGCAGGCAGTGATCATAATATGATTGAATTCTTACTGCAAATTGAGAGGGAAAAGCATAAGTCACATGTATCAGCATTGCAGTGGAAAAAAGGGAATTACAGAGGCATGAGAGAAGAGCTTGCCCGGGACTGGAAGGGGACACTGGCAGAATAGAGGTGGCTGAAGTTTCTGGGATAATTCACAGGTTGCAGGACAGACATGTCCCACAAAAGAAGTCATTCTCAAATGGCAGGGCTCGGCAACCATGGCTAAAAAGGGAAGTTAAGGACTGATTGGGAAGCTTTTAAAATCCAACAAAAGGCAACAAAAAAGCTATAAGAAGGGAAAAAGGGAAAAGATTAAATATGAGGGTAAACTAGCTGATAACATAAAGGAAGATACTAAAAGATTTTTCAGTATATAAAGAATAAAAGGGAGGTGAGAATTGATATTGGATCACTAAAAATGATGCTGGTGAGGTAGTAATGGGGGGGGGGGACAAAGAAATGGCAGATGACCTTAATAAGTACTTTACTTCAGTCTTTACTGTGAAGGACTGTTGCAGTGCCCCAGAGGTCCGTGGTGTCAGGGAGCAGGAGCGAGTGCCATTGCTACTACAAAGGAAAAAGTGCAAGGCAAACTGAAAGGTCTTAAGGTGGTAAGTCACCTAGACCAGATGGACCTCATGCCAGAGTCCTGAGAGAGGTTGCTGAAGAGATAACGGATACATTGGTCATGGTCTTTGAAGAATCACTTGGTTCTGGCATAGTCCCGGAGGAATGAAAAATTGCAAATGTTATTCCACTCTTCAGGAAGGGAGGAAGACAAAGGAGAGGAAATCATAGGCCAGTTAGCCTAACCTCGGTGGTTGGGAAAGTGTTGGAGTTCATTATTAAGGACACGGTTTCTGGGTTCTTGGAGACTAATGATAAAATATGTCAAAGTCAGCATGCTTTCTGTGAAGAGAAATCGTGCCTGACAGATCTGTTAGAGTTCTTTGAGGAAGTACCAAGCAAGGTGGACAAAGGAGAGGCAGTGGATATCATTTACTTCAACTTCCAGAGGGCATTTGATAAGGTACCTCACATGATGTTGCAGGCCTATGGTGTTACAGGAAATATACTGGCATGGACAGAGGAATGGCTGACGGGCAGAAGGCAGCGAGTGGGAATAATAGGGGTCCTTCCTGGTTGGCTGCCAGTGACTAGTGGTGTTCCTCAGGAGTCAGTATTGGCTCCACTATTTTTTCACTTTGTTTGTCAATGATTTAGATTGTAGACGATGGGTTTTGGCAAAGTTTGCAGATGATACAAAGATGGGTGGAGGGGTAGGTAATTTTGAAGAAGAAATGCGATTGCAGCAGGACTTAGACAAATTGGAAGAATGGCCAAAAAAGTGGCAGATGGAATACAGTGTTGGGATATGTATGATAATGCATTTTGGTAAAAGGAACAATAGTGCAGACTATTATCTAATTCAAACATCAAAAGTGCAAAGGGACCGAGGAGTCCTCATGTAAGACTCCCAGAAGGTCAATTCACAGGTTGAGTCTGTGGTACAGAAAGCAAATACAATGTTGGTATTTACTTCAAGGAGAACAGAATATAAAAGCAGGGAGATAATGCTGTGTCTTTATAAGACACAAGTCAGGCCACAGTTTTAAGAGTATTGTCAACAGTCTTGGGCTCCATATCTCAGAAAGGATGTGTTGTCATTGGAACGAGTCCAGAGGAGGTTCACGAGGATGATTCTGGGAATGAAGGGGTTAATATATGAGAAGTGTTTGGCAACTTTGGGTCTGTAGTCACTGGAATTTGGAAGAAACCTACCGAATGTTAAAAGGACTAGAGAAGGTGGATGTGGAGAGGATGTTTCCTCTCGTGGGAGTACAGAATTCAGAACTAGAGGGGCACAACCTCAAAATTGAGGCGTGAACTTTCAGAACAAAGTTAAGGATGATTTTTTTAGCCAAACAGTGGCAAATCTGTGGAATGCTCTGCCAAAGACTATGGTGGAGGCCAAGTCCTGGGTATATTCAAAGCAGAAGTTGATCGAGTCCCGATTGGTCGGGGCATTAAGTGAGAGGGCAGGAATATGGGGTTGAATGGGATCATGGATCAGTCATGACGGAATGGCGGAGCGAACTCGATGGTCTGAATGGCCTAATTCTGCTCTTATATCTTATGGTCTAAATGCTGTGTTTGCAGAGACCTCACCATTATCAAGGGCCTCCCTCATCTGTCCCACAATCTCTTTGACCTCGTACCATCAAGCAGAAGATACTGCAGTATAAGAACAAAGACAGTAAGGCAGGGGAAGACTTCTCTCTCAGGCTGGGAGACTTTTAAAAATCCTGCTGCCATCCAACACACCTTATCTATATCAGCATCAGTAGCTGTAATTCTGTTATATATTTAACCATATATTGTAGATGCACTTGATGTCAAGTTGACAACTGCAAAATACATTTACATCTGTTTATATTATTATTTGTGCTCTATGTGATAAAGAATTGTGTTTTACACCTTGGTACCGGAGGAATGGTGTTTTGTTTAGCTGTATACCCCGGTACAGTTAAATGGCAAGAAAGTTGAACAATAAAATTCCCGGACCCTACTCGAACGATCATGACGGGGAGAGACTCCCTTTTTACAGGAGTTTGTCTGGGGGTGGAGAGCTTCTAATTAACGGGGTCACTGTTTAACTGGTTCTCTATAGTATATCAGGACATTGGTTTATTATTATTAATATTATAACGTCTGGAGGGATAGGGAAATGTGCCGTCCACGCAGATTTCAGCACAAAAAGTGTTGACAATTTCAGAGAAAGTACATTGGGATGGGAGCTTCCATGTGAATGGTGGTACAGTAGCGGTGTGCTACACGCAGCGCTGAAATAACGACACGGAGTCGGTAAACTGCAGTTACAAAAAGATTTTATTCGAACTTCGCGTCCTCGCTTTAAAGCCTTCCTGATCCCGCCCTCCCCGGGTGCGGATGCTGTAGGGGGCAGGTATGCACAGTTCCGCGCGGGCTTTTCCCCTTGCTGGTGAAGCAGACTTGGCATCCTTTAGGGACTGCCCTTTATGCCAGCATGCTGGCTATTTGTGAGCCGGTTCAAGTGCGCTAGGAAGTGGGTCGCCACATAACCACCCCCCCAGAACCGGCGATATACCCCCAATGTCCACAGTCTGGGCCGGACCCTGTTTGGGAGGTCGACCTCTGCGCCGCGATGCCGGAAACTCGACCGGTTGTGCCACATCCACATGGGCCGGTTTGAGTCGGTCCACTGTGAAAACCTCTCTCCCCCCAACATCCAGCACGAATGTGAACCGTTGTTTCTGATCACCGTAAACGGCCCCTCGTAGGGCCGTTGCAGCGGTGGCCGATGCCCGCCCCTTCGTACAAACACAAACTTACAGTTCTGCAGGTCTTGGGGTACGCAGGTCAGGTTCTGCCCATGCTGTGAAGTGGGTATGGGGGCCAGGTTGCTGAGCCTCTCGCGTAGTCTGCCCAGGACTGCTGCGGGTTCTTCCTCTTGCCCCCTTGGGGCTGGTATGAACTCTCCTGGGACGACTAGGGGTGCGCCGTACACCAACTTGGCCAACGAGGTGTGCAGATCGTCTTTGGGCGCCGTGCGGATGCCGAGCAGAACCCAGGGAAGCTCGTCCGCCCAGTTAGCTCCTCGCAGGCGGGCCATGAGAGCCGACTTTAGGTGACGGTGGAAATGCTCCACCAGGCCATTCGACTGTGGGTGGTAGGCAGTTGTGTGGTGCAGCTGCATCCCCAAAAGGCCGGCCATAGCTGACCACAGGCTGGAGGTGAACTGGGCGCCTCTGTCGGAGGTAATGTGGGCCGGTACACCAAAGTGGGATACCCAGGTGGCGATCCGTGCCCGGTCGCAAGATTCGGAGGTGGTGTCGGTGAGCGGGATCACCTCTGGCCATCTGGTGAACCGGTCCACGATAGTGAGGAGGTGCCGCGCTCCTCGCGACACTGGCAGGGGGCCCACGATATCCACATGAATGTGGTCGAAACGCCGGTGGGTGGGGTGGAACTGTTGTGGCGGAGCTTTGGTGTGCCGCTGCACCTTGCCGCTGCAGTGCATGCACATTTTGGCCCATTCACTGACTTGCTTGCGGAGTCCGTGCCAAACAAACCAGTTGGAGACCATCTGGACGGTTGTCCTGATGGAGGGGCGCGCTAAGTTATGAATGGAGTCGAAAATGCGCCGCTGCCAGGCTGCCGGGACGACGGGACGAGGTTTGCCGGTGGTGACGTCACAGAGTAGGGTCCTCTCACCCCGGCCCACGGGGAGGTCCTGGAGCTGCAAACCGGAGACTGCGGTTCTGTAACTAGGGATCTCCTCATCTGCCTGCTGCGCCTCTGCCAGCGCCTCAAAGTCTACCCTTTGGGAAAGGGTATGAATGTTAGGGCGAGAGAGTGCGTCCGCCACGACATTGTCCTTTCCCGAGAAGTGCCAGACATCCGTCGTGTATTCAGAGATGTAGGACAGATGGTGCTGCTGGCGGGACGACCAGGGGTCGGACACCTTCGGGAACGCAAAAATAAGCAGCTTGTGGTCCGTGAACGCGGCGAAGGGCCGACCTTCTAAGAAGTACCTGAAATGCTGGATTGCCAGGTATAGCGTCAACAGTTCCCGGTCGAAAGCACTGTATTTGAGCTTGGGTGGTCGCAGGTGTTTGCAGAAAAACGCCAGGGGTTGCCAGCGACCCTCAATGAGTTGCTCCAGTACCCCACCAACTGCCGTGTTAGATGCGTCCACTGTGAGGGTGGGAGGGATGTCCATTCTAGGGTGCGCTAGCATCGCGGCGTTTGCCAAGGCTTCTTTCGTTTTAATGAAAGTGGCGGCGGACTCCTCGTCCCAGGTTACGTCCTTGCCCAAACCCGACATCAGGGTGAACGGGGGCGCATGATTTGGGCAGCTGAAGGGAGGAAGCAGTGGTAGAAATTTACTATACCCACGAATTCCTGAAGGCCTTTGATTGTGGTGGGTCGGGAGAAATGGCGGACTGCGTCTACCTTAGCGGGCAGAAGGGTTGCCCTGTCTGTAGTTATCCTGTGGCCCAGGAAGTCAATGGTGTCGAGCCCAAACTGGCACTTGGCCGGGTTGATTGTCAGGCCGTATTCACTCAGTCGGGCATGGAGTTGACGGAGGTGGGACAGATGCTCCTGACGACTGCTGCTGGCTATGAGGATGTCGTCCAAATAGGTGAAAGCGAAGTCCAGGTCGCATCCCACCGCGACCATTAACCGCTGAAACGTCTGTGCGGCATCCTTCAGGCCAAACGGCATGCGGAGGAACTCGAAAAGGCCGAAAGGGGTGATGAGTGCTGTTTTGGGGACATCGTCCGGATGCATCGGGATTTGATGGTATCCCCAGACGAGGTCTACCTTGGAGAAGATCCGTGCGTCGTGCAGGTTTGCTGCAAAGTCCTGAATGTGCGGCACAGGGTAGCGGTCCGGTGTGGTAGCCTCGTTCAGCCTGCGGTAGTCGCCACACGGTCTCCAGCCCCCCTGTCGCTTTGGGCACCATGTGCAGGGGGGAGGCCCGTGGGCTGTCGGACCTCCATATGATCCCCAGTTCCTCCATCCTCTTGAACTCCCTCGCCAGTCGGAGCTTGTCCGGGGGAAGCCTTCGAGCACAGGTGTGGAGGGGTGGTCCCTGTGTCGGGATGTGGTGCTGTACGCCGTGTCTGGGCGTGGCTGCCGTGAACTGCGGTGCCAGAACCGCGCGCGGATGCTGTGGGGGGGGGGGGCGTATTCACAGTCACGTCCCGCGCGGATGCTGTGGGGGGGGGGCGTATTTACAGTCCCATCCCGCGCGGATGCTGTGGGGTGGGGGGCGCGTATTCACAGTCCCGTCCAGCGCGGATGCTGTGGGGTGGGGGGCGCGTATTCACAGTCCCGTCCCGCGCGGATGCTGTGGGGGGGGCGTATTTACAGTCCCATCCCGCGCGGATGCTGAGGGGGGGGCGTATTCACAGTCCCGTCCCGCGCGGATGCTGTGGGGGGGCGTATTCACAGTCCCGTCCCGCGCGGATGCTGTGGGGGGGGGCGTATTCACAGTCCCGTCCAGCGCGGATGCTGTGGGGTGGGGGGCGCGTATTCACAGTCCCGTCCCGCGCGGATGCTGTGGGGGGGGGGGGCGTATTCACAGTCCCGTCCCGCGCGGATGCTGTGGGGGGGCGTATTCACAGTCCCGTCCCGCGCGGATGCTGTGGGGGGGGGCGTATTCACAGTCCCGTCCCGCGCGGATGCTGTGGGGGGTGGCGCGTATTCACAGTCCCGTCCCGCGCGGATGCTGTGGGGGGTGGCGCGTATTCACAGTCCCGTCCCGCGCGGATGCTGTGGGGGGGGCGTATTCACAGTCCCTTCCCGCGCGGATGCTGTGGGGGGGGCGTATTCACAGTCCCGTCCCGCGCGGATGCTGTGGAGGGGGCGTATTCACAGTCCCGTCCCGCGCGGATGCTGTGGGGGGGCGTATTCACAGTCCCATCCCGCGCGGATGCTGTGGGGGGGGCGCGTATTCACAGTCCCATCCCGCGCGGATGCTGTGGGGGGGAGGCGCGTATTCACAGTCCCGTCCCGCGCGGATGCTGTGGGGGGGGGGGGGCGTATTCACAGACCCGTCCCGCGCGGATGCTGTGCGGGGGGGGGGGCGCGTATTCACAGTCCCGTCCCGCGCGGATGCTGTGGGGGGGGGGGGGGAGCGTGTATTCAGGACTGTAGATTCGATTTTCAAGTAAAACACTCCCGTCCTCACGCACTGAATGAAGTTCACCATCTGCAGCATCCACAGTTGTAGTTTTGTGTCCCTCCACACCGTCCCACCACGTACCGCCGAGATCGCACACAGAGTGAATCTCCCTCCACGGGTTTCTAGAGTCAGACACATCAAGCTCCCCCGTTTCTGTCCCACTGTACAGATCATGGAGCCCGCAACGAAGAACACATCAAGAAGGCGAAGGATCGTTTCGGCTGTTTCTTCTTTCTTTACCGCCGCGACCCGAATTCTGTGTCAATGTAAATGTTTGTCGGTGAGTTCTCAACCAAGAATAAAGCTTGAGGGAAATAGAACGGGAGGAACAGATTCACCCCTGGACCCCGTGACTCCCCTTCCCGCACTCTCAGGGATTCTGACCATTTTCTGCAACCCCCAGAGAGTTGGTCATCCCAGAGCTGCCGGCTCTCCAACGCCAAGCCTCGGCTTCCGAGAAATCCGCTCCCCACACTCTCCGGGTCAAATGGCGGCGGGTGCAGGTCTCAATGACTCTGGAACTTTGTGATCTCCCACAGGGTTCCCAGTCCTGCTGCAAACGTGTCGACTGTGTATTTCCGCGAAACGAGGAATCTTCTGCAGCGGGAAGCCAGGGAAATCACTGTTCTCTGCCGGAGAACAGCCTCCTGCAAGCGAGCAGGGAAAGTTGGCAAAATCCACGTGAGCCTGCAATTTCGGTCACAGGTACGGAGGGGTTGGTAGAGGGATTGGGGCGAGCCCAATACAGGCCCATACAGGGAGTACTAACACTATTCCCGAAACCGGATCCCCTGACTTTGGGAGCACCATGCGCGGTTCCCGCATCCGTCCGTGTTCCATGGTCAGACCCACTCCAGGAGCACGGTGCACAGGTCCTGCTCCCCTATTCCTGTGGCAAGCCCATACCAGGAGAACGCTGCACAGTCCTCTTTGTCCCTGCCTCAGACGCACCAGGAGTACGGTGCATGTGTAGAAAATTGAAAGAATTGTTCTGTTGACCTTCATCACGGACTCTCAGCTACTCATGGTGCCCCAGACAGATTATGAATTCTGGACCATCTTCAACTTCTGTGGAATGGAGGCGGCGAGGGTGCTGCTGATGGAGCGCCGGAAGAGGGCTGCAGCAGCTAAGAGGTCCTCGATTTCCTGAGGGACCCCGTGGTCTCAGACGGGACAGGAAGGCTCCGAGACAGGGTCCTTTAGGCCTGGTTTGGAACGGGGGAGTGAGGGAATAGTTTTGCCAGTCTGAGACTGGAGGCAAGCTTAGTCCAGGACAGATGGTGGACAGATGGAAGATGCTCAAGACTCTGTCTATGCCGAGCACCTGATAAATATCTCTGATGGATGGTATAGTGACCCCGATGATCCTCGCTATCTCCTCCTGAGTCTCCTGCAATTCCTAGAGAATCCTGGGTGGGGTTAGGAACGGGAAGTGGAAGGGGGGAGTGTGAGCATTAATCTCTGGTGGGGAGGGGAGAGAGAGTGTTAGTGAGGAGGGAGATGGTCTATAACAGGGGTTATAGATGGTCTATAACTTTTTGAATTGTGGGCTACAAAGGGTTCTAAAATTTGACAGGGGGGCCGGACCAGGAGCAGATGGACGGAGTGTTTTGGTAATACACCTCATAAGAGAAAATAAAATATCATGGGATATGTAGAAAACATGTGCTTTAATTTCAATTGAAAATGAACAAATGCATTACAACAAAATATCTGTCTTTGAAGTCCCATGGTATTTAGCTATTTATTGAAATGACTTTTAAAACACAATTTTAAAGCAAATTATAATCTCAAATGTTGATGGCTGTGCACATCTTTGCAGCAACAATCCAGTTAGAGCCCTGTGAGTGTTAAATGACCTCGTGTATGACCTGGAAATAACAAAGGTTGCAATTACTATGTGTCTGGCCGGTGGTGTAGTGTCATACACACCGGACTTTGAGACGAATGATCGCAGATTCGAATTCAGCCAGCTCCTTGCATGCTGACCATAACCGCTGAGTTAATCGTAAAAGACGGACAAAAATGCTAAAGAAATGGCAAGGTTGCTGCCCAATACACCACAAGGCGTGGAAAGAAACAGCAAACAATTGCCATGCACTCTGATGATTGTAAACCCCACAATTTCCAGTATACTTTGTTAAAGGTGGGGATAAAATTTATCAAAATTTGGAGCAAACCATTCACAGCTTCAAATATTTGGAATATTGATTCCAAGTGAAGACCCAGGTGAAGCATAAACAATCAGTAACATTAAGAATCAATATTTACAACAATAATTAAATGTAATGCTGCATATTAAACTATATCAGGGGTTTAAAATAAATGCTCTGGGATAATTGTTCATTTTCAAATGGAACGATTCATAATCAACCTCATTGCTTCTGAACATATTCTGTTCAGCTAACAACTTCTCAACAGGAGACACTTGTGACGGAATGATGCCCATTATAGAATAAAGGCGGAATCAAATTACTTGAAAGAAGCGGAGAAAATTACAGAGATAAATAAGTTTATATTTATTGGCTTGCTTCATTAAGCTACACTTTCTCATGTTTATGATATAGGGTAGTGTAATTGATGAAAACATACATAAATGACAACCACTGACATTGAGTTGGGATCCAGTTTAAGAGGCTGGTCCGACGTGTTGAAAGGTTCAAAACTTCCAAAGTTTAAAGGTTCATTTTATTATGTGTGCAGAATGCAACACTGAGATTTGTCTTCTCTACATAGCTATCTAATACAGCAAAAAAACATGGCATTGTTAAAAGGCTTCAACCCCCCCACCCACACGAAAAAGAATAGGTAACAAAACTAACAAACCCCATCCCCTCCCTTGCACAAAAACCAACAGATCGTCCATCTAGAAAATGACGAGAAGAAACAAACCACAGAATCCTGAAGAAAACCATACAGTCCACACCAACAATCCCATAGGCCTTGAAATTTCCAAAACATCCTCCACTGACCCATGACCTTCCAACTGCCGGCCCGATGTGGCCCGCCAACCCGGCCTCCTCTGCAATCTCCTCCATGTTTCCATCGGCGAGAAATGGAGTCTCCTGAAAGAAACGTAGAAAAACCTACAGCACAATACAGGCCCTTTGGCCCACAATGCTGTCCCGAACACGTACTTACTTTCGAAATTACCTCGGGTTACCCGTAGCTCTCTATTTTTCTAAGTTACATGTACCTATCCGCCTCCACCACTGTCGCCAACAGCCCTTTCCCTGCCCTCACCACTGGTTGTGTAAAAAAACTTAGCCCTGTCATCTCCTCTATACTTGCTTTCAAGCACCTTAAATCTGTGCCCTCTTGTGTTAGCCATTTCACCCTGGGAAAAAGCCTCTGACTATCCACATGGTCAATGCCTCTCATCATCTTGTACACCTCTATCAGGTCACCTCCCTTCCTCCGTCACTCCAAGGAGAAAAGGCTGAGTTCACTCAACCTTTTCTCATAAGGTATGCTCCCCAATCCAGGCAACATTCTTGTAAATCTCCTCTGCACCCTTTCTATGGCTTCCACATCCTTGCTGTAATGAGGCAACCAGAACTGAGCACAGTATTCCAAGTGGGGTCTGACCCAGGTCTGACCAGGGTCCTATTTAGCTGCAACATTGCCTCTCGGCTCTGTTACAAATCCCGTAACTGGAGAACTTACTAGCAAAGATAGAGAGGTCCGTTGAAGTCTGATGTCACTATTTTCAAACGTTTTTATCTATAAAGGGACACAAAAGTAGGGTTAATACATACATTCCAATAGTGCACATCGTCAACACTCAATCTAACGCGCGGGTATAGTAATAATCATCATTAAGAAGTGAGCTCTACGGTTGTCAAGGGGTTAATAGATTGTCCGTTGGAAATATAAAAGTCACTCAGAAGGCTGCCGGCCTCAGCCCTTTGAAAATCGCTGGGTTTCACGTGGGGCGACCGAGAGAGAGAGAGATTGGGGAGAAGAGAAAGAACTTGCCGATTCTTGATGAATCTTCTGTAAAATTGAGGGAGCGTTGGTTTCCTCTCCCCGACGTTAGTTAAAAGCGGTTTTCTGTGATTCCAGCCACAACTTCCAATCCCGGAATCTAACGCACGTGGCTTCCTTCAGAACGGCTTCCTGCTGCTGCGGGATCACTCTCTCGTGTCTTCTTGGTGCGTCTGAGGGGGCTGTCCCCCTGAGACTCTCCTTTATACTTCCTCACGGGGTCGCAGGTGTCAATCAGGTTGGGATGATGCAATCTCTCTCTCAACCAGCCCACCTTGCCCGAGGGCTTTTCACGTGGTCTCCATGAGACAATAGTCGCTGTCGTCTTATTCTGTATCCCGGGTGGGACGTGCAATTTGGCATGTTTCTCTCTCTCTCTCTCTCTCTCTCCTACTGGGTCTACTGACCCCCCCCCCCCCCCTTCGACTGGTGCTCTTGCGATTCTCACAAAGGAGGGGGCTGGGATCATAACACCTCCCCTTTTAAAACGTTTTTACCAGCGGTTAAAACGGAATGGTACAGTCTTACAGGAGTTTTGAATCTAACACAATACACAGTTTTTCTTTTCACAGAATACTACCGTTATACATTCAAGTCAGTATCTAAATAGTTAACGATTACAGTGTCCCTTTCTTTAATATCTTAACATTGCGAACCGTACATCAGACTTCAATTTAATAACCACCTATTTTTTTTTCTTAAGCAACAAAACTAAGGAGGTGTGACCTTAGCTTAGGTGCATTTACAAAAGTTTACGCGAATACTAATCGTTTCAGTCGTTTAACTTAACCGGCAGGTCTCCAAAGGGCTGTCTTTATTATTCACAGGCTTTGGCGCAAACCCGATCAACCTGCCTGGCTGTCTAACAATGGCATCCCCATTAACCGTCGCCTCTTTTTCGGCGAGCCCCCCCGTGGGGAACTTGAGTAGTTTTGCGTGGTGAACTCCCGCCCGCCCCGTTCATCGGGGTTATTTTAGCAACACCATGCCCCAGACTTAGACCATCTCCACCCAATTCTTTGATTTCACCCAGGTGGCTGGCCTCTTATCAGTCCCCTTCAGGCTATTGGTGTTTGATTCTAACTCTTCACTCGAGTAGCATGTCGAAGGCGGCCTCTTCACACCCCATCCTGGCATAACAATAGAGTGGGGGGCCCCGCTATCCCCCTGCTCACTCTGTGAGCGATCGGCCCGGTTCAAGATTTCTTCCTTCGATTTGGAAACTACAGACTTTCCGTTTCTTTCAACAACAATCCTCATCCCCCCATTCTTAAATTCTGCGTTAACTTTGAACCCACCTTCGAGTACAGACGCCGGGGAACTCACACTTCCCCCGGTTACCAAGGTTAACTCTTTTCCCACTGAACCAAGTCTATCTGACCCACGAGGACGGCCGCCCCGTTCCACTGAATCAGATACCTCAGACTTCTTCTGAGCTCCGTTACCAGGTTCAGCACCACGTGCATCCCCATCTCGGACACACTCAAACGGGACATTTGCCTCTTCCAGGCTTTCAACACCCGTACCTTTTTCAAATTCTAACTCCCCCCGATCCTCCCAGTTACTCTCTGGGCAGCTCCCACCCGGGGAAGGCGCAACCCTGCGAGCTGAAACAACCTCCTCGGCCCTTTCAGCAGACTCCTTCGAGGCAAGGGTACCCTTTCCTTCTAGGACTGCCCTCACCTCATTATCGGGAACACCTTTAGAACTCTCAAGTTCTTCAAACAATTCTGCCAAACCAGACAGATCATCCATGTCCAACTCGGGACCTTTTAACAGCTTTATCTGTTTCTCATCTTTATTTCCTACCTTTAGGACCTTTCTCTTCGCTAAGGGCAGATCTATCTCCTCTCCCTTACCCCCTTTCACTTTACTACTCTTCGTCTTACCACCCTCGAAACCCTCATGGCACAGGGTCGGCAAAGACGTCTCGGCCAAATCAAAACTGGCCAGATTTAAACTGCTCTTGTTCACAGCTCTCTCTCGACAGGCTGCGAGTGACCGTGCCGGCGAGATAGTCCTTGGGCGCTAGGGGCGGGGCCACCACACTCGCCGGTCGCCAGGTCGGCAGCATTGCTGACCAAACCTTCCCCCTGCTAAGTCGTTCCCCAGCAGGATGTCCACGTCAGCTCTCGGGAATTCTGAGGGCACCCCTATTTCAACTGATCCATACACCAGCTCACAATCCAGAATGACCTTATATAAGGGCACCATTTCTATTCGTTTATTTATTCCTTCCACCTTTACCATGTCCGTTTCCCGACCAAATTCTAGTACCTTACGGCTAACCAGGGATAGTTCAGCGCCCGTATCCCTCCAGATTCGTACGGGAACTGGTGTGTCTCCCCCCGTCACAGACACGGTTCCGTGTGACAGACAACTCCCAGAGCCTTCTCGTACTCTGTCTACCCTCGGCTCTCTGGTCGATTTGCTGATTACCACGGCACACCCGATAGGGACTGCGGCTTTCCCTCTTCCTATCTCCTTCCTCGGAGCAAAGCATCGAGATGCAATGTGCCCCTCCTTTCCACAATTAAAACAGGTCAAACCCGGAACCCGCTGGCCGTCTTGCCTTTCCCCCTCAACCTTACCGCTAGCTCCCGGTGGGACCTCTGCCACACTCGTCGGACTTTCTCGATCGTTCCCACGGTCTTTCTGGGGACCTTTATTCGAGGGAGTCTTTGTCTTGTGGGTTAGGACATATTCGTCCGCCAACCTGGCAAATTCTGAAATGGACTTATCCGGCTTCTCATTCAAATACACCCGGATCTCCTCCGGAACACAACTTTTAAATTCCTCAATCAAAAATAACTCCCTGAGACGCCCATAATCCTCGCCCACTCTTTCCGCGGTGCACCAACGGTCCAAGAGCACCCCCTTCTCATGGGCTAGCTCGGTATACGTTTGATTCCACCCTTTCCTTAAATTTCTAAACTTTTGTCTATCGGCCTCAGGTACCAATTCGTAAGTCCGGAGAATGACCTTTTTTACCTCATCATAATTCTCCGCTCCTCCCTCCTCCAGGGACAAGGCCGCATATGCTCGTTGGGCCTTCCCCTTTAACACACTTTGTAACAACGCCACCCACTGCTCTTTTGGCCACTTCTGATTTACTGCCACCTTTTCAAAAAGCAAGAAATAACTATCGACATCTGTCTCCTCGAACGGGGGCACCAATCTCAACTCCCTACTAACATTAAACCGCTCTGCTTGGTCTAACCCTTGATCTCTTCGCTCGTTCTTCATCTTCTCAATTTCCCGGTCATGTTGCCTCTGTTTCTCTTTCTCGGCCCATTCCTTCTCTTTCTCGGCCCTTTCCTTCTCTTTCTCGGCACGTTCCCTCTCTTTCTCTTCTGCTTCTAGCTTCTTTAGGTGAATTTCATGCTGTCTTTGCCTTTCTCTCTCTCTCTCGCTCTCAGCCGCTTCCAGCTCTTTTAACTTAATTTCACGTTCCAACTTTAATTTCTCCATCTCTAACTGAACCGTCCCACTTGACGGTACTTTGTCAGGGATATCTTCCAATACCTCATCTTCAAACACATTCTTCTCAACGTAATTCTGAGTTATGGCCCTTCGTACCTCCCGCTTTTTCATGGACGACCTCACTTCTGTGAGGTTCAACCCCTTCGCTACATTTAACAAGTCTGATTTTGTGTCCGCCTCTAGCACCCCCACTGTCGGGTTTTCCATAAATTCACCCACGTCCATCTTTGCTGGTTTCCCGTCTGGCTACCCGCGTAACCAGATTCAAGTTTTTGATTTACAAGCCCGATTCACTGGCCTCCCAATTTGGTGTCAAATCCCGAGACGAGAACCCCAACTGTTAGGAATCCCGTAACTGGAGACCTTACCAGCAAAGATAGAGAGGTCCGTTGAAGTCTGATGTCACTATTTTCAAATGTTTTTATTTATAAAGGGACACAAAAGTAAGGTTAATACATACATTCCAATAGTGCACATCGTCAACACTCAATCTAACGCGCGGGTATAGTAATAATCATCATTAAGAAGTGAGCTTTACGGTTGTCTAGGGGTTAATAGATTGTCCGTTGGAAATATAAAAGTCACTCAGAAAGTCTGCAGGCCTCAGCCCTTTGAAAATCGCTGGGTTTCACGTGGGGCGACCGAGAGAGAGAGAGAGATTGGGGAGAAGAGAAAGAACTTGCCGAGCCTTGATGAGGCTTCCGTGAAATCGGGGGGGGGGGGGAGCGTTGGTTTCCTCTCCCCGATGTTAGTTAAAAGTGGTTTTCTGTGATTCCAGCCACAACTTCCAATCCCGGAATCTAACGCACGTGGCTTCCTTCAGAATGGCTTCCTGCTGCTGCGGGATCACTCTCTCATGTCTTCTTGGTGCGTCTGAGGGGGCTGTCCCCCTGAGACTCTCCTTTATACTTCCTCACGGGGTCGCAGGTGTCAATCAGGTTGGGATGATGCAATCTCTCTCTCAACCAGCCCACCTTGCCCGAGGGCTTTTCACGTGGTCTCCATGAGACAATAGTCTCTGTCGTCTTATTCTGTATCCCGGGTGGGACGTGCAATTTGGCATGTTTCTCTCTCTCTACTGGGTCTACTGACCACCCCCCCCCCCTTTGACGGGTGCTCTTGCGATTCTCACAAAGGAGGGGGCTGGGATCATAACAGCTCCCAAACTCAATCCCATGATTGATGAAGTCCATTGCACCCTATGCCATCTTCACCACAGAGTCAACCTATGCAGCAGCTTTGAGTGCCCTATGAACTCGGATCTCAAGAGTGAGTTGACCAGAACTGAGCATAGTACTCCCAAATAGTGTCTGACCAGGGTCCATTATCTCTTGGCTCTTGAACTCGACAGCTGATGAAGGCCAATACACCATATGCCATCTTAACCACACGGTCAACCTGTGCTGCTGCTTTGAGTGTCCTATGAACTGGGACCCCAAGATCCCTCAGATCCTCCACACTGCCAAGCGTCTTACCTTTAATACTATATTCTACCATCATATTTGACCTACCAAAATGAACCACCTCACATTTATCTCGGTTGAACACCATCTGCCACTTCTCAGCCCAGTTTTGCATCCTATCGATGTTTCGCTGTAACCTCTGACATCCCTCCAAACTAACAACAGCACCCCCAACCTTTGTGTCATCAGCAAATTTACTAACACACCCCTCTACCTCCTCATCCAGGTCATTTTAAAAAATCATGAAGAGAAGTGGTCCCAGAACAGAACCCTGAGGCACACCACTGGTCACCGACCTCCATGCAGAATATGACCTGTCTAGAACCACTCTTTGCCTTCTGTGTGCAAGCCAGTTCTGGATCCACAAAGCAATATCCTCTTGGATCCCATGCCACCTTACTTTCTCAATAAGCCTTGCATAGGGTACTTTATCAAATGCCTTGCTGAAATTCATATACACTACATCTACAGCTCTACCTCCATCAATGTGTTTAGTCATATTCTCAAAAAATTCAATCAGTCTCGGAAGGCATGACCTGCCTTTGACAAAGCCATGCTGACTATCCTAATCATGTTATGCCTCTCCAAACGTTCATAAATCCTGTTTCTCAGGATCTTCTCCATCAACTTACCAACTACTGAAGTAAGACTCACTGGTCTATAATTTCCTGGGCTATCTCTGCTCCCTTTCTTGTACAAGGGAACAACATTTGCAACCCTCCAATCCTCTGGAACCTCGCCGTCCCTATTGATGATTCAAAGATCATTACCAGAGGCTTAGCAATCTCCTGCCTTGCCTTCCACAGTGTCGTGGGGTATACCTCATATGGTCCCAGTGACTTATCCAACTTGATGTTTTCCAAAATCTCTAGCACATCCTCTTCCTTAATGTCTACATACTCAAGGTTTTCAATCCTCTGCTAGTCATCCCTACAATTGCCCAGGTCCTTTTCTGTAGTGAATACTGAAGCAAAATATTGATTAAGTACCTCAGCTACCTCCTCCGGTTCCATACACACTTTTCTACTGTCAACACTTGATTGGTCCGATTCTCTCACGTCTTATCCTTTTGCTCTTCATGGTACTTGTAGAATGCCTTGTGATTTTCCTTAATCCTGCTCACCAAGGCCTTCTCATGGCCCCTTCTGGCTCTCCTAATTTAATTCTTAAGCTTCTCTCTGCTAAACATAATTTTCTAGATCTCTGTCACGACCTAATTTTTGTAGCTTTCGTAAACTTTTCTTCTTGACTAGATTTTCAACTGCCTTTGTATATCATGGTTCCTGTACCCTACCATCATTCCCCTGTCTCATTGGAACATACCTGTGTAGAATGCCACGCAAATATCCCCTGAACATTTGCCATTTTTTTGCCGTACATTTCCCTGAGAACATCTGTTCCCTATTTATGCTTCCAAGTTCCTGCTTGATAGCTTCATATTGCCCCTTACTCTAATTAAACACTTTTGTAACTTGTCTGTTCCTATCCCTCTCCAATGCTACGGTAAAGGAGATAGAATTGTGATCACTATCTCCAAAATGCTCTCCCACTGAGAGACCTGACACCTGACCAGGTTCATTTTCCAATACCAGATCAAATACAGCCTCTCCTCTTCTAGGCTTATCTACATGTTATGTTAAGAAACCTTCCTGAACACACCAAATAAACAAATTCCACTCCATCTAAATCCCTAGCTGTAGGGAGATGCCAATCATTATTGGGGAAATTAAAATCCCCAGTCACTATAACCCTGTTATTATTACACCTTTCCAGAATCTGTCTTCCTATCTGCTCTCCAACATCCCTGTTACTATTGGGTGGTCTATAAAAAACATCCAGTAGAATTATTGACCCCTTCCTGTTTATAACTTCTACCCACAGAGACTCCATAGACAATCCCTCCATGGCGTCCACCTTTTCTGCAGCCGTGACACTATCTCTGATCAGCAGTGCCATGCCCGCACCTGTTTTGCCTGCCTCCTTGTTTTTTCTGAACCATCTAAAGCCTGGCACTCTAAGTAGCCATTCCTGCCCCTGAACCATCCAAGTCTCTGTAATGGCCACAACATCATAGCTCCAAGTACTGATCCATGCCCTAAGCTCATCCACTTTGTTCATGACGCTTCTTGAATTAAAATCTCAAACCATCAGTCTGAGTGCATCTCTGCTCTATCACCTGCCTATCCTCCCTCTCACACTGCCTACAACCTTTCTCTATTTGTGAGCTTCCCAGCTTCCCCTTCCTCTGTCTCTTCAGTTCGCTTCCCATCCCCCAGCAATTCTAGTTGAAACTTTCCCCAATAGCCTTAGCAAACCTCCCTGCCAGGATATTGGTCCCCTTGGGATTCAAGTGCAACCCATCCTTTTTGTGCAGGTCACACCTGCCCCAAAAGAGGTCCCAATGATCCAGAAATCTGAATCCTTGCCCCCTGCTCCAATCCCTCAGCCATGCATTTATTCTCCACCTCATTCTGTTTCTGTACTCACTGTCACGTGGCACAGGCAGTAATCCTGAGATTATTACCCTTGAGGTCCTGCTGCTCAGCTTCTTTCCTAACTCCCTGTAGTCTGTTTCCAGGACCTCTCCCTTTTCCTACCTACGTCATTGGTACCAATATGTACCATCACCTCTGGCTGTTCACCTTCCCACTTCAGGATGTCTGGACATGGTCAGAAACACCCCGGATCCTGGCACCTGGGAGGCAAACTACCATCCATGTTTCTTTCCTGCGTTGTGATGGCCAGAACTTGGGCACTAGGCTACATCACATCACAGCGTAACGCCTGCAGCCCAATGGCCTATGCGAGTGGTTTCACTGCTCCTTACAGGCTGCTCTGAGGCTGCTCTTGAGGTGTGAGCCCTCCCCAAAACCCCCGGTCTGTGTGGATGCTGCATGATTCGTTACCCTGTTACAACTAAATCCCACAAAATAGCAGACAGTGCACCGCATACCATTAAATGATTTAGCTTTATAATTCTTAATTTGACTAAAGGGTTAGTAAAGAAAAAGCAAAAAAAAAAAGAAAAGGGCCCATTTTAATGAAACAGTCTGATGCGCAGAAGTTCGAGCTCACGGTTTCCCCCTCGACCTCCTCGGGCTTTGTCGAATCATGGCTCCGTGCCGGGTCGAGTCCTACGACCTCTCCTCTCTGGCGTCTTCTCCCTTTATCTCGCACCGAACAAAAGACTCAGCTCACACCGGTGTCAGGCACACAACCTGAAAAACAGACTCCCATCATTTGGATCACATTCCAAAGCACCAGTTATCTCTGACCATAACCCAAACACTGCTTCTGCAGAAAGACCATTACGTTGGCAGTGAAACCTTTTCCAGGGCGTTACATATACATTCTCTAATATTAATTGGATTCATTGAATCACTGAAAAGAGGACCTGCAGTCATCCGCGGCTGAGTTGTTATACGGGCAGCATTACAAGTGCCAAGTGATGATGCACGGCTGCCCAGTCAGTCTCTTCCCAGCGTTCCACCCTCCTCAATAAATTCAATTCCCTTACACCTATTCCTACTTCCCATCATGACAAATAGCACTCCTGGGTTCCCGCACTCATTGCACTTCACTTACTTTTGTCTGCCATGACGCACACCAATATCACTTAACATGGAAACATACAAATCCTACAGCACAATACAGGCCTTTCGGCCCACACAGCTGTGCCGAACATGTCCTTACCTTAGAACTACCTAGGCTTACCCATAGCCCTCTATTTTTCTAAGCTCCATGTATCTATCCAGGAGTCTCTTAAAAGACCCTATCATTTCCGCCTCCACCACCACCGTTGCTGGCAGCCTATCCACGCAGTCACCACTCTCTGAGTAAAAAACTTACCCCTGACATCTTCACTCTACTTACTTCCAAGCACCTTTAAACTAAGCCCCTTTACATTGGCTCATTCTGCACTTTGGAATGGAGATAAAAGATTATTATCATACATAAGTGGGGCAAAGCTGAATGTATTTTGGTAGATTACCTTAAACCCATCAAGATTTGGAGGATTCCACTACCATGCCCCTGCCGTCATGACGGGACCGTAAGTGTGTCAACACACCTCTGGACCTGCCAGAGGCACCTGCTATTCCTACCACCCTCCCCCCACCCCCGCCCCCCGAGGAGCTCTTCCGAGCTCCAGAGAATCTCACAATGCCAATTTTAGAGAAGTTCTGTTATCGGGCTTTGTGTGTTTATTGTTTCGAGTACAATAAATACAATGTTCTTAAATATAAAACACCTCCATCATTTGTTTTTGCAAAAACCTACAATAACACCACCTATAACATTCCCATTCCATTGCAAGTATGCAGGTGGAGGTGTAATTTTCTGCTATGATTGCAAATTGTTTAATTATTTCATGAAACACACACAAAATGCTGGAGGAACTCCGTGGGCCAGGCAGCATCTATGAAAAAGAATTTAACAGACAAGCATAATCTTCTTACTGCTGCAAAAAAAGGAGCAATCAAGTAATTACTTGAAAGGTTTATACTCTGTGATTGGGGTTACCTTCTTCATAAACTCAACGAGTGTTTATTTTTGTAGTTTTCTTTTGTCTTTGTACTCTACTGCTGCCAAACAGTAGATCTTGCAAGATATGTCAGTGATAATAAATCTGATTCTGATTCTAAATCTGGCTCAACTGAAATTTCCATGGTTGGGATCATAAAATTATTGAGGAGTATAGGGGAAAAAAGGGAGTGAGGTATTCTTCGGTCACTACCCAGTGAGTGATCAACTGGAAACTTCCTCAAGGGACTGAATGACCTGTTCTGTCTCTTTCTTTCGCAGCCACTTCTCCAGGATATTTGCTCTCTTTGCTACATAAAAGTTCTGCACCACAGCGTACAAGATAGTGCAGTAAAGCTGATCATTACTGCCCAAACAACTTGCAGTCTTAATCAAATGGCACTGATTCATAAAGCATTGAAAGCTCCCTTCTGGTTAATTTTAAAATGCCATTCTTATTTTATCACAGTTTGCCCTAAAATTGGGTTGTGTGGGACCTTTCATCATTCTCAGAATGTATTGTAAATGCAATGGTTTCCACATCAAATTGCAACATTCAAACATTCAACCATTTTGTGAACCTCACCACTACTGCTCAGACAATTTCTGCAACACATGTGCACATAGTGATATCATTTTTTCATATAAAACTTAATTAGAACACTACCAGAAAAAATAGCTCACAAAGCTTAAGAATTGGGATCGGGAAACGGTCACATGGCCCCTCATACCTGGCTGACCATTCAGTAAGAAAATGGCTGGTCTGATCTTGGACTTATCTCCATTTTCTTGTCTTTTTCACACAACTGATTGATTGGTTGCAGTAGATGTCCATGACTTCTTTGGTGCTTTCTCATGCACTTGTTTCCACAAAACATTGCAGATTCGCCCTCCTGGTCATTCAGTCTCACTTTTGACCTCATCTGCCGGTCTGCAGGAGGTGACTTCATATGCTAGTGCAGGCATGTCCCTTTCTCACCATGTTGAGAACTGCCCGTCAAACCATGTTTCTTGGCGAGTTCTCTACCAAGAATGAACCTTGAAGGACATAAAGAAATTAATCCCTGAATCTGCCCATTTCCTCTCCCACCCAGCCTGCCCTGACCCCCCCCCCCCATACACTCTCTGCGATTCTGACCATGCCCTTTCTGTAACCTCAATACCTTCAGAGAATTAATCCCAGCCACATCCTGGAACCCTCAACACACTTCGACAGAAATCCACCAACTCTAATCAACCCTGCATTTCCTGAGTTCTACTCTCACAGAGGAACAATGAAGATCTTGGGATTGGGATGGGTGAGACTCATGCTGCGAATACCGAGCACAATCCCATGACTGTATCCCCTGGGTCAGATCCACAATAGGAGCATTATGCTCAGTTCCCATTGTCATATTCCTTGACCCACTCCAGGACCAGTGAGCAGAGTTCCTGTTACCCTATTACTGGGTCTCAACCCACAGCAGGAGTACAATGCACAGTTCTCTCTGTCCCTGGGTCAGACACACTGGAAGCACAGTTCATGTGTGGGAAATAGGAAGAATTGTGCTTTAAATATTCTAACATCTCTGCCCTCCTCAGGATATGACCCACCAATTTCATCTCCCGTAGAGGTGCCAACTCTGGAAGTGGGTCTTCCTCTTCTACAGGACACAAGGAGAGAGAGGAGGTGGAGGGTGAGGAGGGGGAGGAGTTGGAGTTTTCCTGCATGAGGGTCGAGCAGGAGGAGAACATGGCTTTCCGTTCCTTCTGAACGATGTGTGGTTCCTCCCACCCTCCCCCACCCGCAGCCCGGTTTCCAGTCCCAGGACGAGCAGATTGGATTCTGAGGCTCACTGGACATTTTAGAAGATATGACGAAGGAGATTCTCCCAAGACTTGAAAGCCATATTGAAGCCTTGGCGCGTTTCCCATCTGAATAGGCCTCTCTTCAATCTCGATTCTAGATTCTAAGCTCTTCGGGGTGCCCCGCACCAATTATGAATTCTGGGCCACCTGCAACTTTGGTGAAGCGCAGGTGGCAAGAACGCTGCTCAATTTGGAGTGCCGGGAGAGGGCTGGAGCAGGAAAGAAGGCCTAGAATTCCTGGACCCCCTTCCCTTGTGGGTTTCAGACGGCACTGAATGGCTCCAAGAAGTGAGGACTGGATCATTGAGGCCTCGTTTGGAACGGGCGAGCAAGGGATTTCAGGTCCGATCTGGGTCCAGGGGTATATTTAGTTCAAGATCTATTGTCATTCAACTGTAAAGATATATACCCCCAAAAGAACCAACGTTACTCTGGGCCAAAGTACAAAACACCGTACACAGAACTCGGTCATAAAACACAAACTAATACAATATCACCACTAATAAATTCATATTTATTTAAGGAGCATTTACGACACAAGTTAAAGAGTAAACAGTTTAACCCTAACCAGAGATGTGGTGGGATGAAATCAAGGGGACAGTGATGTTCCAAGATGTACTATCATCAGCATTTAACACTGAAAAGTTCTGAAAGGCTCCATTCGCGCCATCTCAAGCCACCCTGGATCTCTGTCTCCGACCATCACTCTAATGGCACCTTCTCCATCCACTGGGACAATCCTGCTCCCCCGACATTTCTGTGCCCTGTCTCTGTGGCACCAGGTGAACACCCGATTCTGTGACTTCTGTCGGTATTCATCAAGGAGAAGGATGTGGAGACTTGAATTGTAAGAGAATAAATCACTGACATTCTGCATTATGCCTGTAGTAGGAAGGGAGAAGTGTGAGAACAAAATGCACTCATTAGGATGGATATATTCCCAGGGCCTGATGGGATCTTTTCCGAGTCACCAAGCGAATTTATGGAGATTACTGCAGTTCTGGCATAGATCTTGTATCTTTTGTAAGCCAAGTGTGAGGTATCTGAAGACTGAAGTTCAGCTGGAGTTGACCCCTTGTTAAAAGAGGGTAGTGGAAATAAACCTGGAAAGCACAGGCCAGTGAACCTAACACCGGTGGCAAGTTGTTCGACAAGACTCTGAGGGATTAACATTCAGTAAAAAGGCAGGGACTGATTTGAAAATGTCAAGTAAGATTTTGTGTAGGGCTGATCATGCTTCACAAACCTGATTGATCTTTTTGAGGAAGTAACTAAGAAAATAAATTAGACAGAATGGTAGACGTGGATCTGGGAAGACCTGTGAGTTTTATGCCTTGCCAGAGCCAGCAAAATAATATTAAAAATGGTGTTATACTGTGTAATATAGAGCAGCTAATGTACCATTTAAGTGGAGATGTCCTGTTCAGTTTGGGATTATTGGAAACTGCAATTATTCATTAGGTCTCTTATTCTCTGTCTGAGATACAATAAATAATTACTTTAGGTAGCAACTGCTGCATTGCTGCGAGTGGACCAATCACAGAGCACTGACAACTCGAGGCAACAGAGACAGGGCCGTCAGCACCTGTTCTTCCACCTCTGAAGTGTTGGTGGAAGGGTGAGGTCCTCTACTCTGGGGGAGAGGGGAGGGGTTTTCAGGTAGCACCAAGAACTGACACAAGAAAGCTAGAGCAGTAATAGGCATATCGAACCTGCCACACCATTCGATATGATCTACCTCTTCTGAACGTGAGCTCACAAGTCCACGATCTTGCAGAATTTTTTATTTAACCTGTCTCCATTCTAAATGGTAGCTGTGTGGAACGAGCTTCCTGTAGAAGTGGTAGAGGCAGGTTCCATTTTTTCATTAAAAAAAATTGGATAGGTACATGGACAGGAAAGGAATGGAGGGTTATGGGCTGAGTGCGGGTCAGTGGGACTAGGTGAGAGTAGTGTTCGGAATGGACTAGAAGGGCCAAGATGGCCAGTTTCTGTGCTGTAATTGTTATATGGTTATAACTACTTCTAGAGATTTAGCCCTCAGAAATAGATCAATCCAGGATTTCACTAAAAATTGCAAAAACTCTCTACTCCCCTTATATTTAACTACACCTCATTTTTTGGGACTCACCCACTGCTGAATACATCTGCATATTTACCCTGTAATGTTTCCTTATGATTTAATATATTTCAATAAGATCATCCCTCATTCTTCTAAACTCCATGGAATACTGATCCAAACTGTTTTGTCTCTACTGATCAGCCAGTCCTCTCATCTCCGGAATTGGCCTGGTGAATCTAGTTTGAAGAGATTCCGATGTTAATATATCCCTGTAGAACAGAGGTTCCCAACTGGGGTCCATGGGCCCTTTGCTTAATGCCATTGGTCTGTGGCATAAAGAAGGTTGGGAACCCCTGCAATAGAGGATCAAACAGTGCAGTACTCCAGGGTGTGGCCTCAGTAACATGCTGCAAAATGGTAACAAATCTTACCTTTTTTCAACTCCAACTCTTTTACAGTTGAGGCCAACATATTATTTGTTTTCTTACCTACTTGCCACAGTTGACTATCAGAATTTCATGATTCTTGCAGAGGAGTGAGATTGATTGGTGTGGTGAACTTCATATACTTGTCTGGACACGCCCCCTGCTGACTGCTCTTGTGGCTTCTCCCACATACCCCGGTATAAAGGCGATCGAGGCCTGAGTGAGTTATTGATGGTGCATCAATCTTATTGACTGGAAGTTTTAAAACATGGAAACCATTTTACGTCCGGAAAGATTGGATTTGGACACCCAAGACCCTGAAGCAGCTCTTGCCTTTGAACTCTGGCTTGCATGCTTCCAATCATACTTGGAGGAGGTTCGTGCAACTGAACCCGCCGTTATGCACAGAATTCTCCTCTCGAGAGTCACCCCAAAAGTTTATTCATTTATCAGGGACCTGCCGACCTACGAAGGGGCACTGGACACCCTCAAAAGACAGTATCTGCGGCCGGTGAACACCGTCTATGCAAGACATCGCTTAGCTACGCGACGACAGCGGCCTGGAGAATCGAGCGCCGAGTTTCTCCGAGCACTGCAGACACTCGTCCGAACTTGTGACTGCAAAACGCTCACAGCAGAACAGCATGAGGAGCTGCTAGTACGAGACGCCTTTGTGACTGGACTGAGGTCAGTGTACGTGCATCAGAGGTTGCTGGAAAAAGCCGATCTTACCTTACGCTTGGCGATCGAGACTGCCGACACGCTGGAGGCTGCTCTGCACAACGCTAATGCTGTCCAGTCGCGCGATTCCCCGCCGGTTCCCGCGAGCGAATTCACCAACGCCACTGCCAGTCGTGATACCACGAGCTCCCTGAACCCGACCACAGCTGCGGCCCATCTAAAGCCCGTGCTGTGTTATTTCTGCGTAGTCGGAAAACACCCCCGAAAACGCTGCCCGGCGCGAGAAGTGACCTGCTCCAGCTCCGGAAAGCGGGGCCATTTCACCAAGGTCTGTAAGCCTAAACTACGAGCGGAGTGCAGCGCTGCGGGTGAGACTTGGGGGCCGCCATCTTGCATGCCCGGATGTGGGCGGCCATCTTTGTCGGCGTCAACATGCCCTGCCCCCGACCCGCCGGTGTTTACCGGGCACCAAGATGGCTCAGCTCTGGCCACTGTAACCCTCGACCAAAGCACCCCACACCAGCTTGCAAGGTCAGTGATGGACATCCTGGTGGAGGGGCACAGGACTAGCTGCCTGTTTGACACAGGCAGCACTGAGAGTTTTATTGACCCGGACACAGTGCAACGCTGTGGACTCGTGACACGGCTGGTAAGTCAGAGGATCAATTTGGCTTCTGGGTCGCATTCCACAGACATCCAGGTGGGTTGTGTAGCGACATTGGTGGTGCAAGGCACAGAATATCGGACCTTTGCGCTACTGGTCATGCCTAAACTGTGCGCACCTGTGCTATTGGGGCTGGACTTCCAGAGCCATCTCGAAAGTGTGTCTATGGCAGATGACGGGCCCCTCCCACCACTCACTGTCAGGAATCCTCAGTTTTGTGGGACTTCATCACTACTGACCACACACACACACCGGCCCACACATCCCACCCAGCACCATGCCGACAGCTGCGCTACCGACACCACTTGCAGCCTCTGCACGCTCAAGATAGCTCCCCCATTGCTGTTCGCCGACCTGACCCCCGACTGTAAACCTGTGGCAACTAAAAGCAGGAGGTACAGCGCGGGGGACAGGGCCTTCATTCAGTCAGAGGTGCAGCGGCTGCTCAGGGAGGGCATCATTGAGCCAAGTACGAGTCCTTGGAGGGCCCAGGTGGTTGTTGTTCGGACTGGGCAGAAAGACAGGATGGTCGTGGACTATAGTCAAACCATCAATAGGTTCACGCTGCTTGACGCGTACCCCCTACCCCGCATCACGGATGTGGTCAACCAGATAGCTCATTACAAGGTGTACTTGACAATAGATCTGAAATCCGCTTGTCACAAGCTCCCCATCTGCCCAGAGGACCGCTGCCCCTACGCTGCCTTTGAGGCGGGCGGCAGGCTCTATCACTTCCTGCGTGTCCCCTGCGGTGTCACGAATGGTGTCTCTGTCTTCCAGAGGGAAATGGACCGGATGGTGGACCAGTGCCAACTGAAGCCCACATTTCCCTATCTGGATAACATCACCATCTGTGGTCGCAACTGGTTGGATCACGACGCCAACCTCCAACGATTTTTCCAAGTGGCCGAAGCTCTGAACCTTACTTATAACCGGGACTAGTGTGTGTTCGGAACCACCCGGCTTGCTATCCTTGGGTATGTCATGGAAAACAGGTCATTGGCCCTGATCCCGACCGTATGCGCCCCCTCTTAGAGCTCCCTCTTCCCACCACTCTCAAAGCCCTCAGACAGTGCCTGGGTTTTTTTTTCCTATTACGCCCAATGGGTCCCCCATTACGCAGACAAGGCCCACCCCCTGGTCAGGTCTACCACTTTTCCCCTCTCTGCTGAGGCCTGCGCAGCCTTCAGCTGCATTAAAGGGGACATTGCCAAAGCTACGATGCATGCGGTGGACGAGACCATTCCCTTCCAAGTAGAGAGTGATGCCTCCAATTTCGCGCTTGCTGCTACCCTCAATCAGACAGGCAGGCCAGTAGCATTCTTTTCTTGAACCCTTCAAGGCTCTGAAATTCGGCACTCCGTGGTGGAGAAAGAAGCCCAGGCCATAGTGGAAGCTATTAGCCGGTGCTACGCAGATCGCTGCGACAGATTCAACCACCTGATAGACTTAACCTGTAAGAAACTTCGCCTCATGGGGACTCTCTTTTAAATCAAAGGGGGGGGTGAATGTGGTGAACTACATATACCTGTCTGGACACGCCCCCCCCCCCCACCACTGACTGCTCCTGTGGCTCCTCCCACAGACCCCTGTGTAAAGGCGATCAAGGCCTGAGCCCGGCCTCTCAGTCTCCAGGATGTAGTATGATGGTCACTCACTGCTTCCAGTCAATAAAAGCCGATATCTCGCCTTACGTCTCAGAGTGAGTTATTGATGGTGCATCACGGAGGAGATAGCAGAGGTCCTTTATGAATACTTTGCTTCAGTGTTCACTACAGAAAAGGACCTGGGCGATTCAAGGGATGACTAACAGCGGATTGAAAAGCTTGAGCATGTAGACATTAAGGAAGAGGTTGTGCTGGAGCTTTTGGAAAGCATCAGGTTGGATAAGTCACCAGGACCATATGAGATATACCCCACACTACTGTGTGAGGCAAGGCAGGAGATTGCTGAGCCTCTGGCAATGATCTTTGAATCACCAATAGGGACGGCGAGGTTCCAGAGGATTGGAGGGTTGCAAATGTTGTTCCCTTGTACAAGAAAGGGAGCAGAGATAGCCCAGGAAATTATAGAGCCCAGGATATTCCTTTGTGGATCCAGAACTGGCTTGCACACAGAAGGCAAAGAGTGGTTCTAGACAGGTCATATTCTGCATGGAGGACGGTGACCAGTGGTGTGCCTCAGGGTTCTGTTCTGGGACCCCTTCTCTTCATGATTATTTTAAATGACCTGGACGAGGAGGTAGAGGGGTGTGTTAGTAAATTAGCTGATGACACAAAGGTTAGGGGTGCTGTGGATAGTTTGGAGGGATGTCAGAGGTTACAGCGAAACATCGATAGGATGCAAAACTGGGCTGAGAAGTGGCAGATGGTGTTCAACCGAGATAAATGTGAGGTGGTTCAGTTTGGTAGGTCAAATGTGATGGTAGAACATAGTATTAATGGTAAGACTCTTGGCAGTGTGGAGGACCTGAGGGATCTTGGGGTTTGGGTTCACAGGACACTCAAAGCAGCAGCACAGGTTGACTGTGTGGTTAAAATGGCATATGGTGTATTGGCCTTCATCAGCTGTCAAGTTCAAGAGCCAAGAGATAATGTTACGACTACCTAGGACCCTGGTCAGACCCTATTTGGGAGTATAATGCTCAGTTCTGGTCATCTCACTCTTGGGGTCCGAGTTCATAGGGCACTCAAAGCTGCTGCACAGGTTGACTCTGTGGTGAAGATGGCATAGGGTGCAATGGACTTCATCAATCATGGGATTGAGTTTAGGAGCCGAGAGGTAATGTTGCAGCTATATAGGACCCTTGTCAGACCCCTGTCAGATCCCACTTGGAGTACTGTGCTCAGTTCTAGTCGCCTCACTACAGGAAGGATGTGGAAGCCATAGAAAGGGTGCAGAGGAGATTGACAAGAATGTTGCCTGGATTGGGGAGCATAACTTATGAGAATAGATTGAGTGAACTCAGCCTATTCTCCTTGGAGTGACGGAGGAAGGGAGGTGACCTGATAGAGGTGTACAAGATGATGAGAGGCATTGATCATGTGGATAGTCAGGGGCTTTTTCCCAGGGTGAAATGGCTAACATGAGAGGGCACAGTTTTAAGGTGCTTGAAAGCAAGTATAGAGGAGATGACAGGGCTAAGTTTTTTTACACAAACAGTGGTGAGGGCAGGGAATGGGCTGCCGGCGATGGTGGTGGAGGCGGATACGATGGGGTCTTTTAAGAGGCTCCTGGATAGGTACATGTAACTTAGAAAAATAGAGAGCTACGGGTAACCCGAGGTAATTTCGAAAGTAAGTACGTGTTCGGGACAGCATTGTGGGCCAAAGGGCCTGTATTGTGCTGTAGGTTTTTCTATGTTTCTTTCAGGAGACTCCATTTCTCGCCGATGGAAACATGGAGGAGATTGCAGAGGAGGCCGGGTTGGCGGGCCACATCGGGCCGGCAGTTGGAAGGTCATGGGTCAGTGGAGGATGTTTTGGAAATTTCAAGGCCTATGGGATTGTTGGTGTGGACTGTATGGTTTTCTTCAGGACTCTGTGGTTTGTTTCTTCTCGTCATTTTCTAGGTGGACGATCTGTTGGTTTTTGTGCAAGGGAGGGGATGGGGTTTGTTAGTTTTGTTACCTATTCTTTTTCGTGTGGGTGGGAGGGTGAAGTCTTTTAACAATGCCATGGTTTTTTGCTGTATTAGATAGCTATGTAGAGAAGACAAATCTCAGTGTTGCATTCTGCACACATAATAAAATGAACCTTTAAACTTTGGAAGTTTTGAACCTTTCAACACGTCGGACCAGCCTCTTAAACTGGATCCCAACTCAATGTCAGTGGTTGTCATTTATGTATGTTTTCATCAATTACACTACCCTATATGATAAACATGAGAAAGTGTAGCTTAATGAAGCAAGCCAATAAATATAAACTTATTTATCTCTGTAATTTTCTCCGCTTCTTTCAAGTAATTTGATTCCACCTTTATTCTATAATGGGCATCATTCCGTCACAAGTGTCTCCCGTGGAGAAGTTGTTAGCTGAACAGAATATGTTCAGAAGCAATGAGGTTGATTATGAATTGTTCCATTTGAAAATGAACAATTATCCCAGAGCATTTATTTTAAACCCCTGATATAGTTTAATATGCAGCATTACATTTAATTATTGTTGTAAATATTGATTCTTAATGTTACTGACTGTTACTGCTTCACCTGGGTCTTCACTTGGAATCAATATTCCAAATATTTGAAGCTGTGAATGGTTTGCTCCAAATTTTGATAAATTTTATCCCCACCTTTAACAAAGTATACTGGAAATTGTGGGGTTTACAATCATCAGAGTGCATGGCAATTGATTGCTGTTTCTTTCCACGCCTTGTGGTGTATTGGGCAGCAACCTTGCCATTTCTTTAGCATTTTTGTCCGTCTTTTACGATTAACTCAGCGGTTATGGTCAGCATGCAAGGAGCTGGCTGAATTCGAATCTGCGATCATTCGTCTCACAGTCCGTTGTGTATGACACTACACCACCGGCCAGACACATAGTAATTGCAACCTTTGTTATTTCCAGGTCATACACGAGATCATTTAACACTCACAGGGCTCTAACTGGATTGTTGCTGCAAAGATGTGCACAGCCATCAACATTTGAGATTATAATTTGCTTTACAACATAGTGCACTCAAAATTCATGTTGCCTGCTATTTTCATAATTTCTGCAGTTGTATAAAACTTTGCTCAGGCTGTTTTTGAGGTATTGTGTTCAGTTCTGGTCACGTTACAGGAAGCATCGGGAGGCCTTGGAGAAGATGCAGAAATGGTTCACTTGGATTCTACCTGAATTAAAGAGTGATGGCTAAAAGGAGGGATTGAATAGACAAGCATTGCTTCCTCTGGAGTGTCAGAGGTTGAGAAGAGACATGAGAGAATTTTATGCAATTATGAGAAACATCAATAGGATAGGCAACGATACTCTCTTTACCAGGGTAGAAATGTCAAGTTCTACAGGGCAGAGCATTAAGCTCCAGAGTGGAGGGTGCTACGTACCCCGTAACTGGGTCACTTAGCAGCAAAGATAGAGAGGTCCGTTAAATTCTGATGGTACTATTTTTAACAGTATTTATTGATAAAAATACACAAAAATAATATCAATGCAAACATACAGATAATAATAATCATCAATACTAAATCTAAAAGCGCGGGTATAATAATAATCAATAAGAAATAGCTCTATCGTTGTCTAGGAGATAATGTATTGTCCGATGGAAATATAAAAGTCACTTTAGTTCATTCAGGCTGCAGCCTTTAGTTGGAGAGAGAAACGGTGTTTTTAGAACTTGACCGTTTTCCTTTTTATGATGTCGATCCTTCGAAATGTCGTCGGTGGTGATCTCTTCTTTAGCTAAGCCGTCTTCTGTGGTAGGGCCTCAATCCCGGGCAACGGGAAAGGACACACGTGGGCCTTCCACTGGCTGTCACTATTAAACACTGTCACGGGATCGCTAGCGTTTCTCCTGGTGCGTCTAAGGGGGCTGTTCCCCAGACCCTCTTTTATCCTGACTCACAGGGTCTCAGATGTCAATCAGGTCGGGATGATGCAATCCCTCAACCAACCCCTCTTTGATCATCCCCTGAGGGCTTCCATGAAGTACAGTACTCAATACACAATTCCGTCTCCAAGAGGCAATGGCCATTTCCCGTGGCTTTGTATCGCTGAGGGGCCAGGACACTCCAAACCTCTTTGTGGATTCTGCGTGTCTTTCTCCCATTTCCTGGGTCTCCTGACCTGAATTAATAGCGATCTTGCGATTCTCAAAATGGAGGGGGCTACTTTGTACCCTTCGGCCTCTCAGAGTTGGGGGCACAGGCCTAACACCCCCTTTCTTCAACACGTTTTTACCATCGGTAAAAACGAAGTAATACAGTCTTACAGAATTTTAGAATCTAACACAATACAAAAGTGTTTTTTTTCTCTACAGAGTAATACAGTTATACATTCAATTCAGCATCTAAACAGTTAACGATTACGTTGTCACTTCCTTTAATACCTTAACATCTTGTACCTTACTAAAGTCTTGTAGCATCAGACTCCAATTTAATAACCACCTGTTTTTTTTTATTTCTTATTTTCTTTAGCAAACAGAAACTAAAGAGTTGTCTTTATTATTCACATGCTTTGTTGAAATCACTTAAAACCGGCTTCTGCTATTTAAAAATGGCGTCCCATTAACCCTCGCCTCTTTTGCGGTTAATTCCCTTGTGCTGAGCTTGTGCACCCTGGCGAAATAGGCTTTTGCCCGTTCCTTTCATAGGAGTTATTTTATCAACAATGTGTTCCAAACTTAGACCATTTTCCGAATTTCCACACAATTCTTTAATTTTACGCAAGGTGCTAGTTTCCTCTTCAGGACCCTTCAGGCTATTAGGTCTCAATGCCAGCGATCCCTCTTTGTTCAAACAGCATTTCGAATGCTGCAGTTTCACACCACCCTCTGCAATAACAATAGCGTGTGGGGCTCCTTTACCTTCCAACTCAACCTGTAATTGATTCACAGGCTTTGTGGTACCAAGCCATTGTTTCTGTAGCCTGGTTGCTGCTTCTGATATCAGCCCAGCCTTTAAATTTTCTTCATCAATTTGGGAACTACACATCTCCCTTTTCCTTCAATAATAATATTCACCTCACCACCTTTGATCTCCTCACTAACTTTTAACACACCTTCGAGCACAAACACCTGGGAATTCTCACTTCCAACTATTACCAAGGTTAACCCTTTCTTCACTGTACCAAGTCCATCTGACCCACAAGGACGGCATTCCTTTTCAACTGAATCAAATACCTCAGACTTTTTCTGAGCTCCATTATTAGGTTCAGTACCACGTGCATCCACATCTTGGACACACTCAAACAGGACATTTGCCTCTTCCAGGTTTTCAATACCCGTACCCTGTTCAAATTCTAAATTCCTTGATCCTCCCAGCTACTCTCTGGGCAACTCCCTTCTGGAGTAAACTCAACCCCGTGGACTGAAACAACCTCATCTGCCAACCCAGCAGACTTCTTCAAGGTAAGGGCACCCTTTTCATCTAGGACTGCTCTCACTTCATTATCGGGAACACCTTTAGGATTTTCAACTTCTCCAAACAGTTATGCCAAACCAGACAGATCATCCATGTCCAACTCTGGACCTTTTAACAGCTCTATCTGTTCCTCATCTTTATTTCATGCCTCTAGAACTTTTCTCCTCGCTAAGGGCAGGTCTACCTCCTCTCCCTTACTCTCTTTCACTTTACTACTCTTTGTTTTACCCCCCTCTAAACCCTCGTGGTACAGGGTTGGTAAAAACGTCTCGGCCAAATTGATACTGGCCGGATTTAAACTGCTCTCGTTCTCAGCTGCCTTTCTCGACATGCTGCGAGTGACATGCCATGCTGGATAGATCTTGGAATCTAGGGCGGGATCTCCACCAGCTGTCTCGTCAGTGTCATTGCTGACCAAACCTTACCACCGGCTAAATCATTACCCAGAAGGACGTCCGCATCAGTTCTCGGGAATTCGGATCGCACCCCTATTTCAACTGGTCCAGATACCAGCTCACAATTCATAATGATCCTATGCAAGGGCACCATTTCCGTCCCTTTTCCTATTCCTTTCACAGCTACCATTCCCGTCTTGCGACCAAAATCCAGTACCTTACTGCTAATCAATGATAGTTCAGCCCCCGTGTCTCTCCAGATCCGTACTGGAACTAGTGTGTCTCCCTCTCTCACAGACACGGTTCCGTTTGACGGTCAAGTCTCAGACTTTTCTTGTACTCTGTCTACCCAGGGCTCTCTTGTCGATTTACTGATTACCACGGCACATCCTATAGGGACTGCTGCTTTCCCTTTTCCTGTCTCCTTCCTCGGAGCAAAACATCTAGATGCGATATGCCCCCCCTTTCCATAATTAAAACAGGTCAAGCCCGGAAATCTCTGGCCGTCTTGCCTTTCCCCCTCAATCTTACCACTAGCTCCCGGAGGGACCTCTGCCTCAGCCGGCGGGCTTTCTCTTTCGTTCCCACAGTCTCTCTGGGAACCCTTATTCGAGGAAAACTTTGTCTTGTGGGTTAGGGCATATTCATCTGCGAACCTAGCAAACTCAGAGATGGACCTATTCTGCTTCTCATTCAAATACATCCGTATATCCTCCGAAACACCACTTTTAAATTCCTCAATCAGAATTAACTGCCTGAGACACCAAAAATCCTCTTCCACTATTTCTGCTGTACACCAATGATCCAAGAGCACACCCTTCTCATAGCAACCTCTGCATACGTCTGATTCCACCCTTACTTTAAATTTCTGAACTTTTGTCTATACGCTTCAGGTACCAATTCGTAAGTCCGGAGAATGGCCGCCTTCACTTTGTCATAACTCTCCTCCTCCATGGGCAACGCCGCATATGCCCGCTGTGCCTTCCCTCTTAACACACTTTGTAACAACGCCACCCACTGATCTCTGGGCCAATCCTGACTCACTGCCACCTTTTCAAAAAGCAAGAAATAACTATCAACATCCATCTCCTCGAACAGAGGTACTAACCTCAACTCCCGACTAAAATTAAACCGCTCCTCTCGGTCTGACCCTTGAGCTCTTCACTCTTGCCTTAACTTCTCCATACCCAAGTCATGTTGCCTCTGTTTCTCTGCCTCCTCATACTCTCCCTCCTTCTCGGTTCTCTCCTTTTCTTTCTCAGCTGCTTCCAGCTGTTTTAACTGAATTTCATGCTCTCTTTGTTTCTCAGCTCTGTCCTGCTCTTTTTTCACCTTTAACTCCTTTAGCTGGAGCGCATGCTCCCTTTGTTTGTCAGCCCTTTCTTTTTCTCTCTTGGCCCTTTCTTTCTCTCTCTCAGCTCTTTCCTCTTCCTTTTCAGCTGCTTCCAGCTGCTTTAATTTAATTTCATATTCCAACCTTAGTTTCTCCAACTCTAACTGAGCGGTCCCACTCGCTGGTACCTTTTCAAAGATATTTTCCAATACCTCAGCTGCAAACACATTCTTCCCAATACTGAGTTATGGCCCTTCGTACCTCCCGCTTTTTCATTGACAACCTCACCTCTGCGAGGTTTAGTCCCTTCGCCATATTTATCAACTCCGATTTGGTGGCTGCCTCTAGCGCCTCCAGAGTCGGGTTTTCTATAAATCCATCCACGTCCATCTTTGCTGGTTTCCCGTCTGGCTACCCGTGTACCAGATCCAAGTTTGGATTTACAGGTCCAATTCACTGGCCCCCCAATTTGGTGTCAAATCTCGAGACAAGAACCCCAAGTTGTTACGTACCCCGTAACTGGGTCACTTACCAGCAAAGATAGTGAGGTCCGTTGAAGTCTGATGGTATGATTTTTAACAGTATTTATTGATAAAAATACACAAAGATAATATCAATGCAAACATAGATAATATACGTCATCAATACTAAATCTAAAAGCGCAGGTATAATAATAATCAATAAGAAATAGCTCTATCGTTGTCTAGGGGGTAATGTATTGTCCGATGGAAATATAAAAGTCACTTCAGTTCATTCAGGCTGCAGCCTTTAGTTGGAGAGAGAGACGATGTTTTTAGAACTTGCCCGTTTTCTTTTTTATGATGTTGATCCTTCGAAATGTCGTCAGTGGTGATCTCTTCTTTAGCTAAGCCGTCTTCCGTGGTAAGGCCTCAATCCCGGGCAACGGGAAAGGACACACGTGGGCCTTCCACCAGCTGTTGCTATTAAACACTGTCACGGGATTTCTAGTGTTTCTCCTGGTGCATCGAAAGGGGCTGTTCCCCAGACCCTCTTTTATCCTGACTCACAGGGTCAATCAGATTGGGATGATGCAATCCCTCCACCAACCCCCCTTTGATCATTCCCTGAGGGCTTCCATGAAGTACAGTACTCAATACACAATTCCATCTCCAAGAGACAATGGCCGTTTCCCGTAGCTTTGTATCGCTGAGGGGCCAGGACACTCCAAACCTCTTTGTGGATTCTGCGTGTCTTTCTCCCATTTCCTGGGTCTCCTGACCTGAATTTATAGCAATCTTGTGATTCGCAAAAAGGAGGGGGCTACTTTGTACCCTTCCGCCCCTCAGAGTTGGGGCACAGGCATAACAGGGGAATTAACAGAAACGTGCATGGCAATTTCTTTACATGAAGAATGGCACTTTCCTTCTAGCAATGATGAAAAGGCATTTAGACAGGCGCATGAACAGATAGGGAATGCATGGAATAAGACCATAAGACACAGCAGCGAATGGAGGGACGTGTATCATGTGCAGGCAGCTGGAAATAACTTCAGGCCAGTCACGGTCAGCACAGACGTCACGAGCCAAGGAGCCTGTTCTTGTCTAAAGTGTTCTAAATTCTGAGTTGTACGTTCTGTTCATCCGCCTGGATCATTGCTTTAAAGAACCGCGATTGGTGAAAATTGGGGTTTAATTGCAGAAATGGTCTGCATCAATTAAACCCAGATTGTTCTTCAGATAATTCTAAGGATTACTAAATGAGGCAGTGATAGGTTCTCCCTCAGCTCAACAGCATTCTAGTATCATCACAGCCATAGCAATATCAGTCACTGACATTGCATATTTTGCAGAGGCAACTGCAGAATGATTTGTGCCCAGCAGTGTTTGTTGTAATTCTGAGGTCCACTTGATAGGACAAGCATCCAATCAGCAATGCATATGAACTAACAAAACCGTCTGCCTACTTTGCATAATCCCAGCAGGCAGAATGGACACCATTCTCAACAAGTCAGAGCACTAAACACGTGCACAATCGCACTGCAAAAGGCAGGCAAATCAGGAATTGTAGCATTCAAACAATGGGTCGGATTTAATTGTAAATGTACCGACCGAGCCTTGAAACATATTCTGCACCCAACCCTTTGTTTTTCTTCAAAATTATTATTTATTTATTAAATTTTAGAAAATTACAAAGAATAAATGTGATGATAAAATAATGAGAAAAATTATCTAAAGAAAGGAAAAAAAGAAGAGAAAGATTGCCTGGATATCGGAGGATCCCCACATGCTCCATGGAGCTCAAAATAATTTTAATATTTATTTTTACTTTCCCCAATTACTTTATAATTTTATCTTCAAAGGACTTATGTATTTAATCCTATCTTTTGTAAGTATGAGAGCCAAATTTTCAAAAATATATCATATGCATTTCTTAGATTGTATGTAATTTTTTCAAGTGGAATACAACTATGTATTTCATTATTCCAACAATTTATAGTTAAATATAAATGAGATTTCCAAGTAACTGCAATAACTTTTTTGGCTACTGCCAATGCAATTTTTAAAAATTTTTTCTGATACTTATTCAATTTAAGTTTCGGTATTGTCCCTTCAATGTCTCCTAATAAAAATAATACTGGACTATGTGGGAGTTGTACTCCAGTAATTTGTTCCAATAAAAGTCTTAGATTTTTCCAAAATGGTTGAATTTTAAAACAAAACCAAGTAGAATGTAAAAAAGTACCAATTTCTTGATTACCACATATCTCCTCACAGAATCAATTATTACATTTTGTATTTTAATCAGTAAAGATTTATTAACCAAAATTGAAACTCCTCTCGGTTTTGAATTAAATGAAGCTGCAATGACATTTCCAACCCAATCCCTCTTTAGTTTCTTATGTTCTGTTTCTGTTAAATGTGTTTCTTGTAAAAAAAAAGCTATTTCTCCTCTCATTTTCTTAATATATGTTAAAACTCTATCTTTTCACAGGTCCATAAATTCCATTAACATTAAAACTTAAAAAAATAAGTAAATTAATCATTCATAATACCTTGGGAACTCTTTAAAATTCCCCATGTTGCTATGAGTTTCTCCCCAACCATCCAGGCAAAGAAGAAGAAAAATCGAAGAAAGATAACTAATATATAAGAAAAAAAAACAAAGTACCCCCCCACTAATGTTGCAAATAAAAAGAACATAACATTACCCCCCCCCATTTTACGGGTCATGGCAATCGCCATGATGTACACATGAAACTTGCAGCCATCGATCAGGAGCTCCTCCAGCTCCCCTGCAAAGAAAAAAAGAAAATATATTTGTGAAGAATAAAATAATTAATGTCTCTACTCCCAATTAATACTCAACTATTTTTTTATATAAATGTCTGTCAAGTCCGACCTTGTTTCAGTCTTCATCATTAGTCCATTTCATTTCTATAATTCTTTACTTCTCTTCATGGATATTAGGTAATTCTTGTACAAATTTCTCCACTTTCCGGTAGTCAATGAAAAATCTTCTTTCTTCGTTTTCCAGGAAAATTATCAATTTTGCTGGGGTAGCTCAATAAAAATTTATAGCCCTTTTCCCATAAAGATTTTTTCACTGGATTAAATTCCTTCTGCCTCTTCAGAAGATCGTAACTTATGTCTGGATAAAAAAAACTCTTTTCCCTTCTATTATCAATGGCCCATTTCTCTTTTTTAGCACCTTGACTAGTTGCCTTCAAGATGATTTCTTTATCTCGGTACCTTAAGCATTTTATCAAAATTGACCTTGGATTTTGATTTTGTTGAGGTCTTGGTCTTAAAGCTCTGTGTGCTCTTTCAATTTCAATTACTTGGCTACCTTCTTTGATTTCCAAAATTTTCGGAATCCATTATTGAAAGAATTTTATTGGATTTTCTCCCTCTGTACCTTCCATAAGACCAACAATTTTGATATTATTTCGTCCACTAGAGTTTTCAAGCGCATCTATTTTTTCCAGCATCCGTTTTCTTTCTATTGTCCAGGCAAGATTACTGTCTTCTATCTTAGCTATTCTTTCAGTGTTTTCTTCCACTTTTACTTCCATCTTGTTAACTTTATTATCCATCTTCTTTTGTTTTTCCCACCACATTATCGAGTGTATTCTACATCCTTCTTATAGCTTTTAATTCATTCATAATATATATCAGGATATCTTTTATGTCTCCTTTAATCTCCTCCTCCTTTTCCTCTTTTTCTTCCTCTGAATTTCCCAAAGAATCTGATTCTACTTCCGAT
This sequence comes from Hypanus sabinus, assembly GCF_030144855.1. Classification (NCBI taxonomy): domain Eukaryota; kingdom Metazoa; phylum Chordata; class Chondrichthyes; order Myliobatiformes; family Dasyatidae; genus Hypanus; species Hypanus sabinus. The sequence goes on along the minus strand of NC_082713.1, from coordinate 25,388,135 downwards.
TCACTTCCAATTTCACTTCCAGCCATAGTTGGGATTTGTAGTTTTGTTAATATCTGTTCATGCATACTTGTTTCTTCACGCATGCATTGTTCTTGCCGTTTCTTCTTAGAGACTGCTGACATTGCTGCAACATCCTGACCCGCATCAACAGAAGTGCCATGCACTTTGCCGGGAGGAGATCCAACTTGAGTCCAAGGCTTTGCCGAGACGGTTAGGCCTTTTTCCCCGCTGATTTGCGCAGTCTTCGAAGTAGTAGCTTTCTTCTGTTTCGGTTTAGGAGCCATATCAAAAGGTCATCCTGAGTTACTTATAAATAGTTCCTAGTAGATATTTATTAACTCTTCTTCATTTAAACCCTATTTCATTACTTTTTACGAGGGAGCAACATTCCCAACATCTCGATCCTACATCATCAAGTGACGCCCCTCACCCAACCCTTTGTTCACATAAATGAGAATTACAACCAATTACGACCAATTTAACTAAGAACTTTTATTTGTGAATTACCTTTTTTTCTGCACGTAGCTTATTTCAAAAACCTCTCACAGGTATTACAGACAATAGTCTTTTGAATTAGTTTCTGTTAGCTTTGCACAACATGATGAAGCAAGATTTGCCAATTTCTCCATGCATAATTACTCAACTATGCCAGGTTAGTTGGGCAGCAGCGATGGACAGCAACTGTTCAATTGAGACTCTGACTGGATCTCTCAAGGACATCAATTCTCTTCATTAGAAGCCTCTCCATGGTTGCTCTAGCAGTGTGCTTTGGGCCGTTGTTCTTCTGAACGACAAACGTCCTGCCTAGTTTAAGCTCTCTGGCAGACGGTAGCCGCAATGCAGCTCATTGAGGGACATCATTGCCCCCTCGATTTCAGCCCACCACATCTCTCCAGACCTCACGGGCATAGAAGTTGAAGAATTATCCTCTCCCCACCCTCACATTGTCATCAACTACTCCCTCATCTTTTTTGAGCAGGGAAGGAAGGTCAAGTGATGATTACACCTGAGGAAGGGTGGGTGAGGAGTGAGGAAGCGCTAAGGGGTGAACAGAAAGGAGGGAATGAGTGCCAATGGAGGCACTAGGAAGTTACAACCCCAGTAAACACTGAAACACCAAACAAGGTTTTTTGTTCCAAACAATCACTTTATTGGTTATTATAGACCACTTCCCTCCTCACTTACACTCTCTCTCCCCTCCCCACCAGAGATTAATGCTCACACTCCCCCCTCCCACTTCCTGTTACTAACCCCACCCAGGATTCTCTAGGAATTGCAGGAGACTCAGGAGGAGATAGCAAGGATCATCGGGATCACTATACCATCCATCAGAGATATTTATCAGGTGCTTGGCATAGACAGAGTCTTGAGCATCTTCCATCTGTCCACCATCTGTCCTGGACGAAGCCTGCCTCCAGTCTCAGACAGGCCCAAAACTATTCCCTCACTCCCCCTTTCCAAACCAGGCCTAACGGACCTGTCTCGGAGCCTTCCTGTCCCGTCTGAAACCACAGGGTCTTCCTCCTCCTTTTCCACATTCTCCTCCTCCTTCTCCTCCACCTCCTCTTCCTCCTTCTCCACATCATCTTCCTCCTTCTCCTTCTCCACATCCTCCTCCTCCCTCTTCACATCATCCTCCTCCTTCTCCGCATCTTCTTCCTCCTTCTCCATATCGTCCTCCTCCTTCTTCGCATCCTCTTCCTCCTCCACATTCTCCTCCTCCCTCTCCACATTCTCTTCCTCCTTCTGCACATTCTCTTCCTCCTTCTCCACCTCCTCTTCCTCCTTCTCCATATCGTCTTCCTCCTTCTCCTTCTCCACATTCTCTTCCTCCCTCTTCACATCATCCTCCTCCTTCTCCACATCCTCCTCCTCCCTCTTCACATCATCCTCCTCCTTCTCCGCATCTTCTTCCTCCTTCTCTACATCCTCCTCCTCCTTCTCCACATTCTCCTCCTCCCTCTTCACATCATCCTCCTCCTTCTCCACATCCTCCTCCTCCCTCTTCACATCATAGTCCTCCTTCTCCACATCCTCCTCCTCCCTCTTCACATCATACTCCTCCTTCTCTACATCCTCCTCCTCCTTCTCCACGTTCTCCTCCTCCTTCGCATTCTCTTCCTCCTTCTCCACATCCTCCTCCTCCCTCTTCAAATCAACCTCCTCCTTCTCCACGTTCTCCTCCTCCTTCGCATTCTCTTCCTCCTTCTCCACATCCTCCTCCTCCCTCTTCAAATCAACCTCCTCCTTCTCCACATCATCCTCCTCCTCCACATTCTCCTCCTCCTTCTCCACATTCTCCTCCTCCTTCTCCACATCCTCCTCCTCATTCTCCACATTCTCCTTCTCCTTCGCATTCTCTTCCTCCTTCTCCACATCCTCCTTCTCCTTCTCCACATCCTCCTCCTCCCTCTTCAAGTCATCCTCCTCCTTCTCCACATTCTCTTCCTCCTTCTCCACATCCTCCTCCTCCCTCTTCAAATCATCCTCCTCCTTCCCCACATCGTCCCCCTCCTCCACATCCTCCTCACTCTCCACATCCTCTTCCTCCTTCACATTCTCTTCCTCCTTCACAATCTCTTCCTCCTTCTCCACATTCTCTTCCTCCTTCACAATCTCTTCCTCCTTCTCCACATCCTCCTCCTCCTTCTCCACATCCTCTTCCTCCTTCTCCACATTCTCTTCCTCCTTCACAATCTCTTCCTCCTTCTCCACATTCTCTTCCTCCTTCACAATTTCTTCCTCCTTCTCCACATTGTCTTCCTCCTTCACAATCTCTTCCTCCTTCTCCACATGCTCCTCCTTCTCCACATCCTCTTCCTCCTTCTCCACATCCTCCTCCTCCTTCTCCACATCCTCTTCCTCCTTCTCCTTCTCCACATCCTCCTCCTCCTCCGCATCCTCCTCCTCCTTCTCCACATCCTCTTCCTCCTTCTCCACATTCTCTTCCTCCTTCACAATCTCTTCCTCCTTCTCCTTCTCCACATTGTCCTCCTCCTTCTCCACATCCTCTTCCTCCTCCTCCACATTCTCTTCCTCCTTCTCCACATCCTCTTCCTCCTTCTCGACATCCTCTTCCTCCTTCTCCACATCCTCCTCCTCCTCCACATTCTCTTCCTCCTTCTCCACATCCTCTTCCTCCTTCTCCACATCCTCTTCCTCCTTCTCGACATCCTCTTCTTCCTTCTCCACATTCTCCTCCTCTTTCTCGACATCCTCTTCCTCCTTCTCCACATTCTCCTCCTCTTTCTCCACATTCTCTTCCTCCTCCACAATCTCTTCCTCCTTCTCCTTCTCCACATCCTCCTCCTCCTTCTCCACATTCTCCTCCTCATTCTCCACATTCTCTTCCTCCCTCTCCACATTGTCCTCCACCATCACCGCATCTTCTTTCTCCTTCCCCACAGTCTCCTCCTCCTTCTCCTCCACCTCCTTCTCCTGCTTCTCCACTTACTCTTCCTCCCTCCCCACAGTCTCCTCCTCCTTCTCCACATTCTCTTCCTCCTTCTCCACATTCTCCTCCTCCTCCTTCACATTCTCTTCCTCCTTCTCCACATTCTCCTCCTCCTTCTCCACATTCTCTTCCTTCTTCTCCACATTCTCTTCCTCCTTTTCCACATTCCCTTCATCCTTCTCCACATTCTCTTCCTCCTTCTTTGCATTCTCTTCCTCCTTCTCCACATTGTCCTCCACCATCACCGCATCTTCTTTCTCCTTCCCCACAGTCTCCTCCTCCTTCTCCTCCACCTCCTCCTCCTTCTCCTCCACCTCCTCCTCCTGCTTCTCCACTTCATCTTCCTCCTTTTCCACATCCTCCTCCTCCTTCTCCACATTCTCTTCCTCCTTCTCCACATTGTCCTCCTCTTCCTCCACCACATTCTCTTCCTCCTTCTCCACATCCTCTTCCTCCTTCTCCACATCCTCTTCCTCCTTCTCGACATCCTCTTCCTCCTTCTCCACATTCTCCTCCTCTTTCTCCACATTCTCTTCCTCCTCCACAATCTCTTCCTCCTTCTCCACATCCTCCTCCTCCTTCTCCACATTCTCCTCCTCGTTCTCCACATTCTCTTCCTCCTTCTCCACATCCTCTTCCTCCTTCTCCACATTCTCCTCCTCTTTCTCCACATTCTCTTCCTCCTCCACAATCTCTCCTCCTTCTCCACATCCTCCTCCTCCTTCTCCACATTCTCCTCCTCGTTCTCCACATTCTCTTCCTCCTTCTCCACATCCTCCTCCTCCTTCTCCACATTCTCTTCCTCCCTCTCCACATTGACCTCCAACATCACCGCATCTTCTTTCTCCTTCCCCACAGTCTCCTCCTCCTTCTCCTCCACCTCCTCCTCCTGCTTCCCCACTTTCTCTTCCTCCCTCTCCATAGTCTCCTCCTCCTTCTCCACATCCTCTTCCTCCTTCTCCTCACCCTCGTCCTTCCTGTCAGGGTGACCCCGGCTCCCCCATATCCTCCTCTTCTTCCGTCTCCACATTCTTTTCCTCCTTCTCCACATTCTCTTCCTCCTCCTCCTTCTCCACATCCTCTTCCTCCTTCTCCACATCCTCCTCCTCCCTCTTCACATCATCCTCCTTCTCCACATCGTCCTCCTCCTTCGTATTCTCTTCCTCCTTCCCCACATCCTCTTCTTCCTTCTCCACATCCTCTTCCTCCTTCTCCACATTCTCTTCCTCCTTCTCCACATTCTCTTCCTCCTTTTCCACATTCCCTTCCTCCTCCTCTACATCCTCTTCCTCCTTCTCCACATTCTCTTCCTCCTTTTCCACATTCCCTTCCTCCTCCTCTACATCCTCTTCCTCCTTCTCCACATCTTCTTCCTCCTTCTCCACATCCTCCTCCTCCTCCTCCTCCTCCACATCCTCCTCCTCCTCCACATTCTCTTCCTCCTTCTCCACATCCTCTTCCTCCTTCTCCACATCCTCTTCCTCCTTCTCGACATCCTCTTCTTCCTTCTCCACATTCTCCTCCTCTTTCTCGACATCCTCTTCCTCCTTCTCCACATTCTCCTCCTCTTTCTCCACATTCTCTTCCTCCTCCACAATCTCTTCCTCCTTCTCCTTCTCCACATCCTCCTCCTCCTTCTCCACATTCTCCTCCTCATTCTCCACATTCTCTTCCTCCCTCTCCACATTGTCCTCCACCATCACCGCATCTTCTTTCTCCTTCCCCACAGTCTCCTCCTCCTTCTCCTCCACCTCCTTCTCCTGCTTCTCCACTTACTCTTCCTCCCTCCCCACAGTCTCCTCCTCCTTCTCCACATTCTCTTCCTCCTTCTCCACATTCTCCTCCTCCTCCTTCACATTCTCTTCCTCCTTCTCCACATTCTCCTCCTCCTTCTCCACATTCTCTTCCTTCTTCTCCACATTCTCTTCCTCCTTTTCCACATTCCCTTCATCCTTCTCCACATTCTCTTCCTCCTTCTTTGCATTCTCTTCCTCCTTCTCCACATTGTCCTCCACCATCACCGCATCTTCTTTCTCCTTCCCCACAGTCTCCTCCTCCTTCTCCTCCACCTCCTCCTCCTTCTCCTCCACCTCCTCCTCCTGCTTCTCCACTTCATCTTCCTCCTTTTCCACATCCTCCTCCTCCTTCTCCACATTCTCTTCCTCCTTCTCCACATTGTCCTCCTCTTCCTCCACCACATTCTCTTCCTCCTTCTCCACATCCTCTTCCTCCTTCTCCACATCCTCTTCCTCCTTCTCGACATCCTCTTCCTCCTTCTCCACATTCTCCTCCTCTTTCTCCACATTCTCTTCCTCCTCCACAATCTCTTCCTCCTTCTCCACATCCTCCTCCTCCTTCTCCACATTCTCCTCCTCGTTCTCCACATTCTCTTCCTCCTTCTCCACATCCTCTTCCTCCTTCTCCACATTCTCCTCCTCTTTCTCCACATTCTCTTCCTCCTCCACAATCTCTCCTCCTTCTCCACATCCTCCTCCTCCTTCTCCACATTCTCCTCCTCGTCTCCACATTCTCTTCCTCCTTCTCCACATCCTCCTCCTCCTTCTCCCACATTCTCTTCCTCCCTCTCCACATTGACCTCCAACATCACCGCATCTTCTTTCTCCTTCCCCACAGTCTCCTCCTCCTTCTCCTCCACCTCCTCCTCCTGCTTCCCCACTTTCTCTTCCTCCCTCTCCATAGTCTCCTCCTCCTTCTCCACATCCTCTTCCTCCTTCTCCTCACCCTCGTCCTTCCTGTCAGGGTGACCCCGGCTCCCCATATCCTCCTCTTCTTCCGTCTCCACATTCTTTTCCTCCTTCTCCACATTCTCTTCCTCCTCCTCCTTCTCCACATCCTCTTCCTCCTTCTCACATCCTCCTCCTCCCTCTTCACATCATCCTCCTTCTCCACATCGTCCTCCTCCTTCGTATTCTCTTCCTCCTTCCCCACATCCTCTTCTTCCTTCTCCACATCCTCTTCCTCCTTCTCCACATTCTCTTCCTCCTTCTCCACATTCTCTTCCTCCTTTTCCACATTCCCTTCCTCCTCCTCTACATCCTCTTCCTCCTTCTCCACATTCTCTTCCTCCTTTTCCACATTCCTTCCTCCTCCTCTACATCCTCTTCCTCCTTCTCCACATCTTCTTCCTCCTTCTCCACATCCTCCTCCTCCTCCTCCTCCTCCACATCCTCCTCCTCCTCCACATTCTCTTCCTCCTTCTCCACATCCTCTTCCTCCTTCTCCACATCCTCTTCCTCCTTCTCGACATCTCTTCTTCCTTCTCCACATTCTCCTCCTCTTCTCGACATCCTCTTCCTCCTTCTCCACATTCTCCTCCTCTTTCTCCACATTCTCTTCCTCCTCCACAATCTCTTCCTCCTTCTCCTTCTCCACATCCTCCTCCTCATTCTCCACATTCTCCTCCTCATTCTCCCATTCTCTTCCCCCTCTCCACATTGTCCTCCACCATCACCGCATCTTCTTTCTCCTTCCCCACAGTCTCCTCCTCCTTCTCCTCCACCTCCTTCTCCTGCTTCTCCACTTACTCTTCCTCCCTCCCCACAGTCTCCTCCTCCTTCTCCACATTCTCTTCCTCCTTCTCCACATTCTCCTCCTCCTCCTTCACATTCTCTTCCTCCTTCTCCACATTCTCCTCCTCCTTCTCCACATTCTCTTCCTTCTTCTCCACATTCTCTTCCTCCTTTTCCACATTCCCTTCATCCTTCTCCACATTCTCTTCCTCCTTCTTTGCATTCTCTTCCTCCTTCTCCACATTGTCCTCCACCATCACCGCATCTTCTTTCTCCTTCCCCACAGTCTCCTCCTCCTTCTCCTCCACCTCCTCCTCCTTCTCCTCCACCTCCTCCTCCTGCTTCTCCACTTCATCTTCCTCCTTTTCCACATCCTCCTCCTCCTTCTCCACATTCTCTTCCTCCTTCTCCACATTGTCCTCCTCTTCCTCCACCACATTCTCTTCCTCCTTCTCCACATCCTCTTCCTCCTTCTCCACATCCTCTTCCTCCTTCTCGACATCCTCTTCCTCCTTCTCCACATTCTCCTCCTCTTTCTCCACATTCTCTTCCTCCTCCACAATCTCTTCCTCCTTCTCCACATCCTCCTCCTCCTTCTCCACATTCTCCTCCTCGTTCTCCACATTCTCTTCCTCCTTCTCCACATCCTCTTCCTCCTTCTCCACATTCTCCTCCTCTTTCTCCACATTCTCTTCCTCCTCCACAATCTCTCCTCCTTCTCCACATCCTCCTCCTCCTTCTCCACATTCTCCTCCTCGTTCTCCACATTCTCTTCCTCCTTCTCCACATCCTCCTCCTCCTTCTCCACATTCTCTTCCTCCCTCTCCACATTGACCTCCAACATCACCGCATCTTCTTTCTCCTTCCCCACAGTCTCCTCCTCCTTCTCCTCCACCTCCTCCTCCTGCTTCCCCACTTTCTCTTCCTCCCTCTCCATAGTCTCCTCCTCCTTCTCCACATCCTCTTCCTCCTTCTCCTCACCCTCGTCCTTCCTGTCAGGGTGACCCCGGCTCCCCCATATCCTCCTCTTCTTCCGTCTCCACATTCTTTTCCTCCTTCTCCACATTCTCTTCCTCCTCCTCCTTCTCCACATCCTCTTCCTCCTTCTCCACATCCTCCTCCTCCCTCTTCACATCATCCTCCTTCTCCACATCGTCCTCCTCCTTCGTATTCTCTTCCTCCTTCCCCACATCCTCTTCTTCCTTCTCCACATCCTCTTCCTCCTTCTCCACATTCTCTTCCTCCTTCTCTCCACATTCTCTTCCTCCTTTTCCACATTCCCTTCCTCCTCCTCTACATCCTCTTCCTCCTTCTCCACATCTCTTCCACCTTCTCCACATTCCCTCTCTCCTCCTTTCCACATCCCTTCCTCCTCCTCCTACATCTCTTCCTCCTTCTCCACATCCTCTCCTCCTTCTCCACATCCTCTTCTCCTTCTCACATCCTCTTCTTCCTTCTCACACATTCTCCTCCTCTTTCCACATCTCTCCTTCCTCCTCCACATCTCTTCCTCCTCTCCTTCTCCACATCCTCCTCCTCCTTCTCCACATCCTCTCCTCCTCCTCCTCATCTCCTCCTCACATTCTCTTCCCTCCCTCTCCACATTGTCCTCACCATCACCGCATCTTCTTCTCCTTCCCCACAGTCTCCTCCTCCTTCTCCTCCACCTCCTTCTCCTGCTTCTCCACTTACTCTTCCTCCCTCCCACAGTCTCCTCCTCCTTCTCCACATTCTCTTCCTCCTTCTCCACATTCTCCTCCTCCTCCTTCACATTCTCTTCTCCTTCTCCACATTCTCCTCCTCCTTCTCCACATTCTCTTCCTTCTTCTCCACATTCTCTTCCTCCTTTTCCACATTCCCTTCATCCTTCTCCACATTCTCTCCTCCTTCTTTGCATTCT